>NW_026692881.1:33597817-34815635 GCF_021218885.2 Marmota monax | reverse complement strand
AACTGATTGGCAGGGCTGTGGACGTTACGTGGCTCAGTGATAGCCCACACTCGCCTAGCACGTGAGATGGCCCTAAGTTCAAATCCTCCATCACCACAATAAAAAATCAATTAAATAAAATAAAGGCTTATGTGCTCCAACTATAACTATAAAAAAACTTACTGCCTGCAGGCATCTATGAGAAATTAAAACAATAAAAGATTTTGAGGGGTGCGTGAGAAGAATTAATCTAAGCAGCGCCAGATGAAAGCACCCCAGAGAAAAATGAATATAATTTCAATGACTGCCATTTTTTATAAACCTCTAGAAATGGAAACTGATAGTGGCCACAAGCAAGACTAGTAGTTACCCTGGAGGATGGGGGTACAGGGAGGGTGTAGGAGCGGATGATATGCCAGAAGCATGCGATTGTAGTTTGAATATTGAGTTTGGTCCCACAGATATATTGGTACTGAAATGGTATGGAAGACAACTTCTACAGAGGTGGGCGGCTAGTGGGAGATGATCACCCCTCTAATAATCACCCCTCATGAAGATACAAAATGACGCATTCATGCTGATCTTGTAGCGAGCTGGAATTTAGTTTTCCATGAGAGCAGAGATGTTATAAAGGAGCCAATTTTGCAAACCATTTCCTACTCTGTTTCTCTCTTACCATGTGATTAAACTCTCACATACACACACACATACTTCCTTCATCATGTGAAGCCATCAGCCCATGTTTAGGACATAGCAGGAAGGCCCTCATTCAGCAGGCCAACTAAGGTGAGAGCCTGACCCAATCTCAGACTTTCAGCTTCCAAAATAGTGAAGGAAATCCTTTTTTTAAAAAATAAAAAGTACACTATCCTCAGCGTATTTTTACGTATCACAAAAGGGACCTAACAGCATGTGCGAAAGATTTAAAGGAATGAATGAGGTCGATAATTCACTCTTATAAATTGTGCATTAGTATGTGTGATGTGCGGATAAAACACTACGAACTTTAAAAAAATAGTGGTAGGGTGGACCCAAATACCCTGTATTTTATTTAATTATTATGCTATGATAGCTAGCGTGAGTGATCATAACCCAGTGCCGCACAGGATGCCTAGAACAAGTGCTCTACACTGCAGCCACAACCCCAGCCCCACATACAAACTTTTTAATCACCGTACATGGTTCTATGGCATGCTCCATTATCAGTTTCCATAAATTAAGCATGAAAACTCTTCGCATACGAGATGCACCCCACAACTTCGACAAATAGATAAAGCTTAAACGATATTTCGTAGGAGGAAGCCCGTGCTTGACTTAAAACTTACTTCATGAAACACTGAATGCTCCAGTTTCTCGTTTTTGCCAGGACACATGAGGCAGACCACTCCCAATGGCTATACTCTACCACTCAAATTTCTTAAGTGGGCTGATTGGTTCTGGATTTGTTCTATCAATCACCATTACTTCCCTAGGTAGCTGCGATAAGAGCTGAGTTCTTTAGACCTTCTGAGAGCCATATAGTCTCGCTTTTACATAATAAGGGTATGGAGCTAACAAACACCACTAATGAGAGTCAGTGTTAACCTCAGGTGGACTCTCCTTGCTATATTGTTGAGATACGGAGCCCTCACATTCTTGCCCTCAACTTATACAGTTTCTGCAAATCTACATCTAAAGCCATACACAAATAGCGGAGCATAGAACCATGAAGTCCTTTTCGCCTGCGCTGTGGGATCAAGTACTAAAGAGGAAGTTTGTCTTCAGTCCACTCAGCTCCTCACTTTAGTCTTTACCGTCAATAGTGTGGATAACCAGTATCCTTTGAACTCCACACTCCACATGATCCCACATACTCTATCCCTCTCAAACACCTTACTTCAATACCTACTTAATAATTGCTTCCCCACTCCTAGCATCATGCAGCGCTCACCGAGATAGATACACATACTGTTTCACATCAAGGATGATTTATTATTTCTCACAACCATATAATAGTTAAGCTAATAACGACTTTTGTAAAATGTTAAGCCATTTCTTAGCTGACCAGAGACCTCCTGGACACTCGTGCAGATTCTTCTTGATGGTCTCTCGCCCGCCCCCACTACAATTACTTGCCTGTCCAGATCATCACTTGAAAATAGCTGGGAGGTTTCTAGGGGTCTTTTTCCATTTGTGGCTCTCTATTCAGTTTTTCATTTAGGCTGATGCATAGATTGCACCAAAGAGGATTGTTCCTTTAGTTTTTTCTCCTTAGATTTGTTCAGGGACTGTGCGAAGGCGCTTTTCTGCGAGTCTACTCCTTGGCTTGGAATTATTTCTGAAGTGTTATTTTACCTTATTGCGTGGACATTTAGGATCTGTAAGCGACAAAGCAGAGAGGCCCATAAGAGACGCATTGGTCTTGCTGAAAAGAAAGATAGGGGCAGTAATACATGTGAAGTAGGGGTTAGTAGCCAGTATGAAACAATAAAGAGGAGTCTTAGGTCGTGGGCGAAGGAATGCAGACCGGCAGAAGCTTGGGTTGCGGTTTATCTTACCTTGCATGCCCCTCTTACTGCCATCTAGGAGGACGTGGATGTTGGTATTAGAAGTCTTCATATTCCTTCTCTTGCCTTTCATCGATGATGTTGACTGGGCCATTATCTGCCATTAGGCTTCTGTGATTTCTTGGTTGCCTTAGCCATACTGATTAGAGCCTCCAAGTGGTCCTTCTGAAGAGCTGTAAGGATCCTATGCATATATGCCCTCCCAAGGACAATGAAGGGCAACAACACCCTTCAGCCTTGATGGCCAGCAAGTGACATCCCCAGACAAGGAGGACTAAGGAGGAGGTTAGACCTCACAAAAGCACTATCTCTGACACTTATGGTACATGAAGAGGCTACGGGAGGTTTTGCTAGGGAACCATGCTATAGCTAGATATTGCAAAATCAAACCACTCTTGGCACGTTCTGGGATGTGGGGGACGAGGAGATGCTAGGAAAGGCCAAAATGATACTGGTTGGGCCAAAGGAGACTTTTCTTTTTAATATACCTGAACGAGCCACCCCACCCTAATCTCTTATAGAGTGTGCCAATAGTGCGTAGTACAGGTGGTAGAGATCTTCCTCTACCAAAGTATTCCCCAAAGCTACTCCTACAAAAAACTCATTCTGCTATCTTTCCTCCTTAGCCATTAGTAGTATTTTGTGATAATTGTACTCTAAAATCCATCTAAAAGTAATATGCGTTATATTTTTTCTTTAATTATCAGAAAGCAAATGTGAAATATGCTACAAACAAGACATATGCCCATTAATGAATATCAATATAACTTACTGCATTTGGCATTTTAAAGGCTAGCCAATTTTAACAAATTGTTTTTCTTCCTGGCCTTTCAACTTATAGAAAAGGAAATAAAATTAACTACCCCACTGACGAAAATCTGATTATCCTTATTTTTAGTCTATTTTTTGGAGCCTAGGTCACATTATCATCCATTGCGGTTTTGCACGATTCCTTCCTCATTTTATTCAAATGTTTTCTTTCGTCTTAGAATCTAGCACTATTTCCCTTTTCACACAATAGAATTATTATTTTATATTTGAATTCTGTCCCTTGTATATTATGGCCTTGTTAAATGTTGTTTGACAAGTACTCCCAGTAATTGAGTTTCTGTGTTTCTGTTGCCACCTATAGCTTCTGGTTCATTGCGTTCTAACGTTGCAAACATCCCATTGACATAGTACACCAACTTTCATCCTCCATTCACTTCCCCATTTAAGAGACAACCCATGTTTGTTCTATACTCTACTGACACAAATGATGATATAATGAACATCCATATTCATGTTCCCTTGTGAACTTCTGAATATATTTCTCTGAAATATATTCAGGAATAAAAATTCAAGGTCATAGATACACATATTTTTCTTAGTTCAGGCTGCTATAGCAGAATACCATAGAATCTGTGACTTAACAACAGACAATTCTGAAGGCTAGAACCATGAGTCCAGGGTAGCAGCATAGTCAGGTTCTATTGAAGGTTGGCTTCCAGGTTACGTCTTCATTTGCTTTCTTTGGTGGATGCATACAGAAGGAGAGATTTAGGTGTCTTCCTCTTTTAATAAGGGCATTAATCTGAGACACAGCCCTCATGACCAAATTTAATTATCTCCCATCTCCAATTACCATCACATTAATGATAAGGGTATTAACATGTGAATTTTGGGAGGCACATTCAGTCCAAAGCAATAATTTTACTAAATATTGCCACATTGTTTTCTAGAATATATCAGTCCACCTTCCCAACAGAATTGTATTTTCTGTTTCCCTACACAATCATCAATTTTTTATTTAGAATGCAGCTTCTCATAGGATCTCAGTGATCTTAACCAATTGATGTTTATACCCTTGTGTAATCCAGTTCAGTTGAATGGCATGAGTATGGGCTGTATCTAGAGATTTGCTTCTAATAGCTAAAATCCTACAAAAGTAATGGAATGCCATTAACATCATCAATTTTATCTTTGCTAGAACACTTTCTTGGTAGCAATCTCTCTTGCACATGTGCTTTCTCATTTTTATTAAAACATATTATGAAATGCTCAATAAAGAGGCCCACATTTTAAGGAATACCTTAGGAGGAACTGAGTCCTTAGCAAAATAAACTGCAGAGCACTGAATCCAAATAACAGCTACTTGATTTAATTAGGAAGAGGATCCTTCCCAGTTGAGCCTTGGGATAATGCACCCTTATAAAACAGACCCAGAGCTAGAGGACAACCAATCTGAACCCAGATTCTTGACTCATAGAAACTATGAGATAATTTCTTATTAATAATATTTCTCAGTTCTACAAATATCTCAGGGGTTCCCTCACATGTGAAATCTAGAAAAGAAAAGCCTAAAGGTAGCTGTAGGTTGTGATTTTCGATATGTACCCAAGTGGACCTGCTAATAGTTTATTCCTGAAATGTCCAAATCCCTTAACATATGAAAGAGCTGAATTCACCTTTCATCTGTGAAAGGAGAATGAATCACAAGGGACTGAATGAATTTAACAAATTCCTGTCACATGCTGGGGAGAAGTGACTGAGGAACCAAAAGGGGGCTATATATGTTCAAAAAATTAAGCTAGAATAAAGAAGAGTCTTCATTCTGACTGGAGTGAAATGATATCTTAGAGTAGTTTTGATTGCATTTTCTGATTGCTAGAGATGATGAGCATTTTTTCATATATTTGTTGATTGTTTATCCTCTTCTTAAAAGCAGCATACTACAGGGTCATAGCCACATCAATGTTTATAGCAGCACAATTCACAATAGCTAAACAGTGGACCCAACGTAGATGCCCTTCAGTGGATGAATGGATAAAAAAAAATGTGTCATATATACACAATGGGATATTACTCAGCACTAAAAGAGAATAAAATCTTGGCATTTGCAGGTAAATGGATGGCATTGGAGAAGATAATGCTAAGTGAATTTGGCCAATCCCCCCAAACAAATGCTGAATGTTTTCTCTGATATAAGGAGGTTGACTCATAGTGAGGTAGGGAGGGGGGGGAACATGGGATAAATAGATGAATTCTAGATAGGGAAGAGGGGATGGAGGGAAAAGGAGGGGGCAGGGGATTAGCAAGGATGGTGGAATGTGATGAACATCATTATCCAAAGTACATATAGGAACACACGAATTGGGTGTCAACCTACTTTATATACAGAGATATGAAAATTGTGGTATATGTGTGTAATAAGAATTTTAATGCACAAAAAACCCCACAAAGTACATGTATAAAGAAATGAATTGGCATGAATATACTTTATAAAAGATATGAAAACTTGTGTTCTATATGTGCAATAAGAATTGTAATACATTCAGCTGCCATGTATTTTAAAAAATAAAATCAATAAAATTAGTCTTCCAAACAATTGGCTGTGTCAGGTTTATTCTCTTACAAAATTTAGCCACTTATATTGTTTCCCCCAGCAACATGATCATTTCATTTGGGGTTTATTGGAATGCATTTATTCAAACAATTTTATTCTTAGTTTAAGTTTTACCCCTTTTGCCATTGACATCTTGCCAGTGGGTTTTTATCTTCTCAAAGTTTTAAACTAATCATTTCTTAATTTTGGAAATTTTCTTTATTTTTTATTCCACTTTATTCATTGTCTTTATTTCCCCCTAAATTTCCTCTATCTTTCTTGTAGAATTTTCTTCTGATTAAATTGAATACATAGCTTATTTTTTTTCTAATCCAATTATTTGAAACACTAAATTTCTCTCAAAATTATTAGCTATAGTTACAAATCCTTCCATTTCTAAATAGTGTTATTAGTATCTTAATACTTTAAAAATATTTCTTCTTTAATCCAAGAATTATTTAGTAGTATGATGTTAGTTTCCAAGCATATTAGATGTTTAAGCTATCATTAAAATATATATTTCTAATTATTTTACTGTTAAATAACACTCTGTAGGATCACGGCTCAAGTTTTTTGAGGCTTCCTTTGTGAAATTGTACATGGTCAATTTTTGAGGCTGTTCTTTGAGTACTTGACAATAATATGTATTCTCTATTTGCCCAGGAAACTTTGTCTAAATACCAGTTTCATTTATTACATATAACATTCAAATGTTCTATCTTTGTTTCCTTTTTTGCCTTTCACTTTTGATTCCTAGTTGCCTGGTATAATTATTTCCATTTCTTTCTATTCATCTGCCAATTTTCTAATGAATTCCTAAGTTTTGTCAGCATTCAACCCCTTGCCCAATGACTATCCAGTAGGGTACATGTGTGAACTTCACAAACGTGCCTGGTCTCCATCTCATGGTCCTAAAACCAACCTTCCCTGCAAAGCCCCAGAACACCTGCAAGCATTATGAAAAAAAATGTGAATCTCTGGAGATCTAATAAGGATAAGGGAAGCCCCCACAAATTTGTACTTTTTGAAAGTAGAAATAAAACATTTGAGACTTCCCCTAGATGGGAAATTATTAATCATAATTCACTTGGCTTCATTATTACTCAGTGAGCTGTTGTGGAAAAGAATGTGACTGGCTATGCTCTCTATCAAACAGTAGACATATAATAGGAACTTCATAAATTCTTGGATGAATGAGTGAATGGTTATACAGAAATAGATTCTAACTGCAAATTCAAAGAGATACAAATAAAGCATGGAAAGTTTCTGGACAAGAATTAACAACACCCTTTCACAGATAAAATACAAGTGTTTTGCTATAATTCTACGTGTTTTGCTTCAAAAAATCTAATTCCTCCTGCTAGTAATTAGTGTAAAATACAATAGTGTCACTCTTATCCTTAGTTTTGCTTTCCAATGTTTCAGCTACCTGTATCAACTGTGGCCCAAAAGTATTTAATGGAAAATTAGTTCCACTCTGTCATGAATGGGACATGAATCATCCCTTTATCCAGCATATTCAGTCATATATACTAACTGTTCCATGCTGTAATGGTTTGATATTTGAGGATCAAGAATTGCCCATTGCAGATGATCCACCTTTAATAACAGCCTGACACTACATAAAATGCCCTTGTCATTCCTCACTTCTCATCACAAAAGCAATATATCATCCTGCATCACCATAACAAGAGCAAGTACAGTACAATAAGATTCATTGAGAAAGAAATCACATTCACATAACTTTTATTACAATGTTGTTATAATTGTTCTATTTTAGTATGATTGATTCTTGTTAATCTCTTAATGTGCCTAATTAATTAAACTTTATCATGGATATATGTATGGGAAAAACATATATGGGTTTGGGTAATATTTACAGTATAAGGCAATCATTGGCAGTCTTGAAACAAATCCTCCAAAGATAATGAGGGGACTATTATAATGGCATTTTATTTTATATGTTTTAAAATAATCATTCAAAAGTAAGCCTATGGGCTGGGGTTGTGGCTCAGAGGTAGAGTGCTCACCTAGCATGTGTGAGGCACTGGGTTCAATTCTCAGCACCATATTAAAAAAAAAAAAAATATATATATATATATATATATATATATATGCATATAATAAAAACACTCAATATATGTTTGCTAAATACATGATAGAATTCCTTTGGGACATGTTATTTCAAAGAAATTTTATAAAGTAGGCTAATGTGTTCTGAAAACCCAGTGTCTTATAGGATGGCTATAAAGAAAGAATATTTAGAGTTGCTGAACTTTATCCACCCCATATTTACAATTAGGTGATTTTCATATCTGAACTAAGTTTTCAAAGCCCCAGAGAAATTAATAGTGAACTACTAAATAAGTGAAATATTCTTTCTGCATATAATGCCAAGAAAAGAGTCGCTATGCAGTTGTCAATAATGACATGACAGAATGATGGATATTTCTTATTATTTGTGAAAAACATGCAGTGTGTCACTGATAAAACAATTTTACAATATGGGAATTTTGTCTCATTAATTATAAACCTTTGATTGACCATATACATTTTCAAAATCAATGAAAATGTTTTTTTCATTTACAAACAGTAATGTTGTGTTTTCATGTTTTAGTTTGTAATTATTTACATGCATCACAATTAAATAATTTTAGGGTTTTGTTGATAGACCAGATTGTCAAACTCTTGTCTATCTTTTATAAACAACTATAGATAAAACTTTGTTATATTTTGCTGTAAGGACCACATAATGTTTAAGTAAACTTAATTTTTTATCCCTTTAATTGAATGATTTTTTTTTTGCTTTTCATAATTTGTTTTGCAATTTAATAAGTGGAAATTGTTATTTTATATATATTTTTAAAAATTAATCCATTAGGGTACAGTTTCCAATCTTATCTGAAAGTGGATTTAGTAATCCTTTATATTAAACTCTGTTTTACATATATTGAGGTAGTTTACATTTTTTTTGAATTTTTCCTTTTTGATGACAAATTGATTATAATTGCAATCAATATTAAAGATTATAAACCCTTTATTACCCAGCATTTCCCTGTACTTTCAGACTTTATCATGTTTAATACACTTTCAATGACAACACACTAAATAAGGGTTCAGTAGATCACTGTCCATGGGGGGTCAATTATGGACCACAGTCATCTGGCTTTATGAATAAAAATTTATTGGAACATAGTCCTGACCATTTATTTATGTATTCTTTATGACTGAATTTGTGCCAAAAAGTAGAGATTTGTACACCTACAAATCTAAAGTATTTATTATCTGATCCTTTACAGAAATGTTTGCTTAGCCAAAATTTTACAAATCAAATCAGAATACTGAATATCACAGAAGTTCAGTAACCTACTCCAGTTTATATTGCTGTAAAAGTGATAGAGGTGATATTTACATCCTGTCTCCTAGATCCTAAGGGTCTTGCTTATAACATTTAAAATGCAGCTTTATTATTTGATAGTGCTGAAATCACCCTCCCACCCCAACAATGGTCCTTATGTTTTAATGTATCACTTTTAAAATACTGATTATATCACTTTACTTTTACCTTTTATGCAAAAATATTAAAAAGCATGGATTTACCTCTGTGTACCTATTTGAATATATCTCATAGACTTCATATTAACTGCATTGATTCCCTTTGTATTTAATGTAATCTATAATTTTTCATTTATTTTTCCTTTGAACTAATTATTTTTTGTGAACATATCTTGATTTTTTAAGTTGTTAAATTTATTTCTTACTAAAATATAGATTGGAATTTTAAATTATTTGATATCATATCTTCTCAGTGTGAGTATATAGTTTTTAAAGTACAAAGATTAGATATTACTGTCTATATCATATATAATTTATTAAGTTGACATTCTTATTAAAATATAACAGCATTAGAGAAAAATACACAAATATTAAAGTACAGATAAAAAATTACCAGAAAGTGAAAACGTGTTTGTTTGCTTTACCTAGGTAAAATACAGAAGACAGTGATCTCTTTAAAATTACCATGGAGGCCCAATTACTAATATATCAGCCCATTATGCTTTTTATTTGCTTTTCCCTAATGAGTATCAATATTGAACATCATTTTAGTCACTTATTTTCCATCAGTATATCATCTTTGAAAAGTATATTTTCTCTAATTGATTTTCCCTAGAGTTTAAGAGTTTGTATGGCCTAGATCCTAGTCCTTTATCAGATATGTACTTTGTAAAGTTTTCAGTTGGTTAAATATGATGATGTCCAATAATCAATCTTTCCTTTTATGGATTATGGTTTTATTATCAAGTTTAAGAACTCTTCCTCCAGTCCTGTATCTCAAAGTCTTTGTTACATTTTTTCCCTGAAAATTTTATAGATTTACAATTCACATAAGGTTTGTGGGCTATTTTGAGTAACCTTGTATATGGAATAAGATATAGATCAAAAATATTTTTTTAAAAAAATTTGGGTGTCCAATTGCTCTAGCACGATTTGTTGAAAACACTATTATTATTCCATTAAATTGTTTTCCAACTATGTCAAAATCAGTTGAACATACTTGTATGCATCTATTTCTGCATTCTCTATTTTGTTCCACTGATTCACAGGTCTATGTGCCTCTGGTACCACAAAGTATTTATTAATGTGGTATATATTATTTTTTCTTTTTTTCATTCTTTTTTATTGACTTTTTTAAAAAAATAAATGTCAGCAGAATGTATTACAATTCTTATTACACATATACAGCACAATTTTTCATATCTCTGGTTGTATACATAGTATATTCACACCAATTTGTGTCTTCATACCTGTACTTTGGATAATGATGTCTATAGGTCAACTGATTCTTCGTATTTTATTATTTATTTTCAAAGTTGTTTTAACTATCCCACTTCATTTATATTTCCATATATGTTTTCAAAGCATTTTACTTAGATCTAATAAAATCTTGCTGAAATTTACCTAGAAATTGCATTTAATCTGTACATCAATTTGGGGACAATTGAAATCTTTACTGTCAATTCTTTCAATCCAAGAACTCTATGTATGTCTACATTTATTTATATCTTTTTAAATTTTCTTTAATCAGAAGTTTGAAATACTATACAAGTTTTTTTACATTTATACCCATTTCAACCCATTTTTCATGATTGTACATGGATTTGTATTTTTAATTTTTGTATTCATATATTCAATGTAAGTGTGTAGGAAAACTATTATGTATGTATACCTTGTATCTTATGATCTTGTTGAACACATTTATTAATTGTAAGATTTTTTTTAATTCATCCCTAAGATTTTCTACACAATCATGTTATATGAAAACAGGATAATTTTCTTTCTTTCTGATTTATGTGTATTTTACTATCTTTTCTGGCCTAATTGTACTGTCAGAATCTTACAGTACTATGCTAAATAGAGTGTTGAGAGTAGATATCTAATCTAGTTTTTTTTTAAAGAGAAAGAGAGAGAGAGAGAGAGAGAGAGAGAGAGAGAGAGAATTTCAATATTTATTTTTCAGTTTTTGGCGGACACAACATCTTCGTTTATATGTGGTGCTGAGGATGGAACCCGGGCCGCACGCATGCCAGGCAAGCGTGCTACCATTTGAGCCACATCCCCAGCCCTCTAATCTAGTTTTATTCCCAATGCCTGGGGGAAAGCATTCAGTCTTTCACCATCAGAATGTAGTTGTAGGGTGCTCTTTATCAAGATGACAAAGTCACCCTCTATTCATAATATTTTAAAAATTTTTATCATGAATGTACAATGAATTTTGTCTCCATTAATTAATAAGATTATGTGATTTTATACTATAGCATACTTAAATATTGCAATATATTGCTTAAATTTCAAATGCTGAAGCAGGCTTGTATCCCTGGAGTACCATACTCAGTCATGGTATTTAATTTGTTTCCCATATTTATGGATTACATTTATTATCATTTTGATGATATTTTTTATTTGTTCTAATCAATAAAAATTTTTGTTTATATGATCATGAGGGATATTGATCCATAGATTTGTTTTTATATATTGTTTTTGTCTGGTTTTGGTATCTGAATAATTGTGATTTTATAGAATATTTTAGAAAGTATTACCTCATCTTTCAATTTTTGAAGAATTTGAGAAGGTTTGATGTTAGTTCTTTCTTATATTTTTGCTAGTATTTACCAGTGAAATCATCTAGTCCTGGGCAATAATTTTTGTGGAGGTTTTCGATTACTAATTTAATCACTTTACTTATTATTATAGGTCTATTATTTTTTTTTTTATTTTTCACTAATCATTTTGGTAGCATGTGAGTTTTTAGAATTTTGTCCATTTTGTCTTGGTTATCTAATCTGTTCAGGTTTAAATAGTCATAGTATTTTCTTATAAACCCTTTCATTTATGTAAGTTTGATACTATCATCTCCATCTTTATTTCTTTTACTTTCTTTTCTCTTTTTTCTTTTCTGCCTCACCCTAGCAATACTTAAATACTTTTTACCACTGAGCTGTACCCTTGATGCCCCCATTTTTATTTATGATTATAGTAATAAGATACTCATTTTTTTAGTCTAGCTAAAAGTTTGTCAATCATGTAGATTAAAATAAAACTTCTGGTTTGTTTATCCTTTCTAGTGTTGTTCTATCCTCCTTTGCATTTATTTCCACCCTGATATTTATTATTTTCTTCCTTCTAATAGCTTTGGATTTAACATACTTTTGTTTTTCTATTTCTTTAAGATATAAAGTTAGTTATTAATTTTGGATAATTTTCTTCATTTCTGTTTTCAATAAAGGCATTTTCAGCTATAATTTTACATTTGAATGCTGCTTTCAAAATATCCCATGTTTTGATATATTTTGCTTTCATTCATCTCAAGCTATTTTTTTATTCTTTTTTGGAAAACATTACATATGTACTTGAAAAGAATGTGTATTCTGCAGTTGTTGGGTGTAGTTGTTGATATGTCTAGCTGGTTTATAATATTTTTAATATCCCTTATTTCCTTATTAGTCTCCTATCTAGTTATATGTATTATTGGAAGTAGAATACTTAAATCTACAACTTTTTAAATTGGTTCTTTTTAGTAATACATGACAAAAAATCTACAACTGTAATTGTAGAATTGTCTATTTCATCCTTGATCCTCTCAATTTTTTTTTGTACCAGGGATTGAACCCACAGGTGCTTAACCACTGACCCACATCCCCAGCCCCCCCTTTTTTGTATTTTATTTAGAGACAGGATCTTGCTGAGTTGCTTAGGGCCTCTCAAAGTTGTTGAGTTTAGCTTTGAAATAGCAATCCTCCTGCCTCAGTGTCCCAAATTGCTGGGATTACAGGCATGTTGCCACCATGCTCAACTCAATTGTTTTTCATGTATTTTGAGGCTCTCTTGTTAAGTCTGTATATGTTTATAATTATTACATTGTCATGATGTATTTTCCGTTTTATCAAGACATGTAATGACATCTAAAGAAATAAAATATGTTTTTTGGTGTCTATTCACAATTATTTACTTTGTCTATTTTGTCCAATAATGATTTATTCTCAGCATGCAATACCTTTTCTGTTGTTTTACCTTCAGCCTGTGTGTTTCTCTAAGTCTGAATTGAACAATATACAGTTGGATTATGTTTTTTAATATTTATTATTTTAGTTGTAATTGTCATGAAACCTTAATTTTATTTATATGTATATTTATTTATTTAATGTCATGCTAAGGATAGAACCCAGGGCCTCACATATGCTAGGTGAGCGCTCTACCGCTGAGTTACAACCCCAGCCCCAGTTGAATTATGCATTGTGCCCATATCTGCTTTATAATTAGAGATTAATTCAACCTGTTATAATATTCAATTGAAGAAATATACTTGAAAACTAAAAACTAACTCTAATGCAAAGTCAATCATACTATCAAATCATAAATGCCATATCTACCAAATATCATTTAAATATAAAGCCTAATTTTTATTTGTGACTTACTTAAGTTTCAAGAGGTCATTCTTTAAGGAACTGTTAATATGAACTATTGTTTTTTTTTTTTCTTTTTCTCTTATGTAAGGTTGTTTAGATGCTGGCATTTTGGAAAAACACCATGCCCAAGATCTACAGGACAAAATGCTGACAAAGATATGATTTTAGAGTTAAGGAATCTAAACAAAAGGAAGCATTGCAAGATGAGAGTTAGGGTTGCTGCAAGTCAAAATACAAAAGTTAATATGCTGTATTATCATTTTACTATTATGATTTATACACTTTTAATTGTGGGGATATATAGCAAAATGTTTATCATAAAATATTTCATGAAACAGAGTTATATTAATCCAAATAAAATAATTTGAAAAATAATTGGAAAGTTACAGAGCTAAGATTGTATATCAAACAGAAAATCAGGAAAATAAAAATAAAATTAATATTCATTATACAAAAGTGAAAATCAGCATGTGATGAATATAAAAACATAATCAAAATAGGAAAAACATATTTATAGGTAATTGCTACATATAGCCTTCTTGTATTTGTCAGTGTTCCTCACAGAAAAAAAAAATCTATAGGAGATAGATATTGATAATGATATAGATAGGAAGGGATTCATTATGAAGGATTAGCTCACATGTTTATAAAGTCTGATTGTTCCCATGATCTACCACCTGCAAGCTGGAGGCCCAGGAAAACCAGTAATGTAGTTTAAATTCACAAAGGAAACACATAATATTTGGGGAGCAAATATTATGGTCTAACAAAAATGATTATTAGTTTTACACCAATGTTTACTCATCATAGTAGCAGTACTTGTTTTATACTACTATTATCAGTAATTGTATTATGAAGAGGAGAAGTACTTATATTTCCTGATTCATGACTTACTAGGCATTCAATTTCTATGAGTCTTTTAGGTATATTATATAACCCTCAGGAAAAACTCATGTTGCTGAAGCTTATACTAACTCACCAACACAAAATTGTCATGAGGATTGGTCACACAATATGTGTCAATATTTTCATAACCTGAATATCAAAAAGAAAATAGTAATTATATTAGCACTATGCAATATACTATACTGAACAATAATAATTATGACATCTTAATTTTGTATTCACAACCTACTTAATTAATATTCACAACTTACTTCATTAATATTCCCATCCTACTTCATTAATATTCCCATTCATAACCTGTATAAATAACAACAAGAATATGCTTTTTGCATTTGTTCTAGCAAATGTTCATTGTCACTATTGTTTTTCCTTAAATCAAGCATTCTCTAGTTTTTGGTGTTTCATCAGAAGACTAGAAAATATTGCAAACTCTAATGCAAAGTCAACCATTATATGAGGGCAGAGTTTTTAGAACTGAAAGTGGAAACTTGAAATTCAGTGAGTATGATGACATAGAGTATAAGTATATAGAAGTATCATTATAGACATATCATCCTCCACCTAGAAATAAGTGAAGTATAACAATAACCAGTAGATATTTAACGATGGAAAGAGAAAGGAAAGGTGAAAAATCAGTTCTCAGATGAGTAACCAAGATAATTTATTAAAATGTATGGAAATAGTAAATCAGAAAAATAGAGGAAACACTAAAAAATTTCTAGAAATATAACTTTACTTTCCAATCATCAATGCAGCAAATAGCATAATCTTCCTGAAAAGCACATGAATACCAATCAAAAGACATGTATAATTGGTATGTTAATCAGGCCAGAAGTAAGTATTATAATACAGTACTTGATTTTTCTCAAATTCATTGATTGCCTGTTTATAATTAACAATTTCAATATTTTATATAACTTTTTGATAATATTCTTCAAATGCTTACCCCCTAATATAAATAGATGATGTTAAAAAAATATACATATATATAAAAAGCAAATGGAAGGGGGATTTGCCACACCAGATGCTAAATGGTATTACCAATGGTTATGGTAAACAATACAAGGTAACTATAACTTCCAAAGTCAAAAAGTTTCCTACAGTAAAATTGATAGGTTATAAATGCACATGAACTTATTCTATTTACTGAGCAAAAATTAAATTAAATACTCACCTAAGAACTAAAGTAAAATGTTTACAAAATGCAATTCACAGATAATTTTTGACATAGTAAACCAAAACACCATTTACCTGGAATGCATATATATGGGATACTATTTAGGGAATGCACCTGATATATGAATGCCCACAGAGTGCTATAATTTGTAGAGTAGCATACACACACTTGTGTGCACACACACATACACATAAGCAGAAAAATAATTCATCCAAATTTATTATAGATTAATGAATGTAAGATCAAAACTCAAGAATATTTTAACTATTAAGGAATCATGAAGCTAATATTAGCTAAAGGAGGGATATGAGATATAGAAATTGCCTGGGTTGACTACTTTTGTTGGAGAGTAATAGAATTGTCTCCAAAAACTTGATAAGGTAAGTCCATTCCTTTCTAAAACTATATATATCAATTCACACCATTCATTGCAGGACAGTGAAAAAAATCAGTCTCTAAAAAACACTAATATTACATTTTCCCTGAAATATCACCATCTTGATAACCATTACTTATTCTCTACATTTGATATTAACCAGTTGAAACCCAACTAAATGAAACTCAAATAGAACATAACGGATAGCACTGGCTAGAGAGTAAACACCAAATCATATGATCAAGCTACAACACAATTATGAAAACTCTGGGCTAAAGATTAAAACACTTATGCAATACTTAAATAGAAAAGGAACACATGAGATGCACAATATAAATTTTAATCTGAAATGGAAATTTTATGAATGATCTAGGGTTCTAATCAGAAAGACTCATTTAATTAATTCATATTATACATGTGCATTAGTTTAAACATATGATATATATTTATCTCAGCATGGTAGTCACTGAAAATTTTGGAAAGTCAAGCTCTGCACAGTATGTTTTGAGATGAAACAAATGAAACATACCCAATGGGATATTAATTCAGACATGAGTCCACACATTTGTATGCACATGGAAGAATAACATTGAATGATGATCATCATAAACTTCATATTAATTAATGAAGTAAAGTCCTTAGGGAAGTATCAAATATTTCCTTATTGATCAAGTTCTACTGAAAATTAACAATATTTGATTCAAAAATTAAATAGAACATTACATATTTAAATGACTTGCTATGTTTGACAAATCATTTAGGGCAGGGAAATTTCCAACATTTTAACAGGATCCCCAGAATTTACTACTAGCATGAGTAATACAGATATTAAGAGCAATGTTAGTAGTAACTAACAATATGGATGATGATAATGAAAGTTAAAAAAGTGTAACATTTTCTAAATGGATCCTTAGCTTGCATGACATATTCTTGAGAACTTCATGAAAAATAGCTTATTTTACCATCCCATTGCCTGTAAAATACTAAAAACTAATGGCACAAGTTTGTTGTGTGGTGAAATTGGGTGACATTAACTTTCTTATGTACATATTTGAATATAACAGTTAATCTCACCACTGTGTACATCCACAAGATTGGGATCCTAATTAGGAAAATAAATACCCCATGCTTTTATAAATATATCAAATAGATTCTACTGTCATGTATAAATAAAAAGAACAAATAAAAATTTTATTTTAAATCTGACCTCACAGGAAAATAACAGATACAGTTACAACATGTTAATTTACTATTTACAATCCACCTACCTAAGAGGAAGTAGATTCTTCCAGTAATTTTTGCTATCAAAAATTAAACACCAATGTAAACTATTTTCTTAACTATAGAAAGACATGCACAAATGTACCCACATACTAACTTATTTATAAAAATATTTAACTTTTTCTGTTTAGGGCTGATGTATGTTTGTCTGACCACATGAAAGGTTTAAATATTAGGGTACAGTGCACTTAATTTTGTCTCTGGATAGCTCTGGAAGAAAGGATAGTTTCATATATTTTTATATGACAAGAAATTATGGAAACAGAACTCTAGAACTTTAATAAATAACTAATAGGGAAAACTATTTCAATATTTAGAAAAATTTACTCACATTGTACATAATATAAAAATAAAAGACATTTATCTCACATTTGCAAAAGTTTCCCTTCTGCTAAATGACAAATATAACAATATTAAACAGTCATTGTTGACATTGATTTGATTATTAGTAACCTCTTATTCTGAAGATTACAGTAACCCATTGTAGATTATTTCATTTGATTCTGACATATCCCATATTATAAAAGGATATTAATTTTATATTTTTATTTCCATTTAAAATGTAATTAGTCAAAATGTATTTTAAGTATTATTTATACATATAATTTTATATATTATTGACATATATATTTCATGGTGATTTATTTCAATGTTTCTATACCTGTTAAATCAAGTTAATAAAAATCAAATAGTGATATATTTCAAAGTAGATTCAATAAAAAATATCAATCAATGCTCAAAACTTTAGTTTTCCAATATTCTTTCCTATTAGTGAAGGTAAACACCCACTATTGCATTGTTCAATATTAATGCCCAGTGACTGACTGGAATATAGGTGTCCATCAAGAGCCAATTTTATCCAGTTGCAGCAAAGTTGCTCCAGGTGACAGAACTGGTATTTGCAAACCTGGGCAATATTTATTTACCTGCCATATAAAGACAAAACCTGATGAAAAGCTTATGGATTTACCACCAAAAAGAAGGTAATAAGGGTTTTGGTACTAACAGGAGATAAATTATAATATGGACCCGTAATATGCACATCTTAGAACCATGGCATTAAGGAATAGAAAACTGTAAATGGAGTAAATGAAAAGATAAAATGCAGTTGGATAAATTTAAATCTCAAATAGAAATATCAAGATTCCATTTAGCAACATTCAACTCTTTCTATAAGCAGTATTCAAGGTTCTCAGAAGTTAATTTTCAAGGCCATGTTGAATAAAATTCATTAGGTATATTCTGGGATTAAAATGTGATATGAATAGAAAACTATATAGTGAGATATTATTAAATATCACTTTATAAATCACCACTAATTTTATTGTTTAAGGTAGGAAATATTTTTATTTAAAACATAGTTAGAAATGAATTCTATATATCATTTTTCTTTGATTTTTCCAAGTCCATCAATCTCCAGAAGCACTAGTAGTCTCCACCCATGAAAATGTACAAAATAAATGCTAGTTATAATTATGATTTTAGTCATATTAGTGTCTTTTGAAATTTTTATCCCACTTTAGTCTCA
Organism: Marmota monax; assembly: GCF_021218885.2. Classification (NCBI taxonomy): domain Eukaryota; kingdom Metazoa; phylum Chordata; class Mammalia; order Rodentia; family Sciuridae; genus Marmota; species Marmota monax. The sequence continues at coordinate 34,796,514 of NW_026692881.1, read as the reverse complement.
GTTTCTTTTTTGTTTTCTTATTTATTTATTTATTTATTTATTTTGGTTTCTGTGCCCATTTTTCTCCATTTTCTTGCTGAAACATTTTCTCAGATGTCTCATAATCCTTGATTTTCTGATCATGATAAAGAACAGGGGGATTAAATGATGTTAGGAAGTGTGGATATGATTGTGCAACCTTGAGTGTAGTATAAAGTAAATTAATGTTATTCTTTTGTTTAGGAGTGCCACATTTTAGTATCTTTGTATCATTTTTCTTGTCTTATGAACATTCACTAGGAAATATTTTCTAATCTCCTGTGTAAATGATAAAGATTTAAGTGGTTTCCAGAGACCTGGCAGCAAAACTGGATGAGAAGTGAGGAAGAAGTGACCTAGAAATTCTCAGCATTCATCATGTAATGTGTGCATGGTCCACAGTCAATTAATATCTCTTCAACTGTGCCTGTTACTTCCTACTTCAGAGACCTAATTTACCTTATCTAGAATGAACCAACAGGTGTCTACTGGAGTGTGAGAGAGTCATTCCCTTCTACACGTACACTGGATAATTGATCTAGAGATTTGATGGCACTCAAACTTGGAAGTGATAAACACATTTGTATTGATATATTGAAATGATTACCCAACTCTTTGGTTTAACCATCTCTTTTGTACAGAATTCTACAAGTACCTGTAGCTAACACTTCCTAAATTTTTGAGGATCTGTGAATTAAATCTAGTAGTTTTTTAGCTTTATCCCAAAGCCTGTTTGAGATTCAGTTTTCTTAGTTCTACTAAATTATCCCTAATTCATTTGCTTTCAAACTTGAAAATGTTGTTCTATTCTCTCCTGTTCTCTGTCCTTGTAGATCCTATTGGGGTTTCAGAGGAATTGAAATTAGATGTGTATAATGAATCTATCATCTTATTATCTTCTGTCTGCAGAGCAAACCATTAGGGTTTATACATTTAGAAAATGTAGAATAGACTTCATTGCAGAAATTCAAATAAAAACTACATTTAATTTGGAAATAAAATGCATTTTAATTCTTTAAAAAATTATAACAAAATATAGATACAATAAAATAAGATTTTTTTATTGTTCCCAGTTTGACAATTACCCTTTAATGAAATTTTGAAAGTCTAAAACATTTATTTTATATAAAGTTGATACTTTTGACATCAAATACAGAGGCCTTTTTTCCTATTCAGTAAGTTTGGAAAATAATTAGAAAACCTTTAAAACCCATTCTGGCCATAGGACAGTCATTTTAAATAATCCCAAGTGAAGCAGGTATGAAAATTTCTGGGTATTAATGACATTTTTTTTTAACAGAAATTGAGATTGGCATTGTTCAAAACCAAGAGAAAAATGGAGTTAAAGGAACCTGGTTATATAGTGTGACTGAATGGGACAAGGAGCACAAATGTACACTATCAAAAGGAAATTGTGTTCTGTTGGAATGAAATGAGATGGAAAGTATATTATAAACTATAATGGAGTAATGAGAAAGTTTTTGCCACAAGTGTCCTTGTTTTCTTCATAACTTACTATTATTTGAATGATTTGAATGTTGTCTGCATTTGTGATATAAAATAACATTTCAATGCATCCATCATATTATCTACATGAATTACATTTAACACAACATTAGAAATGAGTAAAACTAGTTGTCATCATATGTAGTTTATCCTTAGTGCCCCTAAAAGATGTGTGCACATTGTACATGCAACAATCTCTAGAAGATATAAAAATTATCAAAATAGGAACTAACATTATATTTTCCGATCTGAAAAACTATAAAATATAGGTCAGGTCTTGAATGCATAGCCAAATAAATTTTATTATATATATATATATATATAGATAGATATATATATAGATATATAGATATATAGATATATAGATATATAGATATATAGATATAGATAGATAGATATAGATAGATAGAAAGAATTCCCCACGCAAAGACAGTTTGCCAGGAGAATTCCAATTTTATTGCAAAAAGTAGTGTGCTTATATAGAACTAAGGGGGAGATGGTAGGGTTCAGATAAATGGCAGGCAACCCGTTTATTGGCAAGTTCTTTCAGATATCAGCTCCGGAGCCCAGGAATTAGTTCTCATTGGGGCTAAGGTTCCCCACCAGTGAGATTTGAAATTGGCGCCGGTGGGAGAGTTCACACAGGCGGGAACTTTTCGCGCCACTGCAGAAAAGAAGAAGGTAGGAAGAAGAGGTGCTTAGGCGCCATGTTGGGGTTTTTTCTCTGGGGTATGGCTGCCGTTTATACTTTTCCCAACATTCCTCCCTTTTTGTTTTCTTAGGAAGTGGGACGTCGTTGGTCAGATCCGGCTGCTTCCTGCTGTGTGGGGGCGCTGTGGGGCCTAGAAAGGGAAGTGGAGGAATGCTGGGGGGGCAGGTCTGGGGATATCATGGCAGCCAGAAATAAAACCCAGTGGCTATAGACAGCTACTTCTGTAGGGGTGAAGTCTGTGAAAGTTCCCTGAAGCCACAAGTTGTCGATGGCATCGAACCAGTCCTGGATGGAGGAGATTGTTGGTATCAGCCACTGGTCCTGTAACAGAGACTCTAGGAAATACTGGAAGCATTGCCTGGACATGGCGTCACCAGCACCTGAAGAAGATCAGAGTGAATAAAAACAGAATGAAGATAAAAATTAAAGCAAAGGTCAATTTTTGGCAGAAGTTCCATGTTGGGGGACTGACAGAGAAGAGGCCAAGGGCCATGAGGAAGCTTAGAAGGACATAAAGACTCATGAATCCAGGATGGCAGATTAAGAGGTTCTCCGAGCTCGTTGTCTCCCGCTGTCTGATGTCCGTTGCATTCCATCGTGCCTGGTAGTGAGCTTCAGCACTGAGTGAACTGTTCTCTTGGAGATGTTGGGGGTTCATCGGTCATCAGAGGCTGGTTGTGCCTAAGCAGAAGCTGGTTGAAAGTTTGATTAGAAATTTTTTGCAATTGGGTTTGAAGGAACTTCATTATGCAGGGCAAGAGAGCACAAAAAAGGAGCATCCCAATAAGGGGCCCCAAGATAGGTAGTAAGTACGTGGCAAGAGAGGATTGGAAGAACCCCGTTATGGGATTAGAGGAGGTGGGTTTGAGCAGTTGGGTCGATAATTCCTGCAATTTAACAACATTTTTTTCTATTAGCCCAGACTCATTAACATAGTAGCAATATTCCTCTCTGAGGAACAGGCATGTACCCCCTTTTTCTGCAGTGAGAAGATCAATCGCCCTTCGGTTTTGTAAAGCCACTTGTGCCAATGAAGTAACCTGTCGCTGCAAGGAGCCCAGAGACTCAGCAGTGGTATCGAGTGCTTCCTGCAGTTTTTGTTGCAGGTCATTGGATGCCCACAGAGCATGACCTATAGCTCCACCAGAGAGTCCGAGACTTGCCACTGAGGTTGTTAAAGTGAGGCCTACCAGAACCGGCAGAAAGACTGCCCTACGGGTGCAGGAAGGTAGGGCCAGCTGCCGGAATTCGGTGGGAGTATACAAAGACAGCTGAGGAACTACAGTAACCAAGAAACAGGTGCCAGAGACATTGATTGTTGAGGTACTTAAAGACCTGTTACACCAGAGGAAATGTCCAGGTTGCATAAACGCAGGGCTCAATGGGGTGCTATAGCTCAAGGAACAAATGGGTAAAGGATTCATTGTTGGCAGGTGGAAACAGATGAAAGGAAATGAAGTATTGGTGGAATAACTTTCCCACAGTGGGATACGTGTCACATGTAGGGGTTGTCCTTTCTTAGAGAAATTGTAGGTTTTTGCTGAAATATTTCCTGCCGCTAATGGGACCGCTGCTAGAAGTGGACGACTAAGTGAAGCACAGAGAAAGCACTGAGAAGTAGGCACAGAAAGAGGGGTGGAGTTTAATAATCAAAGAGTTTGGTGTAGCAAATTGAGCCATGTGGGAGGGGGGCCTAAGGGGGTTGAAGGCTCTGAATCTTCTTTGGATGGGCTATGGATAAGATCTCAAAGTTTTGATTCTGACTCCTTGATGTGTTCGACTACCTGGATGGTTGCTTTAGGTGGCGTAATCAGGGTGCGGCCAACAGTCATCCACCCTGTGGGTCTGGCTGAGGTTGTCCGAGCATAGACAGCAAACTCAACATAGTCCCAACGTTTGGCCTTGGGGTCAGGTATATCTAAAGTATACCATCCATTGTTATCGGATGAAGAGCCTTTATGCCACTTTAGGTAACTAGAAGTCCACCCTTCAGGGTAACCAAGTGACTGGTAAGAATAGCTACCACGTTCATCATGGAACCTGCATGACCAATAGGGGCACCCATTATATATCTCAGGCCACCAAAGACAATAGTCTTTGGTTTGATGAAAAAGGAAGCAAATGAAAGGCCAGTTCCAGCTACCAGGGACGAAGGTCCTTGAAGGTGACAATTTTAGGGAAATAGAAGTGCAGTTGTGGATGAAGCAAGTAGTTGCATCCACTGCGTGGACCTTCTGCATGCCATGTTCTGAGTATAGTTCCCGAAGAGTGAATAAATACATGGTAGGAGAGGAGGGTAAAGGCCAGTCCTGACAGAGCACAGAAAATAAGCAGAGCACAAAAAACAAGCAGAGAGAGAAGACTAGGGTGTTGGGAGAGCTCATTGTGCCTTCTTTAAGAGGAATTGGGCTGTGGAGAACACCGTGTGAGCCGCAACTGAAAGGGGTGAGATGGGTGTGGAGAGCAGGAGTAAAGGGGAGGTTCAGGCGGTGATTCCTGGAGTTCCTCTGAGGTGGTCCTGTCATCAGCAGGTGGGGCCTCCTGGTGATATGGCTTCAACCTAGAAATGTGAATCCAGGGAGTGAGAAGGTTGTCTGGTAAGGAGAGTTTGGCAGCGGTGGGGGTACAGAGAATGACAGGATAGGGGCCTTCCCATTTTGGGGCAAGAGGCCCTTTCTCCTCTGGGGTGTTATAATAGACTAGACTCCCAGGTGTTAAGGGAGGAGTGTTTGGAGAGGAGACTGGGTGCGGAAGAAGCCAGTCCTGATATTTCCAGAGTTCCGAGGAGATGAAACAAGAGAGGCAAAGACAAATCTCGGGTGAGAGGTCCTTGTGAAACGACCAGCCCAGGGGGTATAAGAGGTCTTCCATACATTATCTCAAAGGGAGACAGTAAAGATGGTTTCTTAGGGAGAGCTCTGATTCGAAGCAAAGCCAAGGGAAGGAGTTTGACCCAGTCTAAGTTTAGTTCCATTGCCAATTTGGTAAGGACTTCCTTTAGAGTACCATTTACCCTTTCCACTTTCCCTGAAGCCTGGGGGCGATATGGACAGTGGAAATGCCACTTGAAGGAGAGGGCTTGAGAGACCTTTTGTGTGATCCTAGAAATAAACTCATGGCCATTGTCAGATTGTAAGGAAGTGGGCATACCAAACCTGGGGATGATGTCTGTCAGTAAGATTGAAGCTACAGTGGAAGCCTTTTTATTGGAAGTGGGAAATGCCTCAACCCAACCAGAGAAAGTGTCCACAAAGACAAGGAGGTATTTAGTGTGCCGTACTGTGGGCATGTTGGTGAAGTCTACCTGCCAGTCAGCAGCAGGAATGTGTCCCCGGGCTTGGTGGGAAGGGAAAGGTTTGGGCCTTAAAGGAGTATGAGGGTTGGTCCATTGACAGATCTGACAATTAGAGGCTATATTTTGGAGCATGGCTTTGTCAAAGGGGGTGAGGGAGAAGAAGCTCTGTAAAACGAGGGTTAAAGACTGAGAATTGGAATGGAATATAGTATGAAGGAACTTGAAAAGATCCTTGTTCTTACTGGAAGAAGTAGGGGCTTCAGATGAGCTGTCTAAAGTGGCCATTATATGTCCTCCAAGGGGGCTATAATTGGAAGTGGTAGCAGCTATTCGTGCCGCCTGGTCAGCTTTGGCATTGCCCTCAGTGATGAGAGAGCCATCCTTCTGATGGGACCTACAATGGACAACTCCCAACTGGGTGGGTAAGTGGGAGGCCTCTATCAGATTGGTTATAAGAGCAGAATTAGTGATCGCATTACCTTTGGTGGTAAGTAGGCCTCGCTCCTTCCATATTGCAGCATGGGATAATAAGATATGGAAGACATATTTTGAGTCAGTATAAAGGGTGAGGGATTTGCCTTGTGCTAGAAGGCAGGCACGAGTGGCTACTATAAGTTCAGCCTGCTGGTTGGTAGTTCCTGAAGGCAGAGCTTTGGCCTCTATAATCTCAGTGGCTGAAACTACAGCATATCCAGAGTAATGAGTGCCGTTCTGCCTAAAGGAACTGCCGTCAGTGAACCAGATAAGGTCAGGCTTGGTGAGTGGTCCCTCAGAAATGGAAGAATGACAGGGGAGGAAATCATCTAAGGTTTCCAAGCAATTATGAGTTGGTGTGTTAGACATGGGAGTCATTGGGAGCAGTGAGGCAGGGTTCAGTGCAGAGCAGGGGAGGAAAGTAATATTAGGGTTTTCCAGAAAGGAAGTGAGCAGCGACAGAACTCTGGATGGAGGAAGGGTTTGAAGGCCCTTATAAGCTAAAAGATCCTTCAAGTGATGTGGGGAGTGGATAGTTAAAGGGGCCCTAAAAGTCAGCTTAGAGGCTTCTTTGTGTAAAATTTGTCCAGCAGCCAGAGCTCTTAAGCAAGGGGCCCACCCACGGATGGTAGGGTCTAGTTGTTTGGACAAATATGCCACAGGTGCAAATGTAGGCCCATAGTTTTGACCTAAGACCCCAAGTGCTTGTCCCCCTTTTTCATGGACATATAGATGAAATGGTCTTGAAAGATCAGGAAGGTGAAGGGCGGGTGCCTTTAGGAGGAGTTGCTGAAGCCTGAGGAAGTGGTAGTTGGGGGAGGAGGCAAGAGATTCACTAGGGGGTCCCTTTGCTAGGTCATACAGGGGTTTGGCTAGAAGAGAATAATTTGGGATCCAGGCCCTAAAATAACCTGCTAGTCCTAGGAATGATAGTATTTCGGCTTTCGTATGGGGCACTGGAAGATTAGAGAGGAGTTGCCTCCTATCCAGTGTTATTTCCTTTTTCCCAGGTGTAAGACGAAAACCAAGATAGGTGACAGAAGACTGGGAAACCTGGGCCTTGTGGGGAGACACCCTATATCCCTTATCTGCTAGGAAATTGAGAAGCTGGGCGGTGTGGGATTGAGAGTGTTCCCAAGAGGGACTACATAGAAGAAGGTCATCGATATATTGAAGGAGAGTAGAGTCAGGACAGGTGGGGTGAAAGGATGTGAGGTCCTGGGCAAGAACTTGGCCAAAGAGATGGGGGCTATCACTGAATCCCTGTTGGAGCACAGTCCAGGTAAGCTGACGAGAATGGCAGGTGTGAGGGTCAGTCCATGTAAAAGCAAAGATATCCTGAGATTCTGAGGACAAGGGAATAGAAAAGAATGCATCTTTTAAATCTAGGACCGAGAAGTGGGTAGTAGTAGCAGGGATCTGAGAGAGGAGGGTGTAAGGGTTGGGCACTAGCGGGTGGATGGGGACCACAGAGGAGTTGACAAGGCGAAGGTCTTGAACCAGCCTGTAGGACCCGTTAGGTTTCTGAACTGCCAGAATGGGGGTGTTGAAAGGAGAGTGTGTAGGCCTAAGATACCCCTTTTGTAATAAATCCTGGATGATGGGTTCTAATCCGAGGAGGGCTGTGGTTGTGAGTGGATATTGTGGTTGACTAATATATCTTGAAGGGTCCCGTAAGACAATATGAATAGGACTGCATTTAGCCATAGAGGGTGTAGTTGTGTACCAAACCTCAGGGTTAACTGGTTTAGATAGTTGTGGAAGAGTGCGTGAAGGAGGTGTATCTGCCCCTAGGAACATCATGAGGAAATGAGAGGTAGGAGAGGTGTGGGGTGATATGTGAATGGTGACTTTTAATAGTGAGAGTATGTCCCTTCCCAGAAGGGGAATGGGGCAATGGCTCATAACGAGAAAGGAGTGTGTGAAGGACAAAAGGGATCCCTGCATATAACATGATAAGGGCGGGGGGGGGGGTTTCGAGGGAAAATCTGTTTACCTCCTACCCCGACAATAGGAGTTTTTGAGGGTGTGGTAGGACCCCAATACTCCCTCAAGACTGAAAAAGCGGCACCAGTATCCAAGAGGAAGGTAATGAACCGTCCATCCACCAGGAAGGTGACCCTAGGCTCTTGCTTTTTGATGGTAATAGTCAGGAGGGAAGGCCCAGGGCTCCGTCAATCCTCCTCTGCCAAGCCCAGGAGAGGCTGGGGTTGCCGGGCAGCTGACCAACCTCCCTTCCGGGTTGTTGGGCAGTCTGCCCCCCAGTGTCCCCTTTGATGGCATTTTGGGCAGGGGTTGGAGGGTGTCCTCGGCAAAGGACAATCCCTGGCCCAATGTCCCTCCTTACCACATTTGAAGCAAGCTCCAGGGGGTGTCTTATTAGGACAGCGTGGTGATGACCTTCTCTGAATGACCTGGGCCAACATTTGGAATTTGGCATTTTCAGCCCTCTGCCTACGGCGTTCACTTTCATCTTCTCTACCATGAAAGACCTTGAAAGCGACAGTGAGGATTTTGGTCTGAGGAGTAGCAGGGCCCTGTTCAAGCTTTTTAAGCTTGGCTTTAATGTCAGGGTAGCTTTGGGCCAGAAAATATGTCATTAAGACATGACGGCCATCAGGGGTTTCTGGGTCGAGGTTTGTGTACTGTTGAAGGGCCTTGGTTAGTCTATCCAGGAATTCTGAAGGTGTTTCCTCCTTCCTTTGAATGACCTCCTGCACCTTTTGAAAGTTAACAGCCTTGCGGGTGGCCTTTTTTAGGCCTGCCAAGAGGCAGGATGTAAAAAGGTCACAAGACTGTAAGCCTTCAGGGGTGTTGTAATCCCATAGGGGATCCTGCTCTGGGACAGCATGAGGGCCCGTGGGGTGGTTAGGATTGGTCCTATGATTTTCATCAGCATGGGTTTGGGCTAGCTCCCAGACCCATCGCCTTTCCTCAGGGAGAAGTGTATTGGCCAAGAGCATGTAGATGTCATGATGAGTGAGGCTATATGCTTGTAGGACCCATTGAAACTCCCGAATGTAAGTGGTGGGGTCAGTGGTGAATGAGCCTAACTTCCTCTCTAGCTGAGTAATGTCCGACATGGAGAAGGGCATGTGGACTCTGATGACACCCTCGGGACCAGCTACCTCACGAAGGGGTGCGATTGTCTTGGGGGTGGGAAGGAGTCCCTTAGACCTGGTAACAGGAGGACTGAAAGAGGCAGGTGGCGGACAGGAAGGAGAGGGAGGGGAAGGGAGTGTCTCTGTGGAGGAGGAGGAGGTGGAGCAGGCAGAATAGGGCGGAGAGGAGGGGGATGAAACGGAAGGCTGAGGATCTGTGGAATCAGGCAGAGGAAGAGGAGGGTATAGTGGGAGAGAAGGGGCAGATGGGGCTGGGGGATAAGGTGGGGGTTCATCTGCTGGGTCAAATGAGGAAGAATCTGCGAAGTCAGGAGTAGAAGTAGGGGAAGAGAGGGGTTTGCAAGCAAGGAGGACCTGAGAGGGAGGGCAGGAGGAGCAGAGAGCAGGGTGCTGTGCGAGAAGGCTAAAACCTTCAACGCAGGGAATCTCCTTCCACTTTTTCAGACGCTGGCAATAGTTAAAAAGGTCTCGGAGGAGGTTTGGATCTAAGGAGCCTTCTGGAGGCCAATGATTGCCATTATCCAGTGGATATGTAGGCCAATCTTGGGTACAGAATTTGATGAGAAGTTTGGGCTTGATGTCTGGTGTGAGGGAGAGTGTGGCCAGATTTTTTATTAAACATTTGAGAGGTGAGGCTTCAGGTATAGATGAAGAGGTGCCCATAGTCACAGGGAAAGATGGAAGAGAGAGAGAGAATAAGAGTAAGCAAGAGAGACAAAGGGAAAACCCGGGCTGGACCGGCTTCCAGGAAGCCCAGGGCGAACGGGGGTCAGGTGGGCATCCCCAAAATGACCAGCCATCGTGAGGAAATACAGAGGGCACTACCTAGTCGTCACCAGTGAAGTGCGATCTGTGAGACCCAATGGGGTCGGAGCCACGGGCAACCTGACGTCAGGAAAGTTTTCGACCGCAGTGGAAGAAGTCAGTAATGAAAACAGAACTCCGGCTCCGGCAGAATGCAGTTCCAGGCCGGGAGTTCAGTTTTCCCGAGCAGAGAGGCAGCTTCAGCCAGACACAGCAGCCCCGCAGGAAACAGCAACTCTTAGCTGGCAGCGGCAACGGCAGCGGAGGAGGGAAAAAAACCACAGAGCCTCTCGTGTAAACTCAGAAGCCTCATGCCCCAAAGGGAAACGGATCACCAGAGGGTCCACTTCAACCAGTAAAGGTCTTAGTGGGGTGGATTCCCTCTCCCCAACCGGGCGTCTGGAGTGTGCCGGACGATCACGGTCACAAATCCAGCAATAGCCCGAAGGGAGTTGGCGAGCCGGGGTCAGGGGATCCTTACCTAGCCAGATCAGTGTGTTGAGTGCAGGCAGCCGGAGTCTGAAAAGAGCGGACCAGGGCGGAGTGTCTGGGCGGAGTGTCTCGGCGGAGCAGGGACGGGGTTCTTGTTGGAAAGAGCTCACCCGTATCCGAGTCACGGCACCAGAATGAAAGAATTCCCCACGCAAAGACACTTCGCCGGGAGAATTCCAATTTTATTGTAAAAAGTAGTGTGCTTATATAGAACTAATGGGGAGATGGTAGGGTTTAGATAAATGGCAGGCAACCCGTTTATTGGCAAGTTCTTTCAGATATCAGCTCCAGAGCCCAGGAATTAGTTCTCATTGGGGCTAAGGTTCCCCACCAGCGAGATTTGAAATTGGCGCCGGGGGGAGAGTTCACACGGGTGGGAACTTTTCGCGCCACTGCAGAAAAGAAGAAGGTAGGAAGAAGAGGTGCTTAGGCGCCATGTTGGGGTTTTTTCTCTGGGGTATGGCTGCCGTTTATACTTTTCCATATATATATATATATATATATATATATATATATATATATATATCTTTTAAATGTGAGAGGAGGCTGTGAGGAAGATAATAGAAAACTTAAGAAACTAAAATGATACTGAATCAATTTCAGAGTGCCTAAGGTCAAAATTGTCCCAATTTTCAGTTTCATTTATTAATTTTATCAACATTTAGTAATTACATGTGCATGCCTAATTCTCTGTTTGGTGTATGGGATAGGTAAATAATATTTACTACTGTCTACTTAATGTACATTATGTGATAGGAAGTATGGTAGGCAAATTAACCATAAGCCCATTTTAATTTATTCCTCACAATAACTTTGAATGGTAGTCATTGTGATCTCTAATTACTTCTCTGATTTTTATCATTTAGGTTTCCATAAGAAACAGAACCATTCAATTAGGATAATTCATAGAGGAGTGGTGCTTAAAATGAACCACTTATAAATTCATATAATTAATCATATAACTAATTATAAATTGTAAAGATGAAACACAAAGAACACTGTAGGAATCCTGCTATTAGTGGTGGCAAAACTGTTACCACATGTTGAGGGCCACAGAGTTGGAATGACACCTGGCATTTTGCCAGAGGGAATGGTTGAAAGGTGATACCAGGGAGCCATTGAGATGATGATGGTTAGTTAAGCTGTGTATTCAGTTGTATATTAGACCTTTGCTGTCCAGCAATAGGGTGGCTCTTGCTGCCTTGGGTGCCTGCTACTTTGGAGTTCCTGGGGGGGGGGGTCCGCGAGAGTTGGGGCTGAGCCAGGGGAGAGCTGGGAGGGTTCCCTGGGAGTGTGTGTGGAGTGGTGGAGTGCTGGTGGAGTTTGAACATACAAGTGCTTTGTGGCGGCTCCCTGATTTGTGCCCAGCCAGACTGTGGCAACCACACCTAGTGTGAAAGGATCTGGAGTGGTAAGAGCATTGTGTAAAGCAGGACTCCTGAGAGAAAACCTGAAGAATAAATACTTTGATCTCATTCTATTTCCCCTTCTTAATCTCCTGCTTGAAGTTTGCCATTGATTGATCTCAACCAAAAATCATTTGAGACTGTTGATCTAATTCATGGAAGTCAGCTCAGCTGAGCAGCAAGTTGAGGGGGTGGGTAGAGGATGAATATGAAGAGAACTATGAAAGCTATCCAACATGTATCACACTGTACAGGGCAGTGCAGAATTTGAGCCCAACTATGTATAGTTCCAATGCTCATGAGTTTTTCACTGAATATTTGAATCTTTACATGGTACTGCCTTGATAAGTTAATAATTTGGTGGGAGAAATAATGTTATCAACAACTAAAACACTTCTAAAATGAAATGAATAATGTTTAGAACATAAATTGGTAACTATGGGACACAGCTTCCCAAATCTTAGATCTTAGATCCTCCTGTGGCTTTAGATCTTTACAGGACAATGGAGTTCTATTTACTCTGAAGCTTCTAGAGTATAAAAAACCAAATATTCCTTAGATATCTCAAAGAGTTCACAATTGAGTGTGTGTGTGTGTGTGTATGTGTGTGTGTACACATTTGAGAACACACACACACAGTGTCTAGGCCTCTAGAGTTGCACATCCAATGCCTTGTGATGTCATGGAAGAGTAACAATTCAGTCATGACTGAAGTTTGAAGGACCAAAGAAAGGTTTCTTAGAAGTGACATCAAAATAGGTCTAGAATAATCAGGAGGGTTAGGGTTAGGGTTAGCTACACTAAGCTACAACCACAGCCCCAGGAATTATTTTTTGTTATACATTATGTATGAAAGAGCAATCCAAATTTCTTTTTCATCTTATATAACATTTAATAATACAAAGAATATTCCTTTTATTAGAGAATAATGAAATCATATCTAGACCCTGTAAGATAGAGGTGAGACTGAGGCATCCTAATTTCATGACTAATATTATACTTGTAAGAAGATTATATATAACTTGACCTTAGGCAAATCTAGGAAATTGGTTCTAATACATGATTGATCAATAGATACAAACAAGAGTGGGTTTGAGAACTAGAGAGTTTTCTGAAGAGTTGAAAGTAATGCTTAGCTCTCTAAAAACAGAAAAAAAATAATGATCATGAATATGTCATATTTTGTCACTTTCTTTGTATTACTGGAAAGGTACCTGAGAAATGACTACTGTGATTCCATGATTAATTGGCAGACACTGAGTGCAGTTTCGAAGAGCACTTATATCATGGTCACAATTTCTGTGGGATTCTTTGATATTCTTGGTTAAGCTAATGTCAAGGACTAAAAGCAGTGTAACCATCTAATGATGTGTATGTATGTGTGTGTGTGTGTGTGTGTGTGTGTGTGTGTGTATCAGGATTTAGAATTGTATGAAGCATGTAAAAGTCATATAGTCCACCTCACTTTGGGCAGGTGGAAACTGGAGATGGTTTGAACAATGTTACCCAGTTAGTTCATGCCAAATCTGGATTAATCCAGTCTTCCAACTACCAACACTTAAGTCTTACAAAGAACATTTGTGATACTTCAGGTGATGTTTGTTTTCTAGCCAGTGTTTTCAGTTGCTTTCTGCAATGGTGTAGGTTTTCCCATTCATATTTTAATCATTCACTTTAATCAGGTACCTACAATTTTGCAACTTGCAATTAGCATAGAGGATCCACATCTTGGTGTCAATAAACAATATTCCAATAATCAGGTATGCAGCTCTTTTGCTAATGCCTTTCTCCATGGCCTTAAATTATCCTGCACCTCATACATGCTGATCAAACTTGACAGCTCTTGGGTCTGGCATGTACTTTCACACCACTTTACCCTTGCTCTAGCAATTCTTAAGCCTGGAAAGTCTTCTATGCAATTATTTTTTAAGTCTTCTGTAATCTCTCCCACTGAAAATGAAAAATAACACAGACAATCTGGTAACAAAATTTATAGAAAATATGAATATTCCATTTATTAAGTTATGGGAGATGTTTTGTTTTTGGCACCAGGGATTGAACCCAGGGGGGCGCTTATCAACACTGAGGCATATCCCCAGACTTTTTTGTATTTTGTTTGCAGAGAAAGTTTTGTTGAGTTGCCTAGGGCCTTGCTAAGTTTCTGAGGCTGGCTTTGAACACACAATCCTCCTGCCTCAGTCTCCCAAGCCACTGGGATTATAGGCATGAGTCACCACACCCATGTTAGGAAAGCTTTTTCATAACATAAAAATTTTAACCTCAGTAATATATGAGTGAAAATTCAAGTAAGATTTCATTTGAATCTTGAACATTAGCCAAAAATGTTTGCTAATAAGCAGTACCAAAAATTATATAGGAATAAGAGATCTTATAAAGTGTTGAGAGAACATTTATTTAAATATTATCCTGGGTGAAGAAGTTTGTCATTATCTAGAAGAGTTAAAAATGCATATACCATTTAAATCTAGCAAAAATAATTGTATGATTTCAAAAGAAATATTCCCACATACATTAAAGGGTTGTGTAAGAATATACACACAGATGCTCCTTGTCTTACTTTATGTTGAGTTTATCAGGATTATGTATATCCTGATAAACTCAACATAAAGTTGAAAAACCATAAATCAAACCACCGTAATTTGGGGACAATATATGCATTTATGTATGCATATGGCCTAGGTCTATGTGTGCCAAGTACATACTGAATAAGTTTAAATGTTGTATAGTAATAACAATGCCTTGTATTTGTGTGATGTTTTATAGTATGCAAAACACATTCATATTTTTTCTCATGGGAAACTGAAGATTTAGTACTATTTTAAAACATTTAAAGCAAATTACGCTTATGTTCTATTACATTTTAATACAAACTTAGTTACTTATGGAAGTAAAGCTGGTTAGGAGGACCCACAAAATAATGCATGTGCAACCAGGTCTATAGCTCTTCATGTAGGTGGCGATGAGGAAAGATGGGAGATCAAAGGCAAAGGATGAGCCTGAGAAAGGGCTGTGGAAAATGACCAAAAGCAGCATGCACTTTGGAATCAATACCTCCTTTGCCAAATATTTTAACTCATTCATTCAGAAACTCCCATCAATCTGTTCAGTTTTGAAAATGATTACATCTCATGTATTTCTTCCTCTGATCTAAGGAATCAGACATCTATAGATAACCGTAAAGTCAGTAATCACTTCAAAGATGGTATGAGCTGTGTATATTCTGAATGATTCTTTATGTTCCATGTGAAATTATATTAATTTATTTAATTTTAATTTATTTAGTTTCAATTTTTATCTCTTTCCAACTGAACAAAGAAAAGCAACATCCAGGGAATGGCTTAATTTAGAAGTTTATGCTTGATAAAATATCCAATATGCTGGTAGCTGAGTGTTTTCAATATGTCAGTAGGTGAGTTTTTTTTTCCCCCAGAGCTCAAAACAGTGCTGTGAAGTCATCCTTCGATCTTTTCTAAATATCTCATTGCAAAGGAATCCTTGCCAAACACACAAACACCAACTTTCCTCTAATTAGCCCTTAAGGAAATGTTTTTAAAGTCTTAATTTCCAGGACACAGATGTAAGCTTAAGTTCTAATTATGAACGACATAGGCTTCTTTTAATTTTTTTTCTTTTTCCTTTTATTTGCTGACAAATGGGACAACCCACTGTGTTTTCTTCAAGGGAAATTTTCCAAGGGCAGGGGAGGGGTTGAAAAGCAATTGAGCACTTTCATGAATGGAGATCTCAAAATACAAGTACAAAACATTTACTTTCAACTCAGGAAATAATGCCATATTTGGATTCCAAATTATGCATGTGCTCAGAGTGGTCCAAAATACATGCATAGGTGTACATGTTCGCACATGCATCAGCACTTACATTTACATCACTAGTGAAGAAAAATTTAAAGAGGAGAACAATGACAAAGAGGAAAACAGCTCAATAATATGGGACTGTTAATATGCCAAACATAAAGGAGGAACCACAGATTTGGAAGATTCTGGTAGAGCACTTATATTCTGAGAGGCAGAAAGAAGAGTAGAACTAGGAATTAAAAGTCTAGAGATCTGGCAGAGACTTTTAAATGTCTCTCTACTATGTCTTCTCTCCTTGTTCTGAATTATACCATCATTTTATTTTAGATAGCAACATAATCAACTTAAAATACATTTTTAAAAATTTTCCATTTCAAGAAGAGTATGTCCCATGGCAATTATAATCAATGAAATAGAAGTACAAGTCATTGGGTAGAATTTTTGAACACAACTGTCAAAGGAGTATGAATATGCTGGTGCATAGGGTTTTGTCCTTTCCACTTTAATTCCTCCTCCTTTCTGCTTGCAAAAGAAATGGGATGGCTAGACCTGTAGTAACTGTCAAAAGAACATTGATGAGGACCATGAGAATGTAAAGCACAGATGGTGGGATGCAAAACAGAGAGAAAGAAGACTGAAACATTGATCACTTCACAAAGCCGCTGTACTTCTGCCTTCTCTGCAGACTCTGGTAAAAGAAAACTAATATACTACTCATTTAATCCTGTTTTTCATTTTTTGTTAGATGTAACTAAATGCAATCCCAACTGACTCAGAAAGGCTTTTAGAGGTATGCTTGAACCAGGTAACATTTGCACATTCTGAGAATATAGTACTTAAAACTAGCTCCTCCACTGCCACTAAACAACATTTTCAAGTAGCCAGAATTCAAGGAGTCAAGCAAATCTCTCTCTCTCTCTCTCTCTCTCTCTCTCTCTCTCTCTCTCTCTCTCTCTCTCTCACACACACACACACACACACACACACACACACCAGAAGGTAGTCAACAAGGGTCACATCTAACCAGAAAGAAATTATCTTATAGATGTACCAGCAGCCTTCATTCCTCAAAATTACCCAGGACAACATAATTTCTTTCAATCTATATTTAAAAAACTAGTTTTCAAATGGAGTGATGTGAAGTGAAGTGTTCCAGGATTGCTCTGAACAGTAGCACAGAGAAATGATGGCAAAGCAAAAACCAAAATTAACTCAGAGTGGGCTAGTCCTCAAATGAACTTTCCCCCTGGCTTCAGTTGGTTCTTGCCCCTACTCATCTGTACAGTCTAAATTTCATCTTACTCTCTCCTTCTACCTCACAGGACCTGTATCTCCAGCCACATGTAATTAATAAACACATCATGTCATTTCTCACCTCCAGCTTTTCAGCCATGCTATTTTCTTTGCTTCTCTCTCTCTCTCTCTCTCTCTCTCTCCTCTTCTTCTTCTTCTATATAACTCATATTTGTCCTTCAGGACTCAGCTCTTATTTTGCTCTTCCTGAAAGCCTTTTCTTCCAATTCTTTCCATCCTGCCTTCATATATAATGGATTATGCCCCCTCCATTTGCACGCTGGGCTTACCCCTATCACAGGCCTTAGCACCACTGACTTCTTATTTCTTCCAGAGTTATTAGTTGGGAACAGGAACTATGTATGATCCACTTTTTATTTCTAAGCCCTAACACAATACCTAGTACTTAGTACTCATTAAATATTTGTTGAGTGAATGAATGTCATAAATTATTTTAAAGTTCTTTTGATATTTTTCCACATTTGCAATGCTTCTCTAGAACTGATGTTAAGTAAAATATGTCCTTAGGGTAATTTGCTGACATGAAGCCAGGAACTAAGCAGACTTCACTTTAATGCAGAATAAACTCTAAGATGATTTCACATTGAACACAAAGAGGAAAATAATGTTGAACTTTCTTCAATATTTTAATATTCATGTATAAATTAGTCTGGAGGTTTATAGCTTCTTCTTTTAAATTTTCATGTGTATTTTTCTAAGTATTTCAGGCCAAATGGGTTCTTTCTGTGAACTAACTTATGATTACAGATTGGAGGAAGATGCTGTAGTTAAAATGAAGGGTTGAACATACATATTTATTCATATAAAGTACATTAAAAAGGAAATTGGCAGATCTAGTAAAATAGCCTGGAAAGATAAAGGAGTGCCTGACATTAGCCCAACTAGATGCACAGTGACCTAACTAATCACAGCATTCTTTCATAAAGACCTGATGTGTTTCTTCAGAATCTTTTCTAACCTAAACCTTCATTCAGCCATTAACAATTAATCAGGGTTGCCATGCAGGATAAAAGAAATTTGTTGCATATGTGTTAGATAAGGGTTAAGGAATCTGAAAATTGAGATGATTAACCTGTAGATATGAATGGTATACTATGTGTATTACATGTATGTATGTGTGTATATATGCATATATAAATAGGTATATTTAAGCATGTGAGAATTAACATTAATGAGAGAAGGTAGACCTCAGATTGGTCCTGAGAGATATATGATACACAAGCTTATCTATGAGACCTGAGACATCTGTTTTCAGATTTGAGTGTGCACTGGAATCACTGGAATAGTTTGTTAAATCATAGATTGTTGATACATCCTCCGTGTTTTTGATTTAGTATTTTGAGGTGAAGCCTAAGAATTTACATTTCTAACAGATTACCAGGGGATGCAGATACCATGCCTATAGGGAGCACATCTTCAGAATCACTACCCTTAGTATTTTAATTAACATGATTTATAATCCATATTTGGAAAAAAACCCTCAGATTACCAAGATAAATGTACATGTTCTGAGGCTGAGTTCTATACTAAGCTCAGGGACAGTATAAAGAAATAGAAGGCATGAGGCTTTTCTCCAATGAATAAAGAGTGCTCTTTTGCATTTGAGCCTCAAAGGTTCTCAATAATCTTATTCACAACAGTAGCCACATAACTGTTTCTCCATGGAATATGGAGAGTGTATTTCTAACTTTGCTCAGTCCCTGAAAATGAGACTTCTGTATCTGAATACTAACTTTCAAATCTGTGTGCCCAACATTTATTTACCAGGCCAGACATGGTAAATAGGCTTATATCCTATGCCACCAGGAAATGATAGTATGTATGCTAAATTCAGAAGGATCTGACACTAGGACCAGTTTTAAAGTGGATGGGGGAAGAAAAAAGAGAATACTGATGGATTTATTTGTCTGTCAAAAGCATAGGAGCCATCGGTGATGCCATTTGGGAAGGAAACTATAAACTTCTCCTGACCCAAACCATCTTTTCCTCTTTTTTCCATTCTTGAATTCTGTCAAGAGGTATAAGATACCTATTGTTCTCTTTAGTGCTAAGCCCCAAGAAAGTACATCCCTGAACAAATGAATCTACTTCTAACAAAATTATTTTATGCAAACCACCTTATTTTATGATTCCTTATTCCATTTCCCTAGTACTGCTTCCTTTTACTCCCCAAAGTATCTGCTCTCTTCCTAGGTTATGTCAATAGTTTATGAGCCATTAATAGTGAATTCTGAAAATCAGTTTTGTATACTTCTTCACATTCCTGCCTTCTAATTGACATACACCTGGATGAATTATTTCTGTAAACCTGTGATTCCATCTCTAATAAGCCCTGCATTATACTGATCATAATATTCCCTGATAATGTCTCCATACCTGTGTGATCCCTGAAGCAACAAACTTCACTTCTTCTTCCCACTATCCCTCCCATCTATTCAGGTCACAGGATTCCATATTTATGACCTATCTTTTTCCTTCCATTTCAGCTACCATTGTTATGTCACTGATTCTCAGTCATTCTTGGCTTTGGTCTCTTTTCCTAAATCCCCCCCCCAAAAAAAAAAAAAATGATTGTGCTGACTGAATCTTTTAACCTATTTAAAACTCTTCTATAACTTTCCATTACCCACAGCACTGCTTTTCAAGTGTTCTTGTTGAAAGGCCTATAGTTCCACAAAGGAGATGACATTTATTCTGGCTCATAACAGATGAGTTCTTTGAGGCATAGAAGATGAAATATTTTATTCCAAGACAAGCAAAATTGATGGAGTTGGGTGAGGAAATATTCAAGCATCTAATAAAGTGGTGCTACAGGTGCCCTTGTCTCCTCTTCAACCAGAGTACTTCTTTGATCTATTTTATGTATTGGGCCCTGCATAAGTTTTCCCTTGAAAGAAGAATTTTTAAGAAAAATAATACCTATATACCTGAATATATTATGTGTTCAAGGCTTTCTATAATCTGACCCTAACCTATCTTTTGTTTCCTTTATAATAAATACAGGACTCCTTTAAGTTCTCTTTTTCATGTCTTTGCCTCTGCATGTGTTTTCCTCTGTACTTACAATTGTTCATCTCCCCAACCCAATGTACTCACTCATTATAGCTAAGAGTAATTATCAACTTATAAGCAGGGTCAAACAGTTACAAATGCATTGTCTATGCTTTCATGGCACTCTGCAGATACTGCAAATATGCCTTTGAATTGGGATTGTAGATTTTCTGCAGGAGCTAATATCTTTACCTAAAATCCAGCTACTTTGCCTGATTCAGGATAACTGTTTGCTCTGTATATGTTAAAATGAACATAAAAATAAAATTTTTTCTAGGGCTGCAGTTGTGCCTCAGAGGTAGAACACTCACATAGCATGCATGAGGCATTGGGTTCAATCCTTAGCACCACATAAAATAAAATAAAGATATTGTGTCCACCTATAACTAAAAATAAATATTTAAATAAAATAAAAATTTTCTAAACATGTAATAAATATCACTAATGTATGTTGTATCATTTGGTGTTGGATGCATTATATTTCAGTGCCATATAGTAGTAAAGTACATATGAGGTACTAACTGAAAATAAAAACTGTCAATTCACTTTAAGGGCTTACAACCTTGGGAAATTTAGCTAACATCAGCATATTGCAGTTTCTTCATCAGTAGGAATATAGTATCTACCTCAAAATATTGAAGTAGTTAACATCTGTAAATCACTTAAGAAGCCAGCTCATTATAAGCACTCAGTATGTAAGCAGTTATTATAATCTTATTTGATCCATACATTCACTTAGTATTTATTAAGTGTATTTTATTCTATTCAACAAACAAGAATATTTAGAACTTATTCAAGACTCTCAACTTTAAAGTTATACTATATTATGTTGATCAAAAAAGTAGACAATGAAATTTAATCTTAAGCAATGTATGGTATTTTTGAGCAATGGGATATTTTGCAAAATAAGGTTTTTTTTTTTTTTTTTTTTTTAAGGTTTTTACTGTGCTCCACACTTCAACACATATGACCATTGTAAAAGATTTAGTAAGTAGGAAAAAGTCATTATACCTAATCACTTATTTTATTTTTAAAATGATATGCTAATTACATATTTCAACTTTATTTCAATTAGGGCATAATTTGTAGCCAATAAAATGCAATAATCTTAAGTCTTTTGTTCAATGATTTTTGACAACTTTTTGAACTCCCATGACTACCATTCGAAAGTATAGATCGTTTCTACCATCACAGGGAATTCTCTCCTATCTCTGCCAAACCAATGTAAACACCATTCTTCCAGAGGTAATAATCACTCATTGACCTGTTTCACCAAATATTACTTTGAGTCTTTTTGTATTTTATATAAATATTCATAAAAGATTAACTTATGGATGGCTTTTTGCACTTAAGATCATGATTTTGAAAAATGTATCTATTTTGTTGTACTCATCTCTATTTCATTCCTTTTGATGACAAAGAAGTACTTCATTGTATATCTCAATCTGAGTAGCCATACTCCTGTTGTATATGTAGGTGGCTTCCAGTTTGGGACTATTAGAGACAAGCTTGCAGACACCTGTTTTCATTTCTTTTAGATAAATATCTAGGAAGGGAGTTGGTGAATATAGTGCAAATGTGTGTTTAAACTTAATAAGAAATTGTCAAACTGTTTTCTAAGTGGCTTTACCAATCAATTTATACTCCGACTAGAAATGCACATCCTTGCCAAAATTTGATGTAGTAATTTTTTTATTATAGCCAATATATTGAATGTGAAATTTTATCTCATTAGAATTTTATATTGCATATCCCTGATTACTAATTATATTCAGCACATTATCAAACACTTTATTGGTCTTTATTTGTGTAAACACAGAGCATATACACAAATGCATGCACAGTTGTTCCTTGATATCTGTGGGGAATTGTTTCTACGTTTCCCCATGGATACCAAAATCCTGTATATTCAAATGTCTTATATAACACTGCATAGTGTTTGCATACAACTTAGGTACTTCCTACCATATGCTTTAAATCATCTGTAGATCACTTACATAACTAATATAATGTGACATTCCATAATTGCTATACTGTATTGCTTATGAAACAATGAGAAGTACAAGGTCTGTACACTTTCAGTATAGGTAAACATGTTTTGAAAAAAATATCTTTAATTCACAGTTAGTTGAATCCAAGGTTCTTGAACTCATGGATACAGAGGGCAGATGGCATGTATTGTTGTTTTGCAAGAATCTATGTATTGTCTTTTGTTTTTCATATAGCAGGACACTAAACATTTTGTATTGAAAATATTTTTTCTCAATCTATGACTTTTTTCAACACTAAACAAAGCTTGACATTAGTGAAGTGAAAATAGATTTTATTCAGTAAGTGTAACTGTAGGGGAAAGAGCTGAGTTCCATTACATCTTGTACATAGGTGAGTGGACAGCATAAAGGTAGAATGCAAGAGCAGGCAGAAAGTGAATGGGGGTTTAAGCAAAGTCAGGGAAGTGTAGAATTACAAAGGGTTGATCAGTGTAAATGCACTAAGTCATTTATCTCTACCAGCTATAAGTTAGGATTATCTCTTTAGCTAGTTAGGATTCTATCCCCTCAAAAGAGTGGGAGGAAGAGGCCCTATCCTTTCTGATGATTATACTTCAAAGGACTAGCTTTCAGGTCTTAGATAAAGACATTCCTGAGTTGTAGGAGATACATACACATCTCAAAGGGACAGAAAAAATTAACAATTATAAGCCCTTTTTAGTAAATGCTCTAAGAAAGGGTGGGTACAAGACCATGCCCTCTGGTGTTGGCTATAACAAACAGCACATTTTTTCCCACAGCCCAGAGGTTTACTTCAGATAGGAACTCAGAGGGGAGTTAATTTCATCTATGGGATGTGACCTTATGATATTAGAAGCCATGCTAGGGTTGGCCAAATCTCCTATAACAGAAGTTTGGACCGAGTTTTGCACCTAAAGCTTGTTCTGTAATTTTTATTTCCCTACTTATTTTCTTAATAGGGTCTTTATTAAAGTTTATTGTAATTTTACATGACAGCAGAATGCATTTTGATTCATCATACACAATTGATGCACAACTTTTCATTTCTCTAGTTGTACACCATGTATAGTTGCACCATATGTGCAGTCATACATGTACCTATGGTCATGGTGTCCATCTCATTCCACCATCTTTCCTGCCCCCATACCCACTCCCTCCCCTTTGTCCAATAAAAGCTCCTACATTTTCCCCACACCACCCCCCATTATGGATCAGCATCCACTTATAAGAGACAGAACATTTGGTCTTTGGTTTTTTGGGGGTTGGCTTACTTCGCTTAGCATGATATTCTCCAACTCTATTCATTTACCTGAAAATGCCATAATTTTACTCTGTTTTAATGCTGAGTAATATTCCATTATGTATATATTGTTGAGAGCCACAGCCGAAGGGGCCCCAGCAAACTTCCAGCTGCCAGCAAACTTCCAGCTGCTGGCTGATGATTGGCTCACAGCGGCCCCAGCAACATCTAGCTGATTGGCTCCTCTGCGGTGATGCTCATTGGGCTCTTTCCCTGCCCTTTCAGACCATGGAGCTGCTCACTGGGGGACTTTTTTGGCTCCGCCCACGTGACCCAGCCAATCGGCCTCAAGAGCAGGAGGATTGTGGGAGGTGGAGAGAAGCTGGTGTGGGAGAGAGAGGCTTGGGGAAAGCCGGTGGTGGCAGTTGAGGCTCTGAGGGTTTTTCCTGAGAGACTATTTTGTTTGTCGTGTGTGGTTCTAAAAATAAAGTTAGTTTCTTTTGACAAGTGGCTCCTGATTGTGCCCAGCCAGACTGCGGCATTTGGTGGCCCGTACGGGGGAAAGCTCAGTAGAATAGAAAAGAAAAGCCCAGGGACTCTGCCAGTTGGCACATTGCCATTGTGGACGTTCATATCTTGTTTGCTTAGTCCAAAGCCTTCAGTTCAGACAATGGTAGAGGAAGAAGAAGACATAATGATTCAAGTAAAAGAGAAGGTCTCTCAAGTTAGTCAGACAGAGGAAAAGATTCAAGTAAAAGAGAAGGCCTCTCAAGCTAGTCAGACAGAGAAAGAAAGTGTAAAACAGAAAAAGCCATCAGGGGGAAAGTTACAACAGGAGACTGCTACTAACACCTTTCTATCACCAGAGGGCATAAGTGTCCAACCAACAGCGCCACCTCCATATGCTGGGAGGCCCCCAACCCCCGCAGTTGATAGTTGGGATCCTGAGACAAGATCTCAAATATTAACATGCCCTGTATTTGAGGCAGGAGGGCAGCGATTTTACCAAGTTTTAAATTTCAAAACAGTGAAGCAGCTAAAAGAGGCTGTAACAACCTATGGTCCTCAAGCACCCTTCACTGTAAGCATGGTCGAATCCATTAACAACTTGAACATGACGCCAGCAGATTGGGCTAATATGTGTAAAGCTGTGCTAAATGGAGGACAATACCTGTTATGGAAGGTTGCCAATGAGGAATTTTGCAAGGAGACGGCTAGGCGAAATGCAGCAGCTGGTTATCCTCAGAGAAATCTAGATATGTTGTTAGGAAAGGGACCTTATGAGGATCAGCAGCAACAAATTGCATATGATCCTGGCGTATATGCACAAATTGCTGCAGATGCAATTAAGGCATGGAAGACTTTACAAGGACATGGAGGTTTACAAGGTCAATTATCTAAGGTAATACAAGGAGCTAATGAACCTTATGCTGAATTTGTAGATAGGCTTATTCAAACAGCTACCAGAGTTTTTGGGAATACAGAACAAGCAATGCCATTACTAAAACACCTGGCTTATGAGCAAGCGAATCGTTGGTGCAGAGATATCATTAGACCATGGAAACATGAAGATTTAAACACATATATTAAATTATGTAGAGACATTAATGAACAAGAGCAAGTCATGGCAGCTGCAGTAAAACAGGCTTTAGATGCCAGAGACATAAATGAACAAGGGCAAATTGTGGCAGCTGCAGTAAAACAGGCTTTAGATGCCAGGCCAAGAACATGCTACAATTGTGAACAAACAGGACATTTTAAAAGGAATTGCCCCATTGGAGGAGGGTTTAACAAAACTAGGTATCAAAGGAGTAGAATACCAGGTATTTGCCCACGATGCCGTAGAGGGAGACATTGGGCTAATGAATGCCGTTCTCAAACCACCATAGAGGGTACTCCATTATCAAAAAACGAACAAGGACCAGGTGTTTATCCACGATATCGTGGAGAAAGGCATCGGGCTCCATTGCCAAAAAATGGACAGGGGGGCCCAATGCTCCGGGGCCCCAAACCACAAATATACGGAGCACTGGAGGAACCCAGCAACCCCATCAGGGTAGTGTCCAGGACACATTGTCCATCAGATCCCTCATCAGACAAACCAGAGGGAGCGCAGGGTTGGACATCTGCGCCTCCGCCAGAGCAGTACTAACTCCAGAGATGGGAGTTCAAATCATTCCCACAGGGGTGAAAGGACCTCTTCCCAAAGGAACAGCAGCCGATTTGGATTCCAGAGAGATTAACCAAGGTCCTGACCCAGTGATTGTCTGGAGTTGGGGGTCTGTTTATGTGTTTCCACAGGGAGAACAGCAGCCGATTTGGATTCCAGAAAGATTAACTAAAGCGATTTCTACAGACCAAAAAGAAGATGATTTGGCTCAAATCCATAACAACTGATATCCAAAACTCCAGTTTGGCTATTCTTACATCTGCAACAGAACCAGGATGCTTTTTTCAATATCTATTTTATTATTGCCCTTTGCCATATCATGAAGTTCTATTTTGTTTTTTGAGCTCATACAGACCTAGGTTAATGTTTTGCTGATCAGTTCTATTTTTTGACTATAGAGTTTTTAAACATTGCAATGGAGATTTCACCTGTAAAAAGTTATAAGGCCTTTACTATAATGTTATGTGTTGTATGTATTATATTATGTGTGCACACTTGTGTTTTGTGTTATATGTTTGAATGTACGTATGTCCATATATCATATATGATGAGCGCTCATGATAAAATGGATCCAAATATTTTTTTTCACGTGATTTATATGGTTTAATTTAAATTGGGTAAACAACTGTTGAGGATTGTTTTAATATGTAAACAAAAAAGAAGGTTAACAGATCTGTTTGTTTACTTTTACCTTTCCTTTTCATTATATTTAATAATTCTCTTAAAGATAATGTAAATTGTTAAGAAAATTGTTTTCTTTTAGTGCCTTCTGTAGTGTTACATAATTTTTTCTTTAGCCATTATTGCCAGAATTCCTATCTTCATCCCAGTGCCGGTGAAGACAATGTAAATTGTTAAGAAAATTGTTTTCTTTTAGTGCCTTCTGGAATGTTACATAATTTTTTCTTTAGCCATTATTCCCTGCTGGCCACTTCTCACCAGGCGACAACAAGGCCTGCAAGCCCTGGACCAACTGCACCTTGACCGGGAAGCACACCCTAAAACCAGGCAGCATGAGCTCAGACACCCTCTGCGAGAACAGGACTTCCCCAGGCACACTACCCTGGGAGACCCAGGGCCCCACAGCCAGGCCCACCACTGCCCTGTCCACTGCAGCCCTGCCTGGAACTTCTCTAGGGCCCTCCACGCCGCCATCAGAGGCCCGCAGGGGCCTCCCGCTGGCTGCTGTCCTGGGCCTGGGCTTGAGCCTCCTGGCTCCCCTGGCTGTCCTGCTGGCCCTGCACCTGCACGGAAGGGCCTGGAGGTCATCCGGTGAGTGTCCACTGTGACCAGCCCAGTGTGACCACTATTCTACTGCCAGCACTTGTTCATCCTCCCTCTATAGTATTTCATTATGTGTCCCTCCTGCCATTTATCCGTCCTACCATTAATGGACATTTGGCCTCCTCTTCCTGGGGTCAGTAGCCACTGTTCACCACCGTGGTCACACCACTGTGGTCCTGCCTTTGGACTTGTATCTAACCCACACTGGGGCAACGACTCTTGCACAGGAGTTGCATTTGGACTTTAAGAGCTGGAAGGACCTGTTCATACAGGTAGAACAGGCATCTGCAAAGACCATCTCAGGGAAAGCTTTAAGGGATGACTTGAAGGTCGGCAGCTAGGAAGGAAGGCAAGGCAAAGAAAATGGACTTGGTAGCAAAAAGAGAAATGCACCCAGAGACACACAACCAGGAGCGGACGGGCCACCCAGGGCCAACTGAACAGCAGGAAAGGGAAGATCAAGTCATTCTGGTTCCATCACTAAAACCACGGGACTGGAGGTCCCCTTCTGTCAGACCCCACCAGAGGAGGAACACACCCGAGCACTGTATTAGGCCCTACCCAGCGTGCTCTTGTCCTTGCTGGGGCTCTGCCCTGACCTACCCAGAGTGCTGGCAGTAGCTCTCCCCCCACCCGCCCACCCCCACTTGCTCCGGGGAGGCCTTGGCCCACCCTGTGTAGAGAGCTCCCTGATCCTCCCTGTCAACAGCTGGACGGTGTTGGGATCCTCGGCACAGCCCTGCTCTCCGCACACGGCTGCTCTTTCCCCTGATGGAACACCAGCTCTGCGAGAAGAGGGACCTCTGTGACTTCTGTGCCTCTCCAGAGCTGGGGCCTGAGCAGCCATCGTGGGCTGTCAGCCAGAACTTTCTGAAGGACTCAGTGGATCTGCTAGAGGAAAAAGGGAGATAACAAAAAGGACTAGGGGGATTTCAAAATTATACCCATAACTGACGTTACTAACAGGTATTCTCCACTAAGGTCACTCCGCGTTTTCCTTTGAGAATAAATGGGCATGTACTTTAGGTAAACTTTTTTCCCCTTTAGAAGTGTGGAAACATGGTAATCAAGGAGATTGGTTCATGTGTCAAATGATGAGAAAAGTATATAGACATTTATGTTTAAAGAAAACCTATGTATACACATGTGCATGAACTTCAGTTCTCCTCTTCACCCTCACCCCTTTAAAGAAGAAAACTGGGAACCCCCTTGATGGGGTTCCTGCGCCTTTCTTATGTGCAAGGTGACACCGGCTGAGGCCTCTGCTCCCCTTCCTCTCCACAAGGCCCTGGCTCTTCCACGCCCAGACAGAAGTGCTGGCACACGGAGCACAGTCCCCTCCAGGTGCTCCCCATGTTCTTCACCCACCTTTTTTACTGTGTGCCTTGTCAAAATTTGTCCCCGAAGATCATGTATGGGCAACTTGCACCAGTGTGACGGGGCTTTAGGGAGCGTTATTGCCGTTACCCAGGGCTTGAGGAGAGAGGTCGGCACCTTTGTTTGTCCTTCTGCCTTCTGCCATGGGAGGACGCAGCGCTGAGGCGTCTTGATCTCAGCCTTTCAGCCTCTAGAACCATGATAAGTGAATTTCCATTCTTTATTAGTGGACTAAAATGTGCTTCCCTCTTAAACGCATAACTGACAGGAAGGTCTGTCTGATGAGATGAACGACCTGGCAAGTCACCAACATCAGGATTCTGGATGGACCTGGTCCAGAATAAGACACCTTGCAATGTGTGACAGTAAATCTGGCACCAGCACCCCATTTCCCTGCGGGGTTTGGGGCCATGCGTTCTCAGACTCCAAGGGCAGAGCCACACAGCTCCCTTGACTTCAATAAGAGATGTGACTGAAACTGAACACTGTGTCTGCAAAGGTGAGAGTGGACCCATGTATCATCTCCAGGGAGGAGAGAGAGCTTTTACTACTCCCAGAGGAGGTCAAGAAGAATCAAAACCAAATGTGTCTGCTTGCATTCGAGGCCAGTTACAAACGCTGGTGTGCACGTGCGCACACACACCCACACACATACACAAGTTGTCCTTTCTCACTCAACGACTGTTTGTTGAACTCTTTGTCATCTCTCAAGAGGTGGTACACACACACATAGATATTTAAAAGCACATTAATACTTCTGTGTGATAAATGAGGAATAGTTAATGTCATAGAAATGGAACTTGCTGGTGGGCCTGTTGTAAGCCAAATGCTCAGAACATGAATAATTTTTATACCCTACATTCTTTCCTCCCTGTTATGGTTGAACACATTGACATTATCACCAGGTAATATTCTGCAAGGGGACTGCTGGTTCCATGTTTGGTTGACAAAATGTCAGGTGCACCTAAGGTGACATGCACGTTTGAAGTGCTATCCTGGCTCTGCCGTTGGGATACATAGGGCTTTTTTTCCCTGCTTAGTCCGCTAAGAAGGCACGGCCACCTGGCTTGCCCTCAGTAGCAAGAGTTGCTTTTCTGGGTGGCTTTTTGCCTGAAGCCACCCCACCCCCACCCCAGTGACAAATCAAGAGCATTTTGCAAAGGAACAAGCTGTGAGTCCCCCGCTGGCTGTGACCAGGGAGACAGCCTGCCCAGGACTCGTGGGTTTATATGCCTTAGCTGTGGAGGTTCAGCCAAAGTCAGGAGGGCTTGGGACTCTGCTCGGGGTGAGATGTTGGCAGCACACCTGTGTGGGAGAGCTGAGTTGATATCCCTCATCCTCGCAAGGCCTCCTGAGTCCTCCATTATCTCCTTCAGTGGTGTCCTGGGGCCACTGACCCTCTACCCTGTCCTCTGGCCTCTGCTCCTAGCTCCACTTCCTGTTGCACTCCTCCAGGGCGACACTGTCCTCCCAGCAGGCTCCTTCTCCGGGCTCCACATGAGCCCTCAGTTCCGTCACCTGCTTATGCAGCCCTGTTACTGCCATGGACTCCTCTCTCTCCTTTGTGATCAACAAGGTCTCTTGAAAGCCCCCCTGTGGCTCCGCACCCTGTCCCTCCCTGGGCTCTGCCTGAGTTGGCCTCTCTGCTGGCCACTCTCCAGCTTGGGTCTTTTCTCTCCAATGCAGCAGAAGTCTTGCTAAATAATAAGAAAAAGACATTCCTTCCTGAGGTCAGACCTTCTTGCCTTTACATTCGTTCCAGACATTTCTTTCACTGCCTTGTATTGTGTGATTAAATGCTGAACTTATATTTTTAACCTTACATCCACGAGGGCGGTACCATCCAAACACCAGAAAATGACAAGCATTGATGGAGTGTGGGGAAACTGAGCCCTGGCACGCTGACGGTGGGACTGTGACATCACACAGCTGCTGTGCAGGACACGATGGCCACTCTCAGAAACTTAAAAACAGAATTACCACATGATGCGGCAACTCCACTCCTCCGCATATAGCCAAAAGAATTAGAAGCGGGGACTTGAAGAGATTTCTGTATGTGCATGTTGATGGCAGCATGATTCACGGGAGCCAGGAAGTAGGGGCAGCCCCGGTGTTCATGGCAGATGAGTGGATAACAAAATGTGGTGGGTTGGGGATGTGGCTCAAGCGGTAGCGTGCTCGCCTGGCCTGCGTGCGGCCCGGGTTCGATCCTCAGCACCACATACAAACAAAGATGTTGTGTCCGCCGATAACTAAAAAATAAATATTAAAAAATTCTCTCTCTCTTAAAAAAAAGTGGTGTATGCATGCAATGGAATATTATTCAGCCTTAAAAAGAAAGGGGATTCTGAAGTGTGCTACAATGATGCCCCTCAGGAGTATTATGCTGACTCCTCATGACTCACTTAGGGAGACAGGTAGAGTGACCACATTCATGGAGATAGCAGAATGGAGATTTCCACGTACTGAGGGGAGAGGAAAGGAGGAGCTCTTGTCTGGGGGATACAGAGCTTCAGTGTTACAAGATAAGAAAGTTCTGGACATTGGCTGCATAACAATCTCAATAAATTCACCACTATAGACATGCACACTGAAAATGTATATATTATGTGTATTTTGCCACAATTAAAAATTTTTTGAATTTTAAACTAAACTTAATTATAACATGGTGTTACCGCTGTTGACCGGTGACGAGTTCTTGCTTCCCCAATGTTGAAGAATAACACCAAAGAAGCACGCCGAGGCAAGGTCAGAGTAGAAATTAGAAGTTTATTAAAGGACAGCAGAAAAGACTTCTCCCGGAGGAAGAAGGGGACCCAAGAGGTGGAATCCGTGGAAGGGATGTTGTCTCCCCTTTTTATAGTTCTTTCAGTGATGGAATGTAGGTGGGAAGGACCGAGGGGTGGGACACAGGTGGGCCAAAGAAGTAATCTGGTCAGGAAGGACTTCTGAGTCAGCACCTTTTTGCTGGGGGCTGTTCATTAACATTTCTTTGAGGTGGACTTTGGCCTAGGGCCTTTTCGGGACTTCCATGAGTTGTCCTGCGTTTCCCGGAATCATTGCCAGCATGGCCTCCATGTTAGATTTCACTCGGCATTAGACCCGATTTATCTAACTACACTGACTACCTAACTTTAAATCTGGCTTCAATGGCAAGCTGGTTTTCTGTAGTGGTTTTATGGAGAATTTCAGTACAAGGAAAGCATCTCTTATCTGAAATGATTGAGGCCAGAAGTGTTTCAGAATTTTTTGGATTTTGAAATATCTGCACATACAAAGTGAGATATCTTGGGGATAGGACCCAAGTCTAAACACAAAAGTCATTTATGCGTCATATATGTCTCGTCCACACCTGGAGTTTTGTCTGAGACCCACCACATAAGCCAGGTGTGGAATTTTCCACTTGTAGCACCAACTAGCACTCAAAAAAATTGGATTTTTGGAGCATTTCAGAGTTTGGGATTTGAGTTCAGGAATGGTCCACCTATATTTGGCAGAAGTTAACTTTGAAAATGTGGAACTTATAAATTAACAAAGCATAAATTTTAAGGGCAAAAACTCCACCCCTCTTCTAAGAAAGATAAATTAGATTCTGTGTAGTAAATTTATAATATTTTAAAGACTTGTTTAGACAAACTCTTCCAACTGGAACTGTTCTGTTACTGCCATGACCAATACAGGTATCTACGTGACCAGCGTGCTCAGCAAGTCTAGGGAGCAGAGAGCCTGGACTCTCAGGCAGGGCCGCCCCAGGAGTGCATGTTGTAGTGGAGCACAAAAGGATTGGAGAGCAGTTAGTTTCAAGAATCTAGACGCCATCTCTGCCCATTTATCAGGAGATTTTCCATTCCATTTCAAAGGGAGAGAAAGAATAATAACTGGTATCCAGACCATTTTAATAAACACGAAGTTCCCCAAAAGGCCTACCGTTCCAGACCTTATGGCTCCTGCCAAATCCTGTAAAAATAAAGATTACACTGAACAGGGTTTTTGTTTTTTTCTGATTGCTGTTATTTTGTTTGGGTAATAAAAGTCCCCAGGCATCTGGCCTAAGAGAGTGCTGACGGCCACTCCTCACCCACCGCTTGAAGGAACACTTCTTCCTCAGCTGCAGAAGTCTCCTCTCCCCAGTCACAGGCCCCACACCGCTCCCAGGGAGCCTGGCATACGCTGTCCTCAGCCGACCCCGCCACAGGGACCAGAGGGAGAGTGGGCGGCCACCACGCAGCAGTGCTGGGTTCTAGGGCCAGCAGTGCCTGGCTCTCAGATTCCCCATCCCTTTTGAAAATTATGTACTTTTAAGTCATTTCAACCTTTTGGAAGAACTGCAAGACCAGTACAAAGAACCACTGTCTGCCTCTCAGGAAATCAAACATTGGCCCAGGAGTCTTCTCTAGAGGCCTTGGAATTTCACCAATTGCCCCGATATTGTCTTCTATAGATATCCCCCCACCAAGTCAGGCCCACTCAGTGAGCGCGTGTGGGCAGGAGGTAGCGACTCCTCTCTCCCATCACATAGCCAAGCCAGCCCTTCCCACTCTTGCCCATTTTGCAGTAGAAGTTGCTGGCTGTGAGGAATTGAGAGCATGTGAGCTGTTTGCCAGCCTCCCTGATCAACTTCCGTGTGACTTTTTCTTATCGATCGATACCTGTAATTATGGAAAATAGCCACAGATCAGTGGGAAGGTTCATGCTGCCTTTCATTAAGATGGTGCAGCTTCACAGTAGCCACCACCAAGAAAGCCTCCCTCTGCAGAAGTGGAGCAGTTAAGACACGGCACTTTAGCAATAGGGACAGTGTCTCATCTGCTCATTAAAACTGTGGCCAGGCGTGGTGGCGCACACCTGTAATCCCCGCAACTGGGAAGGCTGAAGCCAGCCTCCTCAATTTAGTGAGGCCCTAAGCATCTCAGTGAGACCCTGTCTCTAGATAAAATATAAAAAGGATGGGGATGTGGCTCAGTGGTTGAGCGCCCCGGGGTTCAGTCCCCAGTACCCAAACCAAACCAAACCAAAACAAAACAAAAAAACCCTGCTGCTCTGTCACTGCCTTTGATAAGGGTGACCATGCAACTCCCGGAACCTAACAACCACTAGATGCACCAGTCTGGAGGCTGCATTGAAGCTTTCGGTCCTTCTCAGGGTGGCTTTGGTCACAGTGTGTTTCTTAGGTCAAAGAAGCTTTACTATAAGAAGGAATGGTCACAGTCCATCACATTGTAGGAATATCAACCCCAGAGAGTTGTAAGTTAATAATTTTAATTATTAACTTACAGGGATATTGAACTGTATCAATAGGATCGTACAAGGTGTTCAGGGTCAGATCAGAAAGTGGAGCCCTTAATTATTCCATTAAAAAAAGACAGAAACTTTTTATTCATAATAATTTCCAACAAAGTAGACTAACAAGCCCCCAGGTACCTCAGCCCATCACCCCAGGGCTGTTTCTAGGTGCCCCTCCCCCAGTGGCCCACCCCACCCTGAGGGACTTGGAGCCCAGCCTCCCACAAGCCCTCCATCAATGACTCTGGCAGAGCGTCTCTGAGAGATGCAGGTCTTTAAACCACCAGACCCCTGCTGCATCTCCACTTGTTGCAATATCAATTGTTCTTGAATAGCCTTGAATATTCTTTCAGTGTTCACATTTCCTCAAATAAATTATATTAATTTATTTATAAATTTATAAAAATTTCTTATATAAATTTCTTCACAAATTTTTTGTATTTGGATCTAGATCAGGCCCATACATTGCAATCAGTTAATGTGTCCCCTAATTTATTTTAATCCCTAAAACCCCTGCAAACCTCCTTGTTTTTCTTTGTAAGTTCTTTGTGGGAGAAACCTGGCCAATTGTCCTGTACAGTTTCAAAAAGTCCAGCTTTGGTTGATGTTATCCTCAGGGCATCATTTATTATGTCCTTTCCCCTGTACTTCTTGTAAATGGCTGGTTTACTCTCAAGGCTTAATTAAATTCAAGTTCAAATTTTTAAATAAAACTCCTTCATAAGTGATGGCGTATTCTTCCAACAAGAGTAACACCTGGGTGCAGTGGCACACGCCTGTAATCCTACTGGCTCAGGAGGCTGATTCAGGAAGATCGCAAGTTCAAAGCCAGTCTCAGCAATGACAAGGTGCTAAGCAGCTCAGTGAGATCCTGTCCGTAAATAAAATACAAAATAGGGCTGGGTTGTGGCTCAGTGGTTGAGTGCCCTTAGTTCAATCCCCAGTACCAAAAATAAATAAATAAATAAATAAATAAATAAGACAACGTCGCATTATTTCTCTTCGAATGATATTGAATAACACTCAGTACTCATTACCTGGACTCACTATTTAATTAAAGATGAAGAATGATATATTTATTTATTTTTGTTGTTGTTTTGTACTGGGGGTTGAGTGCAGAGGTGCTTTACCACTGAACTGAGCTACATCCCCAGCTCCCTCACCTTTTTTTGAGACAAGGTCTTACCAAGTTAAAATCCCCCTGTCTCAGTCACTGAGTCACTGGGTTTACAGGTGTGCACCATCACACCTGGCTGGAAAATGAAATATTTGAATGCTAACAATCCATCCTCTTTTGTGATCTATAAAGATAACTTACCTGTATTTTATTTCAAAGATATTGATAGCTATTTGATTTCAAAGATAGTTCATTTAAAAAAACGTTATTCTTTCTTTTCACTTAGCAATTTTCAAAATAAGGAACTGGTTT
This sequence comes from Marmota monax, assembly GCF_021218885.2. Lineage (NCBI taxonomy): Eukaryota > Metazoa > Chordata > Mammalia > Rodentia > Sciuridae > Marmota > Marmota monax. Next base: position 34,761,689 of record NW_026692881.1, on the reverse strand, counting down.
CCTAGAACGATCCAAAGGTAATCAATGAGTTTCTTTTTAAATACTACATGAATTTGTGGATTTAGATGTAGTTGGTAGGTTTTAATCTGTTGCAGTTTTTAGGATTCCAGGCATGTTATTGAACCAAATCAACTTGTATCTCTTTTCTTTATGCTGAAAAAATCCCAGTTCCAAATAATGCCAATAATAACTGTTTTGTTTCATCTTGCTACACACACACACACACACACACACACACAGGTCTCAAAATAACAATGTGTCACCAGTAATGTATTTACAGAAGATGGTTATTCAGTTGAAGAACACAGTATATAGACTTGCTGGAGTGACTTGGATTCCCAGTTGGTATTTGGGACAATTGAACATGCACAGAAAGAAGGTCCTCACTTAGGATTCAGCAAACGTAGGCATGAGTCTGTGGAAGTGGCCTTGGCCAGGATCTCAAGACCACCTTGAGGCCCAGATGGAGCAGGAGGGCCAGCATCCTGCCTAAATGTGCCATCGTGTAAGACCAGTGGCAAGAATCTGTTGTCAGGTGTTCACGTAAAAGATCATTCTTCCTTGGAGCCTGGCTTCCTTTTCAGGCTATAAGGTCTCAAATCATTTTTGGTTTCAATTAACTCCACTTGAGTTCCTGAACACTGGGTGTAAAGGGAACTTCAGACTCAGGCAACCCTCTTATTTTACACTTAGGGAAATTGGCTCTCAGAGGAGTTAAATCAAGGTGTGAGGTAGATGGAAATTCTCATTTAATCACCTTTTGCTGGGTTTGGGAGAGGGAAAGTTTTAAATTCAAATAATTTGTAAAATGTCAATAATTTTATTATGATTAGGTTAAATTCTATCATGGCTTACGGATGTGAGAATAATTATAGAAATAAATAAGAAAGTGTAATGACTAGTTCTCTCTTATGTCATCTGACCACACTGTGTGACAGTGAGCATTTAAGAGTGACCAAATCAAAAAATACAAATGCTAAAGCTGTGCCCTAAGAGGTCAGTCCTGTTGATGACAATAAGAAAGGGCAATGTCTTCGAAGGCGGCTGAGTCACCATTCTACATTTCTGGTCCCTTTGGGAAGAAAGGAAGACCTAGTAGGAAAAAGAACTGAACGAAAGAGCCAAACATTTAACTCACAGCAAAGAACTAAAGTTACAAAAAGCATCTGAAAAAATAAGCAGCTTTACTCATAATTGAAGAAATGAAAGTCAAATCATTAGCAACATGAAGTTTTTCACTTAAATTGTGAAGAATGTAAACATGATACCCAGTGTTGTGAATGATATAGGAAAATACACCCTAAACATACTGTTGCTGAGAATGTAAAAACATGAAACTGTAGAGGATGTTTTGAAATATCTCTCTTAAAATTCAAGATGCACATATCCTTTGACCTAACAATTCCATTGCTAAGAAATCTACCCTAAGGATACACTTGCTTTGTGGATAAGGATGTTCACTTAGCATGTTTACGGTAAATGTAAGTGGTTATCAATACAGAACTGGCTAAATAAATTATTGCACAGACATATAATGGAATATTACTCAACTGTTTAAAAGTATAAGGTAGAGGGGGCTGGGGTTATGGCTCAGTGGTAGAGTACTTGTCTTGCACATGTGAGGCACTGGGTTTGATTCTCAGCACTACATATAAATAAATGAATAAAATAAAGGTTCCCCTCCCCCAAAATAAAGGTCCATCAATAAATTAAAAAAAAATTTTTTTTAAGTACATGGTAGAACTATATGTACTAAAGTAGAAATTATATATATATAATTTTAGGAGATATATATATATATATATATATATATATATATATAACCCAATATATATTTTATTTTATTTTGGGGGGTACCAAGGATTGAACCCACCCTGCACAAAATGTATTTTAAATAAAAATGCAAGATAAATACCAGTGTGCCTACAAAGTACAATTTGTGCAAAAATAATTCTAAAGACTATGCATATATGTTCTGTGTTTGCATAAATTGTTTCTGCTTTTGGTGTGCAGAAACTGGACACAGACTTCAATTTTCATGTTATACCTTTTTTTTCCCCAGTTTGTGTTTTTCATGTGAATGAATTAACTTTATTTCAATTCCTCTTTTTGACCCTGCTGGTGTGCAACCCAGGGTGATTCTTTACTGCAGTTTTTTTTCATAGATTATGACCTCATATTCACATAGCTGGTAAACAGTGAATATAAGTGAATAGTATCTTAAGTGAATACAGAATCAAGATTTTTGATCAGGAGTAAGTGTCCTGGCAGAGTCCTCTGGACTTTTGAAGTAATTGGAAAAGAAAACAGGAAAACACTCCGATTTTAATATCTTAACCCTCCTGATAAAGCAAAACTCTGTGACCCAGCCTGAGGAGCCACGGGATCAGGATGCAGGGTGTAATAGGAAACCTAGGATGTGGAGGAAACAGGACTTAGGGGACAGAGTTTGGAACTCGCTCTTCTGAACTGGAGCATTCCCATCTGAAAACAGTGGGACAGATGACATCAGATCTGGCCCTTTTCTTGATTCTGGGTGGGAAGTGGCCAATTTGGTGTCTTTTCCATGGGCAGCACAGCCATGAATGACAGTCATGGCACCTTGGATGACCCCCAGAGGTGAGGAAGTCACTTAGCGAGTGGTGACTATAAGGCAACACCTGTAAAAACCCAAGTTAAGAAAGAAAATTTGCTGGCTAACTTGGAAGCCCTCCGCCCACACAGTGTCCTCCTCCCAGGAGTGACCACCATCCTGACTTTCTTCTCTTTTCTTTTGGGGCCCTGAAGAGTAAATCCAGGGCCTATGTGTGCCAGGCAAGTGTTCTACAACTAAGGGCCACCCTGACTCCTCCTGTGACTTTCATGGTCCTCACTCCTGTGCCTTCTTATTCTCTAGTGTTCCCCCATTACTCCCTTCAGCCTACTGGCTGCCTGGCCACACGCCTCTGCTGTAACGCACATGTGGAAGAATGCCAGTCCTCTGAGAGTCCAGTCTATAGCTTCGCCCTGTTAGAGTTTTATGTGAGTCTCACACATGATGCAATTCAACTTGCACGTCAGAGACTTGAGCAGTTGGATCTCTTTGACTGGATTACAGAAGCCAGGAGCCACACCGTGTCTTACCTCTGTTCTTGTGATGTTAGAAGCCTTTAACTGGGTCTATTAATTCCTTGCAGGGGAAGAGTTGCAAGATGGTAATGCTCTAATACTATCATTTATTAAGCAGGATGATGTGTTTAAAAAACACTTCTCTTTGCTTACTATCTGGTACAGATCACATAGGAAATAAAGGATAAATGTTTGGTTCCTTCCCCTTTATCTGTCAGTTTTCATGATAATGAATTTTCTTCTTACTCTCTGAAGGTGAATGATTAAATACATGCATCTGCACATGTATGTCTATATATAAACGATCAGAAATTCATGGACTTAAATGTACTTGATGAATTTTAGTTCATTGCAATGATTATCCTTTTCCCTTTATAGCTTTACTGAGGTAAAATTAAAGTACAATAAAATGCACATATTTGAAGTATGCAATTTGATCAGTTTTGACATTTATATAACCAATGCAATCAATATAAGAAGCATTTCCATTACTTTTTTAATTTAAAATCATACAGACTGTGTTTTCTGCATGATTTATTACATTAGAAATCAATCACCTTAAGATATATGGAACCCTACCCCCATACGTCAACTTTTCAAAATTAAATGGCACATTTATAAGTATCTCAGAGGTCAAGGAAGAAAGCACAAGAAAAGTAAATAAAGAATGCCTTGAATTAAATGATAATAAATGCTTGAAATATCAGGATCTCTGGGATGAAACAATAGTCAGATGAACATTTATAACTTACAGTGCTCATATCAGAGAGAAGCTAGAATAACAATCAAATTATTTTCCAATTGTGCAGTAGGAAGGAAAAATAAGAGTAGGAGCATAAATATATGAAATAGAGAAGAAATAATACAGCTAATTTGATGAAAACAAGTCTAATCAAGAAAAAACAAGAACACAAAAATTAGTGTCAATGGAAAGGGAGCTATCAAAATGACCCTACAGATGCTTAAAATATATTAAGGTAACATAATTGTATGCCAGCTATGTGATAGCTTACATAACATGGTCTATATTAGAGAAGGATCCATGTGCTGCTGAGAAGAAAGTGTGTTCAGTCATTAATGGATGAAATATTCTATATATGTCTTTTGAGCCTAAATTATCAATTGTATTTCTTACTTCTATAGCTTCTTTATTTAGTTTTTGTTTGTTGGATCTATCCAGTGGTGACAGAGGCATGTTAAAGTTACACAGTATTATTGGGCTGTGGTCTGTTTGATTCTTGAAATTGAGAAGGGTTTGTTTGATGTATGTAGATGCTCCATTGTTTAGGGCATAAATATTTATGATTGTTACGTCTTGTTGATTAACTTTTGCTTAAAGTCCACTTTATCTGATGTGGGCATAGAAACCCCTGCTTGTTTCCTCAGTCCATGTGAGCGATACGTTTTTTCCCATCCTTTCACCTTCAGTCTGTGGATGTCTTTGCCTATGAGGTGAGGCTCTTGGAGACAGCTTATTGTTGGGTCTTGTTTAATAATCCAATCTGCCAGTCTGTACCTTTTGATTGATGAGTTTAGTCCATTAATGTCCAGGGTTTTTACTGAGATATGATCTGTATCCCGGTCATTTGGGTTTATTTCTAGGTTTTCATTTGAATGAGTTTCTCCTTTGGTTGGCTGTTTCTTTAGTGTAGTTCCTCCCTTTGCTGGTTTTCACTTTTTTTTTTTTTCATAGCATCTTCAGGGAATATTTTGTTGAGAATGCTCTGTAGTATAGGCTTTCTAGTTGCAAATTCTTTTTTTTTCTTTTTTTAGTTGTAGTTAGACACATTACCTTTATTTTATTTATTCATTTATTTTTTATGTGGTGCTGAGGATGGAACCCAGCGGCTCGCATGTGCTACGCAAGCACTCTACCACTGAGCCCCAGCCCCAGCCCCTCTAGTTGCAAATTCTTTTAACTCTTGTTTATCATAGAAGGTTTTTATTTCATCTTCAAATCTGAAGCTTAATTTTTCTGGATATAGGATTCTTGGTTGGCATCCATTTCCTTTGAGAGCTTGGTATATGTTATTCCAGGACCTCCTAGCTTTGAGGGTCTGGATTGAGAATCAGCTGAGATCTGAGTTGGTTTCCCTGTATACGTGATCTGATACTTTTTCTCTCACAGCTGTTAAAATTTTATCCTTATTCTGTATGTTAGGCATTTTTATTATAATGTGTCTTGGTGTAGGTCTGTTGTAATTTTGTACATTTGGGATCCTGTAAGCCTCCTGTATTTGATTTTTCATTTCATTCTTAGATTTGGGAATTTTTCTGATATTATTTCATTGAAAAGATTGTGTATTCCTTTGGTTCACCTTCATCTATCCTGATAAATCTTAAATTTGATCTTTTCATGTTATCCCACAGTTCTTGGAAGTTCTTGTTAAGTTTCTTAACATCTTCTCTCCATGGTCAACTCTATTTTGTCTTCATTGCCTGAGGTTCTGTCTTCCAAGTGGTCTAGTCTGTTGGTGATGCTTTCTATTGAATTTATAATTTTTTTTTTGTTTCCTTCATTTCTCTCTTTATTGAACTTATCTTCACTTCCTGTATTTTCTCTCTGATCTCATTTCTTATATCATCCTTTACTTCACAGATCAGTTTAACTATGTACATTCTAAACTACTTCTCTGACATTTCTTCCACTGGGTGTTGATGGATTCTGTTGTTGGAGTATCTTGATTTGTTTGGGCAATTTGTTCCTTTGCTTTTTCATGTTGCTGGTGTGTCTACCCATCTAACAGTACGGATCTGAGGCAATAGAGTTTCTACCCTGTGGACTTACAGTGTCCCTGCAGGTTTCCAGAACCTCCCTGTTGAGGGGAGAGACAAATAATAACAACAACTAATGCAAACAATTTACAGCATTAAACCAAATAGCTCCTGCTGTGATGTCAATGACGTTAATTGTCACAATAAATAGAAATTGCATGATCAGTTATTGCCTACAATAAAAAAACAGCAAGTCTGCAAAAGGGTTTATAATTTCAATTGGTAGAAAGGAAGAGAACAGAAGTGATATAGGGTATGATTATGAGGGAGGAGAGAAGAAGTAAAAATTAAAGGAAGAGTGAAAGAATGATAGAGATTGGCTGTTAGTAGAAGAGATAATTAAGGGAAACATGTAGGCGACAAAAGTATATATAAAGTAAAATTTTTTAAGTTAAAAAATAAAAATAAAAGAATTCAAAACAAAACTAAAATATACTAATCAAACATTCAAGTTAAAAAAAACTAATCTATGAAAAATATCTGGCTTCAAAAATGATAGAGATGAGAAGAAAAAAAAAAGGAAACTGTATAAATGTCCATGTACCATTAAGGTCACAATTAAACAGAGAAAGAGATTTTTAAAAAAGACTGTGATAAAAAATTAAAGAATTCTTTCTATTGGAGTTGAAAAGATTCTCAGCTTCTCTTCTCAGCAGTTTTAGGTGGGGTCTTCTGGAGTGTGTTGCTCTCCCCTCTGGGGTTAATGCCAGTTGGTCTGGAATTTTTAAATTAGCACCTCCAGTGCCCAGCACTTGTTGGTACCCCAGAAATCTCCTTTGGGTTCTTCTCATGTGGGGGGGGGACCCAATTCTTAGTCCCCTGTGTCACCTTTGGCCCCCGGTTTTCTAGTCTTGGGTTCAGTCTCCAAACAATCTCTTCTGCCCTTGCCCTTCCAAGTTCCCAGCCAGATGCATCTCTCCCAGCAGGTCCTGCAAGCTGTCAGATCAGAGTGGGAGGGGTAGAGCCATGTGGGTTTCCATGACTGTTGTACCCAGTGTAAACCTCTTTCCATGTTTGATTTTCTCCTGGCCACTTAAGCACACTCTATGTCGTGTAGTGTGTGTATGCTGAACCTGTATTTTTGGCCAAATTCAGGTTTGTTAGGAATCAGTCCCCTTGGAGACTGGCCCCCACATACTGTGGGTGCAAAATGGTTCCTTCCTTTGTCCTCTGATTGAGGCCTGGAGAGATGGCGGCTTCTTTCTCTGCACACAGATATGGTGCAGCAAGCACGTCTTTCAGGTTTGCTGGACAATGTCCTTGGTCTCTAAATGCTCCACACCCAGACATGCCTCAGGCCTCCCCAAAATGCAGGTTCCTTTAATTCCCTTTTCCCTCCACTATGCATGGAGGGACCTCTCTGGCTGGTGCTTCTGGCCAGGCCGTGGCAGTGGCTATGCCGCTGGGAATTTCTTCCTTATTTTAATATATCCAACCTGATCTGCTTTGATTGTCCAGTTTTAAATTCCAGTAGAGTGCCTGCTTTTGTTTTGTTCATCCACTCTGATGAGAAGCTGCCTGTCTGCTTTCTTGGTTTCGCTCCACGAGCAGCCAGGAAAGTGACCTTCTCTCTTCCACCATCTTGAAAAAACTCAATGATTATCCTTATTGAACCACATAAAATCCCATCTTTGACCAGGAGAAGGTAAGTGAGTACATCTTCATGATAAATCACTATTCGTTCATCAATTTATTCATTCACTCATTCATTTATTGATGGTTATTGGACCTCTAATAGACAAGACAGATAACTGAATAATGTACAGAGTTTAAAAAATAATAAAAAAAAATTGGTCTCTGTCCACAGATGGCTCGTAGTCTATAGGAAAAAAGTATATACAGGTTGCAACTAGAAGGTGGTATCATAAAAGAGGTAGAAAGTAAAGTGAGTATGATAAGTGATAAACCTCCTTTGCTCTGTCACCATAAGCATGGGGTTCCAGTTGTGGTCCACAACGGCTGCTCCACCCCTTCCATTATGCTAAAGTCTCCCCAGCAAGTGGAGAGGCGCAGGGTCCTTCCCTATAGGTGCAAAACCACATCATTTCTGCTCACCTACTGATGGCCAGAACTTAGTCACTTGGCCACACCCAGCTGCTAGGGAGGCTGGGAAATTCACTGTGTGGTCATGTTCCTTCTTGCTCATTTTGATTCTGTAGACCTCAGGGGGGCTGTTGGCATCTGCTCTTCTCACAAGCTCCCAGCACAGCTGATGGTGTTGGCCCCTTGAGAGGATCCATCTGCTTAGGGAGGTTCTGCTGGCCACTGGGGTCTTCACTAATCTGTCCTTGCTGCTCCTGCAGCCATTTAGGCAAATGCCTTTGGAGGGCGTTGCCAATTCATATTCAATACCCAGTGTGCATAATGTAATTACAAGACTCTTTGCCTAAAGTAATGAAGTTTTCCCTTGGGATCAGAAAATCTGGGCAATAGTATTACTAGCATAATAGTAATAATAATGAATTGCTTTCTAAAGTAGAAAACAGATCACAGTAGCACATGAATTTCTCCGTATGATAAATATTTTGATTTGTGGCCTTCATCCAGTTTTCTTCAAACATTTTGAAAGTGTGAAAAATTATACTTGATGCCAGTATAAATAGCATTTTTATTTCCTAGCGAAATCTAAGCTCTTCAAGTCCCTTTAAGTATTTATCTTTTCAATTTTGTGAGTAAAAATAGAAGCAAGCATCCCTGGGAAGCTTGCCTGGCTCCTCAGCCTGGGCTGCCACCCCAGTCCTCCTCCACCACTGAGAGCCGCCCTGCCCGGCAGCCCCCAGGGCACAGGACTGTCTGCATCTCTTTCATCGCCTAGAACATTCCTGGTCCCCAGGGTTGGAGGCTGGGGTTTGGATTTCTCTGTTTGTTTTGTAGCCAGCAACTGGTCTCTTCTGGCTGGTCTGGCAGTGCCTGGTAGTGGTGGTGGTGGGGGGGGGGTTGGCTGCCCTTCAGTGAGGGGCACCTGGATGTGTCAGATGTACAAATGTGCAACAACAAATCCTGTCAATATGTGCAACTATAATGCACCAGTTAAAAAAAAAAGGAAAAAAAAAAAAAAGACTAGCTCAGAATCATCAGGAAGATGATGGAGGTAAAGACCTAGGTGAGCCAGGGTGCTGTGTGCACCCAACAGGGCACTGCGCCGTGTGGCTGTCATGACTCTTATTATTTTTGACCCCAGTTGTGCCAGGAAGTAAGTGCTTTGTTAATTCTTTCCTATAATTGTCTCAACAATCACATGAGGTAGTTGCTACTCTCATCTCTGTTTTGCAAATAGGGAAACAGAGGCACCAAGAGATTTGGGGACTTCCTTTAGGACACAGGACTGAGTGGCAGATCCAGGATTCAAACCTGGACTTTGCAATCCAGAGTTTAGGCCCTTAACTTGGATATTGCGGGGTGGCAGGGGGTGGGGGTTACTGGGGATTGAACCCAGGGCCTCCCTTATGTTAGGAGAGTAAGTGCTGTACCAGTGAGCTACATTCTCAACCCTTTTTATTCTGTTTTGAGATAGGGTCTTCCTAAAATGCCCAGGCTGGCCTTGAACTTGAAATCCTCTTGCCTCAGCCTCCCCAGTAGCTGAGATCACAGGCCTGCACCACTGCACCTGGCAATTGGACATATTTAAAGCAGATTCTGTTATAGTAAGAACATATTTTGGATGTGTTCAAACTCAGGTCTAGATCTTAAAATTACAGTTGTATTTCATTTCTTTGGATATTTCAAAATGTGTCTTTGACCTCAGGCAGTGCCTCCTGGAGACTTTTGGCCAGCACCATATTTGTGGGTGACCTAAGCTCTGTATTTCCAGCTTAGGCTACAGGCAGGAGAGGAGAAAAGGCCATTCCTTGGGCATGAGAGGAAGAAAGAAGCAGGACCCAGGGAGGACCCGCCCCTCTGTTTGGGATGGTGGGTCATCAGCACCATGATCGCACTCCTTTCTGCGTGTTTTGGTCCAGATAATGTGTATTTCCCCCTCCCTCCAACTTTGAAAATCATTTACCCTACAGTGTATAAAATAGGAATGCTGTGTGCTTTTGAAAGACACACAAAAATGGAAAGGGAATTTACCTTACCCCCTCTGGGCATCTCAATGAGCATTTTTAAAGCTGCTTAATGAAGCATGGGTCTTCTTTAGAGCTGACTTACATTCAAGCTGCAGGCTTTGGAGTTTTTTCCTCCCCACCCCCTGAACAGGAGCCCAGGATCTCTTCTCTCTCTCCTCCCCACCCCCAGCTCCATGCATCCTCATCTACCACCCCCCCCAACCAGGAGGCACATATCCTGTGGCTCCCACCCCCAAGTCAGCTTGAAAATAGTGCTCAGAGGGAGAGAAAGAGGCTTTGGGGAGTGTGACCTGAGCAGTCAGCTCCGGCAAAATGTGCACAATAAACTTCTATCTGGACTGAATTGTTCTGTAAAGTGGCAATCACTTCCCAGACAGACAGGCCCTGGAGGACCCGCGATTCTGCATGGTTTAATCACCGTTGCTATGGAGAAAGCCACTATTTCATTAGAGAAAGCGCCTTAACGCAATTAACACATAGTTCAGTTGTTCTCCATCCCTTTTGGGTCCGGAGACAGAGGGGGTTATGGGGTGTTGCTTTCCCTGGGGGCCCCAAAGGAGACAGCAGGCCAAACAGGACATGAGGTTTCCCAGGAAGTAAACTCACAGCCCAGGACTGGCTGGGGAGGGGGTGACTGAGGGAGGGGCTCAAAATTAGCAGAACACCCAGGGTGGGGTTGCAAAACAAAATGAAACAAAGAGAAAGTCTCTGCTTATGAGTGTAGAAATACACTAAAAATCTGTACACATCCTCTAGTGAAATCGATTTTTCTACCAAGCTGGTAGCCTGACCAGTATAGACACAGCTGACCAGCCCTCTGGGCTCCTTGTGTCTGCCCCTGTCCTGGATTGCTTTTTTGTTTTTAACTCCCTTTCACAGGCTCATTTGCAATCCAGGGAAGAGAATGTTTTCTCCTTAACTGGGCCATCCAAAGAAACTTTCCCCAGGGTGCCCGCCTGGCTAGGAAAAGGAGAGGCTAACAAAATGGTGGGTTTTTCTGGTTTATGAATGTGGATTTGGGGATGACTTTTCTGAAGTTAATAAATGCCGGGTGTCTCCCGAAGGTGGGCCATAGCTCACACCTCTCTTCTCTGTCTGTGTAGAGTAAAAGCCAGGCAACCGTTTAGCTCTCCATCAATGGTATTTTTAAAAGAAGAAGAAAGAGCAGGTACTTGCACGCATCCCCTTCTGAGAAATCCTCCTGGAAAGTAGCAAAGTTGGCCAACAAAGCAACGCAGCAGCATATGAATCCTGTACATGGATGTTTTGCATCATCCCTAATTAGCTAATGTATTTCTTTCCGCTGTACTCTTGGGGGAATTCTCAAGCGTGTCCCCTGCCGCTCCTGGAGACCGCAGAAAAGCAAATGACACCGAATTTTCCCTTCTTAATTAAAATGTTAAACAGGGTTAAGATGCCAAGCTTCATCAGAGGTATTTGTTCCCCTGGTGAACCCGGAGCCCTGCAGGGTTCAGTTCAATGGGACTTATTTGAGTCAACACGTTATTAAGTTTCCAAATGTAATCAGCCCAGATAGTTTAATGGAAACTTTCTCCTTTCTTTTAATAAGCATGTGGTTTGGTTAAAAAAGCACTCAGGTTAGGTGCCCTGTGTTGCCCTTCCGTAACCAAATCACCATAGCAACAGGCAGCTGGTCTCTAGAAAGCCGGGTGAGGCTGTGAGAGGGTGACCTGCGGGAGCCCAGCCCCCAGCGCAGCCCCTGGCCAGGCATAAATATCCTCAATGGGATTAGAATGCTGAAGGGGCGAGAGGCTGTGGGAAAGCTTTGGTCTGCAATATTCATCTTCTCTGCAGCGCCTTAACATTTCCACTCGGGCCACAATGGGGTTAAAAGTAAGAGCAAATGTTTTGATGGGTTTATTTTGAATTATGAATTCATGGATCTGCATAATTGCCTGTCAGCATGGACCTGCTTCTGACTGGGCCCTCTGAAGACCAGAGGATGGGTGGATGGAGCGGGTGGTGGGAATCGACACCAGGGAGTGACTTTAGCGTAGAGAATTAATTACATGGCTCGAGGGGACAGACCCTTGGTATCTTAGAGACAGGCTTCAGGCTCCCAGCCCTGCTGCTCACGTCTGTGCAATGCAAAGAATGAGCCTTTTTCCTTACGGGTCGTTATTATAGAGGAAAGAAAGAAGTGGAAGGCACCATCGCTGTCTCCTGGTCTGCGGACTCCACAGCATGGGTAGGATTCTGGGCTCCCGGCTGGTCAAAGGGTTCTCCTGCCATGGGCTGAACTGAGCCCCCATTCACACGTTCTTCACTCCAGAACCACAGAGGCCATGTTTGTAGGCAGGGGTCTAAAAGAGGTGATCACATGAAAATGAAACTATTAGGTGAGTCCTCATCCAATCGGACTGATGTCCCCACAAGGAGAGGACGTTTGGACACAGAAAGACATGGAGCACGGGGAGAACACCCCCGAGGACACTCTGAACAGGAGCCAGCTGCCAGCCAGGCCTCCATCCCAGACCTGCGGCCTCAGAACTGAGAGCAAATGTGCTTCAGGTCTCCCAGGGGTGGCACCTTGTCCTGGCAGCCCCCGTGAATCAGGACATGCCCCAGCTCTGCCAGCTGCCTCGACAACCCCGTGTCCGATGTCTTTAGGAAGGCCTGAAAAGACAACCCAGAGCCCCGCCGAAATCTTCTCTTTGGAGAAAAACAAAAGTCATAATCCTAAACCAAAGATGCTGCCATTAAAGCAAAGTTAGCACCCAATATCCCAGCCCCCCAGCAGCCTAAGATCCTCTCCCTGGAAATCAGTATGAGGCTCCTCAAAAGAGGAGCTAGACATGGAACTACCATAGGACCCAGCTGCACCTCTCCTGGGTGTTTACCCTGCAGAACTAAAGTCACCACACTCCAGTGACACCTGTGTACCCATGTTCATAGCAGCACAATTCACAACAGCCACACTCTGGAACCAGCCTAGGTGTCCATCAACAGAAGAATGGATAAAGAAAATGTGGTGCATATACACAATGGAATTTTATTCAGTCATAAAAAAGTGAAATTATGTCATTTACCAGAAAATGGATGGAACTAGAGACCATTATGTTAAGTGAAATAAATCAAATTCAGAAGGTCAAAGGTCATAAGTCCTCTCACATATGTAGAAGCTGGAGAGGAAAAATTAAAAGAAGGATGGGGGCTGATCTCATGAAAATCAAAGGGAGATCCGTACAAGAAAGGGACCAACAGATGGGAGGTAAGGAGGGAGGAGGGAAGTGCTAGGGGAGTAATATTGCAAATTATATTGTGATATTATGTGCAGGTATGAATATGTAACAACAAATCCCATCAGTATGTACAACTATAATGCACCAATTAAAAAACGTGGGAAAGAAAAAAAGAAGATTCCCTTCCCACCCACCTCAGCATTACTAAGTTTAATGAAGCAGACGTTGGATTATTTGCATGGTTTCTTAAAACTTCTGTGTTAAATATGATCAAAATAATACAGTGATTCTTATTATGCATCCCATGAGCTCCAGTGATTGTGAGCCCAAGAACATCCCCACGTGAATCCCACACTCTTCCACCAGCCTCCCCACCCCACACAAGTGAGCAAGGGAACTCTTCCCTCCATGTGCCCTGGAGGAGGATCGAAGTTTGAAGTGGGGTAAGCATGCCCCAGTTTTAAGCAGACCTGATATATCAAGCTTGGACTTGAAAACTGATAAATTTATAATTGATGTTTCACTTTATAGAAATGATTATTCACTTTGTAAAAGTATATATATTAATGATTTGTTAAATAATCGATTCCTTAGATACATTTAGAATTGAACTTACTATAGCAAAATCTGATTTGTAGGGAATTTCTTTCAGAAACACTTTTACAAAGTAAAGTTCACCTGCTTAGAGAATAAGGCACTGATAATCAAGGTCCCCCCCTTTTTTTTTATACTGGCCACAGTAAGGAAAGGGGGTAGTACAGCCAGACTGAAGGGCTGGTACAACTTAATAGATGACTTATAAACACACATGAATATATACATGTATCTCTCCACTTATAAATAGATGAATAGATACCTATCTATTCAACATATATCTATATGTGTTATGTCTATTATTACACATAAAATACATACACATGTCCATGTGGATACTGTTTCTTGCAGTTGAAATAATCATTCAAGAGCCACTTATTGAGAACTTGCTTTCTTTGCTCCTGGGCCAGGTACTTAGAATACAAAGACACCATAGTTTCTGCTCTGCTCTCGAGGATCTCCATCTAGTGAAGGGGAGAGATGGGCATGAATGGTCAACACAGGTGATCTGAACATGCCGAAGCTCCTGCAGCCACACGGAGGTGTTTCCAGACACACATGCCAGGACTATAGCTCATGGACTTCACATCCACAGCTATGAAGGGCCGCCTCCAGGTGTGACAGTCACCTACCACCGTCCTCAGGAGGCAGGAAGAAAAAAAGTTGTGGCCATGTGGAGACCTACCTTGTACACTAGAGGTATGAATTTAATGAAGTATGTCAACTTGTCTTGGGATAGTAACGTACGCTTCACTTACCTGAACACCAAACAGGAAGCCGTTCAGTTTTCTTCTCATCTTTTACAACACAAAGCTTTTGCTGGTCTCCAGGTTTTGGAGTCTGGGCTCACAGTATTTGTTAGCTTCGAGGAGAATGCTGTGTTTCACCCCCATGTTCCTCCTTCTCCCCTCTATCCCCCACGCCTGCCTTCTCTTAAAGTCCCTTGCCTTCTTTCCTCTTCTTCTTTTTCTTTTGGTACTGGGGATTGAACACTGAGCCCCATCTCCAGCGCTTTTTACTTTTTATTTAGAGACAGGGTCTCACTGAGTTTCTTAGTGTCGCAATGTTGCTGAGGCTGGCTTTGAACCCGTGATCCTCCTGCTGAGCCTCCCAAGCTGCTGGGATTACAGGCGTGCACCACCGTGCCCAGCCCCTCGCCTTCCTTCTTGGATCCCCAGTGGCCCTCTGTCACCCCCATGCCCCTTGGCAGCTTGGCACTCCCTGCCTGGGAGCCATTAGCTCCCTCCCACCAGGAGGGCACACTTGACCCGTACTGGCTGCCACCTCTGTGCTGGGTAGTGTGCCTCCATGTGGCTTTCAGAACCTTGTCCTGACCCCTAACCCAAGGGTGCCGGGCTCCACGGCTTGCCAGGAGGTCAGGGTCCTGTCCTTGCTGTGCCCACCTTTTCCCTGACCCTCACTCACCTGTTGAGCCCCTTTCCAGCCTGCAACAGTTTACAGTAAGTGAAAAAGAAAGTCACAAACCCATTTATATATATATATATATATATATATATATATATATATATATATATATATATATATATATAAACTAGAGTTGTCAAGTAAGCAATAAGCAGATTAACAAATGAACAACTCTTGTCTGTCAAAACATGTTTTGAAAAAAAGACACTAAAGTATCCCGAGTAGTCATTTCTGGACAATAGGGTTGTACCTGTGTATTTTTTTTTTCCGTTTAGTTCTCTGTTTCCAAAACATTTATTACCAAAAAGTTTTGCTTTAATGAGGGGAAGAAAACAGGATTTAAAAAATAAAACCTGGGGCTGGGGTTGTGGCTCAGTGGTAGGGCGCTTGCTTAGCATGTGTGAGGCACTGGGATGATTCTCAGCATCACATATAAATAAAGGCCCATTGACAACTAAGATAAATAAATAAATAAAGCCTGTATACTCTTCAAGACGTAATTCAAACTCTGCCTTTGGTGGAGGGAAACAGCGCGAGTTCTGGAGATGGACAGTGCCATCAGACCCTGCTGCACCACCTGCTAGCCAAAGAGCTCAGGGCGCACCTCTGTAATATGGACGGTGACCTTTAAAACACGCAGCATGAACTATAAGGTTCATCAACTGCTTAGCACAGGGCCATGTATTTGAGGGTTAACGCAGTCTGGATCCCTCCCCTTTCTCACCTCCGTGGAGTCAGACGCTCTATCAAGAATCATTCTCTTTATTCATGGCCCTACTGTGTGCTGTGCTTATTTGTGTGCCTAGTAACTCCTTGACCAGATGGGGGAATCGAGAACAGGGATGGTGTTCAGCCACCTCTGTTTCTAGAGCAGCACCCCTGCCTGTAACAGGCCCTTCATGAGTATTGCTTAAGATGAAGCAAATTGTTGATCTGAACAGAAATGAGGAATCTACCAGAATAGTTCTGAGAATCTGAAAATTCAATGAAAAACAGACTCGACCAGAATAACACACACACACACACACACACACACAAAATCCCACAAGTTAGAAAGGGTGGCTATTATAAACTCACTTTAAAGTCATAACTATAAGAAAATGCAGGATTATGGCTCCCTGTCCCCCACTCACCCTTTCACATCACACATGTGTAACGGAGACCGTAAAAGTGAACTTGGTTCGGTAGTTCACCTCACAGACAGACGGCGTGATGAGGCTGAGTTACGGTGGCAGTGGGAATTGTAACTCCAAGTCCCTCGCTTTTATGCATTTCCAACAGCATCAGCCGTAACTATGCATCGGTGGCCGCTTTGCACTCAGAGCCTAAGCTGCATTTATGACAGGAAGAAAGGGGACAGCAGCTGCCTCGCTCGGGGCCACGGAGCTGCCCTACTCTCCTAGGGTCACAGGTCCTTAAGGTTTCCACGTGACCATTTCAGAAAGATAGTGGAATAAGTAGAACTTTTCCCCTTAATATAGCACTTTGTTTCAGTTTACCAAATAGTATTTATTTCCCATTAAATGAATGCTTCAGGCGAGGGTGGTGTCACCGTAGTGCCAGCGGCTGGTGGTGCTGGGGAGCTTGCGGAAGGAAGCCCTGGGTTTTGGTAAACCTTCCCAGGCCGTGGGGAAGGCTTGCTGCTCATTCCACGTGTCCCCTCGAGAAACAGGAGGTGCAGAGGTGTCCTCTTGGGCTGGGAGGTGAACTGGATTTCCATTGGCCTGGCTCAAGCAGAGCCATCTCACAGGACTCTGGAGATTCCGGGGGCTTTGGGGCGGTTCTGGGCGGGATCTTTCAGGCCTGCAAATGGCATCTGCTCTCTAATAAGTCAGGGCTGCTGTTCTCTAATGACTAGTGGCCCCCCTGGTTCTGAAATGATACCTTCGTTCTTACCTCCAGCTCCTTCTTGCTTCAAATCTTTTATTGGGAGTGTTTTCTCTCCAGGTGGGGAAAGAACCAAGGCTCTTTTTTCAGGAGACTTCATAAACCTGGAAGTTGTTATTAAGGGTCCCCACCCTTCTCCCACTCACCCAGTCCTGATCCCTGGGCCTTTCCTCCAGGCCTGTGTGCTCACCCGTGGACACTGCTGCCATTTTCTCAGGGAGATCTGAAGACTCCCCTGTCCACTTGGTCGAGCACAGTGGTCAGGTGATCACGAGAGACCTTAAGGATCAAACTCTGTGGTCATTCTGGGCCCAAGGCAGAGCTGTCATGGTTCCCAGAGAAGTGTTTTTTGAAAGTACTTACTCAAATTGATATTTGTAGACCCAAACCAGCCAGCTCTCTCTCTCTCTCTCTCTCACACACACACACACACACACACACACACCACCTGTATTTAAAGGTGGTAGTGAACTCTGTGAGCAGTGTGCTATGTGCACGAGTCCCTGAAGGGAGAGCCACTGTGACAGACACGGTGGCACTGGAGGTTCTGAGCCCCTGCATTTCTTTTCCGACCCCATTTCCTCTGTGCGTGCTGCTTGGAGTTTCTGGTCAGGGCTGCGTTCTGGAAAGTGGCAAACAGCTCCCTGGCAATACTTGACAGGAAAACTCTGGGCAGCACTGGAGCGAGGGCCAAGCAGCCTGTCCCCAGGCATGAGGAGCGAGGTCACTGTGGCCTTTATTTGGGGGCCGGGGGAGGGCTCAAATTTGTGGTTAAATAAAATGCCCTTGATTTTTGTATGAACTTTGGGAAGCCCAGAACTTTTTTTTCAGTAACCCAAAACCAGGGCGGAAATGCAGGTAATTTTATGCTTTTTACTGGCGAGTCCAGATACGAGGTTGTTTTCCAAAAGGCCCCGGCAAGGGTGAGGCTGGGGGAGAGATGGGAAGTTCAGCCCCATCTGTGAAGTCACCTGACCCATCTGTCTCCCCTCCTTCTCCGGGGTAGCCCAGCGACTCGCAAGTGGTTTCGCAGCCTGTACAAAAGCTACATGGAAGCCATCCCATTCGCGGAGGATCTTTGAAGCCCAGTGTCTGCGCCTCTTGGCTACAGTGTCTTGGTTCAGGTGGGGACCTGGTGGCTCTTCTCCGTAGCTGTTCTCTCGCTCCATTAGCCTTGGCTGGACCAGGAAGCCCCTGCCTGAGGGCTGCAGCTCTTGTTCCCAGGACTGGCCAGAAATAAACCCACTTGCCTGTTCCTTTAAGTATCTTCAAAGCTGCTTTAAGGCCACAAAAATTTCTGAAAGAGTTTCCTGTGGTACAGTCAGGATAAAGGGTCTTGTTCCTGCATGGCTTTACCATCTCCACACTGCTTCCAAAGTGGGATGTCTTGAAACAAAGGCATGAATAGAGAGGGGGGGGGAGAGAATTTTTTAAATACCAGAACTAGAGCTCACTATTCACTTAGGGGAAAGGGAGTCAGGGTGGTTGGAGACGGTTCTACAGGAAGACGTGGAGCAATCAGGCAGGATTGGATTTGGCTGAGTGACAGAAAAGCCAAAGGAGGATGGGCTGAAATGGGAGAGGAGCTTATTGCCTTCTCCTATCTACATTGAAATGGTGGCTTCACTATCATCTTTGCTCTTTCCCTCTGCCAATATTAACTTGTGGTACCTCAAGGTACAAAATGGCTGCTCAAACTCCACCTAGCACATTTACCTCTTCACTGGCAGAAAGGAGGACAAAGGGGAAATGTGCACGCTCCACCATCCTTACATGCTACTGACTAGAGTTAGTTTCTATCTCCAATTGGTTTCAAAATCATTAGGGAGATATAGTTTCTATTCTGGTAACTGTCCACTAAAAATCAGAAGTTCTGTTTTTAAAAGAAGAACGAAGAGGTAGTCTGAACACTGTCTCTTCAGGAGAAAGAGAAATATTTTCTGAAATTTATCTGAAAAGCATAGCCTTACCAGAATTCATTTAATTTAAATTTGAAGTTAATAACAATACTAGACTGTGCAGTGGTGCCCACCTGTAATCCCAGCTACTCAGGAGGCTGAGGCAGGATGATTGCAAGTTTGAGGCCAGCCTGGGCAATTTAGCGGGACACCATCCCCTTACCCCTACCCTCTGCTTGCTTTTTCTTAAGTGCTGTTGGAACTGGGGCTGTATCACATGGTAGAACTCTTGCCTACCCCACATGAGGTCCTGGCAATAATCAAAAAAGAAATTAGCAATGTGCCCATTTTCACTTACTCAGAGGGGGAGTGACTTTGAGGATTTCAATTTTTATCCTTAAAATAAGCACCCTCTGCCCTCTTCCCTGATAGATCTGCCCCAACAGACATGCTGTTCTGTGGACTGGTAATTGGAACACACCTATTCTCCATTGCATGCCCTGCAGCTCCTCCCCCACAGCGTGGCGTCAGGAAAATCTCCCTTGTTATATGATCCTTAGTTTCCTCTTGAATAAAAAGTGCACAGTAGCCAGGCACAGTGGTGCACACCTGGAATCCTAGCAGCTTGGGAGGCTGAGGCAGGAGGATCGCAAGTTCAAAGCCAGCTTCAGCAACTTAGGGAGGCCTTAAGCAACTCAGCAAGACCCTGTCTCTAAATAAAATATTTTTAAAAAGGGCTGTGGCTGTGGCTCAGTGGTTAAGCACCCTTGGGTTTAATCCCTGGTACAAAAAAAAAAAAAAGTACACAGAAATGCCAACCCCAAAGGTGGAATTTCAAGCCTCTTGGAGGGCATTCACTTAATATAACCGGTCTCTGCCTGAGTCCTGGATCACCCTGAACCTGATAGAGGAGGAGTGGGTAATGATTGGAGCATTAGAATAGAATCTCTGTGCAGGCTGACATGATCTGCATGACTGTCTGCATTTACTAGGAAAGGGATCTACAGGTGAGAGGTTAAGAAATGTGTCCTAAGTCACCAGCTGGATGGTGGCAGTCAGGACCCTCCACCCAGACTCAGTGATTTCTGGAGCCTGGGAATCTACAGAGTTAAAAATAACAAGGCTCCTTTTCACTTTTCAAGTCTGTAAAATTTTCAAAACTTTCACAATTTTCTCAGCTCAACTTGGAAGCAATAAAGAAGATCTTTCTGTCTTCCAGAGCATATGGCTGTGCTGGTTGATGGCTCAGGATGGTGTTTGTAAACTTGACACTGGGGAATAGACCGCTTTTCTCTGGTTCGTGAAATACTAATGAAGGATACGGAACCATTTGTTTTAAGAGAATCCGCATCTGGTGCAGCCACACTTCCCAGCACTGCTGGCTGTCTACCCCAAGTCAGAGAACACAGGCTTCTGCCAGGACCCTCAGCAGCCTGCCTAGTGAGTCCACGGGGCCTGCTTTCCGTCCTTCTGCCCTCAGGAGGCAGGCGCTGGGTGAGCTCCTTCTTGGTGGGTGCCATGTCCCCGTCAGCATGCCAAGGCGCCCGTCTTCTCTTTGGTCTTTGGTATCTTGCTGTGAAGGGAAGCCCCAGAGAGAACCACTTCTCCCCACCCACGTCTCCCTAAATAAGTCACCAGCTGGATGGTGGCAGCCAGGACCTCCACCCAGTCTCAGTGATTCCTGGAGCCTGGGAATCCTCAGAGTTAAAAATAACAAGGCTGGCTGTAGACAGAGAGCGTGGGCCCGCGGCAGCAGCCGGGGGAAGATGAAAGGTGCCCAGGTTGACACAAACGAGCCGGGAAGCAGAGCTTCTTCTTGTCCAGGCCAGATGGCTGCTCATTCCACTGCTGTCAGCAGGCCCCGAAGGCCACAGGGCTCCTAAGAAGGGGGCCCTTCACTCGTGTTCTGCCTGAATACAGAAAATGAGACTCAGAAGAGAACTGATCTTGGCTTTCTGGGTCTGAGGTCTCATAGTTTGTTTTTTTTTTTTTTCAGATCCATTGGAATCCAAGCTGCCAAGCCCTGGGGCACTGTGACACCTCCGGTCCTCTGGTCACTGCCTATGCTTACACTCACCTTTCCTGGCAGTCACAGAGCAGTCTTGTCCGGCACGGTGCCTGGACCCTCAGGAGGTCTGGTAGCGCTGCACTGAATGCTCGAGGAGTGTGACCAGAGACCATGATGAGTCCTGGGCAGCTTTGTCTAAGCTGAGGCTCCTCTCACATGGCTTGAGGGTCTCCATTTGGGACCAAGATATCTCCTTCCACCCCTTACTTGCTAGAGGCAATGACACCTCAGTGGGGGCTGGGTTTCTGCCGGATGCTCTGAGCTGCAGCGCAGGATAGCTGTTTGCTCCAGAACCCTCCTGGCCTGGGAAAACAGGCTCTTCCCATTCTGAGAGTCCATGACCGTGGCCTGCTGCCCCCTGGAAAGCAGTCTCCGTAACCAGGACGGGCAGAGTAAGGCAACCATGCTCCTTCCTCCATACCGAGCAAGGGAGGGCTCTTGGGTCAAGGCAGGAGGAAGGGTCCTCTTCCTGCAGGTCCCCTCCTCACCTGTCTTGCAACCTGACTTGTCCACTGGCTAGCCCAGTGAGTGACCTAACTCTCTTCTAGCCTCAGTGTCCCTATATTGAAAAGCAGTGCTGTCCATCTCACAGCATTGCAAAAAAGGTTAAATGAGTTCAACACGTATCATGGGCCGAGTGTGTAGCTGGCCCATAACCCACTCAACGCCCATGCTGGTTCCTCCAATCTCCTGGGAATTCAGATCTCTGGTTGATGAGTTAGAAACATGTTTAGCCTCAAGCATGTTTCCTTAGAATTAAGGACATATTCTCCAGAAATATGGGCTGATTCTAGGTCCCAAGTCCTTGCTAAGGACCAAAGATGATACTGTCAGAGAGAAAAAGTGGCCTAGGGCTGGTCCTGGGGTGTGGAGTAGGGTGAGGACTGGGAGCAGGACCCTGGGCTTTTAGACCTAACTGATCCAAACTTTTATGTCTGTCTTTCTTCCTTCCTTCCTTCTGTCCTTTCTTCTAATAGATTGTGTGCCTATGGGGAGCCAGGCACTATGCTGAGTACTGGGGACCCTGTGAGGACCGAGATAGACATGTTCATGAGCGTCTGTCCTATTGAGGAACTGGGGCTAAGGGGAGGGTGAGTCTAGGGACTATAAAGATAAGTGCATAGACTATAAATAAACATTTGTGAACAAAGGTCATTTCTGATAGTGAGTGGGCTATTGTTATATAGAAAATCACCCCAAACAAAGTGGCTTAAAATAACAATCACCATTTATCTGCTCATGATTCTGCAATTGGGGCAGAGGTGGATGGGGACAGCATGCCTTTGCTCAAGGTGTCATCAGCCGGTCCAGCTCACCTTGGGCTAGAGGGCCAGTTTCCAACGTGGCCTGCTCACTTGGCTGGGAGCTGTCGATGGCTATTGGCTGGGTGGGGTTCAGCTGGGGCTGCTGGCCAGGGCCTCGGTTCTCTTCTGTGTGTCTTCTCCACATGGCGAGGCCGGGCTTCTCATGGGGTAGGGCCAAGCTTAGGATGGAATATACCAAGACAAGTGTCCAGGATGGGAAGCACCAAAGGGCTCCAGGCCACCATGGGACCTCTCTGTCCTGCTTCTGTCATTCACAAATGAGAAGCAGCCTGAGTTCTGCTGAGTTTCCTTGGGCTAATTTTCTCAGAAGAGCCCCAACTCTGTGGTGTCTGTAGATCTGGATTTGGGTCTTCTGTACTGTCATTTTGCAACTGAAGGGCTGTAATGCAGAAGAAGGCTTCCCAACAGTTCATGAGAAAAGGCTCCAAACCCATTAAGGAAGGAGTGGTGGATGCATCCCCAGACTGGGTTATGTGCCTCATTATCAGGTTAATCCTGCTTGCCAACAGATGTGAAAGGTAGACTAAGCAAATGCTCTTGAGAAAGAAGAAAGACTATCAGCCATCAAGGCATCTCGGGAGGCACAGATCTTCTAGTCCAGGCAAGAACAGCACCTAACCGCATTCCAGGGAGCCAGCGATACCCAAGGCTCAGGGGCCTGGGGGAGGGTGGGGGAAGGTGGCATCAGGACAGAAATCTTCTTTGGAATTTAATTAGATCGAGATGGGTGATATGCTCCTGAAGGAGGAGCCAAGCATTTAAAATTGTACCAAAGGTATTTTCCCTCTGGTATCTGTTAGGGGAGCCATGAACCCATCAGAATGTGTGATAAGGAAGCTACCGTGTCATTTG
The DNA here is from genome assembly GCF_021218885.2 of Marmota monax. NCBI lineage: Eukaryota > Metazoa > Chordata > Mammalia > Rodentia > Sciuridae > Marmota > Marmota monax. The sequence goes on along the minus strand of NW_026692881.1, from coordinate 34,738,487 downwards.
AAACCAGTTCTAACCAGCTAGTCTGCTCCCTGCTCACAGCTGCTGGCTATGAGCTGTCATCCAGCCTGAATGTGAGGCAGGCAGGTGGATAAGGAAGACCTCATCTCCTCGGGATCTGCAGGACCAGGCAGGCAGGACGCCTATCATCAGTCCCATCTCCACAGCAGGCTCAGGCTCCGGCAGGCAGCCCTGGGCTTCCATGGGTTTTTTCATTTAAGTGACATTTTTTTTTTTGAAAGGTTAGAATTTAATCCTCTCCCAAGATAGAGTTATTTCAGTTACCACTGATCCTTCCAATAAGTGAGGCAGGGCTTCATTTTTCTTGCTACCGAGGTATCTAATTTTATAAAAGCCTTCAACAATGTGATAATTTATTGTAGCAACAGGATGGCTACGTGCAAGGACTCGCCTACTTTCTATTAATTTTCTAAAGGAATGTCTTCCCTTGCCACTGGGAAGCAGTGTGTGCCTTTCTCTGTGGGTTTCATTAAGGCTGTTTGAAGTTGTGATTGCAAGATCATTATGATGTTTTTGAAAGATAGTGGGTTTCAAAGAGTTGTACTTAGGGGACTTAAGAACCCTCCTCATCCTAATTCCCATCCTAGGTTACTTTTTCAGAGCTGTGATCTGGGTATGCGGTAATTGGTATAATTTTCCTACAGTTTCACCCACTTCTATGGTTCGTATGATTCCTACCCTTCTTCTGAAATGGCATGTGCAATAAGAAGTTTTAAAAATAAATTGGAGCCTAGCGTTTTCCAAGGAACCCAGGACCAACACAGAGGGCTGCATCTGGATGCACCACAGGAGGGCATTACTGGGCACATCCTCCCCGAGGGGAAACCGAGGCAGGAGATCTTCGTGATACATTCCGGCTTGGGTCACCATTTTCTTTCTTTCTGTTTTCAAGTAAGGGAACAACTCCTTGCAGTGGTGTTGTGGTCATGCCAGGGGCCGGGCAAGTGTGGTCGTAAATTAGCATTAGTACTTGAACCAGTGAAGACACCCAGAACTGTACCCAGCTTCAAAGGATGGAGACAGAGGAGAAGGAGGAGGAAGAAAATCCATTCTGACCTTGAGAGGCAGGATTGGGGCTTTCTGCTAAGGAGAAGGGAGTCAGGTTGGATCGGGACAGTCTAAGGAACTGGGAAATCATTCTCACATGCACTACCTTGGCCTTGGTTTCTAAGGAAGTGTTGTGTGTGCATTATGACCATTTCATTCTCAACCTAGGAGGGGAACTCAAAGTCTCCATTTTGCAGAGAAGTTAGGGCTCAAAAATGCCAATTGCCTTATCCAGGCTCAAGGAAAGACCACAGAAGTAGAGTGAAAGACGTGGCGTTCCTATGCTCGGCCTAATAGACTGGGGACATCTAGTGCTTGAGTCTCCCTGTCCTGGTGGGCTTTAGGAGAAAAGGTGCCATGTGTGGAGTGATCCCTGGGTCTCCTCTGTCCTGAGGGCAATTGCATAGATCACCTCCAGGCATTCTCTGGCAAATATTTGTTGGCAGAGCCAAGTTTGAAACCTATCCAGAATACATTCTTTGATAGGTTTGATGGTGGAGTAGATATGGCTCTGCTAGCCAAATGTGTCTTAGTGAGTTTTGTGGGGGTTTTTTTGGGGGGGGAGAGGGGGCAGCAGGAGATGGAACCCACGGAACCCCACATCTACAGCCTTTTTTTTTTCATTTTCATTTTGAAACAGGGCCTCACTAAGTTGCTGAGGCTGGTCTCAAAATTGCCATCCTCCTGCCTCAGCCTCCCCAGCTGCTGGGGTTACAGGCATAGTGAGTTCTTAAAAAGGGGACAGGAGGGCAGAACAGTGGACACAGTGCAAGAGGGGAGCCTTTTGCAGAAAAACAATGCTTTTGACGAAGTACAACTGAATCAGACATTCAGAGAAATTTCTTTTCTGATGTGCAGGAAGTTTTTTTTTTTTTTTTTTAATTGGAAGTGAGGGAAATTTGTAGAAACACACACCGAGGCCTCTGTGCGGTGCTCCTCAGAGTGTGTGAGCCCATAGGGCCTGCGGGCCACCAAGGCTGCTGAGCCCTCTCCCCTCCGTTCAGCTGCTCCCTGCTAGTGAGGGTCTCACTGGTCCGTGGTGGCCAAGCTCCATGGTGGGCTTCATGAAGGAGTCCTTCCGAGACGGTCTTTTTCACCTGCCCTGGGGCCTGCGGCTCTGTAATCAGGACTCGGCCTTTAATTCAGTGGACTGGGAACGTCCCCCACAAGGTTGGTGACCAGTGCCTTTCCATTTTGGGGACACTGGAGGTTTTCTGGTCTGGGCTCCCGTGTGTGAGGTGACAGGATTTACTCTCTGGAGTAAGCCAGAGAGAGCAGTTTGGATGAGAGAGAGAAGGGGCGTCATTAGGTTGTGCAGTGATGTTTCCACCTTGTAACACACACTCAGAGGCAAAGGACAGACTGCTCTAGAAACACAAGAACTGAAGTCGGAGCTGAGGTCCCTTCTGGTAGGAGCCCTTCCTATCCGAAAGGGACGCTTGAGAACAGCTGTATTCATGGAAGGTAGAATTGGATTCCTGGATGTGGAGGTAGAGCTAAATTTCCACTCAGGGCTACTTATTTTAAAAATCTAACATAACAAGGGGTCCACAGCGTAGAACGTAACACAGGTGACATGCACCCTTTGTCCTGGTCTCTGCCATTTAACTCTGCAGGAGAAGCCAGGCAGGAAGTTGGGGTCCCCTTCCGTTGGCCGCCACGTGGGCAGCTGGAGAAGGGAACATGAACTTACACAGGAAAAGTAGAAATGCTGTGTTTAGAATGTGTCCCGCAGCGTTGAGAGCCGGGCCTAGAGGCGCTTAGGCCACCAGGCAGAGTGACGGCAAAGATGCCGTGGGCACAGGAGCAGGTTCCTCACGGGAGGACAGCCTCCTCTTGTCTCTGTCGCCCTGCCACCTTCCACTGTGGGCCAATGCATCAGGGACACTCTTGCCAGAGGCTGGCCCTTGGTCCTTGTCTCTCCAGCCTCCAGGATTGAGAACCAGTACCTTTCTGTTCACGATAAACTCTCCATTCTCAAGCATCCTGTTATAGCAGCACAAAACCTGTTAAGCCCCAAATCTCAGTGTTTAGTGGTAAGTAGAAACTGAGGGCCTTTATTTCCTTAGGCCCCTTAGTCGGAGCAGAGGAGTAAGCAAAACTCCTCAAAGGCCTTTGAAAGATTCAACAGCCCTTTTACTTATGGAAAACAGCATCAGTAACAGCGAGAGGTAAGATGTGCCTGGCACAGACCCTTCCTGCACAAGCCCAGCCAGCTCCAACCCACTCCCCAAACCCAGGGCATCCTCCAGACTCAAGCTGCAGCTGATTTCTGCACTTGGACTATTTACTTTTACCCAGAACAAACATGTGCAGCTCATGAAAGGACTTGCCCCTCTCCCTTCTCAGGAGCAAGTTATGATCACTGCTCCCTTGGCGGATACTGATTACGAAGTTTAACAGACAAGGTGACGGGGATGGGCAATATGGGCAGGAAGTACTGGTGAGCCAGTGCAGATGACTTCCTGCTGTTGACCAGAGTGTGTTTTATAATCCAGGAAGAATATATTGAATTTTAATCATCCTGGTAATGACGAATTGCTGTCGACCTGTTGATCATCTTCCTTGGTTGCCTTTGAGTGTGGGTTTCTAGATGGCTTTCCATGGCTTCTCCCTAAAATCCTTGAGAAGAAACGCAATTGTATAGACAATCGAATGTCCTTGGCCCCAGTGGGTCAAGATACTCACTGGGAAAAACATTGTCTTGGGGATGACTGCTTCTGCGGAACTCAGATTCCCTATCCATGTTTTATCCAGGACTCGAGAGCTCCCAGGGCCAGGGAAAGCCCTCAGGGCTGCGGGGTCCCCACCCTCCTCACTGGGGATCCACGATTAATCAGTGCATGGACACCAGTGCCGACCTCCACCCCTTTGAGCAAATTGAACGGAGTGGAAGCTGTAAAGCAGGACCATAAATCAGCCATATCACAATGGCACAGTTCTTGAAAGAACCTAAAAGCCCCACATGCATTCCTCCTGGTTAATGAGCAACGAGGTGGAGCCCAAGTTGTTGGCTTGGTGGAGGCCAAGTTAGAGCCCAAGACAGATATGTGAAAGCAGTCGCCCAGGAAAACCTACGCCACCCAGAGAACACAGCCAGCTTCAAAGCCTGCCGCCCTGCTCCCACACAATGCTCTGTGGCTGAATAACTTGTGTAAGAAAGCAGCGGGTGGGGACCCTTTTTGTGTGAATATCCCAGGGAAAGGGATTTTTCTCTTAAAAACTGTCTTCACATCTTCTCCCTGAAGTGCTGCGTGGGTTCCCGTGACACATAGGGAACAGGCCGTGGCCTCCTCTCCTAGTCCTGGAGGCCCTGGTGTCGCTGCTTAATGCAGGTTCCCGGGCGTGTTGAGCGTGAGCCTCCTGCAGCAGCTGGGCTGCCCTGGTAGATGAAACTGAGACAGAGTCTCCCTGGTGGCCTGAAACGTGCAGAGTTCCCCGCATGAGAAACGTCCAAGCCTCTGAAACAGAAGGAAGGGGAGAGACCCAGTAAAGGAGCAAAAACACCCTGCATTTGATCTTTGTGTGTGGGACTCCAGTTTATTAGTCTTTGCTTACCCCTGTTGTTTTGTAGACTATCCATGAACCATGTGACTTTAAATTCTGTTACTCTTCTTTCTAGGGCAAATCCTTTTGTACTAATTATTGGGCTGGGCACACCACATACTCCATTATTCTCTCCAGTGCCATCAATAACTCAGGAGGATCCAGTGAACAATGACCAAAGAAATGTTTTAGCTCTTCAGGGAAAAGAGAACAACAAAAGTGTGTATTGCATTTGAGAAAAGGAATTTGTCTCAAGTGGTATTGATTGAATAACAAAAAGATGGTGCTCAATTGATTCAAAATGCATAAGCTTTTTTTTTTCTAAGACAAAGACTTTAATTCACCTTACATTTTGTAGGAAAGGGAATATAGCAAATAGGTCAGGGTCATAGGATAAAACCCAGGTTTGCACCGGTGCTCTCAGCAGGTCCCCTTGCGGGAAGTGCATCTCTAGTCTTTGCTTGCAGGACCCTTTGGGGTCCATTTCAAGACTGGTGAGGCCTCAGGTCCAAAGCCAGAAGCGAGGATGCCGTGGGAGGGGAAGGCCAGCTCTGCCTAATTCTTATCATGTCTTCCTTTTCAGTGAAGTGATTACTCGCTTCTGCCCAGAAGGTACCCTGCTCAGTTTTGTGTTGCAGGACGTCTGGCCAAAGCGGCCTTAGCATCTTTGATTTCAAGCCATGACATTTGTTTGTGCCATACTCTGACCAGCAAGTAGGGTTTGGTGAGGTCACTGCCGCCACCGCTGGACATTATTCTCTCAGCTTCCCGTTGGGGTAGAGCCTACTTCTTTCGGGCCTCTCAAACCCCTCTACCAAGAATCCAGCGTGGCTCACATAGGCTGTAAGAAAAGAGTAGCTCCTCAACAGAGGGGCTCTCAACTGGGGGAGCCTGGGCCTAGCAAGTCCCTGAGTTTGGTTCCGGGTGCAAGTCAGCCCTTGAAACCACCTGCACAGTTGTGTGTATGCAGACATTGACTTGGGTGGGGAGAGGACTTACTGTGCTCAGTGAATCTGCAAAGGAGTCTGAACCCTGCCCGAAGGTCATTGCCAGGACCCTAACTGACCTTCCCTTTCTTCCTCTTTCCAATCCACGCTGGGTATCACGTTACCCTCATCTACCTAGAACCCGTTCTTCTCTCTCACTCCATGTCACAGGGCCTCCTGGGGCCCCCCTAACGACAGCAGATGCACTTCTCACCTCCCTCCACACGCTGGTTCCTCCAGATGCTCCTTCTGGTATCTCCCCACACACTCTGCCCACTCTGCCCGTGGCCTCCTCCCCCACCTCCCTCATCCCCATCCTCACGTTGTCATCTTGCAGCTCCTGCAAAGTCAGACCTTTCCACGAGGCTCTTCTTCTAGAACCAGCAGCAGCACTTCTCTTCAGGGCTTGTACCAGGGTTGACTTTATTGTCAGCTGCACGGGATGGTTTCTACCGTTAGCCTTCCACCTGTGTGCTGGCCCTCCAAACTGGACCGTGAGTTCCCTGAGGACAAATCCATGCACTCATTGGTTCCTCCATCTGGACAGTAGACATGTAGATGGTGAGTGTCTCATTCACGGGGTACTGGGCTCAGCGCTGGGTCCGGGACTCCTCCCAGACACACAGAGAGCATGCTCATGAACCTGAGTGAGTGAATCTGGGTCACACCAACCATTCCACAGTGCTTGAGAACCTTTGAAATGGACAATACATAGCCAGGGCTTCTCTGGGCTTCTGGGACAAGAGCAGAACATTTAGGATGGAGGTTCTTAAAGTGCAACCTTCTAGAGGGTTCAGTAAGTCCCAAGGGACGAATCTTCCCCATCAGGGAGCCTGCTTTCTGCTGGAGCCCCCTGGGCTCTGGCTTTTCCTTTCCTGAGGACAGCGGAGGAGGGAGGATCACAGCCCACCCTGTCCCCGGGGCTTGGAACTGCAGTGGGGAAAGAAAACGCCCACCCTTTCTTTCCACCAGGCTGTCTGGAGTTCTGCCCGCTGGGGCCAGCAGGTAAAGGAATATCCCTGACAGTGCTCCTCCCGGTAGCAGCCTCCTCTGGAGATGGGTCGAAGTGGGCAGCAGCTGTTCAGGCAGCAGGTAGCGTCCTCACACCTCCAGGCGGGCCCAGGAGCTGGGTGCGGGGTGCCGAGGCTGTTGGAGGCCCCTGTGCTGCTTGTGTTGGCTCCGTGGGCAGCTGAGCTTCTGCCAGGAGGACCGCGGTGGAGGAAGGGGCCGGGCTCTTAGCCCCGTTTGTTCAGTCCTGCATCTTGGTTTCGGATGGATTCTGCTCCCTTCAAAGAGGAGGGAACACAAGCCCCAAGGCGGATGGGCCGGCAGCGAGCCCAAGCCCACCACCAAGCCACATCCCAGAGGCTTCCGGCCCGGCTCCCTTGCCCAGGACTCCTCTCTCTGCTGCAAACCAGAGCTCTGGCTGTGCCCAGGAGGGCCCTGAGGTGGGCGGTTATTCCTTCCCACATCCTGCCCTCCCGCCAGTAACAGCAGCCAGGGAAATGGCCTTGGCGGTGTCCCTCCACCCCGCCCTCCAGGAGGCTCCTCGCTCTGAGGCTTGGAGCAGGCTGGTGCCTCGGTGTCTTCTGCCCCTCACAAAGTCTTGGATTTTTCAGGTGACCTCTCCTGCAGAGGTCCTGAGCAACCGCCTTCAAAACAATGATGTTAAGACCCGCTGCAGCGCTGGTTGGTACCAAGGACTGTTTTTCATGGTGGAATGGGACCAAAAGTCAGCTTTGACTGATTATAACACGAACAATATGTAGCTGGGTTGTGGCTTCGTGGTAGAGCGCTTACCTCACACGTGTGTGGCATTGGGTACAATGCTCAGCATCTCATATAAATGAATGAATAAAATAAAGGTCCATCAACACTAAAAAAATATTTTAAAAAATAAAATGGAACAATAGGGATATATGCTTGTTGTCATTATTTTAGTTTTGGGAAAATACACGTACTGTTAATTTGCCCACTAGTTATCTTAACCTGAACAATCCTGTGGCATTTAGAACATTCACAGTGTTGTACGACCATCGGACCATCGCCACTATCTACTTCCAGAATGTTTTTATCACCTCTGAAAGAAATCCCACACACACACTGTCCCCGCTCCCTCCAGTCCCTGGCAACCATTAATGAGCTGTCTGTATGGATTTTCCTGTGCTGGATATTTGTTATAAATAGAATCGTGCAATACGTGTTTGGCTTCTTTCACTTAAAGGTCTACCCACGCTGCAGCATATGTCAATTCTTTATTCCTTTTTTACGGCTAATCATCCTAAATCTGGAGGTGGAGGTTGTTTTCTGTCCCTTGTACTTCTGTTCCCATTCCCACCCTCACTCCATCCAGGACCTTCAAAGGCCTTGACTATCTGAACTTGATTCCTCCCAGCTCTTCTCCCTCCAATCTGGCCTGCAACCCACTGAGCCATTCCCAAGAACTGCTCTAGGGGCACCGGATGAGCCAGTGACAGCACTTCACACCTAAGCAGGACCCTCTGGGGATGGAGATAAGTAATCTGCTTTTCTGCTCCTTGGGCCCTCGGAGGTGTGGCTCTTCTCAACCCTAGCCCCAGATTCCACTGACCCCTGTGGCTGGGCTTCATCTCCACCTCTGCCCATGGAATCTCATCTGTCTTCCAGACTGCTATGTTTAGATATGAGGTGCCCCCCCGAAAACTCAAGTGTGAGACAATGTAAGAAGGCTCAGAGGTGAAATGATTCGATTATGAGAGCTTTAAGCTAATCAGTGGATTAATCTACTGATATGGATTAACTGAGTGGTGACTGTAGGCAGTAGGGTATTGCTGGAAGAAGTGGGTCACTGGGATGTGCCTTTGGGGTTTATATTGTGTCCCTGGTAAGCAGAGCTCTCTCTGCTTCTTGGTCGTCATATCCTGAGCTGCTCTCCTCTGCCACATCCTTCCACCATAATACTCACCTTGGGCCCAGAGGTATGGAGTCAGCTGACCATGGACTGAATGTCTGAAACTATAAGCCAAAATAAACTTTCCCTATTCTATGTTGTTCTTGTCAAGTATTTTGGTCAGTGATGCAAAACACAGGTCCAGTGCAAATGCCATCCACCCCCTGATTTCTGCAGTGATCCTCAATTCTGGCCAGAACTGTTTCTCCTGGGCTGTGAGTGCCACGTAAACAGATCCCAGCCTTCTCTCTGCACCCTTTAAATAATGATCACCCCAGAATGAGAACGTGCACTGAATGCTTCCATGCACACTGGGTTCTGGGTGCTTCAAGTCAGTCAACTGAATCACCTTCCCAGTGTGAGCGAAGGCAGTCATGATCCCAAAGGACCTGGGAGAACTACCCTATCCAGGAAGCACCCTGTGTTTCTGCAGTGACTGATGGAGATGGGCTCCTCTGCCTGTATCCTGAAGTGGTACACAACTGAGTGAGGTTTTGAACAGCTATCCTAAAGCTCAGTGGGAAGGGGAAAATCCAATCCCAGACCATGCTGGTAGAATAAAATTTTAAAACAGATATAGGTAACCTCTGAGGAGCACATACGTCGGCCCTACACTCACTTGCAGTCCTTGGCAGAGGGTCCCCTTCCAGTGCCACCTCTGTGCTCTGCACAATTACCTGGCAAATCCCTCTGTGCCTGAGGCTTCCTGCATGGAAGATGTGCACCCTTACTTCCTGCCTCCCTCAGTCACTTCCTTATTCATCTGTCAACACAGAAGGCATGTGCCGTTTACTATGACAGAAACAACTTAGCCCAGGGGATTGGTCTGCATGACGTTAGGCCTCACGCCTCTTGCAGAGTGGGCTAGAAAACAACTTTGAAGCACAATCACAGCTTTGCTTACCTCCTGACCCAGCACTTGCATCCCAAAGTATACTGTAGGCCCCAAAGAATCAGAAGCAGGGGCTCCAACACCTGCCTGCATGCACCCCAGTGCTCGTATCAGCACTATTCACAAAGGTGGAGATGATTCAAGAGGTGAATGGATACGTAAAATATGGCATCTACATGCTACACAGCATAATTCAGGAGCCAAAGGCCGTATAATTCAGCCTTAGAAAGGAAGGGAACTCTGATACATGCTGCAAACACGGATTGTTTGTGCTAAACAAAAAGTCAGACACAAAAGGGCAGCTATTTTAAGACTCCACTTACAACAAACATCTAGAGTAGACACGTTCATAGAGATAGACAGTCGATAAGAGTTTACTAGGGGCCAGAGGCAGGGAGGAATGGAGAGCGATTGCTTCATGGGTAGAGTTTCTATTTGGGAGTGATGAAAAAATTCTGGAACTGAATAGTGGTTGCACAACACTGAGAATGTTAACACCACTGAATCGCACACTCCAAATGGTTAAATGGCAAACTTTATGTTATATTTTGCCATAATAAAAAAAAAAAATCTCAGCTTTGCTTTCCAATCACTGTAATGAAGCATGGAATCCTTGGGCCTAATGTCCCCTTGAATAGGGTCTATTAGGAGCTCCCTGCTGTTGATCCCTTAATCTCTTTAACCTCCCATTTCTCCAGCCCAGCTGCTGCCATCTGGGGAGAAAGAATTCTGGCTTTCCCTGAATGGCCCCAGGATAGCCCAGCCCAGCGGAGGAGAAGGCGACCAGGCCTTCCCAGCGCTCTCAGCCAGCAGAGGTGCCCCAGGGATCAGAGTTCTGGCTGATTGTCCTGAGGTGGCCACTAAAAGGCTCCTTGCTTTATTGTTTGAAACTCTCCAATGAGCTTCTGCCTGTGTCTTTTTCAGTCTCTGCAGAATCTTGAATAACAAAGCACAGATGGTCCTTGACTCACCGAGGGGCTGCAGCCTGACAAACCCCTCGAAAGATCAGGAATATCGACACATATGTGAAGAGTCCGTTTAACAAACCTAACCTACCCAACTTCTCAGCGTGGCTTAGCCTCTCTAGTGTGTCTGGGTTGGGCCCCTGAGAAGTCGAGAGGATGAGCACAGGAGTTCCAAAGCTGGTGGCCAGGGAGTGGGGACCCCCCCGGACGTGCCATCTCCACTGTACCCAGATTCTGTGTCTGTGTGGAGGGTTTGCTGCTGCTTGGGAGAACAAGCCTGACTTCCACCGACCCCTTGCCAGGTGGAGTCCCCACGTAGCCCTGATGGCAGCATGGCTCCTGTTGTCCCTCCCCGCCCTCGTCAGCACTCTGACCCCTTTCCACCATCTTTCTCTCTGCTCTGACCCCCCACAGTGGATAATGTGACCCTCCCTGTTCTGTCTTTGGTGCTTCCTCCTCACCTGTGTCTGTATTGGGGCTCCGTCAGGGTTGATTGACACTCAGGGGCATGGCCATGCTGGGGACACAGTCTGGTGCTTTTATTTCTGTCCCCTAAGCCTCCTGCATTGAAACTTAAGTGCAGGGAGGGGCAGGAGTCCCTGACCTGAAGGTGCCAAGGTCACGGACTTTCTCTGGACACTGGAGGTTTCGGCCTCATCCCCAGTCACATCCCCTCTGGGAAGTCCCCAGCAGTGCTTGCAGCCCCAGGAAAATGGAGGGAGGGAAAGAGAGCTTTGGTCCAACCAGCTGGATCCAGGTAGAACTGGTGAGAGGGCAGGAGGTGATCCGTCCAGCTGTGCCGACCTGGTGACCACTCGGACCATCTGGCTGCCTCCTTGCTCATCCTCAGCAGAGGCAGTGACACCAACCACCTGGCACTGATGCACCAGGGCTCTTCCAAGTTCTTGTCAGCCAGCAGTTACTTGATCCTCACAACAGCCCCGTGTCACAGATGTGGAGACTGAGGCAGGGGCAGGCGAAAACTGAGACTCAACCACCCGGGGACTGGAACCCCGCTGTCTGGCTCCAGGGTCTCCATTTTAGTCTCTACACAAGCAGTGTATTTTAATGATTGAATCTTTGTTAACCCCCCTGAAATGCACTGTGTTTTGAAATGCATCCTCTGATTTAACTCTCACCCTCTTCCAGGGGAGGCACTTTTTAAAAAATATTTATTTTTTAGTTGTAGGTGGTCACAAACCTTTATTTTATTTGTATGTGGCTGAGGATCGAACCCAGTGCCTCAGGCGTGCTACCTCTGAGCCCCAGCCCCAGCCCCAGGGGAGGCGTTTTTACACCTGAGTTAGGGCTGCAGAGATTGAGGCGCAGAGAGGCCAGCCTGGCGCGTGGGTTAGGGCTCAGCTTCTCTGCTCCAGCGGCTACTCCTTCTTCGGGCTTCTCCAGGTGGAAGGCAGCAGGCAGAAGGCTTCGGAGGGAGGAGCGAACCCCTCTCTGCCCCAGGGCACCAAGCCGCAAGCACCACCACGTCCTCAGGGCTCAGCCCACACCTGTCAGGAACCCGGACCTTCTTGGGCGGCTGCTCCTGCCCCACCCGGTTCTCTCCACCAGGGCTTGAGATCATCGAGTTCTCCTGACTCCTCTTTCCCACTTGCCCTCGGCCTCAGTAGTTGCCAAGTTCAGAGACAAGTAGCTCCTTGGGGACAACCCTGGCTGGCCACCTGAGCAACTGGCCATGCTGTTCAGGGGCAGCCCCTGTGCAGAGGGCAGGTAGGAGGGTGGGAGAGGGACCCGGGGGGAGGCCAGCTGGACAGCGAGGCTTTCTCTGTCAGCTAAGACTGAAGCGAGGGATGGATGTTGTGTTCATACCGCAGAGTTTTCACAAGCTAGGGAACAGCCATCTTGGTGGGTGTGGGGCGGTGGGAGGGGGAGCTGGTCCCTAAGGCTAATAGAAGGTTAGGTGGTTGGCCTCTGAGTGCCTCAATTTGAGCCTTGCTGGGATCTGGAGCACCTTGAGATCTTGTTTTGCCCTCTGCCCAGCTGTGTTCAGAACCTGGCTTCACAACGACTTGTGAGAGTTTGACCTAGAAACTTCTATCGGTCTCGAAGGGAAGGCCTCTGCACCCCCTTGCCAGGTGTCTTTCATAGTTTGAGTTCTAGTGCTGCTTGCTTTTTGTTGTCCGGCTGCTATAGATTGACATATTTAAACTGCTCTTAGCCCACCACCCAAAGGCAAAACCCAAGAGGTACCAAAGAATGTGCAGACCCACCCACCCAAGCTCCCTCCCAGGAGGCAGGGACTGGTCCTGGTGGATTTGGTGGGAATATTCCACACCTACTCCCCCACCCCCCAGTGCTGGGAATCCCCCCCCGGGCCTTGGGCACGCTGGGCAAGGGCCCTACCACTGAGCTACACCCCAGTCCCCTCCTCCATCTTTACTTAGAGGATAGCATATTTATTACACTCACTGTCATGTACTTGATTCATAGAAAAGGCTCCAGATTGTTTTTCCTTATTCCTTTTACTGGCCTGTGTGACCAAGATGGATTCACCCAGCCCCCTGATGGTGGAGTAACCAGCCCTAAACGGACGTTGGAGTAGTCTCCAGCCTCGTGGAGTCTTGCTTACATGGAAGGTGAAATGTGATTTCTAATGGGATCCAGAGACTGTAACACCCTTCTTCTTCCCTCATGAGCAGGGTGGAGCTCTCTTGATGTTTAAGTCACCCTTGGTGCGCCATTTCCTGCACATTTGCCAGCGGAGTCCTGCTCTGGGCTTTTTGGGTCCTCATGGTACCCTAAGACCACCCATACTCCCCCACACTGGCACTCATGATATTCAAGGTGTGCATGAATGGAGGCTTGCAGGGAGGTTGGAAGAGTCCCCTGAGTCAGAAGATGGTGTCAGAGGGGCAGGGGTCACGCCTGGGCAGGATGGTGCCATTGGCAATCTCTCTCCCCTGAAGGAAAGGGTTTCTGTTGGCCAAGGGAGCTCTGACGCCCTCGCACAATAGCTAATTTGGTGGAGGGATCTACCACGTGGTAGTTCTTTGGTTTGGCTGTGGTTTGTCTCCCAAGGGTTTATGGTCAGAGGTTCGGTCCTCAGTGTGGTGGGGGACCCTTAAGGGGTGGGGCCTGGAGGGAGGCAGTGAGGTCATGGGGACCCTGGTTAGTTCCCACAGTGATAAAAGAGCAAGACTGGCCCTGCCCCTTCTCTCTGACTTCCTGTCTCCCCAAGTGGCCTTGTTCTGCAGGTGCTCCCATCACGATGCCATCCCCCACGTGACACAGCCAGGGTGCCCTTACAGAGCCCAGCAGATGTCAGCCCTGGACTCTTGAACCTACAGAACCGTGAGCTGAACGATCTCCTCTTCTGCAGTGCAAGGGATGGAACCAGACCTTGTGCAGGTTAGGCAACGACTCTCCCACTGAGCTGCCTCCCCAGCCCTTCTTTTCTTAGAGTATCACCAGCCTCAAATATTTTGTTTTAGCAACAGAAATTTCCTTAACACGGTCAGGCAGTATGATCAGGATAAATGAGTTATTTCCATTGATGGGCACAACATCCTGTGAGGTCTGTACTATTGCTGCTCCCATTTTAAAGATGATGAAAGCAAGACACAGAGAAGTCAAGCAAGTAGTCCAGGGTCACATAGCAGCAGGATTTGAAACCAGGCTGTGACCTTCCTGCTGTACAGCCTCCCCCATGGATAAGTAAGTGCTTCTCAGGCTGGTGATCAAAAGTAGTCTTGACCTTGGAATATGGGCATATTGGACAGCCCAGCCAGAGAGGACATCCTGAGTTCTCTACAGTCATAACCACCCTTGCTTTTTGTTGTCCAGCTGCTATAGATTGACATATTTAAACTGCTCTTAGCCCACCACCCAAAGGGGCAGTTTATCCTCACATGGTGGCTGCAAACACTGTCACATCCTCTCCAAGCTGTTTCCACATCTATAAAGTAAGACTAGGAACCAGATAGAGTGGTAAATCATTTTAAGGAGAGTTCATTAAATTAACTATATTCTATCTGAGTTTAAACTCCTTTCCTGGGGCAAGAGGATTCTCTGATTCACCATTAGTAGATATTTCTTTGATCTCAAACTGTGCCTCTGATTGAGCGACTGTTGGGGGCGTCTCATGCCCTGGGACAACCTCGCTGGCTCTGTCCACATCCAGGTTTCTGACATGGGTAGTTTGTGGACAAATGGAATCAGTAGAGGATCCCTGTCTTGCTTTCGTGGACTGTACCAATCTCCCCTGCGGATTCCCACCCTGTGGACTGAGGCTTAGCAGGTGGAAGTTGTTTTTTTTTTTTTTTAAAGACTTGAAGGAATTGTTTTTATTTTTAAAGAGAGAGTGAGAGAGGGAGAGAGAATTTTAATATTTATTTTTTAGTTTTCGCGGACACAACATCCCTGCTTCCATGCGGTGCTGAGGATCGAACCCGGGCCGCACGCCTGCCAGGCGAGCGCGCCCGCTGCTGCTTGAGCCACACCCCCAGCCCAGCAGGTGGAAGTTTAACTCCTGTCTGCAGCCCTGCCCCTGCTCTGTAGTGGCAACTCGTGCATTAAACTGAGAGAAGAAGAAAGGGAAGCCAGAGGCCTGGCCCACCGAGCCACGAGATGCAGCCAGCCTTGGCATCTGCAGCAAGGACTCTCTTCTTGAGGCCACACCCTATTAGCATCCCCAGGACTTAATTCCCTGAACTGGTTTCTGCTCAGACACTGAAAGCTGCAAATAAGCAGATTATAGGTGGAAGAGGGATAGCTTCAGAGAGAAGCTCCTTCTGAAAGCAAACCAGGTGTTCCTGGAGGGATTCTGCCATCCAAGAAATAATAAGCACCTCTTGGCAGAAAGCCTGACGCAGAGGGAGTGGCTGTTTCAGCAAAAGATTCACCATTAGTAGACATTTCTTTGATCTCAGCCCATGGATTACAGGGACAAGCTGTCATTCAACATCTGATGACCCTGATATTTGGCATTTCCTTATTTGGGTTGGATCCAAGTGGTCAATCCCAAGGAGGCCACCGTCCATCTGCAGTGGGCATTGCCCTTTGGTAGACAGATGGCAACATTCAGAGACCCAGCAGTGCTTTTTGGTAGAGGGTGCCTTGCTCTGACAAGTTAAAGCAGAGTGCTTCCGGGCTGCTTTGTGCCCTGCCTGTTTAAAAGTTATGCACAAAAGACTGGAAGGAGCGATTTCATGGCAGCTGAGACGTTTCTACACGTTAGCTGGTGAGTGGGTGGGGCGGGTGGGTCCAGGCCTGCCACCTGTGGGGGCAGCTGCAAAACCCTGGAGATGGGACGGCAGGTGCTGCAGCAGGGCTGAGGGCAGGCAGCGGCAGTGTGGCCTGGAGGGCAGGGGCGCCATTGTGAGGTGGGCCCTTAGAACGATGGTGGATCCCCAGTGACCCCTGTGGGCCCCCCGTGGAAACATCGGAGCCTGCAGGGCTGCTTCAGTGAGGAAAAGACCGGGGGACTTTGAGCAAACCCCGGGTAACCCCCCTTCCCTCGCTTTTCCAACAGCCGGTGGGAGGCCGCCCCCCAGCACCAGCTGTGCGGCTCTGGAAGTCTGAGACTTCAGTTCACTGAACAAAGGGCTGTGCGGGCCCATGGGGAGAGCCAGGCAGGCCACCTCTGCAGGGCTGCTGCACCCTGGGGTTGTGGGCTCTTCCACCCCACCCCGTCTCCTGCCCTCCAACCTGTCCCTTCATCAGCCACTTTCCAGGTATGGTGGGGTCCCTTGACTCCCTCACTCTGCTCCCCGAATCCTGGCTCTCGAGGACCCAAAGGAGCTGCACCAAAGACTTCCTCTGAAGCTTCTCTTCCTCTGGGCTCCAGGGGCTCAGAGATGCCCTGTCCTCCTGCCTTGGGCAGTTTTCTTGGGCTTTGTCCGTGGCATCTTCTCTGCGTGAAAACCAGCCCACAGCCCAGCTCAGCCTGCACAGCACCCAGTCTGTCTCCAAGTCTGACTTCGTGCTCATTCCCAAGTGGAGCCAGGTCCCCTGCTCACAGCCCTTTGCTCACCTGTGTTGATGGCTTTGCCCAGGAGCATTTCAGATCTTTCTGTGCCACTAATGTGCAGCCCCCAGGGATGTGGCCCTGTATTCAACCCTGCTTCTCCATTCAGCAAGCCCCCCCAGGAACCTTTAAAGAACAGTGCCTGGCTCCCTGGGGTCCTGATGTAACGGGTCCAGCCAAGCCAGGGGTCTAAGGAGCTCGACGAGGAGATTCTACACGCAGCAGCATTTTGAGGCCATCTCTGTACCCTCAGTGGTGTCCCACAGGCCAACCAACTGCTATCTCCGGGCCTTGGAGGTGGAGGTGGCTCTGGCTAATGGAAATATAATGTGAGCCACGAACCCCAGCCATGCCCGTGACTTTCAGTTTTCAGTTACCACGTGGAGGAAAGATACAAAGAAACAGTGAAATGAATTTTTTCTTGGATTTAATCCATGTATGCAAATACTATCATCTCAATATGTAATCAGTGCACAAATTACTAATGTGCAGACCTTTCTTTCGTAGCAGGTCTTTGAAATCTGGTGTGTGTTTTGTATTCACGGTCCATCTCAAGTCGGATGAACCATGTTTCCAGTGCTCTATGACTGCAGGTGGCTTGCAGCTACCATATTGGACAGACAATGATAGGCCACAGGCCCACTGGGTCGCAGTGTTCCTGTGCTACTGGCCTGGAAGGTAACTGCATGTCACTCAGGCAAGCTTGCTGAGGAAGCAGGGTGGCCTCGGCCGCTGTAGTGAGAGGACTCACGCCCAGCCCAGAACAGCCCCTTCTTGCCAGTTAACTCAGAGCATCTTCTTATCTTGCCCCCCTCCCCCACCCCATCTGGGTCCCACATCCAAAACAACTGTCTTCCCATCCTCAGCCTCTGTGGCCCAGCTTTCCAGCCCCCACTGCAGACCTGCTGCCGCTTCCTGTCCTGGTTGTCTTTGGAGAGTGGCTGCCAGCCCCAGAGGGAGGCAGAGATCTGGAGAGGTCCAGGAGTTTGGAGGATGTTCACTCTCATTTGCTTTCTCTTGCCGTGTCTCTGGGTCAGCATGTTGAAACCCCAACCATCCTCTGTCCCCCAGGCCCATGCACCCCTGGCCCAGCCACTAAAATGCCCCATAAACTGAGCAGGTCTAAGGATGAGACCCACTTGGCTCTTGGCCAGCTGCCCAGGGACAACCCCTAGTGGGGACAGTTTGATGTCCAAATGTGCAAGACAGCAAGAACAGGACTATAATTAGACCTTCCTCATCGTCCCAGTTATCAGCTCGAGACTCGGCCCTTTGATGTCCCGGGGGGAACCTGGCCCGTCTCTCCCAACCCTGATGTGATATTTCTGAAAACGCTTTCCCATGGCACCTTTGCCCACTGGGCTTATCTTTTATTTTCATAGGCAATTAATCTTCTTTGTCTTTTTTCATTGCATATGGCCCGTTCCTATTCTTCGTTGCTGTTTCAAATCTATGACTCGTGTGGAGGGTTGGCTTTTATGCTCTAAGTTTTTGCTGAAAGCTGAGGTGGCAGGGATAGCTAATGAGATTTTTTTTTTTTTTTTTTTGTAAGTGCTGTAATTCTTAGGCATGCAGAGAGAGGTTTCGCTGGAAAACTTGGAGAGATAAATTGTAGATGACCCAATTTCATGGCATTATGGAGTGCTACAACCTGACTGGTTCTGCAGCTCCGTCTGAGTACTGACCATGCCCAGGGGGAGGTGCTCCAGGGACAGGTAACACAGCCCCGTCTACTTGAGGAAGTCAAGCCTAGCATGCAGGTGGATGGCTATATAGGCTAAATTAGAAAAGCCACGTGTCACACCTACTTGCCACTGTGGGTGGTTGGAGGAGGAGGTCAATCTTCCCCCAGAAGAAGTTGGGGCTTCAATGGAACACAGGGATGGGATGCCATAGACACGGTGCCCAGTGTACACCCAGTGACCCAGGAGGAGGCCCTGTGCTAGTGGGGAGGGGAGCACTGGGCTCCACCATGCCCGAGGCTAGAAGCAGCTTCATTTTGTGGCAGAGGTCTTGATCCTTGGAGTCAGGACCATATGGTTTTCTTTCTAATTCTGCTGCTCATAGGTCTCTGGTGACCTTGGCTAGTCCTATAGCCACTTCAGGGTCCTTCCTAGGACTGTCAGGGCTCATCATTGCCCTTCCCTGACTCTGCTATTCAGGAAGGATCAGAATGACCATCACCCATCATCACCCCATCCAGACATCCGCCTGCCACACCCACCCATCCAGCCAGCCACCTACCCATCCATCTGGCTGTCCACCCAGCCACCTAGTCATGCACCAATCCATTCATCCAGGAATCCACCCTCTCACCCAAACATCCATCCATTTGCTCCTTCAGCCATCCACCCGTCTAGATTCCCATCTGTCCACTAACCCACCTACCTCCTGTGCACATGCCCACCCATCCATCTGTCCACTTCTTGCCCCTCCAGAGAGTCAGTGGGCATTTCTTCATCGGAGCTCTTCTGTGGAAACCTACTCTGTGGTAGACGCTGTACGGAGAGCTGAGAAATGCAGAGAACAAGTGTGGGGCCTGTCGTGAAGGCGGTCAGGGACAGCAATGGTACAGGTCCAGGGGCTCCTACTGATTGACCAGGCCACTGCCCTCCAGAAGGGAAAGCAAAGGACTCCCGGACCATGGGAAGAAGGGGCCCTTCTGAGCATGCGGTGATGCTGTAGGCTCCTCCCCTGAGCCCAGGACTCCCTGTTAGACTGAAAGCTCTTGAGAAGCAGGTCATGTCTTCATCATCATCCTTAGACCAGGCAAGGGGATCCTTGTTCTGAGAACTCTGTTTAAGAGTCCTGCTCTGGTCCTCTTCAACTGTACCTTACTCCGCAGGGGGAGGAGCCTGTGAGGCCAAAAGCCCATGTCACCTCCTCTTATTCCTTTAGTTCATGCCACAGAGACCTGGAGCCCAACATTTTTTCTGCCTCAAAGGATCTGAGAAGCCCACTTCTAGGGCCTCTGCAGATCTCATCTCTATGAGTCCTCCTGAGGGGAATCCTGTCCCTTGTGGGTGCACCCCTGACACATTCTGTGACCATGCATTTGTGGGCTGTGGATGGCCCTTGAGAGTGCACATGGGGGTGTCCTTGTGGTGTGGGCCAGAGGGGGAAGGACATAGAGGGGGGCACAGGCTACAAGGTGGGAACCTACTCTTCCCATACCATCAGTTCTAGCACAGAGTTCTACCCAGGGATGGGATGTAGCTCAATGGCAGATCACCTGCCTGGCCTATGCAAGGCACTGGAAAGAAGAAAAAGAGCTGTGCATTCAAACATGACTTCCAGATGGTTATGGAGGTGTCTTTGTTAAGGTAGGAGGAGGGAACATATCAACTTTTTAAAAATAGCCTTTATGTGTTTAGATAGAGTTTGTGGACCTGCATGAGTGCTCATGCCGGGTCCTGCAGGACTCCGTGTCGAGTCACATGTTCCTAAGCACACATGGCAACTAGATGTAGTCCATGGATCTGGACTGGATTCTGGATTGGAGGGAACTCTATTAAGTGTAATCAGGACAGTGAACCAAACTAGAATAGGACTGTAGATCAGATAAAATACAGCAATGTTAAACTCTTAAATTTGACAGCTGTGGTTACTTAAGAGAATCCCCCCTAGGAGAAACTCAGATGCATAAGGAGTCCAGGACCATGGTGTCTGCCATCATTGGAGAGATCGGCATCCATGTGGCCAATGTTGAAGCTGATCACTGTGGGTAAAGGGACATAGTGGTCCTCTGAATTGTTCTTGCAACTTTTTTTTAACTGTGGGGTTGAAGTTATTTTAGAATAAAAAAGTTAAAAACAAGCCAGCAGCACAGAGCCTTGGGCAGAGTAGGCACTTAGTGTTTGCTGGGTGACATATAAGCTGGGCCTTGGTTTCAACAGTCAGCAACAGGGAGGGACAGAGGTTTAGAACACTGGCCAGCAAACATGATGTGAAGGACGTTCCTGTGCTGGGCTGAGGGCTTTGCTCTGTTAACAATCTGCATGTTGGTGACAGCCCAAAGCTGCAGGGACTATTACTGTACAGGTGGGAAAATGACAGAAAAGCTAAAACTGCCCAGGCCTGTGGCCCTTGGCAGGGTCTGAGAGTGCAGGGCTGGTGCTGCCTCTGTAACATCTGCTATCACTCCAGAGCTGGGTGTGAAGAGTCATGGTTCCAGAACTTTCTTGGGGAGTAACTTATTTTGTCCCCATAAACATTTACAAGGTCATTGTCCCATTTACAAGTGGGGAAATGACAGCACAGAGAGGAGAAGGAGGGAGCCTGAGTCCTGAGTGCTGACTTCTGTGCAGAGCTCCCAGCAGACTGGTTGGAGTTAGAGCCCCCGCAGGGCAAGGGCAGCAGAGTGTTCAGAGGACGCCATTGACTGGATGTGCCTGGAATCCATGGGTAATGGGGTGCTGGGTCCCTAGCTGGTGGCCTGCAGCCAAGGGTGCCGATCCAAGTGCGGGCTAGTCTGCAGGGGTTCCCTGCGATTTTCTCCCAAGGTGGTCTTAGTCATGTCCTGTTTGGATCCTCAAAGGCAGGTCCTTGGACACATGCGTATCCAAGGTGAGGTGACATGCAGTCAGGAGGAGGCATGCAGAAATGGCAGGCCTCGTGAGAGTCCTGGAAGGGCTGGGTGCAGCCTGAGCAACGTGGGTTGCAGGGGTAAGGAGGAGGACAGTTGCAGGCAGTAGCCTGGAGACACAGATTCAGTGTCTGGTGGGAGACAATGACAGTGGGAGAGCCATGAAGGGGTTAAATGCAGGAGACACTTCAAGGGTGACAGACAAGATCTGGCAGCAAATGAGCAGGGGAGTGAGCCAGCTGTGGCTTCCAATCCAAGCAAGAGGACTGGCTGAGCCTCAGGTCCCTGCCCACTCCCCTCCCACTCACCTTCTCAAGGAGACCAGCATGCTGTCCATCATGTCCTGCAAGAAGCAGCTGACAAGGTGCCAGAAGACCAGCAAGAGGCTTCTGAAGAGCAACTCCGTGAGACCAGGGGAGCAGGAAGAGGCTGGGAGGGTCATCAGATTGCGATGCGGGCAGAGCCTGGCCACCAGGAGGCTGCGTGGGAGCAACTGAGTCACAGCTCAGCCTCACCCTAGCTCCAGCAGCCCAGGTGGACCTCCCAGTCCAGCAGCCAGACCCTTGGCCTCGGTACTGAGATGTGCACTGCCTGCCCACCCCATCCCCAGTTCCCTTTGCCCTGGCTCTGTCCCCAAAGCATTCATCTCCTTTGACACACTGTGTAGTTTATTTATGCTCCAACGTTTGATCTTCTGTCTCTCCAGCCCCACCTCCAGCTAGAACGCAAGCTTCACTAACACGGGGATGTTCATTTATTTCGTTCACCCATGTCTCCCAGCATCCATGAAGGGGTGGGGGTGGGGTGGGTGAGTGGGTAGTGGCAGGTAGTATGTGCTCAGTAAGTCCTTGTTAATAATTGGAATCAACAGAAGTGGGGAGCCAGGAAAAGGGACTGATTTTGGAGGAAGCCTCCTGCGGCCAGAGAGAAAGGATCTGTGATTTCTAGAGGGCCCGATTTATAAAGCGCTTGCCTCAGCTTTCGCTCCCATAAATGCAGGTTGCCTTGGCCTTCCACAGAAAGCCCTGAGCCAACATGTCCTTCATTGCAAGGACAACAGAGGATGAGAGAGAGTTTTCATTGGGAAGCAGCCACTACTCAGTGGGATCGCGTCGATGGGTGTGGCATTTTGTAGGAGAAAACAACTCTTCCCTTGAGAGTGAGTTTTCCCTGGAAGAGCGCAGACCAGCACCTGTGCTGACAAACAGCATGGGCCTTGGGGAGGCACCAGTGGAGCTGGAGCCCTGTCCCCACCTGCAGAGCTGCTCCTGCATGCACTCAGCCCAGTGGCTCCCACGCTCCCTCCAGAACCCCAGTGCTCCCTTCCTGCTGTCGCTCTGCAGTGTTGTTGCTGACCCGCGGCCAGGCCCCCCAGGGCCAAGTGCTGATCCCGATGCTCCTCTGGGTCACTCTGTCAGTGTTGAACCTGGCACTGTGCTCCTGGCTGCCCATGAGGTTGGAAGAGGCATCTGAGGGCTGCTTATGCTTGGCTCTCCGCTTGGAAATTCCGGGCTGCTTCGTAGACCATGGGGGCTGGCCGCCCGCTGGGCCTCCCAGAATCTTCCTGCCCAGGGGGCCCTCCTTCCTGGGGGCCAGTCCTCTGCGGCAATGGTCGTCCATGCACTCCTCAGCTAGCCTCGTGAATGGCATCTGAAGATAGGAACCATCTGGAGAGCTAACACGACCAGCCCCTGGAGGTCCACTCAATAAACTGGCCACCCCCACTTGAGACAAGTCAAAGCCAGGATAACCAAACAGAGCCTGGACAGGATTCTGTTTGTAGAAACAGAGCTTTTTCCAGCTAACACTAAGCGCTTTTAGACACTGGCCTCTCCTGTGCCTGGGTCTTCCCTGCCCTACCACCCAAGTCCCCAACATGTCCTACCTACAAAGCACCTAGCACATGAAGGCCACCACGACACGGCTTCCCAAGGAATACCCTCCTTCCCATGGGGATGGATGCGCCCCACTTCTCTGAACCCCAATGCACCTCCAAAGCCCGGGCCCAGCCTTCCACCATGGGAGGGTTTCTTGGAGCATTCAATGTCCGGGAACAGCTCCCTTCTCGGAGACCGGGAGGCAGGTGTCTGAACCCCATGCCCACAGCACATACTCCTCCTTCATTATTTTCAATCAATGTGCGTTGAGTAGTAAAGTAGCAGAGGAACAAAGCAAAAAATCTCCCAGTTACTGCCTTTAGATAAGTTCCCACATCTTATATGTGACGGTTGATTTTGTGGGTCCACTTGGTTGGGGCATGTACGTGGCCAAACATTATCCTGGATGCTTCTGCGAGGGTGGTTTTTGGATGGGTTAGCATTTGAATTAGGAGTCTTTGAGAAAAGCAGATTTCCCTTCCTAGAGTGGGGGGCCCATGCAGTCAGCTGGGGGCCTGAGTGGAACAGGAGAGATGGCCTCCAGCAAGAGGGGATCATGCAGCAGGCAGCCCTTGACTTCCCTCCTGTCTCCAGCCTCTCAGCCCACCCTGCAGACTGGAGATTTGCCAGACTCCATGGTTGTGTGATTCCCTGACTAAGGTAGCGAGGGGCCAGGCCATCAAGAGACATGCTACCGTGGGAAAAGCCAAGTATCTGTAGAGCACAGAGGACCTTCCCGCTCACACAGGGTCAGGGACGGTCTCATGAGTCTAGAGGACACTTTGCCATCTTGCCTGGGCATGAACTGCTCCCAGGTGGGGGTTTCTTTGCTCCCCTGAGGGCACTGCCTGGAGTCCCCAGAGCTGATGCCTGGGGTCATGTTTATTGATGAGTGAGAGCTTTTGCAGCCAAGTCATTTTATCCATGTCATTTCCTACCCCACTCTTAGCAGCCGTGGGAGGCAGCCCGCCTGCTCTGCGGTCACCGTTTGAGTCTACTAAGCACATGTGAAGTCCCAAGTTGGCTCTCCTTCCTGTGGCCAGGGAAGTCAGCAGTGGCTTTGCAGGCTCTCCCGGGCTTCCTCAGCCAGTGCCCTCAGCAGGAGGCCAAGGACCAGCCCTGTGTCACTCCTCTCCCCCGCCTCTACCCACAGGCAGGCCAAGGCCCTTCTCCAAGCTGTTTTGCTGTTTTCTAACTTGAAGCAGGTCTGGACCAATGGGCTTATGTGACATCAGCAAGTGAGCATCGCTTGTTTCTCAGGACAGACCCAAGAGCTGTTTCCAAGATTCGAATCTCCAGCCTGGGCTGCTGTCCTGTGATCCCCTCAGGCCTTCCTCAGAATTCCTTCAGTCAGCTGGTGGCAGCTTCTGTGGCTTGCAACCAAAGACTCTCATTTATGTGTCCTTGTAAATGGAGACACAGACACACACAAAAGATGGGGCGGGGCAGGGAGAGGGGACCCCCATGTACATGGAATACCCCTATGCCAGGCAACGCAGCAAGTCCTGTACTTCACAGACTCCAGCATGCACAGTCCCCAACACGCACAGGCTCACTTTCACTTTTAAAGAACTGGCGTGATTCTATTCCAGTCGTCAGTCACACAGCCCACTGCGGACGGACACAATGACACTGTCTGTGTGCAACGTCAATACCTTGTGGGTGAGTGGCTTGGACCAGGGAGGTGAGAGAGGGGCATTCTTCCAACAAAACATGTGTCATTCCCAGAAGGAGATTTTAAGAAACATCCCATCTCCCCAGCGTGGAGGTGTGCACCTCGGGAGGCTGAGGCGGAAGGATCTCAAGTTCAAGACCAGCCTGGACAACGTAGTGAGGTCCCGTCTCAAAATTAGAAAACGTCAACAAAACAACAACAACAACAACAACAACTAATAAACAAAAACCACTGGGGTTGTAGCTCTGTGGTAAAGCATCGCCTAGCTCGCAGGAGGCCTGGGTTCCATCCCTAGCTCCGTGAAAGAAAGAAGAAACAGAGATGCCTCCTCTCCAGCAGGCACGGAGGATGACATTGAGGGAAAACGCAGACTTGACAGCTCTGAGAGGAGGAGGCTCTGAGGAGACACCTGGGCTGGTTTACTCACTGGTGTTGCTCATCTCGAGGAGAAAGCTGAGTGGTACAGGGTGGAAAAGCCCCACGACCATGTGAGTCTCAGTAAGTGCAAACTAGACGAGCTAAGCCAGGGTGGATCTCTTCCTACAAGGGCCGGAGAGTGGATGCTTTTGGCTTTGTGGGCCAGACAGCCTCTATGTCAACAACTGAACTCAGCCGCGATGGCACAAAAGCAGCCCAGACGGGATGTAAACCAAAGAGCACGCTGAGCCGTGACACTGACATTTCAGTTTCATGTCTTATGAAGTATTTTTGTCGTTTTGAGTTTTTCTGAGCTGTTTACAAATATAAAAACCATTCCTAACTCATGGGTCATATGAAACCAGACAGTGAGCCCACAGTTTGTGGACCCCTGTTCCAAGCCATGATCAGTAGCAAGGTCGTGGGTTAGTAGATTGCATTCTTTGTCTTAGTTCAATCATGATGTGCCTTGGCGTCGAGGAAATCAACTTGTAACAATGCTGTAACATTCCCAGGTGGTGACAGAAAGAGAGGTTTTGTTGCTCAAGATCAAACAATTAGTAGTTCAAGTTGAGGTTCAACCCTAACTAACTTAAATAAGTAATAGTGCCTCTTTTTTTAAGACAGCAAGTCTGGGCTTCTGACATTACTGTCCACCCGGAATGAGCTGTTGATTCTAGCTGCCTTTCATCTCATTCTGCTTCCTCTGGGGGAGGAATGTTAGGAATTTCAGTGTAGATTTTGGGAAACTGCAGACGGACCAACTGGGTCATTGTTCTAAGTGGAAGCCGATGACATTGGTACCGTGATTGACGTCTTTTGGGGGAAAAAAAAAACTGTTCATAAGATTTTATCAGGCTCACTGTACAACTCAGCACTTAAATATTAAGAAACACAGTTTTTACAGAGGAGAAATGCAAATGAGGAGAACAGAATCAAGTGTCACTTTGATATGCGTCACTGGCCTTGTGACTTCCTGACCTGTTCACATACACGCCATTTCTGTAACAGGGCAGGGAAGTGCTGCCTGGATTAGGTCCCCCAAGGCCAGAAGATGAGGAGGTGTGGAGCAGAGCCTGGCACAGGCCGATGGCCCCAGAGCCGCAGAAGGAACTGACCAGTGTGCCGCCTCATTTTTCCAGGCACAGCACTGGGGCCTGAGCTCCTGGAAGAGCCTTCAAATGAGTTCTGCAAGTGGGCTTCCAAAGTCAACAGGCTGCAAACATCTCTGTGGCCTGTGAAACCTTCCCTGGCGTCCTTCACGCCCATCGATGCCCTGCCCCTTCCCTGCCCCCTGCACTGTTCGGTGGGCACAACGCAGGCCCTGGGCTGCAAACACGGCGCCCATGAAATGATACCCGAGTAAGCGGTAAAAAAGGACAGTGCGAATGCCACCCTTGGGAAATTGTTCTGGTCCCCTGTGCTCCACGACAGAGCTGCCTCCCCATGCCCGTACCTGAGCCCAGAGTATTGAGCAACTTCTGACGACTCTTGGAGTCTTGCTTCAGATATCAACAGTTGCCGTTCCTGGAGCAAATGCTGTGTGTTGGGCCCAGGTCTCTGAACTTCAGAAACATTCAACCTTATTCTTCATACCATCCCTGAAAGTATTGTTCCCATTTTACAAATGAGGACACTAAGACTCACAGAGTCCATAAATCTGCCCCAATCAAAGATTGTTGGTGGCTTAGTTGGGATTTCAGTCCATTTCCGTCTCTGTGGAGCCGGGGCTGGTTCACGTTTCGGAAACAGACTCAGAAGAGCCGTGGAAACCGAGGTGTCGGGTTGGAAGCATCCTTCACGTCCCTGCCGCCATGCCTCGTCTTCAGGCTCTCCCGGAGCCTTGTCCCTCGGTGGCTGGAAGCTGGAGATGGTCTATACCACCAGGAGACAGGGAAGTAGGCAGGGGTGAGTTTCTCCCATGCCCTGGGGTAGAGGGGGACAGGACCTGAGCTTCCCCAGCTGCCCCACCCCAACCACTGCCCTGGGGTCAAGGGCCTAATCACTGAGTCCGTGAACCAGGCCACCCCTCTGTCAGCTGTGTTCTTCAGTAACACAGTCCAGCGGCTGGGGAAAGCTGGCCTCTGCCTGTGGAGCTGTGGTGGCATTAACCCATCTTCCACTCCGGAGGCAGCCAGTCCGTGTGTTCAGAGCCAGCCCAGAGCTCATGGGATCTTGGGATGGAAGACGGTTCTCGTGACACCCAGAGAACCTGATTTTGAACATATTGGCCTTGCTGAAGACATTCAATTCTTAGGGTTGTATTTCACCCCAGAAATCGTAGAGGGTAGTTGCGAGCAGGCTGTATGGTTCCCATGTGACAGGCAATTGGAAATACCCCCACCAAGAGTGAAAAGCGTGTCCAGTGCTCATGGAAAATGGGACACTCTTGTGATTAAGGATGGCCTGGCGCAAGCGATGGCCAGGACCCGTGTGCGGTGGTGAGGAGAGGAAGCGAAACCAAGAGCTCTGGGCACCCTCCCTCCCACTCCTCACCTGGGGAAGGCAGGTGTGTGGCGTGACTTTGGAAGGAAACCTCCGTCTGTCTTGCCAATTTGCCCTGCAGGCTGGTTCAGAAATCACAACCAGGTCGTACCTGGATGTCACATCCACTCGGGCCACTCGCGAGACTTAAGGGGGAGTTTTCTGGTTAAGATGGATCCAGAGGGTTCCGAGAAGGCTCTCAGAACTTCCCAGCTCCCGTGGTGGCGGTTGGTGCTGGGGATGGAACCCAGGAGCTTGTGTGGGCTAAGTCCACGCCCCACCACTGAGCCACCCCCCAGGCCTGCAGACATTGTAAATGCCTCATTTCACAGCAGCTCCATTAGTATTTTTACACGCACTATTTAAATTGGGAGGCTACCAAGCAAAGACTTAAAAACCGATGGGTCCAGCTGTCAGCAGCCCCAACAGCACAAACCGACTGGGGCGGGGGCGTCCCCCGGTCCTGTGTACCCTGCAGGGAGCAAGGCCAGGACTGGGAGAGGCCGCTCCTGCTCCTGGACTGACACTGGACAGAGGTGGATGAGGGCAAGGAAGGTGCCCAGTGCAGCAGGCAGGATGTGCCGTGTGCCCACTGGTGCAGAGGAGCCCCAGGCCTCGCCTGAGGGTCTGGGGAAGTCTGTGCGGGAGAAGTGGAGGCCCGTGGCCTCCCTGTGCTCGGGCTGGAGGACAAGAGCGGGGTGTGAGATACTGAGCCCTGAGAGGAGCTCGTCCAATGGACAGATTTGGTGTGGCCAAGCCTTGTAAAGTGCAGAGCAGGAGGAGGGTGGACGTGTGGCCAGGCAGGCTGTGGGGATCCAGTGCTGGGTGACAGGATCTGAACTTTGATCTGGGACCCCCGTCAGGAGCAGAGGCCCCGCCCCCTCCACCCACACATTTGCCAGGGGCTCCGAGCCCCACAGGGAGTTGCCCTGACTCCCAGCTTTCAGCTCTCCTCCCCTGGCCACCTGGCTTCAGGCCACCCAAAGTCCTTTCTGCTCCAATGCAAAACACACCCCAATCCAGCCACCCCAGTTCCAGTCCAGGGCTCCGTCATTTCTGGGCCCCCACAGCTCTTGGCCATCTCCTCTTTCCACCGCCACCCCGTGGCAGCCAGAGTGGTCTCCTAAACCATTAAGGAGATCACATCACTTCTCTTCCTAAAATTCTCAGTGACTTCCTGTTGCCCTTGGGGTAAAAGCCAGCTCCTGATCTAGTTTATGGGACGCCACAGGAATGGCCCAGCTGACCTCCCTGCTCCACCTCTGTCCCCCACGCTGCTTCTCCAGCCACACAGCAGTGTGCCCAGCTGGGCTGCCTCGGGCCTCTGCCTGGCTGTCGTCTGTGCCCGGGCACCCTTCTCCACTCTTCCTGTGGCTCACACCTTATCATTCAGGTCTCCACAAGACGTCTTCTTCTCCCAGAGCCTTTGCCAACTGTTTTAGCAAAATATTCCCTCTTCTCCCACTCAGTCATTCTGTCCCCATGGCCCTATTACATTTTCTTCATAGTAATTGTCACCATAAATATCATTTATTCATTTGTGAACATGTTTCTTCTGTCTTATCCACTGGAGTGCGGCTCTGTGAGAGCAGAGACTCAGTCTGGCTCTGGGGTATATCCCAGATCCTGGGAGATGGCTGGCCCCTGAGGATCAAGGCCCACCTTGGCCATCTGGTGAAACCCATGAGCCTCTTCTCAGAATAATATTTTTAAATGCATAAGATAAAATAGTTAGGATTGGAAAGGAAGCCAGGAATCTTGAAATGTGACTAAAATGGTTAGTAAAATATAAAAATGTATATAATAATAGGTATATGCTTCTTTACTAGCAAAGATGTTTCAATATGAATGAATATTGCAATTTCGAGGTAATGATTAGAATACATGCTATTTTACTCACCTGCAACAATTATAATGTGATATAAAACTGTTTGCCATTTCCATTGGTGATAAAAGTCATAAGTCCTTCTAATACCACTGTGGTTTGGGGCCTGTGCTCAAAACTGATGGAAATGCAGAATATTAGTTCAAGGTTAGTAAAATTGAAGATGTAATTTGTTTCCCATCCAAGTTCACAGACTCTCTAAATTCACTGATGCCACTTGAGAAAGTTTTGTAGGTGCTCGATGATCACGTGTTGTATAAGTGAGTGAATGAGAAGATCAAGGCTTGGAGCAGAGCAGACAGATCACAAGATCTAAGTTTAGTGCAGAGCCAAAGAGACTCAGAGCTGGGGAGGCAGCTCAGCGGTGGAGAGCGGTGAAGAGCTTGCCTAGAATACTTGAGGCCCTGAGTTCCATCCCAGCACCACAAAGAGAGAGAGGGAGGGAGGGACGAGGAGAGAGAGAGAGAGAGAGAGAGAGAGAGAGAGAGAGACTGATTTTTGCTGTTGTAAAGAGCCAGGCTCTGGGCTGGGTGTCAGGGATTTGGAGGTGGAAAAGATATAGCCCTGCCCTTGAAGAGTTTCCAGCCTAGTTGGACCATATGCTTGCCCATGAGCAGAAAATATCAGGACACTATGATAAATTTGCTGGCCTGTGCCTGTACTGATCCCAGGTCCTGACCCACTACAAGATACAGAGCAAGCCCTAGAGGAGAAATCCCGGAGCTGAGTGCCAGAGAAGAAATGACAGTTGTTCAGCAAAGCAGGGGTGGAAGTGTGTTCTTGACCCAGGGAACAGTGTGAGCAGAGCTCAGAGTTTCCAGGGGGTGGGCTGGGAAGTAGTGGGAGGTTCCTTCCACAAGTATTAATTAAGCACCTAGTGCCAGGCCCTGATCCAGGGACGGGGAATTCTGTGCTGAATGAGACAGACAAGCCTCTGCTTCCACTGAGCCTGCATGTTAGTCCAGGGAGTCAGACACAAATAAATTCAGCATATACTATTACTGTATCATGGTAAGTTCATGAGAACAATAAAATACCAGTGAAGGCTGAGGTGAGAATAGAATGTTCTGCAGAACATGCTGATAAGATTTAGGCCAGGGCAGGAGCTGCTGGGAATGCAGAGATGCTATTATGCCTGTGTGTGTCCCCTTCATAAGTTGAAACCCCAGGGCTCAGTGTGACTGTGTCTGGAGGTAGGACCTTCAAAGAGGCATTAAGATAGATGAGGTCACAGGGGTAGAGCCCTCATCCAGTGGGACTGGAGTCCTTACAACACAGAGACACCAGGATGCATGTGCACACATGGCAGGCCGTGTGGATGCCTCAAGAGGGCAGCCATCTGCAAACCAGGGAAAGTGGCCTCGGGAGACCAAGCCTGCCGATACCCTGACCTGGGACTTCCGGTCTCCAAGGTCATCTATGTGTGCAATGTTACAAAGCCCAGGTTGGCAGCCATGGAAGATGGACGGAAGGAAAGCAGGACAGGAAGAGAGCACAGGGGAGCACACGTGTTCCATGGGAGTTGGCAGCTGGGGTCTAGACAGGAAGCCATGAGGTGTCACCCAGGACCCCAGAGGGCCTCGAGACCAGGGAACTGGTGTGGAGGTACCGCGGGAAGGCCTGGGCCGCGAGGCAGTCATGAGGGGAGGTAAGTCCCTGGGAGGTACCTGTTAAGAGGAGACTGACTCCTTCCAGGTACAAGCATGGACCTGCCAGGGTCCCCAGTGTCACCAAGACTTTAAAACACTAGGATTTCTTCCATGCCCACATTTCCACTCCGACTAGGAAGTGGGGGTGGGGAGGTCATTGTCCTGGAACTTCCTCTCTGGGAGGGTTGGGCTCTTTGGGGCCCATTGTTCCCACACAAAAGGGCAGGGACAAGCCCTTGTTTGCAGCTTCTGGTGCCAGCAGGAGAGGCTGGTCTCCAGTCCTCCACTCCATGCCTGGGGCACCAGACGCTGCCAGGCCTCCTGGCTCACCAGTGCTGAGAGGAGGGACTGGGCCTAGTCACAAAAGAGGGCTTGATGGGCTGTGGGCAGGCGGCGGGGGACAGAGCTGGGGCAGCAGTGGGCTGGCACAGGCGTCCCCGCCCGAGCCGCACAGCTTCCTCTCCATCATCCCAGCCTCCCCCTTCTGCCTTCCGGTCTCTCTCCCTCCCCCTGGCATCTCCCACCTCCCTCACATCCTTGCACCCCTCGGCCCACAGAGCAGGTGTCCACCAGACACAGGCCCTTTCTCCCAGTAGCCCTGAGCCCTCCTCCGGCTCTTCTGCCCAGGGAGTCCCCCTCTGGCCGGGTACCAAGGTACCCTGCCTCCACTGTCTTAAGATGAGTCCTGGCCTACCTGCCAGCCCCCAGCCCCCAGCCCCGCCTCCTTAGGATGTGCCTCTCCTGCATCCCAGAGTCCTAGGACCCTGCAAGGCAGCCGTTGCGGGTGCCGACTGCACGCAGCTGGCTGAGTGGTCTGATCTCATTTGGGCCCCGCTGCCTCTAGAACCTGCAGCTTAACATCTTCTTTGTCCCGTATCATCTGGGCATCCTCAGGATCCTGGATCCAGCAGATGGGGACCTGGGGGCAGGGCCCACACTTTCTGTCTGCCCCCCGTCCTCACCAGGCGGAGGGCCCTGGCTTTTCTAGGGCCGGCAGGTGCTGAGCCTCCTGGAGCCCAGCTGTTCCCAGGCTCCTGCCCCGTGCTCCGTCTCCTGGGCACCTGTGGTGCACCTGCCTCTCACCTGCCGCCACTGCTCTGCCCTGGGTTGAGCCAGGGTCTGACACCAAGTTCATCATTTTAAATGACACTGTCCCAAGGGAGAAAACCAGCCTTGAGAAAGCCACATTTGGCTAGCTGGTCAGGTGGATTGTGGCTCTTGCTCAGATGCGTCACTGTCAAAACACGCCGCGCCACCCACCCGGTCTTGTTTAATTAGCAAGAAGCAGCTGCTGCTGAGAGTCCGCCAGGCACAGGCTCCAGCGAGGAGGAGTGGAGTGAGCGGGCACGCCTGCGCCTGCTCAGTGCCGTCCCCAGGGCTGCAACCTGTGCCCTGCGCGGTGGAGGTTTCTGTCCCTTGGGTTCGCTTTCTGCAGCACCTACATGAGGACCTGGCGCAGGACTGCACCCCAGCCGCTGTGCCGTGAACAGGGGATGACCAGTCTTAGCCTGGGGGGCTGCGCCTGCCGCAGATGGGCTGGGCCCCCTGGCTGCTGGGGATCCGCCAGGTAGGTTTCTTTTCCAAGCATGAAGAGGGTCCCTCCTGTCCCTTTCCTGAGGGTGAATCTGAGTGATTCCCATGGTGTCCGGATGGCTGTTCTCTGTTCCCTGCCATCACCTGGGGAGGACACAGGACCCACTACTGCAGATCACCCCTCTTCCATGGAGGGGGGGACCAAGGCTTGGGGATGCTAAGTCCCTTGCCCAAGGTGATGACGTGGGCCCTGGGCTCCTGCCTCCCTCTCTGCCTCAGGGGCCTGTGAGCACGGTGGCCCTGACTCGCCAGGGAGTCTTGGGAGTCCCACAAACCAAAGCAGAGGAGACCTTCTCCCGGAGGACACTGATGTCCTGTTCCATCAAGGGCATTTTATTCTATGTCATGGGGTGAAATTCATATGACATAGAATAAGCTGTTGAAAAGTGTGCACTTCAGTGACATTGGCACGTCCACAGCGTTGTGCCGCACCAGACCTGAAGAACGGTCTGAAATAGTCCCATCAGCGCCAAAGGGCCAGCAGCAGTGGCCTCCCGCCCCGGCTCCTCCCTCAGCCCTGGCAGCCAGTCCTCTGCTTTCGGTGCCTGTGACATGGGCTGCTCTGGAGCATTTCACATACACAGGGCCACACACAATGTGGCTTTCGTGTCTGGCCGCCTGCACTTAGTGGAGCATTCTCAGGTTCCAGTCCTGTCGCAGCGGGGGTCGGGCTGCCCACGCCACGTGTGTCCTCTTCACAGCTGAATAGTACTCCTTGGTTGGAGAGACCACATTTATTCATCCAGGCTGATGGACACTTCAAAAAGCTTCTGTGAGAAGGTGTCACGTACTTGGGGCATCACTGTACCATCTGTACAGTGGCTCCACCTCAGCCCAGCGAAATGGACTGAGGGGAGTCCATCTCACAGTCATCTCCTGGGAGAGTCCATCTCACAGTCACGAGATGTTTGGAGGAGGCACACAGGTCAGAAGAGGGTAAAGACCAGCAACTCAACAAGACTGGGCCACTCTCTGCCCAGTCCGACCCCAGGGCCACCCGAAGCTGGGATGAGGACCCCCTCCTGGGCTGTGCTCCCTCTGTGGACAGGAAGTCGGGCCCTCGCTGCTGTCCTGGCCACAACCTGCTTGTTCTCCAGCTTTGGGTTTCCCTGGCTGTCTTTCCCCCTGTATTTGCCATGTGCACAGGTCTCTGGGACCCAGTATGAGCCACCATGTGACCGTGTGCTCCTGTGTGAGGGCTCTCAGGTTCCCTTAAATGCCACCACCTGGAAAGCCAATCCCTGACTTTTGCAAAAGAGAAAGATTCCCCACGGCAAGAACTTTATTCACGAGGAGGAGATGGGAGACCCAAGCCTCAAAGCCCCCTCCCTGGGGATAGGGCCAGGGGAGTCTGCAGGACGGGCTGTGGCGAAGGTGACTGGTGTTCAGCTACGAGCAGGTGCGGTGGGTGGAGCCTGCAGGGTTTACTCAGGCACCGAGAGCAAGTGACTTTTCCAGGTTCCTTTGGTTTCAATCGCATGAGGTTTCTGGCTTGGGCTCAGTTTTCAGTAATTAGAGCTGTTAAGACTGTGACACTAATAACTATTATTATTAATATCATAATTGCTGATTGTAAAAAGCAGTACAAAAATGTGACTGGTTTGCTCTTGTCTGTAAGTGAATCTCCAGTTTCCCTGTTGGAGCTGAGCTGAGGACCGAGGTCCTGCCTTGTCCAGAGCTGAGCTTCACATGTGGCCGGCCACCTGTGCCTCCCTGGCGACCAACCCAGGGTTCCCAGCCTCCCTGGCCAGGATGGAGCCCACGGATTCAGCCCAGATGCAGTCCTTCCCCAGTGCTGCCCACCCCACATCCTGACCCCACATGGCTTTGAGGACAGGGCCAGCTACTCCGGTGTCACGGCCGGAGCCACTGGCCACCTTGCATGCAAGGTCTGGCTGGTGCACAAGCTTCAGCAGAGTTTCTGATCAGAGTTCTGTTGACTTGAATAAGCTTCCGACTCACCTGCCGTCTCGTCAGACGTGGAGTCCGGCTGGCAGGCCTGGCGTGTGGCTGAGATTCTTGTTTTTGGTTTTGAACAAGCTCCCGAGGAGCCCAAGGTCACAGGCCCTCTGCCCACCCTGGGGGTCACGAGGTCCCATGCACATTATCCCCTGGCCTGGGTTATGTATGCTAGCTCAGCCTCCATGGAACGTCCAGAAAGTCCCCAGCAGGACTTCCCCCTCTGCCTCCGTGGCCTCAAAGCAGGTTTTTTTGGTCACATTAGGGAGGGCAAGAGGCAGCTGTGCCCAGCCTGGCTGACAGGGATGAGCTGTGGCCTTGCATCCTGATGGCCAGTGACCCAGGGCTGTCAAACACATTCTTCTGAGCCTGTGGGTGCCACTCTTGTCCCAGGTCACAGTCCAGGCTGCTGGGGGACTCAGCCCATCCATGTGACTGAGGTGCTCCGGGGCACTCAGAGGAGGGGCGGGAACCTGGGCCTCTCTTCCCCTCTGCAGCCTCTGCTTTCTGTCACATGTAAACTGTTAGTACTGGTAGTGTGACTCTGGGTGTCAAGTTACTGCCACATGGGCTGCACCATGCTGCAGGGGACAGGAAGGGGACTCACTCCCCCCTGGGGCCGCCAGGAGCTCCTGGAGGGGACGGGAGGACAGTCCCCTTCTGAGTGCGCCCAGACATCTGGAATATTCTAAAAACAGAGGAGAACACGCACCCTGGTCCTGAGGGAGTATGGGAGAGGGGGAGCTGCTTCCTGCTGGCGGGGCAGAGCTGAGGCCACTCCCTGTCACCCACGCTTGGGCGGTCAGCAGTCTCTGGGCTTGGGACTCAGTGTTTTCCTGCTAATTTATGGGGCAACACTTTCCTCTAGGAAATGGGGCAGAGAGCCAGAGATCCTCTCTTTTATTGTTCCTTTCCCTTCAAGGGGGATGGAGCTTTCTCAGGAAGGAGTCAAATGCTCGTTTCCCGTTTATTCTGCAAGTGTCAGATGCAGCTTGGGGACAACTGAGAGGTGATGGAGTCCAGGGGGACGTCCCCAAGGATGACGGGCGAAGCCGTGAGTGGGTGGCTTTAAAGATTGCCCTGTTTCAAACTCAGGCAGAGGGCCCAGGGCTCAGGTGGGCAAGGCCAGGGGCTGTCTGGGCAGTCAGGGGTGTGGGGACCACGAAGACCACCGCCTGAGGTGCTGACCCGGCCCAGGGCAAGCTGAGCAGCCCCATGGTGTCTCGTGGTTGGTGAGAAATGCAGAGACACCAAGTGGGGGTGGGGAGGCTCCGTGGGCGTGGCCACCCCCAGGACCTGAGCCAAGAACCCCCACCAAGCCAGGGCTCTGCGTGCCTGTGGCCTGCTGCTTCCCGAAGAGCCGCAGGGTCGGTGCCACGGTGCCAGGTACAGATGCAAAGACTGAGGCTCCTGCGCAGATGCGGTCCCAGAAAGCCACAGCATGGCCCCAGAGAGGGGCCACACTAGGCATCCGCTCCCCTGCACCTCCAGGCCGCTCTGAGCCAACGGGCCTCCGTGCTGGGGCCCATTTTCAGGAAGGGCCATTTTCGGGGTGTTAAAACAGAGATATAGCCCCTAAAAAGGCTCCATAAAGAAAAACACAGCAGGTGACCTTCCGGAAGCATCCTGTGGACTCCGAGGGCCAGGGATCCAGCTGCTGTGGACAGCAGACGGTGATGACAGAGGACGGTGAGCCCAGCTCCTGATTTCAAGCAGAATCAGGGCCGGCTGGCAGGTTTCCATTCACCAGTGTTTCCATAAGGTAAGACCTTGGCCTTGAAAGGATTTTATTACCTGGGGACATCAAGAGACATCCGTCTTCATCTGCTACCTTGCCTACATATAGAATGGATGGCCGATGTTTATTGAGTGTTTACTGTGTGCTGCATCTTGTCGAGCATGCTTTGCATGTATTATCTCAGGACAAGCCCACGAGGCAGGTCCTGTCCTTAGCTTACTGTATAGATGGGGATAATGAGGACCAGAAAGGTTCTGTAACTTTTTCTTGATCACACAGCAAGGGAGTTTGGAGTTAGGACATG
Organism: Marmota monax; assembly: GCF_021218885.2. Lineage (NCBI taxonomy): Eukaryota > Metazoa > Chordata > Mammalia > Rodentia > Sciuridae > Marmota > Marmota monax. The sequence continues at coordinate 34,701,955 of NW_026692881.1, read as the reverse complement.
ATCTCAGGTGGGCTTTATTTTTTTTATTTTTTTTGAATTTTTTAATCACAGAAAGTTATAAGTATATATAAAAGTAGAGAATTATATAATTAATCCCATATACATCCATCACCTACTTTGAACAATTATGGGCAATCTGACATTCTTGTTTTATTTTTTCCCTTAAGTTTAGTTACTGTTTTCTGGAGTATTTTAATCCTGGGTGTCACACCATTTTACCTGTGAATGCTTCAGTAAGCACATGTAACAAAGAAGGCCTTCTCCTTTTTTTAATGTGATCCTAGTGCTGTTATCACACCCATCCTTTAGCACCTGTTCTGGGCCCAGTTTTCCTTGATCTCCTTGAAAATGCCCCTTTTTGGTTGGTTTGTCTGAATCAGGGACAATCGCCCAACACCACACTCACCTGATGTTTTTCATCCTTCCATAATAATTTCCTGCTTTTTACCCCTGGGTGGAATTATTTGTAAAATTCCCCATTCTCTGGACTTTCTCTTTATGTCTTGGTGTGTCATTTGACATGTTCCTCCACTCCTCGTATTTCCTTGGAAGTGGAGGTGGAACTAGAGAGGGACCAACTCGGGGAGGCGGCTTCGGTGCCCCTGCCTGCCTGCAGCCCCGCCTGTCATTGTTCCAAGGACACGTGGCCTGTCTGGAGGGACAGGTGGGGCCAGCCTGGGGTCCATCAAATCTCCACTTCTGTCCTTCACCTGCTTTACTTAGCCTTCGATGACTGTGGCCAGGGTCCACTGTCTCTGGGGATAGCCACAGGTGGGCCTCCCTCCTGGGGTCCTCTCTGCATTCATTAGCCGACACTCTTCCCCAACATCTGCTGCTTCCACCCCAGGCAGCTGGGCTCTGGACTTTGCCCTTCCACTGCACCCACAGCACCCACCCAAGGATCCCGTCACAGGAGATCCCATCACAGGAGATCCTGGGGCAGGGCAGAGTCTGCATTCTTGACAAGCAGACTAGACCTCCGGGCCTGGTGCCCTCCTTTGCAACCTCCCTGGGGGAAATAGCCTATTCTACTGCTCACCTGTAGTTGGGCACCTCCCCGTGCAGTGGCAGAGACCGTGGTTTGAACCTTGCCTCTCTTTTCAGATTTCTTCCCTGCTGAAACCTAGGTATCAGGCTGTTATTCAGACTATAAAATGTTAGTATCGCTTAGAATTTTTTGAGAAAAGCTGACTCATCATATAACATCCTACTGAAGGTGCAATTTCTGGTATTTTCTGTGTCAAAATCGGATGGCCTGGTGGCGAGCCAGGCAGGGCCTGTGTCTGCTGCTGCTGTTGACGACAGCTGTATTCTGCCTCCAGACCCTCTTCTTTTGGGGCGGGAGCTCGGCACGGGCTCTGGAGCTGCCTCCCCAGGTGCTCTCCCTAGTCTACGGGTGGGTCCTTCAGACCTCCTGCTCTGGTAGCTCAGTCCTGCAGTTCAGCAACTGGCCTTCAGGCCTGGAGAGCGTGCAGGAGGGACAGTCCAGAGCTGTCTGGAGCTGCCCTGGCACCTGCTCCTCGGCCTGCTCCTTGGTCTTTCCTTAACTGAGTAAAGCTTCCTGGATGTTCTGCTTAAGTGGCCCAGAGTGGCTCAGAAGCCCAACTGCAAGGGAGCCTGTTGCAGAGTCTCAGAGTGGTGAGGCCCACAGACCAGCCCTGGAGCAGCAGAGAGCTCGGGAGGTCAGCAGGGACGGGCTTTGTCACCTGATGTCGGTGTCATGATCACCCCAAGAGCAAGGGTAAACACGATGACTGGCAAGCAGTTCCTCCTGGGGACTTCTGGGGACCACACTTTCATTCCTAGTTAGAGGGCCGCATGGCTTTGCAGACTAACCTTGTCCTTATGAGACAGAGATGGCAAGAAGCTACCAGCATCAAGGACCAGGTCCCATGAGGTGTGCCTGTCGCCCTACCTCCTGCCACACATGGACACCTGGGCTGTGACCACACCAAGGGACAGCAGCTGTGAGCTCAGGAAGGCCTGCGTCAGCAGGAGGGCCTGCTTGTTATGTTCTGCTCCTGAGAGGTGAGATTTTTGACTGGAGAAGGTGGCAGGACGTACATGCTCCTCAATTCCTAATGAAATAAATCAGGAAACAAACACACCAAAACAGTAATAAACCCAAGTAGAAATCAAACAAGTCATTGCCTTTGTGTCTAGGAAAGTCATGACCTTGGGGAAAAACCCCAAATTCCTGAGTACAAGCCTATCTCTCCCAGGAAGGAAAGAGGGCCCATGAAATCCAGAGCCTCCCACCAATCCTCTTCATTCCAGGGAGAAATGGGTGCTCTAGAGAGAAGGCAGCCCCCTAAGTCCAGGGGAAAGACCCCTGGGTTCCAGAGGGCCCCAAGAAAAACCTTGGTGTAGGGCGGAGGGGTGGCCAAGGCTTGGTGTGATCCAGGGAGCTGAGACCCGCAGGTGGGAGACAGCTCTGGCTGGAGGAGGGGACCTGGTGATAGGACAGTTTGTGGCATCTGGAAAGAGAAAGCAGAACCCAAACTTTCAAGAGAAGGCTGCTGGCCAGGTCTCCCCTCCCCCATTTCCGTGTCCCCAGACTATGGAAGTCAGTAAATCCACACCACCCTGTAGCCTGGAGGCATCCGGCCCCAGGTAACATGAGAAGGGAGTGGAGGAAAATCCCCCTACGGCTTCAGAGGAAATAGATGTGCACAGGGCCATACCCATTGCACTGAACAGGGCCGTAAGACACTGCGGGACAGTCGTGAAAGTTATAGAGAAGACAATAAATGGAAGACAGGAACATGGCTGGCAAAAAAAAAAAAATAGATGTGCAGCCTGTCCTGGTTGAACTACCCATGAACGTTCTGGATACAAATTCAGGAAAATGAGACCTGAAGGGAGAGATGAGGTGAAATAATACAATGAAATTTTAGAGCAAAGAAAACACATTAGGAAACTTTAAAAACCATGTCGATGATTTCTTTCAGAAATTATAAGTAAGGTGCCAAGAGCTGTGGCTCACACCTATCATCCCAGGGACTCAGGAGGCTGAGGCAGGAGGATTGCAAGTTCAAGGCCAGCCTGGCAATTTAGAGAGACCCTGTCTCAAAATAAAAAGTAAAAAAAGGGCTGAGGATGTGGCTTAGTGGTTAAATGTCCCTGGGTTCAATCCCCAGTACCCCAAACCAAACAAAAACACAAACAAACCCCGCACCCCAGAAATTACAAGTAAGAGATTATAAAGATGCCACTGAAAAACCTAATTATCGACATGGGAGAATTGCTGAGATCAACACCCAAGAAAAGGCAAGGATTGCAGTGTGGGGCTGGGGTCAGGGCTCAGTGGCAGAGCACTTGCCTAGCATGCGTGAGGCACTGGGTTCGATCCCCGGCACCACATAAAAATAAATAAATCAGTAAAGGTATTGTGTCCATCTATGACTAAAGAATATTAAAAAAAAAAAAAAGATTAGAGTGAGTTCGAGGAAGCGACAGCTACGGAGGTCAGAGGTGATCCAATATAAGGATAGCTAATGTCTCTCAATCAGGGCCCAAGAAGTGAACTGAGAAAGGCTGCATTCTGAGAGACTGTCAGAAATAAATGGCAAATCTTTAGATCAAAAGGGCACTGGGGGGGAAAATGGTTTGTAGTGATTGCCATTAAGCTGCATCCTGTCAAGATATTGAACTTGGAGGGTAAACAAAGACTTCTTCAGACATTCAGGCAGGTAGAGCCTGCAAGAGGGGAAATGTCAGGTGTCTGAGGCTCGCTGGGGAGGACAATGGAGCAATGTCCAGAGGCTCTGGAGGAAAGAAAGCTGAAGCCAGGAACATTAACCAGGGCAAGTGGTTGTTGGGCCCTGAGCAGCAGTCGGCAGTGGACAGGGACGACTCGGGGACAGCGCAGGCAACCCCGCGGACGCATCCCAGGAAGAACCGCAAGACAGATTCACTTAGCAAGAGCTGGGCACGGGGCCAAAGGAGAGAGGCAAGAGGAGGACAAGCTAAGGGTTAACAAATCATAATTCAAACAAGAATTTCACAAAAACCTGAGGAACTTCAATCATGTCCTTATCCCAGAGTTGTTTTGTCTTTTCACCTTAAAGAATCTATTAGAACTGGTATTTCTTCTGGAAATAAAACATTTATTTGAAGTTTAGAAAGTCTGCTTTCTTTTTAACCTTTCATGAAATCTGATTTTAAATTGATCGAATTAAATGTGGGAGGGGGCTGGGGTTGTGGCTCAGAGGGAGAGCACTCGCCTCGCCTGCGTGAGGCACTGGGTTCGGTCCTCAGCCCCACATAAAAAAAATAAATAAATAAAGGCATTGTGTTGTGTCCATCTACACCTAAAAAATAAATATTAAAAAAATAAACAAAATAAAGATATTGCATCCACCTGTACCTAAAAAATAAATATTTAAAAATAAATAAATGTGGCATTATGATATGGTACCATTCAGTTCATTCATCCAATATTCATGTACTTAGGGCTATCTGTGTGTAAGATGGTGTTCTGGACACTGAAGAAACTAAAGAGAGGAAAAAACAGCAGAAACATTATAATAGAAAATTATTTTAGCTGAGTACTATGGCCTGTAATCCTGCTGAGGCAGGAGGATCACAATTTCTAGGCCAGCCTCAGCAACTCAGTGAAGACCTCTCTCAAAAAAACAAAAACCTGGGGATGTGACTCAGTGACAAAGTGTCCCTGTATTCAATTCCTGGTACAAAATAATAATAATAATAATTATTATTTAAAATAAAGAAGCTAGGATGCTTTACTATTGAGCCATATCCCCAGCCATTTTCATTTTTTATGTTGAGACAGGGTCTTGCTAAGGTGCTTAGGGCCCCACTGAGTTGCTAAGGCTGGCTTGGAACTTGTGATCCTCCTGCCTCAATCTCCTGAGTCACTGGGATTGCACGCATGCACCCCTGTTCCTGACTCATCCTTCTTTTTAGCCTTACAAAGATTCAGAATGATGTTTGCTGTGGTTTCTGGGTGGTGAAATTTGGTGTGGGTCTTTGAATCTTTTATGTTGATTAAGCTTTTTTTTTTTTTCCATGAAGCACACGAGTAACACTTTTCAATTAAAATAGTTGTTTTCTTACATGACGTAAAGGTCTTTTTAAAAACACACACAGCATTATTTTTTTCCAATTTAAATACACAAATGTGAAAATGAAATGTGTTTCTTTAATTTTACTTGACAGAAATTTCCATTAATTGTTCTGGATGTTGAGAATATTCTCTTATACATGAAAACACAGGGTTTCATAAGTTTTGTTATTTGAGGTAGAATAAACGTTACAGAGAGAAAAAAAGAGTTTTTATAACATAAATCATTTAATTAATTGGAAATGGAAATGTTATTCCCTTTCACTGATTAGCTTGTGGCTTGTCACTGCTGGCCATGCGGATGGCTTTTCCTTGTCCCCGTTGACTGGGGACATTCAGGATTTTCTATTTCACATGCCCTTTCCACTTTTGCTTTCCTTAACAAGTTTTTCCTTTGCTGTGAGTACTATTTCCAGTCTCGAGTGTGTATTGATTTTTATTATTCAAATAATCTTTTCTCCTTGTTAAAAAAACATAATTATTGCACAAAATTCAAACATTATAAATAAATGGGGGGGGGGCAACAGTAAAAAACTAAATCACACAATTCCACCTATTCAGAAACTACTTCCATTAACACCTCTGAGTACATATTTCCAGATGCTTTTCTATGTAAATACCAGTTGGGATTTTTTTTTTCACAAAAATGTCACCAAATCACACTGTGTTGCAATATGTTTTTCCTCACATAATTTACTGTGAACATCTTTCCATGCCATTAAGTGTTTTTTCGAAAGTGCAGTGGTTGTACACTGTTTCATTGTTTGGTTCTATTTTTAGTTAATTCTCTCTCTGCTGGTCATTTAGATAGTTTCCTGGCTTTCACAATTATAATCCATAGTGCAGTGAATGGCTTTATAAATAAACTTTTGTGCACACCCATTCTTCTTTCCATAGGGCAAATGCTACAAGAAAAAATCCCTGGGACAAAAGGTAAACACATTTTAGGAAGATGTTTGACATTTGTCAAAAACTGTCACCAAGGTTTACCAAAGTTTTGTTCCACCAAAGGTGTGTGGGTGATTTTGTCCCTGCAGCTTGATACAACTGCATCTCTTTTGTTTCTTTGCAAAATTATATCTGAGATTTTCTTTAATGTAAAATTATTTTATTACTAGGGATACTGATTATTTTTTATACCTACAGCTATTTCTAGTTTATGTTTCTTCTTTATGTTTTTGCCATTTTACAAAAATGGGACATCTATTTCTTGTTTTGGAATTTTTTTTTTACGGCTGCAGCAAACTAGCCGGGGGGTTGACGAGCAACTTGTGTTGATTGATACAGCAGGAGCGGGAGCCGTTTATTGTAGGACAACAGAGGTATTTATACATTTTACACAGCTTATTTAAATTAGCATAAACTAGATACATCAGTCAACCAATAAGGAATCTCCACACTTAATGGCTCGCTGGTGTTACTTCACAAACCACTCCCTCTGGCATTTTGCCAGGCGCCATCCTGACTTGTTTACAGACTCTAACAGTTTTGGAATATTTTTTTACTTAGTAGAGATTGTTACCCTTTATTATCTGTTTCGATATCATTTTCCTTGTCTCACATGTAATTTGGATTTTGATCTTCTTTGTGCAGAAATTCTGTTTTTCTGCAAAGTTCTCAAAATTCTTACAAGAAACAAATTAGTGCAATACATGAAAGTTTCTATTTTATTGCAGAGAAAACCGAAAAACGCATGCACATGAATTCTTTCCTACGAAGCCCCAAATTTGGCTGCAAGCACCTTTGATCCTATAGAAGCTCCAGATCCCCTGGTTCCACTGCAGTGACCATTCGTCTGTCTTCAGGGCCAGGACATCTGTGCCCTGCAGCAGTCCCTTTGTCTTGTCTGGGGCACCTGTGGCTCAGGCATTGTGGATAGAAAGATCAGACAGACGAGGCCTGGCCTTTGGGGTCCCAAAGTTTGAAGTGATGTCTCTGGTCCAGAGACCAGGAGGTGGTCAGAGTCCGATCTGAAGCAAGAAAAGGACTTTGAAGGCCAACACAGGAGGAGCTGGTGGCTGCAGATGCTCACTGTCCTTTCCCTCCCAGGTTTGAGGCACCCTACTCCCCATTCCTGTTTGCTCCTCAGCACACTGGCCTTGGTTAGGGTTCTTCATGCAGAGGGTCATCTCTCCTCCCAGGCTGTGGGCCTCCAAGCCTCATCTCCTCTCTGGACTCCTTGAGCACCGGCTGCACTGCTTGGTTTGCACCTCCTGCAGAATGAGCACGGGGCCACTCCTTCTCCCTCTCCTCTCTGTGATCATCACTGTCACTGTTATTATCCGACCACCCCCAAAGTTGGTCGTATTGACCAGCACTTCATCCAACATGGAAATCACAACCAACCATGATCTCTGGAGGAACGGGCTTCCCCCAGCCATCGACTTTGCTCCAGAAGGTTTGTCGTAAAGAAAGGGTCTTTGGTACAGGTGATGCAACGCTAGGTCACAGTCATACGTGCCTGCAGGCTCTCCTGAGATGAGAGCTGTCAGAACAGGGCTTGCTCCTCAGTGCCACAGGAGCACCCAGGACCACCCGACAGCAGAACCCGGAGGGCAGGAGTCTGTGTGCAGCTCAGCAGAGGCCTGGTGAGCTCTCCAGGGCAGAGGTCCGCTCTCCACTGTCACAGAGGGACACGGAGGCCAAGCAGAGCACCCTCCGTTCAAAGAATCTGACTTCCTGGTGGCTGGTGTGGGAGCTTATATGCAGCAAGAACCAGCACTGAAGATCTGCACAGGCCTGAGCCAGCATATATATATATATATGACCCGGTAGCCATGGGCCACCTGAGGGACGCAGCAAGACACAGTGATTGCCCTGCTCCTGCCACATCTGTTATTTTCCAGCTTTTGAAGGACAGCTGTTGAAAACAGGCCTGAACTGGTTCTTCTCCTGCACAGAAGCTCAGCTCAGCCATCTTGCTGGTGGTGTTCCACAAGAGCAAGACAGCAGGTCGCAGCAAGACCCAGCACTGAAGATCCGCACAGTCGCAGGCCTGAGCCGGCATGGGTGAGGCCCCCTGGGGTCCCGTCCTGCCCCACCCCACAACACCAGCCTGCAGAAAACCCATGTGTGCAGATTCTGACTCAATGGGAGAAGAATGCCATACTCTGGCTGAATACCTGGGAGCCCAGTGCTATAAACCCAAGGTCCCCTGGGCCACCAGAAAGGAACAGAGCGGTGTTTGTTGTTCTTTTAAATGTCTTTCAAGCATCTGGCAAATCACCTTAAGTAGAAGTGCTGCCTGTTCCAGCGTCTGTGTGGAGGAAGCTGACTCCTGTGCCTGGCCCCGCCTGCGTGTCGTGGAGGACAGTCAGGACAAGTGCGCACTTGACATTTCTTCCAAGGCAGAGTGTCTAGTGCACTGCCAACCCTGGCTCCAAGGTAGGAAGTAGGTAGAGACCCCCTCTGTGCATTCATGAGCAACAGTGGTGACTTCTCACCACGTCACGCAGCATGGAGCCACTTCCAGTGGAAAAACTCAGGGTCCAAACATTACTCCCTTTTTCTCTAGCTAAACTTGGGGTGTAAATGCCTGGCTTCTGGTTCAAGTATGGGCACCATGCAGCTGTGTGAGTGTAGACTACTCTCTTAGCCTCTCTGTGCCTTATTTGAAATGTTTGTAAAGAGCAGATGGTCAGACTGGCGTTTGATTGTCAGACTATGGCCGATGGGCCAAATCGAACCGGCCACCTGCTTTCACATAGCCCTTGAGGTGGGAGAGGGTTTCACATTTTTAAATCATTGGAAAAAAATCAAAGAATGGTATTTTGTGACAGGTGAAAATGATATGAAATTCACATTATGTGGAATGCAATAAGCTAGACCAGACCCCCAAAGCTACACAATTAAATACTACACAATTCCACCTCCACGAGGCCCCTAGATGGCCAAGTTCATAGAGACAGGAAGTGCTTGCTGGGGGCTGTGGGATGGGGAGGTGGTTTTAATAGGAGCAGCTTCACTTGGGGAAGTTGACAAAGAGCTGGAGGTGGGTGGTGGGAGTTCGCTCAGCCTTGCGAAGGGGCTTCAACCACTCGAAATGGTTCGAAGGGTAAAATGTTGTGATTGTATTTTGCCAATAGAAAAAATTATATGGAATTTAAACTTCAGTGTCTGTCACCCCATGTAGCCACGCCCACTCACATGCGAAGCTCTGTGACTGCTTCTGTTCTGGGGCAGAGGGTCCTTGCAGCGGAGATGGGACGAGCTGGGAAGCCTAAGTTATTTCTAACGATCTTTTCAGAAGATGTTTATCAAGCCCTCACTGAGAGTCATAAACACGGCGTTTTTAGTAAGGGTGTGCGGCTTTGCCTCCGAGTGCTAATTCTTCATTTACTGCGTGTTTGCTGCAGAGCCAGGTCCCAAGGTCACCATCTCCTTAAAGAGATGCTGGCTCCCTCAATGCTCTGCTTCAGTTTCACCGTCTGTGGGGGGTAAGACTTCATCTCACAGGATGAGAGGGTGGGTGTGTGCAGTTCGGGGTGACAAATAGGTTCCAGGATGGGGGCGATGGTGGTACCTTGATGTGACTTACTTAATGCCACCAAAGCTGCACTTAAAATGCCTAATCTGGTAAATGTTATGTTAGGTCCATTTTGCCACAAGAATTTTTTTAAAAAAGAGTGTGTGTACAGAGCTTAGAACTGTAGCTGGTATACAGCAAACGCTCGATAATACAAGCTGACTGCATGAAACAGAGTTGGAACAAGATGATGGCGAAGATCTATGGCAAGCCTCCGGATCTAGGTGGCCTGTGCACTGTGTCATTTATTACACTCCCGTCCAGTCCTGGAAGCAGAGTCTACCTGCCCGTTCTAACACAAGGCTTTGGTGCAGTAACATGAGAGAAAATTGGGTAAGCATCAGGAGGTTTTTCTCCTAATGAAGGGAGCCACCAACTAAAGGGACTTGTTTGGATTCTTCCCACCCAATGACTCCCAGGTGGCCTAGGAGCTTCCAGCTCCCCCCAGTCCCTACCCCCCATAAGAATCCACCAGAAATCAGCAGCCCAGCAAGCCCTGCATGGCGAGTTGGGAAGGGCTCCTGTGGTCCTGGCTTGACTTCCCTAGTACCGTGAGCAAGTCATATCCTTGGGAGATGATGAAGACCATTTACAGCTGCAGAATTAACTGTCTTAATTAATATTGGAAGTCTTCCGCTTTGACCACTTACTATTTTTAGCAAGATTTCCCACAGCCAACTTTGGTTTGTTTCCAAAATAATTGAGCTACGGCAAAACTAACCAGGAGCCGCATTTCGTGGTTGCTTTCGGAGGCTTGCGTCTTCTCCGGGAAATGCACACACAGCGCCAACCGGTCACGTTCAGCAGGATCAGAAGCAGCGGGAGAGCCTGGGAATTCTAGAAGCCTTCCTAGATAAGGGGAGCTTCGTCTCTGGTTTAAAAACTGCTGGAAGGAAACATGAGCAGAAAAAGGTGGTGGAAGCCACTGGCTCTCCGTACCCGGGGAAACCGACTGGCAGGAAAGGGATCGCGGAGACAGAGCTGCACAAACGGGCTCTGCTGAAAATCACCAGCCTCTGCAGAGCGCCCCTTGGGTTTCAGCCTCAGCGTTTGAACAGTCTGGCCATCACTTAACAGGTCCTCTAACAAGCAGAGGCTTCTTTTCTGCAGGGGGGTGTGGGGGTGCTTTGCGGGGCCTTTCCTTGGCAGCCTGGCTTGGAAGAGGGGAGTGCCTTTTGCCGCAGTCAGATCCATAAAGACTAGAGAGAAACTTCAGCCTCTTGAGAAGAAACTCAGTCCATATGTGGGCACCTGATAAGACCCTGGGTGTGTTGGAGATACAAAATATGACAATCACACTGTGCGTGGGACTCAGAACAGGGGAGGGGAGGGGATCTGGGTTATGTTTTTAGCAAGTAAAGGCGTGTGTAAAGCAGAGATCCAAGAGAAATTCTGTTAACATATCTTCACAGGCAGCATGCTGAGCAGACTTGTTTTGGGGGGAAACTTGGTTGAAGAGAGTCTGTTGTAGGTAATACATCTTTTTAAAAAATATTTATATTTATTTTTTAGTTGCAGTTGGACACAATACCTTTATTTTATTTATTTCCATGTGGTACTGAGGATCCAACCCAGGTCCTCAAATGTGCTAGCCGAGCGTGTACCCCTGAGCCACAGCCAAGTTTCTCAACTTCTCTGAAGTTCACTGTTCTTGTAAATTAGGACCCTACAGAACCTTGGTGAGAGTCAGAGACTGCCTCCCCACAACTCCTCTCAGCCATGTTCTGGGAACTTCGCATCCACCGAGGGGAACTGAACCTGGGCCAGAACCAGTGTGCCCCAACCCGGGTTCTGCTGATAGGCAATGTGACTTCAGGTCACTCTTAACCTTTTCAGGGTTCACCAGTTGTATGTGTCCATAGGTTGAACTTGGTGATTGCTACGAATCTTGTCTATTAAACAGCAATGGCTATGGTGACCACATACCATAAGTGTCCCTGCTGGGCAACAGTGTGCATGTCACCTTCAACAGCTATCATGTGTCAAGTACTTCCTCATTGCCAGATAATGTGCCTGTAGACTATGATGTCATGTAATTGATTCAGCTTGTGAAGACCTAAGCTGAGGCACCCTCAGGCCACACCGCAGAGGTGACGCTCAGACAAGATCCTGCTGCCCAGCCAGCTTCCACACTGGCCACGGGGCTCCACCAGGTGCTCCACCACCTACAGAAACATTTGTAGAGTGTCTGCTGTGCTGTTCTGTTCTGTGGCCCAGCAGAGCTCTCTAGAAACAAGCTCAAAACCGCTCTGCATGTGAAGTTGGTTATTGCTAATAAGCCGAAGCATCATGATTTAGGCCCCAGCACAAGCCGGGCCTCGAGGGGGACTGATAGTGAGTGGCCTCGCCTTTTCAGCTTGGCACACCGGGGGGCTGGAATAATCAGGAGCATTAGCTTAAGTAAAGCACTGATTTAGTAGGTGTGCTGGGTGCAGGGCATGTTTCAACTTGGTAATTGTCTTTATCCTGCACAGATGCGGGTCAGGTTCCCAGAGATGCCCAACCCTGATGCCAAAGAGAATCGGAGAAATCTGCAAGGGGCTTAAAGAGGCAGCAGCACTGCTTTTCAGGTACAACTGGTTTGTTCCACACAGGGACATTGAGACAGGTCCCTGGAGAAGGACCTGTGAGTGAAAAGGAGGTGGTAGGTGTAGGAGCTGCGTCTTAGACGTTGTTCTGGACACCAGTTTTGAGGGATGCTTATACACGCCTTCTTCCTCCCTGACTCCTGGTGGGTGTCCTTCCCTCTGCTGTGGTTTCATTGATGCTGGGCCGAATCCCCAGGACAGCGGCCGCATTGTCAGTCAAGTTGAGCTGACTCTCCACTTGCAGCTAAGGGTCTCAGCTTATCCATTTCGAGGCTGGGTATCCTCCACCGGGTGTCTGATCTGACTGCTCGTTGTATTAGCAGTGCCCGTCTCCTTCCCGGCCCCAGGATACTGCAAGGAAAGCAGAGGGACGATCCTGGCCCCGAGCCTAGATAGGACTCCCAGAGCCGGGGGTGGGGGGGCTGGGAGGGTGGGTGCTGGTCAGTGGGAGAGCTGGGCTCCAGTGCAGTCAAGTCCACATGTGTGTACTTCCTCAGCACCCTCAGGACCTGAGGGCTAAGTACAGCTCTCAGGGATTTAGGAATGAAGGGGAAACCAAAGTGGGTAAGTTGCTGGGTGCCCAGATGCATCTTGTGGTTTCAGGTCAAGGCCACCTAAAACCCATCTTCCATAGATCTCAGCACTGTCCTGCCTCTGCCATACCACACACCCAACTGGAAGATATATATCTGTATATTTTATTTATTGGTTCTTTGATTGATTGATTGGCAGAGGCAGGTTTATTTGCTTGAGTGTCTTAGCAGCCCTAGCAACTGGTCGAGGCACCTCTGAGCTCTACTGCAGCTCTCCATGTTGGGGACTGATGGAGCCATGGCCCAGGCCAGCTTCACAACTCCAGATGGTCTGTGGATCTCTGCTGGCCCCTCCCCAGCCTCCCTCATCACACAGCACGTGGCCCCTGGACCAGCAGCAGCAGCACCTAGGAGCTGGCTGGGCATGCGGAATCCTGACCCACCCCAGGACTACTGAGCCAGCCCCTGCCCTTGTAACGTTCCCTAAGCTTGAGGGGACCCTGAAGCATGAGCGGCACCTGCCTTGGGACGTGGCTGTCCTCCTGCAGAAGGCAGGGATCCAAGGCCTAGAAGCCGGAGGCCCTTCGCACCCCAGCCTCCACCCTCGTCCTTTCTTCCACCTTTCGTCCACCAATGCCTCCCACCTAGTTTTGCAGGTAGAAATGCTGAAGCCAGAGATGGGCAGAGACCTGCCCTTTGCCCTCCACTGGCCGAGCTGGGTGACAGCTGCATCCCTTGGGAGATGCACAGCTCCTGTCCATGTCCCAGGATGGCTCTGTCTTCTGATCAAGCAAAAAGGCTAAGCAGCCATGACCCACTCAACCCACGGATGCCGGGGGCTGAACCACAGAGAAGCAGCTTTTCTCCGTGGTCAAGTGTCCATTTACCGACAACTCTTCAGTGCTACAAAATTTGGAGCAACCTTTGTAGGATATTTGGTGGCCATGTTGCCGTCACGTGTGGGATGGCAGGTGATCAAAATGCAGCTGCAGATGGCATGGGCCCTGGAATCGCTTATTCAAATTCTGTCACTTTTTCAGATAGGACTTTGATTTATAGCTGCAGAAACAATTTTTTTAATGGATATACAGAACTACTGCAGGGTTCTTTTGCAGCAAGGAGACCTGCTCTTCCCAGGCCCCTCGCTGGGTCATTGCTCCTCCAATCCCTGTGCTTCCACCCAATGGCATTGTCCCTGGTGACAGGGGTGGCATGTTCACATTTGTTCCTATCCCGGGTTCTGGCATGCCAGGTGCTGGTAAATGTTGGTTGGATGAATAAAGATAAACAAGTCTGTGACTCGGTGGAACTTGCCTAGGTTTCTCTGATCCTCACTGCAGGTTTGTCTACACAAAGTCTATTTATCCGCATCTCCCTGATGAGCCTTCACGCGGTTACTCACGGTCCGTTTTTGGTTCCTTTTGTTTGATTTCAGATTTGCCTGGGAAAGCCTTGCTAAAGAAAGTAGAAAACTCTGTGGCGACAGCAGCTAATGGCTACATGTTAATTGCAGGGAGGAGCAGGGACGCTCATGGGCGGTGGCTGTCCCCACTGGAGAGCCACAGGCAGCAGCTCTGCCTTCCTGGGCTCTGGAATTGCCCTGGGGCTGAGCAGACACTTTCTGGAAGTCTGGTGTGGTTTTCACATTAGTTGTCGGGGAGGTTCTTGGGGCTATTTCTGACACTCACCCCTACCTCCCTATTTACCCAGAAATTGCTAGAGCTGGCCTCCTGGTTGTGCAGGGGTCCTCCAGGGCCCAGCTCAGAGGTCCCTGGTGGGCTGGAGATGTAACATCTGCAGTGTGTGTACATGAAACCAGGCAGGGAGAGGTGAAATGAGTTAAAAACCAGAAGTGCATGAGAGACTCTTGAAATTTCCCGTGCGCTCTGTCTCTGTAGTGGTAACTTACCACACAGGAATCAGCCCTAGGATTAAGCTTCACTTTAGTTAGTTTACAGCACTGTCACTTGTGGAAAACAGGTGTTGGACAACGCGTTTGGAGTTTGGAACTGAAAGGTGCAGAGAGGAAGTGGCTTTCCTGGCCTGATCGCAAGGCAGACCCCAAAGCAGGCGTGTGCAACCAGTGGAGGCCCCTGTCTGCATCAGGAGCATCCAAATCCCAAAAGAGAAGCAAAGAGTGGCGAGGCCAGGCTGGAGCCAAGCCAGCACTCCCGCCCATCTCGCACGTCGAGGCAAAGGTGAGGAGAAAGCCACTTTCCCTGGCTTTGCACCCCCAGAATGCCAGTCCCCTGGCCAGCTGGGGATGACTGATCCTTCTGCCCCTTTATAGTGAGCCCTCAGCCCACGAGCCACCATAACAATGTGGCCAAAGTGGAGGGAGTTCGTCATCCCCCAACAGGGCCACCTATGGGGTAAAGATGTGGGTTCTTGTCACACCTCCCACCAAGGGCGAGGACTCTGCTCCTCTGCTGGACTCTGAGCCCACCTCTGACTTGCTTTGCTTGGTAAGATGTGCAGGATGCGACTTTCAAGGCCTGGGCTTAAGAGAGCTATAGCTTTTCACTGTTGGAAGGCTTCTGCTCGGAACCCAGCATCATGCTGAGGAGATCAGCCGTAGAGAGGCAGATGGAGGGAGTGAGACGCTCTGTCCACAGCCGGCATGGGCTGCTGGCCACGGTGTGAAGGAGGGTGGGTTGCCTCCAGCCCCCTGAGCCTCTGGATCAGCGTCGCTCCTGAGTCCACCACAGGAGACTTGAAGAACCCCCTGGCTGAGCCGTCAGCCCCCAGAACTCTGTGATAGTGAGCGGTTGTCACATTAAGCTACTACATGTTGGATCATTTGTTATGCAACAATGGCCAGTGGAGAAACGCAGAGATGGGCTCGCTAACGAGATTTTGGAGGCAGAGGACTCATTCTCCTCATGTCTTACTAAGGGTGGTGCATGGCCCGGCTGTGGATTGCCAGTGACAGTTGGACCTGGCTGGTGATCGCTCCTGTAGAGCCAACAGATCCTTGCAGCACACCCTGCCCACCGTTCGTTTCACATGCAGATGACCATCCCTGTCCCAGTGTCACTGCTTCCGCTGCTCCCTGGTAAGTAAGCCTCACCTGATGTCTGTTAAGTAGCCCTAAGAAGCCAACACTGCAACAAATCTCCTGCCTTAAGTCGGGCACCCCTGGAACAGACTCTGGGGCTGGGGCTCTGGCACAGGGGCTCACAGAGGGCCGACCTCGGGTTCTCAGCCTTGGAGAAGCAGGACTGGTGCAAATGAACTGGACAATGCAATGGTCATGGCCAGGCACCATGGGAGCCCTCAGAGTTGTCACTCACTGGGTGAGCTCTGGGTCCCAGCCCCACCCCACCAGCTAGGCTGACCAACATTGCAGAATTGGGGGCTCCTGGAATGTGGGCCCTTTGATCTGACAATTGGGGCAGTCTGGGCAACCAGGAGGGGTTGGTCACCCCACCCCACACCAGTTGTTGGCCATGAGCTGTCCCTGAGGATGACATGGCCTGGGGGAGGGTGGGCAGGGGCTCCTTTTTAGCAGAGAGCACTTACCCACAGCGGCCCTTGCTGCCAGCCCTCACAGGGACAGAGGGAACGACTCCTCAGCCCCCAGGGAGGAGCAGGGCACCTCCTTGGCATCCACAGGGATTCACTTATGCCCTACAGTGTCCCTGGCCATGTCCAAATGACAGTAGCAACAGGCCCTGACATCCTTCTGGTTTCAGGGACATGGTGGCTCCTTCTGCCTGGAGTGTGTGGGAAGGGGAGGGGCAGGGCCCAAGTCCAACACCAAGGGCAAACCTTGTCAGTCAGAATGAGCCTCTGGGCCCTCTGAAGGAGGGTCCCCTCTGCTTCCCCTCTTTCTCCCTTCCCCATCCGCCCCCCTGGACCCTATAAGCTAATGTGTGGACAAGATGCAGCCCCCACAGATGGGATCCCTCCATCCAGGGATCAGACCCAGTTTCCAGGTCCCTTTTCTCTGTCACCTGCTAGGTGAGGCCTTGGCCAAACCCCCAAGATGTGTCTGGGTCTCCATCGTCCAAAGCCTGGCCTCTGTGTCCTTGGACCATGAACCTCTGACAGTCAAATGCTTTCTGAACACCAACCTCTGTGTGACCAATGGGCCCAAAGAACAGGGCCCACTGCCATGCAGGCTCTCAGCGAATGAACGAGTGAGTGGCTGAGTGACTGCCTTGCAGGGGCCCCAGGGGCCCCAGGATGAGTACGCCCTCAACGGTGCTGCAGGACTAAATGCTCTGTGGTGGCTCAAGTCAAGGCAGGAAGTGGTGAGCTTTCCTGGCACCTCCTTCCAGCCTGAGATTGAGAAAGGCAAACCCCACAACCAAATCTCCCTCCTCCTCCTGTCGGTGTGTCCCACAAGGG
The DNA here is from genome assembly GCF_021218885.2 of Marmota monax. Classification (NCBI taxonomy): domain Eukaryota; kingdom Metazoa; phylum Chordata; class Mammalia; order Rodentia; family Sciuridae; genus Marmota; species Marmota monax. The sequence goes on along the minus strand of NW_026692881.1, from coordinate 34,684,870 downwards.
GGCAGACGCCCACCTGAGGACCTCAGTCACTATGAAGCGGAGGCCCAGCTCACTGCCCAGGTGCCTCCCTGTGCAGGCTGACAGGCTGGCAGCAGCAGATGCTGGGGCGCGTGAAGGGGCGCGTGAAGGTCACCTGCCTCGCGCCTCAGGCCTGCCTGGCTGGAGCTGGTGGACGCGCTGGAAGGATCTGCTGCTTGGCCACTCCCTCCCCCACAGCCTCACGTGTTTCCTCCGAGCGGAACTTCTTCACACAGGCCCACAGGAGGGGATCCATAAACCAGGCTCATTAACCAGCTGAAAGGCAAGTAGCTGGGGACCCGGGCTGTGGCGCTAGGAAGATTCAAACACACCACATTTGTTTATTTTCTTAAAAGTTTCTGAGCGAATGTATATTTCTGCATGTTTAGAGATTGGCAGCCCCAGAAAATGAAGTTTATTTATCCACCAGATACACATCACATAAACAGCTGCACACGGCTCTGCCTCCCCAAGAGGCTGCGGCACTGGCAGCTGAGCGACGGCCCCACGTTCCTGCACACTCTGCCCTCAGCCCGGCCTTGGGGTGAGCCTGTGGGAGGCGGGCAGCCTGCTTCTGGCACTGGGTGGGGTTGAGACCAAAGCTCTATGCACTGGGGAGAGCTTCCAGAATCTTCTCTGGCAGTTGCAAATCATTTCATTGATGTGTTCACTCAACAATCAATGCTTGTTCCCAGGCCCTGTGTTAGACTCTGTGGATGCCCAGATCAGACTGGCCCCTGGCAAGCCCTCCTCTCCCAGTGGAGAGCCTGGAGAAGCAGTGTCCTGAGGGGCCTGCCTGTCCCTTCTGTTACCCCAGCAGCGACAGCTGTCCCTCGTCCTCCTCCAGCTCCGTTCCCATGAGTGCCTGGGGAAGTGAGCTCAAGGACGCTTCCGGAAATGAGAAGAGGTCAGGATGCTAAAGTGTTTGGAAGTCATTCTTTGCTCTCCATGAAACTCCGCAGTGGCTGGGGACCACTCTGCATCTGCACGTGTTTTAATTTATTAAATGCGGACGTCCGAAAACCCCGGAGCCAGACCCCTGGGCTGCTGAAGGGATGTATCAGACCTTTCCTCTTCCTCTGCATCTCAGGGCAGGTAACATGAGTGAGCAAGGGGAGTCAGCCCTGGCAAGCTGGCCCCAGAGCTATGGCCCCTGGGAGGCTAGCTTGGCAAGAGGGCTCGAATGCTATTTTCCTTTCTAGGAAGAGCAGTTTACACTTACTAGATGGATTGTCATTGGACCAGGAGAGGCAGAGGTTGCAATTTCTTGTCCCCAAATTGCTTTTCTTGGGAACCTTGCTGCCCTTGAGTCAGTCCCTTCCTTTCTCTCCAGCCAGGGAACAGCAGGACTCGCGGGCAGCCCTGGATCTCACAGACAGGTGCAGCACAGCTGGGAGGGTGGCCTCCCAGCACAGTGGGACTTGGACAATGGCCAAGATGTGCCTTTGGATGGACTAGGAGATGGGAGAGGGCCACAAGGACAAGGGCACACAGACTAAGTAAGGGGCAGGGGGAAACGCTGAGCTCAAGGTGAGCGGGGCCAGCCAGGAAAGGAAGCCAGGAGGAGACACGGTTGTCCACCTCCTGTCACACACTCACTTGCCGTCCTGGTCTGTGCTCACAGTGACCTAGAGGGGACCCGACTTGGGCATTGCTTCCAGCTACTGTTTATTAAGCCAGCCAGAATTAGGCCCTGTGCTAACGGCTTTTTCAGCAGTGTCTGAATTGTTTTGGGATGAATGGTGACCCCGTCAGATAGATGCTGAGGTCTTATCCCTGGTATCTATGAATATGACCTTATTTGGAAGAAGGATCTTTGTGGCAGATGTCATCAAGCTAAGACACGTTTGTAAGGGCCAGCCCTAACTCAGCAAGACTGGTGTCCTTACAAAAAGATCAAGTTGGTCACGTGCACACAGGGAGAACACTGTGTGGTGACGGACGCAGTGAGCAGGTGCCGCAGCAGCCAGCTGAGGATGCTGAGGTTGGCCCAGGACCTCTGGTGACCATGAGGAGCTGGCACAGCTGGGAAAGGCACCTCCTATGGGCCTCAGAGGCAGCACAGCAGCCTTGATCAGGGACTTCCAGCATCTGGAGCTGAGGTGGCACGTTCCTGTGGTTTCAAGCCACCTGATTTGTGCCTTGTTTCCCCCACAAGTTCATTATCCCATCTGAGGTAGGTGGAGCAAAGGACCCCCAAGTCCCAAATTTAATCCCCAGAATCTGGAAAAATAGACTTTGCTGATGGAAAGGGAATTAATGTTCCCTTGAAATAGGGAGGTTATTTGGTGAACCTCAGACAGGGACCACCATGGGGACAAGGGACAAATGCACTTCTAGGTCTTGGGTATTGGCCTGAAAGCAGACCCCAGGAGGCTTGGTGTGCGCCAGCTTTGTATCATTGAGGTCAGGTGCCCTGTGTGCGCTCTTGAACAGCTGGGGTAACGGCACAGGGCAAGATGCTTGAGTTAAGTACACAAAGCCAATTAGTGTCCCCACCCCTGCAAGTAGCCCATGAAACAGGTCCCCTTCTTTGGTTTGGGGAACCACCGTGACATCTTCTCACTGGAGCCGTCTCCCTTCCTAAAGGGAAGCCCCAGGGAAGGTCTTGCCTGCACTTTCACTGAGCCGACTTGATTTTGTTTCTACTGTCATTGGGTGAAAAGACCCCAGCATCCGACATCAGACCCATCTCATCACCTGGGGCCTTTCAAAGCAGAGAACTCTCTTCAGCTGAAGCAGAAGCCAGGCGGCAGAGGCTCATTGTCCTTGTTGGCTTTGAAAGTGGAGGAAGGAGCTGACAGAGGCTCCCTGCTGGTGGCCCTAACAGGAGAGGGGACCTGGGCTCTACAGCACAGGACAGAATCTGGCAAGCACCACAGAGCCTGCGAGGAACAGGGCCCTGGCGACATTACATTTTGGCAGAGCTCACCCAGACTTCTGACTATGACTGTGAGGTGGTATATTGCGTGATTTGAAGCCCACAGTGTGTGGCGAGTTGTGACAGCAGCAATAGGAAGTGACTTAACCATCACAGGGGTAGCAACAGGGGTAGCAGCTCAGGCACAGCATGAAAGGTGTTATGGTTGGATGTGAGGTGTCCCCCAAAAGCTCACATGTGAGACAATGCAAGAAGGTTTAGAGGAGAAATGATGGGGTTGTGAGAGTCTTAACCCAGTCAGTGGATTAATCCCTGATGGGGTTAACTGAGTGGTCATTGAAGTGATGGAACGTGGCTGGAGGAGGTGGGAGTTCAGGCGTGGCTTTGGGTATATATTTTGTATCTGGAGAGTGGATTCTCTCTCTCTCTCTCTCCACTTTCTGATCATCATGTGAACTGCTTCCCTCTGCCACACTTTCCGCCATGATGTTGAGACTCACCTTGAGCCCCAAGGATTAGAGCTGGTCTTCTGTGGACTAAGACTTGTGACATCGTGAGCCTCAAATAAACTTTTCCTCCTCCACAGTTGTTCTGGTTGGGTCCTCTTAGTGGCAGAGTGAAAGAGCTGACTAAACAAGAGGTTAGGTGAGCTTGCCCAAGTTCAGAGACGGAAACCCAGGTCTGCTGACCCCAAGTCCCCAAGGCTTGCCCATTTGAAGCTAAAGAATCTGTGGCAGTGGTAGGCAGTAGGTGAGCTGAGTCTGGATTAGCGGCACTGGATGTGACATGACAGGGATCTGTGGTCCCTCAGGTTGAGATGGCTGGTGGCTGACTCTGGTGGCGTCACAGAGATGATTGGGGTGGCAGAAAGTAGGTTCTGAGGACCAAGGCCTGGAAGAGCAGCAGAGCCAGTGCCGGAAAAAGCCAGAAAGGCAGCCGGGGCAGGCACATCTACAGCAGGAACTCACCTGTCTCCATCTTGAACAAGGGCTCCGTTTACCCCTCAGCCCCCTCAGATGGCAGAAAAGGGGTGAGGGAGCCAGCCATGGTGGCTGAGGGGCTGCCGGCACAGGCTCTGTTGCTGGCCCCTCCCAGGACCCCACACTAGCCTTGGGCAAGAAGGCAGAAACCAGGAGATGTCATTTCTTGGAGACATGGCCACTGGGCGCTGGATGGTAGCCAGGCTTCCTCTTGAGAACAGGTATCAGAGACCGGCTGCCAGGGACCTGCTGGCAGTGACCACTCTGTCTAGTTCCTGGTGAACCCCGTGCTGTGATGGCCTGGGGTGTGGAGGCCATCACTGTGACAAGAACTGATCCCAGCTGCACATTTCAGAGGCACAGGCTCAACCCCAGGGCTCGGAACTTCATTCAAGAGGAGACATGATTTATAATAGATGTTTATCATCATTGCCATATATCCACAGAGCGCTGTCAATCCATAAATCAACCACCTAGAAATAGGCCCGAACTGCCAAAGAGTGGCCCTGGAAACCAACGCCAGGGGAGACAGTGCAGAGCTCCTGGTCAGGCCTATCCCCCATACTCGAAGGACTTCTCTGGCCTAGGTCTGGGATGGAGGAAGTTCTCAGTGGTTGTGGGAGGAATATCTGCCCCCCTGAACTTGCCCTGACCACTTGTCCTGTGAGAGGGACTCCTACCTAGCACAGAGCCGCCATAGGAGAATACTCAGTTCAATCTGAATTTCACAATTAATTTTGTTCTAATGCGTATACGTACCGTGCAATATTTGCTCATGTAATGTCAGGGACTCATTTATACTAAAACTTTTTTATTATCTGGAATTAAAATTGAATTGGGCATTCTGCAAAAAAATGATTAAAAAATATTTTTAGTCATAGTTTTTGGACATAATGCCTTTATTTTATTTATTTTTATGTGCTGCTGAGGATCGAAGCCAGTGTCTCACGTGTGCCAAGTGAGTGCTCTATCACTGAGCTACAACCCCAGCCCTGGCTTTCTGTGTTTTTATCAGCTAAATTTGGCAACCAGACCCTCTGTGTTCTAAGTGGTGTTGTCTTATTTAGAGACAATGAGACCAACAATCGTCTTTTATTTCTGATTTGAAGCATAAAGGAGATTTTTACAAAGAAAATAAATGGATCCTTTCCTTGTCCACAGAAGATAGCACAAAGGGGATTTAAAACAAATGAAGGCTTGGTTGGATAAAATGAAGAATCTGCTGACTACAAAGATGAGCTAACAAGGGAATGACTTTCCGTGTGATGTTGACGGACCTTTGGAAAAAAGAGAACAAACTCTCTGCCCCAGACAGCGTAAGCCACACCAGGATCCACGGTGTTAGAGGTAAATCCTGACAATGGTTAATCCAATAGTCACAGCCTAAAAATAAAGACACAGAAGCTCAAAAGGGTCGAAAGACTTGTCCAGGGTCACAGCAAAGAGAAGTACCAAGAAGTAAGGCCAGGGTTGGGATGGGGTCCAGCAAGGGAGGTCTGAATGCCCCTAGTCTGGAAATGACACCAGAAAACATGTAGTGATCATTAACCAGGAACCAAGCACTTCACTGAGGCACTTTATCCAATCTGCACAGCCTCTGTGAAATAGGTCTCTGCATTCCATCCTCCCTTGGTACCTGTCTGTGGGTGCTGGTTCCATGACCACCTATAGATGCATCTGGAGATGTTCCAGGCTCTGGTATAAAATGGCAGGGTGTTTGCATATAGCCTGCACGCATCCTTCCAGATGCTGTAAGTTTTCTCTAGATCTTTAATACAGCATAAATACGCTGTAATAGTTGTTCTGTCTTGTTTAGGGAGTAATGACACACACACAAAGTCTACACATGTTCATTGCAGATACAATGTTCCCTCCACTTATTGTCTCATCTGCAGATGTTGGAAGCTATAGATCTGGAAAGCCAACTTTGATACCTCATTCTGCAGAGGAGACTGTGGCAGGAAGGGCAGATGTAGGGCCCACACCACATCTGGACACAGGTGAGACCGGGATACATCCCCTCCCACCACCACAGGGAAATACAACGCCAAAGCCACACTTCTTCCTGTGACCCTGCAAACTTGACCAAACTCTGTCTCCACAGCCCCCCATTACCTTGGGGGTCAAAGAGGGCAATCTCAAAGGGTCCTTGTGACTGAAATGTGAACACTCATTGAAGCCATGATTGTAGCTGCTTGGAACCTAGTGAGCACCAACGAATGTCCTCCAGCAGGCACCCACTCCATGCTCACGGGCAGTTGCTGTGGTTCTGAAAGTGGGGAGTCCCGAAGGCTCTGGATGACCTGATGAAAGGGCGGGTGGCAGGCAGAGAAGAGACAGGAAAACCCAGGGTCCTAAAGCTCCCGTTCCAGGGTGGTGGTGGTGATGCCAGGAAGCAGGGAGGTGTTTAACTCTCGAGAAATGTCAGCCCAGAGCCAGGCACTGATTGGCTTGGGTGGGAGGGGAGCTGGTGGGAAGGGATGCTGGCTGTCCAGGTGGACATGGGCCAGAGTAGAAGCTGGCTTAAGCCTGGGCTGCAGCAGTCCTTCTCAGCCTCATACATCCAGACGGAAAGATGCCACCAAGAGAAGGAACCGCAGGGCTCCCTAGAGCAAAGCCACTGTGTAGACAGGAGGAAGCCCAGGGACCTTGCAGAATTCTGCCTTGGGGCAAGACATGCAGTTCCAGCTGTGCTGGGGCAAGCTCTTGCATACCTGCTGCCGACCGGCCTTGACACCCATCGCTCATCTCCTGCACCTGAAAGACTGCGAGGCCGGGAGGGGTGCGCGGGAGACCACTACTGGCGGCCTGGCAGCCCCCTCTTTCATCCTGCCTGGCCACCCGCCCCTGGCGCCCCCGTGCGCTGACGCTTATGGCCACAAGGGGGCGCTGGCGCCCTCTGCGCAGTCCCTCCACAGACCGGGAGAACAAAGGATCCCTGGGGTCGGCCTCCCCCGGAGACACCTGCTTGCAGGGTAGGGCGCCCCTCACCCTCCCGGGAAGGAGTTAATTTTTTCTCAAGGCTCCTCCTTGAAGTCTGTTAAAGAAATCGTCGCCCCCTTGATGGCCTTTCCCCCCATCCTGGGGACAAATATAAGAGCCCTGGGACTCTAAAAGGGTTACTGGGTCTGTGGTTTTACGACGCGTCCTGCTCTGTATTCTCTGGCTCCTTCCCGGAGTTTACCAGGATCCTGGCAGCATCAATTTTCTCCCTTCAGTTTATTAAAGGGAACTTCTTTTCACCTTTGGACAAAGTAGACAGGCCCCCTCGGGAAGTAGTTAAACAAAACCACACAAATCCACAGAAAAGAATGATCTGTGGAGATCAGATCATTGGCCTCACCCTAAAATGGCCTTGCCCTCGCTTCTAAACATACATCATCCACTGTGTGCAAACCCTGTGTAATGGCTTCCCAGATGCCACCAGTGAGAAACGTCACCATCAATCTACGGAGGGTCTGCTGGGTGCTGTCACAGCCCTCAACTGCCCCAACTAGCCAGGCAGAGCCAGCCATGGGAGGCCAGAGAGGGGCGGTTGGGAGGCCGAGCCTTTCCTGATGTGATAATTCAGGGGTCCCCAGTGAATCCCTTCCTCCCTGAGATCACCCCAGGTCAGTTTCCCTGGGTTCCCCCTGGGCTCCAGCGTGGCAGTCAGTAGCCCCCTCCCCTCTTCTCCAGGGCTCAGGGCCCTGCTGTTTCTGAGGAGCTGAGGGAACAGCAACCCACTCAGAGAGAAAGTTAGGACCTGTAGAAAGTCCCTCTGAGACCAGGGGCTGCATCAAGGGTGCCCAGGACCTGGAGGGGATGCTGCCGGCCAAATCCCTTCACGGAATGGAACCCTCCTGTGAACCAGGTATTGTGTTTGTTAAGCCAAGACCTGCCCCGTGTGTCTCCCGTATTGCTCTCCTTCTGAGAAATGGAGTTCTTGTCTCTAAGCCTCTCTGGCAGCCCAAATGCCCACGTCCAAGGCATGGGAGTAGTCCCAGGTGGTGAGCGCAGGGGACCTGGGGCAGGGAGGCAGAAGCAGATCCTGGGGACTTCCTGGAGGAGGGAGTGGGAAGCAGGGACACCCCCAGTGCAGTCCAGCACGGCAAATGCCATGATGGGAGTATCCCGGCAGGTCTCCACTGTCCAATATGGCTGCCCCAGCCACGTGTGGTTGTGGAGCCCTTGGGGGGTGGCTGGTGCTACCATGGGGCCCAAGTTTAAGATGTACTTAACTCTTAGCTAATTTAGCTTTAATTAATCACATTGGCTAGCTGGAAAGCAGAGCTTCAGGAGGGAGGTGGCAGAGGAGGGTTGGGAGCCTAAGAGGGAAGGGAACCTGATACTTCTTCCTAATCTGCCCCCCCCCCCCAAGCCTCTTGTGCAGTTTCTCTCTGGTCCCCTGGGAGCGTTGTGCGGTGGAGGTGGTCCTGAAGTGGGAGTGGGGGGGACGGCAGGGCATGCAGTCTTTGCAACAAAGAAATGACATGCCATAAATTGCTCCTAACAGCAATCGGCCAGGATTACAGGACTTTTCCGGTAGATACTCGTTACCAGTGGACAGGGGTCAACTGCAGTGTTCCTAGGCTGTGGTTTCAAAATGCTGTAAAGTGGACGTTGAGTTCCTGTAACACCAGGCCAGCCTTCGGTGATGTGTAAAGACAAGTCCCAGCTTCTTTGGACCTCAGGGTAGAGGCAGGGAACGTTCAGAGGAGGACCAGAGATCCTATGTAAGTTTATCTTTTAAACTGGGGGGTGGGGGGGCGCACCTCAATTATGCAAAAGAGGGTAGGTTGGAGCATGCTCAGTGACTTCCCCGGAATCACAGTAGCCCTTTGACAATCCGGGGATGAAAACCCAAGGGCTGTTTCTACTCCCCACTTTGCTTGTCAAATACCTGGAGGCTTTGGGCTTTGTAGACCTTACATTTGACTGGCTTGGCTAATCAGTTAATTGACCAATCACTTTTCCTTCATAAGGTCAGATTGGCAGATGCAGGAGCCAAAGTCCCGAGGGGGCATGTGGCACAAGAGGACAGCTTTGAGGCCAGAGTCCCAAATATCCTCCCTAGGTATTTCCTCTAGCTTTTTTTTTTTTTTAATATTATTTTTTAGTTTTCGGCGGACACAACATCTTTGTTTTTTGTATGTGGTGCTGAGGATCGAACCCGGGCCGCACGCATGCCAGGCGAGCGCGCTACCGCTTGAGCCACATCCCCACCCCTCCTCTAGCTTTTTATTATGAAATTATTCAGTCCAAAAAGTCAGCAAGCACTGTATGCTGAGGCTGGGACATGTTATGAGTGACACCTCTGCTCATCTTTGTGTTTGTGCCCTTTCTCCTGAGCCACTGGGTACAAACACCCAGACGTTTCATCCTTAGACTCTGGCATGGATCTACCGAGAACACAGGCATTTTCCAACAAAACCAAACTGCTGTAATCTTACCTGAGCAAATGAACAACTATCCCTGATATCCAGACACTCGAGGATGCTCCCAGTTATCTTTTGTAGTGGTCCCAGAATGCAATCAGGGTTCCCAAATTGCTGCTCCCTTGCATTTTGAGTGAAAGACTTGGTCATTCTTTTGTTTGCTTATTTTTATGTGGTGCTGAGGCCTGAACCCAGGGACTCGAAGTGCTAGGCAGGCACTCTACCACTGAGCCACAGCCACAGCCCCAGCCCCAGACTTGGTCATTTTTGGTAAATGACAAGTGTGCAGAAGATGTGTGTGTGTATGTGTGTATGTGTGTGTAAGACTTTTAAGGGTTAACTTTTCCAACACAAGCCTTAGTAATTGCAATTCATAAACATTTCCCACTTCCATATATTTAAAAAATATTATGAATAAGTATTATCCTATGAGCCACAAATTGGCCCTGAATTCTTTCCCTATTTTGAAGACCATGCAGGTTCAACTGACAAAACTATAGGCATGTGAATAGAGGTGTGGCAGCATCTAATGCACCTGAACTTGAAAATTCCTTGAGGCATTTACAACCCTAACCCTAACCCAAATGCTTCTTAGAGCACTTGAAGGGAGGGAGGTGGACCCCCTGGTGTGGGTGATTATTTCCTGGAAATACAAATATTTGGGGAAGTAATGAGTTCTCCTGAAAATATCTCAGTTCTATGGGGAGCGAGTGGCCAATCCCCTGACACTGGTGGGTGGAATCACCTGGTTGGGTGATTGAGGATGTCCTCCTGTGCACTCCCTCACAGTGTTGGGTCTCCTGAGGAGTCACTGTCATGTCTCTCAAACCAGAAGAAACACAGTAACTGGGCAGAGCACAGTGGGCCGTTTTGTTTCAGATTCCCTGCAAAGTCTTAAAGAAGCTCTTTCTTTGGGTCCAGATGTGTCCTCCCTTGTGAAAAGTACTTTCTGCCTCCCTGGGCCCCTGCAGGTTCCCCTGTGGGGGACAAGGGGTCCCCATAACTGTTGCAAGGCCTAGCTCAGGACCATGTTCAGGACAGGAGCTGAGGCTGCCTTCCCAGGACAAGTCTCACTTCAGGTGGCCAGGCCAGGTTCTGCAGGACCAGGAGAGTGGGAGGAGATGTGGGTACAGTGGCCTCAGGCTATTAATAATGTTGAAGGGTTGGTAGTTTGCAGCTCTTAATCCTCCCAGTAGTCCCAGGAGGAAACACAGATTCTCACCCAAGGGTGGATTTCTCAAAACACTGACCAGCATCTGAACCAAAATGTTTTGAGTTGGTCCTGTCCTAACTCATCCGTCCTTTTAGTGAGCCCACTCAGCCGCTAACATGTGGGAACCTTTCTTTTCTACATTTTGCTGCTAAGAAAATGGAAGACTCAGAGGACTCAAGCAACTGGCCCCCAGTCACCCAGTTATTGAAGTGTGCTGCCCGAGCTTCTTAGGAAGCAGGGCTGATGGCTTTGCTGGTGAAGTATGCTTCAGGAAGGACTGTCCCCTGGGAAGTCCTTGGCTTAGAGATTCAGGGCCCAGTTCTAAGTTTAGAAGCTTTGAGGATGTTCTGCAGTGGAATCGATGGGTGATTTTGCTTCAGTTAAATGCCAGCTATTAAAGTAGGGCGGGAGCTGCCAGGGATCCTGCCTCTCCCTGGCCCCGGACTAACCCGGGAGTAAGTGGCCTTACCACAGCCCTGGACAGGCTGGATCCCTGCTCTTGGGTCCTTCTTTCATGCGGTGGATGTCATTGAGATGTCGATTAAGGAATGAGATTCATGGTGTTGCAGGCAGTTCAGTTCGTGCCCCCATGGGCAGGGCTTAGGAACCCTTAAATGTCACAGCCCTTATTCATCTAGCTTTTCAGCAGCCACCATTAAAAAGTGAATTATTGAAAGGAAAATTTCCGAGAGAGAGAGAGAGAGAGAGAGAGAGAGAGAGAGAGAGAGAGAGAGAAGGAGAAGAAGAAGAGGAGGAGGAGGAGGAGGAGGAGGAGGAGGAGGAGGAGGAGGAAGAAGGAGAGAGGAGAGAGGGCCCGTGGCAGCGAGGGTCCCACCCGCCTCGCCTCTCGCTTCCCACCCCCGACGGGCCAGAGGCGCAATTTGTTTCTTGGAGACGTTTGGGGACAGGGCTCTGGTGTCCTTCCATTGACGTATCATTACTAGAGAGGAAGAAAGAAGGGCGTCCCGAGGGCTTTTCGGGGAAGAAAAGGGGGGATGACTACTCAAGACATTTTGTAAAGGGGGGAAAATTGGGAAGAAAGGGGTCCCGGCGGGGGGCGGAGGACGGTGAATTGCGCCCTTGTCTGGCGCTTCTTTCAGCCGAAACCTGTGCTGGCCTCGGTGGCTCAGCTCAAACTGTCCCCTTTAGTTCTCGCTGGCTTTTCTGCCCTCGCCCCAGAACCTCAACAGATTGGGGCTTATTTACCTATTCACACTCTGCCGTGGAAGCCCATTAATAGGCTTATTAGCAACACCATTCAAGGGAGGCCCTGGAACAAAAGGGGTTCCAGCCACTTGAAGGGGGAAGGGGGGGGACTGTAAAGAGATTATTTTCTCATTCAGGGGCCTCGCCGGTGTGAAAGCGTTCCCGGTCCGTCTGAGGTCACTTGAAGTCTAAATATGACGCCAGAATTGATTTAAAAAAAAAAAAATTCCAAGCGTGCTTGTAGGTTTCTCAGAACTGCAGAGTTTGTTGTCGCGGGCTTCCCCACTGCAAAATGAGCGCCCAGGACACGGGGCTTTGGGTGGATGGCTGTCTTTTCACGGCGATGGAGAATAGATTCTGCAAACCGCATCTGGGCCTTACAGTAGGTGCGCTGCGGCCCTCTCCAGGCGCAGGCTTCCCCGCCATTCAGCGGACACCCAGCTACTGATGAATGGAGAGAGCCACCCGCTTCCTGCACCATTAATTTATGTGAGAATGTGTTAACAGCGTTTCAAAGGCCGATGGCTGCACTGCGGGATGGGAAAGGGCTCTGTCCCCGACCCTCCGCTTCCCATTGGTGGGAAGTATAAAGATGTAAGTGCCAGCTCAGGGCGGGGGACACTCAGACACATCTCTTTTGTGATCCCAGGTCTGAGAACTTGAGAACACACGGGGATGGCCAGAACCACCAGGCTGGGAGTGAACGGCTGGCTGAGTGTCACCGGCATGAAGTGTCCACTAATTAAAAGATCCTGGGACTGACCCAAAATATCCCCCTCCTGCGAAGTCTATACACTGATGATTTTTTTACTTGAGAAGCAGCCTACTATTTTTGCCGTCAAATTTCCAAACTATAATTTCATAGCCATGAACTTGAGGCATTTAAGTGCATTTGTTACTTCCAGCTCCTGAGTAATTGACATAAAAGTCTTCCAGGCTCTATCACAAATGAAATGATTTTCTAATCAGGTGGCATCTCAAAAAAATGTTTCTGCAAACGTCATAAAGTGTGCAATGATGGTGACCAGAAGCAACTGCCCCTTCAAAGGCAGGAAGAGTGGATGTTGCAGGTTAGGTTTTTCTCCCTGTTCCTCTGTCTTCAGGCCTCGGGAGAATTCTAAAGCATTTCTGGGTTTAGTGACCTTTTCTAAAGAAAAACAATTAAGGTTTTAATCTATGTGGCCTTGAACTTATGCATAACTGCTCAGAATAAGAAGAGAGAGTTATTTTTATTCAAAAATAAATTATGCAGAAGACAGGTCCTAGTGGAAAAAAAAAAAAAAGAACAAATGGAAACTATGAACTGGGTCAGTTGCAGCCTGGTGCTCACTTGAAGAATCAGATTTTGCAGTTAAAGAATCTAAGATTCAGAGAGAGGAATTGACTGGCTTAAGGTCATTTGGCTGTTTATGGTAGTTGAGATTTTAGTCTCTATTCCCCTTCCCTGTGGTTCAAACCCAGGGCCTCACACTTGCTAGGTAAGCATTCTACCAAGAGCTACATCCCCAGGCCCTCTTGAGGGCTCTTTCGAAATTAATCAAAATATACATTACTAAACAACACTTTTTCTTTTTTTTTTTTTCTTTTTCTTTCTTTCTCGCTCTTTCTTTTTTGTTGTTGTTGGTTCAGATTTTGCTCTTTTCTAAGAAAGCCACATTCAAAGTCAGGCTTAGCGAGTAGCCAGGCTGTGTGACTCTGGTAAATTACTTAACTTCTCTGATCCTCATCAGTCTCTATCAAAAACTGGGAATATTGTCCAGCAGGGTAGATGAGCGAACTAAGCAAAATCCCCTAATCACTATGCCCTCCCCATAGAAGGGTCTCCGTAAATGTTGTTTCGAACAGAAAAATGCAACATCGTCCTGCAAACTGTTGCAAGTTGCTTCCTCTCCAAAAGCTTCAGTTGCTCTAAATTTCTCGCCGGGTACAATGGGGACGTTTTTTAAGGGGGTAGAGCATTCTGTCATTTGTTTCTTAACTTGACATAAAACAACGTAGGGCAAGCCGTGGGCCACCTCCCTCGCCAGGGAAGGCAGGAGGCGGTGACGTGGGGCGCCGACCCGGCCTTATTGGGAGGACACTCTGGCACCCCTCCGCCGCCACCGCGGCCGGGCCCCTAGCTCCCCGCCGGGGTCTCGGGGCGGCTCCGCGGCGTCGGGAGCTGCGCGGGGCTCGGGGCGGCCCGGCGGGCGCTGATTGGCAGAGCGGGCGCCGCCGTCCAGGAAACGGCTCGGGTTTCAGCGGGGGCGTGACCCGCGGGCGGCGGCGGCGGCGGCGGCGGCGCGGGCGCGGCGCAGGAGAGCGCGGAGAGCCGAGCGGCGGCGGTGCGGAGCAGAGCGCGGCGAGCGAGCGCGGCGCACAGAGCTGGGGCGCCGCGGGCTGCCTGCGGCGTAGCTGGCCCGGCGCGGCGCGGCGACTCCTCTCGGGCTGGCGGGGGCGGCCGCGAGCCCCCGGGCCCCCGGCCGCGGCTCCCTGCGCGCTCCGGGCTTTCGCAACTCGGGAGCAAAGTTTGGGGGAGGAAACGCCAAGCCCGGGTCCTTTCTTCCCCTCGCTCCCCAAACCCGAGGGCCGCCACGGCGTCATGCCCGCGCTCCTCCGCAGCCTGGGGTGCGCGTGAAACCGCGGAGCCCTTGCGCCGCCCGGGACCCGAGGGCCGCTTTCTTTTTGGAGTTTTCTCCCCGATCTGGTCGCTGGCTCCATCCCGACCCACGCCGGGCTCCGGGACAGCTCCGACCGAGGAAGAGCGTTGCCATTCAAGGTAATCGCCGCGCTGGACGCCTCCGGGAGCCCCGCCAGCCGGGAGAATGGGCGCCGTGGGAGCCCGGAGCGCAGGGCGCACGGTCCCCCCGCGGAGGGCGAGGGGAAGTGGCAGTGCGGGGGCGCTCCCTGTCCTCCCTCTTTGGCCAGATAGGTGATAGGGGAGGTGGGTGCGTGCTGACGGCTGGCATCTGGGGAGAGTTCTGCCTCTAGCACCCCCATTCAGATGCTGACATCTGCCTCTGCCCCGACACCCACACCCTGTCAAACTTCGGCGGTCCCAGTCCTGCCGGCTGTGCACGTTCCTCCGAGCTCAGAGAGGGCGTACGGCTGGGGCTGCCTGCCGGTGGCACGGCGCCTCGGCTGGCGCTCGGGAGGGGTAACCTCGGGGTGCTGCGTTCCTGAGCCCGCGGAGCGCCCTTCGCGCCCCATCCAGTCTGGGGAGGGGGACCTTTCCCGGGAGGGGGCGTTGTGGGTGTGGGGGGGGGCAGCGACATCTCCAAAGGGGTGGTGATGGCCAGAGGTGGCACTTTTGGGGAGGGGCGGCTCGGATCCCGGATTCTGGCTGCTGGGCGCCCCGCGCCCGCAGCAGCCGTGGGCGTAGCAGGGAGCGCTGAGCGCCTGGGGCTAGGGGGCGAGCTGGACCGACTTTTCCTAGTCGCCTGCCTGTTCTGCCCGCTGCCGCTCCGAGATGTCGAAAGCGCAGGCGAGTTCTAACTTGCGCGCTCATTCTTTCAGCGCCGGGGAATCGGCCGAGGGCCCTGCGTGGCGCTGGCTCCGACCCTTGCGGCCAGGGGCACTGGCGCAGGAGGCGGCCCTGGAGCGACCGCCCTCGGCCGCTCCGCTCGCAGTCCGCTCCCTAGAAACTCTGCTCCAAGACCGCCTTTCCTCTCCCCAGCTCAATAAAACCCACCCTTAAAGGCCAACCTGCTTTCAGACTCAGGGCACCCATTATGTGTTTGGTGTGAAACGCTATCAACATTTAAAACTCCATTGTCCCCTTGGTCCCAAATCCCTGTAAATCTTCCACCAGCCTCGACTCATTTTCATCTGAAAAGCCTGTTTAGTTTGAATAGAAAAGCAATCAGGCGCCCCTCTCCCTCTCGCTGGAATGTCAATTAAAATGCAGATTTTCTCCGAGCTCTTTAGCGCCCCGAGTTGGGGGGAGAAACCAGGATATTCCAAGCAGTCAAATGAAAGAAATGTTACAATGAAACCGGGGTGGTGATGATGAGCACCCCTAAGCTGCTCCCGAGTGCTTAGGATTTCCAGCATTAAGGCAGCTATTGTGCTCCTGTGCCTGCTGGTGTCTTTGGAGAGTTCAATGTGTTGAGGAATTTTTCCATCCTCCCTAGACCTGACTCCTTGATAGCTCTCTGCCCTACAAAGTGCTGGCCGGTAGGAAGGCTTCCAGGGAGGAGATGGGTCTGCACTTAGGGCCAGCATCTCCGAACTTTTCTGGCACTGTTGACTTTGTCCGTGCAAAAGCTACATCAGAACAAAAGTGTTTATTTGGTGAGCTAGCAGAGGACAGGTGGAGCCCGTTAAGGCCGGGCTGTGTTAGCCTGTCTTCTGGGAGGGTTGGGGTTTGGGCATGTTCTGCTAACTTGAAGAACCCAGTGCAGGTCTGGTGTGGTGACCCCTCCCCAGCCAGGCTCTTTCTGCTGGTCACTTTGCCTGTCTTTGGGGGCAGGCTTGTGCCGAGGTGAAAATGGGCCCGTGGGGCGGGTGGCCCTGAAGAGCCATCCATCAGAGTGACAACTCCTCCCGCACACAGGCTGAGCAGAGAGTTCCCTTTCAGGGGGAAAAATAAACACGCTGGGCTTTCACTGGGGCTCCGACTCCAGGAAGGATTATGGTATTGAAGGCAGGAAGCCGGGATTGTGGCCGTCAGCAGCATGCTGGGCCTGTGTTCCCAACACGGAGCCTCGGGACCTAATTATCCTGCCTAGGAGGTCGCACTACACTTTTGTCCACTCTGGCGAGGAGCTGTGCAGACCTGCTGCCTTCCGTCTCCGCCTTCCAGAGGTTTGAGGAGGGGTCCGCCCGTGGTCCTGGGCCTGCACAGGGCTGAAATTCAAGTTTCTAGTGCGATTGGTGAGGGCAAGGGAAAGGCTTGAGATTCAGTAAGGGCACTGTCCACCTTTTGCTGGCCTAGAGCTAAGGAGTGTCTGCAGGGCAGAGGCAGGTGTTGGCTGGGGAGGCAGCTCCGGGCAAGACCTCCTGCCAGGATGTAAGCAAGCCTGTTCCTCAAGTTGCCCCAAGGGCAGAAAATTCCCCTGCCTTGTGGAGATGCCTAGTGAATCCATGAGAATGTTTGTGTACTTCCTCCCACATGTATGTAGAAATAGGTACAGAGTTATCTTTTGAGGCTCTTTAAGAGGAAAGAGAAGATGGGGGAAAAATGCTTCAAGCTATCTGAACACACAGGGTTTGTGCACTGCTCATGCCCCCTCGGGTGGGCACACGGTTCTCTGGTGGTAACACTGTTTCACCTGTACTTTCTTTAAAGCAGAGGTTTTCATGATGTCACCCTTGGACCCACACTCCATCCTCAGTGGAGGCTGAAAGAAGCAGTGTTTAGGCTAGAGCTTTAGGAAGGCCCTGGAGGTGTTGAAATTCTGTGTGGTGATTTGAAACACAAAGTCTGTAGTAAAAAGCAGAAAGGTAGAGATGTGTCTCTTGCAGGTCTCAGCCCACCCCCGGTCTTATAAAATGTGGTTCATTCATGTGGTTCACAGACTGAAGCCCAAACTTGGCCTACCTTTCTTTTCTTGCGATGGCTTTATACAAATTCTCCAAAGTTTGTGCATTTTGCCGCCTCAACACAATCACTGAAGATACTGAATGAATTTAAAGTTATTTGGACTGTTTTGAGCTTGCTTGGAAGCTTCTCTTTGCCTTGGATCAAGTGGGTGAACAGAATAGTAAGTTGAGTTCCCCTTCCAACCGCTGCCAGTAGGTTAGCATATTGAAAGTTCTGGGGCCATCACATACCAGGATAACTTAGATTTCGTCATCACCACTGCTAACCTCCTGCATTATTCATCAGAGTCTGCTTCTGCTGTTTCTTAAGCCCCTTGACATAGGTCGAAGACATTTAGTAGGCCTTCACTGCCATTGAGTCCCTGGAAAGGAATTCAGGCTTTGAATCCCTGTTTGGATCAGCTGCTTTGAATGTATTGCAGTTCTGTTCGTTCTTTGTAAGTGGCTGCTTGGCGAAAGATTGAAATACACGTCTGCATTTGAAAATGAATCCTGACAAGTGTAAACTGGTGGGAATTTTTTGTAGTCTTCCCGGGTTTCTTTTGATTCTGCTGGCCTCCTTTCTTTCTGAGAGCCACCATGCCGGCGGACACACCGCCAGCTCCAGCCCCGCTGAAATCCCGGGCTGTAAGCAGCCACCTCCGCCAGTCAGCTTCCTAGCGCCCAGCTGGACTGAGGAGTTAATGAGGCTGGTTCTGCCAACCCGAGCATTTTAAACTTGCGTTTGTAGTTGCCCTTGAAACTAAGGTCACATTGCTTCTGCCTTTTGTAGAGGCGATGGTGGGTAAAAGAAGAGCACATTTTACCTAACCCCATGGCTGTGCGTGTTGCTCTGGACCCTGTAGCTACTGTTGTATCTCCATTTCTTAAAAGTGCTGTTTCAAAAAGATCAGCCTAGCGTCTTGAGGACCCATCTGGTGGACACACCTGGGGCTCCGAGGTGAGGATGGAAGGCCCTGGCTGATAATGAAAAAGAGCTGTGTTTGCACACACCCTGGCGATGCCGAGAAACGGTCTTATCCTATGTGGGTCCAAGTGCGTGGCGCTGGGGAGGACTGCACTGACTGGCCGAATCTCTTTCTTTCAGTGGCTGCTGCAGTCGCAGCACAGCAGCGCCCCGCCGCAGTGCCCTGCCTGCTGAGCCCCCCGTGGGCCGAGGCGCTGCAGGCGGTCCATGCTCCAGGAGGAAGTGTGCAGATGGGATTAACGTCCACATGGAGATATGGAAGAGGACTGGGGATTGGCACCGTAACCATGGTCAACTGGGGTCGGTTCATCTGCCTGGTCGTGGTCACCATGGCAACCTTGTCCCGGGCCCGGCCCTCCTTCAATTTAGTTGAGGATACCACGTTAGAGCCGGAAGGTAAGTTATTTAATTTCGCTTTCAGGGTACCAAGTTTGTGTGGGGATTTGTCTGGGGGAAGCGGCACGGAATGGGGAGGTCTGTTTCAGCATGGGCTGCCCTTTCCTGGCTGCCAGGTGGCCAGCAGAAGGTATAGTTTGGAGGTTTGAGTGCTGGGCGAGGGAGGCAGCTGCAGCTCCCTTTTAGCCAGTGCCCAGGAGAGCCGCGGAAGGGACGTGCCTCGGGAAGATGACTGTCCTCTCTAGCCTCCTGCAGGAGCTTTCTCGCTGGAGGGATCTTGCTTTCAGTGTAAAGAATTGCTGTTTTCTGACCAAAGGGGACCACTAAAGGAAACTGCCAACATCTGAAATGCTGATGCTTGATTTTCATTGTTTGTTGGAGTCTCTGAAGTGCTACAGAGAGAGGCCAGACAGGTTACTTCTCTAAGCCATTGTAGTTCATAATCCTTAAGCAATGTGCCCTAGAGTGGCAGACTCTGTTTTAGAGAGACCAGGAAGTGAATACACCCAGGGGTCTCCCTCCTCTCTGAGAACTTCAGCTCTCACGGGGCAGGTACTGACTGGCATGTCGTCTTTGGGGACCTGATCGTAAAAGTGGAAGGCCACTCGCGGGGACTACACCGGGCTCCTGTATTCAGCTGGGCATATCTGCAACCTTTTTCCCAGGTCCGGGGGAGACAGTGTTCACTAGCCAAGCCTCCACTTGGTGCAGCATTGAATCTGTCATCAGGAGGGAATATTGGTAGCCGAGTTATTTTCGAGTGGTAATCCGAGAGTAAAACGGCAGATCCCGGCACTCATCGCCACTTAATGAACCTGTTTGCTCTGAGCCCACCTGGTGCCTGCTTGCCTTTGGGAGCCCGCCCGGTCCTGCGTGGTGTCTGGGTTTGGCTGAGCCACTGTGGGGATGCATGGGGCGTGTGGGGTGGGTGAGCAGCATGCTGACCCAGAGGGGTGGCCTGGGAGGGGCAGAAAGCCCAGCTTCCTTGGTCCCAAAGGGGGACATCCACAAGGAGTATTGTGCTGCCATCCTGAGATGAGAACCAGAGAGGTGGGGTCCCTAGGGAGACCGAGGCACTGCTCTTCCAAAGCTGTGAGGGAGGCTGGGGCATTCGTGGTTACACAGAGGCACTGCGACTGTGTAATTGCCAGGTGTGGTGACATCGTGGCGGTGCCTACCATGTCTCTGGAAAGGGATCTGGGAGGAGTTGTGTCTGAGGCTGTTACAAGCTCTCGATCCAGACCACTGTGGAACCGCCTCTTTGTGACTTGTGCTGTGACATCAGGGCCGATGTAATTTGCAATGGTGACGCATTTTTAAAGGGCTTAATGTGAGGGAAACCGTCCCCAGTTTCTCAAAGTCATGCCTGTGATTCTTTAATTTTGCTAATAATTAAAATGGATGTTTCCCTAATTGCCGGCTCTCCCCTGAGTACATGGCTCTGCACGGTGGGGAAGCTGAGCTGGGATTTCCTACCGTGTGGGCTTCAGGAATGGCCCAGGTTAGGAATAACTGTCATTTTCCATTTTAGATTCCAGGGCAGTGTTATGGTGAGTTTATTTCAACATAAAGTGTAAAATGGTCCTGGTGGAATTCTTTTACCACATTTAATTATTGAAGGAAGTTTAAAATACAGGCGTATGTGGGGACAGACAGTTGAGGCAGAGGAGGAAGAGCAGGGGAGAGGGGTGCTGTGCCTCCGTGGTTCTTTGTGTAAGAATTTATATCCAACAGTGTGAACATGGTTCTCAGCAGGTCTCCCCACTGAGGACTTGTGGATCACTCTGGGGTCGGGGTGCAGCGCTCAAAGTTCCCCAAAGTGTAGGTCACACTCTACCACCGTCCTTGTGAGCGTTTTTCTGAGCTCATAGTTCCCATGAAGGTTTGCATCCAGAGTTGAGAGACCAAAATGAAAGACAGTGGCTTAGAAGGAAATCCAAGCGCCCCCACGGAGGGGGCTTTGAAAAAGCACAGAGGCCCCTGGGCTGGGTTTTCTTCTCTGTCTTCTGAGGTTGCATACAATGATCTTCTGGGTCTCTATTAATATTTGATGAACAGTAATCTTCTCAGAGGCCTTCTGACTAGTGACCTCAAAAGATTGTTGGATTTCTGTTTGACGTGGCTGTAAAGAGCAGTGAGCTTGGGGCCTGGCATCTTGCTCTCATACTGAGGATTGAACCCTGGGGCACTTCACCACTGAGCTGCGTCCCTGTCCTTTTTTATTTTTAGTTTGAGACAGAGTCTTACTAAGTATGTGAGTCTCACTGTGTTGCTGAGGCTGGCCTTGAACTTGTGACCATCCTGCCTCAGCCTCCCGACTCACTGGGATTCCAGGTGTGGGCATCGCCAGAGCAGGCCTGGCATCTCATAAGCCACCAGTGCATGTTATCGTCAGCACTGTCCCCGGCAAGTGAGGAAGGGTCTTTCCAGACCCTTGGGTGGGCCAGTTGGGGCAGTGTCAAGGAGCACATAGTTGAGAAGAAAGTTGTTCTTGGACAGAGGTGACAGTGGACCCTGCCTTTGTAGGTCCGTGGGTCTCATGT
Source organism: Marmota monax (assembly GCF_021218885.2). Lineage (NCBI taxonomy): Eukaryota > Metazoa > Chordata > Mammalia > Rodentia > Sciuridae > Marmota > Marmota monax. The sequence continues at coordinate 34,663,726 of NW_026692881.1, read as the reverse complement.
CTATGGATCCAATATTGCCACCTGATTGGAAGTTTAAGACCAGTTTATCTGTTGAGTTTTGCTTTGAAGGTCATTGAATTGTAGGTGAGAAAGGAGCTTTAAGCTCTTGGAAGCCAGCTGGAGCAGCTCCAGATTGGGTTCTGGAGTGCCAGATTGGTGTGTGTGTGTGTGTGTGTGTGTGAGTCCCCTTACATCTGTCCCTGTACGTCTGTCTGTCCTCTGTGGTTAATGTAGCTATAGCCTGGGTTAACGGTACCTTCAGCTTTGACCTTCTAAGGCCTTATCTTGGAAGGCTTTTTGGTTTGCTAACTTGGAGACTCAGTTTAGATTATGTCTGTTGAACCAGAGTGGAGTGTTCCTGAGAAGTTCCTGCAGAACCTTGTCTGATGGCCCAGTCACCGCAGCATTGGCCAGTGCCACATCAGATGTCACCTCCTGGTGTGCATTTGTCTTCTGAGCACTCTCTCAGGTGGTAACCATGGCTTGGGTCTACCTAATTAACTTGAGAGAACACTCTGGAGGATTTTGGTTAATATTGCAGATTAAAATTGGTTGTTTCTGTGTGTCACCCGTTGTTACTGGGACAGCTGAGTGAAGTTATAGCAGTTATTGATTCCGAGGGGAGTGATTCTCAGAGCCAAGTGCTACTCTGCTGATTAATATTCTGAATGTTTAGAGTATAGTGAAGCTTGATTACAGAGAGGAGGGAACTCTTACTTTCAAATTCTTCCTGACATTGTCACCTACTCTGGTTAATTAAGTCATTGTTGACATAAAGGGAATCTTTGTTTACACCCGCCCAGTAGGAGCTAAAATAAAAGGGCTTTTCCAACCCTGAACCCTTAATTACTTTCCCACCCTCACAAAGTGCCATGATTCCAAAAACCACCAACCTGGGTAACAAGCAGTTTACATGCTTTTTTTAAAAAAGCCATTTTCCCAGCAGTCTTTTGGGGGGCCGGGGGCCATGCTGACCCCAACCAGAGCAGGTTGTTCCAAAGTTCATAGCAGAGGAATTGAGTGTGGGATCTGCATGGAGACCTCCCCAAGTCAGATTTTTCCAGTGTGCTTTAAGTCCTTTGTTAGAAGTATTGTAAATGCCATAATATCAGCCATACGCATTTAATTGCAAGTTAAAAGAAAAGCAAGGAAAAAAAGAATATATCCGCATACCAAGAGTGAATGACTTAAAATAATCTTCTGTTTTGCATTATCTGCATCTTTGTTCCTCAATATGAGTGTTAATATTTAAGAGTTGACTGTAACTCGAGAGTTAGCTTAGGAACAAGGACTTATTCTTGGTCAATTAAACCAAATGCAGGCTTATGCAGTTAAATACACAATGAAGTACTCATTCTTTATTAGTATATAAAGTATTTCACAATTCATAGACAAAGAGCTGTGTTTAATATTACTTCTAGGGCAAAAATCTGGCAAGTCCAGAGTGACATTGGTATAACTTTCTATACTGACTCCCTCTGATCTGAGTTTGGGGTGTGTGTTTGTATGTGTTCTGCCTGCTTATTTTAACCAGTTAAAAGACCGAACATGTACTTATGCAAAAAAAGCCCTCACCAGCTCCGGCCCAGTTGAGGGTGAGAATTCCCAAAGCCAGCGCCATCCCATAGGAAGGATCCTAATATCAGTCAGACTTAAGGAGTAATTACTTGGTTAGGAGAGAGCTGGGGCAGGGCTTAAACAGGAAGAGTGTGTTTAATGTTCACTCTCAGTGAAGTGTAGGTGGTGCCCCCACCCCTCGTGGACTGTTACTTAGCCCAGTGACTGTTCCAGGCTGCCTACCCCCTTTCATCAGAGCCCGTCTGACTTTTCCATTCCCCTTTAAGCCAATTTTAGTCTTTAAAGGAAGACATGGGACGTTGGTTTGAGGGTGCCAGCTTCCTAGTGAGCTGGGAACTGCAGTGGGCTGGCTTTCCACACCGCTGGTTCGGTTCTCAGCAGAGAAGTGGGTGCTGTGGGTTGTGTGCAGCTGCAGAGAGATGTCTCCGGTCTTTATTTGATTTTTTTCCCCTGAGGGCTGATGTTAGCCTAAGATCCTGAGGTCTTTTATCCCTTCCCTGTGTCCCTCATCCCAGTGACAGCTGGAGAATGGCTGCGTCCTGCTGTGTTGCAGGTCGCACACCCTCCTCCTGCGCAGTTTCCTTGAACTGACTGACAGTGGTGGGGTCCCAGGTCCCATGACTGGCCACTGAGCCTGGTGTAGAGCGGAGCCCTGGCTGTGCTCTGAGTAGTGTGCCTCGTGTCTTTTTGGTGGCCTTGTCAAGTTGGAGTGAATCCCAAGAGTTTAGCTTTGACCTCTTGGGGGCCCTGGAACCTGATGATAGAAGCCGCGGTGGCTTCTGCTTTGAGCAAAGTGAGGCATTGAATCCTCCATAAACTGCCTGCTCCCTCCTGCTGTACCCAGCGGGACACCAAGTGACCTGGATTGGTTGCACTTTAGCCTTGGTTAGGGAAGGGGTGTTAGGGTCTGTAAACAAGTCAAGATGGCGCCTGGCATGTTGCCGGGGAGGTGTAAGGAAGGGGGCTTAAGGCTGATGCACTTGATGGAGAAGTGTGGTGAACAGGCGGCTGGATGCTTCACCTGGCTGTCCTTCCTGTCTGTCCCCTTCAGAAATGAACAAAGGCCACACCTCCGTGTGGTTTCTCTCCCTGGCTGTGATTGCTTACTATCCCTGGTTAGGGCGTGATAGAAAATCCAAGATGGTAGCTCTGTCAGTGTGGCCACGGGCTTTTTGTGGCCTCTGTTTTTATTATGTCAGGCCTTTACCATTTATATTAAAAAAACTTTTTTTAGTTATAGGTGGACACAATTTTCTTTATTTCTATTTATTTATTTTTATGCGGTGCTGAGAATCAAACCCAGTGCCTCACACGCTACCCCAGCCCCAGCCCACCATTTATATTTTGTTTCTACAAACACGTATTTAATAACTGGACAAACCATGGTCATTCTTTAGATTGTCAGTAATTTTGATTTTGGAAAACTTGTACCATGATGGAGTTTTAAGATGTTGGATGTGTCATTTATTCCGACTACCATAAGTACTCACACCCCACTGTGGACTTTTGCCACATCCTATGAATAAAAAAATTTTTTGACTGGCCTGAGTAAGGGACCTAAGCTATGGCGTATGCTTTCCTTTAACTCCTTGTCTGACGAACTATAAATTCCAAGTCATTTCTGACCAAAATGCATGCATCTAGAATTTCAGGGTATGGTGAACATGTTTTATGAGGAAGTTAAAAATAACTCCTAAGAAAAATGCTGATAGAATTAGGAATGAGAACAAGGGACATATTTATTTACATGATTTATGTTGCACCTTCCTAGAAACAGCTCAATTCACAGGTCTATTATGAATAAAATGAACTCTGTATAAATTACCATGATTATTTTCTAACCTCAAAATGTCTGTGTTACTATATGGGACCTGTTTTGACACTTGACAGTTGACTTATGAAGTTTTTTCCCCACATGTGGCCAATTGTTATATTTTAAAAGTTTTCAGAGGTCAAATTGAGAGTTTAAATTCTTTAGTACCCTTCAAGTTCAGAAGTCAGTTGACAGTGGGATTGCCCTGAAGTCCCATGGCTGCCTTCATCAAACTTCCTTCCTGTCCTGCTAAGCCTCCCGGATTTCCACTAAGACATGCTACATTCTTAGATGGCTGTAGTTGGCACACTATTGAATATATCTTAGGTGATATTAATTTGAAACCATTCACATCTTTCAAAGACTGGGACTTCTCTATATGTTGGATCCAAATCCTGTAATGACATTAAAAAATGAATGAATAAGGTTGCTTTCTGGAGACAAACTTGCAGAGGAACTTGGCCTTGGGAGCTGGGTTCCAATGTCTCCAGTATCTCCTTGTGACCTTGGACAAGTTAGATAACTTGTCAAAGATATTGAGCCTCAAAGATAATATCTATCTTGAAGGGTGACTGTGCAGATTAAAGGCAAATGACGCAAAGCCCCTCTGCAAATCCTGGCCCAGGGTAGGTGCTTAGTAAATGAGGCTTTCTTCCCTACCCCACCCTGCCTCCTTGTCAAAGTGAATTTAAAAACAATATTTCATAGGCTGATAAGATGTTTACCATACAATATATAGATACCATACAATATATAGATCTGATGATAAGTTTTACATTAATGAAACAGAAAACAAGCTCTAACTAAGCCCTGGGTTTGTCCAGCCCTTCTTATTATCTTGGGCTTTTGCAAGTCTCAAGGATTTTGGAGAGATGAAGCCCTTCCAGTTACTTCCCATTTGTAGCCCAAATGGCTCAGGGTTCACATTTTTCTCTCTTGCTGAAAAAAGTCAGTTACAGCTGAACAATGAACAGTGGGGCACAGATGCCGAGAGGCACAACATGTTTTGGCAAAGGAGTCTCCTGTTTGAGGTTCCCAAGGGTTGACTTAGGCCCTGTGAAGATCGGGGAGGAGGTAGTGGGGTGCGGGGGTGGTGGAGTGGGCTCTGCTGTTCAGGTCAGTGAGGGAGTGCTCTGCATCCTGTGGCCATGTGCCTTCTGCCTGCTGGAAGTCCCCAGGTGCACAGGTGGCTGGGCTTGCTCAAGCAGTCATGGTGGGACCCATAGTGGGGGCGGGGCTGAGCATTCATTTGCATGGTCTCCCCTGGGAGCTGCTTGATAGGACCGACCTGGGGGATGAGGTCCTGTTCCTGTAGCCCCTGCCTGAGATAATGAGGATGAAATAGTGATGGAGACGGTAACGAGCTGCCATTCATTAGGTGGCTTCTGTGTGTAGGAGGCTCCACTAGGTACTTGGACATTATTATCTCTAATCTCCAACCGACAGATCCTAGGTGCTCCTATTCTCATCTTATGGATCAGGTCATAAGTGACTCCTCTTAAGACCTCCCAGGTGGTAAGCAGGCCCAGGCCTCTGAGTGATTTTATTGGCCCAAGACAGATTTCACAGCTGGCTCTTCCTTCCTGAGCAGGAGGATGTTTTGAGGAGCACTTCTTTCTATTTCTATTTCCTCTTCCTTTCTGTGCTGGATCTGCCATGGGACTGTTAAACTTACAAGGACACTGGTGGTTGGTTGTTTCTTTCTCGTGTATTTACACCTATTTTCCTAAAGTAATTTGAGGAAAGATTTCAGACAGTGGAACTAATAATACCACTTTGTGATTCTTCTGGTGTGGCTTCTGTTAGGGGGTAGCTTATCAGTAAGAAGCCAATTCTCTCTGGCTTCTGGTCCCAGGGAGACCAGTGGGAGGCTTCCCTGGGCCCCAGTGACCAGGCTAATTTGGGACCATAAGGACATGCAGGTCACCCCAGATCTTCCTTGTCCCAGTGCTTTTGGGGTCTGCCCTGGAGCCTACAATCCATTAGCCTTTTTGGCTGTTGCTTTTTTAATATGTCAAGCTTTTCTTCCCAGTATCATTTTTTTTTTTTGGTATGGAATTGAACCCAGAGGTGCTTAACCACTGAGCCACATCCCCAGCCCTTTTTATTTTTCATTTTGAGACAGGGCCTCGCTAAGTTGCTTAAAGCCTTGCTGAAGTGTTGAAGCTGGTCTTGAACTTGTGATCCTCCTGCTTCAGCCTCTCAAGTTGCTGGGATGACAGATGTGCACCGCTGTGCCCTTCCAGCGCATCTGATTAGTGACTCAGTGGAAAATGAAGGCCCACCCGTAGGACCCCTGTACCAGGACCTCCTGCAACCCGTGATTATGGAAATGACAAGTACCAAAGCCTGCCTGGCCCTTCCAGTTTCTTCCCGGCAGAGATTAGGAACAGAGACTAGGAACTCCCTCCACAAAAGAGAAAAATTCCAAGAATGAAGGGGCAGAAGTGGAGACATCTTCCCTTCCTGGGCCAGGAATGGTGTCCCTAGGGGAAAAGAGGCCAGGTAATAAATAGAGTGCTTTTTAAAGCAAGCAAAGTTCAATTTGGTGACTTAAAAAAAAGGTAAACCCTGACTGGTCCCAGAAGACGCGGAGTGAGTGGAGACTGGCTTAGGGACTGCGTGGGTCTCTGCGCAGTGGCTGTGGACGCCCAGGGTCGCAGGCATTTAGAAATGAGGGTTTAGTGGTGGGGGAGGTTGTGGAATTCCTGCCTGGACGCAGCAGGGCAGCTTCCCCTCTGATCCCCGCAACCCTGGGGGTGAGGCAGCTCTTGGAGCTCGGCAGAGACTTTTCTGTGCAGGTCATTAATGTGGCTTCTTTGAGTTTGATCGTTCATTTGTTCTCAGTTTATTTTTTGAGACCCTAGTATGAGTTAGTTTCTGTGGAGAAAGAACAGCAAGTAGAAAACAGCCTCAAGTCCTGTCAAGTAGGGAGACCAGCTTTTGTGAAATAATGGTGAAAAGGAAGGGCCACTTCCATCCCAAGGTGAAGCTGCTGTGAGGGAGTGCTTGGCCTGCCCAGGGACGTGGGGAACCCCAGGAGGCCGTGTGCTGCCCTGGAATGAGGTTGGTGGGTCTGGGTACCAGGCTGAGGATTTCTGGGGACTTGTGCACCTTCTGAGGCTGGCCTTCACCTCAAGGAGGTGGCCATCCTCCTTGCTTCTCCAGCAAACTTGCTGCTGGACTTCCCGGCAGCCATCTCGCCCATCAGGTTGCCCCTCCTCCAGCCAGTGGATCATCCAGGGCCTCTCTGCTGTCCCCAGCTGGCTTCTGTTGACAGAGGTGTCCCAGAGGCTGTCTGGTGACGATGTGCAGCTCAGAGGCCACCCCGCCTCCATTGCAGAAAGGTGCCCATCCTTGGGTGCAGCTTGTGAGGACGCTGGGCCACGCTCTGCAGGTCGGCTCAGCCTGCTCCCTGGTGGTCTGTTCCTGGCACTCTCTCTCTCTCTCTGATGGGCAGTTTCTTGCCAGGCCACCTTGGAGGCAGGGAGACAGGAGCGCCCAGCGTGGCCCGGCAGGTAGTGGTTACGCACCTTGCGCTCCTGGGATGCCCTGGGTGCCGGAGGCCAGCGTGTCAGGAGGCTTGTCCATCCTTTTCCAGGTCCAGCGCTTCCGGGGTCTTGGAGGGGACTTACTGAGGTGGGGGCTCTTCAGAGCTTTTACCTCTATGCAAAGCTATGGTACAGGGCTGGGGAAAAAGTTGACCAAGTAGGGCCATCTTAATTTGGAATTTCCTGAATTAATGTGGATTTCAGTCCTCTAGGACAGTGTCCCCAGGAGGAGGGGCGGTTTTGCTTTTTTCTGCAAAACACATAAGAAAAGTGATTCTTGTGCCTCTGACTTGCCTTCCCAGGGCCCTGGGGTACAAACTCATGGGAGTCAGAGTGAGTTTGGGAAACCCTCTGTGAGGTCATTCCCATCTAGCTGCTTGCCCAGGGTTCCTTGGGCTACCTCTCTGCCTCCAGCCACCACGTAGGCCTGGCCCTTACTAGCAGAGCCCCAGGAGTGGGATCAAACCCATTCAGATGAGGAGGGCCATCTGTTTCCCTGTCTCCAGCTGCTGCCCCTTCCTTTGCAGATGGCTGGGATGCTGCTGGGAGGGACCAGTCCTGGGACACATCTGCAGCCTCTGAACGGGTATTGGAACTGGGGTCCTGCTGAGAGAAGAAAGGCCGAGCCCTTTAAATAAACTTGCTGAACAATACCCCCAAAAGGTCCCCGCCAAAGGAGCAGGAGGCTGCCCTGCCCTCTTGGAATAACTCTTAACCCTGACCCCCCTTTCTTCTGTAGCTGTGCCCTTAGAAGTATTCTTTTATTTCTAAAGTACTCATCAAGAGAGGGCCTGCTCTGTGGCTAGGGAAAATGTCACCTAGGATTTGGACATTGATCTGCCCTTTAGGGGACTTTGAGAACGAATGTTTCCACTTGATGAGTATGCACCACTTATTGATTATTTCAGTGTCAGGGAGGGGCAGGCTTGTCCCTGCTGTAGCTTCTGGGAGCCACAGGTAACAGTGGACACTTGGTTCTGGAATGCAGTTGCACGGCTGGCCTGAGGCACTCTGGAATGCAAGCCAGTGACCCGACATGCTGGCCCTGGGCTCCTGGGCCTCCTGCCCATGGTTTGATTCACTGGCTTATTCCCAGGATGCTGTGGGGGTTGTGATGAGTTATTCAGCCCCGAGCCTGCTGGGATCTTGGTCTCTAGGGAATTCCGTGGGGTATTACTGTGCCACCCGCATAAACATCAGGTCGGTCGGGCGGAGGTGGAGTAGGTGGCGTTTTAATAAGCCGTCGGCCGCTTCTCTTGCTAAATCAGTCGAGCAGGTGTTAGGCCTGGGCGTTGATGATGATGAATCTCACAAGTTTAGTTCCATTTGGGTACGTTCCAGGAGTCCCTGCTTAGGTAACTTACATGTACATGATGTGACAGATTTGTTCATTTGAAAGAAAACCCTGTTTTGAAGTCAGAGGAATTCTAATGGAGGTTCTCACGGGGCTGGAGAAAGCTGTCTGCTGACCCGTTAGCATCAAATTGTGACCCATGAGGAGGAGCCCAGGACGGCCCCCCTGGCCAGGGTGGGGCCAGCTGCAAGTTGGGGTGCCTTCTCTCAGGTGTGCCTCTATTTCAGGGGCTACAGGGGCCTTCTGAGGCAGCCTGGGGTTTGTCCTAAGGCTGGCCTTGGCCAGCAGCAGGAGACTTGGAGGTGCCTCTGTCCTGGAAACCAGGATTAAGGGTCACCAAGGGAAGGGGCTGCCCCTGCGGATGTGGCTCATTACTAGAAGAAGCAGGTCTGGAACTCTTGTCCTGGGACAGTGTGGCCCTTGTAGCAGCAGGTTGGCCTCATCTGGGAACCTGGGGCAACTAGAGTCTCAGTCCCCAGCCCAGACCGGCTCCCCTGGGGCCTTTCTCAGGGGGCCTAGGAAGGTGAACTTCATACACAGTAAAGTCTGAGACGCGCTGGGTTGATCTGCCCCTCAGGAAGCTCTACGTGTAGCCAACGGCTGGATGGAGTGACCTGGGAGGCAGATGGTGTTTGGCTGTTGTACAGGCTACTCAGAGAAACAAAGGCTGTGGGGTCCTGGAGATGGGAGCAGCAGAGTCTGCCTTGGAAGCAGGAAGTTTCCTAGGGAGATACTTGAGCTGGGCTTTGTAGACTGAATAGGAGCCTGCTGGGCAGAGGAGCCGGGCGGGGCGTGCAGGTGCAGGAACAGCGCCCTGAGAGCAGGCAGTGTGCTGTGAGGAAGAGTGGTCTGCAGCAGGTGGGCCCCAGTGTATTCGGTGTAGAGAGGTTGGTGCCTTTTGTTTTTTTTTTTTTGCTGTAAAGGTGGAGCCCAGATGTGCTTTCTAGAACACCTGGAGTCCTCAATGGCCGGGGGAGGGGATGGGGAGGCCCTGGTGATGGGTCAGACTTGTGCAGAGGTTCTGTGGAGAGACGGAGGAGGCATGGCATGGACCGTGGGGTGGTGCCTTGTCTGGCTTTCTGACCGCTGTCTGAGGTGGGCTTAATAGGGGAGGGGTGCTGGAGCGGGGGAGGGGGGGCTCTGAGCTTGAACCACTGGACTCCATTGGTGACTCCGTTCAGCAAGAGGCCGGGGGAGGGGGTGCTGAGGGATGAGCTCTTACTGAGGTGGGCCTCGCTCCTGGGGCCTTCTCTCATTTGTTAAGGTTCCTAGTTTGCAGGGCAAGAAAAAAATGAAGGATTAGAAAAGCCGAGGGCTTGTTCCAAGGACACGGTGTGTAGGGGGCAGAATTGGGACTCGGGTCTGCTCAGCCTGCATTTTTAGTATCCTTGGCCTCATCCTGGCCTCTTTGCTAGGGAAGGGACCAAGATGTGACCACAGGTGCAGAGGAGGGCTCAGGGTGTGGCCGTGAACCCGAGGGCAGCATCTCCTCTGCCACTTGGTAAAATGCAGAAAGCTACTTAGGGCTGGTGCTGTCACCAGGTCTTGGAGATGAGGAATTTGGGGGAGGTGCAGAGTGTTAGGCTTCAGAACTAGAGAAACCTTCGTTTTCCAAGGTGACACCTCAGCAAGCCTCCCAACCTTAAGATCATGTCACGTGGCTCATTCCTTCCCCTCCTGGGGGCTCAGGTGCTTTTCCTGATGCCAGGATGTGGGGAGGACATACCTGGCTTGCTGCTGGACAAGCAGGGTTCTGGGGCCTTTGGTCTTCAGGGCTAGCTTTTGGTGACGAGGTTTTCCAGAACAGCGTGTCCCCAGAACCCCTGCAGAGTGTGGGAAGCACCAGCTTTCTCTGCGAGTGCATTTCAGGAGGCAGGAGGCCCTGGACTAGTGGGCAGGGCGGCTGTGACAGACTCCCCATTGTAACCCCGAGCATCGCGGAGCACTTACATATAACTTGTAGTGCAGGTTTCTACTTCCTGGGCGCTATAGGACCTGATGGCTTCTCTCTTTGGGACATGCTTTTTGAACAAAGGCTTAATTTTGTAATTCTTACCCAAGCAAAGCCGCCAACATCCAGGCATTTTATGCCTGTGGAGCAGATTTGATTTGCACATCTTGATGGTCCAGTGCGCAATTTGCTCTTGTGAGTATAAGAGTTGAATGCAGGTATTGTGACGGGGTGAGGGGGACTGTCCCTGTGTGCCTCTATCCCTTTTAGAAAACATTGTCATGAGCTGGTGAAATTGGGAGAGACGGGGATGCTGACAAAATCGGGATGTTTTTTCTGATTCCACTTTGAGTGATTCCATTCAATTCCACTTTGAGTCCCAGTGTTGGGTGACCAGGGTGACCCGTTCCTCAGTGAGTACATTCCTAGGCCTCTGCTCTTTCTACATTTTTATTTTCTCATGGGCATTTGATGTCATTCAAATGTAGAGAGCTGTCCACCCTGCCTCTCGTAGAGGGGCCTAAATTGTGTGAAGGGTGTGCCTAGAAATACGGCTTAATGGTCACCATATTGGAGACATTAGTTATGCTCCATCTGGTCACGTGGTGGGGGAGCCAGGCCAGAGTTTCTGGAGCTGTCAGGCTGCTGCCCCAGAGGTAGCTATTAGCGGTGGTGACGGTACCTGGTTCCTGGGATGCAGCACGTTGAGTTCTGACACGTGACATTTCAGCCCCATGCAGGGCTATAGGACGCTAGACGGTTGGCTGGGAAGAGAGAGAAAGGCCTGCAGCCCTTTCCTGGACACCTTTTCACTGCTTTGGCTTTTTGTTCCCAACTTTGTGCTGGCAGGATTTCGTGAGGATGAGAATTTTTTTTTCTTTCTTTGATTGAACTCAGGGCCCCCCACATGCTAGGCCAGTGCTTTAGCACTGAGCCACATCCCCGGCCCCATGGGTGAGAACTTTCGTCTTTATACTGGGCAGAGTGTATGTCCCCTCACCCCCTGTTAAAGGACAAGTAGCACCTCTGCCTTGTGAGGCCTGTGTTTGACGTTGGCTCTTGTGAAGGGGGGGTCTAAGGCGTCTGAGCTGAAGCAGCTGCGTGGGCGCTGACTCCGTGTCTGTGTAGAGTCCTTGCTGCAGGACGCCATCGAGGGGACCCCACTGCCTTAGTTCTGTGCGAGCTTCACCAAGACCTTGCCGTGGAAGAGTCGAGCTGGGCTCTTCCAAAGCCCCAGATCTTGCTAAACAGCTCTGGGTTTCTAAAAAACCAGGCTGCCCATGCCAGGTGTCTGTTTGTCTGTTTGGATTCCCTCATTTCACAGTTGTGGAAATATTGCAGTTGTGCCGCGCGAGGGGGTTTCTGATCCTGTGGACAGAGAACTGGGCGTCGTCCAGCTGAAGCGTCTCACTAGGACCCTGGCATGGCCTGGGGCCAGGGACCTGGTGCAGGCCAACTGGATGGGGGACCTCTGCCCCCACCTGCATGTGCTGTGGCTTTTTGCAGTGACTTTTACAGCTTGATCCCGTGTGTTGCTGTCGATTCTGGCAGTCCCTCAGCGTCGCGTTTGTCTTGTACCAGGTGACAGAACGTCTGGGAGGGCACCAGGAGCCCAAGGCCTTACTATTTTTGCTGCAGATGTCCCGGGGGACAGGGCTCGTGGGCCTGAGCCCTGCCTGGAGGTGCGGATGGGTTTAGCCCCAAGAGGACATGACAGGACAGCCGCCACGCCCGCTAGCCCCCCCCCCCGTCCCCACCCATCAGCTCCTTCTCCCTTTCTTCTGTCCTCTCTTCTCTCTTCGCCCCCTCCTCTGCCCCTTTTCCCTCCTCCTGCTCGACAGCTCTGTGTTCAAGGACTCCTCTCCCCTCCCTGTCTTCCTCTTTGTGGGGAATGCGCGGGGACTGGATGACCCCGTAGGGAGGAGCCCTTGGAGGGGCCTGTTCCCGGGACCCTATGTGTCCTTGAAACTGGATCCTGTAGACACTTGAAAAGGCGCCATGCTGGGGACGCCCCAGAAACAGCTTTCTTGGTGACAGTGGAGTGTGGTTAGTTGTCCTGTTGGCACAGGCTGCTCTTCTTTCCCCAGAAGTTTAAGACCACAGAGCGTCCCCTTGGGATGGCTGGACAAGGCAGGCCGGGGCTCCCATCTGTTTCTGTTGGCGTTTGGGCGCCACTTCAGAAACCACCGGGGAGAAGTTCATGGGCAGGCTTGATGAGAAGTGACAGTCTGGGTGCGGCTGTAGCTGGACCGGCAACGGGAGGTGGGGCCACGCAGCTTCCCCTGTCCACACAGCATGTCCTCCCGCTGGGCTGGGGAGGATTCAGCTGGGCGGAGGGGCAGCCGCTTGGGCAGGGTTCCCCCTCCTGGGGCTGCCTTCACCTGCAGCAAGGCCCCGCCCCTTCATTTACCTACAGAGCTTGTCACAGGTGACATCAGTATGATGTCTCACCCACAGGTCAGGACCTCTCCCTGGATCTGCTGAGGGCCTGGGAGAGTCATGCAGACCCTGCCTCAGTGTCCCTCTCCCTGCTTGGAGACCCCTTATTTCCAATTTCCATTGGAATTTTTGAGGAGCACGGGACTGAGGGAGTTCTTGGGGAGGGCAGGAGTCACAGGCCCGTGTGGGTGACTCTTGGGGACGTTTCCCTCGCTCTTTCTGACTCTCAGAGCAGCCTACCTGTTGAGGCCGCCCCAGCTGAACCAGCTGCCAGCTTCTCCAGCGTTGGAAGCTGGGGGAGAAGGCCACCCAGTCCCCGCTCCTGGGCAGCAGTGCCTGGTGCCCGTGCGCTGGCAGCAGGTGGAAGCCAGAGCGCCGAGCCCGCCCAGAAAGTAAACTTGTCACCTTGTTTGTTGAGCAGTTTTAGGTAACATGACAAAGAATGCCCAGGGTTCATCCCAGCTTGCTTGCTTGCTTGCTCCTTTTTGAATTTCAGTTTATATTACGGAAACTATGTGGGGACAAGCCTTCTGTCTGTGGAACCCCCTGGAAGAGCATTTGGTGTGAGCAGAGTGGCTTCTGGAACCTTCTCTGTGTTGCATTTTGGCAGGACAGAGGCTCAAGGTGAGGCTGTGAGGCTTGGGAGAGGTGAACCGTGTGCTGCAGCATCAGAAACACCAAATCCAGGAAATGTTAATATTGCTATAAAAGGCACTGTTTAGATTTCCCAGGGAGCTCCTTGCCCTGTGTCAACTGTCATATTTCACAGAGCAGGCCGTGCAGCGAGGCGGAGTCAGGGAGGGAGTGGCCCGCGTTAGTGGCGGGCAGTCCAGGTTGGGGTGGCAGGTGGGGTGTGGCAGGCACGCACTTCTGGTCCCAGCAGATGAGCAGATTGTGTTGGCCACTCCCAGAGCAGCATGAGGGGATTTGGGCACGCTACTTAGAGGGAGTGGGCTCTGAGGCCACCTGAAGCATTCACACACAGAAGCCAAAGCCCCAAGAAAGCAAATGGCCTTAAGGCAGGACAGGGACAGGGTTGCTTCAGCGGGGCCAGCTGTGTGGTCTCTACTGTGTGTCCCTGGGCAGGGACCCGCGAGCTGGGTCACTGGTTGGCATTCTGGCCCTCCCCTCTCCTTACAGCTTCAGCCTGTCCCTCCTGCTGTCCCCTTCCTGTGCCTTTCTTCATGTATCCTCTCTTCTTCTAGCCTGTGCTGGAGTCTGCCTGGGAAGCCCAGGGGTGTGGCAAACACTGCAGACCTCCAGGTGGGAGGGCCTGTTGCCTAGCTCAGGGAGGAGGAGGGGTGTCTTCTGAGTTTGCCTTTAAAGTTGTCACGGCTCTATTTTATGGATAAACATCATTGTCTTACTGATGCGTTCAGCAGAGAGAGTTTACTGTGCTTGTGGTTCATGATGTCACTGGAAAATGGATGACAGTTTTGACCTGGGTTTAATGGAAATAAGATCCATTTTTGGTACCTGAAGACACCCTAACTGTCCACAGAGATGGGAGCCCAGCCTGAAGTCGCTTTGTGTCTTGATGTAGAATCCAGAGGTTCTCTGTCCTTTGAACACTGGTGTTCCTAGTCGTGGCAAATGTCTCTGGAGGGTAACCGTGATGTGCTGTCATCCACTTTTGTGGGTTATAGTTGGAAGGTCAGGTCCACACGAGGAGCCTCCCTGGAGCCTCACAAATAGTGGCTGGATATTTGGGCACCCCTGCTCTTCATTGGGGAGCCTGTGGCTGGATGGAGAGTCCTAGGGTGTCATCTTCTTTGCCCCCAGGGTAGCACCCCAGAACCAATCATCTTGTGTCCAACCCAGAACAAGACTCTGTCCCTTGTTTTGTTTTTATTTTTTTATTTATTATATGACAGTGGAATGCATTACAGTTCTTATTACACATATAGAGCACAGTTTTTCATGTCTCTGGTTGTACACAAAGTATATTCACACCAATTCGTTTCTTCATACATGTACTTTGGATAATAATGATCATCACATTCCACCATCATTTATAACCCCAGGGCCCCTCCCTTCCCCTCCAACCCCTCTGCCCTATCTAGAGTTCGTCTATTCCTCCCATGCCCCCTCTCCCTATCTTTTATCAAGGAAAAATTTAGCATTGGTTATTTGGGATTGGCCAACTTCACTTCGCATTATCTTCTCTAACTCCATCCATTTACCTGCAAATGCCATGATTTTATTCTCTCTCATTGCTGAGTAATATTCTCTGACCTTGCTTAACTGGCAGGTGGGGATGTGTTTTGGTGACATTGTTCCAGTAATGGGGACACCCCTGGTTTCAGTAAGACTTTGTGGTTCATTGAGTTCACGTGAAGGAAGGGATTCTCAAAACTGAGTTTCCTATCTTAAAAGCTGAGAAATCA
This sequence comes from Marmota monax, assembly GCF_021218885.2. Classification (NCBI taxonomy): domain Eukaryota; kingdom Metazoa; phylum Chordata; class Mammalia; order Rodentia; family Sciuridae; genus Marmota; species Marmota monax. The sequence continues at coordinate 34,648,653 of NW_026692881.1, read as the reverse complement.
TAATGGTATTTTCTCAGGAGAGGGATTTTTCTGTAATCGCAAATGCCTTGCTTATCTTTCTTCCCTCTGATGTCGTCTGCGAGCATTCTATGACATGGAGTAGGCCCGTGGCCTCCCCTTATCTGAGGGACAGGACAGAGCAGATGGGCTACGAGGGTCTGTCGCCTCTCCTTTCAAGGAGGGAAGTTTTGTGATTTGACCCAGCTGCTTCCCTGCTCAGGAATCCTTGATGACACATTCTGGCTCAGAGGAAAGCAAATTCCAGAACATTCTTTTTCTATTTTTTTGAGGCAGGGTCTAAGTTACTTAGGCTGGCCTCTTACTTGCAGTCCTCCTACCTCAGCCTCCTGAGTGGCTGTAGCTGGGAGTACAGGCACACACTACCACACCTGGCCCAGGGAGTGGAGTGACAGGTGGTCTGCCGTCCCTCCCATAGTTCTCTTCCTCTCCCTTTTCTGCTCAGGGTCCCGACTTCTGAGCGTTTCTGTTAGTGCCTCAGTTCAGCTGCCTCCTGACCTGCCGTCCTGGAAGATCCCATCTGAGAACCTTCCAACCAGGTTCCCAACATCTTTCCCTTTGTCCTTTGCTTCTCAGCCCAAGTGGCCGCTCCTGGGGGAGCTTCTCTGATCGTCTCCCTTCACAGGAGCTGAACCTGCAGGCCACGGGTCTCTCCGTGCGAGGACTCGGCTCTGCCCTGCACCACAGAAGCCGCCCGGGCAGTGCAGAGCCTGTGAGCGTGGCCGGGCTCCAGGCACACTGTTTACAAAAGCAGGCCGCGGCTGGCTTGGCCCCTGGACCACCGCTGGCCAGTTCCTGCCACGGATGGAGCCCTCACCCGCCACTTCTGTGTGGGCCGCTGTCTTGCTGTGTTCTTTCCCCCTGCTGAAGGCCACCTCGCACACTTTATATTCTTTTGTAGATTTATATTTCCCCTCTGTCACCCCCACCCCAGTGGAAGCCCCACAAGGGCAGGTTCCTGTGTTGCTTCCTGAGAGTCCAGAACAAAACGTGGCCCCCGGGGGTGTTCAATAAGTAGCTGTGCGTGAGGAAAACAGGCCTTTGAAAGGAAGCCCGCCTGCCAGTGGGGCTCTCTCTGCACCATGTCGGGGTCTTTGACTGTGTCCCCCGGACCCCTTGTGTTCCAGTCTGTTAAACATTTGGGCCCCTCTTGGTGGGGCCCCATGGAAGGCCAGGGTCCCCAGGTTGGCTGGTTGTGGTGGCCGCGGTTCGTGGATCAGATGCTTCTTGGGAGTGAGGACTAAGGCGTGGACTGACTGTATCTCAGTCATGTGGGAGATTTGTCCTGAGTGGACTCTGGGCAAAACAATTGCCTTGTGACGCCGCCCAGCTTTGGAGCCGTCCAGTGCTGGGAAGGAGGCTTTGTGTTTTCCAGGCCTGGGGCTCTGTGTACCATTCACAGCCCTCGCTGCGGGGATGAAAGCTCGCTTCATGGACCTCGTGGCCAACCCCTGGTGGCCTTGGCTGTTCTTAGAGGCCAGCAGCTTCCTCCCTCCTCCTTTGGGGAAGTTAATGTGGGTTGGATCCTCTTGGGTCTGTTCCATCTTGCCCTGTGTCTCTGGGGGCTGTGATGATGCTCAGTCCTGCTGTCCCTGTGTATGCCACAGGCCCTAGGATGAGTGGAGGACACACTGATCCCCAAGACCTGTGTCCCCTCTCTGGCAGCTTTGTGTGTCCTCGGGGAGGCGGGACGTACTCATAAGAAATATGTACATCCCAGGAGCTGAGAAGGCGGGCAGGTGTACAATGAGGGGGCAGGGCCACTTCCCTCTGGCCAGGTGACTGATCCAGGACTTCTGCAGAGGGCCCTTGATCTGGGCTTGAAGGAGAGTCGGGTTGAACAGGGATGAGAGAGAGGAAGGGATATCCCCAAAGAAGAGAGAGGCACAGAAGCCGGGAGGCTGAGGACCTGGATGAGTGGGGTAGGGTTGGTGGCAGGTGGGGTTGGGCCATGTGACATGGAATAAGAGGCGTCCAGGGTCAGTGTGGCACAGACCCGCTCTCAGCCGTGGACATTCTGCTCTTTTAGTTTTGTCTCAAGGCCTCTGGGCATGTCCCAGCCTAGCCCAGCACACTCCTGACCAGCAATAGCTCTGTGCCCGATAGCTCTGCATGGGACGGTTGGTTTCCCTTGAATTTGAGGCATTTCATTTTAAGGAACTTGGTTTTATAACCAGAGGCCAAGTGTGGCACAAATAAATAGATAAGTAAAAGAAGGAGGGAGAACACGCACATAGTCCTGTCGAATCAACGCATTGGTAAGAGCCAGCGACTCTCTTACACACGGGAAGTGCCACGGTAATGGGCTTTCCCAGGGGGAGCAGGCTTCAGGTTGGTGGTCAGCTTCGGCACGGTCCTGTGGCACATCCTCCCTGGCTGGGTTCTGGTTTGCTTCTGAAGACCTTCACCATGAGGAAATGGAGGCGGGGCAGCTCTGTTGGGCACTTCCTCTGGCTGCTGTTTCGGGGCTCAGTCTGCCTCAGTCTACCCTTGAGTGTGGGCTGCTTCCTGGCTTCTTGGGGTGCGGGGAGAGATAGACGCCTCCTGGGGCCATTTGTCAAACAGGAACGGCTTCTCCTGGAACGGAGGGCCTCACTGACCTTTGTTGGACGTTCTCTCCTCCCGCTCTGTCCCATCTGTCTCTGTCTCTCTCTCCCACTTTCTGCAGAGCCACCAACCAAATACCAAATCTCCCAACCAGAAGTGTATGTGGCCGCGCCAGGGGAGGCGCTAGAGCTGCGATGCCTGTTGAAAGATGCCGCCGTGATCAGTTGGACTAAGGATGGGGTTCACTTGGGGCCCAGCAATAGGACAGTGCTTATTGGGGAGTACTTGCAGGTCAAAGGCGCCACACCTAGAGACTCCGGCCTCTATGCTTGTACTGCCGCTAGGACTGTAGACAGTGCAACTTGGTACTTCATGGTGAATGTCACAGGTGAGTTGGCCTGCAGGCTGCGCCCTCTTCTCTGGCTGTTTTCTGGTTAAAGTTGATTTTTTAACTTTTTTTTTTGTCTAGTGAAATCATAGTGACATCTGCTAGTTGGCTGGCTGCGGGGCACACAGCTTCAGAGTTTGTTATTGATCAGTTTTTAAAAAATTATTTGTTTACTTTTTGAGATAGGGTCTTGCTGTGTTATTCAGGCTAGTCTTGAACTCCTGGGCTCAAGTGACCCTCCTGCCTCAGCCTCCTGAGTAGCTGGGACTATAGGTGCATGCCACCCCACCTGGATGACCCATTTTTGAAATTCTTATGGAAGGACCTGGTCCTCTGAGAGGCCCATCATTATGAATGACCGAGATCTTGTGTGCAAGGCAACATTTTAAGACAGCACACTTTTAATGTTAATAAGTCTTGTTTCTCTTTATGCCACCAACATCTTTGGCATTTTGAAGATTGGACTGAACTACGGAAGCTCCAAATTTCCGGTTCCTTTATTAAAATATGAGTTCCTCTCAGCTTTCTTTCCATGTAAGGTGGGGAACCGAACAAGCCCCCTTTAGGGCCAAGGTTGAAGTTCTCTGTGAAGTTTAAAGTTCCTCTCTCAGAATGCTAATGACGAGAAGGGCCACACAGGGATCACGTTTTGTTAGGGACCCATTTCTTTCTGGAAGGGGTCCCCACATGCTGAAAAGTTCTCTTGGGGAGGAAAGAAATCGTTGGCTGTAACATAATCAGTAAATCTGCTGGGGACTCGAATGTTGTTAGAAGCTTAAAATCCAGTTCCAGTAGATCCAATCTGACGGTGTGTTTAAATAGCACGGGAGCAGGAGGCGTCGAGAATCCCAACAGAGACCCACTGTCCTTCCAGAGGGACCCTTTAAACCATTAAAAGCAACCGAACGTGGTCTCAGGCTTGGTGGTTCCTGGGTGGTGAGCTCAGCCCTGCGCACTGGCGGCGGTGATGGCGGCCCTTGGCTGGGCAGAAACACAGGCCTGGATCTGTTCTCTTGCATACAGATGCCCTCTCGTCCGGAGATGACGAGGACGACACAGACGCCTCTGAAGACTTGGTCAGTGAGAGCAGTAACAACAAGAGTAAGTAGCCGCTGCCCCGAGGCCCGAGAGAGGAGCGCTGGGAGCTCCGACCCCCACCGCCACCGTGTCCTTGTCCGCGCTGGGCCCCGCGGCTCTTGCTGTCTAGTGTGTCTGCTGTCCTAACTTTCAAACCTGAGAATAAACCGTGTCACTGTCCCCCCTTCACCACCGCTCGTCCTTTCTTCTGTGTCTGTCCACTCTGTGGAGACAGCGGCTGCCTTTCTCGTGGCTTTCTTTTCTCGTTCCGTTTCTCACTGTTCCGAGACCGGCCACACCCGCCTTGGTCATCTCCATGGCTATCCACGGTGCCTGGCTTCACCCAGTGACTCTTGACCAAGGGTAACTGCCTGTCCCTCTCCCTGGGACCTCTGTCAATGTCTGGTTGTCACTGGGGGAGGGGCACAAGTGGCATCTCACAGGCGGGGCCAGGTTTGCTGCTGGGACCGCAGAGACCCATCTGGTCAGTGCGCCACGGCGTGCGCCACAGCTGAGAAGCCCTGGCTTTCCCAGATGAGGGCCTCGTGTGGTAGGCAGGGACAGGAGAGGGGCCAGGTGGTGTTTGCTTGTTTTGAGGCAGTTCACACTGAGCGCTGACCCCAGAGGGCCCCTTTTACTTGGTGGTAGGAACGCGACTGGCCTCTCGGGGCTGGACAGCCTGGGTCTGAGTCCTGCTTTACCTGCCGCATCTCAGTTCCCCATTGAACACCTGCGCCTCAGTTTCTTGGGCTGTAAAATGGGAATAGTAACAATGATAATGTCTTCCAGGTGGTTAGGAGGCGTGAATGAGTTGACATTTGCACAGTGCTCCTGTAAAGACTAGGTAGCATCGGTTGCGTTCTGCGTTGACCCGGCTGGAGCGTCCCACAGTGATGGTCCTGGAGTTCTTTGCTTGGGTGGTATAGACTGCACTGTCTCCAGACGATTTTGTCAGTTAATTTAACCAGGGCCTAAATAATAAAACAATTAGTTTTTTTTGAAAAACTGACTTTTTAAGGAGCAGTTTTGTCGTCATCACCCGAAGCCCGTAGTTCACCTCAGGGTCCCTCTTGGTCTTGTGCACTCTGAGTTAGGACGAGTGTCCGAGCACACGTGTCCACCATTGGTGTCATGCAGAGCAATCCGCTGTGCCCACCAGGCAACCCTGGCCTTTGTACTGTCCCTGTGGCTCTGCCCTTTCCAGGATGTCCTGTGTTGGGGACGCACACTTCAGCTTGGCCTCTTCGTCCAGCGGTGTGCTTGGGCTTCCTCCTCGTCTCCATGTCCTGACTGCTCCTTTCTTTTTGGCGCTGATGCTGTTCCGTAGTTCAGATGGGCCTCAGTTACTGACCCACTCACCTGCCCTAGGGTGGCTCGGTGGCCTCCACCTAGGAATAAAGCTGCTGCAAACTCGGAGGCAGGTTTTGTGGAGATGCACATTCATAGCTCTCCTAGGTAATCGCCATGGGTGCTGCAATTGTTAGATGATGCAGAAAGAGTGCGCCCAGGTTTGTGGGAAGCCACCGCACACCTTCCAGAGGGGCTGCGCCATCTTGCTTTCCAGATCCTTGCCAGCTTTTGATGCGGTCTGTGCTCTGATTTTGGCCTTTCAAGGAGGTGGTTGTGGTCTCTCTGTTGTTCTTATTTGCATTCCCTCAGGATGAGCCATGTGAAGCACCTTTTGTAGGTGCTTAATTGCCATCCCTGCATCTTCTTTGGTGAGGTGCCTGCTAAGACCTTTGGCTCGTTTTTTAATTGGGTTGTTTGTTTTCTTATTGTTGAGTTTTGAGAGTTCTTTGTGTATTTTGGATAGCAGTCCTGTGTATTTTTGCAAATATTTTCTCCCAGTCTGTGGCTTGTCTTTTCATTCCTTTGAGCAGCTCTCACAGCACAAAAATCTTCAATTTGCATGATGAAGCACAGCTTATCCGCTCTCTGTGGATTGTTGTGCTCTGGGTGTTGCTATCTAGAAGGCCACAGCAAGGTCAGCTCTGGTGTTCTCTCCTAGGAGTTTTGTAGTTTCCTGTTTTACATTTAGATCACAGTCATGATCTATTTTAAATTAAGTTTTGTGAGGTCTCAGTCTGATATTTTGCCTGTGGATGGATGTTCAGGTGGGCCAGTACCATTTGTTGAAAAGTCTCTTATTTAGTCCAGGGCTTTTTAAAGGAAGAAGAAACAATAGATCTTAGGCACCTGGGAAAAATGTGGTACTTAAGTGAGGGTTTGGATTTGTCCCTGAGTCCCCCAGTTGCTTGGGGAAAAAGGGAAATGTTTTGGTTGATAAGAGTTTTTACTTTTAGGCAAGAGGAAGCTTAGGGCAGTGGTTCTCAAAGTGCTGTTCCGGGCCCACAGCATCAGTATCACTGCGGGTGGAGGGGCTTGTTGGAAATGCAGATTCTCAGGCACCTTCTCAGACTCACTGAAGTAGAAGCTGGGTGTGATTCTGATGCACATGGAACTGTGAGATCCACTGGCTTAGGATTTGCACGTGCAGATCTGCCTTGGACAAGAGTTTGCCATGAGCCATTTTGTTGTGAAACTGGGTAATGAGGCGAGTAAAAATGTCATATGCTGTGATTCGTACTGGCCTTTTCCGGGGGCATGGTTTAATACAAAAACACTGACACAGCCCAGCATACCACTGGCCTCTTTAGTTGCTTGGCTCTGGTTTGGAGCTGGAGGCCAAGAGTCAGGGGCTGTGAGTGGCCCTGGCTGGTGCCGCGGGTCGCAGTCCGTGGAGAGCACTTCTCCTTTTATTGATCTGCAAAACCTGACTCAGGAGCAGAAGGCAGCGCTGGAGTGGGTCATAGGCCTGTTGCCCGTGGGCATCCCGGGCTCACACTGGGGTGGAGTGAGCACGTTCGTGCAGTTGTCTGTAGCTCGGCAGTGATACTGCATGTGGGCGCCTTTGCTGCCGACTGGGACATCAGATTCCCCCGGCTTGGTTTGGCTGGCTTGCCTGCCAACTGTGTGGTCCTGCTGGTCAGGTGCCCTGCCAGATAGCTCACCGCCACAGTCCACGTGAAGCAGTGAGTGCGACAGCAGGTAGAGCAGGCTGGGCATGCATCCTCCCTCTGAGGGCTCAGCAGACCTCTGGGTTTCCACCGTGACCACGAGCCAGCTGCCCAGGGTCCGGGAAGGGCCAGGCACAGAGCTGTCCGGTGGGTGCCAGCGAGGGAGCATGTGCCTGGCTTTTTTCACCTTGCACCCGGGGGTTTTTGTAATTGACTCTCGAATGACACCACTCTGGCCCTGAGATGGGCACTCTGTGGTGGTGAAGGGCGAGTTTTAGCTGTCCCTGGAGGTGCTACCCCCGCGAGGGCCTCTGTTTGTGCCTGTGAAACATTAGATGCTATTTAAAGTGATAGCAGCTCTTAGCTGGCTGCGTGGCCTCTGCCATCTGTTAGTGTGATTAGGCTGGTCTGATTCACAGGTGCAGCCTGGGGCGGCCGAGATTAAGCAGCTGTGGCCTGTGTGGACAGAGGAATGCCGTGGCTGGGGTCATTGGCAAGGCGGGAAAGGGATGTTGCCATTAAAACAGTTTTTTGCCACCTCAAGTGTCAAATGCCTGACCTGATTAATAGGGAAAATTGCAGAAGCGCAGAATTCTCAGCATTTCCAGCCACCTGGAAACACCCGGGTGTCCAGATTGATTCCCCGGTGCCCTCTGATTGCCTGGGAGATGCCACGTGGGGTGGCTTGAATGTTCCCCTAGTGAAGTTCACAAATGAACTTCTGCTGACTGCTGACAGTGACATTTTGGGGCTTTGCTGGGGAGATTTTTGTCTCTTTCTGGATTAAGACATTGCATGTTTAGTTCTCTGTCTTCAAGCTTGAGAAACGTGGGGCGGGTTATTCTGTTTTGATGCCTACGTTGATGGGTGCGTTAGTGCTCATCCAGTGTCGGTGCTCAGCTGTGAGAAGGAAAGGTAGCCTCCTGGGAGAGGCCTGGTAGGTGCAGGCGGGGGTAGCCAGCTATGACAGCCCAACCAAGGTGAGGACCTGGGCTCCGCCCCGGCATTGGAAAGAGAAAAAAAAAAGAAAAGAAAAGAAAAATTAAGGCAGGAGTGCTGAATTTTGTACATGAAACTGGTATCCATTAAGACCAAGGTGTTGCTTGATTTTTATTGGAATGTTCTGCAGTATCCAGGTTGCTCCTAACTTTTAACCCAGCTCTGATCCAGTCCCAAAGTGGGCTCCTCTGAGGGGGACTTTGTGTTTACACAGGCAGAACAAGTGGCTCGTTTTCTGTTTTATTGCATCTTTTTTTTTTTTTTCTTTTTAGTTGTAGCTGGATGCAATACCTTTAATTAATTAATTAATTTTTATGTGGTGCTGAGGATCGAACCCAGGGCCTTGCCCATGCTAGGTGGGCGCTCTACTGCTGAGCCCCAACCCCAGTCCCTTATTGCATCTTGTGTGATAAGACCTAACACCTTGAGCCTGCCTTTCTCAGTAGACTGCTGGCTTCTCGAGGGCAGAACCTCCCTGGAGGTTGAGTGAATATTTTGTGGAATTACAGGCCTTATGTACATCTTTTATGGATCATATTAAAAACAGAGTGATGTGCAGGTTCTGCTCCATACATGAAGGAAATAAGCCAGTGTTTCTCAAAGACCATACCTTGGAACCCTGGTTCCAAATGATTCTCTGCCAAGTGAGTTGTTTTGAAATTTTAGAAATGTTGCATGCCGTAACCCTTTCTTGGAGATGTACAGTGTCCAACAGTATAATCCATGCCCTAAGGGGTTCTACAGTAAAGCATCTGTTAGTTTTGTTTTTTCCCAGGCTTTTTCAAATGTATTGGCCATAAGACCCTTTTAAATAATACAGCCTCTATTAACATACCATTGTACATGATTTGGAAAACCCGGCAGGGGCTGACTTAGTGGGTCTAACCCTCACCCCTCTTTAAGTCTAGTTCTCCCTTCACAGATACAAAGGGCATTCTTTGGTCATATTTTAGCAGCTGACTAGCTGATGACCTCACACCTTGCCAGCGCTAGATGTTTCCCTAGCAGAGCAATCCTGTGATGTCATCACACGCCGGCTGCCAGGAAATAATGCAGCTATACATGCCCGTCAGTGAAACACGTTCTCTCTGGACAGAAAGTTACAGTTTCAAATGCTAGTTTTTGAAAGGCATCCAGGTTGAGGGTTTTGAAAGGTTCAGAATTTATGCCTTAGCATAGGAAAGTATAACTTAACCAGTCGTTGCCTTCCCTAGGTATTAGGGATCTTAATGGGTTACCTGGCAGCAGATAAGTAAATGTGTATGCTGGTTTGCTCAAGGGGTTTTTATTACCTCCAGCTTAGGTTTAAGTGATTAATGTTTCTCAGAGCCTGAGACTCAGTTCCTGGGAAGGTCATGACTGTCAACAGTTGAGGCCCATTGTTTGGCCAGAGGGACATGATGGCAAGATGCGAGATGGCTGCATTGAGACTCTACCCTCTGGAGGGGTTCTTTCTATTGACCGGAGATGGAGAGAGGCAAGGTAATTTTCTATTTTGGTTTCATTCCTGTTGAGACCAGCAGATGCCCCATACTCCATGTCAGAGAGAAGGGATTTTTTTTTTTTTTTTAAGTCACTGGGGTAAACAAAAGTATTTGGCCTGAGATTCCAAACTCTTTTCATTGATGAATCTGCCCACGGTAACGGTTCTGAGCCATTTTCTCATTGGGAATTTTACTTGGTGGATGATTTCTAGGTTGGTGAATGGAGCTTTCTTAGTTGTGTTGACTTCTAGGAGTTGAGAGGAACCAAGAAACAGAGACCTCAGGCCTCTTGTGTTTTTGAAAATTCTTTTTTTTGGCAGGGGCTAGTGTACTAGGGATTGAATTCAGGGCACTCGACCACCGAGCCACATCCCCAGCCCTATTTTGTATTTTATTTAAAGACAGGGTCTCACTGAGTTGCTTAGCATCTCACCATTGCTGAGGTTGGCTTTGAACTTGTGATCCTCCTGCCTCAGCCTCCCAAGCCGCTGGGATTACAGGCATGCGCCACCACGCTCTGCTGTTTTAGGAAATTCTTGGTAATGGAAAGCTCATCAGTAAGTTGGCGTGGGCATTTCATCTCAGGCTAACAGTGATGGACACTTGCTTCTCTACCTCCCTGGTCAAGACACACAGGCAGAGGCTGGAGGGTTTTCCTGCAGGTGATTGGCCACCTGGTGGACTCCACTCATTTCACTTGGGTAACTTGTTTGTGTTTGTGTTTTTTTTTTTTTTTTAAATGTGTTTCTGATTGGCCTTGAGCTGGTTGAGATTTCTCAAATGAAGCCACAGACCTTCCCCTCAGCTCACACCCCCACCGTCTGTTAGATTGGCTTTCTCTAAGTTCACATCAGACTGAAAACAGATGAACCCCAGGCGGGTTCAAGGCTGGTGACGTTTCCCCTCACAGGGGTTAGAGCATTCAAATGTCCTGATTAGTGATATTTTTAAAAGCCCTAATTATAGACTTAGGGCAGAGGCCTTACTGGGGCTTTAGGGAGTTTGTGACTTAATCTAGGAGCTGGAACTGGCTGCGTGTATGTGTGTGTGTTTTTATTTTTGCATCAATAAAAATACAGTTGGCAGTCATCAGCGTCCATGGCCCACATAAATCTTGAACTTTTGACTTAATTACTATGGGAGAGTTCACAGGGCAGTCGGGAGTGGTTGAGAGAGCACTGCTCAGGGAGCCAGAGACTTGGGGCTAGCCTCAGTGGGGCCTCTGGCTGTGTGACCTTGATCATATCACTTAACCTTTCTGGGTGACACTGATCACATCAGCCATCAGGCCAGATGGTCGCTGAGGCCTCTTTTGGTACAGCTCTGTAATATGATTCCATGTTTTTCCTTTAAAACCTTGGGCTGTGCTCTCTTTTTGGTTCTGGGGAGAGAGCAGACCATGAACCTTAGGTGTCCGTATTGGGGACATGTAAAGGTTTTTTGCGGGGATGGGCTCCGTAGCCCATGGTTTCTCATTAAGTTTAAATTGCAGAGTCAATAAAAGACCCCTCTAATCCTCCCATTTACTGACAGAATCAGTATCTGCCTAGCACGCTTGGGAAGAATGTTAGATCTGGCAGGGGCCCCATCAGAGCAACTCCTAATTCTAGAGCTAAACCTTGGAACAGTCTTTGTCTGCTTGTCAGGCCACGGTTCACCCGTCCTTCAGCTCTGGAGAGCCCACTCTGCAGGTGGAGGATGCATTCAGGCCTCCGCCCTCGTTACTCAGCACACACACGAGAGACACCTGGTGCCGAAGCGCACGGTGGCCCAGGCAAAGATGCACTTCACCACGGGGTGGGGACATACGGCAGGGCTGTGTTGAGGGGGAGTTTCTGTGGGGTTATGAGTCCCTTTTCAACCACCCAATCCTAAGACACTTCTGTTGTGGGAAAGTGAAATTCCACTCGACATGATCTCTCACAGTGTGGCAAACGGTAACGAGTGGCCTGCTATCCCTTGAAGATGGGATTTTATTTGTTCCTTGTGGCTGGGTCTTTATTGTTCTTTTAATTTGCTCATCATTAGGATTCAGTGACTAAGAGCATTTCTCTTCTGCCACATGTGACATCAGAAGGTACAAGGGGGTCAGTGCTGAAGGGGCCATGCCTATGGGCGAGGCCAAGTGGTATCCTTACAGGTGGCTGGTGGAGTTCAGGTCGAGTGCCTTTGGTGGTCTTGCTGCAGCTCCCCCACAATTCATGACTTGAAACCCATCTTTGTCCACCCCCAGGGTTCTGCCCCGTGAGGTGTGGACGCTAGATACTCACGTACTTGAACTCAGCCAAGGTGCCCTTGGCTTGTGGGTTCATTTTAAGTAGGTTGTTGATAGTTGGTCACCCGCTGTGTACAAGGATGTCTCTGCCTTTGACTCTTTTAACTGGTTGTGCCAATTCCTTCTCCAGATGAAGCTGGTGAAGCTGTTCGAGTCCAGCCTTTTGGGTTTTGGCCTGTCCCTGGTGCCCGGCTGCATCCCTGCAGCTGCCTCGTGGTTCTTTGGCATTTGCTTAGACTGCAGAAATGGACGGAAATACTGAGGAGAGAAGAGGCTGTGGGGACCAAGGCTAAAGGGAATGCTGTATGGCTGTCCTTACAGTGTTGCTATTTTCTTTAAGCTAGTTTATTTCAGCAAGAGCCACTGTAATTATTATTTTTTGGTGCTGGGACTGAATCCGTGGTCCCTGTGCGCTGGGCGGATGCTCTACCCCTGACCTACAGCCCAGCCCCGTAAAGCAGTTCCTTCCTCCCAGCATCAGGCTCATTTTCAAGAAATTCAGGAACTCAGCCTCCCTCCAGGGCCTCTTGTGCCTGTGTGATGTCAGCAGGCCCCAGAGCGAGGCTGGTCAGGTGAACAGCAGGGGCTTGAGGCAGCCACTCGGGACACCCAGGCCACCTTGCACAACATGGCTCGTGGGCCTTTCTGTGGAGTCACGACTTGCAGTTCTTGAGGGAGCGTTGTGAAATCTCAGCATGGAGCCGTAGCCATAAGGGGATCTGTTCCTGCTTACAGTGATTGGATTTCATGGTGCCCCACCCACCATGGGCCTCAGACGCAGAGAAGCGGGTGCCCACACCCTGACGCATGGCTGGGCGTCTGTTTTGCACGAGCAGATTTTATAGGTATAGTTTTGATGATTGAAATTTCACCCCAGGGAAGTGGCTACCTGCCAGAAATTCCAGCAAAATTCTTTCCCCCTAACCTGCAGTCATTCCTTAGGCACCAAGACAAAGGCCCCAGTGGAGGGCGGGAGGTGGAGGGGCAGGTCAGTCTGCATGGCCGCGTGGTCAGGGGCTATCCTGTGCTGGGTACAGCCTCTCTGGTGGCTTAGCTCAGCAAGAGTGGAAAAGATCAACATTCCACCATCCTTAAGCCAAATCCCACTTTTTGACCTTTTAGGGAACATAAAAATCATGCCTAATGGTATGTGAGCACATATCTGCTGATTTCTTTTATGTAGAAAAGAAAAAAAAGACATTCCAAGGGATAAGCTCAGCAGTAATTGATGCTCTCTGAAAGAGTTACTACATTAATATTTAGCTAATTCGCGTGAATAGGCCATTGTGTTTACTTAAACAAATGACGTGAGTTCAGACACCTGACAGCATGAGGTGTGCTTTTCATTTAGGTCAGATTTGTAAAAGTCTTTGTGCAGCAACAAAGCTCTTTATTTGTTTTGTGCTCTCAAAGGTTTCTTTTCAGTGGCTGTGGATGGGTTTTTCTAAGTAGAAGCTTTGAAAATGAAAGATTATTGAAATTGGTTCAGTGTATGCCTGGCCCCAGGGGTCTTGTAATAAATGGGGATCCAGGAGCCCTGTGAACTCTCACAAGAATACGTGTGGTCATGGGCACCGGACACCCAGCCCACTGGCTGCCAGGGATGCCTGCTCGTTCCAAATGCAGTTGGGGTCCAGGGAAAGAACGTGCCCATCTCTTGCCTCCCTCATCTGACCTCCCCGCTGCCTCTGTTCTGCAAGATGACCCACCGGACGGTTCTGCCCTCTCTGTACTATCTCGCCACCTAAATCCCACTGACCTCGGCACTTCAGTGTGCCAGAGGATATGAAGGCACAGCGTGGCCTTGGTGAGGAGTCTGGGCCCCACCTTCCATAGTCCTCTCAAGAGCAAGGGAGGCAAAGAGCGGTGGATACATGGATGTAGCCATTCCAGTTCCGAGTTGTGACATGGGAGTCTTGGTGCTCAGTTATGTGATTGCTACTGTGGGGGCATGCCGTGCCACTGTAGAGCAGTGCAGACTGCCAGGTACGGGCAGGACCCAGGCCCTCCCTGGGGCCATTTTGTCTCTGGCTTGTGGAATGTGGGTGCTGTTGCTCAGGTGAACCCTCATCAGAAAACAGCACAGTTATGAATCGTCCTTCGAGAACATTCTAGGCCCTGTTGATGGACCCTTTAAGGGCATGGATTTAGGTTACCAGTTTACTAAGACAGAAACGTGTGTGAAAAGTTCAGTTGCTGTCCAACATTTCAGTGGAGGTTCTGGAAGATAATAAAGGAAGGAGTGTGCCTTTAGGCCAGGCCAGTTGCCCTGGACGCCAGTCTTAAATATCACAGTGGTTGAAGACATGGATTCTAACCCCTGGGGAAGCAGTAAAGAACACAGCTAAAAGCCGTGGGCTCTGGCGTCAGACTGCTTGGGTTCAAATTCTGGCCCACACCTTTTCTGAGCCTCCTGGCTTTTGGCAGATGACTTAACAGCTCAGTGCCTCGGTTTGCCCACCTGTGCACAGGGAATACTGTAGAGCCGTTCCCTTGGATTGCTGAGGGTTAAGGTATCACACATGTAAACTCTTAGAGACACGCTGCTTGACAAACGAGAAGCCTTCTGTCAACCATGATCCCTCGCCATTATTAGCCAGCTTAGAAAATTTATAGCTTATCCTGGATTGATGCCGTGGCTTTTTATAAAATGTATGGCAATTGGAAAACTTACCTCCTTTCTTGGGTTTAAAAAAATTACTCGTATTTATGGCTTTGAGGGCCACTCAGAGGGCACAGCTTTCCATAACATTTATTGGTGGCCTCCTGTCAAGTTATCTGCTTAGGTGTGCTGGTAGGATTCTGGTGTTCAGAACCACCATTGGAGAAGAAAAAAACCTTTTTATTAAAATATGTTTTGTGATAAGGTATTTTGTCGGATAAAGCTGGGACGTTAATGATGCCTGTTTAGATTAGTTCCTCACAATAGGATGGGAATTTATAATATCAATCACCCTTTAAAGTTCAGCTCTATTGGATAAGTTTCTGGGGCTTTCGAGGACAGCTAGCTTTTACCATTGTGTGTATGTAGCCATTTAAAAGGTGTGAGGATCCAAAATGATATATTTTTGGAGGACTGTGCTGTTGTTACTGCGTGTGTTGTTACCGTGACTATAAAGTAGCATTTAAAAATATGACTTGATGTGAAATTATTTTCTGGCACCAAGCATGAGAGAGAGAAGGTGCCTCGAATGCTTTTTTTTTTCCCCTCGTTAATAGACATAAACCAATAAGCAGTCCCTCCTGGGACCTTCTGCTAGGCCAGCTGGATTTGAGTGCTGAAAATATTTTCCTAATGTAAATATTATTCAAAGATTTAAAAAAAAAATCAGATCCTTGTTGTCTAAGATGAATTGCTCTTACCTGTTTGGAGTTGGCTGGTGGAGATGAAGCTGTCCTTCTATGTGCATTGTAACACTGTCTTTCCAATCAGGGGCGCCCTACTGGACCAACACGGAGAAGATGGAGAAGAGACTGCACGCAGTCCCTGCGGCCAACACGGTCAAGTTCCGCTGTCCAGCTGGGGGGAGCCCAACACCCACCATGAGGTGGCTGAAGAATGGGAAGGAGTTTAAGCAGGAACACCGCATTGGAGGCTACAAGGTAGGATTGAGCTTTCTTAAGTGTGTATTTTTTAAACCCCTCCAAAGTTAGCAAGAACTAGAAGGAACATTAAAAAAAAAAAACAACCAAAAAAAACCAAACAGCGATTATCATAATGGATCGTGTCAGTGTTTGATATCTAAAAAAAACTGCCCGGGACTTGCCTGTTATTTTAAAGTACAATCCCCATTTGCATTGTTCTTTTATATGAGGAGAATTTAATAACTAAAAGGTCGAAAGTTGAGTGTCTGTTTTCTATATGCTTTATGGTCTGTAAAACTTAAACTGGCGCAGAATTTGAGAAGTCTCAAGTAGAGTTGCCCTGTGAGAGCAGGATTGCATTAATAGGAACAGGCTAGAGGCCGGGACGTGAAAAATGGTTCACTAACGGCTCTGGAAGATGACAGGCAGGCCTCTGTCATTTGTCCTCTGGAGGATTCTAGGATGCCCTGACATTTGACATCATTGCTCATGGGAGGGAGCGGGGGTAAGGCTGACCTTGCCCTGCAGATGCCTGCAAAGGCTCCTCCGGGTCCTGGTTCATCTGTCCAGCCAAGGTTGGTTGAGCCCCTCTGCGTGAGACACTGTCCTAGGCACTGGGGAAGCTACGGGGGCCAGGATGTGGCTGCAGCTCAGAGAGCCCCTGGTCCAGCAGGGAGGCAGACGAGAGAGCTGGCGGTGGGGCCATGCTGATGAGGCCCACGACCTGAGAGCATGCTGTGTCCAGTGGGCAGGCAAGGAGCCGTGGTGGCCGCTCTTGGGAGGATAAGAATGAAGGAGATCCAGCAGGAGTTTTGGGCTGTGTTGGAAGGAAGGGTGTCTCATAAGGAGAGCGATGGAATCTCTATTTGGTATGGAAGCAGAACTTCGAGACGCAGGACTCGAGGAACCCTTATTATGAAATTCTTTGTGCCTTTGGAATGTGAGTGGGCACGTTAGTCACCTGTTGCTGTGTAACAAATTACCCCGGGACACAGGGACTTTAAATAGTGTTATCTCAGTTGCCAGGGTCAGGAATCTAGGTGCAGCCTGGTGGGTTCTTCTGTCTCTTGGTGCCTCCCAGCACGGAACGCCGGGTCCCACGTAGGGTGGGGTCTCACCTGAAGGCTCACCTGGGAAGGGTCTGCCATGTGGCTGTTGTCAGATGTGCTTCCTGCAAGAAGTTGGCAGCCCAGAGCTCCTTGCCACCTGGGACTCTTTGTAAGGCAGCTGCTGTGCTGTCCTCAGGGTGAGCAGACGAGGAGCCAGAGTGGAGGAACACAGAAGTCGTGGCTTTTGGTCACCTCATCGTGGAAGTGGCATCCCAGCACTCCACCGCCTGGAGTGGTGGGGACCACTGGGCTCCCTGTGAGAAGTAAGTGTGAGCCTGGGTGTCAGGGGATGCAGCCGTCTGGAGCCATCCTAAGTCAGGTGGGGGAGGAGTTCTTGGTGGCAGTGGAGGGACGTGTAGGACCATCTCTCCTTCCTGTTCAACATCACTTGATGGCATGCGAGCCCCTGTTCCATCACTGCCGTGGTTACGAAAGCCCCTTCCTAAAAGTGCCTGGGAGTCCTTTTCTGAAAGGCCATCCACAGGTTTTCATTTTAAAGGATAATTTGATTGTGCAAAAGTTTTTGCCTTTTTGTTTTAACATTTAAAAATTGACACCTAGAAGCCAAAACTCAGAGGAAAATGGGAAAAGCCCGAGTCCATCTCTGTGAGCAGGTAGGGATCAGTTTAGGGTGAAACGGGTGAAAGGCAGGTAGATGGTGGGTGGTGTTAGCCTTTGAAGCCTCTGGATGTTGAAATGCTGTCATCCTCTGCCACGACTCCTGCTTGGTGAAGGCGGGAGGTGGTGGCGAGATTTGTCCTTACATTCTGAATTCAGTCCTTAGATCAGCTACCATGAGTCTGGGACATTGGCCCTTTAAAAAAAATTCTTTAATAACAAGTAGACGAAGATTTCATTAGGCAGTACTGCTTAGAAAGGAAGAGTTAAACCATTAAATTGTGGCTCCTGGGATTGTCTTAACCACCAAGCGCTCGCTGAGACTCACATAGTTGGTGCAGTTGCAACCATTTATTTAAATATAATTTAAGCATCAGAATGGTGGTCAGAATCCCAGTGTCTAACTAATTCTGTCAATTAAGACAGACTTGTAAATAAGCACAAAGAGAGCCCAGGAGCCTCCAGAGATGCCTGGTCTCAAAATAAACGGGACCCACATCATCATTATGGGTGAGGAGCTTTTTGCAGATCTGAATCAGTGATTACGAATACGCTGGGAGACTAGGGGCTTAATGAGGAAATGCTGCTTGATTTTTAACAGGTGCAGCTCAGCTTTGATTATTTATGACAACCTTCTTCTCAGTGAAGAGCGCCTGTGTTCTCAAAGCAAAACCAGGAACCCTCCGGAGTGTCTCTGGCCGGTGGGGACATGTGAGGCCACGGCTTCTCTGTTGGTCCACGTTTGATCCTTTTCTGGAGGGAAAGAGAAATGGAATCTGAGTAGGTGGGACGAAAGTCTAGAGTATATTTTGCTTTTGAGAAAACAAAGCGAGAGAGAGGAGGACTGCGTCTTTGGAACATGGAGTCCTGGCTGGAGGCAGCGAGGGCCTGCTTCTTGCCCTCTGGACTTTTCTCTGGCCGTGGCCGAGGGATGGGGTGGCCTGGGAGGTGAGCCTGACTAAGGCAGATGATTGGTTTGCACAACAGTGGTGGCACTGGACTTTCATTTTGGGGATACCGGAAACTCAGAATTCCAGAGGCCCTTCTAGGACCTGGGAAGGGAGGGGAGAATGCTCATCCCCTGGTGAAGTCTGTTACCTGAAGTGATCCTTGCCAAGGGATATGTGACGTCAGCCCCAGGTCCCCAGGTCCCCAGGTCCCCAGGTCCCCAGGTCATGGAGTCAGGGAGGTCCCTGGCTGACGCCCACCTGGAGCTAGGCCCCCCCCCTGGCCTGTCCAACTGCCTGCCTGGCTCTGGTCAGCTTCAGGCTCATGGTCCTCGTCAGGGCCTGAGCAGGACAGCATTTGGGGTGGGTGGGCCCCAGTGTGGAGTTAGCCCCTGGTATTTTCTTCGTCCCCGGGGTCTTTGCCCTGCGGGAGCCCGTCCTTCTGGAGCCCAGTCTTCCCTGGGGCTTCCTCCAGAGGAGAGGCCTTGCTGAGGGGGAGGGCCTGACGTCCCCCCCTGCTCCTGCCTTTTAGCCACTTAATGAACAAGCTGAGGGTTAAGTCTTCCACCGCGTTTGTTTTTCCCAGAAAACAAAGACCCGAAAGTGCCCACAAACAAACATTTGTTATTTCTGTGATTTTTGCTTTTCCTGGGAAAATCAATCTGCTTTTTCCATCAACTGAGGCTGAGCTTTGATGGCCCCGCCGCCCCCCCCCCGGCCCTCCTCTGCCGAGCCGCAGCTTGTTCTGGACTGGGGTGCGCATGTGGCCAGCCAAGGGAGAAGGGAAAACGAAAAACAAAACGAAGTCAGAGAGAGTTATGAAACGGACGGACGGACGGACGGACGGACGGACGGCTGGCTCCTCTTAGTGAGAATGACCCACAGAACTCTGTGTCCTGTGGCTGGGTCTTGTTTATCAGGGACCTCCCGCCGAGCTGTCCCTCCGTGATTAAGAGTCAGATGATTATTTTTCCTAGTCGGTGCTCAGGGCTGGTTGAATGTTATTAATGTGTAAGTTTTTAACGTAACGCTTGACTCCAACCGCGGCTCTGGGCTTTCTCCTGGGCTGCACGTCTGTCCTGGAGGCCAGCGCGTTACAAGCTCAGCCTCAGCTCCCACACCTTGAAGGGAGGAGGGTGGACAGAACGTCTGGTCCCCTCCAGCTCCAAGAACTCTTGAGTTAATTGCGGAACTGTAATGTGGCACCAGCCATTTTTCATCTTAAACAATAGCGCTGAGTTTTTTTTTAAGTGAAGAGGTTACCTTGATGGCACGGTATTTCACAGTCTCTGAACAGTTACTGCGACGTAGCACAGAAAGCAGGAAGACACCTGGGGTAGTTAGTGGGCCCTTAACCTCTTAACCCCTAACCCTAACCTCATTCATGGAACCACTTGGTCTAGGGGGTTCCTGAAACCCATCTGACATCAAGTCTCAGGGCACAAGAGCTTAGACCCGGAGTGAGCACAGAGACATGCTCCCTCGACATGACTGTGAACAGCCACCGAAGCCCACGGCCTGAGTTCCCAAAGAGCCCCTCAGCTGAGAGCAGTGATTTATGGAGTACGGACTGTTCATCTCCAAGAGGGGTTCAGATCTGAGGAGAGACAGCTGAAAACAGTGTTCCGTTGCCATCACCCCCAAACTGGTGCTTTTTGATGCCTCACTTAGTCAATTTCCGATTTCTAGGTTAGTTACTCCGACGTTGTTGGAATGACTTTTTTGATGTAACGCTTAGGTTTGACCTGCCGTGAGTTTTGCCCACACGCTGGGCAAGGCTCCCACAGAGCTGTGTCCCTAGCCCTGCACGTGCATTTAGGGAGAAAATCAAGACTAATGTGCTTAGAGGTCGAACATCCCTAATCTGCAAATCCAAGATCCAAAATGCCCTAAAATCTGAAATATTTTTAGAGCTGACATGACACTGTAGTTGGGAAGCCCCCCACCTAGCTTCATGATGGTCAAGGTCAAACATTGTGTTTGATACTGCATCAGATGACCTTTAGGTTTTGTGTGTAAGGCATAGGAAACAAATGGCTTTTTTGTTTAGACATGGGTCCCCTCCCCAAGACACCTCATGAATATGTGAATATTCCAATGAATATTCCAAAATTGGGGCAGGGAGGGACCCTAACTCTGAAGCACGTCTGGTCCCGAGCATTGGAATCAAGGATGCTCAGCTTGTCTTGGTGGGTTTGTACTTGACCCAGGTTCCTCTGGGCCGGGACATTTTAGCTGCAGACGGAGCCCTCTGTGAGGAGGACATGGGGTAAGTTGGCCTCATCCAGCCTTGATTGTTCCTTGGGTTGTGCCTTTGCCAAGTACCTCCTGTGCCTTAGGGCACTGGGACCTTCCACAACTTGAAGGGGTGGATGGGTTCTGTCACCGTGTCATTTTTGTAGATGGAAGTTCTCCGTCCCGTACCCCGTGGGACCCCGGCTCTTCTCCTCTAGCTTGTGTTCTTGGTAAACTGCGTCCTTCAAAGGAGGTTCCACATTTTATAAGAACATCATTAACAGCTAACTCAGAATCATCACAGTGCAAGTCAGTACCATTTGGCCCAAGGAGTACCATGGAGAGCAAACCCGGGGTGCTTTTGTGTCTGGCTTATTTCACATACTGTGTTCAAAGTCATCCATATTTGTAGCTTGACTCAAAGCTTCCATTTTTATGGCTGAATAGTATTCCACTGTGTGGATATACCGCATTTTCACTTGGGTCATTTCTGCCTTTTGGCAGTCATGAGTAGTGCTATATTTGGTGAAGAATCTGTTTTGAGTCCTCACTTTCAGTTCCCTTGGGTGTATACCCAGGAGTGGAATTGTTAGATCATATTGTAGTTCCCTGCTTAGCTTTTTGAGGAAGGTCATGCAATTTTTAGAGTTAAGTTCAAAAGGTGATGGATGCCCTGCTGTCACCGACCTTGAGAACACTGCAGGCAGCAAACATCTAAGAGAGCAGCCTTGTGTTTTGCAGGTCACTTGCCACCTCCTCTGGAGAGACCTGGCAGTTGTGTACCAAGGGGAGGGAAGGTTTCTGCTGCTGGTCCCAGGGAATCAGGTGGCCGGGCTCTGTGGTCTGGACACCTCCTGAAAAGCAAACTCTGTGGATGTGGAGTTTGAGCATTAACAGGTGTTTGCCTTCACTTCTGCATGACCAGCTGCTCTGAGGGCCACAGTCCTCGACACGGGGAGCCCAGCTGGTACAGACCCATTTGCAAGGGGTGTTTTGGAGCCGGAAGCCTGCTGGGAATGGGACTTGGGTGGGATGGTGGGATTTTTTATGCATCTTAATGACAGCTGGCCTGTGTGGAACTGTAGTTCCTGGGGTGGCTTTCCACAGGCCAGGGCCACAAAGGATGGCTGTCTTCCTGGATGAATGGGCCCTGCTCTGAGTGGAGGGAAGTCACAGGAGTATGGACTGTCACATGGACAGTGTTGGACCCGGCACAGAGAACAGCTTCGGGATGTTCGTTCCACTCGCTATCGAACACCTGGGTATTTGGAAATGTTGACTTTTTATTTTGCAATGTGGAAGCCAAACATCCAGGTGACACTTTGGGCCTTTGACCTTTGGCCTTAACATTTGGGTTGCTACACAATCTACATCTACATTCCCAGTTGTCACCCGAAAGTAGCTGAGGATTTAACAGGCACCTTGGGAGATTTGGGTAACAGAAGCATTCCAAGAAAACCTGTCTGGGCCACCTTTTGTCTCTGCATAGACAGGGTGTGGAATGTTGGTGGAATCCGCTTTTTGTACTGGAGTAAGAGAGTTCAGGCCCTCCGCTCCAATCTGCTTTGTTTCAATATTGAAATGTTATTTTAAAAAGACTGCAGTGAACATAGTTTTGAAGCCCCGTGCTCTCTAGTTCTGTTACTTGGCAGATGGAAAATAATGATGAATTCCACAAAGATCTGGCCATGGGCAGGAATGAAAATAAAGAATCGTGTGTGTGTCGGTTGGCGCAGGGTTTCTTTCCTTCTGGACTTTGTGTGTGAGCTAGAGAGCCCTAGGCACAGGGGCTCCGCTGTGCAGGATCCAGCACCACGTAGATGGCCGAGGGGCTTTCCTATTTTACTCTTTGTTGTGTGCGTGATCTCTGTTTAAGTTTCAAAAGTGAAAATGAGGAAAAAGTAAACAACATGCATACTCTGACCATTTAATTAAAGCCTGTGGCTCACAGCTTGCTGTCTTCTCCCTGATGCTTGCTGTGTTCACACAGGCCTGCTTGTGGCTTAGGCCTGTGTGCCACTGCGGGGTTGTGCTATGTGTGTTTGGGTTTTTTTTTTTTAATAAAAGGGAATCACAAATATACTTCTATGCAATCTGTTTTTTTTGGTCATTTATCAATTGCTCTATAATGGAATCTTATCAGGGCTGAACATGAGACTATCTCATTCTTTCAGTGACTGGAACTAGACATTAGTTTCTACAGGATGACCCATACATTATTAACGACTCTTTTCTTGATAGATTACACTTTTGGGTTGTTCCTTAGAGTGCTTGAAGCAAGTTTTGTTCACGTGCAATTTCTGTGGGCTACTTTCCTAGAAGTGGAATTAACCAGGTAAAATAATATGCGTTGCTAATTTTAACAGTTACCACCAAATTCTTCTACAGAAAGGTTTTCTCAGTTGATGTTCCTGTTCTCAATTGAGTCCTTCTTTGCTCCGTACTCACCAAGTACTGAGTGACATGGAGCCTTCTAATTTTTGTTAATCAGCTGGTGAGTAACAGTGTCTCATTATTGTTTTAATTTGCATATCCCTGGTTGTCAATGAGATTATGCATTTTTTTCAGTGTTTATTGGGTATTTTACAGTCTCTGTTCTGGGTAAGCAAAGACGGCATATGTTCATTTGACCTGACAAAATAATTGTAGCACTGAGAGGGGGGGAGGATTTAAAAGACGCCTCGAAGGGCACCTCGTCTGTTTTTTTGGAGGGTTGACACTGTAAGTTTTTACTGAGGCTTGGAATGGAAACACAGGGATTAACTTTATGCTTTGTCTCAATTTTTATAAAGTTACTGTTGTTGTTTTGCTTGCTATTAAGCAACCACTAATTAGTGGTAGGATGTCCCCTACAGAAGTGCCAGCCAGAGTCTCACCGGTGGCAGCTTTAAGGACATCCATTTAGAAAATGCCACAGCTCATAATATTTGGGCCTGGTGGTATGTCAAGGAATCAAACCCTGGATCAGTGATGTAAAAAGTAAATATTAACAGTACCGCACAAGGCAGCATTGACCCACCGCCCAGGTTCTGGGAGGATGGAAACACCTGTTTGGTAAATGTGCTTCTTCTCGTCGTCAAAATATTTTATTAACATTAACTTGCTAATATTTGTAGCACATCTCCAGGAAGTCAGTATTGAGGGCGCATAGTCCCTTCAAGAGGGATCTCGCGTGGAATATCACAGCCCCAGCAAGACACTCTGGCTGACCACGTGCCCCTGGGGGTGGGGTTGGGGTAGCTGCCATGCCAAGCTACATATGCCAAGATTTAATGTCCCCTCCCCATGCAGTTCAGGTTCAGTTCCATTTGGAATATGCCGTGTGCCAAATCTGGGTCCAGGCGCGAGAAAGACATTGACAGTTTGGACCGGGTCCAGAGGCAGGCACTGCGGTGATTAAGGGCTTATGCGCATGACATCTGAGTGGGGGCTCAAAGAACTGAATATTTACAGCAGGGCTAAATGCTGGATTACGTGGCTTGGTGACGCTGGTCTCTGCTGCCTCCCTGTCTTGCCTTCCACGTGACTGGTGGCTCAGAGGCAAGGAGAGAACTGTATCTGTACCCCTGGGTGAAGGAGCATCTCCTTGTGGGGCCACCTGCCTCTTGGTAAGCCAGGGAGCTGGTACCTGCCTCTCAGGCCCTCTGGCTCTAGTGGTACCCAGGGGTCAGGAGTTCTCATAGAACCAGGCCATTTGGTATCTACTCCCCCAGGTTCTGAACACCCCTCCTGCGCAGGAGAATTTTCTCTCTCCTACAGGGAGACCTGGCCCCTTGCTTTGGTTCTCTGACAAGTTATTGGCCCAGCCAAGCGCACGGCTTATCTCCTGAGTGGAGACGGACTCTCTCTGCGGTGGATCGGGTGCCCCAGGTGCTCTTCAGTGTCAGGGATCTTACTTGCGAAACATCACTTTCCCATCACCAGCTCACAGTGGGACTGTGAGATGACCTCCAGAGTCAGGGCCTCCGAGTGGGGTGACTGCCCAGAACTTGCTGCCTGTGCTCTTGAGAAGAGTCCCCTGTCCCCTGGTGATCCTCCACGGGGCCGGCAGCGCCGAGCAGTGGTCTGTCTGAACCTGGCGGCAGTGACGGCAGGAAGGCTGTGAAGTGCCGCTGCTAACGTGAACTCGGTGGGCCCTGGTGAGCTCCCGTGGTCCCTTACCTCTGTTGGCAAAGTGGACAGCTGCTCCGCCCTCCTGCTTTTATAACTGGAGCAGTTACGGGATGATTTTCTTTATTCTCTGGTTTAGTTCCTTGAATCTCTCATGTGCCTGCGAAGGCTCTGCCTGTATTATGGGTTTTTATGTGATTAAGGCTGAAAACACTTGCGATGCCCAGGGTGTCATTCAGAAGGTCAGTTGAGATTCCTGAAATGAGAGCTGAGATTAGTAGTCCCTCACTTTTTATTTTTTCTTTCCATTTCTCTGGAGTGCCTCGTCCAAAATACTAAGAATGATTCGGACGGAGATGTTAAAGCCATGAACACTAAAGATAGTAAAATTTGCATTTTTTTTTCCTGGTAAGGAAAATTCAATTTTGTTTAAGAATCTAAGTCTATTGAAAATATTTCAAAAGCAGGGTGAGAACATTAGAATCTAGTCTGCGTATTTACAGACTGGGTAGGAGTCACCATAGTTTATTTATTTATTTTTTTACACGTTCTGCTTATCTTTGCAAAGTCTCAAGAAGTTTGCAAGCAACTGGATATAGAACTGAAGTTCCATAAGGATTCATTGCTCCCATATTTGGAATTCTGGGTGTATCTCGGGAACACGACATCTACTCAGCCACCATTAGGGATGGAAGTGGCAGACTTGTGTTCTCAGCTGAAACTTCTTGAGATTTCTAGACAGCATGGGAAAGCCAGGAAGAGGGAAATGAGGGGCTTTGAACCAGAAAGTTCAGGAAGGGTAATGGCGCTTTCCTCGTGGGCTCCCTGAGAGGATGGACTTAGCTAAGTCAGGACCGAGGGCTCAGGGTGGTGCCTGGCATACTGTTGGTGCTTACTAGCATTGACTTTAGATAGTTCGTTGGTGCTCTAGGGCTGGGGGCTCCCAGGGATGAGTGACCTGATAGATCCATACTGTAGGTTGCTGTTCAGGCCCCGTGGCCACTCAAGTTCTCCTGGAGGAAACAGTTAATGCCCCTGCACATCTGAGTGTTTGAGTGCCTGAGTATCTGCCCCACAGGCCTTCACATGTTGAAGATAGTTATTTTCATTTGTCACCATCCTGAGGACCAGTTGTGAGCACAGTGTAGAATCCAGGTGATTTTTCTCTGCCCTCCCTGGACTTCTTGTTCTGCCTTTTTTTCTTTTCGGGTGCTGGAGGTTGAACCCAGGGCCTTGGCACATGCCAAGCACATTTTCTACCTCTGAGCTATATTCCCAGCCCCAACCAACTTCATTTTACAATAAGAAAGCAGAGCAGTTGGTTTTCCGTGCTAAGATTATTGAATGACCACCTTTACTTGAATCTTTTCAGGTACGAAACCAGCATTGGAGTCTTATTATGGAAAGCGTGGTCCCGTCCGACAAAGGCAATTACACGTGTGTGGTGGAGAACGAGTACGGGTCCATCAACCACACCTACCACCTCGACGTCGTTGGTGAGTCTGCTGCTGCGGGCCGGCCTTTCGCAGCCGGTTCTAGTGGACTCATTCGAAGCCATGATAGTGGATTCGCTTGTCCCTCCCCCATATTTAAGGGGAAATTATTTTCACATTGTTTCTGCACTCTGTTATTTGACTGTTCTGATTCCCCATCTGCTGGTTTTCTGGGTTTTTGCTATATCTCCGTTGTTCCCAAACCTGACCTTTTGTAAGGTGGACAGGGTAAGAATCGTCTGGCATTCTAGAACCTGAGATTTACTCTGAAAATGTGAGTGGAAAAGGGGTCGGATATGCTGTAGGAGAACTTTGCTTTTATAACAGGCAGCACTGGGCGTGGTGGCACACACCTGTAATCCCAGCGGCTCAGGAGGCTGAGGCAGGAGGATCAAAGCCAGTATCAGCAAAAGTGAGGCGCTTGGCAACTCAGTGAGACTGTGTGTCTAAATAAATACAAAATAGGCCTGGGGATGTGGCTCAGGGGTTGAGCACCCCTGAGTTCAATCCACGGTACACGCCCCCTGCCCCCGCGCACTTGCAAAAAACCCAAAAAACAAAAAACAGAGGCAACATTTCCTAAAGAAGGGCCACGGTGTCACGTGGGCTGAAGAGGAAAGGAAAAGGTATCACCAGCGCTGAGCCCCCGCTGGCTGTGGGAAGATGGACGTCCAGGTGCCCGACCCCTTGCGTCAGGAGTTGCCCGCCTCTCCAGGTCAGGGTCTGTTCCTGGAATGCATGTTCTCTGGGCAGAGGGAACCACATGGATGAGTTTGTAAGTACTTTCCATCCGAGTGCGCGGAGGAAGAGGCATTTTAACAAACATCTTAAGCTCGTGTAGCCCAGTGTCTCGCAAGCTCCTATTTCTTCCCCAGTTTTGCCTGTTATGGTGGGTTTTGTTGATGACGAGAGGGTTCTCCTCTGTCTTGGAGGGTCCCTACCCGTTGTCCTCTCTGGGAGCACATGCCCACCCACTGTGCTCTGGGGCACGGTCTCTCACGTCACTTCCTGTGCAGGTGCCCCCAGTGTTATCTCACTGTAGGTATCTCTTCTCCTTTCATAATAAAATGTGTTAACTCCTCACAGAGAGAAATTCCACAGGTATTTGAATTGCCCTCCAAGCCATTAAAAACCTTTTGGAAAAAAAAAAAAAAACAAACCTGGATTAACTAAATGGTGTAGATTTGGTTAATTGAAGATTTAGGTTAACTGAAAATTAAAACTATTTTGGCTTTCTGTCAAATTAAAAGAAGTTAAATTCACAAGACACTCTGCACGATAAAGTCTTTATTTGCATTTGCACATAAGCATCCCCTGAAAAGAAGATTTATTCGAGCATTTGAGTCATTCTGAAGCCTTCATATGGAATTTGATAGACCTTTGTACAATGTCTGTCCTATGGATAAAGAATGACTTACAGTCCCCTTTTCTTGTAGAGATTTGTGGTATGATTCTTAGAACTACTATGTTCGTATATTTTACAAAACAGAAAGAGGCCTAATATTCAAATATGAGAAGAAAATGGTCAATATGAATTTTGGCATTCATGTACTATATATAAATCCATCCATCAAAGGGTAGGTGACTTGGAATTTACTTTGGGCTGCATGTGTACCGCATTTGACAAGAAGTGTTTCCAGTTAAGGAAAGCAAGTTGGATTTGGGGTTAAAAGTTCTAAATACCTAATTTTGTAATTAAGTAATTTATTGTTGGAGGGAAGAAAAAAACCAGTGGTGCTGCAGCCATCTTCAGGGGTCAGGCTTTGCATAGGTCCATCGATTGTCCATTGAGGTTGGTTGGGGCCGCTCCAGGAATCACAGAGTCCTGTCATGGGCCCTGCAGCAGCAGGCTCTTGCTTAGGGCAGGTTTTCCGTTGAGTTGTTATGTCAGGCATTCAAAAGCCCCTCACCCACCTCCCCTTTGAGCTTTCTGGCAGCTCATCCCTGTGAAGCCCTGAAATCTCTCTTAGAGTTTAGGGTTGGGATTTGAATCGGGCTGCTGAATAATGGAATTGTGCTGTCTAATGTTAATCCCCTGGCAATCGGTCTTGCTGAAAAGAGCGTGTGATTCAGTGGGTAATGTGCAGGGAGCCTGAGTGTATGGAGTAACGCAGAGAGAGGCCTGATTATGTCACAAATTTGGGAGATCGCCCAGCTAAACGCAGGCCAATAATGACACAATGCTGGTTGGGAATATCCATTAAAACTCAACTCCAATAATTTTCCAAGCCTTGAACCTTCTGTATAAATAGAAGCCAAAAGTCAGCGAAGTATAAGACATTTTCAGTAAAGATGGAGGCGTGAAATACTCTCATCTTTGCTCAGAACCCTAGTAATTGCTTTGAGAAGCACTAATAAAATAAGAATTGAGTCAGCGAAAGAGCCTCGTGTAGACTTACAGGGTTGGCAGTCCTTCTGAACATCTCAGCAAGGGAAACAAGAACGATTCAGGCTTCAGCCGCAAACTTCTAGTGGCCCTTGGGCCCAAATTTAGTGTGTCGCCGCGTGATCACGGCTTATCAGCGACTCCCCCTGTCTCACAGGAAGTCAGGAGCTCTGTTGTTGCTCACATTCTCGTGAGGTTTTATTCTTGTTGCTATGATACCTGGGTTTGTGGCTCAGATGTGAGGAAGCATCAAAATGGGTGAGATCTTTTCACTGAAATTCTTCCTTGCAAAGGCATCCCCATAAGCACTTTAGTGTAAAGGCCGTGTAATTTAAGTGACGTTGTTGTGCTCCGGAATTAAACAGCAAGCCGTTGTAGTGAGCGGGGGAGGCTTGCATTTGTGGGAGTCCTTTTAGGAGCCTGCGTGATCCTCATTAAAATCGACACCATTACTTTTCAACCTTTTACATCAAGGGAAAACGAGCTCAAAGCTCCACGTCACATAATTGTGACAATAATAAAAACAGCTGGCTGTGGGAGGTGGTCAGTCTTTGCTGTGGTTTATCAGTGGGGGGTGCTGAAGCCCTGGATCTGATGGGAGCCCTGCCACCAAGAAGCTGCATCTAGGATAAGTCATGAACTCTTCACTTTCACTGTGCCTGACTCATGAGTGTTAGAAACGAAAGCAGCCTGGTGGTGTGACAGGAGTAGAACATCTGTTCGAGGGCACACTTGGGCACCAGGTGAGTTGGAACAAGTGGCTTAGCTCTTCTAAGCCTCACCTTTGTCATCAGTTGGATGGGAATGACGATCCTTGCTTCATTCCTGTGATGGCTGTATTAGTTCCTAGAGCTGCTATAACAAATGACCCCAAACATGTTTGTTTGAAGTAATACATACACATTCACTTATACTTCTGGAGCCCAGAAGTCCAAAATTTAGGTGTCACCAGGTTTCATGGCTCTGTTACAGCTTCCAGTGGCCATTGTCAGTCCTTGACTTAGAAATATATCACTTCTGTCTCTGCCTCTACCCCCACACATCTCACTTCTGTATCTCAGATCTTCCTCTGTTTTTTTCTTATGAGAACACCTGTCATTGGATTCAGAGCCCACCCTAAACCCAGGATGGTCTAATCTCTGTATCCTTAACTTCATTACATCTACAAAGGCATGGTTTCTTTGTAAGTCCACATCCTTGGGCTCAGGGATTTGGACATGGACAGTCACTCCTGGGGCCACAATTCAACCCACAGTTGTTCGTGAGGCCTCAGGTGGGTTAGCAGGTGAAAATGCCACATTGGCACGCAGGTGACCAGCCACCAATGCCAGTTTCCCCCCTTCAAAAGCTGGATTCTTTTGAGGGTTAGAAGGTATCTTTAATAGCTTTCATTTGCTCCATCAGAAGCCTGAATGCCATATTGGTACCAAAAGAACTGGCCAGTGGCTGCCATTCCCGATTCCTAGTTCCACCTTTGATTGAGGCCATCCTAAGACTGATTGGGTTGTTGCACTTGCAGAAGAGAATCATAGAGTTCAAATGCTTGAAGTTCACTGAGTTGGCCTCTTGATCCCAACCTCCACCGGTCCATCTTACAGCAGAGGAAATCCATTCCAGGAGGGTGAGTGATTCGTGCAAGGACTTGATGACAGCAGAGCAAGGTCTCAGCCCAGGCGTTTTTGACTCCTGGGTCAGGGCATGCCAGCGCCTTCCTGTTGGGCTCGCTGTGGTGTGGACCAGTGGCAACTGAGAAGGAGCTGCTGCGACCCCACCCCACCTCCAGCTCTTCACTGCCAAAACCACAGGAGGCGGAAGTATTCAAAGACTGGTTGCTCTTCCTCACCCACAAAGACCCTTTGGCTTTGGACTGTGAGCTTTTCCTGCTTGGGGTTCCAGTTCTGCACCCCCTGAGACCACTCACCCGGCATTGGGTGTGTAGGATGAGAAGTGCATTTGCTGAGGCTGGCCGTATCTTCTCCCCTGTGAATTTACCTTTCTAGAACTTCACCCCACCCCGGAGCTGAAGCCGTGAGCAGCAGTCCGTGTTGGAGGGGCGGGTTGGGGCCCATCGGGGGCTGCGCTGCCCTCTGGCTGGGTGGAGATCGTGCAAGCTTCAGCACCAGCCCCAACTTGCCTGGTGACAGACCAGAATGGCGCTGTTGACTCGCCTTGACATAAATCCTCTGTAACTTGGCTCTGGACATGATGGGACACGGCCCGAAAGCATGAAGGAATCCGTTCCACGCTGACTCCCCCTCAGGTGTGTGCTCAGGAGGAAGGAGGCGTCCCCCCTGGCGCTGCGCGGCTGGCAGCCCAGTCCCCAGCTCCAGTAGGAGAGACGACCCGAGTTGTGCAGCGGCCCTGAAGAGCCTCTGTCCCAGGAATGTGGAGGCTCTGGTGTGAAGGCCCAGGGATTAAGGAGTGGGAGGCCCCGGGCCACATCTGGAATGTGAACCTGGAGCAGAATGGCCTTTATGTCCGTGAAGAGGGGTGGCCTAGTTAGTTATGGGCGAGGCTCATGCCGACTGCCCCGCGGTGAGGAGCAGCCTTGGCAGAAGCACTGAAGTGCACCACATGCCCGGCCTCCCTCTGGCTTTAGCGCTCTGTTTCCTCCGCTCTCTGGAGTCCTGTGAGGTTCTGAACTTGAAGCGTCTTGACCTTGAGCCTCCTGGCCAGCCTTCATTTGAAGACTGCATATCTGTGATCTCGCAGCCAGTGAATTCTTCTCCGTTTGTTGCTCTGAGGCTAAGACGTGGGGCCTGAGGCCGACACTGGCTGAGTGTGCCTGTGCTGGGGTTTTGCAGTCCAGCTGGAGAGAGGCAGAGAGCCCCCTACCCAGGTGGGATGGAGGTGGCTTGCCAGGTCACAGGTCACGGCAGGCCCTGTGTGAGTGGCACTGGAGCAGCGGTTGAGCCGGAAGTGTGTACCTGAGCTGCTCTAGTGGCTTGGGCGGCCATTTTGGCCTTTTCTCCAAACCCCTTGGTTACTGCAGTTGGCCCGGGGGGTCTCCTTGCCAGAGAGCGCTGACCTGAGGATGTTCAGTTGGGAATTACGGAGGTGGTGGGGATGTCAAATCCCGTCCATCCTTTGCCAGCTCTGTAGCCTTAGGAAGTGATGGTGTCTCTGAAGCTCTGTCCTCTCAGCTGTCCCGTGGGGTGATGACCCACATGCTGAGCAGCGCCCTGGGAGGTGAGGTGGTGAAAGGGCATTGCCATCAGTAACAGCCCCAGGTGACCCTCAGCAGGTGATCCCACACCTCCTGTCCCGTCTCCAGTGAGATCCACAGCCTGTCCCTGATTAAAGGAGTGGTCGGCGTCAGCCCGTCCTCCAGGACAGAAATTTCAAAACTCCTGGTCGCCACTGTTTAATGAGTGTCCAATTGCAACAGAGCAGTTCTTCATTCCTGTTTCGCAGCAGAGCTTCCAGGGGCAAAGGCTGGCCAGTGGACAACAGCATGATGGCTCCAAGTACTGACCGGCAACTAAGTACTTTCCCAGCAAGAAGTGACTCCTTCCAGATTCTGGGAGCAGGGGGGGTCTGTGGAGCCAGCGTGGAAAGGGCATGTTAGTGCTTGACCATATCAGCTTTTTGTCATGTCCTCTGCAAGCCGCCAGGTGCCCTTTGGTCCACAGTTGAGGAAGGAAGCTTTATTGATTGCTTTTGATTCTGGCAGGAGGTCCAGCTGAGGTGGCTGGAGAGAGGGCTAATATTTGGTCTGTGGTTGATCTTTGGCATTGAGTCTGTGGGCAAAGAGGATGCAGAAGTGTTATGATCAGGTTAATGTTTTGCACTTTTTTAAAAAATATTTTTTTAGTTGTAGATGAACACACAGTATCTTTATTCATTTTTTATGTGGTGCTGAGGATCAAACCCAGCGCCTCACACATGCGAGGCAAGCGCTTTACTACTGAACTCCAGCCCCAGCCCCAGTGTTTTGCAGTTTTATATAAGAAGCAGGTCTTTTTGCCATACCTGCAGGTGAGATGCAGGTGAGGCCTGGGCACAGAGAAAGCCACTTTATCAGTGCTGGGCAGTGAGCTTGGCATGAAGATAAGGCTTTATCTGCAGCAGCCACAGAATGCACAGTGTTCCAGAACTTCGGTTTCTGTGTGGCCAAATTGAAATACGGTGGGGCATCCCTGATCTGAAAGTCCCAAAGCTTAAATCCAAAACTTTTTTTTTTTTTTTTTTTTTTGGTACCAGGGATTGACCCCAGGGGTGCTTAACCACTGAGCCACATCCCCAGCCCTTTTTTTTGGGGACAAGGTCTTGCTCAATTGCTGAGGCTGGCTTTGAACTTATGATCCTCCTGCCTTAGCCTCCTAAATAGCTGGGATTATAGGTATATGCCACAATGCCTTGGTTGAAGTCCAAAACTTTTGAACATCATATTGATTCCATTGTAGGCCAATGATTGTCACATTGATTGACAAAATTACAGAAGTTTGATTGTGGAGCCTTTTGAATTTTAGATTTTGTGGATTAGGGATGCTCAACTGGTAAGGTCTATGCAAATATTTTAACCTCTGAGAAAGTCCAAATTCTGAAAGATTTCTAGCTCCTAGTATTTTAGGTAAGGCATATTAACCTTAATAGGAAAGTATTCTGATGAGTTATTACATTTGGAGTTTTGTAGTGCTTAGTGTTCCAGTTCTGAAGCAGGACCTTCAGAGAGATTTTCTGTAAACACAGTATTCATCACAGCTGAATCAACAGCTACTTATACAAACTGAAAGACCCCATTGGGAGATTTCATGCCACCTCCCTGGGATGCGCATGGGGACCTGCCATTGAGTTCTTCTCCTTATTAGAGGTGCGTCCCCAGGTTTCCCTTAGGGCCCCACCACTTATTCCCCTGCTCACATTTGGTTCATGTTCCCAGTCCAGGAGAAGGGAGGCTGTGACAGGGAGAACAGGTCTGATTGGAAGGGTGGCTTTGAGGTTGGATCTGTCACGAAACAGGTCTGGTGCAGGAGGCTGTGGGGAGAAGGTGACGGAGGACACCAGTGTTGCTGTGGAGAAGTTGTTCTCCTGCTTCTGAGAAGAGAGACGGGGGCCAGGGAGATTATTGTTGTCCCTGTTTGGAGAAAGAACACTCCAGCTGGGGCTGCCTGTATTTACTCTTTTGTAATGCTGAGCCCTCGTCTGTGGGGCACATAATGTCAGCACAGCCTGTACTTGGCCTCCCAGGTGACAGTCACTTGAATGAGACACACTTTGTCCCCTTGGAGTTCTCATTTCATAGCGTGAGAGACCCCAAACCGTCACAGTGAAGAGATGATGGGGGGACGTGGAGATTCCTGAAGCACCTTCGCTGTAGGATTCCATCCATCCCTAAGGTCATCAGACAGTGCCCAGCTCTGTCCTCCCCCAGGTCAGGGAGGTAGTGGTCTGTGGAGGGTTGAGCACTGGCTGTTCTCTGAAGGGGTCTTGGAAGCTGTGTTTCACTTGAAAAAAGAAGTTCTTACCTTACTGGTTTGGTTCATGCCCTGGAATGAGACAGAAAGGTGAAGGACATAGTCCTTAAAATCTGTGGTTTTGTCCAAAAGAAGCCAAATCATCCTGTCTGTGAGATGATGGTGGAGTGCTTGTTATGGGCTGGTGGGGGCTGACTGCAGCATCTTGCCCCCCCTGAGCACGGAGCAGAATAGCACCTTCAGAAAGAGAGTTTGGATCTGAGCCTCTTGAGATCTGGGTGACAATTTCAAAGCCTCTCTTTAGGTGATGCTTGTCCTAAGGAGTATCTAAAACCACAGTTATTTTCAGTGTCTGAGTTTTGTCCCCAAGAAAACAAATGGGGTTTATTGTTCAACCTCCCATGTCGTTGTGCCAAAGGGAGGCATTTCTTGTTTGCTCAGATGGGCTGAAAGCTTTTCCTTCTGCTCCAACCACCCCAGGAGCAAAACATATCTGAGAGATTAGCATAGGTCTTTCTGGACTTCCTCTAGAAGAAAGGCATTTCAGAGGATGGGGGTTGATGAAAGCTAGGAACATTTGTACTGTGGACATTCTTCCATGTCCGCATCGATCTTCATGCTTATTAGCAGCAGTGTGCTGGCCCATCATGCATATAGCATAAGTCATTTAATCACCTTGAGGTTGTGCACATCTTTTATTTTCCAGTTACCAAAAAAAAAAAAAAAAAAGCTACAATGACAAGCTTTGTCTACACCCATTTATTAAGCACCTGTGTGAATATTTTTCTAGGACAGATTTCAAAAGGGTCTTTTTGGTAAATAGTTGAAAAACATTTTAAGCTTAAGGAAATTCATTTTGACTTGACTAGGGGCTTGCTGCTGGTTTGATTTTTTTTAAATTTTTAGCATCTTTGCAAATCATTTAGGAGAAACTACTGTAATTTGGAACTCAGCCTTTCTAACAAAAGGGTATTTTAAATTCCTGAACAATTAAAAAAACAAAACAAAACAGAAAACCAGCTAACTTTTCCAGCACGCTCTTCCCATGGAGGAAACCCAGCTAGGCAGACACCAGCTGATAATGTTGCATTCCTGAAGGGAGTGCTCCCCCTAAGCCAGTGGAGGTGCTGGAGCCCAGCGGGATTGCTCTCAGCTGTGTTTACCCCCACTCCTCAGGAGGGAGCTTGCAGAGACCTGACGTCTGAGTTTGCATCAGTGTCCACCCTGGAGCACAGTACAGGGAGGGACCTTGTGCGGATTCTTTGTATTGAAGATTGAAAAGCTTTCATTTGGTAAACCCGACAAGATAAACACACTTAGCGATCTGAGAAGGGCCCTTTCCCGTGACCCTGGAGACATATCGGATGCACTCTGCCATTGTCGCCTTCGCCACGTCTTCTTTTTTCAGAAAATGGTGGGAAGAGATGCATAGCATAAAATTTACCATTTTAACCATTTTTGAACAGACGATTCTGCAACTTTCAGCACCTTCATTGTATCGTTGTGCAGCCTTCGACACTGTCCGTCTCTAGAACTTTCTCATCATCTCAAAGGCATTTCTCCTTTTAACAAAAGGAGAGGCATTTTTAAAATCTAAATTTGGCAAGGCTTTCTGGTCACCAAAGAGTGGTCAGCTCTGGCTTAACTTTATGAAGTCACAGAGCTTGATATCTTAAACATCGGAGGCGTAATTAACACACACAGTCCTGCTCCTGTAATTTGTCTTCAGGAGAAGATCCAAATTGACACCCTGCAGGTAAAAGCTGCTCAGTCCCAGCCAAATCATATGGTCTGCGACATTCATGAGGGAAGGTGTTCGCCTCCCCTGCGGGTCTTCCCAGGCCCCAGCCCCCACCTGCCCTGCACCCCGCTTGTCCACGCTGGTGAGCAGGCACAAAGGAATTAGTGGTGTTTGGCTTCTAGCATTTCACATGGTGCAGCCTCACGAGTCACTTTGTGACTTCAGCTCATGCTGGAGGGAAGACACTTCATTTTTCCCCAAACAAGCTTGTTCTGCAGACTTTGCTGTCTCTGCAAAATGATGCTGGATCCCCAGCCCCCATTCTTCATGAGTGTCCAGAGGCAGGTGTCTGGGCAGAAGGTGAGGCGCTGGGTGACCGTGCAGCAAAGGGGATGGGAGAACAATACTGAAGGAGGTCAGGGGCAGAGACTGGTCAGGTACAGGGTGTGGTTTTGTTTCTTGAAGTCACTCAGGGTACCCAGCGCCCAGGGCCCCTCATCTGTTCAGAACAGGGCATGCTGAAGCACTGGCCATGGCCACTGGGACTCTTTCCCAAGTGTATGGTTTCTTCCTAAGCGGGTCTTACCTTTTTCTGCTGATCATTTTTAAAACTTGGGGAAAACAAAACAAAACTCAGAACCCAACTGGATTTAGCCTGTCTGGCTTGGCTGCCTGGGGCCAAGCCTTGACAAGGCAGTGAACTCACTCTAGTAATTGTAGTGAGCCTTGAGGCCTTTAGCAAGTTATCTGGCTCCTCCAACTTCAGAAGGCTTTGATAAGCAGTGGCCTCCGCCTCCTCCTCCTCCTCCTCCTCCTCCTCCTCCTCCTCCTCCTCATAACTGATCCTCATGCTCAGTGGTTTAGTGCATTTTTATGCAACAAAAGCAACCACTGCCTATTATTTTTCTAAGAAAGCTAGGCTGGGCTTTAGAAAACAGAATTCTCAGTTGTTTTCACTTTTTTTCTAAATCTCGGAGTGTTCTTTCCCTATTCAGCTCCTTGCAGTTGCTAAGAAACTGCCTTTTTGGAGGAAGGGTAATTAAATTTTGATTTTAATTTAGAGGCAGAGCAGGTAAGGTGATCCATGCTTCTTCAGTGAATGGGGGCCGGAGAGCAGGAGATTGGCCACTTCTAGATCGATCCCGGGGAACTCGATTCACAGACTCCTGGTGTCCTGCTGCCAGAGAGTGGTTTTGAGCTGGTTCTTTGTGGCAAGTGCTGCTTAAGTTTGGGGGGAGAAATAGACCAACCAGTGTGTGCTGGGAAACCAGCGGCTCTGGGCTTGATTAATTTATAGGTGTAATTTAAGAGCCTGGTTCTCCTCCTGATCTCTGGGATGCGTGTTTACTGAGCCTGTAGACAGGAGGCCTCTCTGCTCTGTGGACGTTTTTATGGCCTTAGCCATGTCAGAGCAAAAGCTGTAGATCTCCTATGAGTGAGCCTATTCTTATGTCCAGCAGAGGACTGGCATGTTGTAAAGTTTCAATGGTCAATTAACAAAGATTTATTCTTTGTCACTCAGGTATTTTCTTTTTTTCCCTCTCGCTCCATGATTACTTCTTGTAATGAAGCAGGCTGTGTTTTCCTCTGCCGTCTGTAGTTGGTTATGGCCCCCAGCGACAGAGCTGGACTTGAGAGGGCCAGCATGGATACTTAGCCTCTTAGCAGCTGCACTTTCTGCTTTAGTGAAGTGGACACTTGAAAACCGGGCGGGAGAGGGAGAGGGAGTGAAGGCGGGAGGGAGTGTGTTTTAAGGGCTCCAGTCTGTGTTTACTACGCGTTGATTCGGTGGAACCTCATTCCAGCACTGCAGCCAACTGTCCTGTCGACCGCAGCCGCACCCTTTGGACAGCCTTCCATTGTGTCTTAATTTGGAATCCGCACAGGGACCTCTGAGTCGCTATTTTAAATGAAGGTTCTCACCCTGCTTCAGGTCCACAGAAGGTCCACGTGCAACCTGCCGAGCTCAGAACATACCTATTTTAAAATTGCAGTCAAGAATCAGAGGCGAGGGGGCTGGGATTGTGGCTCAGAGGTAGAGCGCTCGCCCCGCACGCAGGATGCACTGGGTTCAATCCTCAGCACCACATAAAAATAAAACAAAGATATTGTAAAAAAAAATAAGTATTAAAAAAAAATCAGAGGTGAGCTGTTCATCAGCCCTTTGGTTTTTCACAGGTTTATTTCGCTCCCCCTGCAGAGAGAGAAATCTGTTTTATATAACACCTGAATGAAACATGCCAAAAGAGAACCTTGCTTAACATGGCAAGTCCCTCCTGGTGGGGAGATGTGACTTTGTTATCACTCAGAAGAAGAGCTGAGCCAGCGCTGGGCTCCGTCCCTCATGCAGAAATAATTCCTGGACTAAGCCCTTTGATTTCAGCTTGCTGAGAAAAGTTGCAAACCCAGGGTTTCTGCTTGCCCAGGGCCTGGTGAGGTTCCGGGGCAGCAGGTTCGTTGTTGGAGGGCCATTGTTCCTCTTGCCCTGGCCCGTCCCCTCTGCCCGGACAGCTTCGTCATGGCCATCCGTCTCTGGCTTTTGCCCCAGCACCTCAGAAGTCAGAACAGAAGTGCAGGCACCGTCGTCCATTCCTGACCCCTGCTCTTCAGGGTGGTGGACACCAAGGAGCGATCCATGGCTGAAGGTGACAAGAAGAGGCGTGTGGTGCTCCGCAGATGCTGGCATCCTGGGACCTTTTCCAAGATGTTTCAGGCCTCGTTCTCCAACTTGTTTAAGGGCAGAGAATAAGGTTGCAAAGGAAATCAAAGCCTGATGTGGAAAAACGAAACATGAGGCCTACTGACTTTTTAGAAACATTTTAAATAACGTTCTCGGAGGTTTCATTTTATACTGAAAGCAGCTGTAATAAGTTTTGGAAGATGGTGTAAGGTTTCTATTACAGAACGATCCTGCCTGCAGTTTTTGTACCTCAAGTGAGAAAGAGCAGAGGGGGTGAAGGGGTGGCTAAGAGGCTATTTCATAAAAGGTGAGAAAATTTGCAAAGATGAATTCAGGTCTGCCAGCGGTGACATTTGGCATGCTGTAATTCGCAAATGTAATAACATTAAACCATTGCACGGGGCTTTTTTTTTTTTTTGGTGAAAATAGTCCGGATAACAGTGGAATAACTTAATAACTGCAGCTCAGCAGTGCTCTGGCCACAAGGAAAGCGAGGCCCCAGCCCTGAAGCAGGCCCTGCCAGTGTTGCCCCAGCGACTGATGCCCGTCGGAGGCTGGCACAGGCCAGAGGCGGCGGTGCTCTGAAAGCGCTCCTTGTTCACGGGGCGGCGTTTTTTGGTAGGATGTGCTCAGTGATGTTTGCTTGTGAAACGATTTACTAGAAACTAGTATGTTTCAGAAAGAGGGCTTGTTTTGAAATATGGCAAATCTGGCTTATGATATTAAAGGTTTTATAGGACTTTTGTTTCAAAAGATATCTTAGGCCCACTGTCAATATTTGTCTTACACACACTCACACACACAGGTATACACATTTGAGTGAAACTCTGAGCCAGGGAATGAGTTGATACCTACAATTCACTTTTCTGAGGGAAGGAATGAGCTGTCTTCGGTCTTGACAGGTACAAAGGGGCATGTTTGTGAACCTGCTGTGGGGTCCAGCCCAGGCAATGGCCTCTCTAAGCTGTTAAATCTCTTGGTAGGAGGTATGTTGGGGAGTGAGGAAGAGGAGTGTGTGTAAGTGGACTCAACTTAGTCCTTCCCACATGGACGGAGCCAGCCACCATGAAAACATACCTCCTTCATTGCTGGTGACACACCAGGCCCCAAGGCTTGTGCCTGAGAAAACATGTCAGCCAAAGAGTGGCACTTTCACATGACATTTGAAGACACCAAGGTTTGACATTTTCTGCCCAGAAAAACTAGAAGTCTTGACTTGTGGGGTGATTGCTTAGCCTGCATGGGTGATATTGGGACAGATGAATGACTTCTTGAGGGCTCTGACATCCTTATCTTTATAATGCAGAGACATAGGTATCTGCGAAGCGATGGGAGATTATAGAAATAAATGTGCTGAAGATAACCACTGGTACTTTTTCTTTCTTAAAAAGTTTTTGAGGGCAAGCAACAGACTGGTGGAGTAAAATCAATTTGCACATGGTCTGGCTCTTGTCCAACAAATTCCACTAAATGATATTTTAATCTGAAAGCCCCAAATATAGAAAGGCCTAGACATCTATCATTCTGATTAGAGCACTGGGGTCCTAGGTGTGGTATGGAGACATCCTTGGTGTGTTTGTTGGGCTGGCCCGGGCATCCTCATTTCCCCTGGCTGTTTTGAAGCTGCAGGTTGAAGGCAGTGGTACCTACACTTCAGGGAGAAAGGGGGAGGCTGGTTGGTACATGTAGGCATGAGGGTGGAGCAGTGATTGGGTGGAGTGTGCCCCTGACAGCACTGCTGTGTGAACTTGTGGTTATTTTATCTTTATTTTTTTTTTTAGTTGGGGGGATACTAGGGATTGAACTTAGGGGCACTTGACCACTAACCCACATCCCCAGCCCTGTTTTGTGTTTTATTTAGAGATGGGGTCTCACTGAGTTGCTTAGTGCCTTGCTATTGCTGAGGCTGGCTTTGAACTCGAAATCCTCCTGCCTCAGCCTCACGAACCACTGGGGTTACAGGCGTGGGACACCATGCCTCTTTTGAGAATACCTCACACGAGATGTTCTGTCCTAACATGTCCTCATCTGCTATCTAACATCTTTCAGTTGAGTAAGTGCAAGGTTGTACAGCAGATCTCTGGAATTTATTCACCCTGCTTGACTGACAGTTTATGCCCCCGACCAGCAACCCCCCATCTGCCTTGGCGGCCACCCCTGCACTCTGAGGGTATGCAGTTGGCTATGCAGACCCCGCACACGAGCTGCATCCTGCAGTGCCTCTGCTTCCGCGGCTGCCCTGTTTCATCCACGTTGTCATCCATGGCACGATTTCCATTTTTTTTTTTAAAGCTAATGGTTTCCCGTTGTATGTAGAGATCACATTTTTAATTTTTCCATTCATTGGTCAATGGAGATTTGGGATATTGGCTGAATCAATATCTTGATTGACAGTGGAGCTGTGAGGAACGTGGGTGTGCTCATGTCTCAGATCCTGAGTTCTTTTGGATGAATACCTCGAAGTGGGACCAAATGGTCGTTCTGTTTTGACTTTTTTTTTAAAGGAGCCTCCATATTGTTTTTCATGGAGGCCGCACTGTTTTGCACCCCCACCAGCTGTGTGGGCAGGAGATCCACTCTCTACATCCTCCCCATTAGCCACCCTAACAGGTGTGAGGTGACAGCCCATGGTGATTTTGGTTTGTATTTTGCTGAGGATTAGTAATGACGCATCTTTTCACACACCTGTTCACCATTTGTATGTTGTTTTTGGAAAAACGTCTGTTCCAGTTCTTAGCCCATCTTTCAGTTGGTTTTTGCTTAATTCTTGAGGAACCTTGGGTGTAGATGCCAGCACACCTTGGCTTGGTAGCCTCAGTAGGATTTCTGCAGAGAGCCCCACTCCACTGGAGAGGAACCTTCTTGAAAGCCACTCAACAGGAAGTGTGTGTGGGGGTGCACTTTGTTGAGAACTCTCTCTGCAGAGAAAGAGCTACAAGACAATGAGGCCCAGGAAGCAATGGCAGGCATCCCCTGTGTCGGGCCTTCTCCCCGACAGTCCAAAAGTCAGCCCAGGCTGGGGGACTGGCTTCTCCTTGTGTTTCTTTCGGGGCCACATCTGTTAAGCCAAAGATTGTCTGCTAGTTCCTGTATTTCCTGGCATACAGTGACATTCATATTTATTAAATAAATGAATGCGTGAATAGAGAGCCAATCAATGACTAAGCTCCTTGGTAGAGGTGATTCCAGTTTTGAGTTTGGTCTAGAGACTTAGGTTTCTAGTTTATATTTTAAAATAAGGGATGCAGGTCTTCTCAGGACATTTTAAAAATGCTCAGGCGACACCATGAGGAGTGGAGCCTTTTTGGTATTCACGGTGGCTGGTCTCTTTGCTCAGCCTGCATGGGCGGTATTGGGACAGATGAATGGCTTAAAGTAACAAATGATCCCAAATGAATTTGCTTGATACAACACACATTTGCTTCTAGTTCTGGGGCCTAGAAGTTCTAAATCAAGGTCTGGTAACCCAGACCTTGGGGCTGTGTGAGGTGTCTTGTCGTTTGCCCGTGATGTTAAGCTTAGTGTTGCCGTGGGTTTGGGAGACCATCCCAAGCACGCTCAGTGAAGCGGTCCCCTGTTGCCATTTGTCTTTCAGATTATCAAAATAAAATCTTTCCTTTTATTCGTTAGGTGGCCACGGATAACCAGTAACTTGGGATATAATAAATTCTTTTCTGGTTTTTTAAATAAGAATCGTTTTGACAAGGGTTGTGCTCCAGCAGGCTCCTTTGAAGTCCTTTCTGTCGTGCATGGGGCCTCCATGTTATTCCAGAGGAGTCAGCCAGCAGACGGAGGCCTTTTTGGCTCCCCCAACAGCCCTCTGGACAGCACACCTTGTTTATGGGTCTCTTCCTCCTCCCACCCCTGCTTGTCCTTTCTCCCCTCTCTCCATCAGAGCGGTCGCCACACCGGCCCATCCTGCAGGCTGGGCTGCCGGCGAATGCCTCCACGGTGGTCGGAGGGGATGTGGAGTTTGTGTGCAAAGTGTACAGCGACGCCCAGCCCCACATCCAGTGGATCAAGCATGTCGAGAAGAACGGCAGTAAATATGGGCCCGATGGGCTGCCCTACCTCAAGGTTCTAAAGGTGAGCACTTTCCAAATCCCAGGGGGCCCCAGACTGGGCTCCCCGGTGGGTTTGGCCAGGTTCTTTGATTTCCTGTTAGAATTGACAGATGATTCTCTCTTTGGCCAGTATGTTAAGGAATTAGCAGATCTTTAGGCTTGCTAATAAAATATCACAAGGGAACTGTGGGGTCGGGGAAGAACGACTAAACTTGGAGTCAGACTAGTTCAGCTGTTTGTCAGCCCTAAAATCTTAGAAAAAATGTCGAGGCTTAGCTGCACCTCTATAAAAGTGGGCCTCATGACATTGTCTCCCCTACAAGATGGTCGTGTAGTTGTCAGTGGGACGGAGTTGATGGAAAGACCTTGATGTTACTCTGTTTTTTATTAATATTTGAGTAGCCACCTTTTAGAATTTTTTTTTTTCCAAAAACTTATTTCAAAGATTCCCTAAATCATTCATATATAGTTTAGGAGTAAACTTTGAGCCATATTTCTATGCCTGTGAAAAGTTTTTCCCCCTTGTGTTCCTTGTTTGTTTGTTTTGCAAGCCTCCATTTTCGTAGCACCGGCCTCTGTTTCCCATCTCACTCGCTCTCAGGACGTAGTAGCACGTGGCAGTTCAGTTAGTCCTCAGCCCCCTGCCTCCCATGTCTCCTGGGTTAAGTTGCCCGTAGAGAATGTCCTTCAAAAGAACAGGCTTCCCAGAACCATAGGTGTCCAACGACTCCCCACCACGAGCGTCTCTCCAGCTAACAATACCCAGGGTCCAAAGGCTGGAGAGAGATGAGCAGCCTGGGCAGCGGCTCTCCCCCTTCCACCTGCTGTCACCGCACCCCACATCCTCTCCATTGCCCCACCCTTTTCATTCTCCCTCAGCCCACAGCTCTTTGAACGTAATGGAGGTTGTCTCCCTGTGGTATGTTGGTGGTGGGACCATAGACAGCCCTCGGTCCTTCCTGGTTGGCCGTTATATTGTTCTCCTATGTCTGTTCTAGCACTCGGGGATAAATAGTTCCAATGCAGAAGTGCTGGCTCTGTTCAATGTGACTGAGGCGGATGCTGGGGAATATATATGTAAGGTCTCCAATTATATAGGGCAGGCCAACCAGTCTGCCTGGCTCACTGTCCTGCCAAAACAGCAAGGTAACCATGTTTTCGTTTTTGTTTTCATTTTTTTAAAAGAAAGCTGGATATAGAAGCTGAAAAGACTTGGTGCTTTGGGAGCCTGCAGGCAGCTTCTAGGAT
Source organism: Marmota monax (assembly GCF_021218885.2). Lineage (NCBI taxonomy): Eukaryota > Metazoa > Chordata > Mammalia > Rodentia > Sciuridae > Marmota > Marmota monax. Next base: position 34,605,215 of record NW_026692881.1, on the reverse strand, counting down.
AACCCCTGTGGCCTCGGTATATTCATAATAATCTTTCTTTGGTGATGCGGCTGGCATAGTGCCAGCAGCCATGGAAAAATGCCCACAATGTTCAAGGTGCTTGCTGTCATTTCTTCTGAAGAGTGCCCTCCACCCCTACCCAGTTTTCTCAGTCATCTCTTCTGGTTTATCTTGTCCGGGCTGCACGTTTCCCACCATGACTGCACATTAGCACCGTTTTATACACAAACTGGCAGAATTGTTGAATTTGTAGCATTCAAATATCAGAAATATATGTCCTTCTACTCCAGATTTTTAGAGAAATATTGGCATGCTATTATTTGTCCAGGAAAGTCTCTTGGACAAATTCTTTGGTTCCATAGTGGATCCTACCCTAAATTTGAAGATAGTGCATCTTACCCACTGAACGTACTACTGGACGCTGTCAAAGGCGGAAGGTGGACCTTCTTAGTTTGTCGTGACTCATGTTCAAATATTTTTTATTACAAAAGGAGAGAAACCACCACAACAGAAAGCCCAGTTTTTCTCTTGCCAAGATCATGCTTTCTTCCATTCTCTTTCAAGGCTTTGTAATGCAAGATGGTTTTGCAAAAATGAAATTAAGGATCTGGTAACCGAGACAACCTTCCCACCCTGGTTGGTTCCCACAGGGCCATGGGGACAAGAGAGGTGTCTACCTGGGCTGTTTACAGTGCTTTGTTTTCTTACACAGCCATTTAGATAGAAGCATCCTTTTCTCAAGCTGGGAGTCTGCAGCCAATAAGACCAGAAGCCAAATTAGCCTTTTGGGCACTGTGCCTTTGGAAAGCCACCCCCTCAATCCAAACTAAAGCAAAGGCCCAGCGAACAGACCTCTGTGGGTTGATTTTTCCATGCGTTTGATTGCATGCATGTCTAGGTGGTGAAGCCGGTGTGGTGACGGGCCTGCGGAGGTGAGCTGGCCGGTGTGCTCAGGGTCTTGGTTGTGGGCTTTGTGGATGGCTGCAGTTGGAATCTCGCGGTGGCCAGCGTCTCCTGGAGCCGCCGTGGAGGCCCATGGTTCCGTGGCCCCTCCACAGTCCTTCCTGTCTCTAGCCTTTTTCTCGCTTCCTTTGTTTTCTAGGCTGCCGGTGTTAACACCACGGACAAAGAGATTGAGGTTCTCTATATTCGGAATGTAACTTTTGAGGATGCTGGGGAATATACGTGCTTGGCGGGTAATTCTATTGGGATATCCTTTCACTCTGCATGGTTGACAGTTCTGCCAGGTATATACTGCTCTTTCTTTCCGTGGGTTTTCCCCTTTTCTTGGTTGATTGCTATAAAATTAACACAGCTTCTGTTCCCAGAAATGGCCCCTTTTATCCTTGCATAAAGATTGAAAAATATGCAAAATGATCCCCCAGGGATTAAGAAAGTTGCTTTGGAAATTCACTTACAAGGAGATCCCACACTCACATTTATGATCAAGTAAAATTTCACCCTTAAAACCCAAAGGGATCTTATATTTTTTTTTAGTGAGTCATGGAGCCAATGTATAAATTAGCCCATCACCCTTCTCATAAAGAAGAAGTAAAAATTACTTTATAAAATTCAAAGTAATTTTTTCTCATTGCAAATTCCATCTCGTTGAAATCCCATATGTGGTTTTTCTCCCCCTCTTGTGTTTCTAATGAGATGTGAGCAGATGGATGTTCATTGGGGTGCCTGGGGGAAGCACCCTGCAACGTAGGTGTGCAGAAGCAGTGTGTTACCTACCTTGGGAATCGGTGGCTTGTTGCATGTTGCAATAGAATGAACTCTCATTGGCCTTTTCTAGGGAGCATGCTTGTGCCATCTTAGGCTTGATGTTATTTCTGCCCTGCAAAGAAATAAACATCAGTGAAGCCCTGTTGCTAAACGTTGCTGCTAAGTCTAACCAACATCTCTGTTCTAGTCTTGACAAACCCTGTTTTCTTTGTTACATTTGCTGCTATTGTTTCGTTTGTGAAACTGCATAGACTATGGTTTGCTAGCTCATGATGTTCCACTCCAGTTATTAATTCCTCGTTTTTAGAGTACAGTGCCTACCTGCATGCCTGTTTTATATCAAGTAAAAATAAATTGATCATTTCATTTTGTGCTGTGCTGCTGAGAGTTGACTATCTTTGCAAGTATTTTTTTTTCTGATTAAAATGTATAAGCTTCAATACCATTGCATCCGTTTTTCCTTTTGTTGTGAATCTGCTCTATGAATATTTGCTTTGAAAAACGATGAGATGCCTCTCCTGTTGAGCTTGCTTTAACTTGCAGTACTGCATTCTGCAGGTGCCTAACTGGCACTTCTTAACCAGTTTGCCTGATAATACTAGCCCATTAACTAAGAATGCAGTTTGGGGGAAAAAAAAAATACTGTTTGGAAATACACTGCTTGTAAATTGATCACTGAAGACTAAGAAGGGGACAGATAATATTTGATATAAAAAGTTGCTAAATTAATTACATAAGTATGCACATGCAATGCCATTTATATTTTTATACAAAACTCTTAATGGTTATTATGGAATATTATAAACTTTGTGTATTTTGTGCATAAAGATTTTATATCATAATTGTCTTTATAAAGAATGCATTGGTTTAACTGAATAGCATGGGGGACTGTATTAAAGAAATCAAAACATTTTGGGGGACAGTCTATTAGCTGAACACTTATCTGTGTTCATCTGGGAAAAACAATCTTGTAGGGCTTTGCTGTGAAAGAGCCCACCCCAGTGACATGAAGCACCATCATGTCCTCCTTAGGAACAAAAAGGGCACGCTCATATTCAAGAACTTTGAATTTGGTTTGCCTTCAGAGGCCACCATGAAAGATGGTCCCTTTGTTGTGGGTGTAGTCGATGATCCAGCTCTGCCCCAATGACCAACAGAATGTGGCTTGTAGCCTGCCCATTGTAACCTGGTGTCAGCCACTCAGTGCTGGCAGACACCCACTAAGACCAGAGATGGTGACCTCCTGGGCCCTGATGGTGGAGTGAGGAACCCACGGTCATTTGTTTGCATCTGGGAGAGCCTCAGGCCAGAGGCACTTGCAACTGGGCCCCTGTTATCCTGCAGCCTTGAGTTACGGGGACGCCTACCTTGACTGGAGAATGGCCGTCGCCCTTGATTCCTTTAATTACACTGTGACTCATCACTCCCCTGTCCTAACTCTCTGGCCTGCTTATCTGTTCCTCCCCCTGCGACCTGCCATCTAGCTCCTGTAAGAGAAAAGGAGATCACAGCTTCCCCAGATTACCTGGAGATAGCCATTTACTGCATAGGGGTCTTCCTCATTGCCTGCATGGTGGTGACAGTCATCCTGTGCCGAATGAAGACCACCACCAAGAAGCCGGACTTCAGCAGCCAGCCTGCAGTGCACAAGCTGACCAAGCGCATCCCCCTGCGGAGACAGGTAACAGAAAGTAGATAAAGAGTTTAAAGAACCTTACTCCTCCCCAACCACCCAGCCAGCTCTTGGATCTTTTCCTCTGCTTTGATGTCCTCTCTTCGTTGAGCATCATTGTGTGATGCTGCCTGGTGGGCTCAGCATTTGGAGCTTGGAGAGTCAAGTCACAGTGCTTGGGGCGGGGGGTGGGGTGGGGTGGTAAATGAGGTCTAGTTCCAAGGTCAAGAAAGGACAGTAATAAGAGAGTCAGGTCCTCAGCAGGACTGGAAATAACTCTGGAGGGACTCCAAGTATAGCTGTCTATTCATCATAGGCCACATTAGTGTCCTGTATCTATTTTTTATTTATTTTATTATTATTATTTTTTTTTTGAGGTAGGCATGGATATTGGATGGGACTTATACCACTAGGAGAAAAGAAACTCTAGTCCTCTTTAATTTAAGTCAAGATCTGAACCCTGGGGCTCAGAGATGTACCTGAACTACTTATTTCCAAACTGAATTTTGGCTGAGTTCCTCTGATTCTTTAAAATAGCGTTGAATGCATATATTATATATATTTACTTTTGTTAGTAGGTCACAGGTGTGGCCATGGGCCTGGTGGTAGGATGATTTTTCTGTGAAACTGGGAAAGGATTGCTTTTAACCTTAAACCTGGTCTTTGGTGGCTGCTTTTCTTGTATTTGCCTTCTGATTGGTTGATTTTGGCTTTGGGAAATGGGACAAGATTGTCTTCACTGTGCCCTAAGCCAAGGGTCAGGAAATGCTATGAAGGAACAAAGGGAAGGTACATATGAATGTGAAGTCTTAGGAAAATATTTGGAACTTGATTCTGATAAAGTGTTTTCCTTTTTTTTTTTTTTTTAAAGTAGTAAGTGCCACAGCAGCTCACTGGCCTTGCTTCAATATGAATTTTAGTAGAATTTATGCTAAAATTGCAGATTCCATCATCCCAGCCCTGATTCTTATTCAGTAGATCTTGAACAGAGCCAGGAATCTGCATTTTAAACAAGTTCCCAGGTGATTCTTAAAAGTGCTTTGGGAAATTCAGGGTTCATCTCCCTTCTGGTCATAGGACTTGGGTATCCATGGCATTTTTTGGACAAGGCATTGGGAAGGGTTAAGGACCCATTGATCAGCAACAGTTTCCGCATGGATCTGGCTGTCCTTGGCCAGCTCCTGGCTGAATGGGTCCTTGCTAAGGTCTTTGGAACCATGTCCCTTGCAGGTCTGTCTTCGTGGAGGCTGAGGATAGAATCTGGGTGTGTGTTAAGTATGGGCAGATGATCGTTGTGCCAAGAACATGGGAGAAAGGGGGCCCATTGGGTCATATCTGCCACCAAGAATGCTGCTGTTATTTTGAGTGACAGCACTGTCATTTGTGAGGCCAGAGAAGCAGTGATGGCCCAGAGCCGGTTGCCTGGTCCGTTTCTGGAGAGTCTAGTCCTGAGATGACCCTCACCTGGCTGGATAGTGCTGTGGCTTCAGGCCACGTGGCCACTTTGCCCCACCCTCCCTCCTCACCAGTCACCTCTGGGCTGCTCTTAAAGCATCCACACTTGGGATCTGGCACAGGGAGTTGAGAAAAGGGAGTGGTGTTCCCATTGCTATTATTTTCTTCTAATAAGGCAGGAGGGGAACCCTCTCATGTGGCGTAACTAGGCTCTCATCCTGTAATTATGTCATCTTTTCTTTTTTGTAACTATTAGGATGAAAGAGGAAGGTGCCCTTAAAATCTCCTGACTTCTCTCCATCGTCCATGTCCACTTAGAGTGGTCATCTTCTCGCTTGCTGTGTAAGCCCCGGGGACAGAGGCCCTCCCGTGTTCTTCCCTCCTTCCTTTCACTCGTCCTCCTTCATCTGGTGCTTGGTCCAACCCAGGCTCCACAGGAGGCTTCAAGGTTATTTGGAGGCTGTTATTTGAAATGTGATTGCCTTGTGTTGGAGAGGGGCAAATGGTGCAAGAGAAATGGGAGTGGAGAAACATCTCTGGGAGTTAAGTTTTTTGGGAATGTCGACACACCCCCAGTTCTTCATATATGTGAAATGGGGAGCATTATTCATTGTTCACAAAGAACATCCCTCAGGGAGCCCCGTTGGTGGAGGGGGAGATGCCTGTCCCGTGTCTAGGTAAAAGAGGGCTATTCGACCATGCTGGAGGGAGAAGCCACACAAAGGCCCCAGGGATGCGAAGTGAGTCTTCACCAGGTGACAAGTGAGCCCATCATTGGCTGTCTTGGGACCCTTGCCCCCAGGCTCTCAGGAAGTCACTTGCATCCTGCATTGGCCCAAGCTCCTGTGTGACACAGGTCACACTCGAGTCTTCCTGGCTCCAAGGCCTCTCTCTTGATGTGCTCTGCCAGAGGTTGGTGATTTATCCTGTTGTGAGTTTTCCTTCTTAACATTTACTAATTTGCACTGGATTTACTGGGTGCAAGACAGACATTTCATTTATGTTATTTTTTTGGAACAACAGATTTTCCCCCCAGTACTAAAGAAGGTGTTTCTTGGAATCATGTTCCAGTAACTATGAATTTTTGAGAATTTTCATGCACCTTGATGCTTGGGGAAACTCAGGTGGCTTGGGGCAGCCCCCTTGGGAGGGGACTCATACCTCACTCAGGGTCAGGGCTCGGACACTGTGCTGCCCTGCCCACCTGCTGCTGTTTCCTGAGCACTTGGCATGTCAGAAGGGACCAGCAGCCGTCCACCCAGACAGGGGCTTCTTGGTGAGCCTGTTGGCCTTCCTGTGGCCCTATAGGGTGGCCAGGGGCCATGGAAAAGCAGCCTGTGCACCTATGAACTGAAGGGGGGGCTTTGCTCCCTGTGATGCCCACAAGTCACCTGGGGGTGGCAGTGGGGTGGTGCAGGTACAGGAGGGGACACAGGGGACGAGCTGGGTGTGCTGAGGAGGATTTTCAGTGAGTATGTCAACTCCTTGCTCTGGAGCCAGAAGCACCCATAGGGTAGGATGGAGATTCGAGTGTCCTAGAGTTGGCTCTGTCTGGATGGTCATGTCCTGTGCAGCTCCCACCAGCTCCCACTGCCCCCAGCAGCTCACCAGAGGCTGAGGGGGGGTGGGAACCAGGTGGGGTGGGGTGATTCTTCAGGCTTCAGTTTTGCCCTCTCAGCCAGATACAGGGAGAGTAAAACCAGAGAAAGTATCATGGGTGTCTTTTGTGATGATGTCTTTGAGGCTAGGAGTGAGGCAGAGATGCAGGAGAGGAGTAGGTGACTCTGGAGCCTGTTCTGGGCCAGTGTGACTGGCCTCCGCATCACAGCAAACCGAAGAAGGGGGCTCTGGTTCCGGAGGGGGATTGCTGTTTCTAGAAGGAAGTCGTTCTAGAAGGGAGCTATGCTTCTGGAAGCTTGCTCACTGGCAGCTAGACCCCACGAATGTCCTCTGCAGGGTGGGCAGTCCAAGGGCCTCGTGAAACCTTGCTGGTTCAGAAAGACTTGGGTGCTGAGCATGGTCATGGGCCACCTCACTGGGACCTGCCCTTTCTGTGGACCCCTGGCCTTCCCCTGCCCCTGCTTGGCGGCTCTCTTCTCTCAGCCTCTGAAGGACACGTGGCCTGACTAAGCTCTGACCTGGACTCTAGCTGACAGGACCTTCTAAGTAGAAGCTGGCTGCCCGGCCGGGTGCGTCACGGCCCTCACAGGTTGCTCAAGAGACTGGGGGAGGCAGAGGCCCGTTAAGGGATAAACTCAGCGTCTGATAAACTTCCTCGCCTAATTACCCAAGTTTTGCTGTGGAGGGGAAAAACCCCTGGAAGCTTTATGCAGACCCCCCCCGCCCAGTTTGACCCAGTGACAACATTTGTCTGTCTGTAGGCCATGTGGGCGAGACTTGGGGCAAAAGTGCCGTCCTCAGGCCTGGTCTGGTTGGGGAAGCTGGCCGCAGCCTCAGGGTGGGCAGGCTCCTGGGCAGGCTGCGGCCCAGGGCTGGTGTCCTCAGGAGGAAACACAGAGAGCGCCCTCCTGCCCGCTGTCCTCCCTGGGAGGTCCCCTCTAGGTGTTCAGCTTTGTCTCGTATGAAGAGAGAACACTTCCGTGGTGGCCCCTTAAAAAGCCAGGGGGAGAAAAACCAACCCCACTTTCTTGCTTAATCTCCCATATGTAGTGTGGAAATATACGAAAAGCCCATTTAGTTAAAAGCTTGATTTGTGGCACATGGTAAAGGGACATTCCGGAAAGCAAGGAAGCTGAATTGGAGACTGTGGAAATACATGTTTAAAAAAAGGCCTTCCAAGGCTTGGGTGGGAAAACAGTTCACCAGTGTTAGCATTTATTGTTTAGAAGTAACTTCTCACCAACAATGGGGTGTTGTTTTTTTTTTAATTGGAAAGAAAACTTCAGAATTGAAGTAGGAATTGAAGACTATGTAACAGGGGAAATTATGATTTCATGGAAAAGGGGAGAAAAAGTGATAATCTAATAGTGCTGAGGAAGAAGGGCTTCCGTGGGGGCCCAGGGCCTCGATTCCAAGGACAGCAACCCCTGAAACATGGCATCCCTCGGGGACCTGCCTGCGGGGGGGTGGGGGTGGGTGGGGGTGTTGCGCCAAGCACTCCAAACAGGTTCCCTTCCAGAGGAAGGGAGTGAGGGGAAAGCCAGTCGAGCTTTACAGTCCCCAAGGGGGTTTTAAAAGCACTCTAAAAATGCGTGGAGGTAAAATTAAGATGTGCCTTGGATGGGACCATCAGGCTCAGGCCTTTTTATACTGGGGGCATTTTCTTACCTTTTTCTGCTTTGTGTTTTTATAACGAAAGTATTTTCCAGATTTGTATATTTAATCTGAATCTCTACACTTCGTCTCAACAAAGTAAGCACAGTGTTGTATTTTAATATCAGTGAGAACCACACTGTGTAAAGGTTTCCATTTCTGTTATTTATTTGAGCCTTTCTGTTTTGTTTTGGGGCTGGGGATTGAACCCAGGGGCACGTAACAACTGAGCCACATCCGCAGTGGCCCATCCCCCACCTTTTTTTTTTTCTTTAAATTTTGAGGCAGGGACTCGCTAAGTTGCTTAGAGCTTTGCTAAATTGCCGAGGCTGGCTTGGAACCTGCGATCCTCCTGCCTCAGCCTCCTGGGCTGCTGGGATGACAGGTGTGCACCACCGTGCCTGGCTAGCTTTTCCATCTTAACAGCGTTCACATTACAGGCTTATGGAGATGCTGTGTTTGGGGGAAGGAACACATGTGTATGAACTTGTGCCACAGTTGGGGGATGCAGGCTCCCTTGGGGTCAGAGGTTTGCTGTGGAGCAGTGTCAGACTGAATGTTAGAGTTCTCCGTCCTGTTTGTCCCTGGGACTGTGTTACCCTGTGTCTGGACGCTCCCTGACTCCTGGATTCTGCATTTCTCGTTTGCTGGAGCCCCATCCCACCTGGTTGGGAGCAGAGGCCTTGTGAGTCCCAACTCAGATGTGCCCATTAGGTCATATCCTGTTCTGCAGGCAGCCCTCCTGTCACCTGGCTATCTTCCCGGTTGTGCAGTTAATGACCTCTAACAACCCGAGGCTCCGGGTGGTCCACAGAGAGGTGCCATCTGTATTCACTGGGGTCTGGATACAACTGATGTTCAAGGCGCTGAGGGAAAATGCTGTGGGTTGGGAGCAAATATCACTGAGCTCGTGCTGAGGGCCTGAGCTCACCCCCGCCTCCTGGTCACTGTGAGGTGGAGCTGGGCTGCCTCCTGTGTAACGGAGGGGAACTTGGGCCGGGAAGGGTGCGTGGCTTCCCGAAGCTCACAGGGCTAATGCTGTTGGACCTGCAGGATGGACCCTCGGTGTTGGGGGATGTGGCCTGGACAGTCCACGGGGTACCCATATTGAAGTGCACACAGTGTCATGACGAGGACCTTGCAGCAGAAGAGAGCAACAGAAGCGTCAGTCTTGCCATTTCTCGTTGTTAGAGATGGTGTATGCTCTGTTTGTCAAAGAAAAAGTGCTGTTTCTAAAACATAGAAGAAATATACATACATGACAATAAAACCCAAACGATCTAGAAAATTCTGAAGTAAGGCCTATTTCTACCCTCTCCCCGCTCCTGGTCTCTCCCGCAAGGGTGACTAAGTCTCTTAGATCCCCCCCAGAGCCGTTTTGAATGCCTATGTGCTCACCCTCACTGTGGGAAGGCTGCTTTCCCCACATCCTATCCCCTGAGCCTCCCTTAGGAGAGGGGTGAGTTTTGGGGACAAGGCGGAGAAGCTGCACGTGCTTTCTGGATGTTGACGTCATCGGCCCTCGGCTGCCAGTGATTTCCCAATCGCTTTCCCATCTTCCATCGATCAAGCAGCACACGGTGCACCCCAACAGTGCAGTTCCGGGAACTCTGGAGTGCCCTGGTGAGGGTCTACGCTGGTGGTCCTGCAGAGCATCCTGGCTGCAGAATCCGCTGGAACCTGGCCACCGGGGCCTGTATTGTCTCATTGCTAGGCCGACTTTTACTAGTTTGGCTGGGACTTCTTGCCTGTGATCTTCTAGTCCAAGTGTCCGCTTCAGCAAGTGGTGATTTTTGCTGGTTCATGCGGAGGAACTTTCCAGAAGATCTTTTTAATTTTTGAAAACACCAGGGGCCTTTTGTACCTTTGGCAGGCACAGCACGCAGCCAGGATACAGAGTGAATTAGGTTTAGAAGGAAAGATGGGAGAAGCATCCTTGGCCAATCCCATTCCTGAATCTTCCCGAGCCCCTTCTCTGTGGACGACGCTCAGGATGTTTGTGTGGTCAGTGGAAACTGGAAACTTGAGAATCTCTGAAAGTGCCTGATGTGTCCTGCAGATGAAGTCAGCCCACCATAGCCAGGTTGGATTCCACGTGAACTGTGGTGGGGCTTGGAAGTCATTGCCTGCTGTGTCCAGGGAAGGGCTCCTGCCTGGACTGTGACGTTGGTGGGCAGTGCGAGTAGGTTTTACAGGAGCCCATACCTACCGTTTCATCTTTTCCTGCTTGTTCTGCCATTTGCCTTTGCATCTTGGATGCTTGGGCGTGGGGCTTTCACCTACAAAATTTGTGTTTTGATATGGCACAATCAGTAAACCATTACTCATCGTTCCTGCATGGTAAACTTGAACAACAGCTCCCCCTGCCCAAAAGACAATTCAGGAGGCTCAGAAATGTACTCATATACATTTTGTTTTTATGTTTTTCACATGCATTTAAAAAGGGAATTGAAATTCTATGTGAAGCATCGGCCAGCTTCTTGATTTTTATACTGAAAACAGTTTGATTTCTCAACTACCCCCCCCCCCCATTCATTCTTCGGCATCTTCTTGAGTTTCTAGCCTGCCTTAAGGGTAGTCTGGGTTTAAAAAGACAGAAACAATGCTTCCTGAGTGGGTGAGAGCAGGGAGTACAAGTCCTCTGGTTCCCTGTGAGAAGAGTCCAAGATCTACCATGTAAAAGTTCCTCCCAACCAACCTCATCGGTTCATCTGGGCTCGGTTGTTACCCGCTCTGCTGACAAGGTGTCTGTCCGTGTAGCTGGGCGTTCTGTCAGCCCTCGCAAGATAAGAAGCCAGGGGCTTGGTGGGCTGCTTGGGTGGCTCACGTTTAGCCTCATATTCTGACTTTTGGGCCAAAGTCTTGTTCCTGGTGTAGAGTAAGGATGTCTTCTAGCAGCCCGTGACCATCTGAGATTGTGTAGTCATACCCAGGGGTGGCCTTCAGGTGGGCTGTGCGTGGGTCTTCCTTTACAGATACCAGCCAGGGGAGATGACAGATTTAGGAAATAATCACCTAATCAGGCACAGAAGGAAATGGATCTGGGTGCATGAGCAAAAGAACCCCGCCTGCTCCCAGGTGACCGAATGAAGGTGTCTCTCCCTGGATCCTCTGCCTCGCCTGTGCACTGGTTTCTGAAGCTGAAGCGGACCAGAGGCAGCTCATTCTCATTGAACGGCTTGGGGATCAGCAAGTTTCCAAAGGACTGGGGAGACTGACTGGGCCCAGTGCCTGGGTCTTGGCTGACCTTGAATAGAGGCAGTCGGAGCTCTTTCTTTGAGATGTTCTGCTTTACGTTCCCAGACGTGGAGGAAATATGGAAAAGTTTGTTTCCTACAAGTTTTGGAGAAAGTTCATGAGCCTAGCATTGGTCAATGAAGAGCAGAAAGAGGAGTTTGATTACTGGGGGCTCAGTACAGGTGTGGGTGCAGGCAGAGAGGCTGTGACGAGCCACTGAGGTCTGCCTGTGTGGAGCAGCTGTCTTAATTAGGATAGAAAGGAGACAATAGTTCAATCAGACTTAGGTAAAAATTTTGTTTTGAAACCCGATCCAAGTGCTGCGTCGAGGGGGGACAAAGGAATCAGAGTCCAGTGGCTTTCATTTTGGTTCATGGCTTTTCCCAGGCCCCACCTGCTTTCTCTCTAAGAATTGATACTCTGGCTGGGTTCCGGCTGCCTTCCCGCCTTTCCAGGTGGAGCCAGGATTACATCTGTCTTTGCATTTTGTATCCAGGTTTCCGCAGAGTCCAGCTCCTCCATGAACTCCAATACCCCGCTGGTGAGGATAACGACTCGTCTGTCCTCGGCCGCTGACACCCCAATGCTGGCAGGGGTCTCGGAGTACGAGCTGCCAGAGGACCCAAAATGGGAGTTCCCCAGAGATAAGTGAGTATTTCTGCCAGGCACATCCCTGAATGGAAACTTGGATGGAAATGGGAATCCTGGATGGACACTGTCATTCTAGGTCTTGACTGCAAAGGTCTTGCTCTGATGGTGTCAATAGGAGTGAGATTAACTTTCCAGATAACAACTCCTAGAAAAGATTAAAATTTTTTTTTAAATTTTTTATTTTTTTAAATAGCTTATTTAAATCAGAGCTACAAAGTTCTGGCTTTTTCCCCAAACAAGATGGCATCTGGTTATCATTTTTTAAATTTCTGGACAATTCAAAACCAGTCAAATGGAATAAAAGCAGAATTACTGGAAATTACTGGAAAATGATTGTTCTCAGGTTTATTTCTTTGGAGAAATTAGAGTGTAAATTGCCTTTAGGATCTTTACCCATTGCTGCTGTTTTCAATGCTTATTAATGTAATTTTGGGCTGAAAAGCTTCAGATATGGTACCTAATATTTGACTTCTATGGTGCACAGTATTGTCTTCACAGGGCGGTATACAGGTGTTGCCATAGTAAAAGGTGGCCATTTGGGCTTTATTGAAGGCATTGCTGGGAGCTGTGTGTCTCTGGGTCTCACTTGAGCAAGTCCATGTACTTTGGACTCTGTTGGGCTGAATTTGAACCCTGACTCTGCCAGTCAGTTCCTATAAAACGAGGGTCATGGTGCACACCTCCCAGGACTGAGCGCAATTCTTGGCCATGGGAGCCCCTTTCATTTCCATTCATGTCTTGGCGACCTTGAAAACCCTTAGCAGATGGTTGTGCCAGTCACAGAGCCAGTGGGGCAGATCATGGGCTGCTAGTAGAGACATCCCCACCCCGCCACCAGCCCCACCTTCTGAAGGGGAGCTCCCTGAGGACTGTCTGCTCACTCTGAGGTACTTGTACTAACTGGAGTCCCAACAGCTCTAGAGTGGTAAAAGGTGCAATGCTGATTCTCTTTCTGTACCAGATAAATTGGAAAGAGCTCTTAACCTGCTTATGAACAATTACCCCATTTGTCTCCCTAAGATTATGTTAGAGATGCACTTCTTTAATATACATGTACAAATTTGGAAACACAAAGATCAGCTTTTCTGGAGATCCTATAAGGAGTTCTCTTTGGAAGGAAGAGGAAGTTTATGCGTCACTGGTGATTTTGACTTATACAATTTCACATTGCTTACCTTTTCCAACAGCCAATATAGAGCTACGAATGCATATCATAAGCTAGAACCAAGTAATTGTCCAGGTATTATTCAATTAGCATATTAATGGAAGTAATTTCCAGTTTCTGAATACTGTGGGGAAAACACCGTTCATTAAGGCTTGGCTGTCGGACATGCACTGGTGAGGCACAGGGGAAGCACAAAGAATGGTTTCTTTACCTGCAGAGTGTGGAAAGGGGAAAGGGTGTTTCTCTTGAACCCTGCCAGCCCCTGGCTGTGAGTGATTATATAAATAAGCTAGTTCTCGCACACATTCCTCTGTGTATAGCATTGAGCTGGGGAGTTGTGCTCATGGGTAAGGAACTTTGCAGCCTCAGGTTAGGTCTGTAGCTTTTGCCACCTGTGACACCCTGGTCAACAGTAGGAGTCTGTACTGCACTGTTAGCTCCCACCTGGGGGTCCCCCAAGTGTGGAAAATCTGAGTACTGTGCATTTCCAAACAGTGTTTAGCCCCAATGTAGGTGGAGCTGATTTCCAATGAATGAAGGCTATTTAGAAGCAGTTTATTAGATCGGAGGCAGAATTTATACAAAGAGAGGATTGTTATGCTTGTAGTAGCAGGGCAGTAGGACATAAATTAGCCATTTTTCCAATGCAAATGTTTATTTTCTGCCAAGATGTTAAATTTAATTTTAGCTCTGAATGGAAACAGGATGACCTCAGCATAGCATATGCTGCCCTCAGGTTTTTTTGTTGTTTTTGTTTTTTTGGTTTTTTTTTTTTTTTTTTTTTTTGCTGAACTTTTGCAAATCATTGTGTACTTACTTACCGTAAATACTGTTTACTAATGGCGGCTCAGTATTTTGCTGTTAGGCTTAAGAAACCACATTCAGAAACATTCCAAAGACGCATTTTGCTAGTTTCTGGAATGTCCAAGGGTGATATGTGGCCCTTCATGAAATGGGCACAGAGCTTCTGGGCTTAAAAATGTAATTTGTGAGGCTCACTTTGCAATTTCTTCCTTTGCACATAGTTGATCTAGAGGTGAGGAATTTTCAGGATTAATTTCAGGTAGTCATAAGGATCTCTGTCTAAACTTATGTCAAAAAAGTATGCTCCCCATTTTCTAGAATTTCTTCTTCCTGTAGTGAGAAATTAAAGATTCCTTGAAACACATTTAAGATTCAGATCCTGTAACTTGGCAAGGAATGTGACCATAAAATCCACTGGTATTTGAATAATAGTGATTTTTTTTTAAAGCTGCCACTTTACAGGGACAAAAAAAAATAAGAACAACCTTAACATTTTTCTTTGGGACATTCTAAATTACAAATGTTTAATTGGCTCAAGATCTGAAGCACCTCGTTGTTGGCCCTTGGTGGTGGGGGAGAGGGGCACTGACCAGCTCCCTAGCAAGGGGGCCTTCCTTTCATAAAGAAAAGAAATTGAGAATACAAATGTGAAACCGAATAGCTGTTCCACCAGTAATTGACGTTCTCTGAAACGTCACTAAGAAAATACCCCAGCGCGTGTGTACCCTAAGTCTCATTAGTTCCATATGATAAATGTGCCATGCTTTTGCAAGCTGCTGAAAGATTGTTATATTTAGTTCTGGCATCTCCCTCGCTGCGCCCATCCACCAGATGCCGTGTGCTAATCCCCTATTTACACATTTAGGCTGACGCTGGGCAAACCCCTGGGGGAAGGTTGCTTTGGGCAAGTGGTCATGGCTGAAGCAGTGGGCATCGACAAAGACAAGCCCAAGGAGGCGGTCACCGTGGCAGTGAAGATGCTGAAAGGTGAGTGGGGAGGCGGCGGGGGCGGGGCGCAGAGGGTCTTATCAAGAATGCCCCTTTTGTGGCATGTGAACTCTGTCATGGCAGGGGTCAGAGGGCACATAGTTGACCTAGAGGTTGAGGAGTTTTCAAGATAAATCAGCGTCTTGGACAGACTATTTATCTTGAGCCATGTGTACTTACCAAGAAAGAAAAGCCCCCTCTGTTCGCAAGTGGTGGCCGTCCAGGTTGAGTTGTCCTGGGGCTTCCTGCAGGTGACTGTGATTCTTCACCCGCTCTGTGTTTTTATGGGCTTAGAAAGTATCCACTCCTAGTTGATGGATTTAGATGGGGGTTGGCCCACTGGCTTCAGGACTCAAACTCGAGCCTTCAAACAGAGAAACTGACATTGTAAGAGGTAACTAGAGGCTCAGTGAGTAGGACACCTTCTTTCTTTGCAAGGAGAGGAGCAGAAATGACTCCCGTCGGGGGAAGTGACTTAGAAGCTACAAAGGATCTAACAGAATCGGGGTTGGTGCAGAGACCTGGGTCGTGAGGACAGCAGCCGAGACATAAGCATCCAGTTGCTGTCACTTGTGGGAACCTGAAGCGCGCACCAACCCTCTGACCCGCTCCACGGGAGCTAGAAGAACTTTTAACCATTAACTTATGCTCCTGAGCTGGTCTTTTATGAGAAAGGTTATAGGGAACGGTCACATTATAAATCCTATTGTAGGGATGTCGGAAAGGAGGTCCAAAGCTAGGTGTTTCTGTGGTTTCCAAGCAGAGAAGTCTTTCCTTGGGCTGCAGGATTTGCTGTTCTTGCTGGAGGTTTTTTTAAGATGGGAACTGGAGCCACTTTGAGTAGCCAATGGGCGCCATGGCCATTGGCCCGCCCAGGATGCTGCACACAGTTTACACACACAGTTGTGGGGAGCCTCCTGAGCCAACTTTGAGTGTTCCAAGGGCCACTGGGGTTGCGTAGGGAGGGAATTCTTGCTCTGGAGAAAATCTGTAGTGATTCTAAGATTCCTTATGTATGATAGAGGAGGGGTTGGCTCACCGTAGAGAGAAACACTCTCATGTCTGTGATGTTTGCTTCAGAAGACTTGGGCTTAGGGTCACATGCCTTGTTTTAATCCTGACTGTTTGCTAGTGACCCCCCGAAGAACCCTGACCGGGCCTTTGTTCCTTTGCTGATAAAATGAGGGAGATGATTGGGGAAGTCTTTCCTGGTTCTGTGATTCAGTTTCAACCAAGAGTTTCGTCACTAGCAGTGACAGCCCTCAAATCAGAGGAAATGTCTGATTGGTGGTCACCTACTATTCATAGATGATGCCACGGAAAAGGACCTTTCTGATCTGGTGTCAGAGATGGAGATGATGAAGATGATTGGAAAACACAAAAATATCATTAACCTTCTTGGAGCTTGCACACAGGACGGTGAGTAGGGGAAATGATTCCAGATGTTCAGCCCACAGTTGAGAGCAGGCTTCTTTCTAGAAGCAGTTGAGCTTCTGAATCCTGCTCCTGGGGTGCCTCATGTGCATGTTTATAGTTTTCCTTAAAATACCCTTTGTAAGATGTTCCCAGGCAGGGACACAAAGGGGCCTCTGTGCCTGGGGATTGGGGACAGGCGGGTGTCAGGTCCTGCTGTCTCTAGGTCATGATCTGGAGGCCATTTTGGAAAGGGCGATCTCCTTATGTTTTTGTGAGTGTGAACATGAGACCCTGTGTTTGGTTGAGAAGTTCTTCCCTTGTGGTGGGAGTTGAGGCGCCCCATCCTGCTGTCAGCTACAGACAGTGGGCTCTGAAGGAAAGAGGAGAGCAGTATGAAGGGGTGCCTCTTCCTCCGCAGAGGGATTCCCTGGCTGCTGCCGCTGAACATCTGCTGGCGCTTTGGGAACCAATTTGACAATAATCTATAAACTTGAAAATGCACATTTGTCTTGATAATTTTCCTTTAGGTCGACATTGGCAACTTATTTCCATAAGGTCAGTTGGAGATATTTTAGAGTCTTGTGGACCTTGTGGTCTCTGTTGAAACCACATGTCACTGCCATTGTACTAGGGGAGCAGCCTTAGTCCAGAAATGCATGGACCTGGTTGTGTGTCAGTGACCCAGACAGGCAATGGGCAAGCTTTGGCCTGCAGGCCCTGGTTTGCTGACCTTCCAGTCTGTGCCATGGAGAAGTATGGCAATCTGAAGGCAGAGAGACACAGCCATGTTCCTTGCCCACTCAGTTATGGTGGATACAGCAACCTAAATGCCCACCAGTACAGAGAAGCAGAGGGAGGGTGGTATGGGAGATGGAACAGCATGCTGTCCTGCTGTGGAAAGGAGGGATCAGCTTAGGCGGATGAGAATGACGTATCGGTGACATGTAGCCTCCCCAAGAGAATGTATCAGTGAAAATGTAGCAAAGTTCTCTTTATTGTTCCTTTCTGTGACTAAAAATAATACATACATTTTATCAATACTAGATGTACGTAGAGTAGCTAAGATGAATTGGAAGTAAATAGTAGAGGGAACAGATTTATGAGAGCCACTGCCCTCCATGATAGGGAGGGCACCACCTCTCTGCTTCATTTCTTGAAGGCTTTTGAAGATGTCACCACCCAATGTTGATTCTCATTTGAAGAGATCAGAACACAGGTGTTCTATTTTCATGTGTGCTTTTCTGCATGTAAAAACTTAAAAAACAAACAAACAAAAAATAAAACCACCCATGCTTGATGGTGTGGCTCGGTGGTAGAGTCCTTACCCAGCACCTGGGTCTCCATCCTCAGCGCTGCAGAAGCCACAGACGGCAACATGGCGGTGCCACGTTGGGTGCAGTAACTAGAGGCCCTTTGCTGAGTGGCCCCAGGGCAGATCCTGGCCCGCTGCCTCAGGAAGCGTGTCCTCTCTGTCAACAGGGCCACTCTATGTCATAGTCGAGTACGCTTCGAAAGGCAACCTCCGGGAGTACCTCCGAGCCCGCAGGCCGCCCGGCATGGAGTACTCCTATGACATCAACCGCGTGCCCGAGGAGCAGATGACCTTCAAGGACCTGGTGTCCTGCACCTACCAGCTGGCCAGAGGCATGGAGTACTTGGCTTCCCAAAAAGTGAGTCCTCCTCATTCCTCTCGGCCGGGGGAACGCCAATAAAAAGTGCCTTTGAAGGCGCTGGGCGGTGGGCTGTGCTCATTCTCTAGATCATGCCCTCACATGTCTCGTGCAGGCTGGAAAGTCTTTATGGCCTTGTGCATATTCGAGTTTAATGAACTCTAAAGAGCAAAGCAGCCTCATAAACTCGTGGGGACGCTGCAGAGAGGAGCAGGAAAGACGTCTCTTCTCTGAGATGGGGCTGGGTTTGGTGCTCTTGGGAATTCAGTGCCCCCGGTGGAGGGTGACTGGCCCAGGGGTGTTCCCTGTCATCCTGATGTGGGACTTCTTGTTTTATTTTGTTTGGGCTTCATTTGTTTTGTAGTTACTGAGTGTGGGGACATGGACTTTGGGTGATGTGTTTAGGATTTTGAGTTTGATGTGGCCTTAAGTATGCTAAGAAGAGAGATCAAGTGAAAGGGTATTTTAGTAACACAGAATCCTGGACATCTGAGTTCATTTTGGCTTACTTTGGTGAGTGACCCTCTGTGGTCAGAAGTTGGCCAGGTCCCCCGAGGTAAATCGCTGGCATTCCAAGCATGCCACTTTCAAAGGAACTTGAAACATGTGAGTTATTCTGGAAGCAGTTAAGCAGGTACCCAGATGTGCTCGGGGGCATTTCAGGGGACCTAAGACACCCTTCCTCAGCCCACATTCAGGGAGGGGTGCAGAGACCCCCTCCTCAGGCAACATGAGCTCCACTCCTCTCTGCTGGGAAATATGATGTAGCATCAGGAACTTCCTGGGAACCCAGAAAGCTGAGGTCTGGTGGGTGTGGACCTCTGTCACCTGGGGGCCTGGGCTGCTTGGATGGTCACAAACCTGTATCCCCACAGGGGCCTTGTGAGTCTGATGCGTGAAGTGGATGGGAGGGGCAGTCGTGCTGCAGCCCTGGTCTCCACCCTGGGTCCTGTGGGTTCTGTCTTTGTTTTGTGTTTTATTTTCATTGTTTTGTTTTGATTTTTAAAAAATACTTTAAGTTTTTAAAAAATTTTCCAGAAAATTCAGAGCTCAAAACTTTTCCAGATTCTCCCTATAAAATCTCTTAGTATATAGGTTTTGGGAAACTAACTGAAACAGTTTTGAGTCCTGTGATTTTGCATGTGCGTGTAAGCAGGGCGGTTTGCCAATCAGAACGTCTTGGGCATCGGGAAACAGGTCCAGGATGCTGGCATTTGACAAGACATGGCTTCAAAGGGTCAATGTCACAAGAGACAAAAAGTGCCAGGGAGATCATTCCAGAGTAAAGGAGGCTAAAGAGATGGCAGCCAGGTGTGAGAGTGGACTTGGGCAGGTTCCTTTGGGGTGGGAGGTGGGGCCAGCTTTTACAAAGGACATTGTGCACAATTAAACTTGAGCTCGGCCTGTGTCTTAGGTAACGTTACTGTGTCAAAGCTGAATTTGGGGCAACAGTGCAACTGTGTTAAGGTGGGAGACACAGGTCAAGTGGCTCGTGTCCAAAATAAGTGTTTGAGACTCTAGAGGAGTAGCCAAGGATGGCTTCTGATTTCCATGTATGGAATATTTCCATACACCTTTCTTGAAGGAAAGACCCAAATCTAAACACAAAATGCCCATAAGAGCCTGAAGGTATCGTTATACAACATTTTTATTAATTTTGTGCATAAGACCAAGTTTTATAGTATGGAATTTTTCACCTGTGTCATGTCAGTACTCAAAATGTTTTGGATTTTAGATTTTCAAATCAGGTATGTTCACCCTGTAAATGCTGAAGAATTTAGATGTGAAGCGTTAGTGATACAACTTTTAAAGAGCTGAGCGGTAAAGTAAGAGTGCATGTGTGTGTGTGTGTGCGCGCGCATGCGCCTGCGTGCACATGCTGAATACAAAGAGAGAAGGCAAGCAAGTAAGAATAATAAGCAAGTTTGGTGACCCTGGTTATCCATTGCACTATTTCACCTTTTCTGAAATATTTGTAGTATTTCAGATAGAACCCTGGGGGCACAGTCTAGCTGGAGGCAGCCTGGTCACTTGTGGGCCTAGTCTCTCCCAGCTGTCCCTAGGTGGGAGATGGGAGAGGCACAGGGTGCTGCTGCTCATACAAAACGGTGGGAGGGCTGGCCTCAGCATTTTATTCAGTCCTTCAACTCAACAGGCCTCCCTGGAAGCCTCAAGCCCTAGTCAGAATGGACATAGCCCTTGACCTCTTGCAGCGGGACCCATGAGTGATTTCCAATTAACATGAAAATAAAAATTAGTATGTAAACAACAACAACAACAACAAAAACCCTGAATGGGAACAGTGTGATAAGGCCCCATTCATTCAGGACCTTAAGGCCCCATGCCAGGGGCCAGAAACCATTAAGGGAGAGTAACAGGTCAGGAGTGTGCTTTACAGATGGCTCTTCCTGTTGCCTGCATGGCAGATGGAAAACACCAAGTCCTGTGGAAGGTGCCGGTAGGTGTGGGCCAGGGCTTAGTGGGGCCCAAGACACTGACCGAAGTTGCTAGTGTGATTTCAGACTTATTTTGCTGTGAGGATAGTGACTTGATTAGGTCCGGGGAGAGGAGTAGCCAAGGATGGCTTCTGATTTCCAGCTTGAAAAACTGGACGTGGTCCAGCTTTCCAAGATGAAGAAGACTTGGGAATTGGGAGGCAGGGCAGGGATGGGTTTTGGTGGAAAACCCAGAACTCGGTTATCCCAGAGCCATTCAAAGGGAGGTGTCCAACATGCCGCAGATGCAGACCCATGGACCGGTCAGGCAACTGGAAGACTGTGGAGGAAGGTGGTGTCAAGCTGTGGTAGCAAATCAGTTACCTAGAGGGAAACCTAGAAGAGGAAGATGAGAAGCCTGGAGTGGGACCCCGGGAAAACTCAAATCCCAAGATTGGTGAAAAGCTCAGGAGGCAGTGGAGGCTGAGCAGGCGCTGTCTGAGATTCAAGGGGGAAGCAGAGGCCCCAAAGGAGGGTTTCAGGAAGGGGGAGAGGTGGGCTGTGAACCGTCTTGTCGAGTGTGGACACCCCTTACCCCAGGGAGTTAGGACACACGAAGGACCCTCTGGGTCAAACAGAAGACTTGGAATCAGTGCTCAGAAGGAGGAGAGAAGCACCCGTGTTGAGTCTGGCTGCAAAGCCAGTGGCAGCCTCACACCACCGAACCTGTGCACCCCGAGCCCTTCTTGGTTTGGAGTTGCCCCGTGGAGTGAAGAGAACTAGGAGTCAAATGAACTTTGCACAACGTGCCAACATTTTAAAACGCGTGAGAACATTTCAGGACGACAGTGGGAGGGTGGATTCCTCACAGATGGTGTTGGGATGGCCGTAGCCGCTGTTGTGACTCATCAGTGACTACCTTTTGAGAGCCCACCATTGGTCAGGCACGGTGTCAAGCACCTGGCTTACAGGATCCTACATAACTAAGCCTTGGAACAATTTGCAATTGGTGGGACTTTATAAATAAGGGTGCTGAGGACTGTTGGAAAGTGACAGGAAGGAAGGCTCTGATCCCAAGCATGGCAGAATCACTGTCCTTTCTTAAGGGGTGAGACCTGTAGGCCCCCAGGGTAACATGGCTGTCCTGGAGCTAAGTCCTCTGGTCCTCTACCCAGCCGGGCCCGACTCTCAGGCAGTCTCTACCTCTCCCTGGACTCAAGCAGGACCAAGGAGAGTCCCTGTTCTGGGGCTTTAGTTATAGTAACCTGGTGAGCTCACTCCTTGATTTTTCAGAAGAACCCAGAGTCAAAGGGACAGTAATGTTTCCTTGGGGCATTGCATGGGTCCAAAGTCCCTGGCCCAGGGCTGCCTGTAGTTGAAGACATTGGAATAGATGGGAAGGGTGGGAGATGAAGATGTTAAGAATGTTCCCCTTGGGTAGGAAAGATGGTGGAATGAGATGGATGTCATTACCCTAGGTACATGTATGATTGCACAAATGATGCGTCTCTACACTATGTACAACCAGAGAATTGAAATGTTGTGCTCCATTTGTGTACGATGAATTGAAATGCATTCCGCTGTCATGTACAACTAAGTAGAACAAATTTTTAAAAATAAATATATTTAAAAAAAAAGAATGTTCCCCTTAGGAATCGCCTGTTTCCAGACCCAGAAGGTTCATTCCTGACAGTCGAGAAAGAGGAAGTAGGGGAAGGGTCCTATCCTGCCTACCTACCCACAGCCTCCCACTCACAGCCAAGAGATGGCCTTGTTAGAGACCCACTCCCTGGAAGGAGGGGCGGAGGGCAGCTCAGCAGACCATTCCCTGGCCAGGCTCTGTGCTCTGTGCTGGGACACAGCTGTCAGTGGTGTGGGGAGTATGCAGGTGTGTTGGCCTTTCCGCACTGTGAAAAATACCTGGGAAAAACAACTTAGAGGAAATAAGGTTTATTGGCTCAAGGTAACTGAGGTTTCAGCTCATGATTGGCGGCTGCATTGCTCTGGACCTAAGGTGAGGCTGACCATCATGGTGGTCCCACCAGGAGTCCATTTAGATTCTCTTAATGCATCCAATGGATGTATCCATCGATGAGGTCAGAGCCCTGTGATCCAATCATTCCCCCAAAGCTCTGGATAGTACTGCACTGCTTCAGCACCTGATCTTTTGGGGGACTTTGCAGATCCGGGTGGGGGTGCAGAGGGAGTCCGCAAGTAAAGCACCACTAGGGTGCATGTGGTAACAGGGTGCAGTTCGTAAGGGGGTGTTTGGCCTTACATAGTTTATAAACTCCTTGCTATTTTTAGTTCAAAGCACATATTTTCTTTTGTAACCAAATTGCACATCCAATTTAGCTTCCAGAGTATTAAACCCGAGCGGGTTGGATTTTCCTATTAAGCAGGCCCATCGCCCCACCTCGGAGGCGTCCTGGGGGCGTTAGCTTTCCTTCCTGAGCGACCCTTCTCCTGTAGGAGAGGGGAATGCCAAACTGTCTCGGGCCCTAATTATATAAATAGTCAGCTCTTTGGGCTAGAGAACAACTCAGATTTCTGTGAATGATGGGATCTGGCTTGCTTTAAATTATTTTCCCTTTTCTGGCTCTGGTTCCAAGTCTTCTGTTCAGCCTGGCGGGGCCTTTGGTGTGTCCGGGCTCCCCAGGAAGAGGGGTGTCCGATATGGACAAGGTGGTGGCAGTAGCCCTAGGCAGCATCTCTTCCCAGTCGAGCCCTGATGTGTGGTCGGGGCCCAGTGCAGGGGAAGCTGGATTCTCCTGACCACACGGCTTGCCAAACTCACAGCACGTGTTGGAGGCAGAGTACCACCGGGAGAGTTTGGCCCAGGGCTTGGAAGTTCAATTTGAAGAGGCCTCCAGACCAGGAAGGCGGCCCCAGCCACGCGGATCTGCAGGCAGCTCTGGGAGTGCTCATGTTCCCTGCTCCTGTCTGGCCGGGGACACACAGACTTGGTGGCTTTCCTGCTTCCCCGTTTCTGAACTCAGCCGTCCCACGGAAGCAAGTAAACACAAGGACTAGCTGGGGGTGTGGACAGAGTAAAATAATTCTTAATTCCTATTTCCAAAATGTTTGGCTCTTTTTTAAGTGCCTGTCTAAGTGTGGCCCCCTGGCAGCCATGTCCAGTGGATTGGTCAGACTCTCGGCGTCATGTGACAGTTACCCTTTATTGGTAACCTGTATAAAGGCATTTGATGGTATTGTTGACTTGCTTCTTTGTGCCTTACCTCTCCCAAAATTACAGGGTGATGATTCGGGACCCTAATTACCATGTACCGTGATGAAATCGTGGTATGTTAGAGTGCAGATAAAACTCCAGCTAGCAAGGGCATTTCATTTGTAGGAAGGAAACACAGAAGTTAGAATAGCTTGGCCTTTCTGAGACCAGAGGGACTCCCAGGAAGCATCGGCCCTCACCGTCAGTCCCCCTAGCAAGCCCTGTAGCCACAGCCTGCATCCCTGTGAAGGCCAGGTGTTCTGACAGACAGGGCTGAGGGCCTGGATAGATGGGGAATGCTGTGACACACACCTCTCAGGGGCACAACTGTCTGCGTCTAAAACACAGGGAAGGGAGGGAGAGGAGTTGGCTGAGTTTGAAGCATGGAGAACAGGCAGTGTGGCAGTCCGCAGGGGGCGGGCAATGACCACAGCCTGCACTGAGGGGTCAGCAGTAAGGTGGCAAACTGGAGAGGCACTTTGGAGTTGGAATCAACAGGACTTGGGTGTAAAGGATGCTGGTGTGTCCCTTTCTGATTGAGAGAGACAAAAGGAATAAGAATCAGGGGAGTAGAAACTTGAACCTTGATGCATCAAGGGGACACCGCTGTGGAAATGTCCCACAGTGAGTTGAAAATGAGAACATGGGTCTCGGGAGAGGTCGGAGTGGAGATGGGAATTTGTGACCATTTTATACGTCATCTAGGATTTGACTCTGTGAGGGTAGATAGAGATGCACAGACGCAATGGGGCACTTTGTCTACTTTTGAGGGACAGAGGAAAAGGTGAGCCAACCACAGAGTCAGAGAGTGTCCAGGAGAGAAAGAGAATGAGCCAAGAGCAAGGGGAGGGAGAGCGGGGCTTAGGGAAGGACAGTTTTCAAAAAATGAGCAAGCGGTCAGCAGTGTCCGAAGCTGTAGAGAGGAAGAACTTGGAGGGGGTTCAAGGGCCGCTGGATCTGGCAGTGGAGAGCTGATTCATCCTCTTTAGGAGGAGCAGGGAGCACGTCATCTGTGGAAAGGGAATACCAAAGTTGTAATTGTAGACCTTCTGAGACCAGAGTTGTATCAGGTCAGAGCGTCAGAGAAGGGACCAGGAGGTAAAGATTGATGCTGGGTTGAACCAGCCCTTCTGAAAGTGGGTTTAAGGATCAGGTGTTGGGATGGCAGGTGTGGACCCTCCAGTGCCATTCTGTGTGCTGGAAGGAGGGCCCTGGTGCGTCGGGGCTACCGGTGAAAGAGTGTGGTCTTGAAATGACCAGGGCCTTGGCTTAGTTACTTATTCACAATTAGAAAATAAATACCAGAGTCGTGCTGGGGGTTCTCGGGTGGTCTCAGCTGACCAGTTTCGTCTTCCAGCTCCAATATGGCCTTTTGACTTGAAATGTATGTTCTGTCTGCATTTTAAGAAATGAGCCTATATTTTCTTTTGCTTCTTTAAAGTATTTTGAAATTCGTTCTTTCTTGATTTCAGTGCATTCATCGGGATTTAGCAGCCAGAAACGTATTGGTAACAGAAAACAATGTGATGAAAATAGCAGACTTTGGACTGGCCAGAGACATCAACAATATAGACTATTACAAGAAGACCACGAATGTGAGTCTCGGTGGTCAGCGGGAGAGGGGGTGGGGGGCACAGAAGGATTCCAGGTTCCTGGCGTTTGGAGCTGGAAGGAGCTTCCGCCCCTCATTCCTGTTTGTTGGCCATACTCTTCACAAACTCTCAATAAGCAAATGCAGGCGATAATTCAGGATGATCTTGGTTAACGCGAAACGTTCTTTTATCCTGAGTAAGCAGGAGCCTCCAGGCGTTTAACATGACTCTTGTCTGTCAAGAACTTTCATAGCACAGAACAGAGCCTGGACGTTACGGGGTTAATTTTTGTCTAGGACCTGGCCAGGGTGTGTCTGTGCAGGGGATAAATGGTATTGAGACTCCAAGGAGATGGCAGGTTATTACCGCACCCAAAGCTGACATGTTACGTCCGGTCCTAGTTGGAGCTTGTCTCTGTCCTGACGACTGACCCTGACCCAGGGAAACCATGAGGTTCCACCTCCTGGCTACAGTGCAGCTCATCGAGCCTGCTGCCATAGTTTTAATCTGTGGGTTTGTACGTTTTCTCCCACCCTCGCAGGGGCGGCTTCCTGTCAAGTGGATGGCTCCCGAAGCCCTTTTTGACAGAGTGTACACACACCAGAGTGACGTGTAAGTGACCTCCGTTCTCTGGCTCCTTCGTGGGGTCGGTCACAGGAACAGGGCATGTTCTTCCTCTGTCTTCATCCTCTGGTGGCCACTGCATTGCACACGTTCATGGAAGGCCTCAGAGAGCGCAGACGTTGTAGTAGGCTGGTAGCCAGGGCTCTGTTACTAGTCTGCCACCTTTGAAGAGCACAGGAGGTGGAATCGCCTACCTCCCCTTGCTGGAGCGAGGTGACCCTCCCACGCCCCCAGGGGTGTGTACTGTAGAGCTGCTGTCCAGATGGCCAATCCAATCCGCAGCTGCCACTCTCTTTAGTCCCTTAAAGTAGTACCTACACCCTCCCTGCTCAGGGGGCTTGTGTGCTCCCCACCCAGGTTGTCCTTGGGGGACACTTGAGTGAGGCAAATTCGGCTCAGATGATCTCCACCATGGCTGCTCACTGGGATGACTCTTAAAAAATCTGGTCTGGTCTTAGTCTCTTTTAGAAATATAGTAGAAATTACATAATGTTTCTGTTATGCACTTAAAAATGCAGTTAGGATCAGGCTCCAACTGATTTTTTAGATTTTGGAAATTCAGTTGAAAGATCTTGCTACCTTTGGGAGAAGATGGGTGAAAGGGACTGTTTTTGCAAGTTTCTGGGAGTCTATAATTATTCCAAGGGAAAAAGTTGTATTTTTATTTTATTTTATTTTATTTATTTATTTATTTATTTATTTATTTATTTATTTATTTGGCACTGAGGATTGAACTCAGGGGCACTCGGCCACCAAGCCACATCCCCAGCCCTATTTTGTATTTCATTTAGAGACAGGGTCTCACTGAGTTGCTTAGCACCTTGCTTTTGCTGAGGCTGGCTTTGAACTCTCAATCCCCCTGCCTCAGCCTCCTGAGCCTCTGGGATTACAGGCATGTGCCACCACGCCTGGCCTGGTTTTTGTTGTTGTTTTTGTTTGTTTGCTTTAAAGTCATTCGGTCTGTTTTTCCCGTGTGAGCAGGATTCCTGGGGTAGGCCTGGACTCTTCCAGCAGGGTTGGCCCTCTCGGCAACTTGGGCAGGAAGGGTCCTGATTTCCGTTTGTGCCATGAGCAAACTGAAGCCCAGTGGCTCCTTCTGCCTACATCATGCTTCTGCTTCTGCTCCATAGAAAGCCAGGAACAGTTTCATTCCCAAACCTGACCAGCAGAGAGTCAGTAAGGACAGTTTCCAGAGCTTCGATGACACAGGTTAAACCTGTGGTTCTCTGCTTGATCGCCCCAGGGATTGAATCCCCTGAACTAGGCTCAGAAAAAAAAAAACCAATGCAGGTCTCTAAGAAGCCTGTGTGAATGTGCCCTGTGGGGTGTCCTGGTGAAATTCAGGTGGGCACAGCATTCTCCCATCCTGACCCTGGCCCTGCACCGACTCCTGCGCCATCTTAGTAAGTCACAGAGCATCTGCTGCGGGCACTCTACCAGCCATTCTGAGAATCTGAGAATCACAGTCCTTGTGTCAGGCACACCGGGAAGAGTGAGAGGAGCAGAAGCCTTTGGAGTGTAGGAATGGAGATCCTGTGTCTCTGGTGCCATCTTTGAGACCAAGAACTTTTAAGAGCAATGGAAAATTCCATCAAGAGTACCCCAGCCCTCCCTGTTCAAAGAGCCGCCTTGGAGCAGGAAGGGTGACGTGGGATGAATCACAGGAGGGCTCGTTTATCTGTGAATGCAAGAAGTGGGCAGGTGTTTTATTTTTTTCCTGCCGTTTGGATGGGTCAGTCATGCTGTGTTTTCTCTTTTCTTTGCAGCTGGTCCTTCGGGGTGTTAATGTGGGAGATCTTCACCTTAGGGGGCTCACCCTACCCAGGGATTCCCGTGGAGGAACTTTTTAAGCTGCTGAAGGAAGGACACAGGATGGATAAGCCAGCCAACTGCACCAATGAGCTGTAAGGCCATTTCTCCCCGCCGGGCCTGCTGCCACATCAACCACCCTTCTGAGTCACCTCTGTATCCTAAAGCCCCGATTCTCTAAAGATGCTCTGAGAAGAGTTGCTGAAGGTGTCCGTGCTCAGTCCCAGAGCTGAGATAGCCTGCTGCGGTGCACAGAGGGCAGGCGGCTGCCTGGGCGAGCGCAGAGCCCGCTGGAGTGATCTTCCTGGGGTGTCTCCTGTGCCTCAAGGGTCAGGAAGGTGCCCGGGTCAGGTAGCAAGCTAGGAAGCCGTGGGGCCACCCTCACAAAGCCGAGGTGCTTTTGCCAGCCCCAGCGTGGCAAGTGGACAGAGTGGGCGTTTCTGAAGCACCTTTGACCCCTGACGGCCACCACTGCAGATGGACATCAACCACACTTGCTCAGAGCCGATAGCTAGTGTCTGCAAACCCATGTTTCACTCATATCTTAGTGCAGAGAACTAAAAATCCTCAGGGTATTGCATCTGACCATAAAACCAGTAGCTGATTTCTGGAAAAATCCACCTCGCACTGTAAGTGGAGTTACATTGTGTCAGTGACGTGTGCCTTGTGCAATAGAAGTGGCACTGGGAAAAGGAGGCTGTCCCCCCTCTAGCCCTGGGGTGAACTAAGAGCAGCAATTGTCCCAGAGACTGCGCTCCATTGTGCGTCTTTTCACAGGGATTTAATGTCAGTAATCCCATGAGTGCTTTTAGGTGTACAGTGGGCATTGATGAATGACCACATTTTATAGCGTATTATATAAAGGCATTTATTGTGCTCCTTGTCGTTCCTCTTGCTTTTCCTAATGCAGAGGGTCTGTTGAAACTCCCCATCAAGATAAGCCCAGGAACGTTGGTCTCTGCGAGAGTTAATCAGGAAGTCAGCGTGCAGCCCATCGGGGCAGATCGGCCCCTGAAACCCTTGGCTTAAAGTTGTGGTTTTCACACTTTATTTTGTTTTAAACTGAGGAACCTTTGTCAATTGGAATCTTTAAAACAAAACCCAAAGTGTATTCAGCAGCGTGTTCAGGGCGGAAGGCTAGAGACCTAGCAGCACCCGTCTCCTCCCTTGACCTCCAGAAGGGCCTTGAAATCGAGAGGCCGTGGTGACGTCACAGGGGTGCCTAGCTAGATGTCTTCCTAGGACATATTGGGTGAAGCCATATTTTTGTAAGTCCAAGTGCCTTTCGGAGGAAGCAAGCACTGGGTCCTTGAATAGTGACCGACTCCCTCCTCACTGAGTGGCTTGGAAGGTTCTGGTACCTTTTCATTACTCAGGGCGCCTCTGCATGTTCCTGTTAAAGCTGGCATAGCCTAGTGCTTAAATCAGCTCACCAGGGGCCCGTCTCTTGCCAGGTACATGATGATGAGGGACTGCTGGCACGCTGTGCCCTCACAGAGACCGACGTTCAAGCAGTTGGTGGAGGACCTGGATCGAATCCTCACTCTCACAACCAATGAGGTAAGAACCTCCTTCCAGAAGCTCCGGGGGCCCTTGCCCAGCTCAGGAGAGAAGCTCAGCTTCATACACGCGATTCCCGCGTTGGAGTCGTGGTATAGTCTGTCATGGTACCAGAAGGGCCAGACAGTGAACTGTGTGTGTGTTCCTCTCAAAGCACAAGCTTTCTCAGAAGTGCACTTGGTAAATTCTGATTAATGAAACCAAAGATGGAGGCCATGCCGAGGCTGCCCAGCGGTGGCTGCTGGTGGCGTGTGGCTGGGATGGAGGGAGAAGAAGTGTTCAGCTGCTGCATTTTGGTGTGGAGGGAGGGAGCTCAGGCTTTGTGCTCACCAAGTCTGTGCCTGGTCATGAGTGTGAGAGCAGCTGATGCCCTGTCGCTGACCCTGGATGGCACCTAGTGAGTCCTTCTGTGTGACCGATGCTGCCGTGGGTGATCTCAGCTGGCAGGGGCTGTGGCTCTCACCTCCTTTTTGTGCATGTAAACACACACAGCCTCCTGTGGGGAGTGACCATTAGGATTTTTAGTGAAAACTGATACCTGTTGGTTAAAGTGGTTATTTTCTCCAAAATATTTGTAATCTATGTCCACCAAAGAAATACTTTGTGTCACTCGATACCCAATCCAGAGAGTGAGTGGTCTTTAGGGCTATGGCAAGAAAGTGTGGTTATGCTCTGAGCAGGAAAGATGATAAAACTCTGGAGTCCAGGAAAAGCCCACGGGGGAGAAATTAGTAATGAATGAAATTTGAGATATTTAATGAGGATGTAGGAACAGTATTCCCTCACATGGGGAAAAAAACAAAACAACCCCAGAGTACACAGTTGTCTTTGGAGCCACAAAATGTTAACATCTCCCAAATATGTTAGACCAATTATACACTTAATTTTTAATGAACAGGTTTACAGGGATTTTTTTTTTTTTTTTTAAATAAAAATACAGTCGAATGGACTGATATGAAGCTCAACTCAGCAACTTTTATCTTGTGTGTCTCACTATGGCTTGTGCCGAATAAAGGGAGAGATTGCATTTAAATGAATGCAGCTGACCTTCAGAAGTTGAAAGAACGGAACAGTTCAAGGGCGGGGGGTAGGAGGGGGGACACCAACTTTCTTCTCCTGCCAAAATTGTTGTTTCTAGCATAAGTTCCTTTAACCCTCGACTTGGAATCCACTGATATTCCTATTTTTTTTCCTATCAGATCTGAAAGTTTATGGCTTCATTTAGAAACTGGAGAAAGCACTAAAGTTCTCTTCTAATGATCCCGTGTCCCTGCTCCACGTTACACATTTATATATTCACATTTAAAGAGGGGTCCGTTCATACTGAAATTTATATGTAGTATCCTAAAATAAAAAAAGCAGAATGCCATATTGCCTAACGGATATAAAAATCGAAGTCTCTTTCCTTCTGAAAATCATTACCATATGCTCAAGAAAAATGGTTCCATTTAGGACAAAATTTCATTTTTATCATTGTAAGCAAAAAGTCCTCTTTTGATGTGGTGGGCGTGTTTGTTTCTAGTGGTGCGGTTCATACTGTGGTGTTGTTGGAACCGACACATCCCCTTTCTTGGATGGGGACTCTTTCTTTTGCCAGCCCTGGTGATGAATTATAGTGGGGTTTTTTTTTTTCCCCTCTGTCTTTTAAAACATATAGTCGCCAACATTCCGTGGGCTCTTTTCTGATAACGCCGAGGCTGTTTCTGCTGTGGTCTGCACTTTTTAGGCCCCTCTGGGTGAAACCACATGTCACAGAAATGGAGTTGGCTTCTGGGCGTATGAGCAGAACTACCAGCATGCCAGCTCGGTTGAGGCAGTGAGACTGAGAAAGTCCCCATTTAGAAATCTTCCCCTGGCTTCAGAGTGGGGTCAGCACACGCTTTCTGTAAAGGTCCAGAGAGTAAATATTTTCAGCTTTAAGGGCCATATGGTCTCTGTCGAAACTCTGCCATCATAGCCTGAAAGCAGCTACAGACTGTATGTAAATAAATGGGTGTCTGTGTTCTACTAAAACTTTATGGGCCCTGAAATTGGAATTGTTATGAATTGTATATCATTTTATGTCATTTGAGTGCCATAAGATATTACTCTTCTTTTGAGGTTTTCCATCCATGTGCAAATGTTAGCAACTGTCCTTAGCTCACGGGCTGCGTGAGAGCAGGCCACCAGCTCTAGCCCAGGCCTGGGTGGAGGAGGGCCTGTTCTTCTGGGTGCAGGGGTACCTCAGCAGCCACACCAAGGTGGTGCTTTGGGGAATCTCAGACCTCCATTTCCCTAAGCTTCCCTTTAGTGGCCCACTGTGGATTTAACATGCATGAGTGGATCCAAGCCTTTTTTGAACCTGTTTACATTTTCAACCGAGCGAGCTTCTGAGAGTAATGAATTACATGTGTTAAATTACGTGCTGAATGAAGAAGTGTTCCCCTTAAATTGTCCTAGAAACTATAATAGTAAGATGTAATTCAGGAAATAAATATTCATGATCTCATTAGGCAAAGGGGTCCCGGGGACCGTGTCCTATTAGGTGTTTCTACTCTGCTGGGCCTTGAACTTGAACCACACGCTCTAGCAAGGGGGTGACTGGCCCCAGAGTTGGCGTAGGTCTCTGCGGGCTAAGGAGACCCCAGCACCAGCAGTGGGGGGTAGATGAAGCTGGGCTTGGGGGAGGTGTCCCTGGCTGTTGGGGGGACGGGCTCTGTAGGCCTTCCAGGGGATCCCTGTCCCTTCCCAGCTTACGCCCACTTCTCAGGAACCTGCATTTCAAACAAGACTCTTCTCTCCCTTCTTTCAGGACTACCTGGACCTCAGTCAGCCTCTCGAGCCGTATTCACCTTGTTATCCTGACCCGAGATGAAATAAAACATCTCTCTCCCTTCTTTCAGGACTACTTGGACCTCAGTCAGCCTCTCGAGCAGTATTCTCCTAGTTACCCCGACACAAGGAGCTCTTGTTCTTCAGGGGATGACTCTGTGTTTTCTCCGGACCCCATGCCTTACGAACCTTGCCTGCCTCAGTTTCCACACATAAACGGCAGCATTAAAACATGAACGAGCGTGTCTTCCTGTCCCTGGACAGGGCAGCGCCAGGAACCTACCTACACTGAGCAGGCAGGCCTTGCCTCCCAGGGCCTGTTGTCTCTGCTTGTATATATGGATCAGAGGAGTAAATAATTGGAAAAGGAATCGGCACACGTGTAAAGGTTTATACATTTGAAAACTTATCACCTTCGCCAGGAGGAGGATGTTTCTGGAGCAGTGGACAGCCACGAGCCACTGCCCCCTCACCCTGACCCACTGTGGGTACTGCTGTGCCCCATCGGACTCAAGGCAGACACACGTTCTGCCTTCCTTGTTAATTTTGTAATAATTGGAGAAAATATATGTCAGCACACACTTACAGAGCACAAATGCAGTATATAGGTGCTGGATGTATGTAAATATATTCAAATTATGTATAAATATATATTATATATTTACAAGGAATTATTTTTTGTATTGATTTTAAATGGATGTCCCAATACACCTAGAAAATTGGTCTCTCCTTTTTTTTTTTTTTTAAATAGTTATTTGCTAAATGCTGTTCTTATACAGAATTTCTTAATTTTCACCAAGCAGAGGTGGGAAAAATACTTTTGCTTTCAGGGAAAATGGTATAACATTAATTTATTAATGGATTGGTAATATACAAAAGCAATTAATCATTTATAGTTTTTTTTTTTTTTTGTAATTTAAGTGGCATTTCTATGTGGGCAGCACAGCGGACTAGTTAATCTATTGCTTGGACTTAACTAGTTATCAGATCCTATGAGAACAGAAATATTTACAATATATGACTAACTTGGGGGAAATGGAAGTTTTTGATTTATTTGTGTTTAAACTCTGCTGTCAGATAATTTTATGCTTAAACCACCTAAATGCCCATATTACAGGAACCTGTTCATAGGAAGGTGTTGGTGTGCAGCTCTGTCTTTGGCCGGCGCTGCATTTAGCTGGATTTCCCTAGACAAATGGTACCAGCGCCCTTGCTCAAAGGTGCCTTAATCCATTCCTCGAGGACAGACTTCAGCTGGAGCCCCAGGAGGACGGGTTCTCTCCGGCAGCTGGCCTTCTGCCCCTGAGTTGTGCATCTGTCAGATGAGTCTGCATCCTCCTCAGTGAGTTTTGATAATGGCTTCCAGGTTCTTTGGCATCAGAGAAGCCTTTTAGGATCTTCAAAGAACTATCATAGAAAATGGAAACACAGAAATGCTCTGCTGAGAGTCGGGGGCTGCTTCCATCTTCTTAAGGGTTTGCTTCCGTCTGCTGCTGACAAGACCTCACCTCAAGATCCGGCCCATCAGACAGAAGAGCTCCGTCTTGTTCATTCTGTGTTAAAGTATTGTGTTTTGCTTTCAGATCACCCACTCACTTTGCTATAGCCATGCAACATGAATGCAGAAGACACTGATTTTATGTGTTACGAAATTGGAGAAAGTATTTAATAAAACCTGTTAATTTTTATACTGACAATAAAAATGTTTCTACAGATATTAATGTTAACAAGACAAAATAAATGTCACGCAGCTTATTTTTTTAATACTCGTGTCTTACCAAATGGTTTCCTGTGCTCGGAGGTGTTGACAGAGTGCTGTGCGGTGCAAATGCACAGAAGGCAGAACTGCAAGGCCCTTTGTTTGCCACAAGCAGCAGTGATATGCCACTGGGATTGGACAGGACCAGCCGTACGTGGGGCACATGGATCCAATGACATTGGAAGTTGGTTGAAGCCCTGTCTGGGTTGCTCACTGGCACCTCAGGGTAGAGAGTCCTCATTCCTTCCTGGGTCCCCAAGGAGCAGCAGGGGAGAGAGCGTCACAAACCTGGAGGTGGTGCAGGATGGGGAGGTATTGGCGAGGGGAGGTGCTCAGGACACCTGATCCCAGGGACCTTGAACCCTTCCAGGCTGGTTTACTTGTGATGCATAGAGTTGAATGCATCTCAAAATTTCTAAGAAGCACGAAAACATGGATGAATTTGGTTTCATACCACCAAGAATCTGAAGATAGCAATGGAATTTTGCCTGTTAGTTAACACGACGGTCTGGGACACAGTGAGTTCCCGTTACATCTGCTTGCCAGCCTCATTGGCACCAGGAAAAGGAGGTAACAGGACACTTCTCTTGAGCCACAGCCATGCTCTTAGACCCTGGCGGGGCTGTTGTACACAGGGCTGGCCTGTGGGTCTCTGTTGGCTTTGAGGCCATCAGTGGTGGAGCAAGGGTCTCACCCGGCATCAGATCCTGGGTCCTGGTTCTGCATTTGCAACCTCCTGTTCAGGGTTGTACTCTATTAGTAGAGCAGGGTTATGACCCCACCTGAAGAATGTGATCCAAAAAAAAATGAGAAAGCAGCCTAAGAGAAGTGCCACCACCTGATTAGCACACCATGAATCTTCAGAATTGCTGTACTTGCCCTTTTCAGGGAGATGGGTGGGCCAGAGTTCTAAGCCAGCTGTTGGCCATTTTAGTTTTTAGAATTATTTTGAAAGGGGCATTTGTCATGAGGAGACAAGGGGCAGGATGGTCCATTTATAGATTGCAAATTCTTCCCTTTTTTTTAGACCTACCTCAAAAAGTCTGAACTTGATAAGAATCCCGCGGCTGATAGCCTTTTCCCCAGATCTACAAAATCCGACAGGCAGCTGGCTTAGATGGTGGAGCCTGGGCCCTTCTGTTCCCAGCTAGGAAGGGAGATTTCAGGAGGCTGCTGGAGGTCCTGCTGGTGATGGGAGGGTGGAGAGGTGACCCCTCGCCTACTGCTCAGCTCGTCCCTCCCTCCTTACCTCAGGGAGCTACTCTCCTGATTTGCAGGAAGTTCCTTAGCCCACATTTGGGAAATTAGCACCTACACAAGACCTGTGACCTGAGCAGCTATGGACTGAGGAGTCCCCCACCATTCAGAAAACGAGTGATTGGTCCGCCAGCTTGTCCTGTCTCAGGCTCCACAAGGGCCAGGTCCAGAGAGCTGCACTATTGCAGAACAGGTACTTGAGACTCAGCCTAAGGGTTTGAGGGTCACCGGGCTAGGAAAGAGTCCATGAAAACAAGGCTGAAGTCTGTGTGGTGGGAACCAAGATGAGGGGTGGCGGGCTTCACGCTAATGGAGAGGTGTAGCAGGGTGATGCTGGGCAAGTCACAGATTGTGCCTGAACTTTCCTTGCCTCCTCTGTGAAACCTGCTGTCACCAGCCTCGTGGGCCTCCCATAGGATGACCTGTAGGAGCTTGGCTCCAGCAGAAGATGCCCCCCAAAAGTTTTCCAATTTTCACAATGTGGTACGATCATCACTACTATCTAATTCCAAATATTCCCATCACTCCATTTGAAACCATTCACAGTCTTTCCCCACCTCCAGCCCTTGCTGCCTCCAGCTGCTGATTGTGGATCTACCTCTTCTAGACATTTCACCTAAATGGAGCCCTACAGTATGTGGCCTTCGTGTCTGGGTTCCTTCCCGTAACCTATTTCAAGGTCCATCCACAATGCAGCATGTATCTGTACCTCATTCCCTTTATTCCCAATGACATGCCGCTGTGTGGACATGCCACAGTCTGTCTATCCATCATCCACTGATGGGCACGTGGGTGGTTTTCACTTCCTGGCTATTAAGAGCAGCGCTGCTGCTAACGTTCATGTGTGTCTTTATTTCAGTTAGTGCACACCCAGGAGGGGCGCTGCGGGGACCTGTGGTCACTGTGTCTAGCCACTCTGAGGTCCAGGGTCACTGCACTCTTACATCTCCCCTAGCAACGTACGAGGGCTCCACTCCCTCCCTAACAGTACTCTTGTCCCTGATTTTTATTATAGCACCCTAGTGGGCATGAAGTGTCCCCCTAAAGATTTAATAGCTGAAGAGATACCATTCAGATCATGGGCCAAAGATGCATGCATGGACCTTACTGGGCTTTTCAGAAAAGGGTACTTCAGTAAGTTGGCCTGGCTTCCACACCCAGGGAGAGGCTGAGGGTCTGGTCAGTTGCTCTCTTCCCTCTGCTGGGAGAGGAAGGGAGCGCTGGTGTGATGCAGGGCAGAGACTCTCTGGCTGGCATCCTGGAGCGCGGCTCTACCTCCCATCCCTGCCTCTATTCCAGCTGTGGCCTGCGAGCTTGAGCAACCCCTGGGGATGGTGAGTGGGCTGTTTCTTGTCCAGCTTGCGTTTTGATGTTGTTTATTTTCTGATGTTTAAAAGATGAAAGCAAAGTTTATCTTCTCTCACATTTCATCCTCAGGAAAACTTGAAGTGGTTCGGTTGTCCACCCCGGGCAGGGATGGCAGAAGCCTTTCACATTTCAAGTGACATTCTGGAACGGGGCCCTTCTTACACCCTTTCCCCCCGGGGTTTCTGGAGTTTTGAAGGGACTCCTCAAAACTGCCTTGTGGTCCTGTTTCAGAGGGTCACATGAGGGACTGTGAAGAACAGTGGACAGCTGGATGGTCAATGTCCAGTGTCCCATCCTCTTGGGAACTTTAAAAGGTGGTGGATTCCTGCCTTTCCACCAAGTGGAACCCCAGGGCCTCAAGCAGTTCAGCCGAGAATTTAGCTTAAAATACAAATGCAGACAAGTGACTTCTGTGGCTCAGGACATGGCCTTGGGCTGGGTCTTCTTAGCTCCATCTTCTTCTAATTCTTTCTTTGAGGACACTTGAATGAATCTTGCCTGTAGCCCTTACAAGTCAAAATCCACAGTACAAAGTACTGGGAAAGGGACGGGGTGCTTACAGATTGGTAAATGAAGACTAATGGTCTGTGAATGTGACAGATGATCACTGTGTCAAATAAACATTGAGTTGAATGAGGTTTGACCTGAGCAGTGCTCCTATGTACACTCAAATATTAGCTTTTCTCTCTGGATATAGACATAAAAGTAGGTCTTGAGACAAATATAAAAATATATGTTATTATATACATAAATACAATTGTCATTATTATTGCTAGTCGGTCATGAATGTGACCAGGGCCATGTTTCCGGTCCACCGCCACCACTCTTTTTTTTTTTTTTTTTTTGGTGGTGCTGGGGATTGAACCCAGCATGCAAGGCAAGCACTCTACCCACGGAGCTATATCCCCAGCCCTCACTACTCTTTCTTAAAAAACATTTAATATGTGTTAAAACATTGAAAGTGATGACCCAAACTTTTAAAAGTCATGAAGTTATGTTGTATGTTTCCCTTTTTGAACGGCATTTACTCTCCAAACACCGCCAGGCAACCAAAGCCCTGCTGATCTTGAAAGGGCATTTTGAGAACAGCATAGACCAAGCTAGCGAATGATTTCAGTACTGAAATCATATTGAGACCAGAGCAGGAACAAAGGCTCCAGAGGGCTTTGCCATGGAAACTCTCAGGCCCCAGGGGTGCTGTTGGGTCAAGCGAATCAGGATGGGCACCGATGCAGAGTTCTACCACCCAGGGCCAGGAGCCTGGTGCAGTGTTCTAGTGGCAGGCTGTGCACCGTTCAGGGCACCGCCAATTCTTGGAGGACTGGGAAACGTGCAGGACTCGGGAGGCTGAAACCACCCTGTCCTCTGTGGGGAAATCGTAAAGGGGCCTGGTTGACTTCAGGGGTGTCTCGTGCCTGCAGGAATGTGAAACGGGATGTTCACGCACACTCAGGACTGCTGTTTCACCTTGTTTGGTGACCTGACTTGCTGCCTCTTCTGGAACAAGGCTCTGTGTGTCTTTGCATACATGTCACAGCAAGGGAGGAAATCTGAAACTGGCCTCCTTCCTGACCTGCCTTTGCTCCCAGGGAGACTAGTTCTTTGGTTGCCTCTTGCTGGATTTAGGTTTAGCCAAAGCGCAGAAGTTTCTCATTCATTGCTGGCCATCTCCCAGGAGTTCCAGAGCTGTGAACAAAAAAGGCAAAGTCAAAACACTAAACCACAAAGCCAGTAGTGACTCGCTGGGCTGGGGGTGCGGGTGGGGTTGGGGGAGAGCTTGCTCTATCTCAGACCAGGGTCGACAAATCCGGCCACTGCTTGTCTTTGTACTGCCTGTGAGCTAAGAAATGTTTTTAGATGGTTGGAAAAGATTTTAGAAAGATATATTTTGTGACACATACAAATTATACAGGACTCCAATTTCAGAGTCCATAAGTAAAGTTTTATTGGGATATAGCCAAACCTTTTCATTTACATAATGTCTACAAGAGGCTTCCCTGCTGTGAGGGCAGAGTGGGAGCATTGCAGCAGAGATGTTCTGCAACGCAGAAAATACCATCTATTCCTCTCTGCAAAGTAATGTTTGTGACCCCTGGCTTAGGTGACGCTGTATCCGTTGGATACCAGGCCCCTGCATGTGGCTTATGGGCAAAGACAGTAGCAGATGGCAAGGTCCTGAATCCCGGTGATGGATGCCTTCAAGAATGGGGTCCACTTGACAGTGAGACCTGAGAGTGGGGGTGAGAAATGCCCGTGGGCCAAGCGCCATGTTTTGAGATTCTTTGGAGACAGTCCGTGGCCCACCTGGGGATCTACCCCAGGCTTCCTGGTGCTGGTTCTGCCCTGGAGCACCATGTAGCAACAAGCCACAGCCCTTCCAAACAAGGTTGCCACAGGGATCCACAAATCAAAGGCTAAATAAATAATGTGGTTCTTCCAGAAGGAGGGAAGGTGAGAGGCTGACATTCAGGTTGAGTGATGCTTGTTTGGCAGGAAGTAAGCAGGCCTTTGCGGCTAAGGAGCACCTTTGTACCAGGACACCATCACCGTATTCCTGGGTCAGGCCAGAACATGGGTTCAGGGGCAGGATGGGCTTGGGTGGAGTTTTCCATCACTCTCGTGCTCAGGGAGATTTCCTTGGACGGGACACATGTTCCCTTCTCCCATCTGTTCTCAGAGCACAAAGGCCATCCCGGGACAGACTG
Source organism: Marmota monax (assembly GCF_021218885.2). Classification (NCBI taxonomy): domain Eukaryota; kingdom Metazoa; phylum Chordata; class Mammalia; order Rodentia; family Sciuridae; genus Marmota; species Marmota monax. Next base: position 34,566,008 of record NW_026692881.1, on the reverse strand, counting down.
GTTTGGAGTCACTGTAGTTTGCCTGGATACATAACTCGGTGTGACTTCTTTTGGCTTCCCATTAACTTTAGTTAAAAGTGTCTCTAAAGTGCCTGCTGCTGAAGGTGTGAATGACCCTAGAGCCACTTGCCCTGTAGATCAGCATGCAACTCTCCCACGTAAGCAGATCCGGGGAAAATCTACATATGCAATAAATGTGTACAGGTAATGGAGACGGGTGATAAAAATGCTAGGATCTGGTTTCGGCTTCTCCCTTGTTTTCTAAAAGAGGATGAAAGCCAATCAAGCACTAAGCCCTGATTTTTTCTGACCTGAAAGCAGGTGAATTTAGTCAAGTGCAGGAGATGTGAGATGAAGCGGAGACCCCCAGTAAACGGAAAGCAGGGTGTGTGGAGTCACTGTGGGAAGGCGAGCCCCAGGCAGATCCCCAGGTGAAAGCCTAGAACCTTGTCAGAGATGGGGCGGTGCCGGGGAGCGGGGGGGGGGGGGGGGGGGGGGGACGTAGGTGGTGCTGGTGAAGTTGCACCTTGCGGCCCGCCCTGATGTACAAGGCGCTGCAGACCTGAGGTGGACCTGAGAAGGGCGTTTGTAGTCCTGAGCATGTGTGTGCGCACTCCTGCAGACCAGGCGTGTGCAGCTCTCAGGATTCTCTTGGTAGCTCCACCATGGAGGGTTGACTGGTTATTTAAGGTCTCCAGTGTGACCTGGGAGCATCTCAGAAGGAGAGTTCAGATGGGCTCCCCATCCACACAGGAGCAGGCAGAGGCAGAGGAGGTGTGGATAGTTCCAGGTGTGTGTGTGTGTGTGTGTGTGGTGCTGGCGATTGAACTCAGTGGGGCTTTGCCACTGAGCTACATCCCTACCCCTTTTATTTTTTATTTTTAGACTGGGTCTCACTAACTTGCTGAGGCTAGCCTCAAACTTGTGGTCCTCCTGCCTCAGCTTCCTAGCCTCTGGGATCCCAGGGATGCGCCAACATGCCTGTCAAAATTTCTGTAAGAGATGAGTTGAGGGTCTGAAGGGGCAGGAGAGGGGGATTGGAGAATTGGGATTTGACTTGGAGTTGGTTTTGCACAAGAAACACACTGTTTTTGTATAAAACAAGTGTTTTATGGGATTGGATTTGAGGGGCCGGAGATTGAACAGGGTATAGTCCAGAAGATCTCAGTCCACCCACCCTAATCCACCGCTTCCAAGAGGTCTAATTAGCCCGAGTAGTTTCACTTCTAAGCCAGGCAGTCAGCCAGACCAAATTCTAACTATTCCTGACCACCCCACTCCCCGTCCCTGCAGGTAGCAAGGACCATGTAGTATCCTTCCCATGCCCACCTGCGTCCCCTTAAGCCACGCCTACCTGCAGAGGTGCTGGGAGTGCCTGCTGACAGACACAGCACCGTCTGATGCGCACAGAGCAGCACCGCATTGCAAAGCTGAGGTGCTACCAAAGTGTGTGCACACAGGGGCTCAGGCAGCACGTTTAACTTAGCTCCCACGAGCAGGTGCTTTGATGCCCAGCAGAGCCAAAGGTCATGGTACATTCTAGAAATGTGTGGCCACAACCTGTTTGCACCGGATCACATGCTGTTTGGTCAGAGCTGGCACTGGGTGAGGAGAAAGGAAGATGATACCTTTGAAGATGGCTCAGTAAGTCTGCCCCAAAGCAAGTTTGTGAAGTTAATTTATTGTATCTGCAGGCCAGCAGCCTGAAACCAAGGTGCTGGCGGGGCCACACGCCTTTTGAAGGCTGTAAAGGAAAATCCTTCCTCCAGCTTCTGGAGGCTCCCGGGTTCCTTGGCTTGTGGCTGCGTCAGCCAGGCTCTTTGCTCAGGCTTCTCCCCTCCTCCATGTGTCTCATTAGACTTAGAGCCCACCCCCATGATCCAGGGTGATCCCTTCTTGAGGTCCTTAATTATATCAGCAAAGTCCACATTCACAGGCTCCAGGGGCTAGGCCATGGGCATGTCTTTTTGAAGATCAGCATTTGACTCATTGCAGAAGTGGAGGTGGGGGATTTGACTCGACAGCCTTCTCAGAGAATTCCACAGCCTATTCATAACGACAGGGTTGTCACACGGGAACGCTGGGATTCAAACCCAAGCTGGCCAGATTCTACCTCTGAGATCTTTCTCAACTTCTGTGCTTCTGAAACCGTCCAGCAGTCACCCCCTGAAGGGTAAGCGTGAGGTGGGACCTGCAGCTGGACAGGCGGAGGAAGTAAGGCCAGAGGAAGCCTTGGGGTCCTCCTTTAGTGGAGGAAACAAGCCCCACAGGGGAGGGGGATGATGGTAAGAGGACATCTGCCCTTGGGAAGATTAAGGGAAAATGGCCATCTGAGCTGACCAGAGCAGACCTCAGCCCAGGTATCCTTGGAATGGGAATGGGGATGGGATCCCTTGTGGCCTTCTGAGGATAGAAGAGATTTCAGGGGAGTGTCAGGCAGGGGTCTCTGGGTGGTGGCTGGCCCTCTGAGGTCTTTGTCACCCTTGGTGTTCTGAGTTTGTCCCTGTAGTTCTCAGCTCTGGCTGCCGTGGCAAACCACAGTCAGGGGCTGTGGGCACAGAAGCTCTCCCCTGCAGGCCCGTCAGGGGGCTTCTGAAGGGACACTGGCTTCAAAGCCAGTGCCAGCATCTCCTGCCTGCCCTCACTGCCTGGACCACAGGAGCCCCTCATTGTCAAGTGAGGGGAAGAGGGGTGGCAGCATGGCCAGGTGGCTCAGCCCAGGGGAGTCCAGAACCTGGATGTCACCCCCAGCTCAGCCCCCACCAGCCCATGGACCTGGGAAAGCCTCTCAACCCGTCCAGCCGCAGATTTCTCTGGTATAGTGTAAGGGCAGGATTATGACCCCTGACACCCGGGTGTGGCCCTTGTCAGGTAACTTTGGGAAAGCCCTGGAAAGAGGCAGAGCATGGTCCAAGTCTGAAGGACAACTGTGTGTGTGACCAACCGCCAACCCCAGCCAAAAAAAGGACACCCCCGCCCAGGTCCAAGTTTGGGCTGAACTTCAGCCTAAGGTGGCTGAGTCCTGGGACCCTGTGTACATGCTGGGGGCAGGCAGGGGCCCTCCAGCTGGTTCCAGCCACCCCAAGTGCACTATCAGAGAAGGGGAGCCCCGATTCTCCCAGAAGATGGGGAAGTTGTTTTCTCTGGAAACAGAAGCATGTCTGTTACAGCCTTCCTGATGTCAGGAGGCCCCACGGTTGGTATGGAGCCCAGTGGCAGAGCACTTACCCAGCATGTGCCAGCCCTGAGGTTCATTCCCAGCAATGCGGAAGGAAGGAAGGAAGGAAGGAAAGAGAGAGAGAGAGAGAAAGAGAGAAAATCAAAGTGAGGAGAGCACCTCCCCACTTTTTTATACGAATGAATCTGAATTGTTTTAAAATTGAGTAGTGGATGGGGCTGTAGCTCAGTGGAAGAGCCCTTGCCTAGCATGTGTGAGGCACAGGGTTCGATTCTGAGCACCACATATAAATAAGTAAAATGAAGGTCCATTGACAAGTAAAAAATATTAAAAAAAAATACTGAGTAGTGGAGAAGGAGAGGAGGAGGGTCAGCTATTTGGTTGAAGAAAGTCCTTTGAAAATAAGGTCTGTTCCAGGACAAGGTGGAGTGTGGCCAGTCAGGTGGAAGACCAGGCTGCCCACGGCTGTCTCTGTGTGGTCTTTCCTCACCAAGCCAACCTCGGTTTACCACGGCTTCTTCTTGGCCACGTCCTTGCTGGGTGACTTTGGGATGAGACATCTAACTCTTCTGGGCCTCCATCTCTTTATCTTCAAAGGCAGACAGAGGTACTGACAGGCTCCTGCCCTGGCTTCTTGTGAGGTCAAGAGTGAAGACAGAAGTGAGAGTTTCACACCTGCACAAACACAGGGTGGCCACGGGGTCACGGAAGCCTTTTTACCTCTTCCCTTTCCTCCAGAGGCTGGGAGGATCCTCCTGAGTCCTCCCGAGGGGTGACACCTGGGAGGGTGGGACAGAGGACTTTGCCTACCTGAATTCCCGCTTCACCCTGAGCCCAAGGTTGCCTCTGCTTTCCAGAAAATTCCCCTTACGTACGGCATGTTCCCCACTGACCAAAGGCGCGGAATCCCACGTGTGGACGAGCCCTAGAGTTCACCTTGTCCCACCTTTCTTTCCACAGAGGGGGAAACTGAGGCACGGGAAGGGGCCAGGCGGCTGGGCCAGTGACCTGCAGAGAGCGGTGGAAGCCCAGGGACGGGAACCCGGGCCCCTGGGCGTGCACAGTCCTGATGCTGCAGGCTGCAAGGCCTCTCTGCTCTCGCCTCCGTCCCTGCTGAAAGTCTGCCTTGATAGCGTCTAGAGGCGACAGAGACAGATCTCCAAGGGCGCCAGCAAGCCCTGCTTTGTTTGGCGCACGTTGTGTCTAAACTATTTTGGAGTTGGTTCTCGGTGTTAAGATTTTGTAGGAACATGCATATTTGTAGTGTGTCTTAGAGATTCAGACGTGGGCCACGTTGGCCACAATCCCTGGGGGCAGGGGGTGGCTAGAACTTGTTCCTTTTAGACAGGACACGTGCGCTCACCTGGGCAGTGCCCACCTGGCCAGCATCACTCCATCACACACCACGGTCGGTTCTCCCCAGGTTGCAGGTCTCTGGACAACAGGTGGTGCCTGTCTGACTGCCTCCTTCTCACAAGCAGGTTACTGGGCTTCGGGGGACAGGGGAGGTGACAAAGCCACCCAGCCCACACGGAGCTCTTCCCAGAGGCTACTCTGCTCCTCTCCCCTGCTGACCTAGTTGCGAGGGGAAAGTCTCGTTTTCAGAAAGAGTTGGGCCGCGCTGCCGAGGCTGTGGCGAGACTGCTCAGCATTTCCATGAGGAACACTTTCCTGGGCCTGAACCCCAGCCATAAAGATGTGTTTTGGATGAAGATTGGTCCTTTCCCAGCCGAACCTGGGAATCTTTATTTCCAACCCGTTCAAAAGATCTTTTACTCTTGAAGTACAAATCTGTGTGGTTTGTGGCTCACTGGACCCGCCTGGGGCTTTGGATTTTGCTGCATGACATTTTTCCAACCTCTCATTTTAAAGCCACATCATCTCCTATATTTATTCCATGGTTAAGATTGGTATTTTCTTTTTTTCTGTGCGGGGTAGGTTACATAAAGGGTGACTTTGTCTCCCGTCCCTGGTGGGGGTGCAGACAGACGTGGGCTCTGGTAGAATCTGAAGTGGACGTCTCTGAAGTGTGTTAATTTATGTGACGGACAAAATCAAGGGGATGTGACTGGCTCATGAGCTGGGGCGGGGAGATGGACTTCCAGTGGTGTTTGCTTGTTACTCGTGAGCTGGGTCTAGTTGGGCCATCACGGGTTTTGTTTTTATAATTGCCTTGATCATTTTAATGATCAGAAATAAGAGCTCCAGGCCTGATATAATTATTCTCAGGGAAATTTTGGAAAATCTGTGTTGTCTACAGACTTCCTTGTTTTCAAGACAAGGAGAGACTGTAAGCAGGAAGAGGCCTGCAGAAAAGGCAAGCCTGCCCAGTGGGCACAGTCACACCAGCTGGGCCAGCTGCTCCTCCTCCTGTGTTCTCACACTTGGCCAAGGCCATCCACCCGGCCTCCCAAGCTAGAGGTTCCAGACTCGGCCTGGAGTCCTCCTCTGCCTCCTCCCTGGGATCCAGTCACCACCACTTCCTGTCTGTCCTGATTGAAGCACTTGAGCCCACCGCCTCTTTGCCCTCTCCACCGCCCAAGTGAGCTCGCTGTCTCTTGCTGGGCTCAGCTTCCTGACCATCCTGGCTGGCCCTCCCTCCACCCTGCTACCTGTTTAAGTTCCAAAGCGGTCGTGTCTCACCCCATTCCGTTCTCCTGCTTAGACCTCCGGTTGGCTGTCGGTGCCAGGACAAAGCCCATACGGCAGGCAGCACAAGCTGCTCTCCAGGCCTGACTTACCTGTCCCCACCCCCCACCCCCAGCAGGAACCTCACGCTCCTGTCACTCTGGAATCTTTGTTCTGTGGACAACCATGCCCTTCGTGACAGGAGCTTTCTGTGCTCTGTTCCTAGGACAACTCGCCCCAGCCACCTCTCCTGGGCCAATTCAGTCAAGGCTGGGGTGAGACGCCACACCCCCGGCTCAGGAGGCTTTTCTGGTCCCTTCCAGGTGCAGATAGCTCTTTAAGCAAAGCTCAGCAATAGCGTTTCTCATAATGTATTGTGTTTTTGTCTTTCTTTGGATCTTCTCCTAAATGATGGACACTTTGATGGTACAGTTCTGGATCTTTACTGCTCTGAGTTTCTATCACCCAAGAGAGTGTCTGACTTGCAGGAGCTGCTTCATTAATGCCTACTGACTGAGTGATCATTGATAACATGTGCTAAGCACTGCTCAGGCACCAGGCAACATTTCAGGTGCTTGCCACATTCCAATTTTCACCACCACCTGACCTATTAGGAATAGATGCTCTTAGATGCTCTATTTTCTGATGAGAAAACAGAGGCACAAAAAGGTAATGTGAGTGACCCAAGGTCACACAGCGTGGATTGAACCCAGGCTGCCTGAGCACAGAGTCTGCCTGAATCCTGACATTATTCTGTTTTCCAGTGAATGAGTGCCGAGTCAAGCACCCTGATAATCTCTGAGTAGATTTGGGGTGCAAGTTATAGAAGTGACTCAGACCTAAGATTTGCCCTCACACTGTGGACCAGTGCTAAATCTCTGTGGTCTTCGCCTTCTCAGCAATAGACCTGGGTGAGACACCAAGTAGAGAGGGAGATATGCTGCTGGCTTGCCTTTGGGAGCAAATCATCTAAAATTAGAATTCTTGATCTGAACAAATACTTTATAGATTGTGTGAAAACCTCAAGGACAAAGGCAGGGACACATGGGCACCACTGTCATGGCCACCATCTCACCCTCACTATTTGGGAGCCTCTTTGAGGTCAGTAATAGACTATACACAAGTCTTCACACCCAAAACCAAGTTACGGTTTTCTGTACATTCCTCACCGAGCACAGGTTGGTACATGAATGACCCAGGGCCACTGGACGGTGAAGTTTCCCCAGGATCACGAGTCAGGAGAGCTGAGATAATTGCCTCTTTTCTGGAAGAATTTGGGTGCAATTCATCCGTCTGGAATGGGCTGGAACTGTCCTCCCTGGAGGCAGGTCCTCCCTGGAGGCAGGTCCTCCCTGGAGGCAGGTCCTCCCTGGAGGCAGGTCCTCCCTGCAGGCAGGTCCTCCCTGGAGGCAGGTCCTCCCTGCAGAAGATCCTTCCCAGAGCAAACACAGGAGCCTGGGTCTGGCAAACACCACCGAGAGCTGCTCTCTTCAGCAGAAGGACCACGTGGAAATCGCCAGGTGTGCCTGAGAGGGCCGAGGCTCGGGGCAAGCTCCATCTGGCTCCAGCGCTGGCTCTGTCACTGTGATGGGCAGTTGCTGCTCGTCTCTCCCAGGGAACCTCCTCCCTTCATTCATCCCAACAAGCCCCACTCCCCGCTTTGATGTGGTCTGGGGAAGCTGATTCACTTTCTGGCTCCAGGGATGGAGCCCAGGACCTCAGGAGTGGGCATGCAGCCATTGGTCAGAAGTGGGTATGTGACCGAAGTTGGTGCAATCAGGAGACTCGGGCTGGGAGGCAGAACAAGGAGGCTCTTTTCCTTCTGCAGGTACTTAAAGAATCCTGTAGCCCTGGGTGCCTGTTAGAAATGCAAATTCTTAGTCCCCACCCCACCGGTACTGAATCAGAATCTCTGCGCCCTGGTCTAGAAGGCAGGCCATCCCGATGATTCCAAGGAACCCCTCTGAGTGTGAGGACCGCTCCTGCACTTCATTCAACATACAGGTAGAAAAGCTCAGGTACAGAGAACCAAGGTGACTTTCCCACAGTCACAGGACTAGTGAGGACCATGTCAGGGCCAGACTAGGCTTTGTGCCCTTCCTTTAAGAATTGCCTCTGTGTCTTTATAAGTTGTACAACCATCATAGCCAGGGCAGCCTCATCTTGTGAAGTCCTCCTTCCCCCAGGCATTTCCTCCAGGGCTGAAACTCCTGTGCTCTGAGGTTATATGGGGCTGCGACTCCCTGCTTCTCACATATTTGTGTGCCACATCTCAAGCTCAATGTTGGTTGCATTAGGGTCACCCAGGACCACACAATGCCTGAAGAACAGGCCCACCTGGGGCCTGAGACCCTGGGCGTGTTGGGGGAAGACTGATGCCATCATTTCGGGGGTCAAGCTGCTAGGTGGTTGACTAGCTCCTTCCACTGTGATCTGAGCCTCCAGTCTGAGTTTGCTACCCCAAGACTGTGCCCCTTGTGTCTGTGAGGGTAGGTGTTGGAGGGGGGACGCAGCTGGTTGCTAGCCAGAGTCATGGCTCCAGTCTGAAAGTCCAGGCATACCTAAGTCGTCTCTCGTGGCTCCCCAATGCCATATTAGGCTGCCCCCTCGGAAGGGTGGAATCTCTGACTCATCTTCCCCTCCCCCACCCCGCTCCCTCCTGCCAGTTTTGGCCAAGATTAGAATTCACTCAAATCTGTGGGTTCTAAGGTTTATGTGCTATTTCAGTTTGGCAACTGGCTCCTTCTCGTTTCGAGTTAGACAAAAAGCCCTTTCCTGAAAGGGACTTTGGAAGACTTTTCTTGGCGAGCCGATGTTTTGTAACCAGAAATTAATGTGGTGATTTTGGTGCATTATACATCATCGGGAAGCTGATGGTGATTCTCAGATGCATCCTGGGCTTAATGGATGGTGAGCAAGGGGGATTCTGCTCAGGACAGTGGCCACCACACCTACCACTCTTGAGTGTCCCTTGGGTTTCCAGCATTCTGTTTCCTTAACCCTTACCCTTGTCCCACCAGGGAGGCAAACCTGCCTATTTTAGAGATAAGGAAACTGAGATTCAGAAAAGGCAGGTCCTGAGGCCAGCAGAGGGGTAGCGTCAGGCCAGGGGCTCCAGCTCTGCCTGGCGTTGTACCATAGGGTGGGTGGCCGGGGGTCTCAGGAGGAGGGGACCTGTTCTGCTACCTGGAGTGACTGGAGGTGTTTGTCTCAGTGCCTGTTCCCTGGGAGGTGGAGGAGGAATCAGTCAGAGGTTATTGGAGCAACAGAACAGGAAGTTGAAAATGAGGGAGCAGCTGGAAGAATCAGATGGCAGAAGAGTCAGGGCAAACGGAGGGGCCTAGGCTGCCCCTAGGGCCCGTGTCTGCCGTGTGGCTGCTGAGCACAGGCCCCGCTGTCTCCTGCCTTGTCGTGTCTGGTCATGACTCAGATTCCGAGCAGGCGTGAGCAGAGGGCGCTGCTGGGGTCAGGCACCAGTCTCTTGCTTGGGGAGGGCAGGCATCTTGAGCAATGATCCCACCAGGCCGTGTCTAGGTGGGAGAGGATCACTTCCCAAAAGAAGTCAGGATGCTGTTGCTTAAAGGAAGGAGAAGGAGAGTGGATGTGGGTGAGTGGCCAGCGGGGCTGAGGCCTGGTGCTGGGTGCTGGACTGGGAATTGGGAGGTGTCCAGTCCTCTGCCTGTGGGTGTCTTTTCTCTCCCCTTCCTAACACCTGAGAGCCAGGGATGCATTCTGAGGTGCAGTAGGCCGGTGTGTTGAGGTCATTCTGGGTTGGCGTGGAGCAGCGGGTCAATGGGAATGGCGAGGTGAGGAATGGAGGCTGTCAGACTCGGCCTCCTCCTTAGAACACGCCTGCCTGGGCTTGGCACCGCAGCCCCCAGCCGCAGCCTGCAGACCTGCAGGGGCCAGCAGGGGCGGTGCCGGGGCGTCATTGATACCAACTACTAGAATTCCCCTACTGTCCCCGAACTTTGAAGCTCCGAGGGCAAGAAAGGCCAGCAGATAACCAGCAGGGAGCTGGCAGACTCCTCTCTGCGGCTGCAGCTGCCAGGAACAGGCCAAGAGGGGCAGGGAGCCCGGGGTCTTAGTGGTGACTCTAGTGGTTCACCCCAGGGAGGGAGGCTGAGGCTGGAGCGGGAAGGCAGTGCCCAGGGGTGCCATCGACTGATGGTGGTGAGGAGCACTCGGGGCCTCCCAGCTCCCCACCTGCTCAAGGGCGTGCCACCGGCAGCTGGGGCTCTCTTCTCCTGCTGCTCTACCACCCACCCTTCCATTCCATCTACCAAACACCACTTATTAAGCACCTACTGTGTACATGGCTCTGTGGGCACACAGGACTCATGAAATTCAGCTGATAGGGAAGAAACAAGGAAACAACCGTGACACAAGGCCACCAGGGCAGGGCTCACCCTGGGGACTCAGGCAGGAGCCTCCTTCCCTCTCTGGTTTCAGGTGGACCTGAGCTTGTGTCTGTGTCCTGAGAACAGGTGTGTGTGTAATTGTATGTACAGGTATGTGTGCAGGTGTGTGTGTGCAAGTGTATATGTGAGGATGTGTGCACAGGTGTGTGTAGGTGTGTGTACAGGCATGTGCGGGCACGTATGTAGGGATGTGTCCAGGAGTGTGTTCAATGATGTGCAGGCATTGGTCTAGTGTGCATGTACACAGGTGTGTGTAGTTGTCTGTGCAGGTGTACGTGCAGAGGCATGTGTAGGCGCATGTGTGTGTGCAGGAACGGCTGAGGTCTGTGGTCAGGTCCTCTTCCTTTCCTCCTCCCTGGCAGGGGTTGCTGGGAGCTGGGTCATCAGAGCCCTGCTGCAGGAACTAGAGGCTGGGGTGTTTGTGGTGCTCCTTTTTTTAAGAATCCACTCTCTTTATTATTATTATTATTATTATTATTATTATTATTATTATTATTATTATTATTTTAAGTTGTAGATGGACACAATATCTTTATTTGTTTTTGTTTATGTGGTGCCGGGGATCGAACCCAGTGCCTCACGCATCCTAGCAAGTGCTCTACCACTGAGCCCCAGCCCCGGCCCCTCATGTTCTTAGCCAGAGGTTTTAAGAATGAAGAATCTAAAGGTTCCCTGGCAACAGCCTCCCACCTGGCAGTGGCTGCCTCTGCTGCCGTGCAGCTCCTTGACCTTGGACAGGGCCTCTGCCAGGCTGTGGCCCTCCAAGCCTGGGCCCCAGGGCTCCTGCACTCCCCCTTTGGAAGCCATTCCTTCCTGCAGGTCCCAGGAGCCCCTCTGCAGGTGGAGAACTGTGAGTCTTCCCTGGGCCAACTCAGGGGTTCCTCATCAGGGCCACTCTACATTCAGTAAGGACACTTGATATGAGCCCATTTGAAAAAAAAGGACGATCCCAATCTTAGTGCCTGGGCCTAATCTTTATGATAAAAAGAAAGAAAAAGAAATCTAGCAAACTGTGGTCCTTGCTGTTTGCTCTTGAAAATGTTACAACCAAGAGAAAGATCTGGAAACTGAGCTGATTAGATAACTCGGGAGGGATCTGCGACCCTCTGGGGAGGGTTATCACAGGTCTCTCACCAAGCCTGTGTTGACCTTTCCTTGTGGGGGTCCCTGCGCACAGCAGGCCTGGCGACTGAGCTCCGTGGGCTGATGTTATCTTCAGGGTGTGCCTGCTGCAAGGAAAGCAGAGGAAACGTGGCATCCCGAGCCCCAGAGGAGGCGCAGTGCTGAGCCCCAGGCAGACATGTTGAGGCCGCGGGCCAGACGGCACCAGGAACTTTGCCCTTCTTTAAGGAACCCTGTGATCCTGGAGCAGGATGGGGCATTCAAAGCACTGCCCCAATGTGATTCTTCTCCAGAGACTACAGCAGCCACGGCAGCAAGGACAGGAGCCAGGGCAAGTGCTCCATGTACAGAGAAGTGCTGGTAGGCCAGCTGTCCCCGGAGAGGAAGAGGTGTGGCTGTGGAGGCTCTGGAGTGAGGGTGCTGCACATTACGTGGGGCGACAGTGGGTGGAGGGGCGCCTTATCTTGGGTTTGCAGGTTCTTCCAGACTTGAGGTTGGGGTTAAAATCCCAGCAGGGCCTTATAAAGACATAGTCCCCAGGCCTGCTCTGCTCTCTAGGGCCACTAGGGCAGGGACATGGGCTCTTAGGATCTTCACTGTGCCCTCCATTCCTCTCACACAGGTTTTGCACAAATAAATGTTAGCTGAGTGATGGATGGATGCGTGGAGTCCAGTGGTTAAGTGTGTGCGATCTGTGGTCAGACTGCTTGGGTTCAAGTCACAGCCCTGCTTCCTGCTACCTGTGTGACCTTGGGTAATGACTCTACCTCTCTGTGCTTGTAGCCCTCATTTATAAAGTGGAGATAAAAATGCACTCTGCATACTAGGTTGCCATGGGTTCAAACAAGGTGGTACATGCAGGGTCCCCAGCAGAATGCTGGCACGTCGTGGGAGCCCAAAGTTCAGCAAGGATGTTGTAGGACACGGTGCTGGACATCTGCACTTCCAACCCTGTGAGGGGCTGTAGGGCCACAGCTCTGGCCAAAGCAAGGTGCGTGGCAGTGAGACGTGGGATGTGGTAGGCAAGAAGTGCTTGCTGGCCTTTTCCCTTCCTGTAGATCTGTGACTGGAAGCCAGTGTTGAGATGTCCCTGGGCCCCTGGATGACCCCTATAAGCAGAGACCCCTCCTGCAGTGGACGAGTAATGGGAGCAGGAAATAGACTTGGGGGGAGTAACACAACCTCATGATCACTCGTGTCCTGAGGCAGGCGCCCAGGAGTCCCCAGTCCAGACTCACTTCCTTCTTTTCTGGGAAGGGTCAGCATAATGGGACGGCCAGAGCCCAGAGTCCTCCACAGACCTGGGACTGAGTCCCGTGGAGCCACTCCAGCACTGCACATGGGGTGCACGTGGGGTGGGCAGCTGGGCTCCTCAGGCCTGGGTCACTGCAGGGTAACTCCTCCAAGGCTGGGCAGCAAGGGCTGGCGTCCTGGGGAGACGTGTCTGCTGCGGCTGGCTCCACGTTCTGCACACTCTGGGATCAGGCTTGCTGATAAGGCCTGGAGTGGGGACTGTGCGTCCCCTCCTCCAGCTGGGCAGCACTGTGACGGTGGCTCGGAAGCCTTCTCTGATCCCGCCTCTGGGCCAAGTTCCTGTTCGCCCAGGGCCACTCTCCACTGTTCCCGCCCTCTCCACCTGAGTGGACACAGCAGGCCACTGGCTTCCACTGGATTCGGGACCACAGGAAGGAAAGAGGGAGTCTGGGATACTTACTCTTTCTACTGTGTCTCCACGGCCTTCCTGGGAGGTGGCCTCAGGCCAGCATTGCCACTTGGCCCCTTGTCCCTGCTTCCTCAAGGGGCCTCCCACAGGAAGCTCCCTGTACTCCTCCCTCCCTCCCCAGCTAGTCATAGTTACTGTGTTAGAAATTAAAAAAATACTTATTCCACATCGAGTGATGATAATAAACCCATCACACATTAAAATGATAATTAACTGTATTTTCCAAAACACACATACAGAAGGAAAAAGTGCCTTTCTTCTTTTTTTAAATGTTGCAAAGTTCTTTATTGTCTGCTAACAGAAGGCAGCTGGCTTCTTGTATCTGCTTGTGCCTTGTTGGGGGACCGCCCATCATACAGACGGCGAAACCTGACTTGACTTCTGAGAGAATGCAAGAGAAAAAGCCATATAGCTTCTTAATATCACCATGAAACGTGTTTTAAACTCCCGAGTCCTGGGGAAGGTCTCGGGGACCCCATGGGTCCCTCGGCAATGCTTTGGGAACCTGCTCTGTGCTTCTAAGCTCTGTCTTCCTTGGTCCTCACCATTCCCAGGGCTTCTCGCCCGTCCTCTTTGGCACTCTCTGGGCGTCATGCTCGCAGGTGGGAGTGAGATGAGCGTCCTCCGCCCTTCCTCATCCTTTGTGGCCAGGAAAGAGCTGCCCCTGAGTGCCTCTGGGCTGCTGAGATTCAGGGGATCAGCTGCTGTGTTCCAGACGATGACATTTTTTACTTCGTGCAGGACTACGGGGCCGCGGGCTCCTGACCAGGCTTCCTGGGACTCCGTGAACTCAGCTTTATGGTGATCCTGGGACTTCCATCAATCACTGCCACTTATTTTAGGGGAGAAACAAGAAAATTATAAATTTCTCGAGCAAATTGGAGATAGAGAATGTGCCACTGCCAATTTCCAGGGAGAGAGGGATGAGCCAGGGGAGCACAGGATTTTGGGGTCCTTTCTGTATGGTAACTGTGATGGCAGATATGTGTCAGTATACATTTGTCAAAGCCCAGAGAATGTAAGAGATCAAGAATGGATCCTAACGTAAACTGTAGACTTCATTTAATAATCGTGGACCAATATTGGGACATAAGTTGTAAACAACCTATCACTCTAATGTTAGATTTATAGGGGACGTCTGTTGGGCGGGGGGTGCAAGGGTAACTAGTAATTTTAGATCTTTTCTCCATAAGCCAAAAATGGCTCTAAAGACACCACATTCAAGAACAAAAATCAAACCTCATTCCCCTAGCTGAGACATCCTCCTGAGATCTTTCCTCCTATTGGCTCCCCAAAGTCCACAGGAGCCTGACCAGGACCTGTAGGGTGTGATTTGGTGGTGAGACAGTCATAGAGAACGATTTGAAGATGGCTGGTGTTGTCCAGTGAGGAAGGCCAGCCTGTCCCTGCAGGGTTAAAGGCTCTGAGGTACAAGGAGGTAAGAACAGCAGGTATCATTCTGCACCAGGGGGAGTTTGCCCTCTGAGATCTGGAGGGGCCCCAGCTCTTCTGTTCAGGCTACCTGGGGCTTCCTGTGGCTGGGAATTCGACAGTAAGATGTTTGGTGACAGAGGGGTGGGTCAGAAGATGCAGCAACTGTCCATTGATGGCCAACACGAGCAGACAAGCTGTGGCTTGGTACAATGTTTCCTGGCCCCCAGTTGAATCCTAAGCTCAGCCACTCTGGGGGAATGGAATCTGTTACTGCCATCCTTGGGGATCTGGGGACCACAGGGCTGGCATGAGGGTGCAGTAAGAGTGGCACCTGGAAAATATGTCTTAAGGGGGTCCTGTCTTGGGCTGGTGCAGGTGTGGGGCTGACCCCTGAGAGCAAGGACATTGACCACCCCAGGGTGCTTCTCTCTCCTCACCCTAAGTGCATCCTAGTCCTGACCTGGCGTGAAGTATGTCTTCCCTTGCTAGCTACTTTATCTTCAGGGGCGCTACCTGCCTTCCCCTCACCTGAGTTATGCACAGTGTAAATAACTGTTCATGTCCCTTGTCCCCCGATTTGTCCACCCAGTGTGCATTTTCTTCCCTGGCTCCTTCAGGGCTAGCCACTCTAGAAATGTTTGACTCTGGAAGTTTCCTTCCATAGCCCAACGAACACACAGACTCCCAGATAAAAATGTGCTTAGGAGACAATAAGTAGTTGTTCTGAGGTTGAAAACGGAGACCCTGGTGACAAGGCGAGGGGGCGGTTCCTCCAAGGGCTCTCCTAAGACTTCCCCTGTTCAGGGTGCGGTGAGGCCGGGTGCAGTGTGGACAGGCATTGTGGTGACCCTGCCCAAGAATTTATTTTCTTTTTCATTCTTTTCTCTCTTTGCTCAAACCTAATTGGTAATATTATAACTTTCAATGTAATCATTGACCTAAATGAGTTGCATTTTTATCTCAGCAGGAGCCTGGCCGGGCTGCAAGAAGCAGCCAGTGGCACCGAGAGGGGAGACTCTTATTAGAAGACTCTTTCTGGCAAGTGACACCACTTCTGCTCCGAGATAAGATGGAGACTTGCTCACGCTATGTTTTAAAATCATAAAAACCCGAGTCTCCTGCTGGAGATAAGCTCCGTGTGGGTCTGGAGCAGCTGGGGCTGCAGCGGAGGGGGGTCAGATGAGCGTTGCCGAGATTTCCACTGAAACCAAGATTGTAAGTCATTCAGGTTTTCAGAGTTTTCTCCAGGTGCACAATGGAGGCCTCGGTATCTTGGATTCTTGAGTCAGGGGTCCTTTTAGCTATTAAAAAAGACAGAAAATATTTCTAAACAAAACCCGCGGTTCCTTAAGGCACGCACCACTCCTGTGGCTGCTTTTGGTCTTGTTTGGAGCTTTTTTGCTCTTTTCCTGGCTCTCCGGAGATCTGCTGTCGATTCTCCCCCGGCCCAGATGGATGGTGTCTTCCTTCAACGTCATATTAAATGACCTGGCTCATTTCCTGCAGTGGAATGGACGTGCCCCGCTGCAGCGTCCATGCTGGTCAAAGAGGACTCACAGTCACGGGATCCGTGGGGACAGATCATCAAGGCCTTTCTTCTCCGACTTGCAGCTCCCTGAGCAGACCCAGTGCCAGGCGGCCTGGGGGATCCTCGCTCGCTCTCTTTCTCTGACAGAACAGATTGCATCTTTCTTTGTAGGAGCTCACATGCCGTAATCTTTGTGTGCCTAAAATCTTCTTTTATAGGCCTCCTGTTTGGGTATCTTTGATCTGGAGAACGCAATCACATTTTCCTTGAAGATACCAATCATCTAGGAGGAGAAATGCTCTTAAATAATTCCTCAAACCAAATTTAAAACACACATTAATTACTTCAAATTCTTCCATGATTCTCCGGCTCCTATCTCCTGTTCTCATCTGCTCTTTGAATGGGAGGATTCTGCAGCCATAAAGGATCTTAGCATAAAGGGCTTGGGCTGGCTCTCTGATTATCAGATGAGACACTTTGTTCAAGAAGGGGAAAATTTTCGCTTGGTCCCATTGGTATGGGACCATGTTTTTAGGGACAGAGGATTTAAATTTATTTTTTTATTTTTTTAAAAAAACCACAAGAAATCTTGGCACTCATTTAATTAAACGTACACTGTGGTAGTCAGGATTCCTTGGGTTGCAGGTACTAGAGACCCTCCTCGAGGAAGAGAGCAACTTATTGAGAAGATAGGGGGGACCCCAGAACTGCAGGGCAGGTTTGGGGCAGGGCAGTGTGAGGATGGTGGGAGTAGCCCCTGAAACATAGGAGACACCCACCCAAGCTGCCTGTGTCCCCTCCTGGCCACCTATAAGCTTGTCAACCCTGGGTGGCCAATGCTGCTGGTTCCTTTACGGGGCATCTTTGGTGCTTATATCTATAAAGAAAAAGCAGGATTTTTCCAGTCTGTACAGTTAGCGGGGAAACAAAAACAGGGTGGACGCTGGTTTGTGGGACTTGGGTCACGTGCTCAGCCAGCTCAGGAAGAGGAGGTGACGGGCAGCTGACCACCAGCCTCAGCAACTTGTCTCTTTGGGTGAGAAGGGACACGTGAAAACCTCCAAGTGACTGTCCCTCTGGGGACCAGAAGAGTTGTCTCCTGGAGCCCCAGGGAATGCCTTTCCATTCACAGAGCCACTTCATGCCCTACACGCCAAATCCTCTCCTTTATTTTTCTCTTTGAGAAAAGTGACCTAAGATGGGAACACACAGGCGCCTCGGTCAACAGGAACCCTCAATTAACCAGAAATCCGTTTCCCATTGACTGGGGGGGGGGGAGAGCACAAGAGAGTCTCAGGGGTTGATTCCACCATCTTGCTCTTGGAGCATGTCCCAGGGGCCATGTGTATGTGGCTTCGTCTCCCAGTGTTTCCAAATGCCATTTTTATGCTATGTGAAAAGCTGTGATTAAATATATATATATATATATATATATATATATATATATATATATATATATACACATAAAATTAGCTGTTTTCATCATTTTCAAGTGTACAATGCAGTAGTATTAAGTATATTCTCACTGCCATGCCTCTATTACCACTCTCAATTTCCAGAACCTTTTCCTCATCCCAAACATGAACTTCTGTCTCCATTAAACAACAACCCTCCACTCCCCCCACCTTCGCCCCCCCACCATTCCCTGGCAACTAACTCTCTTCTTTCTGTCTCCACGAAGTTGCTGATTTTTAGGGATCTCATGTAAATGGGATCACATTGTGTTTGTCCTTTGTGTCTGACTTACTCAGTTAGCATGCTGTGTTCAAGGTTCCTCCAAATGGTAGTTAGTATATGTAAGGATTTCCTTCCTGTTGTGATTTGGACCTGGAATGATCCCCACAGACTCATGCATTGGGGACTGTCCCCAGTGTAGCAGTGCTTACAGGTGGGCCTTAGGGAGGGTGATTGGATCATTGGCTCTGGCCTCATCAGTGGACTAATGGAATTCCATCCATGGAATCATAATTTGTGGGGTTATCGGTGGAGACTGTAGGAGATGGGATCTAGTTGGAAGAAGTAGGTCCCTGAATCATGCCCGGAAGGGCGTATCTTGTCCCTTCCTGTCTCTCTCTGCTGCTCTGTGTCCATGAGCTGAGCAGCTTCCCTCTACCAGGCCCTTCTGCCATGATGTTCTGTCTCACCTCTGGCCAAAAGCAAAGGAGCCAGGCAACCATGGACTAAAACCTCTGAAACTATGATCCAAAGCAAAACTTTAGTTTATAAAGTTGTTTTTCTCAGGCATTTCATCACATGACAAAAGAAACCTGATGAACACAATTCCTTTTTGTGGGTAGATAATATTCCATTGTATGGATGTACCACATTCTGTTTATTCATTCGTCATGGACACCGGAGTCGTTCCACGTTTGACTATTATACACAGTGCTGCTATGAACATTGTTGTGCACCACACGTTTTTTGGCAATGCTGAATAATTATTCATCTCACAAAAATTGCACTGAGGTATCCTCAATGACCGTACAAGAAAGTTAAGTTTCCCATCACAATGGAGGTTCTGTGGGAGCATGAGCCCAGAAGTCTATAGGCCTATCTTTAATGCTGGGTCTATGATTTTCTAACTTAGGAGGTTGGGCAAACTTTAAATTTTAAAGTTGTTTGGGCATTAGTTTCTTTACTGACAATCGGCTAGCAAAAAAGGCTGAAATTGACATTTCTTGGCTGCTTTGAAAATCTGATGCTTCCCAAATTCACTCAGTAATCAAGTGACTTGAGGAGAACACAGACTCCGGGTGGAGGGAGAGCGAGAGCGGGACTCTGAAGGGCCAAGTAATGATCCCCAGCCAAACTCCTAACTTAGAGTATCGAGGAGCAAGACCTGGAAATCTGCATCTTTACCAAAATCTTTAGGAGATGCAAATGAGGCGAGTTTAAAACTTGTCATTGAAATCAAGCACAGTGAGCCAACCCCACACTCAGGACGGAGAAGCAGCTTGGTAAATGCTGGTCCTTCCCTCCTGCCTCTTCCCCTTCTTTCTACTCTTCCTATCAAAGGATGATCGCATTTTAAGGGACACTTGCAACAATGACCATGTCATGTACCACAACAAAAATTCTAATAGTGGATTATTTTCCATTCTGAACAACTGATCGGTCATCTGACTGTAAAGGGTGTTGGTAGTTTGGGTTACAGAAGCAGTCACTCTATTCATTTATTTTTTCAGTTACGCATTTGGGTTAGAGTGCAGCGGGTGCAATGCCAATCTGCCGATGAGGGTGGTGGAGTGGAGGGGGCATGTCAGGCTGTGTAGAGGAGAGAGCACTTTGGAGATGATCATGCAAACTAGAGACTTCCATGCAGGGAAGAAGCCAGTGAATTTACATCTCACAAACCACATTAATGTTCTTTTCTTCATTTTTTTTTCTTTTTTGGTTCCCTTCAAATTATAAAAGGAGTGGACAGAGGGAATGTTGTAGATGTAATTTGTTCCAGGCTTGAATAAAGCGTATTTGTGCCTTATGAAATCCTATGAGAAAAATGTAATTCAAATTGGCTTGGAGATGAGAGGTGTCAAATAGACTGAAAGCTGCATTATAAACCAAGACTAATGAGAGCCTGCAATGTGCACAGAGTTAGGGATGGAGTCCAAGAGAATCTCTGCAAGGTCTTACAGGGGAGGTAAACAGCCTATTAATTAAGGTAGCAGATGGTAGTAAGTTGGGAGATGCTTCAGATTCCAAGGACAGAAAAAGAAATGGAAGTGCAGGAGCTGAATTGGGTAGTTAGAAACCCCAGCACGGAGTCAATGACAGAAAATAACAAGAGCTCCAGGTAGTCTTGGAAGGGAGCAGTATTTGGAATATCACAGGGTGAGAAAGAGACAAGGGTTTAGGTAGAGTGGCAAAGCCACTCCTGGAGAGGACAGTCCATGACACGATGGCACGACTGCCAGTCTCCAGGGCCCCGCGGGCTCGAGTCAAAAGCAGCACATTTCTGGGTTAGAGTCGTCTTAAAGATCTGCTCAGTGGGTATTTTCAGGCAAGGAAGCTGCCAGCATAGAAGGACTAAATTGGATATAAATTGAAGAAAGAAATTAGCACAGGGAACAAAAAGCAGGTGAGTGGATACGATCAGTGTGGTTTGGCCAGTGCTGGAGGGCAGAGTGGAGCACTGGATCCCAGGTGGGCTGGGATCTCAAGTTGGGGCTACCACTGTCTCTGCCACTTGGCTGGGGATCATTACTTAGTCTCACTTTCCCTCCACCAATAAACGGAGCACAATATTTCTTACTTTCTGTAGTTATCCTACATTTGGAGGAGATCTGCATGTACCTCACCCTTGGAACAGGTGTGACCTCTTCCCTGGGCGCCTGCAGAATGAATGTGATCAGTGCAGACTTGGGGGAGGGGAAGACAGGGGACGCTTGGGGAAACTTTGGGTAGTAGTGATTCACCTGTCCCTGGGGGCACCTTACCACTGAGCTATAGTCCCAGCTCCTTTTATTTTGAGGCAGGGTCTTTCTAAACTGCCCAGGCTGGCCTCAAACTTGCAATCCTCCTGCCTCAGTCTTCCGAGTTGCTAGGATTACAGGCGCACACCACTGCACCTGGCTCTTCTAATCAGGGAAGTCAGCTGCGCCCTCTTGTTACAGCAGAGTCACATTTACCTCAGGTGTTCGAGTCCAAAGCCATCACGTAAATGGAGACTCACATATGGTCAAAATTACCCTTGAAAATCCCTGAAAGTGCTCATAAAATAGAGTACTGCACTATCTTTCAAATAGTTCTTTGGAGCCAGTTTACCCTGAAGTGTTGGCAGGGATCACAACCTTTTTTGTTTTTTGTTTTCTTTCGGCTGAGCGCAGGTGAAGCGGTTGATTTGCATTTCTGGGTCTTGCTATAGGACAATGCTTATCTTCCAAAACTCAATTGACACTTGGAAGGGTGAGTGCTGGCAGCACAGGGTCCCTGGGAACCGAGGGCAGGGCATTTGCACCTGGGCTGGACAGGTAGAACTGCAAATCCTTGTTCTCTCTCTTTACTTAGTCATCTTGGGCTGCTCTGGCTTTTGTAAGGCTCACGTGTTGAAGGCTTGATCTGCGCCTGTGGCACCTTTGGAGGTGGTGGACCCTTTAAGGGGTGGGGCCTGGTGGAAGGAAGTTAGGTTGTGGGAGGTGTGCCCTGGAGGTCCCTGCTTGTCTCTTTATGCCTTCCGGCTGCCCTGTGCTGGGTCCTCATATGGCAGAGGCAGCAGCCTCTGGTCTCTTTCTAATCTCATCCCAGGGACTCCACCCTTAGTACTTCCAAAAGCCCTGCCTCCCAAGACCACTGGGGATTAGGACTTCAACACATGATTTTTGGGGACAGATGTGCGTCGTCCACAACAGACCTGAATCTGCATCCTCTCTGAGTACAAGCAACAGCAATGGCTCTGACTGGCTGTCGGAGGGTCCTGCGGGCCCAGCTTTGGTTGTGGAGACAATGTGCGCTTTGAGGTTCCATCTGGTCAGCTTGCTTGTCCCTCTGCTCAGCTGACTATATGACAGGGCCCAAGAAGTTGGCTGTGTTAGAGGACATGAGGCTGCATCCGAAGCTGTCCACGTATGGGCCCTGTGTAAGGGCCAGCTGTGGAGCGACTTGACCTGGCCCCTGTGACTAAGAGGCCCAGTGGCAAGGGCTTGCTCAGCAACCTCTTCCCCTGGGAGGGGGGGAGGGCTCCTCCTCTGAGTCTGGAGATGGCTCCCTGCGGGGTCTATTTCTGTGCTTCTCCTCCTGGGGAGCTGAGCCCTATTGAAGTTTGTGCTAAGAAAGGGTGGGATAGTTAGTCCACAGTTCTGCAGTTGGATACTCACTTGTTTTTTCCTTTTAACTTAAAAACTATTATTCTTGGGCTGGGGCTGGGGCTCAGTGGCAGAGTGCTTGCCTCGAATGTGTGAGGCACAGGTTCCATCCTCAGCATCCTATAAAATAAATAAACAAAATAAAGACACTATGTCCATTTATAACTAAACTAAAATAAACCTATTATTCTTATTGGTACGTGAAGAACTTCCTCCTTTTGTTACTGAGGTAAAATTTACCTTATATAATATTCATAATTTTAACTATTTTAAAGTGTGGAATTCAGTGGCTTCCAAGACTACAGCCACCACATCCTACAAGCATCACTGCTTTCTAATTGCATGTTTTATCACCAAAACAACAACAACAACAACAACAACAAAACTCTGTATCCATTAAGCAGTCGCTGCCCAGGGTTTTGATTTGCATTTCCCTAAGGACCTATGATGTCCAGCATCTTTTCCTGGGCTTATTGGCTCTCTCTCTCTCTCTTTTTTATTTTGGAGAAGTATCTATTCAGATTTCTTTGTTTTTCAATTGGGTCATTGTTTGGGTGTGTGTTTGTTGACTAATAAGAGTTGTTTATATATTCTGAGCACTAGACCCTTATCAGATACATGATTCACAAGTATTTTCTTGCATTCTGTGGGTTTTCTTTTCACTTTTTAAATCATCTCCTTTGATACATAAATGTTTTAATTTTGATGAAGCCCAACTTATTTATTTTTCTCTTTTGTTGCTTGTGCTCTCAGCGTCATAGCTGCAACCCTTTGCCAAATCCAAGCTCCTGAACATGAACTTCTGTATTTTCTTTTAAGAGACACTGCAGGGGTTGGGACTGTGGTCAGTTGTAGAGCACCTGCCTAGCACCACACACACACACACACACACACATCCACGACATTTTTTTTAAGAAGTTAATTTAAAAAAAATACCTTTTATTTTATTTATTTATATGTGGTGCTGAGAATTGAACCCAGTGCCTCACATGTGCTGAGGGAGCACTCTGCCACTGAGTCACAACTCTAGCCCCCACGACATTGTTTTAGGCACTTATATTTAAGTGATTTTGAGATAATTTTCGTATGTAACATAAGGTAAAGATCCAACTTAATTCTCTTGCATGTCAATCACATTTTTTTTTTAAATCTCTGCATAGCATTCATTCCCAGAGTTTATTTAAACAGTTTTCTATTCTACTGTACTATTTGGGTTACTTCCAGTCTTTTACTACTAAAAACAATGAGTCAATAAATATTCTTGCATGTAACTGTTTCCCACATATCTCGGTGCATGTGTGGGCTCTCTACAGTGGAATTTCGGGGTCAGTGTGAGTGCCTACTCTCCAGTACCCGATGAGGATGTGTTTCCCTGCCCTTTTTCTGACCCTTGTAGATATTTGCCAATCAGCTGGGTAGTTTTAATTTGGAAATTTCTTATTGTGAGCAATGGATTATATGTTTTTATATATTTTAAGACATGTGTTTTATCTTTTTATTGCTATGAACTTTTCATAGCCTTAGCCTATGTTTTCTGTTAGTTTATTGGTTGTGTGTGTGTGTGTGTGTTGGGGTGTGTGTGTGCATGTACTGGGATTCCAACCCAGGGCCTTACACTTCTAGGCAAGGGCTCAGCCACTGAGCTGCATCCCCAGCCCTGGACTTGTTTTGTAGGAGATAGTTTTGAAGCACACGAAGTCTATGCCTGTTTGTCATTTACCTGTTAGTTTATTAATAGTGTTTTTTCTTTATTAGAAAAAAAATCATCTACAGTGTTTCAACCTTTTAAGACTTTTGAGTTAAGCAGCTACTCAGACTTCCCATTCAGATATGATAATACATGATAGTATTTTTCTTTCTTTTTTTCTTGCATTTTCATGATTTCAACGCATTGTTTAACCTTGGATTCAGCTGGAATTATTTGGGGCTATGGTGTGAGGTAGGGATGCATCTCTGCTCCCCTACCCCCACCTCCCAGATAATTGAAGTTGTTGATTTTGAAGTCAGATATCCTATTTCTCACAGCAAACAAAAAAGTAATAGTTCAGTCTGACCTGACGAAAGCCCAAACCCATAAGGATTTTGGTTGGGGCTGGGAAGGTATCTCTGCGCACTGGGCCAGGAGAGTGGCCTCTTGTAACCTAGGGTGATTCTTACCTTACCTGTTGCTCCATCTTTTTAATGAGGTGAAATCAAGTAAAAACAAAAATCAAGTATAGCACCAAGAGAGATGCAGTCTCACCAAGGGTTAGCACCCGGTGTCCTAGAATTAGCTTAGCATTTTGCAGAGGTAAATTGAGGTTCACAATGCAAAATGAACTCATAAACCCAAATTAACAATTTGTGGTAGGCCAGGACCCTAGGCCCTGGTTCCCTGAGCAGGGCTCCACCCACGCAAGCATAGCTCAGGGGGTTCTCACTCACCAGCTGGCAGTCCCAAGGGGGCAGGGACCCTGAGTCCCCTCCCCCACTTTAAAGATGCTCAATAAGGCTATCCCCTTATTCCTTACTTGGGGAGGGGCCTCGGTTTCAGGGAGGGTCCCTGTATAAGTTGGTAGCTCTGTCTGGGGGGCCTCTGAGCATCCCCCTGCCAGCTGCTGGGAGTGGGCTGGGGTCTCCAAAGCCTGAGGGTGGTGATGAGAGGAGTTAACCATTACTTTCTGTTATTCTGTGACCTTCTGTGAGGCAGGGGCCTCTTTCTCTTCCAGCCTCAGGGAAGGGATGATACAATTCAGTAAATAAAGGAGTCAAATTCTTGCCTTTTAAGTTTAAAAGGAGAAATAGATGAGGAGATAAGCTGCTGGCCCTTGGGCTGTCAGAACTGGGGAGGGACCCGGGGAAGAAGGAGAGATCAGGCCCAGCTGGGTCCTAAGCTGTACTCCGTGGGCTGCTGACGCCCGCCCAGGGGGAAGGGCTGGCAAAACCAGAATTTCAAGCAGGCTGGGGATCGGTCCTGGGCATCCACGTCTCCTCTTCCTGGTGAAGCTGGCTCTGAGTGGAATCAGCTGTGCAGGGATGTTGAGAAGCTGGCCTGATGTTGCTTTGCAGAATGTCTCCAAATCCAGGGGTGGATTTGATTTTCATGGGGCTGGGGATTGCACAATTTGGGACCATCTTTAGAAAACAGAATTCAAAGTGAGGCACAGGTTGTGTTTCTTTGGGGCTGACGAAGTGCTCTGAAATGCATGGTGATCACTGGGTACATTTGAATATATACTAAAAAAAAAAAAACCTCACTGAATCGCGCCCTTTAAAAGGGTAAATTTTACAGCATGTGAATTAGAACTCAATTACAAAAAAAAATGTTGATTGTTAGGGAAAAAAAAGAGTTAAAAATTCTAGAAGGGGCCCAATCAAGAGAAGACACTAAGCAAAGGTTAGTCTCTCGGTGCTGGGTCTGCATGCCAGAGTGGCTAAAGGTGGCGTGGCCAGAGGGCCAGAGGGAAGGACACTGTTCATAGACCTCTAGGAGCAGATCTTCCAGTGTCCCTGGATTTCTTCCCCTCCCAAGGCCTGGGTGGGTTCTACAACTTCCTTGCCATCCAGGGAAGAGTGAGGGGGAGAGAGAGCAGGAGTTGATGGGATGAAGCCACAGCTTTGTGGGACCAGGACATTACAGAAGTCACATTTTTGTACTCCTGCCTTTAACCTGTGCGCATGTGCAAGTTCTAGCTTAGAGGGGCTCCATGACCAGCCCTCCCCCTGCCCTGTACATGGTGGGGAAGCAGGGCAGGGGGCCCAGGGACGCTGCCTCCACCTTGTGCATTTTTGGATGGAGAAAGTGCCTACAGTCTGGGCAAACAGATGAGGCTCTTTGGAGGCCAGGGATATGCCACTGTCATATTTATAATCGGATTCTTGTTTATCTTGAATCAGACCCGGCTCTCTGCATAACTTCTGTTCCTCACATTTGGAAGATTTGGGCCCAAAACACATTTCAGGGAAAAAGGAGAAAGCTCTTGTTTGAAAATGAACCAGCAAAATAAATCATTGTGCTTCTGACATGATGCCCATAGCATGCTTTTCAATACTTAGCTTTGGCAGCAGCGTTTAAAAAACGCACACACACAAAACCTATCACATAATTCTTTCTGAAAGGCTCATTCAACAGGCCTGCCCGTCTCGGTCACCACCCCTCCTTTTCTTTTTCTTCTCCCCCCCCTTTTTTTTTTCTTTTAAGCCAGCCCTTCTGGTGAGAGGGCAAGTGTACATACAGCCTTCCATTGTGTTTGTAAAACAGAGCCATATCAGTGGAGAAGTAATGATAACATTTGTAGTTATGCAAGCAGAGATAACAGTAATCAGATCTCTGCTCTGGGCAAAAAAAAAAAAAAAAAAAAAAAAAAGAATGGCCAAAAACCTCATAAGGGGTTGGGTATTATGTTGAAAGGTGGCAAAATATGTATGTGTTTTTGTTTTATAGAAGTCAGCACTTTTTTTCTTGCCTGCAGAACTTTCTCCTGGTTAAAGCCCTTTGGAGGCGTCCAGGAAAGAGGACCCTGCCCCGAGACAGAGGTCCTAGGTCCCCTCCCTGCCCAAGTTCTCCTGGCTGGTTTTTCTTGTACCAAATGATTTAGGGTTTCCTTTGCTTTCCAGCAGGTAATTTGACCTCTCTAGATCGGGAGGAGTGAATGCTTTGCCTTCACTCCAGCAGAGGCAGGTTGACCGATAGCATCAGTTTGCAAGACCATTTGGATTTTTAAAAAGAAAGGTGTTGTTCTAGAGTTGCCCGGATGCTTTCCAAATCGGGTTTTCCCTGTGGGGATTTCTGTTGCATTTTTTTTTACCCAAACAACATGCAAACATATTGACACCTGGGAGCTTAAACAGTGTGAAGAACTGGAAGTTACAATTTCCAAGGACGGCCAAGCCAAACACAGCACCCAAGCAGCATGCCGTTTCATAAAGACAGAGAGGAGGGCCTCAGGAGATGAGCTCAGTTGGAGAGCAGGAGGCCAGCTCTTACTAGGGCTTGAGTTAGTGGGAGCTGCTTGGCTGGTTGGTTTCTCTGATTTTGTTTTGGGTTTTAGTTCAGTTATTTGGGGGCGGGACAGGCAGGAATTAGCCCTGCCTTCTCTGGATGCAGCAAATAATATCTTAGTGTGGAGCGAATGCCCCAGCCCAACACGGTTGTCTGCACAAAGGACCCGGGTGGAAACTCAGATCCACAATGACTACACTTTTCAATTAAGCTAAAGCCAAAATAACTTCCTCTGCTCTGAAGAATTCCTAATCGCATAGAAAATGTAATGCATTTTCATTTTACCTTTCTGCTGGACACCTGAAGAAATGCAGGCTTGTTTCCCCTTCCAGCTCATATCAACCCCCCAAAAGAAAAGAGGAAATGCAAAGGTAAAAGCTGCCACAAAGCCCACGAATCGCTCAGGGCAGGGGACGGAAGGAATTCTATAAGAAAATAGAATTTTGCTTTATTTTTTTCAAATTATATTTTCTTCCCTGTCTCCAGAGGTAAGTTTTTGAATTGAAACTTCTACTTTGAAGGCTGTGCAGATGTTGACATTTTAAAAGTCAAACCTTATTGGCCCGTGGGTTGCTAAGCAACAGACACAACCCAATCAGCCCCTTTGGAAGGTGGACATTTTCAGGAGGAGGCAAAGTGAAGCTCAGGGTGGGGTTCACCCGGTGCCATGCGGTGGGCGGGAAAGTCGCCTGGCCCCCGTGCTCATCTTGCTGGAAGAGCAGCTCGCCTGGCCCGAGCATGCATGTTAATTTCACTGTCAGTTCTCATTATCTGTCTACATGGATTCCCCTTTTGGGTTTTCAGAAATAATTAAGCAAAAAGCCCTTTCACGCGCTGCATTTTGGCCTTGATAAAGACATCTGAGGCATTTCAGACAATGCTGGAGCCAGTATCAGAGCAAGTCTTTGAAGATCTTCTTTAAAGACAGTTCTGACAAACAGTGGCAAACAGACCAATTAACCCCGGAATCAGAGTCCTGGCTGCTTTAAGCTCCCTTCTAAAGAAATTAGCCTTCATGTTAATAAAGTGGGTGTTAGACCATTTCAGAATATCAACTTCAGCAGACTGAGTCAATTGGATGGAATTATGATGCTGTCTTGCCAAAAGAGGAGCCCGAGCTGGTGTGAATTGCTGTTACAGTTGCTGTTTGAAAATTAGACAAAAGTTCCAAACCAAAGTTGCAGCAAGAATTCCAAGTGGGATAGCACAGATTTATTATTTTTTTTTTTAAAAAAAAGAAAGAAAAAAGAAAAACACTTAGGGAAGGAGGAAAAGGAAGTGCCCAGAAATGTGACCTGCAGTGTTGGGGTTTGTGGTCAGAAGGAGGACTGGGTTCAGGGCCCGGCTCCCCGCGATAAGCCTCTCTAATACGTGTCTGCTTGCCAAGGAAGGCTTGTAGCGCAGCCCTTGATTCCTTATTGACTTTTTAGATCACAAGGAAGGAGGCAGGAACTCAGGCTCTATAAGTAGTGCTAAGGACTCGCCCACTGAGGCCCCCGGTGTCTCTTCAGTGTTGTTTTGATGCTGTCTCAAATAGAAAAGGAAATTATTTGCTGGGGGAATTATTTTCATTTGCTAGAACCACACAATTGGGTTTTGCCTTGTTTTGGTGAAGTGTTCATTTCCAAGGGCTCTTTCTCATCTCTGTGTTCTCTCTCTCAGAAGAGAGAAGTAAACCTTTTGATCGATGCAACTTCTGAGGAAAGATATCTCATGTTTGCCGTGCCAGCATACTTGTTTGATAACAAAGGGTAGAACAGGAAGAAAAAAGCAATTGCAGCTCTTGGGTGGCTGGGGTGCCTTTAGAAAGGAGCAGCTTCCTGGTGCCCAGAAGCTCCAAGCATGGGCCTGAATTTGGGACAAGGGAGGAAGTTTGTGTGTCCACATGAACTCCTCTTCCCGTGTGGACTGAGGGCCGAGTTGACATGTCTGAAATGTCCCCAGGGCTTCAGCTTTAAGGGACCACATGGAGCCTTGCTGCCATCTCCCTGCCTTCTTCAGCCAGCCAAGGTCCAAAAGGAAAGTGAGGCTGCGAGGTGGAGTCACTTGCTCAGTGTCACATGACCCAAACCCAGTTCTCCTGCCCTAGCTAGTTCCTACCCCTCTGGCTGCACAGTGAGTCACCAGGTCTCACCTGTGTGGGGCGTTGAAGCTGGCGATGGTTGGGTTAGGCTCTGGCTTTTGTGACAGGTGGTTCTTGCCCTCCCTCTGTGTGACAGTGTTCTCAGACTGGCTGTGGGTTAGAGGATGTGCTCCCTCTTGGCCGAGGGTCCGGGACGAGGTGAGGCTCTTGCCTCTATGGTTGAGACCAGGACAGACGGGAGGCCACTCCTTCCATGCCCCTCGGGCTCCACTTTCTCAGGTTTGGTCTTGGGGCTCCCAGGCACCTCTCCTCTCTCCCAGCCATTTGCTTCTCTGATCCCCAATTAGTAAGCAGCCTAATTAGGTATGACAGGGGAACACCCATCCCTCCCTGTTGTTTAAAACTCTATGGAATTTCTCTTTGCTAATCTACAAAAAACAAAGCTCCTGGTTCTGAGTGATTTGGGAGGCCCAGGCTATTGCAGTCTCATCTGGGACCCTTTGCCCTTTGCCTCCCTCAGAGAAGGGCCTCCGTCCTCCTGGTAGTGGCTCATCAACCCAGTGGCCAAGGGGTGAATTCCTTTATTTAGCTAAGTTCTCAACTCCATGTCTATTTTGAATCCCAGAAGAGCAAAACTCTAACTTCATAAACTGAGGGAAGCTTTTCTCTTTTCCAGAGGCTTTTGAGCTGCCAGGGTTATGGGTCCAGGCCCTTAACAGCCACCCACTCATGCTGACATCGGCAGGGCAGT
The DNA here is from genome assembly GCF_021218885.2 of Marmota monax. Taxonomy (NCBI): domain Eukaryota; kingdom Metazoa; phylum Chordata; class Mammalia; order Rodentia; family Sciuridae; genus Marmota; species Marmota monax. The sequence continues at coordinate 34,536,358 of NW_026692881.1, read as the reverse complement.
GCGCTGCCCCTTATGGGCATGAAGGGTGCTGCTGAGTTGGTGTCCTGGCTCCCTTTTGTAACCTCCCTCCCCAGGTGGGATGGTCCCCCAGGTGTGGTGGCTCTCTGTGCCGTGCCAGGGTGCCGTGACACATCTGCTGCTCACACACTAGGCTGGGACACAGGGACCTTCTGAGGGACTCAGGCTCTGCATGCCCAGATCACAGAGGGAGCACTGTTTGGGCTGGAGTCCAGCCACATTCTTGGGGCTCCACCCGGGTATGGCCCATCAGGTATGACTCTAGGTTCCAACACTCATTCCTGATTTTCTCGTCTTTCCTCCACACTCAGTTCTTAGGGTGTGTGTGTGTGTGTGTGTGTGTTTGTGTGAAGTTGGGATCCCTTGTTAGGAACTCAGAGTTGTCTATGATAACTCCCTGACTCCCTTTCTCCCAACCTGGGAATCTTCATCTTGTATGAAGGGCAAGACTCACCTTATTTATGCCCCATCTAGTCCTCTTTGGAGATTCCTTTTCCCTCTGCTCCCTGACTTAAAAAACTGTGTGTGTATAGGTGTATATATACATGCACAACACACCCACATATGCACACACGCATAACTTTACAGAGACGTCATTTCCACATCATAGAATTCACCTTTAAGCATTCAGTTACTTGAGTGCTTGCAAATCTATGTAGTTGTAAACCAGATTCAGAACATTTCTGTCACTCCAAAAAGTTTTCCTATGCCACTTGCAGTCAGTCCTGCTCACCTGCTCCAACCCCTGACAGCCGCTGATCTCCTTCCTGTTTGTACAGTGTTGCCTTTTCTAGAAATTTCATTCGGTGGAATCATATATAATATGTAGTGTTAGGTGTCTAGTTTTTATCTTTTCATATATATATATATATATATATATATATATATATATATATATATATATCCCTAGATGACTGTGGTTCAGGTGGTCAGGGATGGGAACTGGTAAACGTGGTTCCGGTTGTGGGGCTGGGGGTAGAGCTCAGTTGGTAGAGTGCTTGCTTGGCATGCCCAGGCCCTGGGCTCAATCCAGCACCACCCCCCCAAAAAATTAAGAAAAAAAAGGGGTCTGGTTGTGAAGGGGGGCTATCAAAATGGTGGTGGCTGGTGGTGGCAAGAGGTTGAGTGAAGAGCTTGTTAAGATGTAAGAGACCTCAGAAACTTAAATGCTAGTCGAAAAGAGTCATTAGAGAAAGAGGCTGAGGGTGTGGGGCAGGACACAGGTGCTGGAGGAGCCCACCGCATGGGACTTCGAGGGGGGGGAGGGGATTGGAATCTAGAACTTGTGGGTTCATCTTGAACGGGAGGAGGGGGATACCCCCAATTGGACAGGCAGCTTTGGAGATTTGGATGAGACTACTACTCTATTCTAACTAAGGCCTTTTGTTTCTCCGTCTCCTGCTGAGAGCAGGGAGGATGGGAAGCCAGTGGATCTGAGGCGCAATGTGAGTTGGAAATAATTACTGTAGAGATTGGAAGGCTGACCCCCTCAAGGAGGGATGCCAGGCAGAGAAAGGCCCAGATGGTGGTGGTGAAGGAGACGGCAGGCTGGCTGGATCCTTCTATGACTCACTCCAGCGTGACGGTGTCGTAGGTGTGCACGGTGGAGAGAGGACATCAGGTGGGCTTGGCATTTAAATTTCACCCCATGACCATGATGGATACATGATGGACAGGGCTTTAGAATGCTGATAGGAAAAGAATGTGAAAAACCATTGAAACTAAGTTGAATGTGGAGGCCAGTAGAGAGGAGGCGGAAGGGGAGAGTGAATGGAAAACAGGACGAATGATGGAGGATCAGGAGTCACGGGGAGGACAGGGCTGGAAGGAAGAGCGGCTGTGTTTGGAAAGGGCCATGTCTGGATCTGCCACACAAGGTGAAGGCCTGGGGCCCCTGGATGGGAGTGGACAGCGAGGTCCGGGGAAGCGGTGGTCCAGGGCTTGAGAAGACAGGTGTGTCAGGGTTGCCCGTACACACAAAGCTTCTCCCCAGGTGATGGGGGGCTGCGGGGGGCGGGGGAGAGGAGGAGTGGTGGAGTGACCACATGGCTGTTTGTCACAGAAGCAGGCAGAGATGAAGGATCGACGGGGTCATTTACCTGAGCCTGGAGGAATGGCAGCTGACACATCTTGAGTGTCAAGGAGGTTCCTGAGAAAACTGTGGGTGGAGGGAGGGAGGAAGGACCAGGCTCCATTTCCCAGGAGGCTGTGGGAGGGTGAGATTTCAGGTCAGGTCACCGGAGCAAAATGGGGACAGGTGGGAGCTCCCAGTTCCTCCTTCTCTCTTGTTCAGGTCAATTGTGGTTGGGGAGCAACAGGTCAACCCCAAGTGTAATTCCTCTGAGAGTAACTGCTCAGCCAGGTTCCCAGTAGCTGCGGGGAATCTCCAGACTCCCCAGCTCCCACCAGAAAGGGATTGAAATCTTGGGGGATACTCTATGTTCATCTCTGCATTGTGCTCTGTCCTCTGTTTTGCATGTGTACCTCCTGTGTGACCTCTGCCCAGAGTGGCCTAGGCCTCAGCCAGCCAAACGGGCATGGCGCTGCCACGGCTGTTGGTTATCGGCTGGGGCAGCTCATTCTGACCAGGGCCACAAAATCACTACCAGAAATATTTCCTTGTGAAAGACCAAAAGGTCTTTGTTTTGCGGAAGAAAAATGCTTCCTTTCATCCACCTAAGTGATTCTTAGTTCTGAAGGCTGAGGGCTCTCTCACTCATTGTTTGTCGCTCTGAGGTCAAAGAGCCTGCGTCCTTTAAGTACATTTCATGACTGTCCAGATTCAGAAGACACCATGTGGTCTGCCACTTCCGGGCAGAGGGAAGAGCGATTAGGTTGCGGGGGGCCACTTCACTGCTTTGCATCCAGGATCCCTGCCCGGCAGTGACTCTGCAATGGTGTCAAGGATGGTGTCCTCCTTGCTGGCTCCAGTGCCTGCTCACCTGTCTGTCCAGACGAACAGGAGGCCCTGCCGGGAGCAGTGCAGGCCTTCCCTTCTCAGTTAATCAGACACCAGCCTGTGAGCTGGATGAGAGTGTGAAATTCTACAGATACTGAAACAAAGACTCAAAGGTTTTAAGAGGCTTAGCTAGAGTCCAGTTCCCCAAGCTAAAAAGATACAGAACTGGGAGTCCCATCCAGGTCCAGAGACTCCAAACTGAGGATCTTAAAGCCACCCTGTCCTTCCTGCTGCAGCTGATATCTGAACACAAGGTATTGGGTAGTCTGACATCATATTCTGGAAGGTGTCAAGAAGAGTTCACTGATGACCTTATGCTCACTTCTGCTGAGAGTGGGGGAAGAAAAAGGTCCGGTTTTCTCCTGTGGATGGGAAGAAAATTGACGGCATCTGATGGTTCTCTTGTATTTGCTACACTTCGGCATTGCCTATGCTAGCTTATTTCACCTTTATGGCAATCCTACACTGTATGGACTCTTTTGTCCCCACCTTGCAGGCAAGGAAGCCAAAGCACATAGCTATTAAGCTGTTTGCTACTAAGCAGCACAGCAGGGATTGTGAGACCAGGCGGTCTGCTCCAAGTTCCTGCACTCCATCACTTTGGAGAATTGAATGATGTTCCTGAAACCACGTTGAGCATCAAGGTACATCTCCCTCCTCCTGCTCACTGCATGGGACCTGGGAGGATTATTCAATTCTTTGATTTTTTTTTTCTCCAATGGAGTAAGTGAAGGAGTTAAGTAGATTGCAATTTAAATTCCTGCCTCATGGTGAGTACTCAATAAATGTAGGTCACTCTAGCCTGGGTATTCTCTCTAAAATATCACTTAAGTTTCATTCAGAGAGAACAGAATTACTCACATTCATTTAAGCAAATAGAGTTTTATTGATTTATACCCACCCCCAGAAAGTTAAATGACTTAAAATATTGTCAAGAAGGCTGAAGAAACAGATTCTAAGTTGATCATTTGAGAAAAAAGCCTCAAATCTTGAGTGCAGAATTGGCACAAAAGAAGATGTGGGCTTTTCTATGAAAAAGAAACCTATCGACTCCTGCAGTTCAGAAGTCACCCTAAGCAGGAGGCCACCATTGCCCCCACCAGCCCTGGAACAATGCCATATCTGCTACCAGCAAAACGGATGCCCCCTGCTTGCTGACAATCATAAACCAGAGACACTAGCACTGCTGTAGAGAAAGAAGCTTCCTGGGCCCAAGGCCAAGTGGACTCGTAGAGGAGTCAAGAGAAGAGCTTCCACCTTCTACTGATGCATGCTTGCATCTGATTGGCTGATACTAAGTCACTTCCAGAATCTTAGTTGCAGAGGGGTCTGGGATGTATAATTTTTAGCTTTTTAGCTCTGCCTTTCAAGTAGGCATGCAAGAAGGAAGATAGAATGGGTGTTGGGTGCCCATGATACTTGGTGCCAATCCATAATGCTAGAGTTGGCTCCCAGGCAGGGCCATCTGCAGGATGCTGAACAGTGCTTCTGGATAGAGCTGCTGATGTGCCCTGTGAGGCTGCCAAGTGCTCAGATGAGGAGCAGGGTGTGGACATGGTCGGAAGCAGAACGCCATGATCCTGCCCTGCCTCCTCAGAGCTGGGAGTTTGGCTACTTTTCTGCAGCATACCCCCCCACCCACCCCCCCCACACACCTCCTTCCCTGCATTTCCTGTGCTAGGTGAGTGGACAGTACCACGTGGTGCAAGGTGCTCTGGAGCAAAGGTCTGGCTGCCTTTGCTATTAACAAGATGTGACATTGGACTGTCTTCCTATGTGGTCAATGGGGGTTAGGGGCTGGATGAGACCCCCTTTTTATCCTTAGTAATCTCTAAACTTATAAGAAACACATTCACATGTGGTCACTTTGTTCCAGAGCAATGCTGGAAAAATAACACATTTCTTTTCAATATCAACATTGTCAAAACCACAGTATCTGGGTCTGCGTGGTTTCTGGTAAAACAGAGGCTGTTAAACCTCTGTTGGTGCAAACGTGGACATAAATAGATAATAAATCTTGATAGGTATATAAGACTGCTGTATTTGGATTCCAACTTGTTAACTTTCTCAAGATAAAGTTCAATGTGAAGGCTCAGCTCCCTGGCCTGGGCAAAGGTTCAGATATGGAAGGTTTGTGGATTTCATTGCTAGGAAAACAGAAACTGGAAGCAGCAATTAGAATGTTAATGTGGAAGCTGAATTGCACTCTTGGAACCCAGGCCAAAATCGGGCCCTTGGTCTTTGGCTCTGTGGAGGTCAGATGTGAATTCCTGGATTCTATCATCCTGACATTTCAAGGGGCTAGAGCCACTTCCCTGAATATTCCTGCAGAGGCCAGTGTGAAAGGCCAACATTTAAATTCTGTTAAGAACTCCTGGCAGCCCAGTGACCTTCCTAGCCCAGGTCACCTGTTTATAAAAGCACAAATACACAAAAATCTAATCAGTGGGTTCATATGAGACTATTTACCTGGCAAAATCCCAAGTGTCAGAGAACTAGCTTCCTTCTGCATTGTACATAAATAGGTCGCTCTTCATGCTGCAGGAGTCGAGCCTTTCTGGGGCACAAAGCTATCTATACTGGGGCAAAGCTTTCTAGGAATGCACATCTTTGTGGTTACTAATGGTTTCACTATATTATAATATTAGATGGGTTAAGAAGACTCCAAGGGATGGGAGGACCTCCAAGTTCCTCCAGCCCAATCCCCCTGAAGAGAGGAATCAGGGATGAAGTCAACGTAGGTGGGGGTGGTGGATCCTGAGTCTTGGGACTGTTCCTCCTGTTTGACCTCCTCTCCTGCCCTTAGCCAATGGTGCATGCAGCTCGCTCCTCCTGGAGGTTCTCTGGGTCAGTCACCTCCTCTCCATGCCCGTTATCATTTTTTTCTTGCTTCCTTAAGCAGTCTGCGCCGGGTCCTTCTTGTCACTGGCAGAGCTCAGATTTCCCAGTGGTCCAGCGTCTTGGTCATTTCACTCAATTAGCCTTGATGTTGTCCAGTTTGGCTTAGCTTCAGAGGCAGCTCAGTGATGGTTCTGTCGTTGAACTGAATCCCCTGCTGCCCTCCCTTTACCCTCCCCACCCTCCCTCTCCTGGGAGTGGATGGTCTCTGCTGGGCTGGGAGGTCCTGGACCGGTGACAGCCCACCTCTCCTGGGAAGCGCACCCAGGAGAGCTGGTGGAGAATGGAACAAAGCAAGTACCTGTTGTCCCCAAGCCAAAGGAGCCACCAGCAGCTGTTTAAGGAAGGAGACCAGAGAGTGAAGACAAGAAGAGGGTGACATGGAGAGCAGGAGAGGGCTTCCCTGGAACAGGGTGGCTCTGTTGTTAGAGTGTGGTGGGTGGTGAGCCTGGTTTATAGACCAGCATCTACCATGATTTCAGCCCTGTGCGTGTCTGTGCGTGTGTGTGCGTGTGTGTGCATGTGTGTGGTGTGTGTGTGCTTTCCGATCCACTTGGAAACATGCAGCCAATCCACACAATACAGAGGCCAGGGACGAACCATGAAAATATGTTGGATAGAGAATTCGACCGATAAGGAGGATGCCCAATTCGAATCCTCTGTCTGCTCCTATCACTTGGTGTGTGTGTCTTGGTTTGCCCTCCTAGAAGGTGAAGGTGGCTGCTCAGGTTGCCATGACAACACATTCTGGGCAACTTAAACAATCATTGATGCTCTCATGGTGCTGGAAAGCCTGACGTCAAGGCGCTGGCTGGGTTTGTTGCTGGTAAGGGCTGTGCTCTGGGCTCGTGCATGGCTGCTGTGTCCTTGTGACTTTCCTCTGAGCATCTACAGAGAGGGAGAAAGTTCTCTGCCATTGCTTACGAGGAACCTCCCTCTGGATCTGGGCTCTGCCTTCATTCAACCTTAAAACTACCTGATAAAGGCCTTCTGTGGCCTGCATGGTTGTATTTCCCCAAATTCCATATCATGAAACCAAACCCCCAGGGGGATAGAATTAAGAGTTGGGCCTCTAGGAGCTAGTGAATTAGGTCACGAGGACAGAAGAGCCTTCATGGATGGGACTCCATCCTCATAAAGGATATTGAGGGAACTGTTTGCCCCTGCCACACATGAGGCTGCCGAAGAAAGATGCTGTCCCTGAAGCAGAGTGAGCACTCATTAGTCACTCAACCTCAGACTTCAGGCTTCCAGAACCGTGGGCAATGCATTCCTGCCTGAGGTGTTTGGTCACAGGAGCCCAGATGGACTAACACGAGGCCTGATCTCCAGATGCATCCCAATGGTGATTAGGGCTTCTCCTTATGAAATTTGGGAGGAACACAACTGGGTTCATAGCAGAAAGGTTGGGACTAAATATTTCTTTAAGAATATTTAACAAGTAACAAAGACATATGCACAGAACATGTGAATTTCCACAAAGCCAACACTAGGGTTTGTGGGGTATTGATGCCACCCAAGCCAAGAAGTGGAAATGGAGTGGTGCCAGCACCCAGTGCTCCTTGGTTCCCCTCCTAGTCGTCCCCTTCTCTCCCCAGCCGCAACTGCTGTGGTCCACAGGGTTTTAGAAATCCCTCTGAGCTCTAACACACAGTGACTCTAGATACAACCATGACGGGCAGATCTCCACATCCCTGGGCCAAAGCTGTTAAAAACTGGAACTCTGTGCTTACCTAAGCTCTTCGTAATCATCTCAGCAGCAACTGGTATTTAGGGCTGGCCTGGATTGTTCCCTTGGCCATCAGAACTCTAATTTTTTTAACAACTGAGGACGATCAACCAAGTTTCCATATCTGATCTCTCCCTGTGTACTTGGCACTGTGGTTCTGAGGCTGCAGCGTGGGTCAGAAAATTCCTGCTTTCATCCCAAAGCTCAATGCTGAGCTATGGAGCTTTTTAATTTTTTTTCGGGTGGTGCAAAATTCAGCTGGGTGGGTACATGATGGTGCTAAGCTGCTCCTCAGGGCTGCCAAATTGGGACTTGGCTTGTGTACTTATGCCCGTAAAAGGTTGCTTCAAGTATAGAAAAGGCCAAGCATCCTGATTTAAAACACACACACACACACACACACACACAATCCGAAAGTGTGCTGCCAGACCCTGTACCACAGAGTATGCACACGATGCGCCCATTTTAAATGGTGTTTGCAAAAGGAAATGGATTTGAAAATTCTTTGAATGGAAAAAATGGGCCTGGATACTGTTCAGAGACACATGAATACACAAGGTTTTACTGAAAAGCTGGTTTCCAGCAGGGTTTAGGATCATCTCGCTGTGGCTTTCACTGTATTAGAGGTTTCTAACCTCTTTCAGTTGGTGACGCAGTTGGAGCAACTTCTGATGATTCACTGGGGAGCGAGTGACCTTCTTTGTCTCTTTCCATCCACCCGTCAGCTCAGCCCCTGCACAGCTCCCTGCCCGAGTGCCCAAGCACGTCCCCAGGCCTGCTCACACATGCACATGTGTGTACACACGTGCCCCTGCCACCGTCACCGTCTCTCCATTCTGGCAACTTCCACTTCTAACTATTGGTTGGAAATGAGGTCACAGATGGCTTCAACTAAACCTACTGTTGGAAACAGGTAGGGTTTCCTTTTGACCTCAGAGTATACTGGGATGGTGGCTCTGATAAGCTGAGACACACTCCATTGCCTCCCAGCTAGGATTTAAAGAGTTCTCACCCTGTGGCATCTTCCACTGGGAGAGGGTCTCTCATGGGCTGAAGCTGCTGATTGCTTTTTGTGCACAGTTTAGGTATAGAGAGGTGCTCAAAATCTTTCTCCCATCTGCCTGTCATTCCACCTGCCTGTCCAGTGACCAGAGTCGACCTGCCAAGGTCCTTTCCAGGGCTGTGAAGGGTCTCTGGTCACCAGGAGTTTCTACTTAAGTGCATGTGTTTATGCACTCGTGGGCCACTGCCTGTGGAAGGATCAGACAACACTAGGGCAGTGGGTGGCAGCGGGCAGAAAGGGGGAGCTGGAGGGAATCTGGGAAAGGGTGGTGGGGCAGACACCTCTTGTCTTCTTCACAGCTCCGTGGAAGGCTAACATCAGGGTTTCAACAGTCAAAAGGAACATCCAGTTTCTAGACAGTGCAGGTTATAGATTAGAATGGTTTCCCAACAGGCTGAGGGATGCATGTTCACTGGCAGAGGGCTCCGAGGTCTCTGGGATTTCCAGGCATGAGGAGGATGTCAAGGACACTCGACTCAGCACCCGAGACCCGAGTTCCTACTTCTTGACTCTGTGTGCCGCTGCTGCTCAGTTTGGCCTTGAATTTGCAATCCTCTTCCCTCAGCTTCTCAAGTCTCTGGAATTATAGGTGTGAATTTCTCCCAAGCATTGATTCCTCAGTGTTATGCTTTGGATATGAGTTGTCCCCCCAAAGCTCTTGTTAGTGCAGGAATATGCTGAGGTGAGCTGTAACCTGGTCAGTCCATCCTAGCTTGAATGGACTAATGGGGTGGTGACAGTAGGCAGGTGGGGCATGGCTGGAGGAGGTGGGTGGCGGGGTGGGGGGCGGCCTGGCAGGGTTCATCTTCTCTGAAGCCCCTTCCTTTTGCTCTCTCTGCTTCTCGGTACCCATGCAGTGAGCAGCTTTCTTCCGCCGTGATCTTTGGCCGTGATGCCCCACCTCACGTCAGGCCCAGAGCAACGGAGTCGGTCAACCATGGACTGAACCTCTGAAGCCAGGAGCCCCAAACAAACCTTTCCTCCTCTAAGTTCTTCTTGTTGGGTATTTTAGTTACAGTGATGCGAAGTGGATCAACAGACTCAGGAATCATTTTAAAATAGTAGATTTTTAGATAACAGCTTCAGGAGACAGTGGCCTCTCTCTGCCTCTCCTCCCGCAGCCCAGCCGTGGCAAAATGCCCATGGATCTGCCGCAGGAAGGCCCAGGTATGGACTGTGAGCTTAGGTACACACTCCAGCTCGCCCAGTGTTCTTGATTTGCACAAAGTGGATCACAGAGGCTGGGGATTCATGGAGCAATGTGACCTCCCGAGGGACTCGCAACCCCTCAGAAAAGTTTGGAGGTTTTTAAGAGACTAAAGCAAAGTCGTTCCTGAGTGTGAGTCCACGCACGGCTGCAAACGCAAATGCCCAGTGAAACCCGATCAAACCTGACACTCCTCTCCAGGCTTCCTCAGGGCGGAGGAGAGGGCTGTAGACTGGAAAATGTAATTTCAAGGGGGCCTGGAGAGAGGCAGCAATAAAGACTAGTTTGTTTTATTGCACGTTTTGAGGGGAAAGCCTGAGGAAGTGCCCTAATGGATGAAATGAGAGACGGTTCTAGAGGGCAGCTTGACAAGAAGCCCTCAGCAGGAGAGATGATGCTTCTTTAACTTTGGGACTCATGGAAGTTTCACTGTAACTGCAGCAAAGCAAAGATTATGGGCTGCTTGAGTTTCTGTTTATCAGTGTTGATGAAGCCCGAGAGCTAAGAGCTACAGCTAGTTGCCAGGTAGACAGTGGTGTGCTGCTAAGTGCTCACAAGGGGCTCTGGGGATGGAGCGGGAGAAGTGGGACTGAGGGCGACTGCTGATTTCCAGGGTGTAAACACTCCCGTCAGAGCTAACTGCAGGCTATGAAAGTGATGTCGCTGAACACGGTGGGGAAGGGGTCTGAGGAACGTGTTGTCTTGAGCCCTTGAGAGCCAGCTCCAGCACGGCCCTGCTTCAGTGACCCAGCCTCTTGTTCCTTGGCTTTGATGTGGGTGAGGAGGGTGGGCAGGGGGCTGAGCTGGTTGTCTTTCCTCCGATGGGAGCTGACAGCCTGCTCCAGGGTGGGGCTGGGGGAGGAGAGCCTGATACAAGCCATGGCCTCCTGAAGCTGTTATTTAAAATTCGACTCTTTAAAAAATTACTCCTGAGGAATCAGATGCTTTGGAGAAATTCCAGTAAGCCCAGGGGATCCTGAACCACACATGGTGCTAACGGGGAGAGAACATGGGGTCCTCAGAGGAAAGCGCCTGTGACTTGAAGGGACTCTTTCTAATGATGTGTGAGCTGACCTTGGGTAACGGGATCAGCAGGGGTCATGGGGTCATCTGTTGTAGCTGGCGAAGATTACTTAAAAAGGAATGGTGAGATTCCCCCTGTACTTACTCCATATGTCTTGCATTTAAAAAAGACTGGACCTGAATGAAAATCTCAGCCCTGAAAGCATAGCACGCCAGCAGACCGAGCTGAGCACAGGATTAGTCATCTCACTGTGGAGACACCTTTTCTTTGAGTGCAGGGTTTCAGTTCTTTGGTCCTAAGTGTACTTGGGGGCAGCCCCTCTCCCCTCACCAGAAGCCACGCGAGTCGGAGTCCAGAGTTCCTTGCAATGTAACCTCCTGAGGGACTTGCAATCTAAAGACTTTTGTTTGTAGTGTCCTGCATTTTGGGTGTCTAAGACAGATTTTGCTTGAGCAAAATTTTCTGTATCTATCTAAAAAACAAATTGAGACCCCAAAGTGCAAACACCTGCCTCCTGAATGAAACAAAATGCTCTGAAAAGGGAAGTTTGCTGTTGAAAGGCTTATTCCTGCTTGTTTATCTCCCCTTCTAACTTATCCTAAGTTTGGTGGACACTTACTGTCTTTTATATTTAAAGACAGGACAGCTAAAAAATCCTTTATGCAATTTAATCTATGCATATTTATCATTAAGTGCTAAAGAGAGAGAGAGAGAGAGAGAGAGAGAGAGAGAGAGAGAAAGAGTAAGACCCAGTTTCCTTCTCTTCAAGATATTCATTATTTAATAAGAAATACAGTGTCTTACAGGAGTTAGGGTTTAGTTGATGGGCAGTTTTTGATTGGGGCCCAGCAGTCTGAGCTGTGTTCTTAGAAGACAGCCCGGGGAAGGCGGATCAGGAAGAGACCATGGGGAGAGATCATGAGGAGTGTGCAGAACCTTTCAAGATACAGGTAGCAAGATACAGGTAGCATCCTGGCAGGTGGAGATGGTGGGAAGGGAAGAAAGGAGATGAACTGGGGTTTTTTGGGCTGGTGAAGAGAAGCATGAGAGTTAAGGGAAATTATTTTGAGGGTAGAATGATGCACATAGTTGAAAGGAGGCAGGAAGAAATGTGCCACAGGTCACTGGCACCCTTGTTGCTGACTGTCTTTCCCGGGATATGTGCTAGCAAACAGCCTTGGAGGAGATTATTTTCCTCTGGACCACTACAAACAAAAGTAGGTTTGTTTGTAGTCCAATGAAATAAAGACGTTGTCTACCTACACTTAGGCAGGTCTGCTCGGAGCTCCTGATACCTGCTGGACTGTGAGCAAGGAACGCTTCGTCTTTGACCCAGGAGTCTCGTGTCTTCTTCCAGCATCCGTGATCCTAAGGCTGGGAACACAGGCCAGCAATGGCAATTCCCTCGTGGGAGAAGGAGCAGGCATGAGCTTCTGGCTTTTGGTATGAGTACTGCTCAACATGTACTGGGCTCTTCCTGTCGGCCAGTGACTGTCCCGAGCATTTCCATCTCTCACCTCATACGAAGGTCCAGTGGACACCTGGAGGAGATCAGCAAGATTTGAAAGATTATTCCAAAGGGAACTCTCTGGAGGTAGCTCCTGAAGGGCTTTAGGTTTTTATCTACAGTCAAGTCCAGAGGCTTTCTTAATAGCATAACAGATGAGAGAAATTACTTCCTACTGATGAATTATGTGTTGAAGGTGGGTGCACTGGCTCGCGGTGTTTTAGAGGCACCTCCCCACTGCATGAGCAGGAAGAAGAATCTATAGGGAGAATGGTTCACTGAGCTGTGTTCTTAGAAGACAGCCTGGGGAAGGTGCATCAGGAAGAGACCCTGAGGAGTGAACATGACCCTTTAGAATGATGCTCCAAACTCCATTTTGGACTAATCTAGTCCAGTCAGTACTTTTCTTGCTGTCTGTCTCCAAAGTTTAGAGATCGTAACCTTGACTTTGACTGAGCCTTTCATGAAAGAGTAGTGGAAGCATCTAAAAGAAAGACAGTTAAGGGTTTCTCAAATTTATAGAGTAGGTTGTGTGACTGTTTTTTCTGCCAGCTTGCAAATAAATGTTCATATCTGGGGCAGGGATCGGTCTGAGACTGGCTTTCCTTATAAACCAGAAGGAGTCATAAGGAGGCTCTGCCAGTTCCCCAAAGAAACTACTAACTGGAAATGACCAAACTGACTTGTGTGGGGCTGCAGCTGGCGCCTACAAGGTAGGTCTTATGAACATCTTCACACCACAGATAAGAAAACGGAGGCACAGAAAAGAGGCCTGGCTTGCCCGTGGCCACGCGGCTGGGGAAGGCAAGCACTCGGATTCCAATGTCACCTTCCTTGTTCTTCTAAAGAAAACCATATCTTCCTCATCATCAAAAATTAATATGTAGCAAGGAAAGAGTAGGGATGATGAATGTGGAGTGTGCTATTTAAATTAGGTGACTGTCAGAGGTCTGTATTTTTAGAATTCTTTGCCAGGGGCGGATAGAGTTGTGCATAGGCTGGGCCCAGCCCTCGGGCTTTGGCTTGTCTTTCCCAGCTCTAGGGGTTCCAAATATAGTTTTTAACACTGGTGCCTTCCCCTCGGGCTCATTCTGATCTTACTTTAAGGGCAAAGAAGAATGCTGTGCTCGGCTTGGGTAACATTGGAATTCACCTGCCTGGTGTTTTTTCTTCGTCCTGTTTCCAAGAAGGTAGGTTGATGAAATCTCTGGTAGATGCCTCCCCAGAGCTCTCTCTCTTCCTCCTTTATAAGTCATAGACTCATGGAAATTCCATCCTTTTAGCTGGTGAGTGGTCTATTATGTCCTGGCTAATGATGAATAATTTTGGGAAAAGATTTTCCTTCCTGATCAGAAGAGGTAGAGAGAGAGAGTATTATAAGGAGAAAGCCTTTTTGCCTTACCCTCTGTCTCCCTGCTTGGATGAGACATTGTCATGTGGGGACATGATGTCTGGTGCTGGAGCAGTCATCTTGTGACCATGAGGGGAGACCCACCAACATGTGAGGATGACAGACCAGAAGGACAGAAAGAGCTGAGCTCCTTAGTGGCATTGTTGAGCTGTTTAATCAACACTGACCCGCTAACCTCTAGCCTAATTTTTATGGGAGTCTAATAGTGTAAGCTACTTTCGGTTGGCTATTCTTTTACTTGTAGCTGAAAGCATTCCTAACTAAATGATTGCTAATTAGTAAAGAACAAATTAAGGGAAGATTGACTAATTCTCTGAGTCAACTCAAATGTACATGAAAGTTGTCTGCTGAGTCCTTGATTCATCCGTTAGTCACAAATCAATGATAGACCCATAAGAGGCAACAAAGTATTATTTAAAATATCAAAGGAACTTATCCCAATAAGGTACAGTTTGACTGCAAATGACTAAAAAAATCAATGAAAGGAAAGCACTAACCCACTAAGTGAAATGTGGGACGTGTGTTTCAGGCATAGCTTGATCTAGGACCCAAATGATGTCCTTAAGTCTTGGTCCCTCCATGCCCCTCGGTTCTGATCTTCTTGGAGTTGATTTTGTGTTCCAGCTCCATGTGGCAGCAACAAGGCTTCCTTCTATCAGCTTTGGACTACCACCCCTGTGGTTCTAGTCCAGCAGCAAAAGGGCACGTTCCTCCAAAAGTCCCTGGAAGACTCATTATTTCCGTGGATGTAACTGCCTAAGAGTCCCCAGGGAATGGAATGTTCCATTTCAGGCCTTTCCCCGCTGCACAGGTAAAATCAACTCACCTGCCTGTCCCCAGGCTGGGAACAGGAAGAGTCTCTTTTCCAAAAGAAATCAGGGGCTGTTCCCAGAGGGCAAATGAAAGTGGAGTTGGAAAAACTGGCCATGTTTCCTGCCCCTTTAGGGTCTTTAAAACATCTGTTTTCTGCTTTAAAACACCTCATTCTTTAGCACCCTCATTTTTAGCACACACACACACACACTCACAACCGCACACACATTTTTAAAGTGCATGCCGAGAATTAACAATCAGCTTCCTTTTCTGTACTGTGTCATTTTTCTTGGAGTTTTTCCGTTGTGATGAGTGGCAACCACAGTCACCTACAGATGGGACGCAGACCAGTCTGCGCAGACTCTCGCCGGCCTCACGGAGGACATGATTTAAGTTCATGCCTGGGAAGCTTATGAGTTGGTTCAGGGCGTTTACTGTCCAGTGGTTGAGAGGACACGTTTGTGATGTGACAAAGAACTGTATTGGTGAACATTTTAGTGTGAGTGACAAGGACAGGCAGCGGGTCCTGTTTGTGACTTTGTCACACTTGAGCAGAAAATGAGTAATTTTCCTGGAAAGCTATGGCAGCCTAGGGTGTGTCTGGCAGAGGCCACTAAAGACCCTCCCACGCGTGGCTGGAGGCAAGGTGTCACTTCACTACCCTGTCTTCCAGAATGTGGGACTCACCCTGGGAGGGAATATGTGATGACATCAGGGGTGACACAGATAAGCCCTTCTTCCCCTGAAGAGCGGTTGCTGGCTCTTTTGTTTATATAGGATCTTAAACACCCCAGATGGTCAGTGCACCAAGCTTTGACTTTTGGGGTGCTGCTGCTGGGGACAAGGTGACACAAATGGCCCTCTGGTACTTGCCTTATGCAAACTTCATCAGTCACCCTGGCAGCATCCATGTGAAATGAACCCAGGCTGCAGAAGGCAGGAGTTTGGGCAACATCCTTCAGCTCCTTTCACATTACAAATGCTGAGTGTGCCTTTGTCTTGGTTTTCTGTTGTGATAAATTCCCACACGCTTGGGCGCTCACAACAGCCCACACCTGTTGCCGCCCAGTGGCCTGTGGGCCGGAGCTGGGCAGGGCTCAGCAGGCAGGCACTTCACGCTGGCCTGTGGGCGCTGGCCGCCTCTCTGGGTTTCTGGGGCTGCAGCCGTGTTTCAGGCCTCTCTCCTCCTGAGCCCTGGGCCCTCTCCAAGCTCCCATGGTGACTGGTGGAAGCCACCCCTGGTTGTCCGGCTGAGACCTTTGCTTTCCTGCTGGCTGTTGGTGGGGGCCATTCTCAGATCCTATGGGCACTACAGAGCCTTGCCCTGTGGCCCCTTTGCAGCTCCGTGTGTCTTGTGGCAAAGGAGTGTCTCCCTCCAGTCTGTGAGGAGGGGATCTTAGAGCATTCCCTGTCTATCATTGACTTGTGACTAATGGAAGGGTGATAGTCCCATCCCCTTGCTCTGTGACTTAAGAGAGTGGCTATTTCGTTAGAGTTGCTTTTTCCACTTGCACGCCAGGGCAGGGGCTACACAGGGCGTGCATGCCAGGTCCAGGAATCTGGGGCCACCTTGGAATTCTCTCTCCCACAATATTTGATTTCTCCCTGTGATGGTAACCTCATGTGTCGGCTCTCAGTCTTGCCTCACATGCTTTACAGTCATAGGCATGCGGACCTGCACATGCCGTGTGCCACAGAGATGGGATGTGTCTGCTGTGGGGGGGAGGAGTTGGGGGTGTTGGAGGAGGAGTTGAGTAACCACTGGGATTATAGAGGAAAGGTAGGTTGGGCTATGCAGTGGCCCCTCCAGGATTCCAATGTGGGAGGGCCGTGAGTGTGGCGAGCCCATAGAAAGTGGGCTGCAGGGGCCAGTCTGGAGGTACTGCCAACGACAGCATTTGGATCTTGCTTAGATTTTATGTAGCAGTTGTGTAGGGATAGCATCATTTCAGGAAAATGTCAGTCATCTATCTTCAGCCCAGGAGAGTTTGGCTGCAGGTGATAGTGACAGGCAGAGGCCCCTCTGGAGCTCTGTCACTGTCCCAAAGCCAGCACTGCCCCTAGGGGTCTGCTGGGCAGAGAGGGCTGGGAGGAAATGCACCTCAGCGCTTCTCTCCTGGTTTGCCGTCTCCGAAGTCAGAATTTGTGTATGATAAGGTCAAAACCAAGTGTATTTGAAGAGTTTAAGACACAAAACTCCTAAGTGCTTGCCAGTTTGCATTTGAGAATACTGATTCTTTGGAAAGACAAATGGCTTTGGCCAGAATGGTGGCCCTGGCTTTGTGCCAAGATGGGCTGTCTTGGCCAGCCGCCACAGGGGAGAGCTGGAAGGAAGGTGGGACTTACCTCTCCTCGAGCCCCTGGGGTCAGCCCCTGTGAATCCTGCCAGGTCTAGCAGACGCCTGCTGAGCCCAGGGGCAGCCTCCGGGTAGCTCCCTTCCCCAGGCTCCTTCCCGACTCCTGGGACTCTGTGTCTGTCAGCAGGTGCTCCAGGCTCCTTTCTGGATGACCTTTAAAACCTGAGTAGGAGAAATTTCTGTTTGGTGGAGGGATTGGCCAGGCACCTTCCACTGGGGGAGATTTGGAGTTTCAACAAGACACTCTGTGAGGGGAGTGCAGGGGACGGAGGGGTGAGAGCACCATGATCAGAACTCACTTCCCAGCTCTGGTATGGCTACTGTCCAGGGGACCTTGCCTGCTGGCTACCTGCAGTGGGCCTCTGCTTTCTTTCCTGCCCCATGGGAGTTGCTTTGAGATTCAATGAAGCAGTGAGCCCAAAGTGACCTGTGTATCGTCGCCTGTGTCCACGGCAGGGACTCCCTGCATGCTAGTGTGTCTCCCTGTTCTCTGACGGTCAGATCAGGCCATGGTGGACCTTTTCAACAGCCGTGCCCACGCTGCACACGTGGCAGATGCACCCCCAGTAAGCCCTGCGGCTCCCAGCTGTCATTCCATCCCAGGTCACCTAGTGCTCTGGGTTGCGGGGGTGGGGCGGGAGGTCATCTGATGGTGAGCTGATAGAAAGTGGAGGCTGAGAGCACAGTGTGCTGGGCCGGGGAGCTTGTGGCCTGTGCCCGAGTGGTGGTTGGCTGCCTGCAGCACACCTCCCTCCCTGAGTGCCAGGCACGCACTTTACGCTGGCGTGTGGGCGCTGGCTGCCTCTCAAGCTGGCTTGTGAGGATGGGGCAGGGTTGTGGGGGTGTAGGGGGCCTCTGAACCCTGCCCGTGTGGCCTTTCTGTTTGCCCTTTCTCTTATGAGGTTTTGCCACCTTCCTTTTTTCCTCTCCTGGGCCTTAAACAAGGCACTCGGCTTTGCTGGTCTCTGGCCTCCTGCCCAAGTTGGGCAAAGGGGTGGGGTCTCTTGTTGAGTCGGAGACTCCATCTGGCAGGCAAAGGCCTTGTCTGTGTGCCCCTTGACCTTCAATTACCACATTTATCCCAAAATGATCGTAAATGTTTCTCTGTTTCCAATCACCATCAAACACGATTTCAGTGCCCATTCCATGTGAATACCCGGACAGAGATGGTCTTAAGAATGACCATTCAGGCAAGTCCAGAGACTCCTTGGAGTGGAGATAGGGGACTGAGTCTACAGATTTAGGAGCGTGTCCCACATGGCAGCAAGGAGAGCGCAGGGTGTGGAGGGCGGAGGGGGATCTCTAAGCCCCTGTGTCGGGAGGAGGGAAGCTGGGGAGGCTGCTGGAGGGACTGAGGATCCCCGGAGGTTAGCCCAGCAAAGGGTGGGATAGAGACGTGGTGTGTGTGTGTGTGTGTGTGTGTGTGTGTGAGTGTGAGTGTAAGCACAAGTGTGTGCATGTGTAAGCATGTGCTGTGGGTAGGGTGATATTTTAGGCAAATGTGAGCACAGGCACAGAAGCATAGGTGGCGAAGAGCATGGTGCCTGCAGGACTCTATGAGAATCCTGTCATTGCCAGAGGAGTGCCAAGAGTGGCAGCTAGAGACGCAGCTGGGAGCACTGAGTCTGAGGACCTCAGAAGCGCTGTTCTGATGGCTGGGCATGGCCCTATAGGCTGGTGTGGAGTGGTCCACATCTGACAGCAAAAGGGACCGACTCTCGGAGAGGGTGTCTACCCTGCTCCAGTTTGCATAATTGGCAGCTCCACATCCAGACCCTCAGGAAGGGGTGCTAGGTTTGGTATAAAAATACAGCTATCCAATTGAGTTTGAATTTCAGACAAAGAACAAAGAGGTTTTTTTTTTGAAAAATAGGTATGTCCCAAGCATTATTTGGGATATGCCTAATACTTATAAAATATTTAGTGCATAGTGTGTAAATTTTGAATTTAAGTCCTGTGCTTCTCTTTCTAGATCTGGCAAGCCTTCTTCTTCCACACTCCTGCCCTCTCTCTTGTCCGTGATGGTGCACCCCTGTGAGCGCTTCCACAACCAGGGATGACTTCCTGGAAGAGGTGAGAGTTGGCATAAGCTGAGGGATGGGAGGGAAAGGGTCTAGAGCATAGCATACACAGTTAAAATATACATAGACATTTTTAAATAAAAGCCTCTCAGGGTTGCCTGGGCCCAGTGCTGGCGCTAGAAGTCACCTGTCCTCTGGCTTGGCCACCCACTGTATTCTGAAGGCTAAATGGAGGATTCTCCAGTTTCATGCACAGACGGGGAGGCCGGGAAGAAGGTTCTTTGACAATTGGGATTATTTTGTCTTTTTTCATCCATTATATTTCAGGAGCTTTAAAATCAAGACAACCTCGGGGGCAAGTAGGGATGTCACTTCTAGTTGTAAGCATTTTCTATTGTGTAGGATAAAAAGAGGAATTCCAAATATGGAAGCCCGTGTTTTCCAGTGCTCCAGCCACTTTAAATATCCTTCAAAGAAAGTGCCAACAAGAGCAAGAACTAAGAAAAGTTTTCTTTACTTTTTTTTTTAATGTCTCCCTTATTATGTTCTTGCTTTCTTAAGATCTTAACATGCCTGTGTCAGATGCAAGTAGCTTTTTACTATCATCTTAAAACAGAATCAGGAGACATTTACTCCAGAAAAAATGTGGGCTCTTTTTTCTTTTTCTCTAAGTAGAAATAGCACATTATGGCTAGCATATGTGCTTCTGCCTTTCATGTGCTCCTTTTGATTATGCATCCTGTCTCTCCGGGTCTTTGTAGTTGGAGAGGTGAAGCCTTCCTCATAAACGCCAGAGTCCTGCAGAAATGGCTCAGGCCGTGTTACCCCCGAAGCGCGTGTGCGTGCAGTGGTCTGCAGCGGCCAGAGTGGTGCGATTGACGGTTGTGTCCCCGGGGCTCCGGCCTCAGGGCTGGGTTTCATCTGTCCGTCCTTGCTGCATTGGCAGTGTTTCTTTCCCTTCCTTGGGAAGTGTTTTCCACTGTGGTGGAAATGCAGGGGCTCTTGGGTTTCTATTCCTGGCCATGTCAACGTGAGTGACAACTCTGGCTACTCAGTCCTCTCGTCCACCTGCAAATCGGCCAATGCCTCCCTCTCAGGGGTATCATGAGAGCTGAACTCCAAATGCGTGGACAGCTTGTACTCATTTCCTGGGGCCTCCATAACAAATTGCTACCAACTTGTCCAGACTTCAAATCATAAAAATCTTTTTTATTGTCACACAATTCTGGGGGCTTAGAAGTCTGAGACCAAGATGTGGGCAGTGCCAGGCTCCCTCTAAGGCTGGAGGGAAGGATCCTTCCTGGCCTCTTCCAGCCCCTGCAGGCCCAGGTGCCTGCTGGCTGATGGCAGTGCCACTCCTGCCTCGGCCTCTCTTCCCGGGGCTTCCCTGTGTCTCTGAGTGTCCTTTTCTGTCTCTGATAAGGTCAATCTCACTGGGTGGCGTCTCCAACTCCTCCAGCAAACCCTCATCTTGATCCCCACTTTCATAATGTCTACGAAGACCCTATTTCCAAATAAGGTCACATTCTGAGGTGGCAGATGGACACACCACGAATTTTGGGGGGACACTATTCACCCTGCTACCTGGTTCATAGGGCGGGGCCAGTCTTTCAGATAATGGAGTTACCTGTTCTGCCTCTGCCGTCCGGGCACACGTGAACTTCGGCCGGATTTTATGTGACTTCCCCCAGCCCCTCTGCAGAATAGGCTATTTATGTAAGGCTTCAGAAAATGTCTTGTCGGGTCACTTGCCAGGTGGCTCCTGCCAGGTGATCTGTGCCAGATGCTGTGAGCAAGGTGACAGGAATCCCAGCTCTTCAGGAGCCATGAGTCTGATGGAGGAGAGAGGCACAGAAACAAGCAGTCACAATACACCTATTTATCAGGCTGGTGAGAGCCCAGGACTCTGCAGAGCAAGACTCCAGCAGGTTGCCTCAGTGTGCTGGGGCACAGCTCTCCGCGGGCTCGCGGCTGCCCTGGGGCCTCGCCCTGCTGGCCTGTGCTGCTGAGCTGGCAGGTTGCTCACCGGTTAATCTCCCCCCACCCTCCTCCCCAGCCTTGTCCACTGGCTTCACCCTTCTTGGAAGCATCTCAGCTGGCTTACTGCACTTTAATTTTTTTCCCCCTGGTGATGGATTTCTACACCCCTTTGCAAAAGACAAAACAAATTGTTTGTTTAACCTCCCCAGGAATAAGTGGGGCAGGGGTGGCGTGGGAAGGGAAGCATGCTTATTGTTCTTGTGGGCAGACCTTCCTGGATATTTCCAAAGAGAGTCCTGACTGATGCACCTGATTTTATTTTCCCCATTGTATTTTTAAAAAAGTCACCTTTGTCATTGTTCCTTACCCACAACCCATGCTCGTCTTCTTGTCCCCGTCCTCACACTCCTTATAAGATGTGGCCATCTTATTTCTGCATTTTTTAAAGAGATGGGTGCATGGGGCAGAGTAGGCGTGTGATACTATTTGTTGGGTGATCAAATCAATGTCCTGTCAGGATGGTTGAACGGGGCTGGGGGTAATATTAGAAGCTGGGGCCTCCTTGGCAAGGCTGGGAAGCACTGATCGCCTGGACAAGCTTCTGCAGTAGTGGTTCTGAAACCAGCAAGTCCATTGGAATCACATGGGTGGAAGGCGTCTGTTAAATCCCTCGGCTCCCCGGGAGGTTCTGATTCAGCCAGAGGGGAGCCCCCAGGGAAGGTGTTTCTCAGCAAGTCCCCAGGAACCTCACACTCAGGGGGGCTTGAAGCTCTAATGCCTAGACTATGGCCCAGACCCACCGCATCAATCCATCAAGGAAGTCAGCAGCTCTGGTGGGAGACACCTAGTCACTGTCCCCAGGTGAGTGCCACGTGAAGTTGAGGCTGGGCCCCACCGCGCACGCTCCAACTCGAGCTGGGGCAGGAGAAGTGGAGATGGTGGCCCAGGTCCAGACTTCCATTTGGCACGTCCAGGGGCTGCTTTGCTGATCCCGCTGTCCTGTCCCAGAGGCACCTTGGGAACACGGCCCTCGGGCCAAGCCGCTCCCCTAGGTGACTGTTGCTCTCATTTTCTTAATGACCTGTTTTTCCCACCCTCCCTGCCTTCCCCCTTCACCCCATCCTTCCTCCTAAACATGGGACTCTGGCATTGGATCTTAGCCCACTGGACAAGGGAGTGACCACTGGCTCTCCGGCTGGTGTCAGAATCGAGGGGACATGTGGGTGGCTCCATGGAGGCAGACCAGCCCACCGCCCAGACTTGGCTTGTTTTTGGTTTTCTTTCTCTGACCATCATCCTGGGTATAGAGGCCATGAGTTTTCCTAGGGCCAAATTCCCCTCCCAGAGACTCAGGGAAGTCCAGGTGGGCTCAAGTCTGGGCCAGGGAAGACGCCTCTCAGCATAGCTCTCACAGGCACTTGCTTTACCTGTCACAGCTGTGGGGGACTGACCGCTGGGGTCAGGTGGGAGGTGGGCATCAGAGTCCGTGGACCTGGGACATGAGGCCATCAGGAGCACGGGAGTCTAGCATTGGTCAAGTTCTGCAGGTTTTAAGACAGGTACATGGCTGTGCAGTCGGGGACAAGCAGGCCTGGGGAGCCGTGGGAGAGCTCCCCCACTCCCTCTCCCCCTCTTTCTCCCCCTCCCCCTCCCCTTCCTTCTCCCCCTATCCCTCCCTCTCCCCTCCCTCTCCCCTCCCAGGGTTATCCACAGTGGACAATTTGCTCTCCAGGTCTGTGGACCCAGAGCCACTTAGTTTAAAGGACACAGTTTTGTTGTAGTCATATGCCTCTGCGTCCTGTCCACTCTGGTGGTAGGAAGGCTGCGCAGGTCCAGGGCTGGCTCCAGGGCAGCAGAAGGCCCTCAGCGTGTGGGAGCACTTCACCGTGAGGCCATGGGCTGCTGCTCCTGCTGGTGTCGGTCTGTACAGAGCTGTGCCCTGTGGCCGCACACTGGGAAGCTGCTCCCCCAGGGCTCCGGGGGACGGATTGGGACCTCCCGGGCTCCTGGGCCTTGGGACGTTTTCCTCAGGCTTCTCTTCCTTCGAGTCCCAGCATCCCTGAAGGCCGCTGTGGCCGACGTATTGTAATGCCTGGTGCTGGCCTGGGCAGGGAGACTCCATTAGGCCGGAGGAAGCTATGGGAGAAATTTCCAGAAACCTGGTGCACAGTGGGCCCCCAAGAGGGCCGGGACTTGGGGGACATGGCTTCTAAGAGCATCTCCTCTTTACCATGGAGATGGGTTTCCGAGTCTTCCCCAGCCAGGAGGGAGACGGAATGACCAGGAGGGCCGGGAGGTTCCTGCGGTCACTCTGAAGGGGTCGCAGGGACCTGCCTTGCACCTACTTTGTGCCAATGGGCTGGCTCCTGCCGACGCTAGGAAAGATGAGGAAGCCAGGGTCTCAGCACCAGGACGGCCGTTCGCCAGCTACTTGGTGGAAGGACCCCTGTACTCCTTAGAGTTGGGGACTTCTGAGGGTTTGAGGGTGTCTGTCAATGTTACCATTTAAAAACAGAGCCTTGTTTAACATTCTAAAATTTAAAAATGAATGAAGATGAAAATGAGCAGGATACTTTAATGAAAAACCTACTTTCTTTTTCTAAACTTTATTGAGTTATAATTGATATCAAACGATCCATATTAAACATGTGCACTTTACTTGATGAATTTGAAGTACACATACATCCTCGAAACCATCATGACTTACCCAACCTTCTAGAAGTTTCCTAGTGTCCCTCCCCTCCCTACCTATAACCATCACTCTTCTTTGCTCTAGATTTGTTTGCATTTTACAGGGTTTTATATAAATGGACTCATGACATGCCGTGTTTTCTGTGGACTTTTGTTGGTGCAGTGTAATCATACACAGCAGTGGGATTCTCGCACACAAGGTGATTTGGTCCATCTCACCCCCTTTCCCCCCTCGCCTCCCTCGGATCCGGTTGCTGTACTTTACTGACCTCATTCTGTTATTCCTAACGGGTGTGTTGTATACACATGTGCATCTGTAGGGTTAACTGGGCAGTCAGACCCGGATGTAGAAGATTTGGTAGGTTTCATTCCCCAGCCCCTCCCCATTGCCTTCTCTCCTCCTTCCCTCCCCATGCCCTTTCTCTACCCTACTGGTCTCTTTTTTATTAATAACATAAATACTTTTATAAATAATACTTTTATAATAATGTAAAATACTTTTATTTTTGTGTGACTCCCCCTTCTTAATTCTTATTTTTTCCCCTCTCTCTAGCTTTAGCATATGAGAGAAAACCCTGGTCTTTGCTTTCTGGGTCTGACTTATTTCACTTAGCATGATGTTTTCTAGTTCATCCATTTACCAGCAAATGACATAATTTCATTTTTCATGACTGAGTAAAACTCCACTGTGTATATACACCACATTTTCCCTATCAATTCCTCTATTTATGGATATCTAGGCTCGTTCCATAACTTGGCTGTTGTGAATTGTGCTGTGGTAAACTTTGGTAGGCATGTGTCCCTATAGTATGCAGAGTTTAGTTCTTTTGTATAAATACCATGGAGTGGGGTATCTGGGTTATGTGGTGGTTCCTTATCTAGTCTTTTGAAGAATCTCCATACTGCTTTGCAGAGTGGTTGTGCTAATTTGCAGTCGCACCAACAATGCAGGAGTGTGCCATTTCCCCCACATCCTCACCAGCAATTATTGTGATTTATATTCTTGATGACTGCCATACTAACTGGAGTGAGTAGTTTTGATTTGTATTTCCCTGGTTGCCAAGAATGTTGAACATTTTTTTTTCATATATTTGTTGGCCATTTGTAGTCTTTTGAGAAATGTCTGTTTAGATCATTTGCCCATTTATTGATTGGGTTATTAGGGGTTTTTTTTGGTGTTAAACTTTTTGAGTTCTTTATATATTCTGGTTATTAATTTCCTATTGAAATAGTAGCTGGCAGAGACTTTTTCCTGGCTTCTTTTTTCAATCAGTATAGTTATTTTGAGATTCATCCATGTTGTATGTATCAATAATTCCTTCTTTTTTCCTTGCTGAGCAGTATTCTATTTTATGGATAACCATGATTTGTTTATTTATCTGAACACTAGGCGGTTTCCAATTTGGAACTTTTGTAAGTAAAGCTGTTATGAATATTCATGGACCAGTCTTGGTGTGGACATATATTTCCCTTTCTTTTGGGTGAATACCTAGGAGTGGGTAGTGGTCATGTGGTAGGCATGTTTAACTATCCCAGAGGCTGACAAACTGCCTTTCATTTTGCATCTCTACCAGTGGAGGGTGAGAGTTCTAGTTCTCCTATGTCCCTGCCAGCACTTGGTATGCTCAGTCTTTTTAATTTACCATTCTAATAGGTAGTGCCATCTCATCATGAGATCAACTTGTAATTCTCTCATAATCAATCATATTGTTCATCTTTTATGTGAATTTTATGTATATCATCTTTGGTGATATGTTTAAATCTTTACTCATGTAAAAAATTAGGCCGTAGGGTACAACTAAAGAATAAATATATTGTTTTTAAAAAATAGGCCAAAATTCACTTGTTGAATTTTAAGAATTTGGGGATATATCTATCTATATAAATATGTATAAAATACACATTAAAATATTTATATATTTTTAGACACAAGTCATTTTTCAGATATGTGCTTTGAGAGCTTTCACCTCCCAATTGTGGCTTGTCTTTCTATGAACAGTGCCTGGAAGAACTGAAGTTTTATTTTGATAAAGTCCAGTTCATAGGCTTGTTCTTTTATGGATTGTCCTTGTGTTGTCCAAGCTTAGAAATGCTTTCCTAACTCAAAGTGCAGCGGACTCAACATTCATGTCTGCCCTGAAGTCAGAGGTTGATATCCTAACCCTCCAGAGAGGGCACTAGGAGGCATGGCCTCTGGGAGGTGATTAAGTTGTGGCCGCCCTCATGCACAGGGCTCAAGCCCTTATAAAGGACATCCTTCCTCCTTGTGAGATCACAGCAAGAAGATGGCTCTCTAGGGAGTGTGCCCTCACCAGACACTGAATCTGCTGACATCTTCATCTTGGACCTTCAGCCTCCAGAACTGTGAGCAATAAACCTCTGATGTTTATGAGCCACCCGTTTATGGTACTTTGTTATGGCAGCCTGAACAGACTGAGACACAAAGCCACAAAGGTTTTCTTCTGGAAGTTTTGTAGTTTTAGATTTGTCTTTAGATTCATGATCTATTTTTATTTTATATTTTAAACTTTTGGAGACAGTTGTAGGTTTGCATCCAATTATAAGACATAATACAGAGAGGTGACATATACTGTTTACTGAATTTTCTTCAATGGTAGCATCTTTCAAAACTGTAAGAAAATATCACATCGAAGATATTGACCTTGATACAGTCAAAATACAGAACATTTCCATCCCCACAAGGATTCTTCCTGATGCCCTTTAATAGCTACACCCATCTCCCTCTTTCTGTCCCTCTTATTAATGTGTTCTCCATATTCATAATTTTATCACTTAATAAATAGTATATAAATGAATTTATATAGTATGTAACCTTTTGGGGCTGCCTTTTTTTAAAAAAAAATGAAGCATAATTCTCTAGAGATTCATCAAAGTCATTGTGTGTATCAATAGTTTTTTATTGCTGAGTAATATTCCTTGGAATGGATGTAACCACAGTTTGTTAAAACATTTACCCATTAAAGGAAATCTGGATTCTTCCATTTCTGTGGAAAAATTATAAATAATGCCATTGTGAAGGTCTTTGTGTGAATGTAAGTTTTTGTTTTTCTGAGATAAATACCCAAGACTTCAGTTGCTAAGCCACATGACAGCTGCATGTTTCATTTTATAGAAACTGGAAACTTCTCCAGACAATTTTGCATTCTCACCAGTAACGTGTGAATAATTCAGTTTCTCCACTTTCTTACTAACTTTTGATGCTGCCACTATGTTCTAGACTTTCTGATAGATGTGCCTCTTTCTGCTTTAATTTGTCATAGATCTATGTAAGCTATCCATTTCATATTGGTGAATTGTAGTCTGTAACTTTCAAGAATTTGCTCCATTTCACTTAAGTTGTCAAATTTATGATCACAAAGTTGTCTGTAGTTCTTTTTATTTGCTTTTTAATGGACTTGAGCTGATACCCTTTGTTTTGTTCTCGAGATTGGATATCTGTATTTTCTTTTTCTTTTTTTTTTTTTTTAAATTGTGTCAGTCTTGCTAGAGGTTTATGAATTTTATTGACTATTTGTTTAAGAACTTGGTTTTGGCTGGGGATATAGCTCAGTGGCACAACACTGGTCTACACACATAAGGTCCTGGGTTCAATCCCTAGCACCACAAAACCACCACCACCACCACCACCACCACCACCACCTGCCTTTCTGTTTCATTGATTTTTTTAATGTAGTTTTCCGTTTATTGATTTTTGTATTTTGTTATTTCCTTCCTGTTTGATTTGGGCTTGTTTTGCTCTTCCTTTTCTGGTCAGAGTCACGTCCAGGATTTTTCAGTTGTAAAAAAGAGTACCAGGGAGGAATGGTGACCCCATATTGGTAGAACTGAAGTCAGTTATTTTTTTAATGATATTTAAATAGCAAGAAAATCTTTTAGTTTAATTTTTTTGATGGTGCTGGGGATGGAACCCAGGGCCTCAGGCATGCTAGGCAAGCAAGCACTTTACCACTGAGCAGCCTCCCCAGGCCAAGAAAATCTGTTATATTTACACATGTAGTAGCCACTTCTGATCATCCACATTCCTTTGCGTACATTCAGATTTTCATCTGGTATATTCCATCTACCTGAAGGACAGCTCTTCACGTTGCTTATGGGGTAGAGTTTCTGGTAATAAACTCTTTCAGCTTTTATGTTTCGGACACAGTCTTTGTTTTGCTTTCATTTTATTCCTAACAAAGTTTAATTTCAGAATGTTCGTAAACTTACAGGAAAGTTGCAAAGATAGTAGAAAGTGACCCCAAGAATGCCACAAGCACCTCCCTGTTGACATCTTATGGTACTGTAAAATGGTTTGTCATGAGTAATGGCAATCCGTCTGGATTGAATTCTGTATTTCATTTGCATTTCATTGACTGTTTTTCTTTTTTAAACTTAAGATCCTGTTTCTATTTAGAACCTATTCAGGATGCCACTGTACACTTACTCATCATGTATCCTTAGTCTCCTCTTGGTCAAGACATTGCAAGATAATTTTAAAAATGAGAAAAATCTTAGAAAGTTTTGAGGTATATTGATCAGCTGTTTTGTAGAATGCCTTATCTTATGGTATCTCCTGGTGTTTTTCTCACAATTAGACTAGGGTTTTGGATTTTGGGGAGAAAAATCATAAAGGTTAAGGTCCCCCTTCATTCCATCATATCAAGGCCACTCACTGTCACCATGATGTATCACTGTTGATGCTGACCTTCATCACTGGCTGATAATGTCTGTCAGGTTTATGTATTGGAAAGCCACGCCCCCTCCTGCTATCCCCTTCCATACTGTACTCTTTGGAAGGAAGTTTCTCTACACAGTCCATTCTTAAGTGTGGAGGGTAATGTTTATCTCTTGGGGAGCAGGATCTACGTGAATTATTTGAAATTCTTTTACATGGGGGATTTGTCTATTCCCTATTTATTTAATTATTCATTTATATTGGTAAGAATTCATGGGTATTTATTTTATAATTTAAACTATAAATCCAATCCTATGTTATTTATTTTGTTCATTTTGAAAGATATATATATATATATATATATATATATATATATTTTTTTTTTTTTTTTTTTTTTTTTTTTTTTTTTGCCAGTTATAGAATTCTATATTAACAAATATTTTCTTTTAGGACTTTAAGGATGTTGATCCACTGTCTTCTTGCTTGCATTGTTTTGAGATTTAAATCTGTCGTCACTCTTATTTTTCATTCCTTTTATATAACATGTCTATTTCACTGGCTGCTTTTACGATTTCCTCTTTGTCACTTGATCAATTTAATATGATGTATCACTGAAGTTTTCTTCATGTTTCTTCAGCTCAACATTTGTTAAGTTTCCTGGATTGGGACTTTATAATTTTTACTAAGTTTACAAATTTTATTTTTTAAAGTTTACAAATTTAAGTTATTACTTCTTTAAATACTTCTGTGTGTCCTCCTGTGGTAATTTTAATTTTTCATAAATTAGGTGATGTGATATTGTTCTGCAGCATACTATTGTGCTATTTATTATTATTTACATTGCATCTTGTTTTGGATAGTTTGTTATTAAACCTTCAAGTGTACTAATTTTTCATCCATCATGTTTAATCTCTCATTAATTCCATCTAGTATCATTTTAAATCTACAGATATTTATTTTGGGACTTAAAATATCTTCAGTGTCTTAACTGTATTTCATGTGTTTAAAGAGTTTTAATAACCAACTTAATATCCTCCTCTGATAATTCTAACATCTGGGTTAGTTCTGAGTCATTTCCAATTAGTTGATTATTCTCTTCATTATGGATCATGTTCTTCTTTGCATGCCCGGTGATCTTTGACAGGACACCAGGTATTGTGATTTTATCGTGTTAGGTGCTGAATACTTTTGTATTACTATAAACACTCTTGAGTTTTGGTCTAGCATGCAGTTTAGTTTCTTGGAAAGAATTTGATTCTTTAGGGTTTTATGTGTATGTTTTTTTGTTCTGGGCCAGAGTAGGGCTGCTTTCAGGGCTAATTATTCCCATCATTGAAGCAAGACCTCCCTGAAGACTCTACTCAAAATTCATGAGGCATTATTACTTTTGACTGGTCAGTGGGCACTAGTTATAGTGCTGTTCCTAGTTCTGTGAGAGTACCAGGCATTATTTCCTCTAGTCCTTTCATATGGCTCTTGCCTTGGCCCTGTGTAGTTTTCTTATACCCAGGAACTGCTGAATCCTTGAAGAAGGTCCTCTGCAGGTCTCTGGGTTTTCTCCCGATGAAGCTCACTCCTCTTTGGTACTCTGTTGTCTGAACGTTAGTTGCCTTGGTCTTTCCAGAGCCTCAGTTTATATTCTCAACGTAGGGAGTCTGTGAAGCTCTGCCTGTTTCTCTTGTTTGTGCCACATCTTGAAAATTTTCTCAAGGCAATCATAGGGCTTACCTTGTTTCTTTTCTAATTCACAGGGATCACTGTTCTTCATTGCCTGATGCCTAATGTCGTGATAACTATTGCTTTGTAACTTTTGTTTGGGTTTTTTACTCTTCTGATGACAGTGTAAGTCCATTCTTGTTACTCTGACTTGACTAGAAAATCTAGAGAGCTTTAAAAAAAATGTCCAGGGCTGGGGATGTGGCTCAAGCGGTAGTGCGCTCGTCTGGCGTGCGTGCGGCCCGGGTTCGATCCTCAGCACCACATACAAACAAAAGATGTTGTGTCCACTGAAAACTAAAAAAAAAAAAATATTAAAATTCTCTCTCTCACTCTCTCTCTCACTCTCCTCTCTCTGTAAAAAAAAAAAAAAAGTCCACATTTAGATCCTGATCCTAGGAATTCTGATTTGTTAGTAGCTCTGGGGAGAGTGATGAGAAGTCAAGTTTGAATTTAAAAAGCAAAATCATAGAAGCAACAAACGAGGTGATCCTTACGTACTGACCAACCCCCACCAATTGAGAATCTTGCAGATAGCTGGTAATAATAGTTATTACTCATTACACATTCCCCATGTGTGCTTGCTATTTTACATGTTTTCGATAATGTCATTTTTGTGACAAATCATTGGTCAAACTACTCTTATCAGCATATTACAGAAGAAGAAATAGGGACTGAGAATAAGGAACAAGACTCTAGCCTGTGGTTACCTCAGGCCAGTTCTCTAGCCCTGCTGGTGTCCTTACACAGTCCAAAATATCACCCATCTGCAAAGCACTCGCTCGTTGATATTTGAACAAAGCAGGCAGCTGCTTTCAGAATCATTTTTGTTCATTATGATGATTTACGGGGTTTTACTAACTCTGCCCTTGTGCAATTACTTTAGCATTTAGAGACATCTTTTCCTTTCTTGGTTATGAGGTTTTTGCTGTTCTTTCAGTCCTTTTAAAGAAAAATTGAAAAAAAATCAAATATTAAACACAAAAGAACATTTATAGCCTGTGCAAGAAATAAAGAATGTCTGCATGCCCTCCAGGCAGCTGAGCAGGAATGATAGTCTTGCCTTGTCAGAGACGTTTCGGGGGAGACTGAGGCTGAGGTGCTTTGGTTCTGTTCTCAGGTCACCGGTTGCCCATGTCTTAGTTCCAAGATGGCTCTCCAAAATGTTTCCCTGGACAGGGTTGGGGGTCAGGGCCCTTCGTGAACACGACACTCAATCCCACACATCCTGGGGACCCCATGCTCTCAGAAGAATCAATCCTGTTTGCAAAAGAAGTATTTTCCTCTGTCGCGGAGCACAATTGATAGTTGTTAAAAATGGAATATCTGTGAGGGAGAATGGAGGAGATGTGACAGTCTCAGGCCAGCCACAGCTCACATCCTGTGCCCAAACTCAGAAATTGTTGAGGAATCGCTTCAGGTGCATCCGTGCTCTAGTGTTGCGGGCCAGAGGAAACGGTCCTTGACCTTCGCCTCTCACAGAAGGTGAACAACAGGATCTGTTCTTTTTGGATTTCTCTCCAAAGAAAGTTTAAAATGTAGTTTTTAAAAATTTTGAGTCAAGAGATAAAATAATATCGTGAGGGGTTTTGTGAAGTCTTCTGCCATTAGAGAGAGGACCTTTACTCAAGTTGAGAACCGCTGGGTGGGGTCATCTCTAACCTCGTTTCTCTTCCAAGTTCTCTTGAGTCTGGTATTTAGTTTCAGGTAAGGTTGCCGCACGTTCTGGGCCTTTTACGTTTGCAGTGCTGAGGAATCTATGTCACGTGTGGGGACATCCTCTGGCTTTTATGTTTTGAGAAGTTTATTTTGTGGATTTTGGGCTGGGGAGCTTTCCCAGGGTTCCCTGTTGGTGGTTGTGAAACCTCCCAGGCCGTTGTCAGACCCCCTTGGACCTGTCTGTGTCCACCTCCTCAGCACTCCACATCCTAATTCCCTGACTGTAGCATTATCTGGTCGGTGCTGTTCCTGCAAATGACCTCTGAACCAAAGGTATTACGCTTATTTCTCATCTTATATCAAAACTCTATTCCCTGGGTGCAGGCAACCTTGGATTCAGGAGGAAGGTAATCCGACTTAATTAAATCTGTGAGTGACTTAGAGCCTGCAAGAGACTTACCTCTCAGCGGCATTTATGGTTTCCCCCACCCTGGGTCCTCCTCCCTCCTTATACTTCAAGACACTGTAAGTTGTCACTGTAAGTGCCAATATTTTTCACAGTATGTATTTTCCACAATTTGTAGCTTACAACAGCCACCTGGCTCAGAGGGGACAGAGGAAGACAGAAAAGCTGGAGGTTGTTGGCAGTGGCTGGTATTTTTATAAGATAATTTGCTTGTGTAAGACTAGGACTTCCTTATTTGAAGTGAGGAACAATCAGAAAGCTTGCTTGTCATCATATAATATTGAAGGATGGCTTTGGATCGAGTTATTACATTATTATGTTAATAATTATAATTGTGTTCATTTGGAAGTTTTCTGAAGCTCTTTGCTCTTCTGTGAAATGGTGAGCCAGGTGGACTCTGGCAGTAAAGCCTGGTTTCTAGATAGTTTATTCTGGAAGAATGGGGGGTTGGATGGGTAGGGGGGATGGAAAGGCCCATTGTGCAGCAAGTGGTTGGTACAGAGAGGCCAGGGCCCCTGACATTGAAAATCCTCATCCATAAGAAAACAGTGGTGGTCAGGGGAAGATGGTGGAATGAGATGGACACTATCACCCCTATGTGTGGGTATGATTGCATGAAAGGTGTGATCTACAACATGTATAATTAGAGAAATGAAAAGTTGCGCTCCGTTTGTATAGAAAATAAAATAAAATTAATTTTAAAAAATAGTAGGTGCAGTTTCCACCGGAGGCTTGGGGCAGGATTCCAGTCCCAGGTCAGTGGGTAGAGCAGGGCAAGCCAGATTCCCCAGCCTTCTGACACAGAACTTGGAAAGCTGGAGAAACTTGGGTTTAACATCCCCATGACCATGGGAGAGTGGGCACAGGGATGACGCAGCCCCAGGCGTTAGCCCCAGAGTCCATATCCCTGTTAGCCCAACAGTAAGCATGAGCCGATGCTCAGACGTTGTGTAGAACTGGCTAGAAAACTCAGGGATTTCCCATCTCCACTCATGTTTGATTTGGTGACTCAGTCTGCACGGAGCCTAGTCAGTTTGGGGATCCAGGGGTGCAGGCAGACATTGGGAATGCAAAGGGGTAGGTACTGCGGTAAGATAGTAAACAGCATTTTGGAAGAACTGTGGGAGACAGAGCAGGGCAAGAGGAGGCTCGCTCTGCCTGGAGGTTGTTGGGAAAGGTTTTCATGAGGAAGATCTGCCAGGAGGTGAAAGAACAAGGGGGAGAAGGTGGAGGAAAAACATTCAGAAAGAGGCACTGGGGCCTGGGGCCATGAAAAGGAGCCAAGTGTGGTAGGAGCCCAGAGAGCCAGGGTCAGAAATCTCGACTGTGGGTAGGATGAGCCTCCTGGGTGAAAGATTATGACTCTTGTACGCCTCTCATCTATGACAGGTCTTACTGTGATGTTTGCCTAACAGTGATTTTCTGTTTCCCACTTTCCTTCTGAATGCATTAATCAGAATTCTTCTGGAAGGAAGAGCTATTCTTTCCACTGCATTTATTTATTCATTTGATTATTTAATAATTAAAACACTGAACTATTGTTTTATGGGTTAAAATTCAATACTGTCATTTTAAAATTTTGCTCAGAGTGTTCAAGCTTTGGATATTAGGGCCTCCTTCAGGCTGTCTCCCGTGTTTTTTTAGTAAGCCTCCAGCTCACTGATTTATTTTTTGGTACTTCTGCTATTTTTCTGGCATAAGACATGGAAGTCTCATCTCCTGTTTTCTCTGCCTCAGTCCTGAATCCGTCATTTCCCTGAGGGGCCCAGGTTTGTTCTATTGGAGAATGATGTGTCGATGCCAGTATCTGGGTGTGCTCACAGCTACCTGAGTGCTTCTGCAGACCGCCCGGCCTTACTGTGTGTGCTAGCCCATCTGCACACATGCATCTGTGTACAAGCTTAATCCCTGCTTCGAGCTCAACACTGTGGGGCTCTGCTAGCCTTTCCTCTCTCCTTATTTGTAACAATGAGAAACCTGCCTCTCATTTGCTAGAAACTTCTTCATTTGCTCAATTCTAGTACACACATAAAGTCACTTGAAATTGCCAGTCCACATGCCTCTGAGAAATACCTTTGCTGACCAGGTTTTAACACTTGTGCCCAGTCTTGTCTTTTGCTTTGTGTTCCCATCAGGACACTGCTCTCCAGAGTTCCTTGGGTTGGTTCTCTTCTCCCCATTCCTCAGTGTGGGTCTGTCATCTCATTGCAACTGGGCTCATGCTTTCTGAGTACATTCAGTTTGGGGTTTCTTGTACACCTTGGCTGGAGTGCTTGACTGTGGGTAGGATGAGCTTCCTACCCAGGACCAGATCCTGGATCACCAGGATGGGAAGGGCATTTGAACAGTACTATGGTTCTCAGATTAAGTGCCAAATGGAAAATATATATATACATATATTTGTCGATATATTCCAAAGTGTCACCCCCTCATCTTATGCCAGCTCTACCCACTTTTTTCTTACCCTTCTCTCACTCTTTTCTGGTTATCAGGATCTTTGGCTTCTGGTTTAATCCTTTCCTCATTACTCTTATTATTATTTTCTCACAAATGAGCAGGTATTTTCTAATAGTCCCTTTTATGGTTGAATCGTGTCCTTCTCCTCTGAATTCCTATGAAGTCCTAGGCCCAGTTCCTTAAAAAGTGACTTCATTTGGAGATGGGGTCACTGGAAATACAACTAGTTCCAATGAGGCATTGGGGTGGGCCTAATCCAACCAGACTGGAGCCTGTACTGCGGGGGGGGGGGGGGGCGGAACCGGCTGACACTCAAGGACAGCACCGTGTGCAGGTGAAGACAGAGAGCCAGGTGATGCTTCTCTGATCAAAGAATGTCCAAGATCACCAGCAGGTCACCTAAGCCAGCGGGAAGGGAGAACAAATTCCTCTTATGACCTCAGGACCGCCACAGCTGGAGCTTGGGCTGGGCCTCCAGAGCAGTAACACAGTCAGTATCCTCTCAGTTTGCCGTACTTTGTGGCGGTAGCCCTAGTGACTGAAACACCCTCGTTCCTTTTATTAAGATATGACAGACAGGCACTCTGGGAGCTTCCTGCACTTTGCTTTCCCTGGAAAGTGTGTCTCAGAATCCCTCGGCATAGAGATCTTCCTCGTTTGTGTTTTTGAATGGCTGGGTGGTCTTCGGCTGTGTTGGTGAGCCGCTGTTGACTGACCTTCTCTCCCAGCTAGAAGCCACCAGGCTCTTTCCTGTATTCTACCATTGCAAAACATGGCTATGGGCATATATATTGTCATATGACTGAGGTGTGTCTTCAAGAGTGATTTCTAGAAGTGGAATTGCTGGTCACAGAGGTGTGTGCACACGTGGGTTTATTAGGCATTGCCCAAATTTCCCGCATAAGGGTTGTACCAACTTGCATTCCCACCAGAAATGTGTGAGGGTCTAATATGCCCAAGACAAGACAGGACTACATTGTCATATTTTGAAAAATCTCCAGTCTCAAGGTGAGAAATGGTGTCTCAGGAATATTTTAATTTTAATTTTTCTAATTTTGAGTGAGTTTGAACATTTTTTTGTCATTTGTTCAAGGGTCAATGTTAGAGTTGCATGTTTTCGAATTGTCTCTCTATGGATTTTTCCTTTTTTAAAATCTCTATTGGTTTTTAGTCCCCTGCTCTGAAAGTTTTAAGAGATCTTTATATATTAGGGGTATTGGCCTTTTGTCTATAGGATATGTTGTGGATATTTTCTCCGGTTTGTCAGTTGATTTTACATAACTAAATAACACCCTAAACTATTTGTTTCTCTCTCTCTTTCTTCCATCCCTCCCTTCCTTCCTTTCTTCCTTTATTTCGTTCTACATTTCATGCCAGGGATTGAGCCCAGGTATTTTTAACCACTGAGCCACATCCTCAGCCCATTTTATTTTTTATTTTGAGATAGGACCTTGCTAAGTTGCTGAGGCTGGCTTTGAACTTGCAATCCTCCTGACCTCCCGAGCTGCTGTGCACCACAGAACCTGGCTTGTTGTTACTTTCATGTATCCAAGTCTGTGAATCTTTTCTTTTATGGCCTCCAGATTTGAAGAATAGGTACAAGCCTTTTGCTGTGCCAACATGAACCCCGTTTTACCTCAATGTAGTTTTTTAGGTAGGGCACTGACCGTGTGGGTTAGGCCATCGATTAGGAAATGGATCTTCTCGCTGTTTCATGGGATTTGTGCGATACTCTAGCAACACCTGATTATTTAGAACCAATTTCTATAACCATCTCCCAATTGCACAGCTAGGGAGTCACTTCTGCGGTCCACAGATCTCATGCTCCAAGAGCCTTCAGAAACGCTCTATGGGCCCAAGGAGCACAGTTGGATGAGTGGAAAGACACCCCAAGCTTTGATGTCAAGACGTGCAGCTAAAGAGTGGAAAAATGTGTTCTCATTTGTACTCATAAGACACTGAGGCAAAGGGAAATTGATTCGAGACAGGAATAAAGAAAATTTTTTTAAACTTTCAATAGCTAAGTCTAGAGTTATAACTTAAGAATATGCACCCAGAGAGACGGGGAGAGGAAGAGAGAAAATGACAGGATGAGAATATGAGAATGAATGAAGAGGAATTTGATCTGAGCCCCTTGGAAGGCAGTGATCTTTAAATTCTTCTGAATCTCTCCTCTTTTTCTGCTTCCTCCTTCATCAAACCAGGCAGCCTTGGAAGCTGTGGTGATTATATTAGTGAGTCGTTCAGTGAGGTCATTCGTGCAGATCATTCAGCAACAGTTATCAGGACTTAATATCTTCCAGGTACTTTTTGAAAAGAAAACTGATTACTGCACCTCACCCAAGTCCAGTAAGAATCTGGAGGTGGAGCCCAGACATTGACATGCAGTGACCAGCGCCCGACTTCCTGGGCAGCTCTCATGCAGCTGAGGTGAGAATGGCAGCTCTGGACCATGTGGTTCAGATCGTCACGTGTCTGCAGGTCACCCAGGGATCTCCAAAACATGCGAATGGACTAGATCCTTCCAGAAAGCAAGTTTGGGAATCTGTCGATGGAATGGCTTCACTTTTTAGCATCCCCTAAATGGTCATCCTGAAATACAAGGAACCTTCCTTTTTTTTTTTTTTTCAATTTTTTTGTTTTTGTTTTTTAAACTCCTAAGCTGGGAAGGCCTTGCCCATGAGGCCTGGGGCTGCAGTGCAAGTCCTTGGAACCCAGCTTGGTGGCAAGGTGTAGTAGCTCTGCTGTGCTCCCACCCGGTGCTGCTTGAGGTCTGCCCTGCTCCCCTTTGTTGTGCGAGCTGGAAGGGACTTCAGTTATCCCATCTGCTGCCCAGAGCACCACATGCTTTGCCCCTCTGGAGACCCTCCATCCCCTAATCAGCAACACAAACAATGGAAGTGTTACCAACATGAAGCAAACCCAGGGCTCCGCCTTTGATTTTCAGGGTGACCCAATGGCAGCCCCTTCCTTAGCCACTGAGCTATTCTGCTAGTTTTGATCCAAGATGTGATTAGTGGTTAATGGGCCTTGAAAGACATCTTTATTCATTACTGTTGCAGATCACTGCTGTCTTGATATCGATCTTTTCCACTTTTCTTTTTTGTCCTTTGAAATGCTCAGAACACTGCCGGGTAACTCATGGCCTGCAGCGTTCACTTTGCTTAAAACTCATTTCCTTTTGCAATTAATGTAGTGTATATTTCATTGTTATCGTTATTTGGTTTGCTTTTCTTTTAT
Source organism: Marmota monax (assembly GCF_021218885.2). Taxonomy (NCBI): domain Eukaryota; kingdom Metazoa; phylum Chordata; class Mammalia; order Rodentia; family Sciuridae; genus Marmota; species Marmota monax. The sequence goes on along the minus strand of NW_026692881.1, from coordinate 34,498,467 downwards.
GCCTGAGGGCTTAACTAAATGAGGACATGCTGTTTTAAAGGCAGGTGGCAGATAGATGAGAGCCTAGTTTGAAAATAGGTTCAAAACTTCTGATAAGACATCAGAGCCGGGCTCCACCAGCACTGCATCAAGGAGTTGTGATTCTTGATATGGTAACACAGGAAAAAAGCGTTGGATTTGGGAATTTTAGAAAGCTGATCTGTTATTTAGATGGATGATAATTTTGTGGATGGGAATATATCTAGTGCCAAGTGTTCCTGGAGGTCTGGGTTTGTGGTTCAGACGAGATGAATTAAATGACGTTGCAGTTTATTCAGTGGGTAGTGTTTGTCTTTGATCCCTCTGCTCAGGTCAGGGCTCACACTGTTACCTGCCTTTCAGAGGCTGGGTCTTGGAGCTGATGTGGAAATGAATAACATCTTTGGGGGCGAGGGCCTCGAGGTTTAGGGGAGGAGCCAAATGAATAAGAGAGGGTACCGCTCCTTAGAAGGAAATGGGCTTCCAAGGCTGGACCACAAGGCATCGTGTCTTAGAAGGGAGTGGGATTCCAAGGCTAGACCACAGGGAGCTAAAATGACAACTCAGTGTCATTTCAACAAATCCCCTGGCCCCACTTCCTCCACGGTGGAGGACATCACCATTCTTTCATTTATTTATGCTCTATCTAGAGAAGCTGGCTTAGTTCAGGGTCGTGCTGTTCTAAAAGTACACACCTTTAAACTGCAGAAGTATTCCCAAAGAGGGAAGAAGGTGTGCACAGGAGCAGGGGCAGCTGGGGCGGCGGATGCACGTGTCTGCCTTCCGTGGAGGGCGGCAGGAGGACTCCCTGTGTTCTTTCACTGTTCCTGCAGGTGTGGATGTGTGTATTTTTTGTTTGGTGCCCAGAGCTGAGGTGGGTTAGGTGACCTGCCTATGAAGCCAGGCTGACTTCACAGATGCTAGAAGGAAGGTGTGTCAGTTCTGGGGGAAGGAGATTCGTTTCAACCAAGGGGTTTGGGGGAGTCATGGGGATGGGAGTTGGGCCCTAAGAGGGGTGCGTGGGAACTCGAGAGCAGGGGGAACAGCTTAGGGACAGGGACAGAAGAGGCTAAGTGGGGCTTGGGGACGTGGGTGTGAGAGCCTGGTGCATGCAGAGGGCGGCATGCGAAAGGCTTCCTGCTGCCCGCAGCGGCCTCTGCTTGACTCTGTAGCAGGTAAGAGTGAGGAGGAGGTGTTGGCTGGCCTCGGAGTCGTAGGACAGGTGGTGAGTTAGGAGGCTACAGAAGGAGGGCTCTGCTTGGGAGAGGGACTGTGCTCAAGAGCAACTGGACCCAAGAGAAACACCATGCGACTTTACAGGAATCCAGTGGGGCTGAGGAGAGGGTGCAGGAGGCCTGAGCCTGCTCAGCCTGCACGGGTGCCATGGACCCCTCAACATTCTTAAGTAGGATGAAGAGGGAAACTGACTATATTGAAATAGGATCCCCCAAATCTTTAAAAATCGTATGATTTAGTATTATATCCACTCGTAATTAATACATTGGATAATAAACACTAGAGGCAGGTCTGGTCATTGATTGATCTGGTCATTAATTCATCTGGTCATTGGTTTGGGGGTAGCGATGGGTTGAAAAGGGGTGCTGAGAGCTGCAACAATTGTAACATGATATGAAATATTTTTGCTGTCTATTGTTATAAATATTATCATGGTCTGTCCACTCTTCATACTTGCAGGAAGTGCCACATTTCAGTTAGAGGGGAGGGCAAATGCCGATGTACTGTTTTTCCCATCCAAGGTCACGGACCCTGTGTATTCCATGAAGTCAGGTCAAGATCCCCTGGAATCCCACAGCCGCCCAGGTCTTTCTCTGGGCCTTGCTTCCCGTCTCCATCCCACACTTCAGAGTGGTCAGTTGGCAGGCTTACAGAATTGCTCAGATAAATCAAGGGTAGGACTGTACTCTTTGGTTGGTTAGATGGAGGGACTATGAGGAATTTAGCAGAGATTTTTGTGGAATGAGGCAGGGCCTGAGGGAGAAAGTTCACGATCACAAAGAAAGAGAGTTTGGGCCACTCTTAATGACTGTGGGACGACAGCATCCCAAAGTGTAACTCATACATACATTCAGAGAAAAATGCTGCATCTCTGGATTTTTGAGATGCAAGTGAAATATCTCTTGATAACAATGTTCTCATTTAGAAACCTCACTCCAAGTCCATTTTGGGTGTAAAAAGCATTGTCTACAGCTTGAACATAGTTAAAGAGTCCCTCAATTAATAACCCAGCACCTCATTAAGGACATGAGGAAATGTCCCGAAGACGCTAATTTTGAAAGTGTTTACACTTATAAAACTGTAATCTCTGCTGTTATGACAAGTGACAGTGGTCACCACCAATCTTGTTTCTATTGATTTCCCATGCAGGATGGTCCTACAAGGCTCCGATTTCATGTGAGAATGAGAACTGTCATTTCCATACTCACCCAGGCCCCACACAAGGTGGAGCTTTGGGGTGACTTTTTCTCTTTCCCCAGGGGAAGAGTTCCAAGTGGACCACGTTGAGGTGCCTTGGAAATCAGGCTTGTCTTACATTTTTCTTTTGACAGCTTGGAGCTCAGCACAGAGCGATGAGGTTTAAACTTGTGGATTTGCTGGAATTCAATGACTATCTATCCAAAAGCATTGCAACTAGGACTGAAGATTTTAGACTGTGGTGTGAGGAAAATGTGTCACAGTGCTTACAAGTAATTGCATTTTTCCTCTTTTGATCTGGAGAGGAGATAACACAGGAGACATGTCCTTGTGGGTTGATGCTTCTTAGCAGTCAGCCACACAAATCAAACTTGCCACCCTACTTGTCCAGCCTTGAAGATAGGGCCCCAAACACTATCAAATTGTAACACTCTTGGTCAGAAATCGCAAGCTCTTTGTGAACACCCACTTTTCCATTGTGTTCTAAAGAGCTAAACTGTCACGTTCTTGGAGAGCCAGCTGGGCCTTCAGTTGTGGAGCTGGATGCCTCTTTCAGTGGCTGTCTGTCAGGTTTCCTGATGAAACTTAGAAGATCCTGGGCCCTGTGAGGTGCAGAATTTCTTTCCTAGGGTTGCTGCAACAAAGTTCTGAAAATTTGGTAGACTTAAAACAACAGAAGTTTATTGGCTCATAGTTCTGTAGGCCAGAAGTTCGCAATGAAGACGGGATTATGGTAAGCTCCTCTGGAGACTCTGAGGGAGGCCCTGCCCCGTGCCTGGTGCCTGGCCTCTCTCTCAGCTTGGGAGGAGCTAGGGATTCTCAGATTGTGGCAGCTTTGCTGCCGTCTCTGCCTGGCTTCATAATTCTTTACGTAGCCTGTCCCCCGTGTCTGTTTCAGGATACTCACTGGTCATTGGATTTAGGACTCACCCTGAATGATTTCGTCTGGAGATTTGTAATTACGGCTACAGAGACCCTATTTCCAAAGAAGGCCCTATTCATAGCCACTGGGGTCAGGAGTCGAGCATAAAACTTTGGGGGGAAATTATTCAGCCTCCCCCAAGTATCCCAGGGAGAAGAGGCCATAGGTATGGGGGGGGGGGCAGATTAGAAATGAGAGCCACCAGTTCGAATCTCAACTCTGGCCCATGAGGCTCTGCCTGTTTTTAAACCCTCTGAGCTGCATTTTTCTCATTTATGAAAGGAAGATATTGTTGGTGAGCTCGTGGATTTTTGTCCGATTCAGGGAGAAAATTAAGGGACAGGTACAGTGCCTGGGACTTCATGGGGACCAGGAGAGCGTGAATGCTCTTAGTGTTTTTAAGGCCAGAGCGAGCATGGGGCTGGCCAGGTTTGCTCTTCTTCTGTCTTCTGCCTGGATGAGGCTGATGGGGGGTATTTCCAGTGGGTTATGAGACACGGCTGCTTGGCATCCTCTGGATTAACAGTTGGGGCTCCTTCTCTCTCTGTTACTGCTCATCTCTGGTGCCCTAGGAATGGAGCTGGCTTTTATCCTCCTCCATCCTCTCTGAGGATCCTCAGTGCCCAAGCCACAGTGTCCAAGTCTTGTGCTGATGGAGACCCAAATCTGGAGAGAGTCACAAGAAAAACGAACATATGCTCCAAACACTGGCAGGAAGATACAGGTCAGTGCCCACATGCGGGTGGTCAGATCCTCTGTGGGGCCGACTTTCTATAGTATCACTACAGAGTAGGAAAGGACCCAGCCAAGGTTTCACATTTGTGGCTTAGCCCAGGGTCAGTGGAGGTGTTGAGGGATTTTGTGGCTAATATCCTTAGAAGCTTGTCAATAGGATTTTGCCAACACCAGCGGGGTAATACTGGATAGGGGACTTAATCTCCACGTGCCTCAGTTTCCCCACCCGTGGTAGAGGGATCATTATAGGCCTTCCCCATCTGGTGGTGGCTTACGTGGTTAGTGAGGCAGGCGGCACTTGAGCCGATGCCTGGCACACAGACAGGGTTCTCCATGTGCCGGTGGGTGTTGTCACTGGTAGTGCCGTTGCCACTCTTGTTCCCCAGGGGGTCAGGACCCGAGTTCTGTGTCTTTGGAGGAAATGTTTGCTCACTCTGTTTTTTTTTTTAATATTTATTTTTCAGTTTTCTGCAGACATAACATCTTTGTTTGTATGTGGTGCTGAGGATCGAACCTGGGCTGCACGCATGCCAGGCGAGCGCACTACCGCTTGAGCCACATCCCCAGCCCATCACTCTGGTTTTAAAAAGTCAACCCTATCAGGAATCCAGTTTTGTGTTTTTCCAAATGCCTCTCCCATGATTCACTTGTTTCACAGGCTGAGCATCTTCAGAATCAAGAGGGGAATCTTTTAGATGAGTTTTCAGGCAGAGGGGAAAAGACGGGGCAAATACGATACTTTGGAACTGGGGTCTGAGGGGACCAGGGAGATGACAGTAGAGGTGTGTTCTTTGCTGTAGAACAGAAGAGTCGCAGTTAACTTCTGAAACTTGGTTTCAGCTTGGGCTTTAAAATACTTGAAGACATGATCATTCTTTTCAACAGAAATGAGAGTAAACAGTCACTTACCTGCTAACATGAAGGTGATCATTATCACATTAGCTTCAGAGTCCATTAAAAGGGACAACCATGGATGTAGTCAAAGTTGGGTCCTCCGTCTGTCTGCCTTCTCACAGCTGACTCATTCTGTAAATGTCCTTTTTAAATTTACAGTATTAATGTTGTCACATTGTTAGTGCCCTCAGACCACTTCTACCTCTTGGACTTGGTGTGTGTGTGTTTTGTATATTTTGAACCACGTGTATATGTCCCCATGAGCAGTACATCTTCACATGCTTTAGAATTTCAAATGAATGATATTGAAATGCATAAGTATAGTTAGTGCATTTTACTTGATCAATAACATTTCACTAAATGACTAACACATAGTTTATTTGCCAAAACAACCCCCGAGGGACAGGTGGCTTCCATTTGCACAGAGCTGTGAGGGACACACTTGTCCCTTGCATATGGTGGTGCTCACTTGTGAACCTGTGTACAGAGGTGCCCTCTTGGAGTAACCACAGTGCAAGGAAGCACGTCTTGTTGTTATATATTGACAAATTATTCTCTAGTTTTCCTGTAGTTTGTACCTTTAGTCTGGGGGTATAGTGGCATTCAAAAACAACCTTAAATATTTCTGTGAAATCGAAGAAATGAGTTGGTGAAACATGCATTTAGCAAAATTTGAATAGAGACATTACACATTTTGCATTTTTGACTTTCAAATTGCTTTCTAACTTTCTGCCAAGCGTAATGTGTGCCCCCCCCCCCATTTTTACAGCCTAGCTTCAATTTTTCTGGGCCCATAATCCAAATCTCCAATTGGTATGCCTTTTGAATATGTTTTTCATTTCTTGCTAAGATACTAAATACCCCACATGCTTTGTTAAATTCTTCCAGTGTTTGGCTTCAAAGAGAGAAGCGCTTCATATTAATAAAAGAAATCCGGACTATTTCAAAGAATTTAACCCTTTCACAGCAAAGAGGAAGGAACGGGGATAGAATGGGGGACCGGAAATGGAAAGCTTCTTAACAATGGCCAGATATCGTTCCCACTTTTAAGGAATTCATCATCTAGCCACGGGAGCTTCCAACTAAAATGATTTAGCAGCAGCTTTGTAGCAATGTATTAGCAAGTACATGGCACATTTTCTATATTTTAAGTTGCAGAAATAAGGAACAAGATAGATAGAGCAGAGCCGAATTAGAAGGAACTCATAGGAAATTAACAGCCAGAGAAGGAAACTCATGTGGCATCATAGGAAATGCCATTTATCATCTTCACTTCCACTGATTAATAGGACCTGGTGACGCTGAATGATTGAAGAGAGGAAATGGAGTGACGCTGGTGCTCCGTGGTGAACACGTGCAGAGTCACTCTCACCACCCAGTGGAATCAGTGGACCCTCCACAGCCAGAACTTGAAACCTGCCTTTCTACCCTGGGAGCAGATCTGTGTCTGTGAATGAACGCCCCGGCACCAGAGCCCATCACCAGGACCAAGGGAAACCTGGAAGAGTCCCCCACCTCGTACGTCTCCACCAGCATGGAGCTCGGATGTCACTTAGAATTGGGAAGCGAAGCCACTGGTGCCAGGGGAAGATGCCCAATGGGAACAAGAAATGAAGCGAGGCCAAGTTGGCTGCTGCTCCGGGAAGCTGGAACGTTTGGTGCTGTCTCGTCTTGGGGACATTTTGGGAGGGGGAAGGTGGCACTGAGATGTTTATAGGCTTTCTTCCCAAAGCGGTACAATGTTCCCACCATTAACTTAAAGCATCACGTGATCAGGATGAGCTTCACATCATGTTTTTTTTTTTTTTTTCCAGTATTTTCTTTTTGCTGTTGTGCCGTTTTCCTGATGGAGTGTCTCCCGGTCCCCACCCAAAGGCCAGCATTATTGACACTGTGGGCCAGGTAACTTATGTGGAGGAGGGCTGTTCTGTGTTTGGCAGCATCTCTGGTCTCTGCCCCATCAGATGCCAGTGACCTCTCTGCTTCCTGCCACCAGTTGTGACCAGCCAAAATGTCTCCCTTAAGAGCCCCTCACTTAGCAAGGTCTAGCCTCCTTTGCGTGCCCGAGATGCCTTCTTCTTTGGCTCCTCCTCCTGCTCTCTCCCTGTTCTTTCCCTCCTCTGGGTTTCTGCTCAGGGCAGACAGCTCAGCCTGCAGGCCTTCTGCTGAGGTCTTAGTGTGGCTGGCTGCCTCCCTCTATCCTAGAGGTTCATGTCAAAGGCCTCCCCTGGTCTTCCTGTCTGAAGCCACCTCCTCCCTGCTCTTGTCTCTTCCTCTTTCCTGTTCTAACCACTTGTTTCTTCATCATGTTTATCCCTCCTGGGATGACCTGTCATATTCCACTGTCTCCTCCTAGGGTCAGTTGACTAAGGAATTCACTGTATGGTGGTAAACCTTAGGAACAGGAACCACATCTCTGTTGCCTTTCACTATGTCCTGAAGTCTAATACTTGATGGCATTTAATGAATCATAGGTGAATAGAATCATGAAAAAATGCTGGCTAAAGTAGACCAGATGACCCCATCTCTACCTGGTGGAGACTTCACTGAAGGATGGTACTGACAGTGGGACCTTGGTTGAGTGGGGACACACCCATTTTTTTGGAGGGGGGTGGCTTTAAGATCGACAAACCTCTTATTCCAGCAGACCACGGCCCCCTGGCCATATCTCATCAGCTTTTGTGGCTCTGCCAGCCATTCTCTAACAGATCGTAGTGCTCCTGGGGGTCAGAGGTCACTCAGAGACCTCCCTCATAACCTCCACTGGTGAAAGATTGGCATGAGGGCAGGTTCCAATTGCTTCCGAGGTTGGCCTCTCTCATGGTCCTTTTCTGCAGATAATTTCCTAAACGCGCTGGCAGCCTGAAATGCGAGGACCTGCGGGCCATGGTAGGCTCTTTGAACTCTCAGCCGCCCCAGGAAGTCGGCCTGTGGAGGCCGCAGTGCTGGCCCCGGTGTCGGGCAGAATGCTCCCTAGTGTCAAGTCAGGGTACAGAAGTGGGGCGAGGAGACGGTAGCGTTCACAAGAGCAGCAAAATGGAACTTCAGCATGGGCGGTGAAAGAGCTCGATTTTATTTTGTTTTCACACATTAGGTTCTGCTTATAGCCGACAAGTACCCGGGAAAATGTTCTGAAAAGAGGCTTTGTGTAGGAGCTGGGTGTTTTGGGAATGTCGCCAGATGTATTGACTTACTAGCAATTGCTTTGGTGCCATCTGGCCTCATGGAGGCTGCGTTTGGGATGGAAAAAAGCTGCACAGAAGAAGCGAGATTTGTTCATCAGGCCCTTACCCTTGCTGCTTATTTGAAGAAGGGAAAAAATGTAACTTCTTGGCAGGAGGGATGTCATTTGAAAATAAAATATAAGGTTTTCAAGAGTAAGAGCTCCAAAACCCAAAGTCAGCCGCGATGTTTACACAGAGACTTGAAAGCCGGCCCCCCTCGTTGTCATATTGTATATAGATATTTGGTTCAGTGTAAAACTTCTGAGACCCTACTGTTCGGCACGGAAAGAAAGTTAACCCCTTAGATCCTGGTTTTTTGAATGACCTTCCTTTTATGGTTTCTTGGAATGTCACCAAATAATTGTGGCTCATATTCCATGACAAGGATTTCTGCTTCTTCCTGGCTTATGATAAATAGCCCAGTTGTCACCTGGTACGAACTGTTTTCCTGCAGAAAGGCACCTCTCCAGGAAAATCAGATTCAAATGGCTTTCTGCTTGTGGTGCGGCCCTCCCCCCCATTCATAGCAAGGGTTTCGTTTCTAAGCATTACTTCAATCAATTTATTCAATCTGGGGGTGGTGCGGCTGTATAAATACCTCAAATGTTTGAATTAATAGATGTTTTTCTAGGGCGAGTGGAAAAAGCACCACTGTATATTCAGAACTGTCTGTGTAATTTGTAGGGCTCGGTGTAAAATGAAAATGAGGGCTCTCTGCTCAAAATGCAGTAAGAATTTCAAGATGGTGATAGGAGAGAATCAGACTGAGCCTGGTACCTTTGGAGCCCAGGGCCCTGGGTGACTGAGCTAGTCACACATTCATGAAGCTCACCCCATGTGAAAATGCTCTGGGGACCCAGGTCCCCGTCATCCTTCTCCACCATCCCACTGGCTGCCAAGCCTTCAGAACTCAGCTAGGTCACCACCTCTTGTCTAGTTCATCTGCCTCTGACTCTGTGTTCCCCTTTCTCATTGCACACAATCTTCAAATTTTATTCCATTAATACATTAATTACTAAATATATGAATAATGATTTTGATGTTTATAAAAATGCATTTCCGTTATCAAGCACCTAGTACATACCAGGCTGGGGACTTGGAATTGTAGTTTTCTGTTATTCGTTTCTGTGCTTATCTATCTTTCCCCTCTCTGTGGCTTGCCTGTTATCCTTCTGTGCTATCTGCCTAGGAAGGAGAAAGTCTGAAGGCCTGAACCAGAGCTACAAATAAATAGCTGGGAAAACACAGGTGGCCCCCCACACTGTGGTGTGATCTACAGACGCATGGGAAACTAATAGAAAATAACTGACAGAAGGAAATTATATGGTATTACTGAGTTTTGGATTTGCTAGTTTAATTCTAAACAACAAATATTACGGTCATTTCTAAAATGGCCATAATATTTGTTGTTTATAATTATATAGTCTCGGCCACATAATTTCTAAAAGGCAGAGCCAAGATTTGGATCCAGGTCAGATCGAATCCCAAACTCCTGCTATGGCATTTGATCTGAATCCTATGATCTGAACATGTGAAAGTGGATGGAGAGGAGGAGGGCCTTCTGGGTACAGGACACAGGCAACTGGGCAGGCAGGTCCGGGCAGGTCCTGACTCGTTGCCTGCCTGGTGGTAGACTTCACATGGTGCCATGTTTAATATCTCCAACGTGAGCATCAATCCTCCGAGGTAGGCAGGGAGGCATACTTTGTCTTATTCCACATCCCAATTTATTTGGAAGGGTTCCAGTGTCAAATAGTCTCCCTTGCCTCCCCAAGCTTGTCATATGTCACATCCCTGCCTATAGGAAACGTGGTCGTCATTGTGCCTGGGCAAGACCTTTGTCGCCTGGGCCTCAGTCTCCCCCTCAGTAAAATAGGCTCCAAAATCACTCCTCGTACTCTGACATTCTGTCTTTCCAACGAGAGTACACTGATGACAAAAAGGAGATCTTAATCAGCTGGAGGAGAAGATAAGACTTTATCCAGTCTTTGGTGTTCTGGTTTCTCCGAGGATCAATGAGTGGTCTGCATTAGAGATGTGAGCCTGAGCCAGTTTTCCTTCCTCAGAAGTTGATTTGAACCACACCTGTCTTCCAGATCCTGCCGGGTGGCTTCATCATGGTACAGGAACCCAGTGCCATCCCTCTGGCAGAGGGACCAAATTTCTTCATTTACTGCAGCTGCAGAGGACACACAGGACAAGTGGGTGGCAGCTACCGGGAGCCAAGTTTCCATTCAGTAAAGGACGAGCCACCTCCCAGGGACCGCCTGACTGACTTCCTTCTCAAAGTGACAGTAGAACTGTTCACCCTAGATCATGGGGGACAACATGACCGTCTGGGCCTCACTTCTCAGGCCCAGTGCAACAGAAAATCCTTTTCATCTGTTTATCCTCCAAGAGAGTCACTCCCGGTGCCTCACTGGAGAGCTCACGGCCAGGGGAGGGTCCTTGTTTGGGGACAGTGGCCAGACCTCATTGGCTGACACGTGAAGGTCAGTCCTGTGGACGTGCTCTGTGAGCTGGGAACCCACTGCTGTGAAGGTCTTTGATAGGAGGACGACTCGGGACGTGGGGCCTGGCCTTCCGCAGGTCGGCCAAGAAGCCTCAGCATTCTCTGTTGAAAAACGGTTTTACTGTGGTCGGCCCTGTCTCCTGATGCCCTGAATGACAAAGGCAAGGACATAGTAGGCAACCTGTCCTGCTGGTGACCTCATGGACTCTAGTTGTGACTTCCTGTTGCTAAAGGGAGATGGTGTTCAGGACATGGACGGGCCTGGTTGGTGCTGGTTCAAAGCCGCGCGGCTGTTATTGCGCGGAGCTGAGCGGGCGAGTTCTGGCAGAATGGCATCAAATGCTGGGCCCTCTACGTAAAGCTATGTGGCTGTGGCGGGTTATTAGTCGTCTCTTTCAGCTTCAGTTTACTCGACTATAAAATGGGATCAAGTCAGGCACCTAGCGCAGCACTGGGCATGGGCTCAGGGCTCAGAAACCCTCAGCCTGCCACTGTTTGTCACCTCAGGCCCCCTTTTAACACAGAAGCAGCATAGCAGCATGCTGGTGTGGGGTTTGCAGTTTGAGTGATCAGGAGCCCTGGGTTCCAGCGAGTGGAGGCAGGGGGCCTCCTGGGTGCTGCTGGAGGAGACTGGAAGAGCGAGCTCAGGCCTCTGACTTCCGCCCCAACTCGGCCCCCAGGAGGGAACCCTGGGCTTCCAAGAGCACACAACACTTGAGGACATCGCCTGACCTTTCTTTCAGGCTTGCAAAAGGAGCTTCGATTTCACAAGACGCTTTCTGGAGCTTCCTGCTCCGGGTCCAGGCAGCCCCGTGTGTACTTTGGCAGGGCTTGGCCAGAATGGGGAAACCGTGAGGGGCAGGACTCAGTCGGAGGGAGGGAAGGGATACTTTCCGAGGCTCGAAATCTCTTTGGGTTCATTTCAGATTTGGGGCATAGCCATGGGTGGTGGTCCCTCTGTATGAAGGAGGCCGGCCCCCTGCAGCCCCTTCTTTCCTGTCGGGAACCCTCTTCCACACGGTGGGCTTTCAAACGTGTGTTCCCAGATGCATGCAGTATCTCTGTCGCTGCCTTTTTCTTGATCTCTAATAAAATCCTGGGACCAGTTGTAGTTACTCATGTTTCCCAGCCCTTTTAGGACTAGCAATGAGTGTTGTTAAGGAGATTTACTTTGAACACAGCTGTAATTTTGGTCTTAGGCAGTGACATTTCATGCCGTGTATGTCCCCTTCATAGAGTGAGTACCCAGTGGTAGTGTGAAGTAGGGACAGGAGCTGACACAGGCTTCTTGTCAATAAATAGGTTTGTGGTCCCATGAGTTACTAATCTTTCTTACATAATAAAATCAGCCGGATGAATCGAGCTCTTCATTTCCTTGGGAGTGGAGCAAAGAGCTGCTTTGTTCTCTATCCCTACCTGGAGTGTCCCAACCTTATCCCGGATACAATGGCTTTCCCTTGAGACTTTATTATTTTTTACATCTCATCTTCCAGCTCTCCTAATCAAGCTCATCTGAAAGGAACACCTATTGGAAACCTGCAGACATGGTGCTTACCTAAGTCGTCTTCTGCAAGCGTTGCGCAGTGCTCTCTGCGGTCTGCAAACGTGCCTCCCTGATGTTCTCTGTTCCAACATATAATGAAGCAAGACGAACTGGAGTCTGCACAGGCTTATACTCCTGGCAGTAGCATCGTCAAAAGCTTTCTGGATAGGATTTAAGTGGGTCATGTTTTTTCAGATATTGATTTATCATAGTCAGTGAATGTTCCGGGTTTGTTGAGCATTGGAATATTGGATGCTTCCCGGTGACCAAAGAATGTATTTTCGACATTATTTTACAGGTGTTCTGAGCACTCACTGTGTGCCGTGAGGAGGGTCTACTCCACTCCTTGCTCTAGAATGTTCTCCCGTGAATGAGTTTCTTCCTGTCCCCAAGGCTGTGTTCAGGCGTGCCCTCTCTGAGAAGGTGCCATGAGTTCCTTTCCTACTCCCTGGTGTCCAGGACTGTTGGTAGCTCAGGCTCTGCTACTCACAGGCTCCTTTTCAATTTGGTGTGTGTCTGCTGTCCCATAGGATTCAGAACTTTGCAGAGCAGAACCCTTTCTATTTTCACATCTCAGTCTTCACTTTGGGCTTCTCAGGTGCCTAGAAAATATTGATTGAATGGTTGTTGAATGAGCCTCAAAATAGGTGTTGGATAAATGAATGGTCATCTCTTAAGATGAAGGGGGTTTGCAACGAGCTGGAGACGAAGGTTCCCAGGGGTCCAAGTCCTTCTGTGCCTCTGACCAGCTGCCTTTGTCCACAGCCTCATGCTCTGGGAGGCAGCAGGCCCTTTCCATGTGATCCACGCATCTCTCTTCTTGCAGAGCAAACCTCCCACTGTGTGATCTCCCTTCTTGCAAGGGGTGGTCTGCCTGCTCCTTCGCTTTGGTTTTGTTCTGTTTGGCTGTGCGCTGAAGGAATTAGCAGTGGACTTTATTTTCATATTGGGTGGTCTGCAATACGGATCACCACAATCCGTAAGGCCCCACCAATGACATCAACAGGAGCCCCTGCAGCCGTGTGAGTTGTGGACCTAGAAGCAAAGCCGGTGCTGCCTCCCATCTGCCCTTTCCCATTGCGTTTCTGCCCTAATCACCCTGGGTTCCTGCTGAGCAGGAGCTGAGGTGGCCATGCTTCGTGTGTCAAACCAACAGCTGAGGGGCGAGAAGGAAAGAAATGTGACCTTAAAACGGGGGGTGGGAGGGGAATGCCCTAGATCTCTCTTCATTTTACATGTTTTTTTTTTTTTTTAAGAGAGAGAGAGAGAGAGAGAGAGAGAATTTTTTTAATATTTATTTTTTAGTTTTCGGCGGACACAACATCTCTGTATGTGGCGCTGAGGATTGAACCCAGGTCTCACGCATGCCAGGCGAGCGCGCTACCGCTTGAGCCACATCCCCAGCCCCCATTTTACATGTTTTAACTTGGAATTTTAATTCACGTTTTTCTCCACATCACATTCAAGAAGGACTGACTGCCACAGAGGGCACACAGCTTCCTCAAGGTGCCGAGCTCCACCCGAGGTCAAAGTCCCTCTGCCTCGGCCTTTCACAGTTAATCTTCTGAACCTGCTGGCAAATCCCTAAACACCCCATGTGAGCACTGCCTGACCTGGTGATCGCCCTGTCCCTGGGGGTGACAAGTGGTTCTAGGCTCCACTGAGACAGCCACTGTGGACATTTGTGACAGGGATGGATTCTAAGAAATGGAGACAGTGTCCTCTCACTTTCCTGAGAAGCCATATGTGCTCACAGGCTTCCAGGGCAGAAGCCACATCCTTCTGGGGGTCTCTAGGGGACTCCAGAGGCAGTCAGGGCACCAGGCAAAGGGACCATTTGCTTGACAACTTTCCTGAGTGGGCCAGACCAGGCCGCACACATCACCTCTGACTGCTGAGGTCTGCCCTGTGTCCTCAGAGCTTTGGGGCTTGTTGGACAGTAACCCAGGGTCTTGGCTGAGACCCTCAGCCCAAAGGCTGCCCCAAGCCAGTTGCCAGAACTTCAGAGTGAACGCTGAGATCGACGGGCACACGGGGTAACTGTGAAGATGCTCACTGTATGTATTTATATGTACACACCCACATCCACAGTACATATGTGTGGTACGTATGTAAGATTTTATTTAAACAAAGAATTCCTCAACTTTAACACAGATCATTTCAAAATCGCTCCACATTTAAAAAGACTATTTATTTATTTATTTATTTTATTTATTCAACAAACAGCTGTAGCCCTTCCGAGGCTCTGGACTCTACTCTAGAGGTGGAGACTCCAGTTGTGCCCATTCTGTGAATAGGGACAGAGGCACAGGCTACGGTGGGCATTGGCAGTGACTCTCCAGTCCACACTGTCTGGCTGGGGTGGCAATCCTGCCTGCAGGCTGGACCTTCCTACTGCTCAGGCCCTGCGGGCTCCAGGAGGTGGGCTCACCCTGTGATCTCCAAGGTCCCCTTCAGTATTGACGAACGTGGCTCTGAAGCCAGACAGCTGGCCACTCGACTTACCGTGCCCTTGACTCTGTGGCAGCCAGCAAGAGGGTCGCCAGGGTAGGGGTTCAGGGAGTCAGAGACTCGCAGCAGATGTGGGTGTCGGGCTTCAGACTCGGCCCTGGACAGCCCTGACAGGGGCCAAGCAGTTATTAGATGGTAATGAATGTGGGCCTCTGTGGGCCATCAGCAACCTGAACCAGATGTGACACGGCTCTCAGAAACAGAGGGCCTGCATTCCAGTGCCCGTCGGCGGGGACGAGGACAAGGCAAAAGTGATACTTTTTCTTAACTTCAACTTACCACATTATGCTTTCATTTAACTGATACTTAACTTGGAAAGCGACCCTTAGAAATAAGAAATGATTGAATGACTGCTAAGTAGCCAGTCGAAGTCAAAAGTTGTCTTGAGAGTTATTAAAAATTAAAACAGATGTTATGAACATAATGAAATAGGGAATAAGTAAGGAATCAATGAATGTCACGGTCATTTTTTCCGACACAGTATAAGGGATCCCTTCTATTCTTATGGTCTGCTGCCTTCCTGGGGCAGGGTAATTATCCTTCGAAGAAGAAAAACTACAAAGTTTTCAAGTGATATTTCTAAAGGCTACAGTGAAATGTGTCTTAAAATGATTCCTGTGCATTAATGCAAATTTTTGTGATATTGCTGCAGTACAAAATCACACCGAGGATGGTTTTTAACCTAGACAAGCAGAGTATCATTTTTCTTGTGACTCCCAGAAAGTGCCAAGCTGTGTTCTAGTGTGATTTAGGGAGAGGGGTTCAGGTCTAGAGAGAGGAGATTTTGAGGATAAGAGATGTTTGACTTTTTTCTCTCTGGGATAAAATCCTCTTCCCTAGCACTGGCTTGGTAGCTTTTTTTCCTGAAGAAAATCTCAGTTGTATCAGGGAACCTAGCTCTAGGAGGGGAAGATAAGAAGATGCCCTGTTGGGCTGGGGATGTGGCTCAAGCGGTAGCACGCTCGCCTGGCATGTGTACGGCCCGGGTTCGATCCTCAGCACCACATACAAACAAAGATGTTGTGTCTGCCGAAAACTAAAAAAATAAATAAATATTTAAAAAAAAAAAAAAAAGATGCCCTGCAGGACTGGCCTGCCCCAAACAGGAGAGGAGAAGCCATTGCTGGGTTGGGTAGTGTGGATAGTCTCCCACATGGGGACATGTTCACAGTGAGAACAGTCTTTGTGATAATACCATCCCAGTGGAAAGGCTTCAGAACCACTCAAAAGCTAAGTCTTGGAGCTGGATAGTCAATGAAGGAGTGAAACATATAAATAGATAATAATGCATTAGAATATGAAAAGTGCTACAGGGGAGTACAGTAACCAGGGGAGCTATGACCAGCTAGGAGTTGTCAGACATTGTTCACAGATGGGACAGGGGAAGTTCAAGCTGGACTTGAGGGATTTGTGGTGGTCCGCTTCCAAGTCCAAGTGCTCAACACTGATTTCTTGAAGAGAAATGTGGGGAGGGGCTCCTTTGTCCTTCAGGCTGCTTTTAGGTCTGATAAATAGAGTTAGGGAAAAGGAACTCTGTGATTCCCTAACCGTCCTTATTTCTTTCTCCATCCCCCTCTTTCTTCCTTTCTTCCAAAGATATTTATTGAGGGCCTCTTTGGGTCAAGCTGGTAGATCACGTCTTTATTTCAGTACAGTAGGACAGTTGGCCCCCAATTCTTGGGCCTTCCTGAATTCATACTCTTATGTAGTCTCCTCTGTCACGGGGCCAAGGTTGGCTTTTGTGATCAAAAGCATTAGTGACATTCTGTCATTTCTGAGATTGGGTTATAGAAAGACTGTAGTTCCATCTTGGTTGTGCCCTTATTTGCTGAGATCACTTGTACTGTGAGGAGCCAGCTGCCTTGTCATGACAACACTCAGAAGTGTTGGGGACAGGGTGGGATTCTTAATTTGGACTGGTTCTCCAATCTGAGGAGAGGTCCTCATGGTGAGGAATGGAGATTTCCAGCCAGAATCTTGTGAGGCACCAAGGCCAGCCAATAACCCCATGAGCAAATCTGGAGGTGGCTACTTCCTCCTTTTCCTTGTCAGGCCTTTGGCTGAGACAGCAATCCAGGCCAGCAGCTCGATCGGCACTTCATGAGAGTGCTTGACCACAGCCACTGGGCTAAGTTGCTCCCAGAGTCCTGACCTGGGGAATCTGATATTAAAAATGTTTGTTGTTTTAATCTGTTAACTTTGGGAATAGTTTGCTATTATAGCAAGTGATAAATAAAATGAAGGCTACCTTCTGTCTCATCTTCAGTCACTGTCCGGTGCCTCTCTCTAATGTCTATACTGGCCAATAAGGAGCAAAGGTGCTAGAGGTATTGCCTTTGGATGTGGCAAGAGATGCCTTGTCCCAGGCCTGCACTGTAGCGAGCTCCACTCTAGTCTCCCTGTGGTCATGCCTCTTTCTATGGACTAAGAATCTCAAAGCTCAGAGGACTGCAGCCTACACTGTCCCCCACAGGGCAACTATCCAGGTCTCTGGGATTCTCCGCCTCAGGGTTCCCAAACCTGCTTCCAGGACCTGGGGTCATCAGCCCTAGGCTTGGTCTCTGCTGGTGGTCTGTGGGAACAGAGGAAGCTGTTCCTGTGGCTTCTGCAGGTCTGACACACCTGGGCAAGGGTGTCCATGTGTATGCCCTTAGGGACTGCCCTGGTGATGGAGTAATGGGCTAGGTCTTTCAAGGCATTCTGGAAAGAAAGTCTGAGAAGTCTGAATTGAACCTGGTCCTCCAGTCATTATGGTGATATATTTGTTAAGGGATGACAGAACAGATTTGATTTAACAATTTGCTACTGTGATTTATAACATGTTTAGGCTTGCAGTATATGGGCCCCAATTTTACTTTTGTTCTGGGTCCTATAAATGTTGTAGTCAGTCACAGCCACTTCAACTCCAAAGGGATTTGTAGAAAATAATTCTTTGGAAAGAGAACTAGTCAACCTACCAAGAAGAAATGTGGTTCTAACTCTCAGAATTGGGAATGAAGTGGAGTGAATCTGACACTTTGTTGTCTTCATATCTCTCTCGATACTAAAGTAAGTAAGTAGACAGAGAGATGACCTATCTATCCATCTGTCCACCTGCCCACCCACCTACCATGTACCTACCTTTTCATCCTCTACTGAAATACACCCTTTCGTTTTAGGACATTTCTTTTCCAATAAAGTTGTTCTGCTTCATAAATGCTTTTTATTTCCCGTATAACCACCTCATCCATTTCTTTGGGTCATTTTTCTTGGGGACTGCTTGTTAACCTTGGGCTGGCTGGCCAAAGCTATTAGAGGCACTGGTGAATTTGCAGGATTATTGGATTTCTGAAGTCAGTTATCTCTGCCATTCCCAATTAAAGAAAACGCCTGACTTCACCATTTTTTTTTTTATGCTGGAAAAATGCTTCCTTCCTGCTTGTTTTTCTGCTATGTCCCATTACCTGCAGCCTCCAGCCCAGGAACTGACACATGTTAGTAGTGGAAGGAGCAATGAGGTTTATATTTCTGTTTATATTTTTTGACTTGTGAAGCTCTATTTCTAAATCATTTGTATGTAGTATCCTGGTCACTGGGGAAAAGATACCAAAAGGGAATCATTTTCTGTTCCAACTGGAACTGGGACCTCAAACGTGAACTATGTTGCATTTGAAAATGACCCTGTGGTGTTAGCATGCTCGCAGGGAGCTTATCACATTCTTGTGTTCTAATGAAATCCAAAAGACTGGCTGGCTATTAGTAAAATCAGTGACCATTAAGCAATGCTCAGGTTACCCGACCCGTATCTTTCCTTCCCTAAAGTATGTGATAGCGCTATTTTAGTAAATACGATACAGGAAAGCAATTTTCAAGTTATTTCCTGATATCTAAAGGCATTTAATAATCTATAAGTTCAAGATTATTTTGGAGTGTTTTTCTCAATCAGTGCATGTGTCTCTGTGTGTGTGTGTTTGTGTGTGTGTTGTGTGTGTATGAATTTTTGCACCCATGTACATATTAAATTTTTTCTCTTTAAACTGATGTTTTTTTCTGAGGTTATCCCATGTGCCTGCTGGCCAGTCCTGAATGCGCCTGTCTGTGAGAAATGCTGGTTTGGTCATTGTTGCAACATAGAGCAGAGCGGGGGAGTGCCCCCGTTATCAGTATAACTCCAAAAGACACGTTTATTTAATCCTGACTCGTGGAACTCAGGCCATCAAGACCCTCTGTCTCCTTTGCCAGCACAGTAATTGCTACCACATTTAACTCCACGAACGCAGTACCATTTCCCTGCAATTGTGGTTAACTAAGGAGAAATCCTGAGACACATAAACCTTGGTTTCTGTGAGACATATATGTATGTCACTGAAATATGAGCACTCGCCGTTACAATGGTATCCTTTTAGAGAGCCAGGGTTGTCCGAGGCTCCTTGGAATGGTTCTTGAAAAACTTTGGCAGTGCTGCAAGTTTTTTTTTGTTTTTTTTTTTTTTGAGAACTGGGGGTACGAATTAGGGAAAGAGTGAGTAAAACAGGTGGGGGTGCAGAGTATTATTATTTTTTGTTGTCAGGAGTCTGGCATTATTCAGTGGAAGCCATTTAGGCCCATTTTAGGCAGGGGCCTTAAGAGTCTGAGCGTGTTTGAAACCTCGCCCTGTACACGTGCCAGTGTGTTGGTTGGGCTTCCAAGGGGAATGTCTCCGAAGTGTGGCGAGTGACGACAATCAGTGCCTTGAGATCAAAGCGTCTTTGCCTTATCTGTTGACACCTGAGAACATTATCAGAGGGAATATTGAACTGTCAGCAACAGACGTAAAGGAATTATTTACCGGAGATGGAGTGAATTATAGGGGGCTAAAAATACAATCATCGGTAAAATACATAACATTTCAAAGCCAGCCTCTAATAGCTTCAGTCTGGCCTCTGCTGCTGCGGCCATCTTGGATGGGATGCACAGCCACAATCGGGGCATTGATTCCTCCTTCCTCATGGCGCGGGGGCCTGCGCTTCCTCTGGCGGGTGCCAGGGAGCCGCCATTTCCAGGTTTGGTTCACTACTCATTTGTGTTTCCGAAAGAACCATAAAACTCAGGAAGTAAACGGACACCGCGGAGAGCAACTCTGCTCCAACACACACACGTGTATGACACCACATCTGTGCGATCATGTTTTTCTTCTGGAAATTTGGAAGGCATGTTAATAATAACTTTTCTCTTCTGCAGGTCTCAGAGTTTCCCAGTAAACATGCTCAAGTCCCTGGAGTGCCCACAGAAGGTGGGTTAGGTGAGTTCTCCTCTTAAATGTGCAGGGGAGGAAATGGAAATTGTCAGAAACTACCTGTTCAGTGAAGCGGGAGAGCAAGGCGAGCACAGAACGGGTTCAGAGTATCTGAGTCAGGCTGGGGAATTTGTCACTGGTTCCTCTATTCTGCAGGTACTCACTGAGCACCTTCTCCCAGGCAGCTCCCGGGATGACAAAAATAGGCAGATTCCCAGAAGCTTCGTCTCCTAGTGGAGGTGACAAGACCTCAAATAAACAATCACACCAAGGTGGAATGGCAAACTGTGGCGACTGCTATGGAAACCAAGCACAGGATGCTCTGCGGGAGCAGAGTTAGGGAAACTTACCCAGATTGTCAGGGGTGGGGTGTTCAGGGTGCCCCCACTCAGGAAGAGATCTAATTGAGACCTGAAATTGAGGCTGACCAGGGCGGAAGGAGGGAAGAACCTAGCAGGCTGACGGAAGGACATGTGCACATGGCTCAGGACGTAGGGAAGAGCTTGCCCTGCTGAAGGTCTTGGCTGGACCCAGAGCAAGAGATAGAGAGAGAGAAGGTGGGGAAGCCAGAGAGGGGCTGGCCCCGGAAAACAGGGGGTTGGTTGTGAGCAACAGCCTGTCTCCGAGAGATTTTCTGCTCTCCCTGGGGAAAAGTGTCTGGCTTCCTTCAGTGTCTGTGAAGGTTTGGATTCAACTTTGGAAAATCAAATGTCCTTAAGGCAATTTGATAAAAACGCCCCTCTTTCCACTGAACCCAAATGGGAATTCTGAGCCTATTGTTTATAGAAACTGTTCTGTGAAGGTATGTAGGTGGGGGACTTCTGTTTGATGGTTTGGGTAATCTGGTGTCACTGTTGATAGTCCTGGGGTGGCCCCCGAAGGAGGAGATGTGTTGGAGTGGGGCTCCTGGAAGCTCTTCATCAGACCTATTGCAGTTTTGTTTTGCAATGCTACTTCTTGTCAATAAACTCTCCGTCAAGTTAATACATCTCTATAAATATTTCTGTAGTTCTGAAATATGCAAATTTGAGAGAAACACTATTTCTTCTTGCTGGGATCCCAGGTCTGATGCCAACCTTAAGCTTTTCTAACAGAGCCGTCACTGGGATGGTCACCTCAGGGACTCCAGGTGAGAAACCAGAAGTAGGATCGGCTCAGGGATCTCGCTGTCCCCCATCATTTTGGATGGGGAAAACTTGGTCACTGAACACTTGGTCAGATCAGTGTGGGAGAAGAAGTCACAGAGAAATTAAAGGTGAAACAGCAATCTGACACTGATGTTCTGAGTTGTGTACCGCGTGGCGTGGGATAAAAGAAAACTTTGCCCGCCAAACTTCCTACTGTCATGACTTTCAAAGGTGTACAGCTGCCCCCAAAGAACTGTCCCTTTGACAAGCAGGCAGTGAATGTTTGCTTTGTGCCAGGTACTGCATCACATTTGCCCCTTGGGAAAATACTCCACTCTGTGTTGATAGAGCAGTGATAGAACGAGGACTTCCTTCTACCCAAAAGCAAAGTTGGTGAAATACCGTATTTATAGTTCAGCTGGAAAAGGCAGCCTGGAGCTAAAGGCTGCACAGATATTGGGGGAAGGGGGTCTGGAAATGGTGGGGGAGGGGCTGAGGGCCTGCAAAGGGTCAAGCCAGAGTCAGGTGGGTTCACAGTAGACTTGGAAAAAGGAGGCACAGGGTGGGAAAAGGACTCCTAGTGAAGGGTCATACTTGGGGGAGCCCCGTCTTCTTTTATGAGATGAGCAGAGCCTGTGTTTTATTTGGAAGCGACTCTTGAGAGCGAGGGCCCGGCTGCTCTGGATGTTGTGAATGGACTGTGGGAGAGGAGGAACCTGCAGGTCCTCAGCAGTGTCTGGATGGGGCTGGAGGGGTGTGGGCTGCAGGCGCCATGTCTTGGTTGCTTTCCCACACGACTGCTGATCTTTTCATGATTCTAAATGTCATGCATGTGTAACACCAGGACATGGAAGTCCAGGAAATTAGAAGAAATAAGACTATTCCATGATTGTGCCGTTCTCTAGCAAGTGAGTGTGTGTATTTGCTAGTGCATGTGAATTTACATATAGTCACATACATGTTCTTAAGAAAAATAGGTTTATAATATTAAACATTCTTCTTGTTATTATTTGAACAACTGTATAATGTCTTTAGTCATTCTTATTTTGTTAGACATATATATATATATATATGGGTTTTTTTTGTTAGTATGATTAGCCATGTGAGAAACACCCTGGAACATAATATTTGTTTTCATCTATCATTATCTCTTTCGAGTAAATTCCTAGATGTGTATTTATTAGCCATCTGAACATATTCCAGCCTTTGTTACACCTACCCAATTGTTAGGACTCACTGTTGACCTGCTTGCTCTTGAGCAGGAATCAACATTTTGTAAACCAGGCTTGGATCCCAATGCCCCACAATGTAGGCACCTTTGTATTATAAGATCCTATTGATATGAAATATCCAGAACAGGCAAATTATAGCAACAGAATGAGTGGTTGATGGTGAGAGAACACTGGGGTTGTGCTCAATGCCACTGAACTCCATGCTATAAAGTGGTTAAATGGTATATTTTACCTCAATGAAAACAAACTCTCTGGTATGTGTGATTGCTCAGGGAACTAGTGAGGGAACTTACTGGGGTTAATGGGCCCTTCATCTGTGTCAGCTTATCTAGTCCAGGACATCCAAGAAGAGCATATTCCTCTGAAAACAAAAGAAATTAGATCAACACTTGGACTCCAGGAACTGGCAATTACTTTCCTAGTAATTCTCCAGGTAAATTCAGAGGCAACACATTTCTTGTAGCATTTAGTTTATCTTCAAATAGACTTTCTAATGGGATAAGATGTAGCTTTCTCAAAATAATTTTAAAGAGGCATCTGGAAATGCCAATGTTTCAATATGGCGGCAAGGTGCTTTTTAATGAAAAGACAGCTCTCAGAGCCCTTGTGATGGACTTGCTTGGTTCTTTAGTTACTCATTTCATGAGGGAATGCCTATTGACTATAAAGTTGGCTAGAGTCTCTGGGAATTAAAACTTGAATGTGAATTAATAATTAGCTTACCTGGCCTCAATTTCAAGAAGCAAAATAGATCCACACATCTCTGTAAGAGGTGCCAAGATCTTGCTCATTGGAAATCTAATCACAGGGAAATGACATTAAATCATTTTCCTTCCCTATCTCTGAGATTTAAGATTTTTAAAATGACAGTTTGGCTTTGGTTATGCATTAGAATCACTGTTTCTGGATGTTTAAAGTTATTGATATAAAATAAAAAATAGCATTTTTGTCTAAAAAAAGTGAAGAAGGAAAGAAAAGTACCTCTAGAAAATCTTATTAGAAGGCAGCAATGGCGGAAATGAAATTTCCATTAGTCTTATTAACAAAACCTAGGGGACTTTTGAAAGGTGTTTAATAGAAAAAATCTAGCTTGAGAGACTTACAATTAAGCCTGAAAAAGAAAAAAAAATAACTACATCATTTTTTTTTCTTTTTGTGCTGCTGGGAATCAAACCCAGGGTCTTGTGCATGCTAGGCAAGTGCTCAGCTACTGAGCTTTGCCCTCAGCCCTAACTGCCTCATCTTCGTGGTTACTAGATCTGAAATGGAAGAGGATTCAGGTCACAGAGGAGCCCTCCCCAGTGACGGAGCCGTGCATTCACACGTTCATTCACTTAGCAAGCATTAGTGTGCTGGTCCCCCCTCTGTGCACCGTAATAAGCTCCATTTCTACAAAACTCGATGCGACACAGTTGACATTGGGTTCTACTGAAAATTCAGGGTACACAGGTTAGTAGTGCTGATAGGAAACAGGCCCCATAATCATGCAGCAGATTCGACATCAAGGTCAAATATACTCCTGTGCCAAGGTCTCATAGAGAAAATGACAGTGAATTTGACCCTTGAAAAGCCGATGGGCCCATGGGAGGCAAAGGTGAGGGTGGAGCAGATGGCAGATATAAAAGTTGTGAGCTGCTTGGGCTGTGAGATTACCGTCTGCTGGAGCATGACAGCCACTCCCATTTGACTGATGGGGTGGAGGCCAGCTAGGGCAAGGTGGGGGCATGAGGCTGGGGCATTGCTTCCGTAGGCATTCTTCTGAGCGGCGTTTTGGGTCTTGGCATCTCTCGGGGTTCACTGAGGATACCAGCTGTCCCTTGGGTGGAGTCCCTTTCTGTTCTTGCCTCTTCCTCCCCTCTAACAGAAACCCTTACATGGATGGGTAAATGTGACTCGTGCTAAGAGCAAGTTAGAAATCTTGGACTTAGAAGGCACTTCTCTTATTTAAAAATAAAGCAAAGCACTTCCCATTTTATTTGGGGCTGTGATTCTTGGTGAGTTTAAAAAAGTAAACTATTGTCAGGCAGCGAGTCTCCTCCCGAATCGGAGGTTTCAAAGCCAAGCAAGGGGAAGGTTGTCTCACCCCTTCTTTGGGCAGGGAGGGAGTGTCACCCACATTATTCAAGCTGGACGGGGCAGTGATAAAGCACAGGCATCCTGGGGTGACAGGAGGGGGCACAGTTGAATGAGGGGGAAAGGAGCACCCAGAAGAGATGCTGGAGGCCACACCAAGCGGAGGCAGGGGGCGATGTCGACCCCAGAGGTGGCTGCAGGAAGGCCCGCAGGCAGCCATGGAGGTTGGGGCACTTTTGTGTGTTCCAGAAGCTTCTGTGGGAGCCATGAGTTTCTAAAGGCCTGTAACTGCCGGCAGGAGGCCCGTGAAGAGCCAGAGTGACAGTGCGTGATTCCTGGGCCCAACGGGGTTCTGGGTGGGTCTGCTTTGAACTTCAATTCAGAACTTCGCATATGCCACCTGCTGTCAGTCCACTCCCCATGGATCTGTCCACCTCTGAACGCCGTGTGTGACAATGCCATCCCCAGACAGAAGCACTGTGGTTGGCTTATTTCTTATCCTCGCACAATTGCCTGTGTGTCCTCTACACCATACCTGCCATGAGGGTACATGTCAAGGGTGTCCTGTTCACCCCTGTATCCCCCAGGCCTGGGAAACTTCCTGGCACATAGTAAGTGCTAAATAAATGTCCACCAATTTATCAACTCAATATCATTTTGAAGCTCATTCATCAAACACTACCCCTAAGGCCCTGTGCTGTATTCTGGGCGTTCACAAATGAATAGGGCAGGTCCTTGTCACTCAGAGAAGGAACATCAGGGAATGTTCACAAAAACCACATTCTATAAAAGTGATATAGGTAGAAGGGAAGAAGAGACTACACTTATGATATACCTGATAGGTGCTGGGCACTAGATTCTGGGTTGTCTTCCACAGAGTTTATTTCCTGGTATCGTTCTTGTAAGGCATGAGCTCTATTCTACAGATGAAGAAACTGAGAAAGTGATGTATCTCCTGTTAATCAAAAACACTCTGGGAGAACAGAAGAGGGTGTGCTTCATTATGTCAGAGAAGATAACACAGATCCAATCAAGGACCTAGGGAGAAGTTTCAGGATGGCCCCGGGGAGAGGCTGAACTAGAGCTGGCTGTGTTTTCTAGCACAGGTACCTATCAGAGCAACACCAGTTCCATGAGGAAACTTGGTAAAACACATGGATTAGTCAGTGTGGCTGGGGAGCTGGTGCACCTGGGCCTGAAGACGGGTCATCTGCTGCCCACATACCCAACATTGCATTTCCAGCACATTCTTTCCCATAAAGCTGAGAAACGGCTGCCTTGGCCACTGGGCTTCTTTTTAAGGACAACAGTGTTCACAAGGAAGGGAAGACCTGTTTGTCTTCCCAGAAATGGATTACAGTCTTAAAATTAGCAGGCTGAGTCGACATTCTCCAGCGCTGATGCCTGTAATGGGCAGATTAGATTTTCCTTAAAGAAATAATTATCTTTCAGAATAGAAGTTTGTATAAAACATTCTTAATTAGTTCATTTCGGGTTGCTCTATTCCGGTTTGGACAGTAGCCTTTGTTTAGTATTTAGCCATAAAATATTTATCCAAACAATCTGTCCCCCTCCCATCTCTAAATTATATGGGTCACTGCCTTGGCCTTAACTCCAGTTGGACAGCCCCTGCTCTGTGTGAGAAGAAACGAACAGTATCAGGTTCCTTTGCTCTAAAGAGTTAATTCATCTCACATGGTTGAGCGGCTCATTCCCAGGAAGTGCCTGCCCAGGCTCAGAACAGGGTTAGACCCAACTGTCATTGTGGGTGAGGACCCTGGGTTTTCAGAGACCCCTTCCCCGGCTCTTTCCTTCTAGAGAACACCAACCAGTCAGATAATTAAAAATAAAATAAATGTTTGCTTCATTGTGTTCAGTTTCCGTAACTCAAGTACCCAACCCACATTTTAATTAAAAATGTGGAACTAATGCTAAGAATATGGAGGTACTTGAAGAAGCTGTATTTGCTGGATGGTTTCCCTAAATTCAAAAGAGATAAATGAATGTAGAATTAACCAAAAAATGTGTTGTTACTGGCAGATGGGAAACAATCCCCATAAAAGCAGAACTGTCTTCAGGGCCTGCCCTTCAGGTTGTGGGTATAAACGGAGATCCTCGGATATCTCTGAGCTTTGGCGGAGCCTCAGATTTTGCAGTTGTTTTACTGAGGTGTCCGTTGGTATTAAGCCCTATGCGTTTGATCATCTAGACTTGCTTTCTCCCTGGGAGCTGCGTCTCTGTAACCAATTTGCAGAACTCTGTGTTCAGTTTCAGCGGCACCCTGGCAGCTGGCAGGGACGGTGGAGCCCAGAGTCTGAGTTCCTTCCCTGATGGGCAGTCAACATACGGGGCCTCCTGGTCCTCACAGACTTCGCTGGCAGTGAAGGTCCAGAAATGCCCCCAGGTCTGTCCTAGTAAAGGTAAACAGGAGGTCAGTCCTTGAAGGCACCCGGTGAGGAAATCAGCTGGCCTGGGACCAGTCTGACAATGAACTCTCCCTTTACCCTTAACTTTCTGGGTAATCAGATGAATAACTTGTCTTTCTTTTAAAATGGGTAGAAATTTTTGTGATCTGACAGGCAACAGGCAGGTGCTCCTGACTTACAACTTTCAACTCAGGATGGGCTTCTTGGGGTGATGTTCCAGTGAGAAGCCCATCATAAGTTGAAAATATCGTAAGCTGAAAATGCACTTAACACACCTAACCTACTGGGTGTCAGCACCCTAGGGCAGCAATGGTTCCCCCTCAGGCGAACTGATCCTGCACCCTCGAAAAGCAGAAAAGTTGTGAGTCAACCATCACACGTTGGGGACTGTGTTTCTCCCTCTGAGAAAGCCTTCTTTGTCAGGAGAGCGGCTCTTGGAATCAATCATGTATTTATTCCTGGCTAACAATGGGGGTTTAGAATGCTTTCCAATCTTAAAGTTTGTAAAAACTCAACCCAAATGCCAACATCTGCCTCCAACCCTTCATCAATCTTTAAGAGGCCGTTCCCAAGAAGACCCTTGAATGTGCCCTCTTTTATGACCAGCACCGCCACGGGAAGCTTTAAGGCTTGCAGTCCCCTCAGAGGCTGGTGTCCCCCATTCAGATCCCTCCCCCCTTCTCTTATAATCCTCTGAGTGTCAGTGGGGGACATTCGTGGCACTCTCCCTTGCAGTTGCCTTCTTCCACCCTCAGATCTGCAATTTGGGGCAAGGGGATGTGGTTTGTGTGTCCCCTCCCGCCCCTGCAGCCCGCCGCCCAGGAGTGCACAAAGCAATAATAAAGACCCCAGTGAAGCTTACCCCGTCTGACTAAGCAAGTCCAAAGGGATGGGGACAGCAGAGGACTTTATTTAAGTCTGCTGCTGGGATGAGGGCTTTGGGACAGGCTGCCCCTTTTCTTGTTTGATGTCCAGTCCTGGAGAGAGGGCGGTGAGCTGTTGGGGCCATAGTCCCAATGAACCTAAATATTCCTCCTCCTGCATTATGTGAAGCGGCTGCGGAGCCTTTCAGAGACTGAGTGGCCTGGAGGGGGTGGGGGACTGGCCACTTCAGAGGAGGGAGGGAGCCTGTGAGCTGTGGCTGGGAACAATGGGGTGGGGGCTTTGCAACTCAGAGCACTGCGCCCTGCCCTGTGAACCCTCCTCCTCTGACCTCCCCCAAATTGAGCCTAACAATGGGACTGTGGGAATGCCAGAATGTAAGCAGCTCTGCCAGGCTTTTGCATTTCTCCTCCAAGTCTTGTTTCCAGATGGGAGAAAGAGGCTGAAGGGAGGGGGAGGTCTCTAGCAGAGTCATTCATGTTAGGCTGCGTGCAGCGGGTTGATGGCTTTGTCAGCAAGAGGTGATGGGCTCCTAGGGATTCCTGATTTACTTTTGGATAGTTCAGATCCCTGCTTGTGCCCGGTGACCACAGCAGACTTTGAAAGACTGTGGAAGGACTGAAGTGTGCAGATCAAAGATACTTGGACTCATCACCCCATATTGGCAACACTGAAGGGGCGTTGGACAGTCCCCAAGTCATTCAAGAGCTGATAACCAGACACAGTATTTGGGAGGTGCTGAGCAACCCTGTTGGGGTGTCAGTGTTTAGATGTTCAGTGTTTAGCTTTGTCCCTTCCCATCCATCTGGTTTAAGAATGTAGAGCGCTGAAGTTTCAGATTAATCCCCCTTGTGAGTTTTAATGGCTGGTGGATGAAGAGCCACAGAGGGGAACTTCTTTGGAGAAATAGGCCCCAGGACTTTAAAGGCTTGTGCCTGCAGAAAAGCCCCCAGCCACAGTGGGAACAGAACGAGACACAGAGCCTGGCCTGGTGGGTTTCCATGAGTTTTTTTTTTTTTTTTTGGTTTAGATTAAACAGAAAATCTGGAGGAAACAGCTTTCTGACAACATATACTTCCACTCTTCAGTAATTTTTTTCCCCCCAAGTTTGAGAAATGCCCAGATTTTCCAACCTCGAAAGGATATGTTGATTCAGATCTGCTCAGAATTTTCTTGTGGACTATGAATTTCTTGCCTTTGGGGGTTTTGCTCCTCTTGATGAACACAAAAGTTTATTTTAGAGATCTCCATGGTGATTACCTGAAGGTGTGCGACCCTTGACAAAACGTCCAAGGCCAGGAGGGTCTGCTTCCTGGTAGCCCGCGTCTGTCAGTGCTTGCTCCAAGACTCCAGGAAGAAATTTCTTTCTACTGGTAACCTAAACCAAGGGGCATTCAGAGGATAAATCTTGCTGAAGAGCACACCAAACAATGTGTTCTGCTCTTCCCATCCCTTATTAAAAAATAACCTGCTCTTCTTGATTTCTTTTTGCATTCTCTTTCTCTTGATTAAGATTTAGTTTGTAATTCAGATGCACTTTCTGGGAGAAGGTAGTTGTGTTTGGAGGACAAGTTTGAACTGGTTCTTTGGTTGAATATGAATTTTGCCCACAGAGAGACGTAATCACTGAGAACAAAACAATAAAAAGCCCAAACACCAAGGAACCAGGAGGGTGCTGGACCCTGGGGAGAGAGGATGTCTGTTTGGGGCTTGCCAGGCCCCATCTGGCTTAGCAGGTGGGACACCGGGAACTGCATCTGGAGACGACCTGGCCCAGGTGGAGTTGGTGGCAGAGAGGACTGCCAACCTCCTGAAGCGTGATTCACATCCTGCACGTTGAGTCTGGACTCACAGAGGGCCTCTCTTTTCCTGTCGCCTCACCCTGTCCTTGTCACTACAGCTCGCGCCTGCCTGACTTCCAAGCCCACTTAAGATTCTGTCATGCCCACTTCCAGGCATCGGGGATATATAACCGAGGGCAGGCCAGGCAAGGCTTTGGCCTCGTGAAGCTTTCTTCCCAGAAAGGGAGACCAAAACAAAACAGCTCATTAGATAACTACGGAGGCCATTCCTGGGAAAGAGGTGTGCTCTCTAGAAAACAGTGGAAGTTGACCTGATAGATGGTGACCGGGAGGGACATTGCCTAGAAGGGTAAAGGAAGGTCACAGAGAGGAGGCCTGAAGCTGAGCTTTGTGACTTTGAGAGGAGTGGCCTTCCATGCACAGGGAGCGGCAGATGCAAAGGCAAGAGGCTGAACTGAAATTGCTGAGGGGCAGGGGTTGGAGACTATGGAAGAGTCCTTGCTGGCTGGGGGCAGGTAGGGGAAGCCACCATAGGTATCCTAGCGCAGGATCTGGGCATGGTACCCACGGTACCTGTTAATGTCCTTTCCAAATCCACTTCTGAGACTCTGATTGTTGCCTGCGTAGGTCACATTGAGACTGGCCACCAAGCTGTCCATAAAATGGGAGCTTGAGTCCTCCAGAGCTCCTTAGAGAACAGCCAAGGATGCTAAAATCAGCCTTAATAAGGGCCCTAGGAGACTTCAGGAGGAGAAGGAAATATAGACTAGATGGTGACAGTCATTCACAGGTGTCAGTATCCCTGAAATCACCAAGTTGTGTACATTCAACATGTGCGACTTTTTACATCAGCCAGATCTCAATAAAGTGGTTTTAAAAATTATACTAATTTTTTAAAAAGCATTGTGTCTGCAAGAAAGTGCTCCAGCCACATTTTGCAAGCAGAGCTCCAAGAGCCCGGCGTGGTTGAATGAATCGATCTCTACCCGCCTGCAGTACCCGAACCAGCCCCCAGCGCTGCCTCCTGGTGCTCCCAGGACTGTGGGTGCTCCGCCCCCTGGCGTCACTGTTATTCACATAGGTGGGTGTGATGTGAAAGGCAGCATTGTTTCTGAATCAATAAGGGGCTGAATGTGTGTTGTACAGTGAGTGTCTGAGCCTCAAGTACCTCCTTATCGCCAGCGCGATGGAGGATAGGTCCAAATAAAACACATTATCAGGCTTTGTTGACTTTCCAAGCCCAGCAGCTGTATTAATGGGGCTCTTTATGTCCACTGCCTTTATGAACTGGGTTTTCTCACTTTCTTTCTCTGGGAACTTCTAAATAAAGCTCTTGCTGAAGAATGATGAGGGCGTTGCAGTTGGACGGTTGAACAGGAACCGTTTGCTTAGTGCAGTTCTTACTTGCAAAATGGGGAAAAAATATAAGAAAAGACCACCCCCCAAGAAGAAAGGGAGGGACTGGGTTGCCCACTTGGTGGCCT
The DNA here is from genome assembly GCF_021218885.2 of Marmota monax. Classification (NCBI taxonomy): domain Eukaryota; kingdom Metazoa; phylum Chordata; class Mammalia; order Rodentia; family Sciuridae; genus Marmota; species Marmota monax. The sequence continues at coordinate 34,467,395 of NW_026692881.1, read as the reverse complement.
TCCTTATCGTGTTTAAATTTACGGTGCTCAGCTGATACGTGGAACAGTTACTTCATGAGAAGATTTCCTCCCTGCAATTACAAACTTAAAAAAAAAAAAAAAGAAAAGAAAACTGACAGATGTTTTTGCAATTAGAATCCTAGTAATTGCCCGGTTGACTTAGTCTGTATGTAGCACGGCACTGTAATAATTTTGAAAAGATCTAGAGTACCAGTATTGTGTCTTTATCTAAAACTTTAAAAATGCCTACTTGTGGCCTCCTTTCTACTATTGGGTAGGTTATAGTCATTGCTGTCGGCTGGGCACGTTCAAGACGAGTGGTAGCTGCAAATAGTTCCAATTCTACTAAATCCAAAATGAGTATGTTTAATAGCTTTGCTATTGTTATTCCATGCTATAGATCCATAGACTTGCTTCTCCTTGGAATTACCTTGGCTTATATGCTGTTCAAATATTTTATGAATCACCATAAAGAAGAGATTTGAATTTCTGTCTTCTCTTGAAATATCAGAAGATCCAGCAACACCAGGTCTCTGCAGGGCCTGTGCTTGCCCTGACTCCATAGTCCCCACCACTCCCTATCGCCTCTCTGCCTTAGAGACTTGATTTGGCAATTTCTCGTAGCACCTTTGCTTTTCTTAGAGAAATGTTTCCCTGTACTCATGTCTTTATCCAAGTAGAAATGTAGAAAATTACCCAGGTGGCTGTATGCTTAACAAAACTTGGAGTGCGCTGCTCCCCAGGCCAAGCTCTGTTGGTGATATTCACTGGGCCCTTGAATTCATCTGCATTTGTCACTTCATACTTATGTCCCTTGTGCTTGAAGTCACCTTTCCTCCCTCTTCCTCGAGCCCTTGGCTGGAATGTCATCTGCCCACCTGATCAGGTCGGCTGGCTCTCTGCCGGCCACACAGCACTTGCCCCGCTCTCTTGTCGCTTTGTGCTTGAGATTTAAACGTGACTGTCTTTGACCGACTCTCAGCGCTCTGAGTTCAGCAACTTCTGTTTTACTCCATAAGTCTAGTTCCAGGACATGGCCAAGCATGCTTTAAATATTTTAAGAAACAAAATGAATGAGCTACCTGCATTTGCATTTTGGACAAAAAAATCAGATATAATGTCATTTTATTTGAGTCCTGTAACATTTTGGGTCAATTCCTGGCAGTTTCAGCATGGGACGACTACTTCTGAGAAGAGAGAAGAGCGCTTTCCTTCTTTCACTCTATAGCAGAAATTGGTGTGAGCCCTCTTTTCAGGGATGTGCTCAGGATGAGTGAATTATCACCTTGTATCTGGTGCTGTTCCCAGTGCATGGGTCTCTTATGGCACTTTGACTCTATGTGGGTGGGGGGATGCGGACAATAGCCTTAAAAACAAATAAGATAAGTGCAGGTATTGATAAACTCTGGAAAGAAGTTAGAACAGGTGGGTGGACTGGGGAGTGGCTCGAGGGGGCAGGTGGAGGTAACAGCCTGAGGTCAGCTGGGAATGTCTTGGCCCCTGTGCTACTCCCACCTGCTGTTTGCACTGAGATTCCAGTGATAAGAAGACACCACCCTGAGGGAGACCTGGGGGAGGAGTGCTCCAGGTCTAGCCAAGGTCCTAGCTTTATACATTTGAGGGGCGAAGCCTTGGCTGATGTAGCAGGGACTTAATGAACGAGGAGCTTAGTGTGGGTGAGATGAGGGAGAGTGGAGCAGGGGTAACACAGGCAGGAGCTTACAGATCACTCAGAAGCGTGGCTGTCTGCATCACTGGGGTGCTGTGCCTTTCTCAGACATGCAGCCTCTGGAAGCTGTGGGCTTGAGAATCAAACCTTCGACTTGAACCTGCCTCCACCTCCTGCCAAGCACCACCTTCAAGAATCCTTTGGCTTCTATGAGCCCCAGATCTCAGCTGTGAAGTCAGATTCACACCATCACTGGACTGAATCTTTCCTTGTTCCTTCATCCACACACACGGTGCTTCTGCTGAGCGCTGGGCGCCGAAACACATCCTTGAACCTGGCAATGCGGGTTTCTCTGCCTTCGTGGAGTTTACAGTCTACTTGGAAAAGACGATTAATAATAAGCAATAGGAATAAGATAACTTCAGGTACTGATAAGATTATGAACAAAGAGTGACGGAGATGGAGCTAGCGATCTATTAAGTTGTCCCCATTTTACGTCACTCAAGTTCAGAGCCCCTAAAAGGCAGAACAGATCAAAGCCTGTCCTCTGGCTCCGAAGTCCTTGCTCTTTCCCAGTACCACCTAGCTGGTGGTTTTATCCTCCTCTCCCCAGAGTAGAATAATAAATGACTTACCTTGTTTGGATGAATTTTGGATAGTCAGAATGTCTGCCTAGGGTGTCCAGGGGCCTGTGTGGTGCTGCGTCTACTGCATGGGTGCAGATGGGAACTGTCGGGCCTCTCTGGAATCCCGTGGTTGCTGTGACAGCCTGGGGCTGTGAGTCTGTCCCAGCTGAAGGGCTGTGTGGCTGGATCCAGGAGGCCCCACCCCAGCTCTACCTGCTGCCACCCTCCTGGGCTCCAGGGCACTTTGACAACTGCTGTTCCAGGGGAATTCCCCACCAGTGCTCAGCCATCTGAAGCAATGGCTCTCGCCCTGTTCTGTGGCCAGAGACCCTGAGCTGCTGAAGAGAGGCCAAGGGGCTGCCTGAGCTGCACACAAGTCCAGTGGCCTGGATGGGACTTGAACGTGGTCTTTACTGTCTGAATCTACAGCACATCCCACCCACCATCTTCCTTCCCGCTTCTTCCTCCCCAGACCCAGGCCACCAGGGGGTCACTTTATAGTGACACATCCTCACCAATACCTTCGGATTGTAGGGTTTGCCTATAGCAGGGCCGTTGATGCTGCTGGGTGACTTGAGTTGATGCTGGCCTTTAGCCACTGTACTTGGACACTAAATCTCACAGTAGGGAGGGGCGTTTTTGGTTCTGGAACCTTCCTCAAGGGGGCAGGTTCCTTTCCTGCCAAGAAGTCAGGCCTGGTCTTACGGAACATGTTCCATTCAGAGCTCCTGCTATACCTGAAAGATTTATTATTTGTATTTTTGCAATTTGAAACAAGTGAAGCGGATTCTTCAGTGAGCTTGGTTTAGTGAGGAGGGATGGTGGCCCTAAGGAAATGCCCTGCTCCCTGCCTCCCCTCTGGAGGCCCCCAGGCTCCAGCCCTCTGCAGATCCCTCCTGTCCACCCGGCCAGATCTCCCTGTCTTTGGAGTCTCATCTGCTGAGCCCAAAGATACTGAGGTTTGAAAGGCGGTGCTGGACTCTCTCAGGCCCTTGCTCATTACACTCCTCCTAGAGCATCTATGTCCAGCACATCTCTCCTCTTTCCTCCTGGGAGCAGCAGGTCACAGGCCCACTTGGCCCCATCAGGCTGTGCCTCTCAGCTGGGGGTCTGATGTCTGCTGATGTCATCTCCTCCATCTCAACTCAACGTGTACAACTGGATCTTCACCCCAAACCTGCTTTCATCTAATGCTTTCTCTCATCACCACCTCCATCATGACATCATTATTGTCATCATCACTGCCACCACCACCATCTCCATCATCATCAATACCACCTCCATCATTATTACCACCAGCACCACCTTTTCCATCCTCACCATCATCACCATCTCCATCACCACTACCTTCATCATCATTACCACCACCACCACCATCTCCATCATCATCAATACCACCTCCATCATCATTACCACCAGCACCACCTTCTCCATCCTCACCATCACCACCATCTCTATCACCACCACCTCCATCAACATCATCATCAATACCACCTCCATCATCATTACTACCAGCACCACCTTTCCCATCCCCACCATCACCACCATCTCTATCACCACCACCTCAATCATCTCCATCTCCATCCTCATTATCACTACCACCTCCTCCACCACCATCCTCATCATCTTGTTAATCTTAAACCTGGTATCACAGTAAGATCAGTTAGTCTTTTTCCATTATGGAGACTGGCACAGAGCTAGCCATGCCAGTTCCACGGAACATCATAGGTCTGATGAAGTTTGCCTCCGATATTGATTGTCAGTTTTTAAAAACTAAACAATAAAGAATAATGCTTTTGATTTAGAACTCAGAGGGTTTAGGTCTTCAGACTGAAAAATGTGAATCCTCCCAAGGACAAGAACTGGAATCTCTTTCATTCATTTAACAAACATTTATTGAGTGCCTACCATGAGTCAGTTCCTGTTTCAGGGATGGGAATGTAGTACCCTCATGGAACTTGCATTACAGTGGAAGGAAATGGACAAATGAATCAGAAACTATATGTTGGGAATATTAATACTATAACAGGAAAAAAAAATCCCGAAGGGATACACTGTAATTGGAATGGGCCATTTTAGATTGCATAGTATATTAGCTTTTTTGCTGTGTAGCAGGAAACATTAAAATCTCAGTGGCTTATGACAACAAAGACTTATTTGGGGGTTCCTCATTCATCTGTGGGTTCCTCATCTGCACTGGATGAATGGCGCTGGGTAATGATCTAGGCATGTGCTTCTCGTGCTGGACCTCAGCAGTGCAAGTGGGTGGGTGGAAACACATAATAGCTCTTGGAACTTCAGTTCAGGCCTGGCTTCCTGTCCTGACACCCTGTGTCTCTGGCCAAAGCAAGTCATGTGACCTATGTCCTTAGAAGTTGCCTGCCCATGGTGAGAGGTGCTTCAAAGTCCCCTGGATTGGGAAGCCCTTAAAGTAGGTGACTTTTAAGCTGAGACCTAAACAGAGAAGAAATCAGCCCCATGCTGATCTTGATGAAGAGTCGCAGGTAGAGGGCTCAGGCAGGAGAAGGGCCCTTGCAGAGCAGACTGGAGCAGTGGATAAACAGAATTAAGGGCAGCTGAAGTGCTGGGGGCAAGAAGGAGACTCAGGGAACTAGACAGGCACCTGGCCACATGGACCTGTGGAGCCCAGTGATGAGTTTGGGTTTTGCAGTGGGAAGAGTAGGGTAACCTATTTGTGTTTCACATGAAAACTCTTTGCTGGGTCTGGTGTCTATTATTGGCAGGTAATGCCTGCAGGGCGGGCAGTTTTGGAAACTTGCAAGAATGACCTGAAGCCTCAGAAGTTTGTCTGTCTCAAAGGACTCAGAGTCTATCCTGGAAAAGCAGAGGACAGTGCAGCCCAAGCTCCGGCCTCTGCTTTGTTGCAGAGTGCAGTCTCTTTCCAAGGGCTGTCCCTCCCCATGGAACCACTTGATTTGTCCTGGAGGACGAGTTCAGGGTGGGCCCAGATATGTATACCACCCCAACCCAAGCTCCTTTTAATTCAGAGCAGAAGCCTCAATAAGGAATCACTTGAGAAGAAAGACTGCTTTCATTTATTGTTTTTTCTCTAAAGTTTAAACATTCTTTGCACCCGAGTGGCTGTTGCTTATGCATCTGACTTACTTAGGCCATTTGCTCTTGTGTGTGTGGTCCAAGGCAGCCTGCTTCAGTAAGGAGCGTGTTAGACACTTGGACTTTATCCAGCAGGCATTGTGTACGTGTGCGTGTGTGTGTGTGTGTGTGTGTGAGAGAGAGAGAGAGAGAGAGAGAGAGAGAGAGAGAGAGAGATAGAGAGAAGGGAGGGAGGGAAGGTAGGGAGGGAAGGGGAAGAAAGAGGGGAGAAGAAAAAGAAGGAGGGAGGAAACGAGAGGGTAGGGGAGAGGGAGGGAGAGAGAATTTAAATAGCAACTCAAGCCCGAGGTTCACAGATGAATGGCGCACATTTAATTTGAAGAATGTGAGTTCCTTTTTTAAAGCTTCAGCCGCTGTCAGTCATATTGCACGCACACCAGTGTGGTTCAAGTTGGCGCTGTGGACGCAGTACGCTCCGGTGGTGTTCATGACTGAGTTATTAAGAGCAGTCCGTGAGGATCAAGCACGAAACCATCTCAACAAATAGAAAAATTTTGTGCAGTGCTTTCTGCCAGCTGTGTCCCTGGTCATGGAGCACGATGTGTAACAGTTTGCCCGTGGACTATTTTGGGAAAAACAGTCCTTTCGTCAAGGGGAAGGCTTGGGTCGGAGATTTTGTTTGGATCACTTGCCAAGAAATTGGTGTCCAAAAATTAAATATGAAAAATGTTAAGAGAATTGGAAACCAAGGCAGGAAGCTCTGCTTGTCAAAATTTAACTATTACTAACCTGTTAGAAAGCAGGATTGCCGAGCTGCTCTGTCTCATTAATAACATATAATCTGTTCTACGCGTCATGTCTGTGATCCTCTGGTGGGTAAGTAGACATATCAGAAGCTTTAAAGTGAAATGGCCAAGACGAAGCCTTGGATTTGTCACTTACTAATGGCATGAACATGGGCAAGTCATCTCAGTTTACTCATCTGTAAATGGGGAGCGGGCCTGTGCACCTCACAGGTTTTTGAGATGGATGAATGAGATCAAGCTTTCCACTTTGAGCTTGTGCTAATGTGTCTGATAACTTTGGTGACAGTCACAAGCTGAGGCTCACCATTGAGCACTGTAGTAATACTTAGGAAATATGAATTTCAGCCTTTTTTCGTTTACATCCCTATAACTATTTATTTGACTAATCAAAGAAAAAAGCCAGGGCCAATGTTTCTGCTCTAACTCTTGGGGACTGGGTTTGGAAGATGGTGGGGAGCAGATTGTAAGCACAGGCAGGAAGAGAACATGAGGACAACGGGTTTCAACCTGATGTTGCTCGGAGTCTCATAAGTGAAGAGAGTGCTTTGAGACCCTCATCTCGTTCTTGTTTCCACACATCCGAGGCCTGTCAGTTTGGGATGACAAAAAGTTCCCCCAAGAGAGAGAAGCATCACTTGGCTCTGAGTAGCCATAGTTGGGGCACCAGGTAGGACCCCAGCAGGGTGGGGAGCTGACCACAGGCAGCTGTGAGGTCTCCAGGGCTGACAACGTCGTCTCAAACCCCCGGGGAGCCCACCCAGACTCCTGACACAACGTAATTGCTCAGGATTTATTTATTACATCAATGAACAAATGAATTGATAGAGACTGAACCAAGAGGCAGGACTCAGAGTCAAATTCTGCTCACTCAAGGCCCAGGTGGAGTTTACCCTCACACCTGTGGGTCCTTCCCACCTGGTTCCTGTAGTTTGTATTATTGGCAGAACTCTCGGGCCTTTCTTTACTCAGTTTTCAAGGTTACTCCTTAATTCAGCCTATTTTTAAAACAGGAGGAGTTCCCCCCTAGGTGTCAGCTGTGAACTTGGGACTGCCCTTTACCCTAAAGACCCCATAAGAAAGGGGTGTGCCTCCTCTGTTGAGCTGATACTGGGGGCAAGATTGATTTAAAAAACAAAAAACAAATAGCTAACATTTTTTCCTGAAAAAGAGACATAAACAGCCAGCGCACACACTCAAAAAATGTTCAACATCTTTAGTCATCAAAGAAATGTAAATCAAAACCACAATGAGAAACCACTTCATACCCATTAGGATCGCTATAACAATAGCAAAAACAATAATAATAATAATGAAAAAATGGAAAATAGCATGTTGGCTGGACTTAGAGACATTAAAATACTCCTGCATTACTGGTAGGAATATAAGACAGTGCAGCCACTGTGGGAAACAGTTCGAAGAGTCTTTGAAAAGTTAAACATAGAATTAGCATATTAACCTAGCAATTCCTCTCCTTGGTATATAGCCTCAATAATCGAAAACATGTGCTTAAACAAAAATACACACTAATGTTCATAGCAGCACTATTTACAAAAGCTGTAAGATCTAGACACCCTCCATGTCCATCAATAGACAGATGAAAAAAAAATATGGCGGACCCATACAACAGAATGTTATTTAGCCGTAAGAAGAAATGAAGTGCTGATAAGCACTGCAGTGTGGATGGATGCAAAAGATTACATATTGAATGCTTTCAGTTAAGAAGAGCAAATCCGTAGAAACAGAAGAGTGGCTACAGGAACTGGGCAGGTAGGAATGGGAGTGGCTGCTCATGGGCACAGCGTTTTCCTCCTGGAGTGACCCAAGAGTCTAGAATGGGTGGTGCTAAATGATACATTTAAAATGGTAATTTTATGTCAATCTTGTTGCAAAAGAGATACATTAGTTAAAAAAGCAAACAGTGATTGCTGGTGGCTTTAGAGGGTGTAAGAGATATGTGATTCTGGCCTGGGGGACTTGGGTGGAGACAGAGGTCTCCCTGGCTGGTGTGTTGGATGGGACAGGTTTTTGGACAGAAGTGACCTCGTGAGGACAGGATCTTGAAGAGAAGGGGATGTGTCCAGGCAGAAGAGGGAAGAGTATGGCGGTGTGAGTAGCATCCAAGGCTTCTGGACTGAGTCGTCTTGCAAGGTTGGTGAAGGTTGGCGACGGGGATGGGCTGGATATAGTGTAATGGGCAGGGGGACCCAGCCGCCAGCATTCAATGAGTGCTCATCCCATGCAGGCAGCATTGTAAGGGCTCTGCATCAGTCAGGTGTTTAATCATCCCCCAGACTCTGACTTTTTCCCTCGACTTTTGCCTGTGATGAAACAGTGTGGAAGTTCTGCTGGAGCTTTGTAGGTTTTATACCATTTAGATGTTTTCCTCCTTTCTGTTCTCAAGACGGAGTGCATTTGGTCAGTCATCGTAAGTGTCTTCTTCCCTCGCACAGCTGACCGTAGAGCACCTGCGGGGGTAGGTGCTTGTAAAGAGGAGCCTGAACCTCCAGCCTCCGGACTGAGGCCACTGTACAAGGCATCCCGGGTGCATTCAGGGACGTCGGCACCTTTGTTCTCAGAACCCCATGTGCGGTCATGTGTCTTTATCTCCCGTGTGTTGGGTTATGGAGAACAGTTGTGGCACTGTGTTGCTCTGTATTACAGGGTTAAAAATAGCTGAGAAAATGTAAACAGATCTAGAGCAGCATTTGTAGGTCATAGGCTCAGATGACACGATTTGAAAACCACTGCTAACACTTTCAGACCCTGTTTAGCCTCGTCCAGTCCTATCGTGGAGTAGATCGCAGTCTTGTTGCAGCCCATGTTTATTTTGTGTCCTGTCTCATAATAAGAGTTTAAAAAAGCATTGTTTAGTCCATGACAGCTTTAGCCGCTTGTCTTTAGATAGAATGGCTGTGAGTCAAACTTGATGAGTGGTTGTCTGTCCAGTTCCCTTTCATTATGTACGTATGTCTATGAGCAATTCCACTTCCGGCCTCCGCAACTGCTAGAAAATTCTTTGTTGTTCTCCTACATCCCTCATACCATCTTTAAAAGTAATTCAACATTTCATTCTATAATACTTTTAGATTTACCCCCCCCAAAAATTGCGAAAGTAAGAGTGTTTATGTACCCCATACCTGGTTTCCCGTTATTAACACCTGTATCCGTGTGGTGCGTTGAATCAATATTGACACGTTATTAACCAGTCCACCCTACATTCGGATTTCCTTGGTTTCACCTATCACCCTTTTTCTGTTCTGGAATTCCATCCAGAATTCCATGTCATGTTCCTTAGGCTCACCTTGGCTATGACAGTTTCTCTGACTTTCCTTATTTTTGATAACTTTGACGTTTTTTTTAAAAATATTTTTTATTTTGTTTATTTATTTTTATGTGATGCTGGGGATCAAACCCAGTGTCTCACATGGGCAAGGCAAGTGCTCCACCACTGAGCCCCAGCCCCAGCCCAACTTTGACAGTTTAAAGTAGTGCTGATCAGGTACTTCTTGAATTATCCTTCAACTGGAATTTTTCTAATATTTTTTCCTTGATCAGACTGGGATTTTGGGCTTTGGGGAGGTGAGTGGCCATTCTTGTCCCATCATATCAAGAGGACTCTCTAGCAGCATGATATCACTGTTGACATTGACCTTGACCATGCGCCCAGTTGCTTTTGCCAGGGTTATTTACTGCACAGTGGGCTGCTCCTTCCTCCCTCTCATGCTGTTCTCTGGGAAAGGAAGTCAGAGGCACAGCCCACCCCAAAGGAGCTGAAAGTTCGACTGGAGCTTTATAGGTTTTATACCATTTAGATGTTTTCCTCCTTTTTCTTCTCAGTGACGGAGTGCATTTGGTCAGTATAAAATGAGGACACCCCTGAGGACGATGATTACATGTCCCTCAGCTTTCCCCCCAGACCAGATTTCTCCACAGTGACACAGTTAAAGTGTTGAGCAGGATAATTTGTTGTCACGGGGCCACCTCTGCTTTGGAGGAGGTTTACCAGCATCCCCAAGTGCCATGTACCAGACACTAGCAGCACCCTACCTCTGTGAAGACAACAAAATGCACCTCTAGAAATTTCCAAATGTCCCCTGGAGGGCAAAATTCCTCCTGACCCCAGCCCCTGGTTAAGAACTACACCCTTGTGATTAATCATGCTACTGTGGCGGCACTGTAAAGAAAGAACTTCAAAAAGTATGTATAGAGTAAACAAGATTTTTTTTCTAAAGGCATTAAACTATTATATCACAGTAAGAATGCCCCCATTCAGGAGTTAAACTGACAGATTCAGGAAATAATTAATTTAGGTTCAAAGTGCTGCCTAAGTCCATGGACACAGAACAAAAAGCAAAGCAAACATCTACGATTCATGCATGCTATTCCCATAGAGTCAGCATGAGTGGTGCCACCTGGAGTTGTGCAAGATATCAGCCCTGAGTTTACAGATCCTAAAGAAGTCCCTAGAATACTTCTCCCTTTATTTTAGTCAGGACTGGTAAAGTTATGCTGTGGTAACAAACATCCCCTCAATCTCAGTGACGAAAAACATCAAAGATTTATTTCTCATTCATGCTATATGTACTGTAGGGTCAAAAATAACTCTGCTTTTTGTAGTTATTGGGAAACACAGGCTGCTCTGGACAAGAGCACCCTTGGCTCTCGTCAAGATTTTGTGGCATGTCAAAATCTTCATAGTGCTTCATGTCTTACACTGGCAATCATAAATTTCTGGAAGTGATATTCATCATTTTCTTGTAAAGTTCTTTGGCTAAACCAAGTCACAGGCTATGCCTAACTTCATGAGGACAGAGAAGAACAGTCCTACCACACACCTGGGAGAAGGTGAGGCAGAGTGTTTGTGAACAGCCTAACAACCACCACAACCTTGAAATGCAAAAAATGGTACTGTGTGAATAGGATGTTATTAAGGAAACACTATACAGGTAATTCCTGGGATACCTTTCCATCTTGATGACAAGTCCTCAAAAATATTTGTTGAATAAAATGACTATCTCAAAATATCCATAGTTTTTTTTTTTTTTCAGAGAAAGGAAATTACAAAAAGAGTCATTAGTATAAAGGAGATCTTCTCACCAGGTCTAAACCGAGATTTAGGGAGTGGCTGTGTTGGAATAATGCCCCTCCCACGTCTCCTTCCATGGCTTTCTGTCTATAATGACTTGATATTTATCTTTATTGGAGATAGCCATGGAGTTGGACCAAGAGGGCTGGTGAGAGAATTAGTTTCACACGAAGGGCTGAAGGAGTTGTTTTGATGAAGTATTCTGTAAGATTCTGGGTAGAAGTAGTGTAGCAGAAGTAGGGGTGGGGCGGGGGTCTCAATGATGATGGAGCACCCCAGAGTGAAGATGGGGAGCCACCTCCTCTTTCTTCCCCTGCTGTCCAGTAAGGTCTCATTGAGGTGGCTGTGGCATCATTGTGACTGTGAAGGAGCACACGTGAGGTGCCTTCTTCAGATGGTTCGCTGAGCAGCAGGATTACAGGGAGGCTGGAGTGAGGAAATAGGGGAGATGCACCTGTGTCATCCTGGAAGTAACTGGGGAAGATAGAAGTGGAGGGCTGAGCTTTTTCAGATAAGTAGGGAAGTCTAGGAGCTTGCAGATTCTAGGCATTCATTTAATATCATTCCATTTCTATCCAAAGTCTTATGAAGTTGGGAGATATTCCAGTTGTGTGACAAATTAAGAAGATTTGAAAGAGTCTGTGTAAGGAAAGAACAGGGCTAAACAGGTTGGCTGATGCCAAGATCTGTGAGTGGGAGAGTTAGAAAAGAGGTCTGTTGTAGGTATTTTAGTGTTGGTTCTTGGTGAGCAGAGGAGTATTGTTTGTTGGTGAATGGTAGTGCAAGCAATAACATTGACTTAGGTTAGAAAGGGAATCAGGACAGCATGGTCAAATTACTGAATCCTGAAACTAAGTATTGTTTAGAGTGTGCATGCATGTGAGTGTGCGTAGTTATGTGTGCATGTGTAGAAACATACATCTAGCAGCCACCAAGGCCTCTCTGCAAGGTAGCACACACAAGGGCAGGCCTTGGCTTATGCTTGCTTGCTTGCTATGCATTTTATCCTTGGATCCTCTGTGAACATAGGTGCTAGCTGTTCAGGAGAGTGTGGTTTGGAACTTGGGGCCATTAGCACCCTTGGCTCTCGTCAAGCCTCAAAGAGGGATCACTCGTCTCGTGGGCATGGTGAAACACTCCTTTCTCACCCACAAGGTCTCCAAGTTGTTTGGTCTGGTGTTGTTGTAATGATGGGATGTTCATTCATGTGGTCAAGTTTGTTTTTGTTAATTGCCTGTGAGTCAACAGCTATGTTACGCTCTACAAGGAGAAAGCTCATGTTCTTACCATGTTTATTGAGTATCCAAGTTTATTGAGTAAAGAAAGAAGGGCCCTGGAGAAGCATCTTTGAAGTTATCCACCTCCAGAAGAGAAACTGATGCTCTCTCCCCATCAGTGATGTGCAGAACAATCAAGAACCAAGTCCCAGCCATAATGAACTTAGCCTTGGGAGGTTAGGGGAGGGCAGCAGGGACAGAGGCAGGCGAGGCAGGCCAAGGCTCTGCTCCCTTCAGACAAGGTACAGATATTGATGAGTTTAAGAAACAATGGGGAGGGAAATGTCATTATGGATCTTAATGAACTAGGAGCAACTCTCAAAAACAAAAGCAGAATGCAAATGTTTCAACAAGGCAAAGAGTTTGGTCAACCCAGTGGAGAGCGAGAAAGAAGAAGAAAAAACTCAAAATAAGTATAGAGACTGAAAAAAAAAATAAAATGTGAAAAGAAAATCCTAATGTAACTATAATTACAGTACAATTAAAAGTCAAGTATGCAGATCTGATACAGAACTGAATTCCAATGATATTTTGTCAGGAAGAGAACAGTGATAGAAAAGAATTCAGTAAGACTAATAAGGAGAGAAAGAAAAACCACATACTAGGCAAATGTGAAACAGAAGAAAGCTGGAATCTCCATATTCTGATGAAATTAAGTTAAAGATAAAAACTATGAAGGGACCCAGAGGAACATGACATATTTATTAGTGCAATACTGGGGTAAATGTCACCATAATGAACACAAGTGCTCCTGATAATATTGCTTTAAAATATATCGAATCACAATTGACAGAACTCTGGGAAGAAATAAGTCAACCATTGTGGATAATAACTTTGTTTATTTTTTTCTCACTTTTAAAAATTGGTGCATTATAGTTATATGTGCTGATAGGATTTGTTGTTGGACAGTAATTTTAAAACAGTTCTTTCAAACTGATGGATCAAGTAGACCAAAGGTGGGTAAAGATAAGATGGATCTGAATAATGTAGCAAACTGAGAAACTATTAAGATATGTATGGAATTCTAGACCCAACCAACAGGAAAGGTAGTTTGTTTGTTTGTTTGTTTTTTTAAGAATACATTGTTCACCAAAATCGCTATCTACTAGGCTACCAAAGAATCTTTTATATTCTGAAGAATCATATTTAATGCAGAAAGTGTTCCCAATAAAACTAATAAAATGAGAAATCTGTGTCAGAGGAAAGATCACAAAAACAGCCCAAATATCTGGAACCTAAATAATCTAGGTTAAACCAGGAACCATAAGGGAAATTATAAAAATACAAAGAACAAAAGAAAAAAAAAGCTTCTAAAAGTCACCTATTAAAATTTGTTTATACAGCTAAAATAGAACTTAGTGGGATTGTATAGAAAGAGTGAAAACAAATTAAGAGTTCATATGGAAGAGTTAGGAAAAAAAAGTCCAAAGAAATAAGAAGGATAGAGATAATAAATTTATGATAGGAATTTAAGATACATTAAAAATAATAGAGAAGGTCAACAAAACCTGAATTGAGTACTGTGTGAAAACAAATATAAGACCCTAGAAGGCAGGCCGCTTCCTCCTGGCAGGAATGATCAGGATAAAGAGTAAAAAAGTAAACAATACACAATGGAATATTACTTAGCAATAAAAGAGAATAAAATCGTGGCACTTGCAGGTAAATGAATGGAGTTAGAGAAGATAATGCTAAGTGAAGTTAGCCAATCCCCAAAAACCAAATGCTGAATGTTTTCTTTGATATAAGGAGGCTGATTCATAGTGGGATAGGGAGAGGGAGCATGGGAGGAATAGATGAACTCTAGTTAGGGCAGAGGGCTTGGAGGGGAAGGGAGGGAGCATTGGGTAATTATTGATGGTAGAATGTGATGATCATTATTATCCAAAGTCCAAGTATGGAGACACGAATTGGTGTGAATACACTATGTATAAAACCAGAGAGATGAAAAATTGTGCTCTATATATGTAATAAGAATTATAATGCATTCTGCTGTCATATATAAAATTAAAAGATAAAATGGATTATACTATAAAAAAAGTAAACAATAAAAATAGAGCAAGAAAAAGAAGGAAATAAACTAGACATAGTTGAGGAAAGTACTGTGAAAGAATAGTATGAAAAACTATCAGTAGATTTAAAAACTACAGGAAATGGAAAAATTCATGGAAAGTTTTCTGTGAAAACTACATTTCTGGAAAAATATAAAATGCCAAAGTTGATGAAAGAAAAATTGGAAAAAGTAAATAGATCAGTAAGTGGTAATAAAATTAAAATGGCAATCAAGGTCTTTTCTCTCATAAAAGTCCCAGATCCTGTGGTTTTATTGGTGAGTTCTACCAAAGTTTTAAGAAATAGACAACTCTAGAAAAGAGAAAAATGGTAAAGGCATTAGAGATCCTTTTATGAGACAAGTATATTCTTTATTATGTTTTTATTTGTGCACGATAGTTATGCATAATGTTGGGGCTCGTTGGGGCATATTCACAAATGCATGCAACATAATTTTCTAGTTTCATCCCTAGTACCTTCCCTTTCCCTCACCTCCTCCCTGCCCGATCCCCTTCCTCTCTTCCACTGGTCTTCCTTCTATGTATTTATTTGTCTTAATCAGTGAGACTAGGATATTCTTGACTCCATTTCTATCAAAGACAGTGCAAATGGCCTTTTCACCTTGGAACATAAACCTTAAAAAATACACAGTGAAATACAAGCTAAACAAGTATAAATGTGTAGAAAGGAAGAGATGAAACAAAAATTGTAAAATTATTGCCGCAGTCTGGCTGGGCACAATTCAGGAGCAACTTGTCAAAAGAAACAAACTTTATTTTTAGAACACACACACACACACACACACACAGCACCTCACAGCTCCTCAGGAAAACCCTCAGAGCCCAATTGCCACCACCAGCTTCCCACAAGCCTCTCCACCTCCCCCACCCCTCCTGCTCTTGAGGCCGATTGGCTGGGTCGTGTGGGCGGAGCCAAAAAAAGTCCCCCAATGAGCAGCTCCTGGTCTGAAAGGGCAGGGAAACAACTCAATGAGCATCACCGCAGAGGAGCCAATCAGTTGGCAGCTAGAAGTTTGCTGGGGCTGCTGTGAGCCAATCATCAGCTGGCAGCTGGAAGTTTGCTGGCAGCTGGAAGTTTGCTGGGGCCCCTTCGGCCGTGGCTCTCAACAATTATATAGGAATTAACAAGGAATGTATGTCACAGGTAACATTTTAAGAATTTATGACTCAATGGAGAGCTTCTCCATTCTTTCAAAAGAGATGATTTGACATTTTAAATTCGCCAATTCTCTCTAAACTAATCTAAATTCCAGTGAACTTTATTTTTTCTTTTTTAAAGGAATGTGACAAAGTTACTCTATGTTCATAAATATATAAGTCCATGAATAGCTATGTTACAAGAAGAGGAAAAAGACAACCTTCCATTACCAGATGTTAATACCTACCTAGGACAAACCTACAAGAATAAAATAGGGTGCTACTGTTACAAAAATAGAGAAATAGACTTCTTGAATGTAAATGACTCAGAAACTGATTCCTTTAGATGTGGCAATTGGATATGATAAAGGTCATTTGGCAGTAGAAGAAATTTCTTAATAGTGTGGAGAAAATGAAGACACCGTATAGAGAAAAACAAAGCCAGAGCCCTGCCTCATGCCATATAGAGCCTAGACCAGGTTGGATGGAAAACCACAGTGTGTGAAGTAAAGTAAATCTAGACTTCCAGGGGAGAAGACACTGGACTTCATGCAAAAGGTGGACTTCTTCAACATGACTCCAATGGAATAAACTATTTATACACAACACAAAGGGACCTGTTTTAAAAAGGACAACGGAGACAAAGTTAACAGACAGATGAGAGATTAGGAAAGCATATATACAGTGTCCCAGACCAGTGAAAGACCAGTAACAAGGAATTCCACTAAGAAATAAGACAGAAAACTCTAGAAAATTATGGACACAGGATATGAGCGGCAGTTCACGGAAGGGAAATGTGTGGCTAACAAATACGTAAAGAGATGCTCAAACTCAGTAGTTTTCAGAGAAATGCAAATTAAAATTAGAGTAGGATAAATTTTCTACCCATTTTAATCAGCATTATTGTATCAAGTTTATGCCTATGGGTTGGCAGTGATGGGATAATAGGAACCCTTGTATCCTGCTGGGGGAAAGGGGAACTAGTCAGCAACCTGGAAAGCAATGGGGATAGGGCACTCGGAATCCCACCTATGGGCAATCTCAGAAAAAATTCTATGCGTGAGTCCAGAGGAAGACAGAGGTGCAGATGCTTGCAGCTTACTGTTTGTGTCTTGGGGAAATGGAGTCAATGTGCATGTCCATTAGAGAGGAGTGGTTTAGTGCATGTAGAGGAGGGGCATCACTAAGTAAACAGAGCTACAAATGATGTACTCTCAGCAATGGGAACAGATCTTTAAAACTTGGCATTGAATTTCAAAAGGGGAAAAATGTGGTCCTTAGCCCAAATGCCATTGATGTAAAATTAAAATATAGATACTCATGCAAAACAGTCAAACATTATTTTATAGAGATATGTACCAGTTTGAGGATACAGATTAAATCCTTTAGAACTGTGGCTTGTGTAGAGAGGAAAAAAGGAGCAGGAGATGGGGTGGGGGAGACAGTAAATAATTAAAATAATGCAAGAGGCAGATTTTCCAAGACTGTGGAGGATATTAGCTCATGAACCCAGGTATAAAATAAACTCAACCATCCGCCTGTGGAATCTGGAAAGCAAAGTGAAATGACTCCATGTTTGTATATTTCTGTACATGTGTATTTTCTTTATTTCTTGTTTGCTATCAAACATGGACAACTTAAAATGGGGATTTTCTAAACTTTGAAGTCATCCTTGAAAGAAAGAAGTAAATTTTTTTCGGTTGCTGTAATTTAGAGGAAATAAGTAGGCCACATCCTGAACGTGGAGAAGTCCAGTCTGGGGCTCATCACCTGTTCCTGGCACCTGGTTTTACTTGGCCTCTCATTGTAGCCTGTGGAAAAATTCCACAGAGACCTTCTGTTTTCAGAAGCAAGGCCGTGGAGCTGGCACCCCCCGCCCACCTCCCTTTGCTGCAGACCTCCAGCTCCGGCTGATACTTTCCCTCCCATCAAGCTGCATCAATTATAGTAGCGACTTTATGGGCTGATATCTGACCCCTTGGCAATCCCATCAGGCAAATGTTGAGTTGTCACAGGCAACCAGGTCCTCAGACAATGTCCAGGTTTCCCAGATGATAACTTCTGAAGATTTATTTTTTTTCATTAAGAGTCTGTTAGATTCCTTAAATTTTATTTGTAACGTGGTACAAAGCAGCTTACTTGAATGCTGGTGACTTTCTTTTCTGAGGTGGCCTTTACCCTCTCCTAATGTAAAAGATGAATCACTCCGGGGCCAGCTCATTTAACTCCTGCCTTGGCTTAGGTCACCGCCAGCCTGGTGCGGCGGCTCTATTTTCAGAAAACTTGTGGACATAACATTTCCCCGCCTCCACCTGGCCCTCAGGGGAGTTTCTGCTTTATAGAGCCCATACTGCCACCCTGCAGGTTTCAGTTCCAGTTATTGCCTGGTTCTGTGAAGACCCTGAGCATCTGGAAAATATCCTTTGTTCAATAAACGTTCACGAACCCAAAGCCTATTAATGGTTCCCCAAGCAGTCTTTTCCTCTCCCTGATTAATTTCTGTTATATCTACCATGGAAGCCTGTAACTCTAGGTGTTTAGCAAAATTCCTAATAATTCATTTTGTTGCTGTGGGTGACATGGAATTTGTCACCAACTGTGGTCTACCTGAAGAACCCGGTGTTCTACCTATAGGGTTGGTATGGACTTAGCTGCCATTGTTCTGGTAAGGTTAGTAGCAGTAGATGCGCTTTCTCAACAAATTTCCAGTCTCCAGAGTCTTAGAAATATGTCATGGAAGTAGAATGCTCCATCTATTAAAAGCACCATATTTTGTTATTTTGTGTAATAACCAGTTCAGGGGTCATAAAAGTCAAGATCTCTAGGAAGCTCATCTGTGCTGTATGGGCCTTAGAAAAGACCATTTGGAATATGGACATTTTCCTGTTCCCTTTATCATGAGGACATCTTTTGCATCTAATTATACTTATGAAATATACGTGTGTGTGTGTGTGTGTGTGTGTTTGAAAGACAACTTTTTCCTCTAATAAATTAACTCACTTCCCTAAGACTGAGCTTCCTTAGGAATGAAATGAGGATTTTTTATTCATAGAGTAAAAACTTACCAAATATGTGTATGTGCTTTTTGGTGCTGGGAATAGAATTGTCAGCAAGAGAGACAAGGTCACCACTATTGTAGAACCTGCATTCTGCTTGAAATTTAAAGTTATAAAAAAAAGGGAGCAAAAAAATAGATATAATATGATTCAGTGCAAATATCATCATATCTTATAGAGCAGTCATAAGACTGATCTGATGGCTGTTGTAAGAATCAGTGAGAAAACGAACTTCTGTAGTTGTTCCTGGTGCAATGGTAATTATTTGAGTTGAGAGAACAGCTGAGGTTAAAGACTATCATTTTTTTGCCCTCCTTAAGAGACCTACGGGCACGGTGACAAGGAGGCAGCCAATGATCTTGAAGTGGTGCTGGCATGCCCATGGAAATTTTTTTCACAATAAAATATCAGAAGAGAAGCACACATGCCCATTGGCGTCCTGAGAGAGTGTGTGGAATGGGTATGGAGGGAGGTACCAGTACCAGTCCGTGGAGCCCATCTCCCATCTGCCTGCCTTCCCACCCCCCGGACTCCAGTCTACATTGGGCCATCGCCCAGCAGGGGCCTGAGCAGAGCCTCGCTGCCCTTTGAGTTCACTTAGGATGAAGCTGAATGAATGCTTTTGCAGCTGGTGCTTGTGTGGGAGAATGTCATGCCAGGCCAGGCCCTTCCCCCTGTGTTTTGACTCATGTACTGCTTGCCGAGCATCTCCGGCAGCCCACTTCATCTGGCCCAGAGAAGGTCCTGGGTCCCTCCAGTTGAAGCACATTGCAATTCTAAATTCAAGAGATCCTCATCTTCTCCATCCCAGTAGGACTCATGCCTTGGCCAGGGAAGAAGCTGCTCTAAGGGTTGGGGCTGATCTGGGGCTGGCCATTCACTGGCTTTGGACCTGTCCATCTAGAGCCTTGACCTTCTCTCTCCATTGTCCAGAGCTCAGCTCAGCTTGCCTGCTCTATAAAACCACGTAATATGTAGTCACTCGATAGGCTGAGCCTATTGCTGGTGCTACACTTTGTGGTCCTTTTGGAAGCGACTGTGAAATATGATTGAAAGGCAAGTAGAAGGAAGGAAAATAAAAGTGGTATGGCTTGACAAGTCAGCAGAAATCAGGTCTGAATTTGTGAACCACTCCGTGGAGTGAAAGCCAAGAAATTGGAAATAAATCAAAATGACTGAACACATTTTTGTATTATCCTTATTTAAATATTTGTTACATCCATTACAGCACTGAGGACTATTGACCTTTCCCAGGGGACGTTGATTCTTGGGCTTTGGCTTTTGTTTCCACAAAGCAAGTAATCAGTTGAACTCCCTGGCATTGCTCTTGGCCATGAAGCTTGTGGGGGAGCCATTCGGGGGGACTAATGCCTTCCCCGGCTGCCTCCGGACCTGAGTGGGCCAGGTCTGTAGCCTCGGAACCCCGCGAGCCAACACAAACATGCTGATTCCCCTGAAGTCGTTAAAAGGGGTTCTGTTGGGTTAGAGAGAATTCCAGCCATGGCTCCTGGAAAACACAGCCAGGCCTAACAGTTGAGATATGTCACCACGGACTGGAAGCATGTCTTTTTCAGAGAAGCAAAACCCAGTGCTGACTTCCTGTAGGAATTCAATATGATAAAGATTTTAAAATATTTAGCACAAAAGATTTTCACGTCGGGTATGCAGAGCGGTACCTGGGACATGAAGAAGGTAAATTCATTAACCGGGTTGTATTTCAAGCCTGAAGCACGTCCTCTGTGAACATGATTTAACAGCTCCGTTGCCCCAAGCCACGTGGACCACTTAGAGCATCTGTGTCAGACATGCAAGTCAAGTCGGGGCACGAGTGGCCTCGGCGTCTAATGGAGACTTGCCTCCTTGTAAGTTTACCCTCCCATTTTTAAGAAATAGTGTTTGCTGACATGCAGCCTTCATTAAGCTGCCAGACATGTCAGATAATGACAGGAAGCGCTGCCCAGATAAACTCAACGTGGGGAGAAAAGGACTTCGTCAATTAAATCATTAATGGATGTTTGAAATGCCATGATAATGGGGAGCCAGGCGGCTCACACGTTCAAATGAAGGAGAAAACATCTTATCTCATTCCATGGTTCTTGTTGGGGCCAAAAGACTCTCCCTTGAACTCGCTCTGTTTATAGATGGCAAGGAGTGAGGTTTATTTGAACCGGTTTTGTTTTGAGTTTGTGTGGGTTTTTCCTCTCCACTGCAGAATGTATTCTTGGACTTTCTGCGTCTCTGAGCCTGGGCTTTTCTTTTTGTAGCAGTGCCAGAGTTTATCACCACTCACTTCTGGATAGTGTAAATGCTGCAGTCGCTTCCTGTCCGCAGAGCGCTCAGAACCTTCACCGGAGTTCTGGGGGTTACAGGCACGTGGGGGATCGTTACCTGAAACGGCTAAAAAAGTGTTTTTCAGAACTCGGCCCAATATGTTCACGCTGTCTGTAGGAAGACTGTTCCTAGTTAAGCACGTGCCCTCCCAGTGCTTGGGGAGAATAGAGCAGGCCGCAAACAGACCAGAGGGCGAACAACTGAGAGCAGAGCAGGGAGCTGCCTGTGCCTTTGCCCCTCTGCAGGGAGAATGAGCTTGTGGGCACCGATGGAGAATGATGGAGAAGGGGGTTCACCCATGGAAACGGTCCTCATGCTCTCTCTGAGCATCAGAATTATTGAGAGACTTTATGAAAGCTGGGTTGTGGGTTCTGTTCTGAGGAATTCTGGTTCAGTTAGGCATGGGTAGGGGTCGCCCTGAGAATGTGCCTTTCTGACCAGTCCTCAGGTGAATCAGATGCTTCTGGAGCACATTTTGAGCATCACTGATACAAGCTAAAAGGCACAAAGGGCCTTATCACTTAAGGTCAAAGGGAAAGAGGCCAAACTTTCATGCTGGACATAATTCTTTACTTCTCTTGTCCATTTTAGAGGAGAAACCATAGGAAATGAAACTGAGGATAAGGGTGGACCATACAATAGTCCACCCTTATCCGCAGTTTCATTTCCTATGGTTTTAGTTTCCTGGGGTAAATCACAATCTGAAAAGAGTAAATGGAAAATTCCAGAAACAAACATTTTCTACATTTAAAATGATGTGTTGTCCTGAGTTGCATAATGAGATCTCACACTGTCCCTCTCTGTTTTGCCTGGGATTTGATTTGCCCCTTTGTCCAGTGTATCCACCCTGTATACACTGCCTGCCTGTAAGTCATTTAGAAGCAGTTTAAGTTATCAGAACCACTTTCATGGTGTCACAGTGGTTGTGTTCAAGTAACCCTTTTCTGACTTACTAATGGCCCCAAAGGCAAGATTCGTAAGGCTGGCAATTCAGCTATGCCAGGGAGAAGCCAGCCGTAAAGTGCTTCCTTTAAGTGAAAAAACGTGAAAGTTCTCAACTTTAGGAAACAAATTGTATACAAAAGTTTATAAAATCTTCAGTTCAATGAGATATTTTAAGAGAGAAAGACCATGTTCACATAACTTTTATTATAGTATATTATTATACTTATTTTATTGTTCATTTCTGACTGTATCTAATTTATAAATTGAACTTTGCCATGAGTATTCATGCCTTGGAAAATAAATAGTAAGTATAAGGTTTGACACCATTTGTGGTTTCAGGCATCCACTGTGGGTTTGGGATGTATCCCCTACAGATAAGGGGGAACTATTGTAATTTTTTTTTTTTGGTCTTAAATATAAACACACACAATCCTGGCTTTATTTGTATACAAATGGCTGCTGTTGGTTTGATGATCTCTACTAGTAACACAAGGGAAGTGTTCCCTAGGAATGGGGTTCTCTGAGAGAGCTGAGCAGGAGAGCTCAGGTAAGGAAGAGGCCCAGTGCCGGGCTCCTGGCATTTTGGTGCAGGAGTCCCAGCCTTGGCACTTGCCCACACTCCTGCTTGCTGAACTGTATGGCTCCACCTTCCTCCAGATAATTTTCTCCGTCCTGGGATCTCTCCTGCCAGTTTCTTCTTACCTTGTTATTGTGTCTCAACACTTGGCCCATCGCTCCTCAGCAGAAACTTCTCCTGTTCCTGTAGACCGACTGATGCCACCTGACACATTCTTAGAATGTAACTTTCCTCTTGTTATCTGAGTTTCCTAGTGTCTGACATGAGTGGACAACGTCTGGCCTCACTTGGAGAAACTGGCCCCCAAATCTTCTACCACGCCTGGAGAATGCTGTAAATCGAAGTCCTTGGGTTGTGTAAAGTAAACCAGTGCCCTGGGTTTTGAATCCCCCAGATTCATAATTGCCCCCAAATGTATGCATGACCGGGGTAAGACCTGAGGGGATTTTCACGTACCAGGATTCTAAAGTGGGAGAAAATGGGACCATCACGTCGTGGTGAAAGCTACAGAATTTGACCGCTTGATGATCTTTCCAAATTGAAGCTGGGGAGTCGCTGGGGACAGTTAGAAACAGGAGCCGTTTGTGCATCCCAAACTGGGGGCTGCACTCATGACTTATTTCTTTGGAGGAGTTTTAAAGGAATTCACAGAATGTAAATGATTCATTATCTTAATGATCCAAAACATGTCAGCGGGTGTCAGGAATACATATCGTGTTCTCAGGTTGTGGTTAAATATTGGATCAAGCTCTAGATAACACTGCACATGTCACAGCCTGGGGCTTAGAGATTGGAAAGGAAAGGAGAATCCGATGTAGCTGGGGGAAACTTTTTCCATGCAAGCAAAAAAGGAACTAGTCTTTGCCCTCATTTCAGAGCCACTTCTTTGGCCTCAGAGACTTTGCAGGGTGGCTGCTTGTGACCAAGTCAGCCACTGTCCTCTGCCCCCTTCCTCATCCCCTTTCCAGCTCCATTATTCGTCCCTGCCTCTGCTGTCCCCTTTATCGTCAGCTGCTGGGGAGCTGGCCTTCTGGCTGTCTTTCTCCATCTCTGCAGGGACCCGCCTGTGACAATCCTCCTTACTGCCTCATCCACCTGTTCTAAATGGTCTCACTGTGACGCCACCGTGGGCTCCCTGTGCTTCCTCGTAAATGTGCTCAAAAGGATGATTGTGGTTTCTCAGTTACAGGCTCGATGTGAGGTGACAGTTCCGTGGTCAGTCTAGCTGTATTGGGAGTTAAAATTATCCACGCTTGTCTACACTCATGCTCATGGAGCTGTCTGGCTCCACCTTTTTCCAGCTGATTTAGCCTTCTTCCCCCTGTGGGGTGTGCAGCACGAGTCCATGGCCTGCTCAGGAGCTGTCCCCCTTGCCTTGCGACATTCATCAGGCCATGGCTGGTGCGTTCAGATTTCTCTCTTTGATGAATTGTGAGAAACCTTTTTTTTTCTTTAAGGTACCAGGGTACCAGGAATTGAACTCTAGGGGACTCAAACACTGAGCCACATCCCCAGTGCTTTTATGTATATTTTTTTTTATCTAGAGACAGAATCTCACGGAGTTGCTTAGCACCTCCCTGTTGTTGCTGAGGCTGGCTTCAAATTCACCATCCTCCTGCCTGGGCCTCACAAGCTACTGGGATTACAGGTGAGCGCCACCTTGCCTGGTGAAACCATTGTTTTTAATGTGACATAATAACTCGTTGTTCCTTCATAGGAGGGAAAGTATTTCCAAATTATATCATTTTTTTTCTCTCTTCTTATTTCTTCGCTATGTCATCTCTGAATTTTACTTGAAGTAAATTTTCAGTCTTTGAATGAGCCTTGTTGTGTAATTATGATTTGGTGATGAAGGCAGGAAGGCAGAGAAATATTAAGAAGGGGTCTCTGGATGCATGAGATATTAGGAACTTCATGGTTTCCAACTGGGCCCTTCAGATTCCAAGAGAGGTCATGTTCAGGATCACAGTGCTGCATTCCCTCAAGGATTCTTCCAGGAGGAACATTCTCACAAGTTAGAGAAGTCCAGACTTTAAGAGCCTTTGTTGTTCACCATGCAAATGATTTCCCTCATCTTCCTCATTCATTTGTCTGGCTGAGTGATTCTTCTAGAAACCCACTGTGTGTGTGTGTGTGTGTATGTATATATATATATATATATATATATATATATATATAAAATTATTATTTTTGTACCTGGGATTGAACTCCAGCACTTGACTACTGAGCCACACCCCCAGATCTATTTTATATTTTATTTAGAGACAGGAGTTTAGAGACAGGCTGGCTTTGAACTGGTGATCCTCCTGCCTCAGCCTCCCCAGCCACTGAAATTACAGGTGTGTGCCGCTGCACCCAGCCCGGTGTGCATTTTAATCAGGAAATCCACATGTGGCCACTTGTGGGTTAAGCCTGCATGGACCTGGACTCCGGGTGGATTTCGTGACTTTGCAGAACATGTTTCTTCATGGTGTTAGGAGGCTTGGGGCATTGTGAGCGTGTTGTGTGCAATGTGGTGGAGTCTCCAGCTGAACGTAGCCCTGAATCCTTCCAGGTGTTTTTCAAGGCAGCAACCCTTGAATATTTTCTTACTTTCTCAGGGAAAGAAATCCAGCTGCCTTGAGTTCAGGGTAGGGCTAGCAGGGAAGGGGTGGAAATGAACCCGACAAAGCTTCCATCTCGCGAGGACTCTGCTTTGTGGTGTTCTGGGAGACTAGATGGGGGAGGAACTAGCTTCAGAGGGAAGACCAAAGAAGAAATGGGAAAGCTCGGGTGGGAATTTCCTGGAGAAGCTGGCCTGTGAGCTGTGTCATGGAGGAGGAGGAGACAAGAAGTGACATATTGGGGTCCAGGGGCAGGAGGGGTGAAAGCCCAGAGACTGGAGGCCACCAGGTGTGCACAGGAAGAGCAGGCATCTGGAATGTTGGAACACGTGTCTTGGGTGGAGGCGGCTGGAGGGTATGAGGGGCAGACAGTGGCAGCCACGCGCCCAGGCGTTCCTCACCGTTCAACTTTGAGCAGCTTATGTCACAAACGGTTATTGGGGCACTTCACGGTAGATATTCCTCCCAGTAAAGATTGCATTTTCTTTGTCAGTGAAACCCAAGTCTCTTTGGGTTAATCTAGAAACTAGAGAGAACGGGATCCGTCAGGATGCATTTCATGTCCCTCCTGCACACAGGGATTCTAGTTTAAGCTGCATCTCTGCAGGGCTTTCTGTGCCTGTGTCTGGGGCGATAACTGTGTGGAACAGAGAACAGCAGCAGCCGCAATTAGGACTGATGAACTCTCCGCGGCCTTGATCTCCACATGCCTCCGCGGGGCCCAGGCCTGTCTGTCTCTGCACGTGGTTAGAGCCTGGCTCCAGTTCTGGCTGATTTAATAGCTTCTCATTTATTTTTCCAGGTTTCATCAACATACTTCTAAGTAATTGTCTTCACATCCCATTACCGTTCTCTCGAATCTTCCCTGCAGAGGAGAACCGACACACCAACCTGCCACTCCGGGTAAGTGTTGGCAAAGGCCTTGTAAAGTCTTATAACACATACATGAAGCAATTCTCCTGGAAGCCTGTTGTAACAAGCCCTTTGATTTTAATGAACTATCTCCTCGGAAGGGATTTTGCTATATTTACACTCCGTCTTTCACTAACTAGCTTCTTCTGAAGCTGAAAAAAAAAGAAAGAATTTTAAAAGTGAGTTACAGCTGCCCAGGTGAGACAGACAGAACACAAAGGGCAAAATTTCTTGCATGGGGCCACGTGGT
The DNA here is from genome assembly GCF_021218885.2 of Marmota monax. Lineage (NCBI taxonomy): Eukaryota > Metazoa > Chordata > Mammalia > Rodentia > Sciuridae > Marmota > Marmota monax. The sequence continues at coordinate 34,440,973 of NW_026692881.1, read as the reverse complement.
CCACACAGAGTTCACAGGGGGTAAATAAAGGGGAACTTGAGACGGGAAGTCCAGTCGCTCCTCTGTGTGTCCAGAGCACCAGAGGTTGAGGATCAGCGGGACCACGGGGCCCAACAAGAGATGTGTTTTAGTCAGATTTTTTACCACTGTGACCAAAAGTCCTGACAAGAACAATGCAGAGGAGGACAAGTTTATTGTGGGGGTCAGGGTTTCAGAGTCTTAATATGTAGACCTCCATTGCTCTGGGCCCAAGGTGAGGCAGACATCAGGGTAGAAGGAAGCAGAGACAGACTCCACTCACCAGGTACAAAATATATACCCCAAAGGCATACTCCCCAGTGACCACCTCCTCCAGCCCTACCTGCCCATAGCTTCCATATTAATGCACCGATTAGGTGAAGGCTCTCATTTCACCTCTAAACCCTCTCGTACATGAGCTTTAAACCACACCAACATGCTATGGAAAGAGCCATGCTCGGCATGGGTCAGGGCTCTTTCAATACAGCTTTGATTCTTCATCATGATTCACTGAGTATGAAGTCAATAGCCACTCAAAAGTTAAAATCACAAGTTTTAGAGTTTTTCTTTGACAAGATAGATGCTCCCCTGGAGGCAATAGTCTCTCACCCATCAATCAGTTATCCCGGGATTGAATTCAGTCCAGCCCCGGGCTCATCCTTTACCACGCAAGGGTTCTGGAGTGGGCAGGAGGTAATGATTCGTGCTGTTTCCCGTCAAGGTGTGTGTCTTAGCAAGAGCTGACTTTCTTAGCAGGAGGTCATCAGTCTTTCCTGGGTTTATACAAGGGACAGCATCCAGGCAAGCAACCAGTCAAATGGGGATCTGTGTTATACAAGGCTTCGGTACCTGGAGGAGCATTTGTGTATGTTGATGTGTATTTCTATACACACACATTCACAAACCTTGTCTTAGCCAGTTCTCTGGAAGCAGAGCTCGAGACAAAGAACCATGTGCAGATGGTTTATTTGAAAAGTGGTCCCAGGGAACAGCAGGGAGGGACAGGGGAAGGAAGGCGAGTCAGTCCAGGGTTGTGTTACTGTGTTGCCCACCATGTAGGGACTGGTACTCTATCCCCAAGGACCTTCTGAGAAGCCTTAGGACAAGAGAGACCTGCACAGTGTTGCAGAGGGATGCATCAGCTCCCAGCCTCCACCTGGTATTGTCCAGGTGGCCCCCAGGGCTCTATCTTACCTGTGCTCCCTGAATGCATGTGCATTCATTGGGTCCCACCCCCAGGTGTCAGGGGAGCTCCAGGGCAGAAGGTGAGAGGTTGTGGTGAGGCCATGGCTGGTCACTGTCAAGCTGCCCTGAGTGAACCCCGTCTGACCCTGCACCAAGCAGTAGGAGAGGGATGGCACCAGATCTGAAGATGTTCCTGCACAGGGGCATCTGGCACTGGCCTTCATCTCACCAAATGCCACGAAGGCATGCAGTCCACTGTGACATGTGGGTTGCTTCATGCAGTCACCCCCTCCCTTGGCCCAGTCACCCCCTACCTGCAGACTAGCTGAAAATAAATGCCCAGCCACCTCCTGAGTCAGAAGGTGGGCTTTGCTTCCTGGAGGGAGCCTGCTCTCTTCTTCTGGTGTGTATACGTGCTCTCTTTGAGCTGAGTCCTTAGTCTTGGCCTAGTAAAGAAAGATTTTTTTTTTTTCAATGGTTTAAAAAAAAATCAGAGTGTAATTTCCATGTAGTGAAATGTGCAGATTTTAAGTGTTTTCGTTTGATTCATTTTGACAAATGCATATCCCTGTGTATTGTACACCCCAGAAGGATAGAGAGTATTTCCACCATGCCAGGAAGCATCCTGTGCCCTTCCCAGCCATTCCCTCCCCATTCTGGACGCAATCCCTGATTTTATTTCTATCACCATACAATAATTTTTCCATGTTAAAAACTCCATATAGATGGGATGATCTAGCATGCGCTACTTTGTATGTAGGTAGATTCAGTAGGATGTTTTCACTCCACACTCGTCTGTCCGTCATGTCTTGGAAATCCGCACTGTTTCATGTCTCTGCCCTTTGAACCTTGTTTCCATGTGGTATTCTATTGTCTGACTCTACCACAATTCACTGATCCATTTCACTATTAATTAGCTCTTGGGAAGTTTCCAGCTTGTGCTGTGGATAAAGCTCCTATGAGCTAGTCTCTGGATGTGTTTTGATTTCCTAATACCTGGCTAGGAGACTGATGGGTCATAGGGTAGATGTCTCTAGCTATACAGGTTGAGCATCCTTATCTGAAACACTTGGGACCAGAAGTGCTTCAGATTTTGGAGGATTTGCATAGACTTCACTGGTTGAGCATCTCTAATCCCCAAATCTGAGAAATCGGAAATTCTCTGAAAAATCTGAAATGCTCTGAAATCCAAAACTTAAGTTTGAGGGAGCTCAACCTGTGTAACAGAAGGGATCTGATGAGGGTTCCGTCGCCACATATCCTCACCAGACCTGGTGTTACCAGTCATTCATTTGAGCCATCCTGAGGATATGGAACAGGTATTGTGGTTTTAGCTGATGACTAGTGATGCTGAGCACTCTTTCAGGTGCTTACTGATTGTTTGAATATTTCCTTCGGTAAAATGTCAGTTCAGACCTTCTCCTTATCTTTTATTGAGTTGTCTTTTTGTTAATGATTTATATATATATATATATATATATATATATATATATATATATATATATATAATGTGTGTGTGTGTGTGTGTGTATTCCAGAATCAGGTAATTCTGTAGATATTCAGGTTGCAAATCATCTCTCCTGGTCTGTGGCTTGCCTATTCATTTAAAAAGTGTCTATTTGTGACACAGCTACATCGATGTCTATAGCAGCACAATTCACAATAGCTAAATTGTGGAACCAACCTAGATGCCTTTCAATAGATGAATGGACAAAGAAACTGTGGTATATATACAGAGAATGGAGTATTACTCAGTGTTAAAAGAGAATAAAATCATGGCATTTGCAGGTAAATGGATGGAGCTAGAGAATATAATGCTAAGTGAAGTAAGCCAATTCCAAAAAATCAAAGGCCAAATGTTTCCTCTGATATGAGGACGCTGATCCATAATGGGAATGGGGTGGGGGGAGCATGGGAGGAAATTTTAGATAGGACAAAGGGAAAGGAGGGGAATGGAGCGGGCAGAGGGGTAGGAAAGATGGTGGGATGAGATGGACATCATTATCCTAAGTACATGTATGAAGACACAAAACACAGATGGTGTGAAATGGTGTGACTCTACTTTGTGTATAACCAGACATGAAAAATTGTGCTCTATATGAGTACCATGAATTGAAATGCATTCTGCTACCCTATATAACAAATTAGAATGAATATATAAATTTTTAAAAGGTATCTATTGATAAGCAAAAATGTTAAATTTTGACTTTGTTCAATAATGTTTTTTCTTTGATATTTGTGGCTTTCTTTGACTTCACTAAATAATCTCTGTCTCCTCCAAGGTCATAAGGATGTGTTCTTAAGTTTTCTTCTATGAGCTTTGTGTTTTTATGAGGCATATGCTAATTTGTTCTGGATAGATAGTGCAATTTATATTTCTGACAAGAAAAGTTGGTAGTTGGTACTTTTCTAACCTATGAACACTGATGGAGGAGACGTTACCTCCCAGACTGATGAATTATGACAACCTTAGAAAATCCCAATTAAGTTCCCCATATTTGCATTAGGACCTGCCCCTGAGATGGAGTGTGAGTTGGGAGGGGGGGCCTTCTGTGTATTCCTTGCATCTACTTTGGGTGATGCTGTTTGGCTAACTCCAGCCCACATGTGCCTGTCACCATACACACACAGGGTCGCTCTGCTGTGGAAACCTGACTTATGTTAAACGCTTATGTTGACACTTCTGCTCCTAAGTGAATGGGCTTTTTATTTAACTGGTGGCTGCTGACTTTTGGGGGCTGCCAGGTCTTTAAAATGATGTTTGTTTGAATTTGGCAGGATGAAAAATTGGACTTATATTTACATTTTTCTGGTTCCCAAGTCTGTTCTCACCACTTGCCCCTAACAATACTCTTTTGATTTTTATGAAGAAGTCTTTACAAAAAAGGACAAAGTGCTACAGAGGTCCACGGCATGGTCTACAGCTCGTTGGTGCGCACAACTCTCTGGTCTACCATGCGTGAACTGAAGAGGCCTGGCTTAAACAAATTGGGAATGAAGTGTCCCTCTGGTAGCGCATATTGGTGGTATAGTTTGTCACTGAATATCAGTTGGTTATTAATTTTTGCATTCAGGCAACATCTTAACATTTGGATCTTGGGGAAAAGCACCCCAGAATCAAAAGTTTAAATTCTATTCTGAGCCCTGCCACTTACTACCAATGTGATTTTCAATCTGTGCAGGTATTCTCCTTCAGTCTCTGCTTTCTTATCTGCGAGACAGAAACACCAACAGGTAGTGCACTATTAGAATAGGCTAAGCTATACTGAGGTAGCCAGTGTGATGCCAGATCTCTGTGGCTTAGTCACAGCACCTAATTTTTCCCTAGAGCACAATTTATTTATTTATTAATTCTTGAGCATCTCAGGCTGGAGCTCGCCTGAATGTCTCTTCCATCTGGTGACTCAGGGATTCAGTGCTCTACATCTTATTTTTTGCCATCTCACGAAAGGGCTTGCAGTCATGGTGTCAGGGAAGAGGGGCAGGTGGAGGAAGCACGCTGCCTTCTTACCTGCCCTGAAGGAAGTGCCACTTGTTACTTCTGCTCCCAGCGCTCATCCCTCAAGGGAGGCTGGGAAATGCCAGGGAGCCCCCGGACCGTTTGCTGAGCACTTCCTGTCTTTGCCATGAGGATCTCACATACGTCCCGTGATGTTTGAATGAGATTAGAGATTACAGGATGTTTAAGGGATTTACCACATTTCTAAGAGGACTGGGTTACAAGACATGTATGTGCTCACTCAGATACGCCTGCTGGCAGTGGTACACGCCATTCCGTAGTGTTGCCTCACCCCGAAGGAAAAGCAGCCCCCATGGCTGTACTTCAAGGCTGATGGGCAAACGGGTTCTATGGTCTCTATCTTTTTACATTAAACCACGTGGTCCAACAGTTGCTTGAACTTACAGAATGCAAACTTATTGTAATAAGTGGAAGATCTGAATTATAGACGAGTTTTAAAAGAATACAGGGGGGGCCTGTGGAAATGGGAACCAGCTGCTACCAAGTCCTTCCAGTTTGCTTTAATGGTGATTAAGAGGCTCCTTAAGGAGCCACAGGCGCTGGCGTGTGAGCTGTGCCCGGAGGCTCTCTTGAACTTGACTCCCAGCAATCTTGTTTGTATCAGTGATTTGTTTAGTAAAACCATGACTCAAAGAGAGTACAAAGCAGGCTTCAGTGCAGCCCAAGCCAAATTATTATAATTCTGGAATGAGTGGAATCCGAAATAATGAGGTTTTATTTTACTTTGCCCTGGAGGTTTCTATGTAGTATTGAAAAGGGAAAAAAATATATATTTGTTTTATTTAAAAACACACAACTTTCATTGTGTTCAAAAGTGAGTTAGAAAACAAGTCAATAAAGCATCTCAGGGTACCATGGGGCCTCTGTTGTTAATTTGACTCTCAAAGGAATTGTCCCCCCAGCCACTATTTGGCTCATTTGGTTTTGAATTTATAAACGTAACTGCAAAGTCACTGTCTTTGTTATTAATTTCTTGTTTTGGTTTCTAAAGCTCTGAGCCATGGGTCTTGTGTGCAGTGTGTGCACTCAAGGTCTTTGTCAGGCTGGGTGCCCCTGCGCAGTCTCATGCACATGGCTGGTTATTGCTCTTGTTTTCTCTCCGCATCACACCCGTATAAAACATCGTTCATGGAACACATGTCCATGGGCTACCAGGGAACGAGGCACTGGTCATCTTCCTGCCATGTCTGTTCCTTCTCTGGGGTTGGTGTCTTTCCTTCTACCTTATGTCCGGTCATGGTGGGGTTATCAACTGGGATACCCTGCCCTCCCTGAGTCGTGATATGACCACGTGACCAAGCAAAGCCTGTCAGAATTATGTTTCTTGGGAATCTGCATATTGCTAAAAGGATGGATGGAAGCTGTTTAGCATTGTTGGATTCTGTCACCAGCAAGCAGAAATTCTGTTTCAGTATTTATCTGTATTTGACTTAAAATGGTAGAATTTCAGTTGGATGGAAACTTAAACTCAAAATGCATTGAAATTTGGATCTGAATGGTTGGCCAAGTTATTTTATTGTATTACTATTTCATATATTAAAAGTGATCAGGTGCATGCCCGTAATTCTAGCCATTGGGAAGGCTGATGCAAGAAGATCGAAAGTTTAAGGCCAGCCTCAGCAACTCAGCGAGACTATTTCAAAAGAAAAATAAAAAGGACTGGGGATGTTGCTCAGTGGTAGAGTGCCCCTGGGTTCAATACCCAATACAAAACAAAACAATTTCAATGCCTTTTCACATTAAAATTGGTCCAAAGAACCATTAACTGAAGATAGAAAATATTTTCCACCAATAGTCCCAATTGTAAAATTTAAAGTACATAAAAAGAATCTTCTTCATTGAAGATTTATGGGCTCAACCCCTTAATTGCCACCACCACTTGTATACCTCACAGACGCCTCAGACCTCAAGTGTCCAAAACAAGCTCCTCATTCCCCAAACTTGCACCCCAGGGTCCCAGACAGAACAAAGTCCAGGGCAAGAACAAATCTCCCCTTTCATTCTGTTGCTGCCTCTTGACTGGGAAGACAATGTGGAGTCAAATAATTGAGGATCAAATGTTTTCCAGAAACTTCTAAAAGCATCTGTCATCCATTGTTTTTCTTCATTATAATCGTATTATTAAATTTGAAAAAGCAAGAGGAAAATATCATGCCTAATCCTAGCACCCACAGACAGTTGGGGTTCACATTTTGGTGTGAGCCCAGTGGACTTGATGGGGTGTTGCTGATCGTGCCAGTGTCTTTAACCCTGCCTTTGCCAGAGCATCATTTACGAGCCATCTCTGGCAGTCAGGCGTCTTAGCCATCTCTAGAGACGGCGTGTTATTCTCCTACGCGGCTATTCAGTACTGACTCAACCATTCTCCTTCTGGACAGTTAGACGGGTTGGGTAAATACAGAAGACCCTGATTTTGCATCCACACTTGCTCTGGGAGAAAAATAAGTCGGACAGCTCTAAGTCTCACCTTGCTGGGCATTTTACAGAGCGTTTGCAATTCATTGGTTCTTTGGCTACTAAAGACAGGATTTCTCAGGTAGAAATACTGATCACAATATAAACCTCTATATTCCCAAAGCCATGGGAAGCTTTAAAAATCGACATTTGACGCTGGCCCATGAAAATTTGAAAGGACAATAGATTTCTTTGTGTATGTTACTCTTAGCCTCTAGGGTCGGTAAGATTTTAATAATTTGTATTTAATTTCTACCATTGAGTTTATTGGGTTTCAGTTTTGGAGCTCAGTCTTTTGGATTTATTTCTGCTCCTTCCCCTATATTTTAGCAGAAAGAGATTGTGTTTGGGTTTCCATTCTTGGAGGGCAATCCTTGGTCTGAACTGTTTTCATTTATTTTATTTTAAAATTACAAAGACATTGCTAGTTATATTTGGTTTTGCAATTCATTCCTTCCTCTGTTTCACAAAAACCATAAAACCCACATTGTCTAAAAATGCTGTGTTGAGCAAAATGGATTCAGTCCTCCTTGGAGAGCAGAAAAGAGCGGAGCCAGTACGTGCTATAAACATTTCCAGGGATGTCGTCTCTTTCCCAGAACTGGTTTTAGTCGGAGGCTGCTGACCAGTTGTGTGATTTCACTTGGGGTCACTGACCCTGAGCCCTGCTTGAACTTGGCTCTGGAGTCCTGTGGGCATCTGCCCACCCCACATCCACATCCTCTCTCACTCTCAGCCCCGCGATCTCCGCTCCTGCGGGTCTGGCCCCTGCTGTTATTTTTTAAGGACCGGAGCCATCAAAAACCAAGACTTTGGATTTCTGAATGAACGTCTCTACTGTTCAAGTTGGTGGTTTCCTGTCACAAAAGCACAGGCGCGGTGGATTCTGATTGCTCCTCAGTGTGGAGCTTTCTTTTCCCGTTAGATTAAACATCCTCATTCCCTTCGATTGCAACATTTGATCTTCCATGCGTGGAATCTGTAAATTCTCCTCAAAGTTTATTTTCAGCAGATTATAACTCGCCTTTCATTTTCCAATCTGAGAAAAACCAAGTGGAAAGTGTGAGTTTTCTGGAAGAATCCACCCCCCCCTTGTCCTCATACATAGTTAACCGAGGACTCTGCTGGGCACCACCGAGGGAAGACTCTCGTGTGTGTGTCTGCTCTGAGTGACACCTTGCTTGAATCGACTTTTCCGTATGAAGTAGCAGGCGTTACCATGTAGCTACCGCCTCAACCACAGTTGTGGTTCCAACCATAGACTTGGGAGGGGGTTTTTGAGAGAATCCGAGCCTTGTCCCTCCATGGAGACCAATTCACTGTCCTCTCGGCCTCCCTGCTCCCTGCCTTGCCTGCCCAGAGTGAGGAGCCAAAGAGAAGGGAGGAATGCACAGGGGTATTTTGCTCACGACCCTGGCATTCTTGGGTTACAAAAGCCATGATCCGGGCTGGGGATGTGGCTCAAGCGGTAGCGCGCTCGCCTGGCATGCGTGAGGCCCAGGTTCGATCCTCAGCACCACATACAAAACAGAGATGTTGTGTCCGCCGATAACTAAAAAATAAATATTAAAAAAAAAAATTAAAGACATTTTCAAAAAAAAAAAAAGCCATGATCCTCCTCTTGGAGGTGTCTTAGGGGACTCAGGGCCCCCATCCCAGTCTCCTGCCATTGTATTCCCTCTGGTGGGTCGCACATTGCTTTTGTTAGTTCTTCCCAGTCCCACCCTTCTCTGCTCAACAATGAACCGGTTGAGGGTAGTGATTAGCGAATGTTTGTTGAGTGAACAATGAATGTCGATGTTGAATATCTCCTTGTTACTCTAAGGGAAGGAGGGAGGCATCCCTGGCTTGATCTGAGGTGACACAGACATTGGGCAGGTCTGGTTTCCCAGTAGTCCCTGGATCCGTTTCCCAGACCTGCTGTAACACAGCATCACAAACCTGGTGGCTGAAAACAATAGCAATGAATTCTCTCACAGTTCCAGAGGCCAGAAGTCCGGTATCCAGGCCTTAGGAGGGCTACTGTCCTGCAGACGGCTCTAGGGAGAATTCTTCCTGCCTCTTCCAGCTTCCCGTGGCTCAGGTGTCCCCTGCCTTGCACCTGTGTTTCTCTGCTGGCTCTCTTCTCCTGGTATCCCCCTCTTCTCTCTCATTTCTTACAAGGACATCTGTCATTGCACTTAGGGGCCATCTGTGTATCTAGCATGATCTCATCTTGAGATCTTAGAGTAAATCACATCTACCAAGACCCCTTTTCCAACCAGGGCACGTTTACAGGTTCTGGGGTTAGGATCTGAACATGTCTTTGGGGGGCCACCATTCAACTCCCTATACACCCAGGTGTGAGTCATGCAGAGGGGACAGAGTCTTAGAGGTTCACAGGCTCCAATAGAAAGACCAGATCCCTGATTAGATCGGATTTTGGTTCCACCAACAGACAGCCAGGGCCGGAGCTTGCCCCTGCCCTCCCTCCGGTCACCCATGCTGTCCTGTTCATGGAGCAGGGACACGCACTCAGACTGTCCTTTGCCCTTTGTGTGCAGTCAGTGCCCCTTAATGTAACAAGGAGCCTCTTCCTTCAGGACCTGGGGCCAAACATCCACAGTAATTGCTAATTACTTGTGAATATGCAGCTGAGCAACACCTGATGCCTTGGTGGACGCTGTTCTTCATGTAGAGACAGTTTGGAAAACGTCTTTCTCATTTCAACCAGGATTTGGACCAGCGTGAGTGATGATGAAAGAGAGCATCTTTCTTTTCTAAAGATTGTTCTTATTGTTCTCTCAAATCAAGGCCCTTCCAGCAGTGAACTTCTACATCCACCCCAGAAGCTAGGAGATGGCTTCTTTGAAGAAGAACCTTTTGTTTCTCTCATCACTTTGTTTATTTGGTTTAAGTCAAGACCCAACAATGCTGAATCAACCATTCAATAGTTTTTCAAAGGCACAGTTTATGAAGAATCCCCTGGAGCCCCTGAAACCTGCTGTGGAAATACCCTCTCTCCCTCACTGAAGCATCCAGGCTTTAGTTCTTTAGACTAGAAAGGAAGTGGGCAGGCTGACTAGAGGTGGAAGGTGAGGGTCCTGGGCTCTGTGCTAACTGGTAGTGCCTCAGATGGTAGTGCCTCATTTAACCCTCTCACCTAATCCACTTCAGCTTTCTCTGGGCTCTGGTGTCCCCATCTCACTTTGATTCTAGCCCTCGAACTAAGTTTCTATGATGGATGTATTTATCTCAACCATCTGCAGAACTAGTTGGGAAGCAGGAAATAGATGATCTACAGTCTTCCTCGGCAATACATCAGCTCCTCCCCACAGAGCAAGGATTTTTTTTTAGACTGTAGCTTAGAGCTCCAACCTGTTTGTGATGGGAATGCTGATGGGAAAGTGAGGAACAAGAGATGGGCGAGCGAGAAATGAAAGACAGAGACCAGGCAGAGATACACCCGAGAGTTTGTGTGTCAGAGCTGACAAATAAAGGCCATCTCTCTATAGGAGAGAGAGGCAACACAGGCTTGGGTTCTGGGACTTTATCAGGGAGGCTCAGGAATCAGAGCCAGGTGGGTCCTAATGCAGGTGGTTAGGGGTTGGGTTGGTATCAGGGAGTGGTGAGCCTTTCTCAGAAATGACCTTGGGCGGGAAAGAGAGACTTTTTCCTTAAAATGGCTGCTGTCTCTTAAGATGGCTGTCCAGATGCTAAGCAAGGACCTTATCAATACGTCTTGAGTGTCCTACCCAGGTCTTAGATGATCCACTTTTTCCTCTGGTTCTGTCGTATCTGAGATGGTTTCTGAGAAAGAGGGAGAGAGAGAGAGAGAGAGAGAGAGAGAGAGAGGGAGAGGGGGGGGGGGAGGAGGAGGGGGGGGGAGGAGGAGGAGGAGGAGGAGGAGGAGAAGGAGAAGGAGAAGGAGAAGAAGAAGAAGAAGAAGAAGAAGAAGAAGAAGAAGAAGAAGAAGAAGAAGAAGAAGAAGAAGAAGTCGACGATGAAGATGACGACTACGACGATGAAGACGACTACGACGGCAGCAGCACCAGGAAGCACATGATCTCAGCCAAACTTCAAAGATGTTGTGAAGGCATCTTCCTGTGTGGCCAGGAGGTGGCACAGGCTTGGTATGCAAATGGTGCTATCTGTGTCACAGTAACTTGGCCTCCTGCTTTGGAGGAATAAAGGGATAGAAGCAGAATGATTATCCTTAGCCCTTAGGGTATAGCAGATTTCAGAATAAAACTAGTAACTTGCTTTGTGCTTCTGAAGATGTGGATCCAAGCCTGCCTTGATGGAATCCTGCACCACAGTAGCATTGTTTAACCAGGGAATACTGTTTTCTTCCTTGATTTGCATAATGTGCTCCCAGTGCCTCATGGGAGTAAAACGAGAAGTAATTTGGATGACTGACAGCCTCTACTTGTTTTGGCTCAGGCTTCCTTGCATCCAACCACATCTTGGGAGGTCAGAGTTATTACTTATGATAAAAACCAGCATCTACTACGTGCCTACCACATACCTAGCACCATGGTAAGCTGTGCTTTCAATCAACCTCATTTAATCCTCTCACCTAATCCTCAAGTTTCCCTTTTACCAAGTGACTTGGGAACTCTCTACCCTGGGTAGATTTTGAGGAAAAGAGCAATTATACTTCCTTTTAAGGTGATCTCTTGAGAACAGCCACCATTTAGATGGATAAGTTCAATGGATTTGTGAACACATTGGTCACATGACCCTAGGGTCCCCTCTCAAGTGACTTGGCGGGGCCCAAGTGCCTTGGCAGGGCTGGCCTGTCATCACTTCTGCTATCCCATCTGCTCCTCATTTTCATTGTTGCCTGCTCAGCTGGTGAGCTTGCAGCAGAACATGGGGGGATCTTTGCCCACCTAAGTGAATGGAACTTTCAAAAGCAGAGGATCTCAGTGTTCTCTTGAGGTCTCACATCATAGAGGAGCTGTGCACTGGGGGACCCTGATTGAAGAGAGATTGCGGTGGCTGGGAAGGGTGATGTTAAAAAGTCCAGGCACTTTTAAAGATGAAATTAGCATCTTTAAATATCCTTCCGTCTCCCAAAGTTAGTGGCTGGGGCTGTTTCTTCTCCAACAAGAATTGGATTCAATAGTCATTCCATTCAGATTTATCCTACATGAAGTTACAGGGTTGGGAGATGTCCAAATCCTTCTTCCTTCACCTCTCTATGGCTCTAGAGATGGTCCTAAAGATGAATTCCCTAGGGACTTTAATGGCTGCAATGGAGATCATTAAGCTGTTGGAATGGAAGTGTTGTCTTTGGACAGTGGCATCTCTACCACGGAGATAGTCCTTATTTGGATGGAAGCTAAGCAATAACAATTATCGTTATTTTAGAAGTGATCTTCATGGGGACTTTATGCCACAAAGCCAAGCGGAGACATTTCCCCACACCTGAAGAGCACTGTCTAATGACAACAAAGCCCCTAGTGTGTAAAGCTGGGGCCAGAATCAGGACTAATAGCTTTATTAATGACAACCTCTGTTTCAGTAAATCATTTGGATTTCAGATGGACATGTGTAGAAGCAAGAAGTGTTTAAGATGTTTAACCACAGTTTTTAGTTCATGAAGTATAGATTAAAAATATCTGGGTTCCATTGAATTGTCCAAGGCAGGGAGGGGGGACACAATACAGTGACTTGCTGAAGTCTGTATTAGTCCATTTTCTGTTACACCGCCACTTGGATAACTTTATACAGAAAAGAGATTTATTTATCTCACAGTTCTGGAGGTTCAAGGGCACAGCACCAGCATCAGGTTGTGAGGAGGGCCTAGGGTTGATGGCATCTTAAGGGCGGGAGGGCAGGGGAGATCACACAGCTAGACAGGAAGCCATGGAGGCTGGGGATAGCCAAACTTTTTCTCAAGAGTCAGTGTCCCAAGTTAGTGTCCAAGGCAGTGCCCGTGACCTAATCACCTCCCTAAGCCCCGCCTTTTGAAGTTTCAACACCTCCTACCCAGATGCTGGGGGACAAGTGGTGTCCAACCACAGCAGAGCCGTCCCAGGAGAACATCTCAGACTCAAGCAGAAGCATTGCATATGTGCACGCATCTCCCAGGGTCCCTCCTTTGCCATGATGGCTTCTTGGCATAACCTTGGAAACGCAGCTGCCTGGGAAGACAGTTCCACCTTCACCCGGGCTTAGCTGCAGGGCTGGTGTTGCGAGTAGGACATCCAGTCAGTCTCCAGCATCACAGGATTAGAGAAACTCCACAGCAATTGACATTTGCCTTTACTGAGGAAGGGCGTTGGTGGGCAACCTTTGCTCTTGAGGACATAAACTCTGGGAGTGACGTCAGCCTTTCTCTCAGTTTTCTGGTCACTGTCCAGAGACTGTCTGTGGTCTTAGCCTCACATTCTTCTGCTCTGATACCACCAGGGTCAACTTCCCTCCCTCCGATATGTATCCTGGGCCCGATGTTTACAGGATAATCAAGGAGCACCACTCAACATTACAGTGTGTCTCTAAGGTTGTTTGGTTTGAAAGTCTTTTGCTAAGTAGCCAGAATAGCCATAAACTGCTAGAGTTGTGCTAATGATGACCATAAAATTTATTACAGAAAGTATCTGTAATCTTCCTGAGAGATGTCCTTTCTTGATCACCGTCATGCTGATTGCATTTCCATGGTTAGAATTTTATTATGGCCTGTGTTTTGCTCAGGGTCCCCTAACTCGCCCAGAGCCACAGCCTGTCAGCTAGAAGCTCCTTTTGGGAATTTGGTTTTATTAATATGTTATGGCTAGTGGCCTTTTAATTAATGTTGAATAAAAATGGGATTCTAAAAGCCTCACAGAAGACTTTTCGCTTGGGTGTCAAAATGATGTTCAGGGATTAATAAGCTTTAAATCACCATCACAAGAGATAGTTTAAATTCCATTTTGATCATAAGGCATTGACTGGAATGTGTTTATAATTAAAAAAGTAGTGTGTCCTGGGGAGAAAATTTCTATATGATCTTACCATTATGAAATGTGATACTTCTGCTGAACAACTGGTATGTGCTGAACCCACCAACAGTGCGAGGGTGGCGGCAGGAACAGCTTACCAGGGCTGTGTTGGTGGCCCACCCCACATCTTCATGGGACGCCTTCATGGAATGTGTTAGCTTTATGTATCTTTCCCCTTTTCCTTCCACCCTCCTGACTTACCCAACCTAGACTGCACACGTATCCCCTGTACCTCTTCTGGACAAAGGTGGAGTATAAAGGAATGAATAGAACCTAACGTTTACATAGAACTCATCACGTGTCAAATGGTGCACTATTTATAGGCATTGTCTCCTCTGATTCTCACAGTAACTTCACAATGTAGGTCTTATTATTCTCTTTATTTTATTTTTGTACCGGGTGTGGAATCCAGGGGTTCTCTACCACTGAACTACATCCCTAGCCCTTTTTATTTTTGAGATGGGGGTCTCCCTAAATTGCTGAGGCTGGCCTCGAACTTGCAATCCTCTTGCCTTCGCCTCCTGAGGGATTACAGGTTGCACCCCAGTGCCTGGCTAATCTTCCCATGTTGAAGATAAGGAAACTAAGGCTTGAGTGATGATAGACTTGCCCAAGGTCCCCGCTTGTCAGTGCCAGGGCAGGATTTAAGGGTTTGTCAGAATCCCGAATCGTTGGGTCATACCATTTTGTGTGTGAGTGTGTGTGGATGAACATCATGTTGAAACCTTGCTCCTCAGCTGTCCAGGACCGTTGGGACTGGATTTCAGGGTAGGTCTACACCTCCGGGAGGAACTGGTGACAGGTCAGGGCAGAGGTCCCATGAAACCTACTAGTCAAGCTCAAGGGAGAGGGAGTCCCTCATGGTGATCACGGGACACTTGGGGCTGGTGGCGCCCCTCCTTCCCTGTACTCATGGGCCAGCAGCTCTGGGGAAGCACAGGCTATTGGCAGTGGATTTTGTTCAGAAAAGACAGCAGACTCCATTCCGCCCCCTGTCCTCCCCATTATGCGACCGTCTACTGTAACCTTCTCCTTTCCATATACTAAGCAGCACTCTTCAAAGGGTCTGTCTGCAGCATCAGAGAGGGGATTCCCATCAGTTCTGGCTTATTCCCGGCTGGATCGGCTGGATCGTGCCATGGTGAACTCTAGCCCAGCCTGCCTGGCTCCTGTCTGCACCCCCTGTGGGGTGTTTGGTCCCTTCCCACCTTCACGGCAAGTTCTTTTCTTTCCGAGGGCTACACACCTCTTTGCTGGAGACCTGGAGGCGAGCATGACTTGGATACTAAATAATCTAACCATAGCACCAGCCACTCTCATGAGGCAACTTCTGGGTGCCAGGCACACTGCTGGCGCCACACATCCATTATCTTATTTATTTTTCTCAGTAGCCTGTTTCTCCTAAATCTGTTTCTCTTGCTAAAAGCGTGCGAAGACATCTCCAGCTGCACACACATGTGCGAGCAGGGGAATTTTCATGAGTTTTTAGATTATCGACTTCTTGATTCTGGGCTCTACAGCATCAGGTAACATTAACAATGGCAGTAATGTCACTGGGTACCCACATGGGCCAGGTGTGTGGCAGGCTCCTCATGTCCATCTCTCCTGGTCCCCTGCTACTGCGTGAAAGGGTCTTGTTCCCCTACCTTAATTGATGAGGGAATTGGGGCTCCTCCCTACCCTAACCCTAACCTAACTCTCTGTGACTGGACCTGGTTCCCCTAGCTGCTCCTAGGGCCTGGGCTCTAGCTGCATGCCTCCTGCATGACCCTCAGGAATGCATGGCTGAGGATGAGAGTGGGAGAGGAGGAGGGTGGGTGATTGACAGGCCTGGGTGGCCTTCAGCATCAGAGAGGGGATTCCCATCAGTTCTGGCGTATTCATGGCTGGATCGTGCAGTGGTGAACTCTAACCCAGCCTGCTTGGCTCCTGGGGTGCTCGCTGACCCTCTCTGGGCATCTCAGGTACTCAAGTCAGCTGATTCCATCTCAGTCCCATGCTTTATTATTATTATTTTTTTAAATGAATGACCACTCATTTATCTGCAGAGAGTAATCCAAAGATATTATGTTTCTCAGTTGCCGTAGGTTGACCACATCTTGCACCTGCATCCCATCTGCCAGGGCGCAGGGCTGCTGAACTGCAGAACCCAGAAAGTAAACATCTCCATAGAAACTGGAGGCTTCGTGGGTTAGACTTCAGGATGGGCCCTCCTGGAAGGGCCTGCTGATCAGAACTGCTTCCTCTCAGGTCCTGGGCTTGGGGTCAGTTGTGACCACTCACCTGTGACAATCGTATGAGCCTTTGCTGGTGAATGAGTGGGATGTGCACATGAACGTGCATACCTGTGGATATGTGTGTGCCTATGTGTGTGTGCATGGCTGTACATCAGTGTGGTTGAGTAGAAATGTGCACCCGTGTAGTATGTGTGTGTGTGTGTGATTGTGACTTTGTGGGGAGGTATATATGTGCATAAATGAGAATGTGAGAATGTGTGTGATGGGTATAATGGGTATATGTGTCCATGTGTGCTTACGTGTGTGTGACTGCACATGACTATATTTATGGGAGTATATGTTCCAGTGTGTGCAATAGTGTCAACGTGTGCATGTGTAACTGTGTGCTTGTGGGAGTGTCACCGTGTATGTGTGTATGTGTGTGCTTGTAGGTCATGTTCACATGTGGGTGTGTTCACGTGACTGAGGGATGTGTGCCTCTGTATGTGAGAGTGTGTCTCTGTGTGCTCATGTGTGTCCCTGTGCATTTAGGGCACCCCCCTCCCCCGCCTGGTTGGAGACGCTGGCGGGCGGTGCTCTCCATCTCTCCGCATGTTGATATTATCACTTCAGCTTCCCAAGTCTGGCAGGAGACGCAGAATTAAACACAGACGCTCTGGTGCCAAAACAAAATCGCAAAAAGATTTGAAGCCCCCGTTCCCTAAACTTGCAGCCTATCAAACTGGGAACAAGCCTGGCTTTGTTTTATTTCCTGCATTGAATGGGGTAGAACAGTCTGGAGCCACATTGGTTCTGATAGAAGAGCTGACTCCAAGCCAGGGAATTTAAAATTGCTGAAACCCAAAGCAGAATGGAGCCGGCAAGATGCAATGGGAAGCCGGAGAGCCTGTGGGAAGAGAAGAGAACTTCTTACCTGGGTTAGGTGCAAGATGTGGCAGCCCAATTTTGAGAAATACAGAAACAAAGAGAAAGAAAAGGTGTCAGGGCAGGAGCTCTCTCCTAGGAATGCCTCCCCTTGATCTGGGGCCAGCTGGGTGCAGAGTTTTGGTAGCTATGAAGGACAGCAGGCAGGGCAATGGTGTCCAGGAGAAAGGGCTCTCATGGCTGATCCTTAATGTCACAGTGGGGGAAACGAGGTCCCAGCAGGGAAGCCACCTCCTATAGCACAGGGGACCTGGGTTTCAGCAGCTGGCAATTGGGTCTCTGACTTCCAGTCCAGGGCTCCTGCACATTGAGGCACTGAGGGGAGCCAAGAGCTGCCTTTTGCTGGGGTCTTGCCTGCTCCCTGAGGCCCCACTGTCTCATCATTTCACTTTCTGAAAACGACTTTTCCTGTTATTTGGAGCCTCTGATCTTGCATTGGTTGGTCCGAGTTTCCTGGGTGCTGTAGTAGTGTTTGGCACAGCGATTTTGACTAATGAGCCCCCTCTTCATCTACCTCCTAGCTACTGATGACAATCCCAGGTGGCTGGGCTTGGTTGTGACTCTGAAGCAGAAGGGTTTATAGAGGGTCCTGTATGGCCAGAGCAGGAGTTGAATCTGGGGACAGAGGGCTGATGAAGAGAATCATCTCATGACCCAGAGTGGCACCCTCTCTAGCTGGGTCCTGGAGTCTGGTAGAATTCAAGGCTCATCACCACCTCCCAGAGTGTTGATGGTGACATCTGCTGCAGTGTGCCCAAGACCATGGGGAGCACAGGACCCACAGCCTAGTTTCTGTTATTGGACTGGAACTTAGAAGCTCCAACTGGAAGTTCTGGGAAGAGGAACTTGGAAACTTGTAAGTGTGTATCTCTGTCCCCAACCCCCCGTCCCTGACTCAACATGAATAATTTTTAATTTAAAAAGCCCTTATTAGATATGGGGGTAGGTATTACACCCATCCCAGATGGCAGGAGGCTCTTTTTGTGTGTTAATAATGAAGCCAGATTTAAAATTAGGTAGTCAGTGTAGTTAGGTAAATCGGGTCTAATATTGAGTGAAATCTAAAATGGAGGCCATGCTGACAGTGATTCCGGAAACGCAGGAAGTCCCAGAAAGGCCCTAGGCCAAAGTCTACCCCAAAGAAATGTTAATGGAGCCCAGGAAACAGCCCCCAACAGATTTGGAGATAGCCCATCCCAGAGAAGTGATAAGCCCATCCCCAAAAGTGATAATTAAGTCCTTCCTGCCCAGATTACTTGTTTGGCCCACCTGTGTCCTAACCCTTCCCCCTTGCATTCCATCACCAAACCTATAAAAAGGGGAACACATTTGCCTGCCAACGGATTCCACCTCTTGGGTCCCCTTCTTCCTCCGGGAGAAGTCTTTTCTGCTGTCCTTTAATAAACTTCTAATTTCTACTCTGACCTTGCCTTTCTGGTGTTATTCTTCAACATCGGGGAAGCAAGGACTTGTCACCGGCCAACAGTGGTAACAATAACAGGGGGGTGAACATTTAGGTTTTGCGTCATGAACCCTATTGAAGTCTGAGGAAGTCTTGGATCCCTTCTTAGAACAATGCCTTAAACACATAAAGTAAAATATATAGAATTACCAAGGAAGCCAAACATATTGAGGTATACGTATCAAAATATTTTTTAAAAATTTGGATCTAGTAATAGATGTGTCTCTTAATACATTAAAAGATAAGATGTCATCATAGGCTCAATAACCACTATTGTAAGGGTCCGGCGAACGTCGGAGGAAGAGACCACCAAGAGACCGACTCATGCAACAGCAAAAGGGGGTTTATTGAGGATCCAGCATGCTGGGGCTCCAGGCTCACTCAAGAAGGGAGAGTGGCCAAGAGCCCCGAGAAGGGGTTGAGCAGTGCTTAAGTACACTTTTTGGGGCGGGCGGGGGCTTTGCATACATCACAGTCCCCTTTAACAAATCAACATACACCACGGGAAAATCAAACAACAATTCTCAAACATGATTAGTACATTCATTGGCGGGAACAGGTCGGGCGGGAGTGATAGGTCAGTCCTAGGAGGGGGGTACATTCAAACTGATTGGTTTGGGCCCTGAGATGCCTACGTGCCAAGCTGCACAGGGTCCAGGTTATTGTCCAGGTTATTAAATAACTAAATGGTCAGGGGGAATATCTACTGGGCAGTCCCAGGAATTGTCCTAACAGCTACAGGAATTTCAGGTTTTGAGTGTAGCATAGGAACTTAACAATACCTGGTCCTTTACATTTTAACTCAGGCTTTGCAGCTTAGAAACTTTACAACACCCGGTCTTTTACACTTTAACTTCAATTTCTTTTACTCTTTCACTATAATGTAGAATTAGCAATGAGCAGAAGTGATAGTTTGAGAAGTACACAACTGGATATTACATGAAACCTCTGTTACTTCTAATTGTGGACACGGTCAGATACTCTAATGCTACCTTGATATGTCACCTGTCCTCAGATGAAAGAAACAATCACGGTGGAGATAGTGAAAATAAGGACTAGAGCCCCACATGGTGCTGCACGTCTGTAATCCCAGCCACTCGGGAGGCTGAGGCAGGAGCATTGCAAGTTTGAAACCAGACTCAGCAACTTAGCGAGGTCTTAAGCCACTCAGTGAGACCCTGTCTCAAACCAAACTATAAAAAGGACTGGGGATGTGACTCAGTGGTAAGCTACTCTGGGTTCGCCCAGTGTCATAATGCCCTGTTTGAATTTCTTGGCCTAAGAATTAATGCTCCCAACTACCTGAGAGATGTTGAGGGATATTGTTCTTATCCTCGTGGCCTTTCCTGGTCAGTAAAGTGAGAGGCTTAGTGATGGCAAGGGTGTATCACCTTACCTGTCCACTGTGATTGCTCATGCCAGCTGTGATTGATTGGTAATGACTTGGTCCAGTTGAAAACATTTTTGAGATCACCTCTGAGCCCAGTGAAAAGGATGTCAGGAGTGATTGGTGATGTCTGCCATGAGCGCTAAACCACAGAGAGGGAAAAGAGGTACAAGTCACAATTGATTTTCCATTCCTCAACTAGAACAGTCTGTGGCCCTGTCCAGCACTGATATTCCAGTAACTCTAAAATTGATCTTCTCTTCTGATTCTCATTACAAATATCTCTGTCCAGCAACAAGGACAACTGCATGAGTATTGCTAGCTTTTCTGAGTGTGTATGTATGTGTGTGTGTGTGGGGGGGCATTGGTACCACCAAGCTGTACCCCAGGTGGAGCAAGTCTTCTGATGAGCTTTTCACTGGATGGAATCCTAAGCATTACCTCAAATTTCAATGATAAAATGGTTACTGGGAACAGATTGTCTAGAAAGAAAACAAGAATTAGTAAACACAGTCCTGCAAATGAGCCATCTGGAGATTTATTTACATAAGAAAAGAGGAAAGCCTTGGTATTTTCCTGCTGGGGTTTGTTTCTCTTGCAAGTAGCCACAGGGGTGTATTCGTCCTGAACACACATGGAGTAGGGTTTTCTGAAAGCATGAAGAAAAAACAAAAAGCAATGCTCTTTGGGTTGGTTTTTTGAGGACCGGGATGGAGGAGAAGGGGGAGAGTGACAGTCACATGCAAGAGTTTTGGAATGAGGTTTGGTCTAGGCAGACTGTTTCAGAATAGTTACAATGCCCTCACACCTTGCTTTTAAAATTGCTTATTATCCCCAAAGTGCCAAATGAGTGCAATTTTCCTCTAACAAGGTCAAATTGGGAGGCATTTAGCCATCATACAAATGCAGAAAGACGGCAGCATAATAAGGCTGAGGGAATGAAACCTTGACACGGTTTGACTAGCAGCGGGAACAGTGACCTGTTGACCCCGAGAGCCGCCTGGGTGTCAGGCCAGCTCTGCAGAACCACTTAGCCCTCTGGCTTGTCTTTTTCTTCTTGTTGTTCCCTCAGGAAGTGCACATTGGAGCAGTCCCCTCTGCTGAGGAACCCAGGCTGCGGAAAGCTCCTGCCTGGCTCCAAAGCCCCAGCAGTTTTCACCCATGCGCTCTGTGGAGGTCAGCAGAGAACGGAGGGGCAGGGAGGGGCCCGCAGGTGTCTGAACTCACCAAGCCCACACCTGTGTGCTCCCTCCATCCCCCCCTTGGATGATTCCACACAGGCCCAGGCGCCACTGCCAACCACACCTGCAAAGTGACAGCCTGGGTAAAAATAGCCCCCGTGTGTCTGGGCAAGCACTGTTTGGCCAATAAAATACTAATTAATAAGAGCAGTTGGACTGACTTTACAGAAAGATGGCTTTCTGCTCCTGCGCTGGGTTGGCTGTAAAGTGTCTTACCTGTTTGTTCTGGAAATTGTATAGCTCAGGGCCCCTTCAGTTACAGGGGCAAGAAGAGGCATGACTGAAAGGCTGGGCTGGTCTGCTGCCCCGGGGCCCAGAGTCAGGAACAGCTGGGGAGGACAGGAAGGGAAATTCGCAAAGTGAAGGTAGCTGGAAGGCACCCAGCAATTCAGAGCCATCAGCACGGAAGATAATTACCTGCTGACAGGTCTCTGATGTGTACGTGTGTGTGTGTGTACGTGTGCACATTCAGGCAGTGGTTAACTGTGTCTTTGCAGGCTACTTGGGAGCATGTTCTACACTCTATACCTGGACATGAATGGCCAGGGCTTATAAATAAAGATCCAGAAAATGAAAGCATTGTATTGTGAACAAATCTGTAGCTAAGCTTGAGAATGTAGAGGACTCAAAAAAAAATTAAAATGTGGAAAAATTTTTAGAAGAGGCAGGAACAGAACCATACTGTGGTCAGTGCCTTGCCTGGAGATGTTTCCAAAATAACGTGTCAAGGAGGGCTGGGTGAACTGTCAGGAGGGAAGTGTGAGAAGCAGCAGCCAGTCTGAAGGGCAGACACTGACCATGAGGCAAAGGCCTCCAGGGCCCATCATCTCACTGGGCACTCGTTGTGCCCATGGGCATCCTGAGGTGGAGAGAGGAGATGACCAGGGCTTGTGAGGAGGAGAGCTGGAATTCAAATTCGGCCTGACCCCAGAGTCTGCCTTCTTAGCTGTTACCTAAGCAGAGGGGAACGTGGACCTGGAGAAATGACCAACAGGAGGTCCTGTGAGGAAGGGTGCAGGGTGGAGGAGAGCAGGCCCCGGCTCAGGAACCCAAGGACCCCACACTACTGGGGCAGGTCTTCGTGATTTCTGGATGCTGCTCCCCACGGCATCAGGATGACTGTCATTTTGGTGTGTCACTCCCAACGTGTGGAACAGGAAAAATGAAGCTACAGCATCTTTTTGTTTCTCAGACTTTCAAGAGAATGTTTCTGGGGATCTGAAAGTAACTTTAGATGATAACGAAATCCGATGAACCCCTAGCTCAGTGATTCCTAAATATGGCAGATCCGTTCCTAATTTCCACAAGTTGTGCAGGTGCTCACAGGTTACAGTTGTATATGTAGTATCAAACATTAATGAAACACATAATGCCAAAAAGCTATTTTAAGTTCAGAAATGCCTTTAAATGAATTTGTTCGTTATCATTAAGATATCATCTCCCCATATTGAACACTGTCCTATCCACATGGTGGAGACCGTCTCTTTGCTGCTTCCTGAACAAGTGGACTCGTAGGTACCCAGAGGTTGGGAACCATCATTCCAGGTAGATTTCAATCCTAAAGTGAGGGAGAAATGGATATTTTTCAAATACCAGGAAGGTGTTCATCTTCTTAGCTTCCAGCGGACCTTTTGACCTTTCTGTATAATCTACCACTGACCATGGTCCACTAAGAATGGTTTGATACCAAAGTCCAGCCCAAGGAAATGGCCGTCTAATTTGACTATTAAGGGTGTCAGGCCAAGAATCTGACTCTCAGGGAGGTCATGATCCCAGCCATCCCAGAGGACATGGATTCAGAGTCAGGCAAGTGAAGATCTAAACTCAGGACCCTATTTCCCACTTCCAACTCCCGTTAGTGAGAGCTGCTGCCCCTGGGTTTTATGACAGCAGTGACAGAATGTGAGCTGTGGTCAAACAAAGCCTGCAGCTCTGCAGAAGAGACAGGTGGCCCCGTCCCTCCTGCCTTTGAGGAGGGATTTTGTCGGGAGGGGTTTTGTTGGATCCCCTCTCTCTCTTCAGTGCCGATGCCAGGAGCGGCAAATTCCACAGGCACTCGGTGGGGTTTTATCTGATTGTCCCTCTCAGGGACTGACATCGTGGAACTCGCTGCTGATGGAAATGAAAGGTAATGTAATACTGATATCATGCTACTTTTCCATGGGGGCCCATAAGCAAGAATCATGCTTATTATCCATTCATCTTTTTCTCTTTGTGAAGTTTGCACAATTTAACCAGCCAGAACAAATTTGTGTACCCTGTCATCATTTGAGAACTGGCGCTGGAATTTTCTAACGTCCCTGGTATTTTCAACTCGAGCGCCAAATAGATTTCATTTTCCTTAGACACGAGTTAGCTCTTCGATATGCAGATACAGACGGGCGATACCATGCCTTGGTAAGGCCTGACACTTGGAACCTGCCCGTGGAAGGCGGGGTGTGGCTGGTTTCCTCTCACTTCGGCTTTCCCGTGAGCTCGAATGAGATTACATTGGGAGTAGCAATTCTGCCTTCCACTGTGAGGACCGTGCTGTGCCTTTGGCGGAGCCTTCGGACACAGTGCAAGTGGCAAAGGCTTAACAACAATTGTGGGCAGAATCTAGTAGGCTTGCAGTTCCAACTTGTTTGGGGGCTCAGCTTCTGGAAAACAGCCTATAAAAATAGCAATTTACAGGAAAAAAAAAAGAGCGGGTCCTGAGGCATTTGGTCGGGGCAGACATTAGTTCCATTTAGAGCTTAAACCAGCCCACAGGTAATTGTAGGTCTCTTGCATTAGCTTGTGGAGCAGTGAAAGGATGTAATTCGAGCTAATCTGATGGGCACATGAACTGGGTACTTGGTGCCAAGTGAGACCGTGAAACCAAAGAACACATGTGTTTTTCTCGGGGTGGGGGGCAACCCTCAACACAACATAGATCCAACTGTTGCACACAGGAACCTCTGGGGAATTCTCTGGAAGGCTTGTCATTTTAGAAAAGTGCTTTGAGGGTGCAGTGGAGGAACCTCTGGAGCCCACTGTCTCTCAGTGACCTGTTCAGTGAGGTGTGGGGCCTGCAGCATGTTGGGGGGCAGTTGTCAGAGGGGGTTATTTCATCTGAATCTCAAGGCTTTTTTTAGAAAGCCCTCTGCCTGTGCCTGGGAGCATTCTACCTGACTCACGGGGAAGGACGCAGGCTCCGCCCTGTCCATTCTGACTTAACTCGTCTGGGGTGGGGCTCAGCAATCCTGCTTTGTGAAAGTCCCCCCTGGACAATTGCAATCCTATGACTCTAGTTAGGATGGAGAACCCCTGATCTAGTGGCAGATGTGGTGAGCTGGTGGTCAGAGTCCACGGTCCTAGTTCAAGCTACCTCACAGGAATGAGGGGCACACGTCCACCTCTGGGGATAGAAGTGGATATTTGGCTCTTTGCAATGACGTCTTCATCATAGAATCTGTGTTCCTGGGAAGTAGAGCACTGGTGGGTTTTCTGTTGTCATTAATCTGCAGACTGGCTTCCTTAAAGCGTCACTGTCACATGACCTTCAGTAAGACCGGCTCTCATTTACTCCATGATAGAGCAAGTCCCCCAAAGGAGACTGACTCTTGACTCTCCCTTAAGATGGAGCTTCAGAATGTCTTCACTGAAGGGAAATGAAGAGAATGCAAAATGCTGATTTTTTATTCTGCATTTTCTGCCTACAAAGGTGCTTACATCCTGGGTGTCAAGTGGGGCCTCAGGATGACGCTTTCCCACACCCTGCCGGAGCCCCGGGTGTGTGTGCCCGTGGGCAAGCTGGCTTTAGGACTGTAAAACAATCAGGCAATTCACCCATGGAAGTAAGAAGTCATCCTTTTCAGTAAAAACAAGTTAAAACTATAAATCAGTATGCTTCTGGTACACTCTGCTCATTTAAACCGGTTATGTAAAAGGTTGTGTTAAAATCAGAACTTTGGTTTTTACCACTAAAAGAAAAACTTTGTAAGGGCAATTTTTAAAATTCCAAAGATGTCTAACTTGGACTGAACTATAGGATTAGAGTGGTCAAAAATCAGGAGCTAAAAATTAAACAGTAGAATTAGATTAAATACTAACATGAGCAGATACATGTCTTGAAATGTGAGAAGTCCTCATAACACTGAGGATCAGGGTTCATCAGAAAGGTCACTGAAAAGAGAGGGGCACATCATCTGCGGCAGTGGTATTCACCCCAAGTTAGGGACACTGGGCTGTGGCCTTTATGCTACAGATGTTCACCTGGGAGGCGGGAGTTGGAGAAGCAGACTGCGTCTTGCAATTGCTGTGACTTCACGTTGGACCCACCTTGGTAGACATGAAAGCTGTGACCTCATTGTCCTCGACGATGGCCTCAGGTGTGTACCTGCTGGTTTCAGAGGCAGGTGGACCAGGGTTGGGGAGTGGAGGGGCCACAGAGATTCCTTAACAAACATCAAACATTAAGGAGACTGAAGATCCACAGGGCAGGAGCTCTCTGAGTTAGCAACTTTGTTGATTTTGCCTCTTATTTTAATTCACTTGAGTTGCCCAGAGGCATGTGAACAACTGGCCCCAGAGGGCTCTGTTCCAGGACCAGGGCAGCTCACTCCTCTCTTCCTCATTCCACAAATGTCTTTTGAACACCTCTTCTGTGCCAAGTGACAGCTCACACAACCCTTCAGGAAATAGGGCTCTACGGGCCAGAAAGGATGTGGATGGTGTGTGTGTGTGTGTGTGTGTGTGTGTGTGCACGTGCGCATGCATTCACGATGTCAACTGTATATGTATTATATATGTACTATGTACATATGTATGTATATGTATAGTAACATCAAGAATATATATATATATATGATTTATTTTAATTGTATTATGCAATTATGGAAGCTGGCAAGTCCAACATCTGCAAGGTGTGAAAGGATAAAAGAAACTGAAAGTTAAAATGTAAAGGACCAGGTATTGTAAAGCTTCTAAGCTGCAAAGCCTGAATTAAAATGTAAAGGACCAGGTATTATAAAGTTTCTGAACTGCACTCAGAACCTGAAATTCCTGTGGCAGTTAAGACAATTCCCGGAACTGCCCATTAGATATGTGTCGAAATCCCTCCCTGACCACTTAGTTGCTTAACAACCTGGACCCTGTGCAGCTCTGCACGTGGGCACCTCAGGGCCCAAACCAATAAGTTTGAATGTATACCCCGCTTTAGGACTAACCTATCACCCCCGCCCGACCTGTTCCCGCCAATGAATGTGCTAATCATGTTTCAGAGTTGTTGTTTGATGATTTGCTCTGATGTATGCAAAGCCCCCGCCCTCCCCAAAAAGTGTACTTAAGCACTGCTTAACCCCTGCTTGGGGCTCTTGGCTGCTCTCCCTTCTTGAGTGAGCACGGAGCCCCAGCGCGCTGGATCCTCAATAAACCCCCTTTTGCGGTTGCATGAGTCGGTCTCTTGGTGGTCTCTTCCTCCGTCGTTCGCCGGTCCCTTACAGGTGGACCAGCAAGCTGGAGACCAGGGAAGAGCTGACATTTTGGTTCAAGTCCAAGGCCATCTGCTGGCAGAAATCTTTCAAGGGGTCAGTCTTCTTTCCATTGAGACCTTCAAATCTTTGGATAAGGCCCACCAATTTTGTCGAGGATAATCTCCTTTACTCAAAGTCTATTGATGTGTTAATCTTATCTAAAAAATTTCATAGAAACATCTAGAATGGGTTTGACCAAATATGTGGGTAGCTTGGCCCAGTCAAGTTGACCCATGGAGTTGCCCACCATGGAGTCTGTGGTTCTGAGTGGTGGGCTGTCTGGCCCAGCGTGCCAGAGCAGGCTTGCTCCCCTTGCAGAAGAGTGAGTTACCAAGGGGTTCAGTAGATTAGGGAAGACGCTCTGATCTTCCTCCACCTGCCATTTCCTCCCAAGAGATGGAATGGACTGTAATGGTAAAGTTTCTTGGTACACGTGCAGCATTCAGAGAGCAGAAGGAGCCTCTTCCGTTACTTCTGTTGCCCAGAAAATCATTCTCACTGCTGAGTTTATGGTGGAATCACAGTTGGACCCACAGCCAAGCCCGGGGTTTCCTTTCCCTGCCTCTTGACTGAGGGGTCTCTGATGGCCATTACTTTGACATAAATAGCCAAGTCAAAGTGAAGTCAGTAGTGACCGTCCACCTTGATTAATGGAATTCCTTCCCATAAAACTGGTATGCTTGACTTATTTTCTTCTAAAGACTGTATGATAATATTTCAGCAGTTCAGGAACATGGAGACAAACCACGGCCCACCACCCTAGCGCGGTGGTACACCCTTCCAAGTAGTCTCTTCTAGTTCTTTCCCATTCAGGTACATTTGCTTGCATAATTATTGCAGTGTGCATATATTTTACCCTTTCCCCATTATATCCAAAGCTATGTATCATGAGTTCATTTCCATGTCTTTTAGTCTTTATGGAGACATAACATTCCATCAAAGGATGTACCATAATTCAATTAACCAATTCCTATTGTTTCAAGTCGGGGTTGCCTGCAATCTCTTCCTGTTATAAATCACACTGCTGTGGTTTGTTTTTCTTTAGGATAAATTTCTAAAAACAGGATCACTGAACCAAAGAACATGAATATTTTTATGGCCCTTGATGGATACTGTTTTCATTGGATTTGATTGGATTGCATGTGTTTTTCTGTTTTTGTTGTTACTTTTGGTTATCCTGACTCTTTGGTAATGACCTTATGTCACCACCCTGGTTACCATGCCAAGTTACCATGCCAAGGCAGTGCACCCAGAGCCATCCCTGTCCCCGATTCCTTTGGTCATATCTTTCTGACAAAAATATTCTTTGAGGCTAAAAATGTCCTTGCCTAGTCCTTGCTTGAGAGAGATTTATAGCTTGGAAAATCTGAGTACATCTCGGCAGCCATTTTTCAACGGAGAGTGGAAAAAAACCACATTTCACACTTAAGAGGCAATTTGGGATTTATTTTTGGTTCCTCGATAATCCTGGGAGACTTTGAAATGCTTAACGTCTCATTGCTTCCCAACAGAAGAGTCCAAGGTGGGATGTTTAGAGAACGGTGATTAGAATTTGGAGCAAACACTTTAGAATGGTGCTATTACCTCTTTAAAAAGAGCTCTTTGTATTATTATTATTATTATTATTTTTTGCAATATTTGAAGTTTCTATTTGGACATTAAAGTGGCATAGTTTTGTTTTGTTGGGTAGATTCTGGTAAGTATGTTTGTAGTTCTCATCTTGGAACAAGGAAGTATTATACTTTAAGAAGTAACTTTAAAAATCGCTCTTAGGCATGGTTCTAAACTTAAGTATGACGAAGGAAAGGAGACAATTAGGTTTTGGGGAAATTATTTATATTTACATCTATATTTTTTGGGACATATCCTATAAACGTGACAATGTAGTAGGTGGCCTTTTGTGCTGGCATCTTTCATTCACTTAGCATTATGTTTTTGGAGTTTATCCATGATGTGGCATATATCAGGCCTTTGTTCTTTTTTATGGTTAAATAATATTCCACTGTGCCACAATATGCCACATGACATTCACCCATTCAGTAGTTGCTGAACATTTGGCTGCACTTTTGGGCTAGCATGAATAATGCTGCAATGAATTTTGCTGTGGTAATTTGGGGGCTCTGTTTTCATTTCCCTGGGACGCATATGTGGGGGTGGAGTTACTGAGTTGCAAGGTAACTCCAAGTTCAGCTTTTAAATGCTGCCCATGTGCCCTGGTGGCTCAAGTGTCGAGGTGAGTGAAGGTATTAAGTCAGTGTCAGCTTGGGCAGAGTGACTGCCCACCCCCCACCTGTGGGGGCAGAAGAGTGCACTGGTAGAGGAGACCCTTAGCCCAGGAGGCTCCCACCTGGATGGTTTCATAATAAACTGTTCATTTCAATACTCTTTTTTGTTGGTATCATATTTGTATAATTGTGAAATTGTTGGAGGACATTATGGTCCGAGAGTTTTGATGTGATTCATGTGCAGCTCTTCCTATAATTCTGAAAGCCTGGTTTACTTTTTAGGAATTAGTTTTTCAGTTGGAATACAAATGCCACACCCATAAAGCTTTCTTTCTCAATAAATATCCTGTGGAGCCTTCTTACAAAAACACTTTCTGTGGCTGCCTTCGGCTGAATAGCCTAATGTTGATTCCTGGAGACCCCACGAGGAGGACCCACAGTTACCAAATGCTTGAACGCTCCCTGGATCTGCTGCGAATCTGACGACTCTAAGACAATGGTTTATTTTAAGCAAAATCCCTTTCATAACATGGGCTGCAGTGTTTTGAGAACATTTCTGAAATGAACATTTAATAAGTTGGCGAAGACATGCTCTAAGCATGTTAATGTTACTATTGGATGCTTAAGTTTTCACTTTTAAACTTCTAAATATGAATAGCTTAGGAATTTGATCTTAACTTTGGTATTGAACCTAAAATGATTAATTCACATGAATGTTGGCCATGAGGATCCGTTTTCCTATTTTTTTTTTTTTAGTAGAAAGATGATATTAGCTGCTGTAATTATATCCCTAGGTGGCATTAACCACAGAATTGAAGGTTTGGTTTCCCCCTGGCAAGCAAACCTCGGTTTTTGACTTGACGCTCGTAGGGCTCGGTTGTATAATCACGCTACATGTGAAGGGTGGAAATTAGAGTGTAGGGTTGCTGATTTATATCCCATGAGCTGAGTTTTCCTGTGCCAGCCCAGAAAGATCTTACCATTGCTGAAGTGCTCAGCTCTTCTGTGGCTTCGACAGACCCTGCAAGTCATCCAGGAGGCTTTGGAACATTCCAGCGCAAGGTCTAATTATGGATGTAGTGATTGCTGAGCATTTAAAGCAAAAGCCCCAAATACCAAGCCTGGACCTTCTTGTTTTTAAATTAAAAGGTCAGTAACCCAATGTCAACCATTTCAGACAGCTTGGGCTATATCTCTAAGAAATAATCAAAGTCAGCAAGAAAAAACAAACCCTGGCCGTCCCTTTGCCCTAAGTGGAGAAACCCAGTTGTCTCATGCATTGTAACTGACATGATTTGACATGCTCATTTTTTTTTCTTTTTAGTCTTTGGGTTTTGAATAATTGCTTCTTGCAGAAAGCCTGTATTTTCTGTACTCTGTGGTTACCAAGTTGTACTTGACTTTTAAAAGAGAGTCAAAGGAACGTATCCTTGTGAGAAATTGCTGCTTTGTGGAGAACAAATGAGAGGTTTCGTGATCTTTGAAGCCAGGAAGGCCAAATCTGGCCTAGAAACTCCATCACCAGCCTGTTTTATGTTCTGAAAAAGAAGAGCTAGGGGGAGAGACAGGCTTTAGCTGAGGATTTGCCCCGCTCTGGTTTGGAAACCAGGGAATTCTCCTTGGCCATTCAGGGAGCAGGGCGGGCTGGCAGGCAGCTGCTGACCTCTGTAGTCCAGGGCTTCTCTATCAGGGGTCACTTGCCCCCCACCCATAGGGGACGCTTGGTAAAGTCTGGAGACAGTTTTGGTTGCCACAACTGGAGGAATGCTGTTGGCATTTAGTGGTGGAGTCCTGGAGGCAGTGGGGACCCACCTGGAGGGGTTGTATCTCCGACCAGGGGTGACGTTTCCTGCTCTGCTGTCCCCAGAGGGGTGGAGATCAGAGAGCAGAGCCAGCATCTCTCGGCCAGCAGAATGTTCTGGTTTGGCACCTTGTTCTTTGGCACTGCTCCAACAGGGTGCGTTGGAATCACAAGAAACACGAAGCAAGCTCCCTACCTGGAGGAGAGGCCGGGAGCAGCCAGTGGAAACCACACGCACCACCGGGTCACACAACCGCAGCTTCTCCCGTGCTGCTCAGCACGTCGTCGCTGGCGGGCGAGACCCGGCAGGCCTGGACCGCTTCCCTTCCTTTCTTTGTCAAATCTTTCATAAAATGCTTTTGCCCCAGGTTACCTTTCTTCTTTTGGGGGGTGGTTTAAAGAGTGTGTTGTCTTGGTGAAGAGTTACTCCTTAAGCCCTTACCTTTCTTGGAAGGGAAACACGCGGATGGATGCGTGGATTAGGATGTCATTCAGAGACCTGTTCAGAACCTTGTGGCTGGGGCGCGGTTCTCCACTTTTTCTCAGCTGTGGGGCGTGGAATTGCTCAAGTCTGTTTTCTAGAATCCACCTGTCCCAGCACTCTGGGGTCACCTACCATCCACCAACGAGGGTGTGGCCAGCTGACCCCTCCCTGTGTCTGAACCCCCACTCTGCCGTGTGAGCCCCACTGACTCCTGTGACTTCTCCAAGCAGGAAAACTGAAGGAAGTGCCCTCATAGTAACGTACTCGTGACTCTAGCTGACATCCCTTCTCCATTTTTCAACATCAGGCTCCACGGGTGATTGTCCCCTGTGCTTGTTTGAGAAATTCAAGGTGGGGGGTTGGGCAGGGTGAGGAGAAGTCTTGGGACCTGGACATCTTCATTTCCTTTACATACCCAAATGAGCCAACCCTGGTTAGCCCTCTCATCGGGAAATATTTATTTCTCTGCTCTATGCTAGTCATAATGAGGACTGAAAGAATGAATTAAGTGTGATTTCTTTCCTGTGCTTTGTTACAATTATTTAATTTTCAAAAACAACCCTATGAATGGGGAACTGTTGTAGTCTTTGTTTTGCAGATGAGGAAGCAGAGGCTTAAGAAATCAAGCAATGCATCAAAGGTTACAGAACTCTATGTCAGGATTTGAACTTGACAGATAGCTCTATAATTTCTAGATTCTGCCATAGAGGAGACCTTCTAAAATGTCCCTGGGCTGAAATTTTATCCACACCCTGAGTGGAGGTGTGAGGTGTGCACTTAACCTTCCTCGTTCAAAGACACAGACTGAGGAAGCTGACCCTTAAACCTCAGGGACCCTAATGTGTGTGCCATGGCCAAGGGGACTCTGCCATCCACCGGCATGTCTAGCTGCACTCCTTGAAGAAACCACATCTTGTTCAGTGAGTAGTTCTGATGCTTACAGATAGTGTTCCATCTTGGGTCTAAATGCAATCCATCTAATTCACTGTGGCACTCGGCTGAAGAAATAGGAAACTGCTTGAATGTTGGAGGAAGTGCCCTCATACTAATGTACTCATGGTTTAGCTCCACCACCCAGCTGCCCCCGGTGGCCTCTGGGCACTTTGACTGTGGCTAGTTCAGGTTCAAATGTGCAGTTCAAGTTAAAAATGCACACTGGATCTTAAAGACTTAGCACAAAGAAGTAAAATACTTAATTACCACAAAACTCAGGTGCTCCGTACAGCTTTGGATTGTAGGGCATTAAGAAGGAAGGGCTCAAAGGATATCCCAATGGAGAGATGAGGTCCCCAACGCAGTGAGTGCCCTGTCCAACCTCCCAGCCACCCATGTCTCTCCAGCCCAGTGCTCCTCATTGCAGTTAGAGAACTGGCCACCGAGAAGCAACCCACAGTGCTTAAGCAACTACAGTGGACCCCACGACGCCATGCATAAGCACACCTCCTCTCCCCGATGAGCTGGAGATCTGTCTTAAACAAGTCCCCCAGATTTTTATTAGGCAGCTGGTTTGGATGGTACTTCTCATGTATTCTTCCTCAGTGTGTCTCCCGTGCTCCTGTCTTGCATGAGCACCTCCAGCCGCTCTGTTGACAGTTAACTACCTGCACTTTGCCCAAAGCCTCCACCTCACAGCCTGGGTAAGTTTTCCAATGCCATTTTCAGTTCCTCCACTGATACCTTTCACTCCAGCCACTCCAAATGGTGCTAAGAGAACTGTCAACAGTCCATGTTGTTCAGCAACTGGCAGGGGGCCTTGGCTAGCTTGGGATTTCCAAGCACAGGTCTTAAGCCTGAGCCTGGGTACGCCCGTCTGGTCAAACCAAGGGAACTGAGGGAGCTCTCCGGGACCTGGGATGGAGTGTGCCCTTTCTCAAGTGGTGTTTGCACGTTGGTCTTGATGACTGTCTCTGTTGTTTTTGCTCGGGGTTCAACTCTGTGTGGAAGAGTTTGTTTTAAATTCTGTTACTACAAAATTGCGGACTGCTGCGCTCCCAGAGGCACGGGATCTCCAAGGGGCTGTGTGCTTTCTGCGGGACTTTCTGTCCTGTGCTCATTTTACCCAGGGCATTTGCTGCCCTACTGTTCTCCCTGCCCCTGGAGGACAGAGGGGAGACTCTGGTTTCTTGGTACTCCCCACAGCCCATTCCTCTGTCTCAGGTGTCATTTGTCAAGGTGTGGGCCCCATGGTGTGGCTCCGAGACACCCTCTGCAGACGGGGACAAACTGTCCTCCATGTGCTCTTGGTAGTCAGTGAAGAAGTTGTAACTACCTTCTTCCTCCTCCCCACATGTAACACTCTCAGGGGCAAACAGAGACGGAAGGCCACCTCACGTGTCCCTTCCCCACCCGGATGCCTGAGCACTCAAGGAATCTGAGGTCTGTGCCTTGCATTTATTATTTCCTCATTGATTCATTCATTTGCCCAGTGTGTAAGGGACACCAGCTCTTCCTATGGTCACAACAAGGACTCACCTTTTGCCCCAAAGAGTCCCTGATTGAGTGAAATGCTCCCACTGCCTTTTAAAACCTGTGTCTCCTTCACTAAGGAAAAAATCTCATGTCCTCTTTTATCACCAGTTGAAATAAAAACGATTATTGTGACTAAAAGTAAACCAAAGCAATGATAATTTTAGATTGTGCTCCCACCTTCTTACTGGTAGTCCTTTGTCCCCCAACCCCCAGCCAGAGACACCCCCAGATGTGGAAAACTGCAGAATGTGACCACTTGAATTTGTTTCCTCTGCTATAAGGCATCAGGAACAAGCTAGGAACTGACATGCCAAGGTGACCCAGCGTGTAGCCAGTGCACATGGCTGGCACTGGTTGGGGGTTGGATGAGGGCCACTTCACCCCCTAGCTTCTCTTTCCCTCCTAGAGAGGTATTGGTTAATATAAAACTCTCAGAATGCCGGGACACCATGTGAGAAGTCCCACAGGTTGCTTTGTGGGGCCTGACCGTGCTCCAGGTGGGTCCCCAGTACGGGGGAGGAAGACATCCCGCCCAGCCAGGGCTCCAGGATCCAATGCAAGGCTCTTCAGCAGCTGTGTGCAGTCAGACCTCGTGGTGACAGAAGGCCCCTCCTCATCTGTCTCATCTTTCCTTTACTGCCTAGAGCCCTGCGCGGAACCCTTCTTTGGAGCTTCAGCAAAACCTCACCCAGGACCCCGGGGCAAGAAGAGGCTGCCTGTCCTAGTGAACAGCATTCGACATGGTGGCTAGATTACTCAGTCTAAGTTTAATAATCCTTTGAGACAGATATTATTGTGCTCATTTTGCCACATCAGAAACTGAGGGTTGAAAGTGGAGCAATCCTCCCCGCCCCCTGGCCCTAGTCATCAGCCAAGCGAGGATTTGAACCCATGTCGGCTTTCTGGATACTTGACCAACAAGCCAAGTAATGCTGCAAATAATG
Organism: Marmota monax; assembly: GCF_021218885.2. Taxonomy (NCBI): domain Eukaryota; kingdom Metazoa; phylum Chordata; class Mammalia; order Rodentia; family Sciuridae; genus Marmota; species Marmota monax. Next base: position 34,406,159 of record NW_026692881.1, on the reverse strand, counting down.
TTGCGAAGAGAATGCTTAATCTGCAAAGAAAGCAAGAGCTTCAGCAGCACGGAAACAATATTTATTGCTAGCCGATCGATATATTAGTTACAAATCAGATTACATTTTCCATAAAGCATTTCCTAAAAGGGCTCTGTGTGGCAGTGATGTTAGCAAAGCATGAATTATTTTAGTTCTTGAGAGTTACTAAACTACTTGTTGAAAATAATTACTTATTCAGACTTTCTTCTGCTTCAGAATGGCAGTTTCCTGGAAGAACTCAGGGTGAGCATTTACTATCATTTGCTAATTCAGTGGGTCACAAAAGCAATCTATTTGGCTTGCCAATATGCTAGCTTTGCCCTGGGCCCATTTATCAAAACTTGTCATGGTTTGAGCTCCCTCCATCAGAATTAATCTCAGCCCCTTCGAGCTTTAGTTCACGCTCTGCTTCTGAGCGCTTGTCCAGGACATGACTGGCACAGAGAAGTGCTCAAGGAATATCTGTTGGCTAACTGAAGCGATGTCCTCATTTCTAGGATTAATCAAAATTGTTGAATGGGACAGGGCTGCAAATGGACAGTTGTGTGTGTCCAGTGCTCGCCGTTGGCAGGCCCTGGCTGGACAATGTGAGCGCTGTACCGTCAGGTCCAGTGCCCCGCTCAGTCTTGTTCTCCCTCTTTACCTCTTCACTTCCCTCTTGGTTAAGCTCCTGGTCCAAATTGTCACCATTTTTTTTTTAATCATCCCCTTGTCTTGTCTGTCTCAATGTCTTCTGCCCTCCTCCTCCTCGGGTTACCCTGGAGATGCTGAGCCTCTTCTCATTGAAGAGCCCTTAGTTTCCCTTCTGTCCACTCTCTCCCACTACTGGATTGCGTCCACGCACAGGACTTGAGAACTTTGTCTCAGGTCAGGGCTCTCTAGTCTCACTCTCTTCTGTTTCAGAAACGCATTTCCAATTCTTTTTTTTTTTAATACTTATTTCTTTTAGTTGTAGTTGGACACAATACCTCTGTTTATTTATCTATTTATTTTTATGTGGTGCTGAGGATCGAACTTGGGGCCTTGCACGCACTAGGCAAGCACTCTACCAATGAGCCACATCCCCAGCCCTTTCCAACTTCTTACTGAATACTTTTTCCCGATTGCAAAGTCCCACAGAAGAAATGATTCATGTGTGTGGATGTGTATGAGTGTGTGTGTGTGTGTGTGTGTGTGAATGTGTGTAGTATGGTTGTGAATATGTGAATTGTGTGATGTGTGGATGTGAGTGTGTATAGTGTGTATTTATGGATGTGTGTATAGGGTGTGTGTACATGAGTCTCTCTGTGCATGAATATGAAGAGCACCTGTTTTAATCTGCAAATTCATAATGAAAACCCAGCCCATACAGCTTGGGAGAGAGAAACCATGTTAAAATGAGAACAGGTGGTGCTCTATCAGTAAAACCCAAAGGGTCTGTAAGAGACCTTGGTTACCTCCCTGTCGTCTACAGGATCGAGTCTGACCTTGGGGGTCAAAGCCTGGCCCCCCCGTCCAGCCTACCCTCTGCAGCCACACCTCCGCTCTAGATAGGAAATGGCTCTCAGGATCCTACACTGTGGCCCGTGTCACATGTGTCTTGCGGACACTTTGCCCTCCTTTTCCACCAGGCATGGGCCCTCTCCTCGTTCAGCTCAGAATCACCTCTGCTGGGACCGTCACCTGGTTTCTGGTCAGGGAACGTGTAGGCTGTGCTGTTAAATCTGAATTTCAGGTAAGCAACAGGTATGTTTTTAGGATATAATTTATTCATAGTCTCTCTGACATTCAGTTAGCTGGGTGTCGCGTGTCTTTACCAGCTCTCTCTGGCCCCCTCCCTCTGGCGGCACACCCCTCTCACTCTGCAGGAGTTACTGTTGCAAAGCTGCCTGTCTTCTCTACCAGAGCACGGGTCCCTGAGGGAAGAACTCTGTCCCCTCCCTCACCATTTCTTAATCCTGCGTCATCTACCAGGCACTGTGCTGGGGGAGGGACACCAGGCGAAGAGGACCAGACCCCGGCAAGGGCAGGCTTGGTCAACCCTGGCCCTGACCGAGGCAGTTCACGGCCCCTTGCACACAGAGCAAGGAAACCCACGTGCTCGTGTGTGTGCACGGTGCTGACCCTGCTACCACGGCATCATGTGTGGTCTCGGCCCATGGAGCCCAACACTTTTGCTATCTGCCGACCCCTGGTCCCGGGGTCTTATGGTCTAGAGAAGGAAGACAGACACAGACAGACAAAAGCACACCATCTCTCATCTCCTAAGCCTCACGGTTTCAGTGTGTGGTCTGGCAGCTGCCTGCGTGGGGGCCACCTGGGGCCTCCGCCAGTTGAAGCTGGTTTCTGGGTTGGGAGAATCTGCCCTTTTAACTGTACTTCTAGGGACTCTTCACACTGCAGTCTGAGCACAGAGGGCTTCAGGACCACCACCCTGTCCCCTGGTAAGTACTAGGCTGAAGGAGGGGAGGGCAGAGCTCTGTTCTTCAACTCTATCTCAATTCTGTCCCCGCCCCAGCCACTGGCATGGTTTGTTATGTCAGTTGGGTCATGATCTCAGCCTGTAACCCTGAAGGGGACCTCACAAAACTGACCACCAGTCCAGGCTCAGAGTGTCTAACTCGTCCTACAGGAGAAGGCTGATGGCTGCCCCATCCTGGAGCTGCATACAGTCACCCTTCAGCCTGGACACTGTCTCCCACCTCAGCGACCTTTGCCCTGAGCTGTCCTGGACTGCGTCACTCACAGCCACATAATCAAAATAGGCTCACTGGTTCCTTTATGTCCCCAAGCTCTCCTTGTGGTGCAACATGATGGGCCGACATAAAATAAATAAGAGCGACTTCAGCCCGTCCGTCCGTATTTAGAGGGCACATGCTTCCTAGTGAAAATAAGGTGTGTGACTGTGTGTTGAGACAGATGTTCACACTCGCAACTCTTGTTAGAGCACTTAAGAAAATAAATTCAAGATAAGAGAGGGAGGGCCTTGCTGGGGTCTGCATGCTTCCTGCTCCTCTGGGTGCAAAGGGAATAAAATAGTTGAATAAAATTCCCGCAGTTCCACCTAAACTTTCTTGGGAGTGCCACTGTAAATGGGGCAAGTGGGAATTTAAAAATTTTGGATTTTGGGCTGGGGATGTGGCTCAAGCGGTAGTGCACTCGCCTGGCTTGCGTGCGGCTGGGGTTCGATCCTCAGCACCACATACAAACAAAGATGTTGTGTCTGCCGAGAACTGAAAAATAAATATTAAAAAAACTCTCTCTCTCTCTCTCTCCCTTTAAAAAAAAATTTTTGGATTATCTATATAATAATTGATCCCCTAATTCACATACAAAGACCCAGGATTAACATTCTGTTGATGTACCAGCAACAACAGAAGTATTTGAGTTCTACCTCACATGGGCGGCAACGAACTTGACCCTTTGGTACTTGAATATCCCTTTTGAGTGTGGGTGCAGCCACCATCCTAAGGTAACTGAAGTGTTGGGATTCGCTGGATGAATCAAGTCCTCCCCTGTAGAGATCAGCTCCCCTAAGCCGTTCTTCTCATTGGACACAGGGAGTTATGGGTCCTGGGCACATTTCTGTGGGTGATTGTTCAGATGTCCTTTAAATGAGATGGTATTGACTAGAGAGAGTCAGCTGTAGTGTATTTAAATGAGAACTTCTCTGACAAGCTTTGGGGGAAAAAAGCAAATCCCTAAACACCACTATGCTTAATGATCTTTGAATCTTTAAAAAAATCCCCCAACCCAGGTGATTCTGTGCTTCATAACTTCTTTGACTCATATATCCCCGGTTTGTTAAATTGTTAAATTGATGACATTCCAGGCAGTTAGCTGATGCCACACTTTCCCGTGAGTGGTCTTACACCAGGTTAAAACCTAGTTCAAGTGCGCAACATTTTTTTTTTTTTAAGTACATTTGTAAGGACTTTGTGTTTCTATTTGGGGGCTTCTTTCATTTACAGAAACACCCCAGGGAGGGAAATCTGAATTAAAAATTGTCTTCTGACTTTTTTTTTCTTAGAAAGGAGCCCTAGGTTTTGCTACTAATTGCACCAGCATGGGGCTTATTAGCAGGTTTAAGCCCTATTTGAGTAAATGTTGAAGGAGGCCACAAACATTCCATGTGCAAATCTGATGTTACTGAGAAGAAATGGATCCTTCCTAATGTAATCAGGCCGAGAAGGAATCGGGTGTTGTTATACATCCAGGACACAAAATAAATACAAAAAGCAGGCCCCCTTTCCAGTCAGCTGTTCTGTATTAATAAACTTCCATCCATCACCGATGGCTGGGGATGCTGTCCAGGGCTCGAAGCCTACCCGCCTGGTGAGCCAGGTCACTTTGCTGGAGTTGCAATTTAGCTAATTTCACTACGACAGTAGCTCTGTATAATTAAAGACTCAGTAGGGTGTGTTTTTAACGCTATTAAGTCATTAAGGGTTTTTAGGGGACCAGAAAGTGCCCTCACTGCAGTAAAAAGGGTAACAAGTCCTTCTTTTTAACACAAAGAGACCAAGGAACCGCTTCTTAAAGAGTTAAAGTACCTAGCAGGGAAATGCAGTTCTCTGACATCAATTATGGAAATCAGTGCAGAATGCCCGCCACATAGGACCGCGCTCCGCCTGTCTGTCCTGGATGGAAGCGAAGACTGTGGCTGAGTCATCCAAACTGTTCTTTCTAATCAAAGCAATAAGTTCTCTGGGTCAGAACTGCCCTTTAAAAAATGTTCTCAGAGGAAAAAAAAATAGTTTTGGTGCTGAAGTCTTGTTTCTGAGTCCAATTTACCTAATTCCTGAGAAGAATAAAGATTCAATAAAGGATTTACCTGCCCAACTGGTTTAAAATAACATGTAGATATTGCTCCACAAATCTTTCAACAGCTCCGTCCTGTGAGTAAAATATGAGGCAAATGGAGGAAGGCAGAGGCTGAAAGAAAATCTATGAGCAACCAAGTTGCTGAACAACAACAACAAAATGTCTGATGAACCAGGCTGCAGTGAGGTGCACTGGATGTCTGAAAAAAGAAAAAGAAAGGCATTGACAGCCCCCAGAACGCCTGGGCAGACTGGCTCTCCAGAGGTGAGGCCGATTCCAAGGTCCATTTCGGTTCAACACACCCTGTGATGCGGATTGTCTGACCCCGTGGAGCTGGCCCAACACCAGCCTGCGAATGTCCCCAGCACCTCGGGTGGGCCTGGCTCTCCTCTCTGGGGACGCTGGGGAAGGTGTGTGTGAAGATCTTCCACGTGCTCAAGGTCGTTTGTTTAAGTTTGGTTTTTACTAGTTAAGTGCTACAGCAGTTCACAGTCAGGTCCAGAGACAAGGCTCATAAATCAAGACAATGGCCTTCGAGCACCCCCCCACCGTCCTGCAACAAGGAGGGAGCAGGGCAGTGAAAGGAGGTGTGGAGCTCCCTCAGGGAGCCTGTTCAAGGGACCCCAAAGCCACCACCAACACGTTCCTGTGGGATGTTAATGGGAGGTGACAGGGGAGGTGGTGGCAGAAGAAGACACAGGGGTCACATTAGGCCCAATGCTGGGGACCCAGATGACTGGTTGGCCCAGAGCTGGGATGTTTCAGACACGTTGAGACAGACCAGGAATGGGGAAAAAGGAAAAGATCCCCAAGAGTCCCCAAACCATCATCAAAGGCTTCACCAGAGGGGCTTCATGGTGTTTGAGGTCAAGGGTGTATGACTTGGTCTAAGGCTGACTTATGGTCACTGCAGCAGAGACCACTGGAAGGGCCCAGACAGCCAGGTGAGTTCAGCATTGGCTTGTTTCGTCTGGGGAGGGCTGTGCACCACGTCCGCATGCCGGTGGCCAGCGATCTCCGTGTAGCCGTCCAGGGACACATCAGAATGAGATTCCAGCTGCCCCCCAGACTGGCTCCAGCAAAATAGGAAAATTTTGTCCCACGGGTGCTTGACCCTGAGGCTAACCACACCTCACGGACATGCCTGCTGGGGGCTGTCATGAAGAGGAGGGACCTGGTCCAGTCAAAACCTGGATTTCTGACTTGATCCAATTAGCATGCCTGGTGTGTGGAGGTCCCCGCGGGCCAGTGGATTCTGATGACCAGAGGCAATGGAAAGTTCCCGTTCTGAGCTGGAAGTAAACCAGATGTCGCATCTGCGGGGCTGTCAGTGTTGATCCTGGTTCACATGAGGATGGCTCCCCACAGAGGTGTGGGCTAATCAAAGCCAACTGGGCGTCTGGTCCTGAGAAGAGCGGCCTCACAGCCACCCTGCCAAGATGACGCAGCCCGCAGACAGGTTCACAGGTAGCTAAAGGATTCATTCACCTTTTATTGGGGGCCTACTATGTGTCGGGCACCGTGCCAGACACTGGGGGTCCACATGAGACAGGATCCTCCTTCACAAGCCTATAAGGCCACGAGCACGGTGGCTGTGACACCTCCTCAACCAGACCTGAGCCACACATTTTGTGCCACAGTCATACTGACCTCAGGGGTTTTGCACTTGTTGCTTCTTTGCTTGGAATGACCTGGCTCTTCCCACCACTGTACGTGTCCCATCCTTCAGTACACAATCCTGTTCTTTCTCATCCTGTGTAGAGAGGGGCCTCCCTACCCAGGGTCCAAGAGACCATAGTAATATAGTAGATGTTAGATCTTAACCATATTTCCTCAATACTTTTCTTTATAGCCCTTATCACAACCTATCACTATTTTGCATTTGTCTGCCCAGTAGAACACGTTGGTCAAGAGACGTGGGCTCTGAGGGCAGGCCGCCTGGGTTCAGATCTTGATGGCTCCCTGGTTCTGTGTCTTACTTAAGCTCAGTGCCTCAGTTTCTCAATTTGTAAAGTGGAATTGATGATGATTTCCTTTTCATGCCAGTGTGATTAGGTTTCTTTTAGTTTGGATCATCTGTTCAACAAAACATTAACATATCATGAAAAGACTGAATATATAAGTTTGAGATAGGAACTATCTCAAAAATTTGTGTTCTTACTGGGTGTGGTGGTGGTGCACACCTGTCACCCCAGAGACTTGGGTTGGGGCAGGAGGGGTTTGAGTTCAAAGCCAGCCTCAGCAACTTAGTGAGGCCCTGAGCAACTTAGGTGGGCCCTGTCTCAAAATAAGAAATTTAAAAAAAAAAAAGGCTGGGGATGTGGCTGAGTGGTTAAATACCTCTGGGTTCAATCCCTAGTACCAAAAAAAAAAAAAAAGAGAGAACTTGTATTCTTACACTATGATTACTAAAATAACTATATACCTTTATTAAATGGAATAATTTACAACTCTAAAATATATTCTTCTTGCTTTGAAAATATCTAAATACAGTTCAAGAATTGGGTGAAAATAATTGCCTTACACTCTCACTAACTGGAGACTAAGGTTTACATGGTACCTGGAAATCTACGTGCAAAACACCTGAATTCAGATGATTTGATTTAATACCTGGAAAATGGCCCTTTGTAGGGTTTAATAATTTGGTAGTTCAAGATCATGAGAAGAGACCGGATAGCTGAGGCTTCTAAAACACGGCAGGTGTTGACAACACTAATAATTCATCTTATCTCACCCAGTGCTACTAGGTAACTGAAAACACAGTCAGTGATTTCTAAAAAGTGAAGCGTTATAACAGATCTGCTAAAAGTCGTTGGCAGCAGGCGATGGACTTGTAAGGGAAGGCATTTGATGATCTCACTCATCTGTGGAATCCAAAGATGCGAATCTCAGGGAAGCAGAGAAGAGCAGTTACAGAGGCTGGGGAGGGCAGAGGGAGGCGCTGGCCCAGGGGACCAAGTTAGAGAGGGACACAGAGTTCCGGGATCTAGTGGGTGCCTGTGGCTAACAATATTGTATTAAATATTTCAACAGTCCGAGAAGAGAGGATGTTTTGAATGTTCTCTCCACAAAGAAATGATGAATGTCTGAGGACATAGATCTTCTAAATACCCTGATTTGATTATTTTACTATAAACATGTGCATCCAAACATCAAACTATACACCATCCCTATGTATTAAGATTATGTGTCACTTACAAACAAAATCTTGAAAAAGAAGACATATGTTTAGAGTATTTTTGAAAGGCAGATCCTGTGGCGAGGAGAGGTCCTTTAGTCGGGAGCTGAGCCCTCACTGATGTGGTTGGTGCGCGATGGGGTGGTGGCTGTGGCCTGACACAGTTCCACTACGTTCACAGGCAATCGGAACTTTCTTTAATGTGTGCATTTTAAACAACCCATGTTGTGACTCTTGCTGTCTCAGATAATTAGAAGACCCCAGCCATCTCAGCCACTAACTGTCTCATGCTAATACGGTGGGCATTTGGCATTCTGTTGAGTTCGTTTGTTAACTGAGGCTTGTGTGCACCCTGAGGATTCTGAATATTCAGGGCACCCTTACTGGGGCACCCAGTTAGATCCATGGACTTTTACGTTCTGCTGCATAGAAATCCGTTCTTAACTCAGAAATTATGTCCATTGCCTTTAATTTCTATGCTCTTCATTCCGAGCACAATCATGCTCCTGATGTGGAACTGGTTGGCAGAGGTCGGACAGACCTATTGTTGCTGAGATTGGACGCATAGACATAGATAAGTGCTGATAGAGTCCTTGACACTTTGTGAAGTCAGTACCAGTGTTCATCTCATCCACATGTGTGAAATACTGAGGCCCAGCGTGGTGAAGTAGTTTGCTTGAGGGACTCCTTGTAGACAGAGGTTCTAGATTTGACTCTAGGTGTTCAGCCTCCAATATTCATGGTTTTAGCACTTTGCTGACCTTGGCTTTGGGTGGCCATTTTGGTCATGGGTATGTACACAGGGGAGTTGGGTAAAAATTTATGGTACCTGGGTTTATTTTCACGATGCATACTGATGTACATGCATTGGTGTGGCCCAGACTGTACCTCAAATGGGTAAGATTTTTCTCTCTTAATCTTCTTGCTGGAAATCCATGACTAGTTATTAAGGATTTTAGGTTAAGTCTTTCTCTCTTCTCTTTTTTCAAATTCAAATGTTTTTTTGAGGAGAAACAACTTGTGGAAGAAAAGTTCAAATGCCCAAGATACTTAGTTTTTGAATCAGATTTCTTCAGTCTGCAAAGCATTCTCTCAACCTCAGCTATTTTAAGATATCTCAGACAAGTTCATTAGACTGAGTCTCAGTGCAACCTTTAAAACTTTAACTTAAACATTACAACAGGCATGTATTATTTAACTCTTGTTATAGGCTATAAAATATGTACTGTAATATAAAGGAATAAAAATAATTCATGCTTACTCAAAGGTTTGTTTGCAAATGCATGAGAAATTATGATGAGCACCCGTGTTTTCCTCACAGATTATAAGCATTGTTATTTCACAGAATAATGGTTAACTTTTTTATGTCTTTGGGTGTTTATATATAAGCTTTTAAAATTTTAAAAAATATTTTTTAGTTATAGATTGATAATAATAACTTTACTTATTTATATTTATGTGGTGCCGAGGATCAAACCCAGTGCCTCATACATGCTAGGTGAGTGCTCTATCACTGAGCCATAACCCCAGCCCCTATATATAAGCTTTTTATTGATACAGAAAAAGCAGACAGATTCTAAGTACATAGTTTGATAAACTTCACAAAATGAAGTTATCCACATAACCAACAGAGCTCTACCTAGCACCCAGATCAATAAATATTAACAATCCACTATAATTTCCCTTCTGTAGACTTTCCAAAGGTCCACTGCCCTGATTGCTATTAGCATCAATTCATTTTACTTGTTTTTGAATTTTCTATAATTGGATTCAAACAGTATACATTTTTGGTGTATGGCTTCATTCTGATGGTGAAATCCATTTTTGCAATTGAGTGTGACGTTATCTTTTTTATTGCAGTATAGAATTCCATTTTAAGATTCAGTCTTCTAAATCTTATAATGTCAATTATTATATGTTGAGGGCCACAGCCGAGTCGGGATGACGCATGGCATCTTTGTCAGAAGTAGTGGTTGAGAGGTGACGCCAGCGAGCCATTAAGATGATGACTTTTGAGTTCTAGCGGAGTTCCCCGTTGAGTTCTGGTTGAGCTCTCGCAGGGATTCCTGAAGAGTTGGCGTTGGTTGGTGAAGTTCCGGTGGTGGGAGTTCCTGTTGGTGTGTGGTGTTCCTGTAGGAGCCGCGTGGGTGGCGTTAGGGAGAGTTCCCGGGGAGCGTGTGTGGAGTGTGCTGGTGGAGTTCAGAAATAAAGTTTGTTCCTGCTTGAGTGGCTCGTGATTTGTGCCCAGCCAGACTGCGGCAATTCTATAGGTATTCTGTATGTGTTAATATATATAGTTATTTCACTCTTTTGTTAATATCCTCTTTCTTAATAAGAAAGGTAATACAAAACTCAACTATAGAATCTATTAGAATCTACTTTGGGGATTTGTGTGTTTTTCCCATTACTGTCTATTGTTTTTTTTTTTTTTTTGCTTTATATATTTTGGATCTGTTATGGATTTAAAATTATATTTTAATTTTGAATTGATACTTTTATCATGAAATACCTCCCTTTAATAATATTTTAAAAGTCCACCTTGCCTAATATTAGTATTCCTAGTGTCTTTGACTTTTGCATGTCATTTTTAGTATTTTTTCCCAGAATTTACTATGTATTTCTCTGTATCATTATATTCAAGATCCCTTTCAGGTTTGTGTGTTTGTGAGAGGTGTCTTTTAATGAAAATATCTGGACCATTTACATTTAATGTAATTACCGATATTTTTGGATTTCTCTCTATACCTTTATCTTTCTATCATTTGTTTTGTATTTTCCAATTTTTAAGTTTAAAATTTTTAAAGAAAAATCATACATTGTTTCCTTCTCAGTTATCATTGCTTGTATATTCTTCATTCTCCTTTTGGTGACTAATGTACATGCATACTACAACATGCCTCTTTGACTTAACAGGATCAACACTTTTCCTCCCTTAGACAATGCTAAGATACTTGAACATTTTTGACTCTGTCATCCCCCTCCTTCCTTTTTACCATTGTCATACATTCTGACTCTACATATGTGTTAATTCCCAAGAGATGTCACAGTTATTTAGGTTCACCCACACAGTGACCATTTTCATTTCTTCCTGTATTACTTCATTTCCGTCTTGGGATCATGGTCTTCTGCCTGGAAGCAAAACAGAACAAACACAATTCCATTTAGCATTTCCTTTAACGCAGGTCTATGGGTGACTAATGCTCTTAAGTTTTGTTATTTTAGAAATGCCTTTGTTTTACCTACAGTTTTGTTTTCAGTTTTTATATCTTTTTTATTGTGGTATATGTTACATACAATAAAGAGCACAAATCTTAAGTTTATAGCTTGATTTCTTTTATAAATGTACACACCTGTTTAATCACCACCCAGATTAAGATATAGATCATTTACAGCATTCCAGCAGATTTTTTTCCATGTGTTTCTACTTTTTTAAAAAAATGCTTTAATTGCTGCATTAGAGTTATGCATAAGAGCTTGGTTCATTTTTCCATAATCATACATGCATGGAGGGGAAAGAGGAGGAACTAGGGATTGAAATGAAGCAAACTAAATTCCAGCAGACTTCCTTAGAGGTAACCAGGCAGTCTGACCCCTGGATTGGTAGGTTAGGTTAGTGTCACCTCTGTAAAAGTTTTTAATATAAAGGAACCATAGGGTAGGTACTCGTTCACCTCTCCTTGCTTCTGTAACATTGTGTCTGAGCTTCACCTGTGGTGTCTAGCAGCAGTGTGGTGTTTTATTGCTTTACAGCATTTCATGGCATGACATTTCAAATGTATCTGTCCTGGTGCTGAGGGTCATTTATGTTGTTTGCAGCTTTTGACTGTTGGAAGCAGTACTTCTGTTAATATTCTTGTTTATGTCTTCAGAGTACATAGGGCCATTCTTTTTGTGGATATGCCTGGAAATAAAACTCCTGGGTCATTTGGTGTCTGTATCTGCAGATTTCATGGCTGCTGGGGAAGAGTTTCCTTTATGGTGAAGCTCTCCACACTCGCCAGCTGCGCCCACACCTGCATCAGTGCTTGGAACCCTTGGCCTCACTGTTGCCCTTCTGGTGTGTGTATGTGGCATTCTGTTATGGTTTTAGTTTTGTGTTTCCCTGACCCTCATTAGTGTCAAAACCTCTGCATGTGCTTACTTGCCTTTGGTGAGTGCCTGTTGTGTCTTTCACCCACTTAAAAATTTGGGTTGCAAGTCTGTTTCTTGTTGCTTTGTGAGAATTCTTTACGTATTTCTGAATGTAAGTCCTTTGTGATGGGCACGTTGGCAAGTAGCTTCCACTCTGTTGCCTTGTTAACTAATGTTTTATTTTGATGAAGGGAAACTATTGAGCGAATGAAATCCAATTTATCAATCTTTCCTTTACGGTAGTGCTTTTTATATCCTAGTTAAGATCATACTGTGCTTTCATCCAGCAGCTTTGCTTTTATATCTTTTACATTAGATATAGGCCCATCTGGAATTAAATTTTATCTAGGGTGTGAAGTCCATTGTTTCCCCACATGAATGTCCAGTTAGCAGTTTATTGAAAATAGCATCCTTTCCCACTGTACTTCAGTAGCACCTCTGTCATAGATCAAGCGACCATGTGAGTATCTGGGACGATGCCCATTCTGTCCCTTGGCCTCTTGGTCTATCCTGAAACCAGAGCATTCTGTCTTAAGTGCAGGAGTACTAAAACAATACTTTAAAAATAGAGTTATATTTTTATATGTATGTATGCATTTATATATTATGTATTTTGTTATATTTTTAAAATATATGACATACATGTATATATGTACGTATATGTAAATCTATAATTATTATTATTATTTTTTTGCCACAGAGGAAATCATAGTTTGGCAATTTCTTTGAACGCACCAAAGCATCCATTCCATTCCTTCTGGATTTCCTTATTTCTCCTAGGGAGTTTTCTGTGTGTCTTATTGGATTTTTCTTTTCTTTTACCCCCTTGAAGGATCATGTGTCCCCCCACCCCCCGCCCCCAGTTTGCTTCCGTGCTTTAAGATTTTCTGCTTGAATTTGAATTTGGTTTTGGTTTTCTTACTGTCATGTGCCCCGATGTGGTTTTTCTTTGCATCTATCTTTGGGTTCTTGGCATTTCTGAAATCTGTGGCTTGATTTTTTTTTTCATTCAGTTTGGCAGAATGCTTAGCCAGTTTATCTCTTCTAATATTGCTCCTGACTGATTCCCTTCTTCCTCCCATTGCAGAGCCACATTACCTACATTTAGATGTCTCCCTCGTGTCCAGTACACCTTTCACCTGGTTTTCTGTGCTCTCTGACTCTGCGCTCTTCAGTCTTGCCTATCACCCAGTGCATCTCCTCGTCCTCTAGTTCTCTCTTTAGCTGTGTCTACTCTTCTCTAAAGCCAACTAGTAAGTTCTTAGTTGTAAGTATTTAAATTTTTTTTTTTAAGAATTTCCATTCATTTATGTTCTGGAATGTCCACTTTTCAAAATATATATGACAGTTCTTTTTTTTCTTGAGTCTGTTATTTGAAAGTCTGTGTCGGATAATTCTAACATCCAGGTTAGCTAGAGTTCTGCTTTTAGTGTAAGTTTTTGTCTTGGTTCTGTTTCTTGGTAGCATTGGGTTTATGGTGTGATGAGGTCATATTTAGTCATGCTGGGCGTTTCTGTATGAGCTCACAGGATCTTTGTGTGACGTTATCTCCCCCAGGGAGAATCCTTTCTATCATTGTGTAAGCAGTGGAAGAGTGGACTATGTCAGCCTAGTCAGCCCAGGACACCTAGTTCCTCCCTGGTGTCCTCTCATTCCCAGGATGCCATCCCCTGAGGATCTGCAATTAGTGCACAAAGTGTTTCCTACTTTTTCTGTTCTGCTCTGAAGCCCCTCTCTTTTTGGCTTCTTAGATTATTGTTCTATGCAACTTCATCAGAAAGTGCCTCTAAGAGAAATCATGGCACCTTGCTTCCCTCTGAGATCTTGCCTGTCCCCAACCCCCTCGACAACCCTGAACTCCAAGTCCTGCCTCCCCAGCCTGTGAGATTGCCTAAACCCTGTGGGCTTGTCCACCTCTTGGCCATCTCTTTGCTCTTTGTTTCTCAGCTTCTAGCTCCATGCCCCAAACTGGTAAATGTTGCCAGGGGACAAGAGATGCAGAAATGAGAGCTCACCTCAGTGAACTGCCCTTTCCCTGGGTGTTTCTTCTCGGGTCTGGCTGCCTTGGCGTTTCTCTGATACCGTTAAACAGATGGCTTCATATTTTATCTAACTTTTCTAGTGAACACTTCTGCAGATATCTACTACGACCTATTCCATCAGAACTGGAAATTTTTTTTTTGCCATCTTTAACTTTTAATAAACACATGCTGCATTCACCAACCAACCCAAAATAAGAGAAGGAAATGAACATTTAATAAAAGCGAAAAACATATGACTACCTGTATTTCTTTTCTCTATCTTTTCTCTAATGTCTTCATGCAAAACCACCTCCATGCAGGTTTTGTTCTTGTTATTTTTTATGTTAAGATAGAAAAAAGAAGATTAAATGCTACTTGGCGACTTACGTGGATGAAAGACCCTCAGCGTCTGGGAATGCTGACATTACTGCGATGAGGTCACTGGTTGCAGGGAGGGATAGCACTGCGGCTGAAGAATTCACCCCTATCTCAGTTCTGCCACAAGCAAGCCTGCTGCGGTGGAGACCCTGGATAATTTATAGGCCAAGGCAAGCTCTGCAGGTCGAGTTAGCCTTATCCCTCTTTCTGCAATGTGAATATCTCAGTGGCTCAGGAGGTCACCAGCTGTCAATCACTTCTATAGTCATCAGTTAGAGAAGCTCCATTTTAAGCAGACAGCATTTTAAAAGCCATCAAATAAGTGCAAGAAGCGTAGGAGCTCTGTCTGTCTTGTTCAGAGTGTACTTCACCTTGAGAAAACCGCACTTCCGTTTTATCCAAGAAAGAAAGCGACCATTTTCCTACTTTGGATAAGCAGTGTATACTAACCACATGTGTTCAGGGGCTCTGATGTCTGCACCAGGGATCTAAAGCACCATCCATGGTAACTCAGCAACTTAACGCTGATGGGATCAGTCAAGATGTAGCTCACTGGTTGAAGCAGTTGGAGATGACTGTGTGGGGGGTGGGGTGGGGGTTAAGTGCTACAGGAAGTTTGCCAAGAGGGGGACTGAGACATGCGGGCATCCGGAGGACTTCCCAGGGGAAGGGGGCTCCTCCAGACACCCAGCAACTCCTGGCCAGGGCTTCCAGGGATGAAATGGTGCCTGTGGCTGCCTCGTGCTTTCCACTGGCTCTTCTTCCTGCTTTGCTTCTGTGGTCTGAGCAACATGGGATGGCAAGTGCCTCTTCAGCATTCTGTGGTTTATTCCTGGGTAAGTTAATTTTCAGTACAAATGTCTTCCCAGATTTTCGGTCCCCTTGGATCATGTGTCTGCTCTCGAGGACGAGCACTTACCTGCACACATGTCCCCGTGCTACACCTCAGTTTCTCCCTGGGGGGTCATGGCTGTCAGAGGATGAATGGGAAGGCGGGGCAAGCAAAGAGTCGAGGCACCACAGCTGAGCGCTTTGAAGGGGTTTCAACGAATTAGTGGCATTGAGAGAAAATTCTTTTTAATCATTTCCTCCCTTTTTCTTGTTGGCTCCATGAATTTTTCCAGAAGGCCCTGGCCAGAGCTTTATGGAAACCAAATGATATGTTACATGAGAGAAATGAAAGATAATTGATTCAGAATATTAATTCCTCTCCTCTCTGTAGTGGAGCAGAGAGAACCCCCCCCCCCCCCCCCCCCCCCCCCCCGTCCTTGGAATCCAGAGAGGGTTTTTATTTAAGACTGACGTTAATTTGTCAAGTCATTTTAGCCTCAAGAATTGTTCTTATGTTCGGGTTCCAGCCAGGGGGCACCCTGGGTGAAGGAAGAGTAACCAGGAGGGTCTGAGGGAGGCAGGATTGGGGACCCATGTGCAAGACAGAAACCAGCGGCACTCCTCCTCGGAGACCCCTTCTCTAAGGCCCAGGACCCTGTTACTCAGGTGAAACCACTGTTGAAATGGGGTGGGGGCTGTTCTTGCAGGTTGATGCTCTTACTCCTGCGTCACCTGCCTGAGAATGTCTCCCAGCCCTGTTCCTGTTCCCTACACTGGAGAATCACTAGACTGAAGGCTGAGACGTTGGGGAAATTCCCAAACCCATCACCATCTGTGCCTCCTGGGTCTCATTTGCCTCCCTAGGGGGCCTCTGGAGGGAGCTGAGTACAGTCTGAGGCCCATTTCGGGGTGAAGGAGTCTGGGGCTGGGATTAGGGGGCTGAGCCCTATGGGAGGGAACAGTTGAGATGTAGCCTTGCCTTTTCTATTCTCAACATTTTAACTATGGATATAGCAGAGGACATGGGTGGCACTCGTAGACTAGGTGTGGGCAAACTCACTGCGTAAAGGGCCACATAGTAGGTCTTTTAGGCTTAGCAGGCGGTGTGGTTTCTGTTGCAACATTCAACTCTGTTGCCACAGTCTAGAAGCAGCCATAGATAACATGTTAAGAAACGAGTGCTGTGGTTTCCGACAAATTTACTTTGGGACACTAAAATTTGAATATCAAATCATTTTCACTTATCATGAAATATTATTTGTTGGACTTTTACCCCAACCATTTAAAAATTATTCTTTGCCTGTGGGCTGTGCAAAAGGACATGTCGGGTTGCACTTGGCTTGCAGGTTGTGGTTTGGTGACCCCTAAGTGTAGACAGGAAGATGCTGGAGGGATTCCTGCTGCCGTTGATGATAGAGTCAAGGTCTCCAAGAACCTTGAACAACTTAAATGATGGACCAAATTTAATAAAATAAAATGTCTGGGACTCACTCATTCATTTAGCAAATATGCATCGAGTATCTATGTGTGTTCTTGCCACTGGCAACATGGCAGTAAGGGACATGCCCACGGCCTGGCTATCCGGACCTGGTATTCTTTCACACTCCAAAGTCAGCTCGTCCGCTCAGCTTGGTTTGGGGCCCCTAAGAGCTAAAGTCCTCTTGCCTTCAAAGACATAGATGAAGTTCTACTCTCAAGTTCAAATACAAGAAGAGGGCCATGTTTTGTTTGAGGTCTCTGTTGATTCGGCGTGAGCTGTAGTGTGTTGCAGCAGAGATATAGCTGTATCATTGGCAGCAAAGTGGAACCATGAATACCATCTCCCATGTCTTCTCTGGCTGGCTGGTGCCCCCATGGATATCGATTTAGAAATGACGTGATTCCTTGGGCAACACCCATTTATTGAGGACTTTCTTCCTGCCAGACGCAAGGTTGAAGGACAATTTCTCAGCCATACTACAGCGTCTGAGGCTGGCCTGCTGTCCAAGGTTCTCCCTGTATTTATGATGGAGAAAAAAGTGAATTCACAGGGGTTGGGAAGAGTATGTGTGTTGCAAAATCTCAAGTCTTGATGAAACGGGCAGAACTTATGCTCCCTCCAGGTATCTTGGGGCTGCTCTTGGCGATAACACTGAGCTGATGGGGCCTGGCTCTGCTAATTTGAGTAATTCCTATTTTCCTATTTCATGAGGAAAACTTCTTAGAAGTGGAGTGGGCCCTGGATTATGTACTAATAGAATGAATTGTTATTTGGGAATTTCTCATTTCCATTGTGCAATGGACAATAATGTTCTTAATTATGACTTTGAGATCCTAAGTGGAACATTAAAAAGTAGATGTTTAATATCTTGGTGTTAAATGTCATGTTTCAATTGTTCAAAAATGATACCATTGATATGATAAATGTAATTCTTCATTAATCAGAATGTTTAGTTACCAAGTATCCATTTTGTTGCCAACCAATTTCTGTAGCAGATTACCATCTCCCTTTTGTATGGCTGTCAAAAGGAGTTACTGGTAAATAACTGAATAAGCCATCTCTTGTTCATCTGAGATACATTCCCAACCCTTGTAGCTTCCCAAGGGACTGGTAAAGTGTAGGTGACTTTGGATATCAGCCCTTTGAGAACCAAGCATATTTAACCAATTTTAAGATGCATGTTTTTGTTTTTCTGCTTTAATATTTTTGAAATCATATTTCAGTCAATAGTGTTGTAACCATTTGCAACTCTCTCCCTTCCTTCCTTCTTTCTAAACACACAAAAATGCATCTTACAATCAATGCATTTCCATTGAAGAAACACAGTCATTGTGCACCATGTAGTAGAGCTTCAGTGGATGACGGACACTGGCGTACCAGTTGTCTCATAGCATTACAATGACGTCAAAGAATTCCCAACAACTGAGTGATGTTGTAGGTGTCATGACATCACAGCAGAGCACCACAACACACCGCCTCGTCTGTGGTGATGCTGGTGTGTATAAAAGAGTATCATGTGCAGTTAAGGACAGCACATGATGTTGCTGATAACAATAGCAACTGTGTTGCTGGCTTATGTATTTACTGTGCTATTCTTTTTGTCATTATTTTAGTGTGTACTCCTTCTACTTATAAAAAGAAAATTGTTTGCTATGGTATTCTGGCTGCAGCCTCTTGCATCTCCTGTTTATGTGTCTCTGGATAGACCTGATTTTCTCTTGGACTTAATTTAATTTCGTGCTGTTTGTCATGTAGAGTCACACACATGCCCATCCCTGTGGCCTGGGCGTGGAGTGGGCTGTACCAGCTCGGAGTCTGTGTGAGCACACTCTCGTATGTTCACCCAATGATGAAATTGGTCCGGCGATGCATTTCTCAGACTCCACTCTTATTGGTGGTAACTTTGAGCGGCTTTGGTGGCCCTCATCTTTATCACTCTCTTCCCAAAGCTACCCGAAGTAAAAACAGTAGTGTTCCTTAATGTGGAAAATTGATGTTTCCTCAATCTTATATAAAAAATGGATTAGAACATCTTTATTTACTCATGACAAAAACTCTCATGAAAAAAGAATAGTATGTGTGCTGTGCAGATACAGCTTTGAGGAAAGTTTCTCCATTCAAGCCAGACTGCTGGCCCCATTCTCCCTGGAATCTGCAATGCTTCTCTAAAAGAGGGGCAACTTTGCTTTAGCTATGTCTTCACATTTTTGAGAGAAAGAGCCTCCAATTCCCCCCTTTTTCCTCAGCATACTTCCTTGCAACGCATAAAAGAGGTTCAAGGCAAGTATATTTTTGTTTCACATCAAGGTTATTTTTTGGTCACTTGCTAACTGGTGCACTACTGGAGACAAGTCCTCAGCTGCTCTTTTCATCTAAATCAGGACCAGGCAGCTTCCTGACTTATTGGTAACAGGATTATTCTGCACTTGGTCTAGCGGCTGCGAGACCCGTCCTCTCTTTGAGGGAGCCGCGGCTTGTGCGTGTGACTGGCGGTTGAATTGCTTCATACCCATCTTCCTTCTGCTCTTCATTCCGTGTAGTTCTTTTCTGAGTTCAAAGTCTCTCTCCTCCATGGGTTGTACAAACTCAGTGACATATGACTGTCCCTACATTTGTCCTACTTTCTGCTTTTGGCAGCAAACTTCATTCCTCGATTTAATTTCAAAAGACTTGGAGTCTAACTCTGTGGGATTTCTCGTGATGTCCAGGACACACAACACTGGGCTTCTCAGCCTTCACAATGGAGGGAATAAAGGAAGTCGACAGGCTTTTATAATGCACATTTTTTGTCTTTCTCTTTTTATATATATATATATATATATATATATATATATATATTTGAATTTGTTTTGTACAGTTTAATAACCATTCACTTTCTTTTCTGCATCCTTAGTGAAAAGCTTTGGACAGGAATAAACAGAAGAGGTGGTACCTGTCCATGGAAAGGTGTGCCTGACCCAAGGCTCTGCCCCGCCTAATGCAGAGCCTATAAACTCTTCATTTAATCCTTATTTGTAAAACGATAATCTTAGTCTCATAAAAGTACTATTTATTATAGAAATGGCTTTTAAAAACCCCAAAAGTATAATGAGGAAAATAAATATCATTCCAAATTCCCAGCTGCCAAACGCTGAACTTTTGGTAATTTTTCTTTGAAATTAATTGGTATTGTGTTTTATATTCTGCAATTTTCACTAGTTGTCTTTCCATGAACTATTTAAATCATTCAGAAACGTAACTTTTGATGGCTACATTTTAGTCCACCAAATGTTGACCACGTTTCCTCAACCACGTCACTATTGTTTATTTAGGTCAATCCAGTTTTTTACTTTGGTTTGTTAGTTAATATACAGTGACTACCTTGGAGCCCAGTCTTTGTCAGCCCACTATCTACATCTTTCCCTACTGGAGGAGCCAGTTAAGTTTAAAAAAATTTTTTAAAATTATTTATTTTTTTCTTCCTGCATTTTTTATTGCTACATTATAGTTGTCCATATGATGTGATTTATTCTTATATATTCATGTGTACACAATATAACAATATAACAGTTCAATATTACTCCCTGATACTCCCCCCTTTCCTCCCCTCCTACCTACCTCTCCCTACTGATCTCCCTTTGATTTTCATCAGATCCTGTCCCCGCCCCCACCCCTGACATTTCTTTTTTCCTCTCTAGCTTCCGCATATGAGAGAAAACAGACAACCACTGACCTTCTGAATTTGGATCATGCTTAGCATAATGTTCCCAGGTTCCATCCATTTTCCTGCAAATGACAATTTCATTCTTCTTAAAGGCTGGATAAAACTTCTTTGTGTGTATATACCACATTTTCTAATCCATTCATCAGTTGATAGACACCTAGGCTGGTTCCACAGTAAGCTGTTGTGAATTGTGCTGCTATTGACAGGGTATGCATGTATCACTGCAGTAAGTTGGCTTTAGTTCTTTAGAATAAACACTCAGGAGTGGAGTATCTGGGTCCTATGGTGGTTCCATGCCTACTTTTTTGAGGAGCCTCCATACTGATTTCCATAGTGGTTGTACTAATTGACAATCCCACCAATAGAGTCAAAATGTTCCTTTTTCTCCATATCCTTTCCAGCATTTTTGATTATTTGTATTCTTGATGGCTGCCATTCTGACTGGAGTGAGATGAATTCTCAGTGTAGTTTTGAATTGCATGTCCCTAAAGTTTTTAGTAAAGGTGCAGGTAGTAAACATTTCAGGCTTTTCAGGTCATGAGGTCATTTACGACTACTCCATACTTCGCTTTCAGAGCCCAAACAGCTGTAGAAAGTATGGAAATGGACATGGTTGGGTTGCAGTAAAACTTTATTTACTAAAATAGGTCTCGGGAGGTAACTAGCAATTCCCATTAGTATATGCGACTGTATGCTTATAGGCCCCAGAACCTCTTTTAGAGTTTGGCTGGTAATGAGTTATAGATCAATTGCATCATTCTCTCCCATGATTCCTTTACAGTTCATAGGTCCAAAGTCACAGCTAGCTCCAGGACAGAGGCTGGCTCCGGGCCTGTGGGTCTCCTGCTGGTCAGACAGGTCATCTCTAGGCTATAAAGCCCCAGGCAACCATCACCTGACTTTGAGCAAGTCATCAGCAGCCTGTTTACCCACATGTCAACTCTGTTTATAAGGAGTGGCTATAAAGGGCCTCGCCTATGTTTGTAACCTGCATTTGCCAGACCATCATGGGTTTAGCCTCCAGCCAGCCAGGTGACAAGCACAGAAGCAGAACAAAGGAAGAAAGCAATGAAACTAGTCAACTCTCTTCTTAGAGCTGAATCTTCCAGTTCTTAGTGGTCTGGTTCCACATCCCCAAATCCAGCTCCTTTGAACATTTGAAGTAAAGCAAGTCACTGAACCTCTGATTTTCTGATCATTTCAAACTCCACTGTAGCTGTCACGCAGTTCGCCTCAAAGGGAGAGGATCTTTGCATGTTTCTAAGCAGTGCCTAAAATCTCCAAGTGCCCTAAATTGTGGGGAATTCTCTCACTCCAGGAATACTCAAAGGAAGCTCAGGGGTGATGACATCTGGAATGTTCATGGATGCCACAAGTGCAAATAGTTGACATCAAAACCCCCAATCAGCCTGCTCTTATCCAAAGCAGGAACAAAGCTCTGGTCGACCGTGCTTTAAAGACAGGCATGGAATGTTCCCCATACACTAGGAGGTATCTCTGAACATGTACCGCCATTAAACCCTAATACTGAGCAAAAAGCCAGAGCTGGCTTTTGGGTTGTAAACTGAGATGGGATTTTTGAGCCTGAATCAGCAGTGTCTCAAGTTCTCTGGCTGCGAACTTCAACTTATTTATAATTTATTGCTCATGAGGAGGAGCTAATTTGGGGGTTATTATATTTTGTCTTGAAGCTGATATTTGAGCAAGAAGCAGTATCGTGGCCCTCCTACTCCAGGGCTTGCCAACCACAGATTTGCTTCTTTATCCTGAAAGTCAGTGGAGGAATTTCAGAGGGGAGAAGACAAATACCGGTAGAAAAATGTTAACTTAATAAAATGGAAGAAGATCAGATTTCCTCTGTTTCTGGCTGCCTCCCGCCCGAATCTTTTTGTTGACTTCTTGAAACTTCCTGTGATTTATAGGACCCCTTTCCTATAGGCCGAATGCCTTTTGATTAAGAAGTGAACCACAGCTCCCAAACCGCAAGGACAGCTGTTGTTCCAATCATCCAGAACTCTTACCACTCTTTCCCCCTCTGTTGCGTGAGGACCTCATCTTAATGCTGAAGCCGCCCCACGCACAGCAGGCCTTCCACTGCCCCAGACAACCATTGTTCCTTTGGGTCCACACCTTTGATCCACAAAGTCCTTAAAGAAGAAACTCTCTGGACTTCTTTCATGGTGGGTGGTGTTCCAATTTGTGCACTCCGAATTGTTTCCACCCTAAAACTCAATGATTATTTAAGACTCTGGGATCCTGCCAATAGCATCTCAACTACTTACAACTGTGATTCTAGTACTGTGGTTCTAGGTGGTGGGGATAGGGACTCTGTCTCTTGAAGACCATGTCAGGTGTCAAGGTTTGGGGTGGTCGTGTTGGGGAATGGGTGTGTGCTATTGAACACTAAATATCATCATCCCTGCTGGTCAGATGTTTGATTTGGTTTTGGTTTCAAAGGGCATTAGAAGAGAACTTGACGTTTTCATTTATTAAATGGGAGAACAGGGGAAGAAAGGAAGGAAAGCAGTCCCATGGGAGATGACCAAGCCATATCCTGGGTGGAAAAAGAGGTTCAGATACAAGGGGAGTCTCGGCTCTCTGCCTCCTCCGAGATTCACAGGTGGAGGATATAGGGCGGCGATCGCTGCCACCGACCTAACAGAGGATTGCCAATATGGGGGCGCTGCCTTGAGACAGACTGAACAATCAGTAGGAATTAGTAAATGGACCTGGAGCACCCGGGAGGGAAAACATATTGGGGCCGTAGCACAGGAAACTAAGAAGGCCACCATGTTATCACTGGACCTAGGGAACAGTTCATAGAAACCTGAGACATGGGATAGGCGGGTCTTGCCAAGTTGCAAGTAGCCATCCAGTGGCAGGGGTTGGCAAGCAACAGCCCACAGGCCCGTCTCGCCCGCTGCCAGAGTCCACCTGTGAAGCTCATTGGGACACAGCCAGGCCCACTTCGTTCCCCTATTGTCTCCGGCTGCTGCTGCACTGCAGTTAGAGTTGGGCTGTTGAGACAGAGACTGCAGGAACCTTAGGACTGGAAATGTTTACTCTCTGGCCCTTCACGGCAAAGGCTGGTCAATTCCTGCTCTAGCCTATGGGTCCCTGGCAGAGAGGGTATCCCAGATGGGCCTGAAGTGGGAAGACCAGGTGCATCAGAGCACATGCATGCCCTGTGCCGGGCGAGAGGACAGAGGCACGAGGGATGTTTTCTGTGTCCACTGCATTCTCCTTTGAGTTCTTGCAGTCGAGCTTCTCTGGTTGTGTTTGGTCATGATGTAGTAGACAAAGGACGTTGGCAGGGCCACTGGGGCAGATTCACTCTTTGTTTACCCACACATCTTTGGTCGAGTGAAGGTGAAATTCTGTCTGGAACTTGTGCTAAACCCTATATTTAAAATGACTGCAGTGAGGTGTAGGGACATATCCTCAGGTGACTCATGTGCTGAGGTCATCGTCCTGAGACCCAACAGAAATGAAGGCGCACTTGGGCAGCTGTGTTCTCCATAGCTGCCGAGAGGTTAAGCACGAGCCACACACCACCCCCTTGCCTCCATCACCCCAGGAGGCAGTGGGATGGTGAGAACTGTGCTGCCCATCAGGACCCTGCAGAGAGGCAGGTCACAGTGGGACCTGCAGCCCTGGGGACATTGCTCTGCCTGTTGGAGAGATGAATTGGACATTTCTAAGAATGTTTCTGGATAACAAGAGGCAAGGACCCCTGGGTGTAGTGACTCCCTCCAGTGCCAGGAAACGTGTGCTCAGTGCTGAAGATCTCACCGCTGGGGCCGGTGGGCATGGGACCTCACAGCTCTACAGTAGGTGTCTTCCAGCTCTGCTCTTTTCATGTCTCTTCCAGGTCCATCTCCTGAAACTTAGCAAAGCATGGTGGAAAGGAGGCCAGCATTCTTTCGGGCTCACATGGCAGCTAGAAGAGAGTCTTGGGACTTCTGTGCTATGGGCTTCTCTTTCCTGACCGAAAGACTTGGGCAACTAAGGGACAGGGGACGTGTGATCCCGGTGTTTACTCCTTTCAGATTTTTCTAGTTACCTTTTAGAGTCTTCAGGGTAGATCTAGCTGGAGGTTGCCGTTGGACTCAATGAAAATCTGGTGCAGACCATCGTCACCATCCACAGAGACAGGGAAAAGTGGTCATAATCAGGCTGGGACATTTAAAAATTAACAATTTTGCTGGGTATAATTCTCGTTACTCAGGATGCAGAGGCAGGAGGATTGCAAGTTCAAGGCCAGCCTCAGCAACTTAGTGAGGCCCTGTCTCAAAACAAAATAAATAAATAAAAGGGCTGCAGGTGCAGCTCAGTGGTGGAGTGCCCCTGGGTTCAATACCCAGTATTGCTAAAACAAAGAAATAAATAATTTTGCCAGTAAACAGCCCTCCAATTATATATGAGTTTGTTCTTTCCTTAAAACAGAAGTTGCGCGTCTGTCCGTGGCTCACAATTCACTGAAATCACATTGTAAAGTTTCAGAGGCTACGTTATCATCCTCACAGTCCTCTCTCATCTGTTTCCTGTCTGACAAATTCCCTTTTATGGGGGTGGGGGGCATATTTCTGTTGGAGTTGGAGCTCTGGTCTATGTCAGCTATGTTCCCCAGCTTCGGTATGATTTTGGAGCAACTGTATTCAACTGGGAACCCTTCTCAGTCTGGTCCTTGGGTGATATCAGGAACTTGTCACTTAGAAAGTTCTGCTTGATTCTGGCTCATTAGGCTCAGTGCAGATCCTGGGGACCCTCCCTGTTATTCTCCTTCCTTAGATTTTTATTTTGTTCCAGTCTCATTTACAGTCCTCTTGGAGTAGAATGTGAGTCATCTGTGCCAGTAGTTTTCAAACCAAGGCAGGTGCCTAGGACTCCTTCCAGGGGTCTGACCACGAGGGCAACATGGTATTATTGGGAAGTTCCTGGGTTTAAATATTATCAACTACTTCTTCCTGAGATCCTTTTTCTGATCTTCAAAATTTAGAATAAGTCTTGCTTTTCTTATTTGCAAAATGGAGATTTGGATTCCTACCTGGTTGATATAGGGCGTTTGAGGCACTAGTTTTTCTGATATAATGCATTGATAGAAGTGAAATATGGAAAGATGCAGGGAGACTTTGTGGCAATGATGAAGGAAGCTAGTAGAAAGCCCCAGAAAGGGCTCCATAAAGGGAGGCTTGGCTCAGGAGCCAGATGCTGCTGTATCTGCATGGGATTATCATACCTTGAAGTATGTGGGCAATAGAGTTAAGCACAATTGGGCACCACAGGTAACAGGTGCTCTTTGGTGCTTTTATTGTTTTGTTATGCGTGTAACACTCTTCAGCCAGAGCAAAATAAACATACATCCTGGTTATTTAATAACAAGGAAAAGGCCATACACCAAATCAGGGTGAAAAGACAAATAGAAGGGAACAAATATTCTCCTTGACAGGTGGCAGGCACCTACAGGGGCAGGGTCCAGGAGGATTAAGGTGGGGGGTTAAGGGATTAAAGTGAACTGCAATAAGGAACTTTCTGAACTTGAGGTCCCAAGCCAAGGGAGTCACTGTGTGGAGCCCCTCCTCTCTCCTGAGCTGATGGCCAGGGGGCAGGGATCAAGCCTCCTGTAGGGAGGAGGGCCAAAGCAATGGTGGATCTTGCTGTCCTGTGGGAAGGTGGGGTCCAGACGGGTGGGGGTGGTTCAAATGGCCTATCAGGAGGAGGTGGGAGGGTACCTCCCAGTTATGGGGTTATGAGTTACAGAGCAGAGGGAGTTGGGGTGAGTCAGGAGACACTGGGGTGGAGCCCTGAGAGAAGCCAGCCACAAAGAAGGCCAGTTGCTGCCCTGAGTCTCTGCCCGATTCTGATTCCCTTTTATGGGCCAGCTGGCCAGGAAGCAAGGGTCACTGCGTGTGGAGTCAGAGGCTGGCCCAGCAGACCCGCTTCCCCAAAGCCCCCTGGACTTGTGTGTGTTTGCATGAAGATCAACAACCATTGGCCTGATAAGGAGCTGTTGTCTTAGGGGATTTTTTTTTTTTTTTTGATGTTTTAGTTAATTTTTTCTTGTTCTGTGATTTAGGAGATTTTAAAGATCGATAGTCTGGTTATACTTCAACAGGTCCCAAATTCCTACAGGTAGGGGTACATGAGACCCCAGGAAGTTCCTCCTTGAGTGCTTGTTTGTTAAGGACTTGATAGAGATTTCCAGTCCACAGACAGCTCCTGGTTCCTTCCGCCTTTCTACTCCCCTCTCTGGAGAATCTCTCTTGGGACCCCTTGCCCTTGCTGTTAAACTGTTAGAATTGTCGCAGTAGGAATACAAGCTGCTTTAGCAACTTGCCCTGAAAAGTTCATCTTCAAAGTAACTGGGAATAAGTTCTGCTAGGCGGAGGATGGACTCACACGGTTCTATCCCGCTGGATAAGGTGGGGCCTCTTTCCCGTGTGTGGCGGGATGTGAGAGACGTCTGAGCCAGCCCAACCACACGGGGCTCCTGATTTCCCCACTGAACAGCCATCCTGGAAAAGTGAACCAGGGGCTGTCAGGAGAGCTTCCTCATGAGTGCTCACAGACCGAGAAGGAACTTCATTGTGACTATTGGAAATGTCTTGGGCCATTTTTTCTTGCTATAACATGAGGTTGGGTACTTTATAATGAAAAGAGATTTCCTTAGCTCACAGTTTTGAAGGCTGAAAGTCCAATAACCTCATCTGTCTGGCATCTTGTGAGCACCTTCTAACTATGTTACAAGATGGCAGGTGGCATCATGGTAAGAGTGTGGGAGGAGAAGTCAGATGGCAAGAGAGGAAGCAGAGACCCGGGGAGCCAGGCTTGCTCTTTCTAACAAACCACTCTTGGGAGAACTGACCCACTTCCTGAAGGCCTAACAACCCCCTCTGTAAGGTCAGCATTAGTCCCTTCCTGAGGGAAGTGTTATGGTTTAGATATGAAGTGTCCCCGAAAAGCTTGTGTGTGAGGCAATGTGACAAGGTTTACAGGTGAAATGATTGGGTTATGGGAGCCTTTATCTGGTCAGTGAATCCAGTCAGTTAATCCTGGTAGGGATTAACTGAAGGTAGGTAGGATGTGGCTGGAGGAGGTGGTCATTGGGGGTCGTGCCTTTGGGTTATATATTTTGTTCTTATTCACTTCTCTCTCTCTCTCTCTCTCTCTCTCTCTCTCTCTCTCTCTCTCTCTCTCTCTCTCCTGGTTGGTACCATGTTCCCAACTGCTTTCCTCCAATACACACTTTGGCCATGATGTTCTGCCTCACCTCAGGCCCTGAGAATGGAGTTGGCCATCCATAGACTAAGACCTATGAAACTGTGATCCCCCAAATAAACTAATTGTTCTTGTCAACTCCACTAATTGTTCTTTTCAGGTCTTTTGGTCAGGGCAGTGAAACAGCTGGCTAAAACAGAGGTCAGGACCCAGTCACTTGCTAGGTCTCCTTCTTAAAGATCCCACCAACTTCAATGTCTCACATTGGGGATCTCACTTCTGACACATGTATTTTTGGGGAACAAATCATACCCAAATCCTAGCAGGGACCCAAATATTTATTGACTTGTTTCAAAGAATGTGAAAAAGAAAGCTACCCAGGATGGCTGTGTGGTTTTAGCAACAACACAAAGACCATCTCTAGCTGCTTTTTCTTCATCTGAGGGTCCAATCTGTAGGATCAAGTAACTTAGATTATTTCTAATCAAGTCTGGGCATAAAATTAAAGCCAGATTAAGCAGTTACTATCTTAATAATTAAAATGGGTAAGAGTTAAGGTTTAGCGGGATAGGTACCAAATTGTCCTCAAGGGTTAGTCATCCTCAAAGTTTCTTGAGAAATTACCTAGTGTGTTTGCCAAAAATAGTTTAAGGCTCAGATTCCATCCCAGACCTAGGGACTCACGCTTCAGGGAGTACCCCAGAATTAGAACCACCAGGAATGTCTGAGAAACAGTGCTTCCATCTATGTACATATTCTTGAAAAATAGAAACTGTCCTTAATGTTGAGATGTTCAATTCTTTGGGATTGTCAGCAGCAGCAGAGACCCTGAAGCCTCACCTGTCAGCCCAGCTCTGCCTCTGCTCAACGCTGTGTGACTGAGTAGATCCATAGATTCCTGTCCTTCTTCATCCTTCATGTGGAAAGCTGGTGGCATCACGACCATATCTCATCTCCAGATTTCCCCCTTCTTCCCGTGGTTGGCCAGAAGATACATTTCTGGGGGTGAGGGATTAGGGAAATGGGAGCCCCACTTGGACTTTACACTCAGCTCCCTGTTCCAAGCTGTCTTGTCTGGATTCTGCAAGGTGACCTTGTGGTGCACAGTGAAGGGTTTCTGAATTATTCTTCTGCCCTTGCTCCTTTACCAGTAGGTCCCCCATCAGCCTTCATGGAGGGCGGCTGATGGGAAGGGGCCCAACGAGAAGGAGGGAGACAGCAAGGGGAGAGGGGGGAACACTGGGAGGGGGCTGGTGAAGAGGGGAGGATGGATGAAGGGCTGGTGGGGCAGAGAAGGATCAGAGGGGCCATGGGGGGCTTTGGGGGGGAGGCTGATGAATAGGGAGTCTGGGGGGGAAGGGGACCACTGGGCAGTAGGAGGTCTTTGGGGGAGCATGGCTAGGGGTGTTTAGGAAAAGGAATGATGGGGAGGGAGACTGGTTGGGGAGTGGGGTCAATGGAAGGGAGACGGGAAGGAAGCCTTCTCGGAAGGGTAGGATGTGGCTATTTCCAGGGCACTAAATATAACAGCAGCAGGTTCCATCTATCTTCCCCTTGGCTGTAACATTACCTTTGCATAAAAGGTGATGTGAATAATAAAGTATTTTAATCTCTAAGAAGGCGTAGAGCACCCTACTGCCCAACCACATCACCTGTCTAAAATGTCACGACCACACAGTCACCCAGTGGAGAACGCCGCAATCATAGGCAAAGAGCCCCCAGGAAATGCATGCTTTGAAGACTGAAGTTTCATGAAATAAAAAATAGAAGGTAGCAGCAGTATTATACACAACTTTGTGGAAAATGCATGAATTTTCCCCAATCATGCATGTTCTCAAATGTTTGTTTCTTTTTGTAGGCATTTATAAAGAGTAACAAATGAGTCCTAGAACTTTTTTGAAGCTATCTCTCATTTCTAGTTTTTGGCAGTAGATTTCTGCCTGGAGTTTAACTTCCTGACACTCAAGATACTGCAGCCACATGTTCTTTTATACTTTGCATAACTCAAGGGAGCCAATAACAGCTCATTAAAAACATCAAATTATTCTTTCTTATTTAAGAACGGTGACTATAAAAATGAGAGTTACATAGCAATTTCCCTTTATGTAAAACATCTTCCTAATTTAGTGAAAGAAGTTGGCAAATGCATTCTTTTTTTAATTGATTTTTTAAAAAATAAATGACAGCAGAATGCATTACAACTCTTATTACACATATACCGCTCAATTTTTCATATCTCTGGTTGTATATAGAGTACGTTGACACCAATCTGTGTCTTCATCCATGTACTCTGGATAATGATGTCTATCACATTCCACCATCCTTGCTAACCCCCTGCCCCCTCCCTTCCCCTCCCACCCCTCTGCCCTATCTAGAGGAATAAATGAATTCTAGATGGGGCAAATGCATTCTTAACCACAGAGATGGGAAATAATTAGCTGGTGATATTATGTGATTTGGGAAAAGCTCGTTTCCACCATAGAGAGGTGCTTTGATTTCTGTCCCCTAAGAACTGGGCTTGGGAAGCCATGACCTGGGAGTGAGTGTCTAAGGATGGAGGAGGGAAGCTCGGGTCAGTTATTCCTGAGGCTACCTAATGCCCAGGCAGGATCTACCTGCCCCTGCTACTTCCCTCACCCATGGCCTTTCCCCTGCACCCTGGCTGCCCAGAGCTGCCCCCGGGTGTTCCGACAGCAGGCTCGACCCTCCGCTCCTGCCCCCCGCTGGGCTTTCTGTTTGAGTTTTCCCACAGCCTGGCTTCCACCCTGGACACTTTTTCCTTCTGCCATCTGTAGGTTCAGCTGCTGCCAGGTCCTGGACACCCTCCCATCTTGAGACCCACCCCCCCAATTCCCATCCGGGAGCTAATATAAACTGTGGGTCCATCAGCAAAGCCCCTGCTCCTGATCATGCCCTTAGGCCTCAGCAGGACCCGAGAGCTTCGTTCTTGTCGTCCCATCTGGCAGGGAAGACACTGCCAAGTGGAGGAGCCTGGAGCTGGCCTCTGGAGGCATGGCAGTGGCGGGGCTTTGAGAAGTGTCATAGTAGAAGTGGTGACCGAGAAATTAAGGGCCAAGCCCTCAGGCATTTCAGTTTTCCTCCTGAAATTCCTGTCTCTTCCGTTGTCCAGCTCTTAGGTCAGAGCCATTGACCTTGACTGGCAATGTCAGCACAACTTCAAGCCCCCAGAGAAGGTCTAGACCCTGTGTTTGGGGGAATGGGCGGGTGGGACACAGGAGACCCTGGTCCCAGGCTGTCTTGAATCCCACTTCCCAAGGGGGACACTTTCCGTATGGGAATGGACAGCCTATCTTTAAACTGAAATGGTCTCAAGCATGGTTCCCCTGAGGGGTTCCACACCTGCCTGAGCTGCTCACTCTGGAGACAGACTCTCAAAGACGGAGCTCTGGTGTGGGCTGATGCATCCCTTCCATCTGGTTGCTATGTTTCTCCAGCCTAGGGGAAGACCTGGCGGGAGTTCTGTGCAAGGGGAGGCTCCAGGCTCCCAGGGAGAGGGTGGACCTGAGTCCACTCCGAGGAATGGTGCTCAGGGTAGTGACAGAGAAACAATGTTTGACATCAGACCAAAGAGTAAGGGTGATACTTGAAGTTCAAGCTGAAGTCGGAGCTCAGGAGTGTGGGAAGGTAGATGGGTGATGGTGTGGGGTGGAAGGGCTTGGAGTGAGGGTACAGGTGTGGAGACAAAAGGCGTGTGTTTATTGGGTATTGACCTGATGATGTAGGGGGCTGGCCTTTTTAAAGGCATAGTACAGATCTGTCTGATCTAATCATTTTGTCCTTATAGATAGCTAGCTATAATTAGAGTTACCATTTGACCTGCACTTAGTGCCCAGCATGGAGCCTGGCTCATAGCGGGTGCTTAGTACATTTCTGACACCAAGGTCTGAAGCCCCTGTGAATCTGGCCCCATCGTACTAGACCCTGTCTCCGAGTCGTAGACTCTGTCCTTCCCCCTGGTCCTCAGCAGGGGCTGTGTTGCTGCCTGGGGAAGTTCTGTTTGTTTCAATGGTGTGTCCCCAATGGTGAGAGGCTTGGGGATGCCACATGGCCCTAATACTGGGTGGTCTCTCATCATGGAAACTTGTCCCACAACATGTTGGACATTATGGAGGTGAAAACTTAGAACCAAACTTTATCTTATGTAAAATACTAAGTATTTTGTGCAGAACTTAAAATATAATCTGCAACTTCAAGGAATGCAGCTAACCATATCCAATGGAGGATGATGATACTTGGTCTTGATCAGAATCCTCCCGAGTGTTGGTCACTGTTTCTGAAATTCATGTTTTCCACAGCTACTCTGCATTGGCACCTGAGTCTCCAAAATATCCTGCATGAGTCCAACATGTATTGCTGGGCCATTCAGGTGATCCAGTGTGTACGTAACAAATAAGTACCTTGTTGAGCTCTTGTTTTAAATGTTTACTATGAAGGAAAGGCATCCACAGTTATTTCTCTTGCATCCAATGCATTCATCATCAGGGTGTGTAAGCCTCTGCTTATTAATTTCATCTTGACAGTAGATGTTCTCAGCACCAACTATTGAAATATAGATTATTTTACCCCAAATTATGTAACTTTTAATTTCTCCTAATGATACATTTAGGGCATTATTTTGTTCTGACTTTTTTGAAATGACACAGTTATGTATAGAAGCTATGCAATTCATTTCATGTTAAGGAGGATATTTTAAAGTATTTATTTTAAACAGCCAGTGTTGGGTGCAGTTGTGTTGGGGACCCTCCATTCTCTGACCCTCCTCTTTGCCTGGCTTTCCCCAGTCTAGTCTGTCTTTTAAGGGCAGCAATCTGGGATCTGACTGTTTACCACTTTGGTGATTATTGATCTGAAAACACTCGGAGATCCAGTGTCTTCAATTTGACTTAGAACAGACAATGTTCTTCTATCTTTGAAAGTAAATTATTTTCAAATTATGCTTTCTTCCATGCACCATGACTATGAGTCCTTTACTGAGCTTCCTGATGACCTTGACCCTTGGCCTCTTAGGATGAGGCACAATCTCTCCAAGCCCAGTATTTGCTGATGGACCGGGAACATGGATCAACTTGGTCCTTTATGTGGCTTTTGGGCTGTGAGGTTTTCCTTTGGCCCAAGAGGAGCATGCTGAGTTGGTCCACACTGCCCCCCACCAGGTCTCTGTAGCAAGGCTCTGTGGGAATTAGGAGAAAGCTCAGCCCCTCTGACCCTGGGGTGATAATGGAGCCCTTGATCCTTTAAAGAAGCTTGCACATTCTCTCCTGCCAAAATCATTTCATGAAAGGCAACCCCCTTCTTCAAGGGCTGCTCCCTCAACCTTTGAATTCAGGGTCCTGTGGCAGAGTGCCAACGCTGTCTACTTCCACCCCCGGCCCTGCTCTACTGGGTGGAGTCACGGCCTCTCCATGGGGGCAGAGAGACAGGACTGAACAGGGAAGGTAGAGCAGGTGAACCCGTCCCAAGGCTGGCTCCACCTCCTTACGTCCAGGACTCTTACACCCTCTGTGTGGTGAGACCCTCTTTAACCTCTTACTGCTTTTCTGCTTCAGAACAGAGCATGATTCCACGGCTGTCCCATCTCCATCCATTCCCCTTCTGCTCCCTGTGGGTGAAGGACTTGCTTCCTGGAGGTGCTGGGTGCCCAGGTGCAACTGGAGCATTCGTGCGTCTTCAGGGATGGTATCTTTGCTTTTTTACACACTCAGCAAGAGCTGCCACGGTCTGGGCTGCGTGATTTCCTAGGCTTTGGGGATACTGAGGGGAGCAAATGCACCATCTCCTCCCCTGCAACTTTCCAAAGTAAAGCAAATGAAATAATGAAAACAGGGGCAAGTGATATGAGGGAAACTGCAGGAAGTGGTGAAAAAAACAATCGATTCACTTCACTTGGTTGATCTAGACAGCTTCTCTAAAGAGAGGATATTGGAACTGAGACTGAGATTGTAATGTCCACATAAGGAATTGGAGAAAATACTGCAAAAAGAGGAAACAACATATACAAAAGGCTCGAGGGGACAAGAGCTTGATGTGGCTGATCCCAAGGGACCCAATGGGCCGGGTCAGGGATTACTCACCTAGGGAGAAAACAGGGTCCGGGGAGCTCAGGTAAAGACAGGCCTGGGCCAGATTATACAAGGTCTGTGCAGCTCAGTCTTTGGTACTTATTGCTTTAAAAGGCAAATCCTAATTCTGCTCCCTTAAAGAGTGCATCCTGCCATGAATCATTAGGGTGTGGTGGGAGTGAGGTCGTATGATGTTCAAAATTAAGACAGAAAATGGACTGTGGCCTCTCCTTGCTCTTTTCTGTATCATTTGCTCTGAAAGAAGCAGCTGCCACCATGTTGTAAAGATACCCAAGCAACCCTATGAAGAGGTCTTCAGGCTCCAGCTGCCATCTGAGGGCACCAGGAAGGAAGCAGATCCTCTAGCCCCAGTCAAGCCCCAGTCCAGTCCCAGACAACAGACCCCAAGCCCAAACTCCCCAGATAAACCACAGGAACTTTTGAGATAAAAAATGATTATGGTTTTAAGCTGCTGTGCTTTGGGGGGGAGGAAATTTGTTACACAGTATTATGTAACCGATACAACTTGGTAGGCCACATTAAGGAACTTCAAGTTTTGTAAGTGAAAAGGGAAAAGAGGAGTTTTGTAAGGACAGTTATGTTCAGATTTATTCTTCTGAAAGAATCACAATGGCTCATGCATGAGGAATAGTTTGG
This sequence comes from Marmota monax, assembly GCF_021218885.2. Classification (NCBI taxonomy): domain Eukaryota; kingdom Metazoa; phylum Chordata; class Mammalia; order Rodentia; family Sciuridae; genus Marmota; species Marmota monax. The sequence continues at coordinate 34,371,658 of NW_026692881.1, read as the reverse complement.
AGATGACTAAAAGTAGAGGAGATGGATGCTTCTCCTGTAGTTGAATCAGTCAGAATGCATTTGGCTGCAAGTGTCTGAAATTCCCAACCAAGACTGACTTAGACAATAAGAATGGTTGTTATTTCATTTTTTAAGAAGGTGTAAAGTGGCCCTGGGGGTAGTTCATGCATTGAATTGTCTGTATCATTAGGACCCTGGCTCTTTTCATCCCTGTCTTAGAGTGGGCTTTGTCCCCAGGCCAACTTTTCTCATGCAGACCAGAGAAGACGGTTGTCATGACTCTAGGTGCCATATACAGAAATGATAAAGTCCAATGGAATTAAAGGTCATTTCTTCCTAAGTGTCTCTTCTTGGGAGCATGGGATCCATTCTCTGAAGCTCTCAGTGCACATCATTGACCTGAATGGCATCACATGCCGATGGCTCACTGATTCCTGGCAAGGGGAAGGGAGAGGGACCACCACACATGGCTCAGACTACACATGATGGTGGCTGGGTATAAGATGGCGGCAGTGAGATGGAAATAAGGAGATGGATTCAAGACATGTGTTATAGAAACCAGGAGAGATAAAAGAACCATGCATGGTTCTTAGTTTTTTGGCGTGAGCAAATATGGGTGTAGAAGCATCATTTTCTCAGATTAGAAGTCTTGAGGGAGGGAAAGATTTGGGTAAGGGGGGAAACAAAGACTTTGCTATCTCTATGGACAGGGCTCATCCAGCTCAGTTTACTAACTCCCAACATACCCCTGAAGGGCACAGCACCATGACTTCCCAGTTGGATTTGCTAGTGATTGATGTCAAGTACCACAGCAGCTGGCTAAGGGAGTACCTTCAATGAGGGAAACCTTCCTAACTAAACCATAGACACAGCTTGATTTCACCTTCCAAGGAAGACTTGCTTTAATGGTCATTTCTCAAGACATTAATTGACACTGTAAATTGTAACATTTGTAGAATGGGCTTCCGTGTGTGTGCTTGGATCATTTTCTCTGCAGTGGACAATTTCATGGACTCTCTTGGCAGCCAGATGCAGTGTCCTACAACTTCTAGGAAGAATAATGACACAAGACTTTGCCCCAAGGTTATACTTTCTATTTTTAAAACTCTTTGCCACATTATGGATGGATCTGTAAATGTATGAAATCTATGTAAAAAAATCCCATGGCATTTTTATACTCTACATTACTTTAAATGGGGTCAAGACTACAGCTGTGTGTAATAAGTTAGTTGGACAAACTTTATTGAATACCTACTATGCATCAGGCTCTGTCCTAGGTACTGCTGAGTGTATGATAGCAGGTGCTCAGTCAAGATTGTTGACTGTGGAATGAATGACTAGGTTTAGATTTATTTGTCAAGGAAGTGAAGCAGGAGGCTATGATCCATGAAAAATGGCATTTTTAATCTTTGGCATGGCTCCCTCTTTCTGGAAACCATGGGGAAAATGATGTCAGCCCTTGAATCCTGAGATCTTACAAGAAAATTGACAGAGTGAGGCCTAATTGCATCTTATTGGGTGCAAGTCCTGCTCCTGGATAGGGTTGAAAGACAGTTTCTAAAATGAGGCAGAGCCTTTAAATTGGTTTGAGATTTGGTGTCCTAAGGAGAAGTCCTTCCGTAAGCCTGAACATAAATTGCAGTGACATTGGATTTGTTTGGCTGGATGTTCTATGCTTAAGTCTGCAGAGCAGCTAAATTCATTCCATCACTCTTAATATTTTTCAATTTAGTTTTATTTTTCTTAATTTATGCTCTACTACCTGAACTAATTTTATTTATTTATTTATTTATTTATTTATTTCCTGTTGAGATACTTAGGACAGTGCCAAGTACAAGGAATGAATTTGGTATCTATTTGTTTGTCTAAACGGATGAAATGCCCCCCTCTGGTTTGAAGTTTTTATGATTATTTAGCGCTTGCCCTGGATTTCAGTTGCCCTGAATATTAAATAGTAAATTGGCAGTTGATACCAACCAGACTGTAAGACCCTTGAGGCCACGGCTCTTCTCTGAAAGCCAACAATGAAAGGAATCCATTAGATACTGGTGGGTCATGAGAGGAGGTGGGTAGAAATTCGAGGGGAGGCCCTTCCTGTGACCATTGAGTTCCCCATAACCACAGACATGAACAGCTCGTGGGAGAAATACCTCTCTCTGTCATCAAGCTCACCCGCTGTAGGAGGTTGACTTCTTTCTATGCAGTGGCACTCAGCTCTGCAGCTGTGTGGCTTTGTGTGCCCTTGAGTCCTGTCATAAAGTTGTCAGTCTTGTGTGTGGCTTGGAACCGAGGTTTGCTGTCAGTCACACCCTTGGGAAATGCAGGATGGAGTTAGATTGTTGTATTTTTAAGAAAAACCAACAACCCAAAACAATGCAGAAAATGTTAAGTGATAGCATGTTCCCTCTCTCCACCCATGAGGAGGACCAGAGACTGAGGGTAGTGGAACTGCTGGGTGGACACAGTTGGAGGCAGGGACTAAGGACAGAGCTGATTGCAGTAGAATCCTGACCGCTTTGCTCTCGAAGTTGTGTGAAATGAATCAGGATAAATGTGATTAAAATTAAGAAGATGTTTTTGTTATTGGATGTCACTGGGACCATTTTTGGCTTGCTCTTTCTGCATTCAGCGTAAGACAGTGCTTACATTGTCTCCAGGGAAGCATTAAGTTCATACAGTACGTGCAATTGATGGGGTGTCCAGAATACAGACCGGTTTCCAATAGCTGGATTGTCAGAAAACTGGCAAGGTCAAAATGTGGTTTGGGGGGGTGTCTCATGGATCTCATTCTCTCAAGACACCCTTTGGAACAAGAGCCAGGATGGAGAATTACTGACTGCCTCTCCAGCAAGTTAACTTGCATTTTGAGACGCTCAGAAAACTGTCAAAATGGCTTCTGAGGTATTTTCAAAATTGTTTTGAGCTAATTTTAGATGTTTAGAAAAGTTACCAAGATAGGACAGAGTCTCAATGTATTCCTTTTCCAGTTTCTCATAAAGTTGGCATGCTATAGAGCTATTATATAGTGATCGGAATAAGGAAATGAACACTGATTCTCTATTTCAGAATCACTGTTTTTCTGCTGCTGCTCAGGACTGCACGCTGCAATGAGTTCCTTCTCCCTAGTCACCTACACCCTGTAATGTTTCGCCTGCCTTCATGACCTTGAGACTTTTGAGTATTATTGATGAGCATTTTGTAGATTACCCCTTTAGTTGGGTTTGTCTGATGTTTTCCCATGATGTCAGTGATGCCATGCAAATTTGGCAAGACAGATATAGTGCTGTATCTTTCTCAGTGCACAGTGTCATGAACTTGTCACTATGGGTTACTGTGATGTTGACCTTAATCCCATGGTTGAGGTGGTATCTGCTGGTTTTCTCTACTGCAGTGTCGCTATTGTATCCTTCGTAGTTAATAAAGATCTTGGGGGAGAGACTTTCCTGCTAAGACAATTCAGTTTCTCTCTTAACTTCACACCCATTAATCTTAGCATACCTAAGGGTCTCAGGCCTGCAAATATTATGTGGAGATTGCTTGTTGCTACCGTGAAGTTCCCTATTTCCTTCTTCCTGTCAACATTTATTCATTCAAACTCTAAGAAAGCACAGTTGTTCCCGCTCCATTCCTATTATATTTATTAACATACCTAAGTCAGAATGGATTTAAGGCTACTTATTTTATTTGATGAATTATAGTCTAATGCTATCATTATTTGTTTTGTGGCTCAAATTGCTCCTGCTTTGGCCGTGAAGAATGCCTTTAGCCTGGATCTTATATTCCTTCAATAGCCCTTACCAGTTTCTGAGTACCCCCACCCAATTTCTGGCCCTACAAGAGGTTCTTGGCTAATTTTGTACTCTCCCTGCCTTGACCCAGCAATCACTGGGTAGCATTTAAGTGGGCATATCTATGGAGTCCCACGTCATCATTTAGCCTTCAACTTTAGATTTAGTTCATTTAGAAATGGGAAATCATAGGAGACTGGATGAGCTATTATGTGGTACATGGGATCTGTCAAAGTGTGTCTCAAAAGGTAATATTAGTGATATCCATGAGAACTTGAACCTGCCTATGAAGACCGGAGATGAATTTTACAGCACAGTTGAAGGAAAGAGCTTGCAGCATGGCAGAGAGGGCTTATTGCTAGAAGACCTGGTGTGGGGGCATCCCCACCATGTTTCCCCAGGTCACACCACAACTCTACACAGGAAACAGGCTTGACAGACCATACGGCTCGCAAACTCCATGTGGGATCAAAGGAGCCTCATGTGAAAGCAGCTTTATAAACTGCACAGTGTTATTAAAAACTGTGAGATGCTGGTGTTATGGCTTCTATAAACACTTGCTCGGCATGATCATGCTGGAGTTAGAACAGCCCCGAGAGCTCCGCCCGTCCAATACCTGTTTTACAGGTAGTGACGCAGGCTGATTACTGGCCTGTTGTGTGGATTCTCTCTATTACAACATCTACCATGTAAGCAATTTTTTTTTTTATTACCAAGACTGAACATAGCTACCTTGATTTAAAAATCAAAAACAAAAACAAAACCTACTTCTAAAATAGCACTCAGATAGACTAGAGAAATGCAATGTCACTTTTACTCTCGGAAATGCTACTCTCAGCTTTTCCTCTGTCCGTTTTCACTCTTGGGCTTGGCTTTCTAATTAGGGTGGGGTCACTTCACTTCTGCAAGAAACAGCACATGATAAGGTGTCTCTGTTCCCAGAGAAAATCTCTCTGAACCTGGTTCAGGAAGGGATTTCAGTTCTGCTGCTGAAGGGGACTCCTACACACTGCCTCAGTGGCTGAGCCATGCCAGCCATCTGGATATTTGGAAACAGTTAGGCCATTGCCTGACATGTTTTCTGTTTCTATTCCAGATGTTTGAAATTATGGAGACAAAGTCTCTGTGTCCAGAATATCATGGCAGGAAAGGTTTTATTTTTTAAATCACTTGTATTCTCATAGATTTGGGCCTTCCCTCTCCATCTCCAACCTCAAAATCTTGGTTGAGAGAGCCAGGGAATTTCAGAAATGTATGTTTCATAGGGTCCTGACTCTTTGGAATATCCTGTTGAAACAGGCGTGGACCTGTGTTATAAAAATATTGGTGTTCAGTGGTCCTCATCTATGGGGCATTTGCTTTCTTCTTCCCTGTGGATATGGGCAGTTGACATTTGTGACATCCCAGTCTGCCCTCTGGCTGCAGATGGGATAGATGAATGGGCCTTGCCCATCTTGGCATTCCACCTCTGTAAATAGTCATAGCTCAGTCCTGATCATAATATTTGCATTTCTGGTTCTGGCTATGCCTGAGCTGGAGCCCAGGGCTTCACAATAAAGTGAGCCAATAGATTCCTCCTTTGTGTAAATAAATTGAGCTGAGCTTCTCTCTTGTAACCAAAAGAGTCCTCACTAATACCAGCTCCTTGTCTCAGGGACTGTTCGTCTTACCTGTCTAAAATGTAATAATGGGTCTGATCCATTGGAAGTGATCAATAAATGCATGTTGAATGAGCAAGTAGATTGGGAATAAGTACAGTATGGGTTTTGTCGGCTCAAGTATGCGGGTCTGTAGTTTCAACGTTTTGTTTCAATGATCATTTATCAAAGTACAAGAGACAAATGAGGATGGAAAGGTCTATTTTTGAATTATCAGTGGGCAGAGACATAACTCAAAGGAATCGAGGAGAGACAGGCAAAGTATCTGAATAATTCACAAACTGGATAATTAGCCCGAATGGTTAGCATGACCAGAAATTCCATTGCTCAGGATCCCTTTGTGTGGCCAATAGCTGCAATCTGTCTCATTTCATTACATCAGATTTTTAATGAGAAGGGAAGGAGAAAAAAAAAGACACTTATTTGTTAGAACTTGACTGTGGCCAGACACTCAGCTGGGTAGCAAAGCCAAGTTCAAGGGCACAACCTGGTAGGGCCTGAGCTTGGTTGAATGCTTTATTGTCACAACCTGAAGTTCTGCACAATTTTGGAACAAGAGTCCTGCCTTTTTATGTCTCACAGGGTTTTACAAATTCTGTAGCTAATTCTGCTGGACAATTTATGTTTTTCTCTATGAAACCTCATATCCTCCCGGGACATGGTAGCATTACCCCATCTTTCCAGAAGGAGGACTCAGATAAATGACTAGCCCAAGGTCATGCTGCAGAATCTGCATTTGGGCTTAGGTCTCTCTGGCTCAAGGGTCTCTGAGCTTTCCTCTGCCTCCTCTACTCAAATGCCAAACTCTGGATGTGTAATTGGATAGAAATCCCTCAAACTCTTTATTCATTCACTGGGTCAGTAATTTTTGAGAGCCTAATACTTGTCCAGCACTTTACCTACATTTATTCATTCAATAGCAGATAATTATTGAGATCTTGTTCCAAGCCCCATAACGATGCTCTGAGAATATGGTAGGGAATAAGGTAGACAGATCTTAACTTTTGTAGAGGTCACTGTTGTGTGTGTGTGTGGGGGGGGGTGTGCATGTTGGGGGAGAGATTGAAAGGAACAGGGGAAATTGTCATAAGTAAGTTAACAGATAAACTGGATAATTTAGAATGTGATAATTACAGTGAAAGAAGTAAATAAGATGTTTGATCCAGATAGGGTAAGCAGGGAATCCCTTTCTATTAAAGCTGAGACCTGAGGATTTCAATCATTGGGGAGATGATCCAAGCACAGATCAGACAAGACAAATTCCCAAAGGGCCTGGGGCTGCAAATAATTTAGCATATTGAGTTGGTTTATAGCTCTTTGAAGTAGGTACTATATAATCTGCATTTTTCAGATGAGGAAACTGAGACATAGGGAGGAAAGGAAATTTGCCAGCATCTCAGTTGGTGGGAAACTAAGAATCTGTTTTCAGAGCTGGTGCAATTGATTACTCCACCCTGGTGTCCCTGGAACAATAAGTTGATAAAGGAATTTGTTTAAATGGTGACAGCCTTGGAGGGAATAGACATAAGAATCTGAATTGAGACATCTCTGAACATAAAAATATTTATTGCAGATTTGTTTCACATTTTGCCGTCTTCTACTTTTTTTTTTCTTTTTTCCGCAGCACAATTTCTATGCCAGGAACCAACAAATCCTAGCCAAAAGTTGCAGTTTGATTTTGGGGTTGAGGGTGAGCATAAAGTAAGGTTGTATCAAGCAGAACACTCCCCCTTCTCACCTGAGTTTAGCAGATCCTTTTCTTTGAATTTGGGGGTCCCAGTTCCCTGGAAGATGAAGACTAGTCAGTGTCAGCCTGAAACTACAACATCCCACAAGATGTGCATGGATCAGCACTGAGGAAGGAGATGGGCCCAAGGTTACCTTGGATTTGGATCATGGCCTTGGAAAGCCCTGGTGTAGACCATAGTGGATTAGGAGGGCGAGCTGAGCTATGGCTGATCCCGTTTTCACATTTAACCAACAGGAAAAAGAAACAAAACAAAACAACCCAAACACATCAAAATGCCATCTTATAGCAGAAAGAACTCTTGGCATTCATTGCTTTGCTTGAAAAATTACTTTAGCTGAGTTTTGAAACTGGCAATAATAATGATGATGATTATGGGTATTTAAATATAAGACACAATCACTTAAATGGTAAATTTTAGCAATCATCATACAAGATAATAAGATGATTTAGGCCTTCAGTATATTCTTGTGATATAGCTGAATGTACTAAAATTTCCATTTGTGCTTGTTCAAACCATGAATTTCAGTGCATTATAGTTAATTATTGGGTCAGATCATTGCTTTATTGCTCTTGGCTATAAGATTTATTAAGTGAAGCATGAATAAAAAGTGATTTTAAAAGTAAGTTATAAAAATCCACATATCATAAAGCTAGAGTGAGTTTCTGCACACAAAAATAGCTACATTTGATAGTTTCAGCAAAGTCATCAGCTGTGTATTTTAAATCACAATGCTGGGTATACCACAGTAACTCAAAGAACAATTCCTTCTGACTTCTGTTGTGGAAGAAAAGAAGAGGCTCCGAGAGTCGTGTATCAGACTGTGTTTGGTAGGAAGCAGACACTCTTTCCTGGTCTTTTTCTTGGATAAGTACTAATTACTGTGTTCTTTATAAAATGCCTAATAGCTCTGCAAACATGTGGTCAGGGTTTGGATTTTCTAAGGCAGAGGTGTTTGTGTCTAGATAAATTCCTAGTTTGATTATGTTTTATTGGAGGTGCATCTGTGGCCTCTTTTTAGGAATGAATGAACGATTCATGGCGTTGTACTGTGGATGGGATCCTCTCCAAGTTTACAACTCTTCTGAGGTGGGGGATGTATGTCAGGGGTAATTTTACTGTGTGCTGTCTTTTATGAGCCCCACCCTGCCATGTGTGTTCTTATGATTAGAAGGCTTGCTTTGCATATGGGTGTCTTGTCCATGCCAAAGGGAGTCAAGCAAAGCTCACCCCATCCTGAGAGTATCTGGGCCCTGCTATCAGTTTGATGTTGACCAATCTAGGATGCTGGCTCTAGGCTGAGGGCTGCCTTCTTGTCTTTCCCTCCCTCCCTGCCTCCTTGGCTCCCTCTCTGGCCCCAGCTAACTTCACCTTTACTGTGTCCTATGCACGTAGATGTGGCCCCACTCTTAGTTTGTTCCATGTTGATAGCGTCATGGTGACCTTACAAATTCCTACTCCCCACTTGAACCAGGCTTTGCATAATGAGGCCCCTTTGGACTGCAGTTCCAGGCTCACGGCAGACTGACACCCCCAGGAGAGGTCTGTAACTGCTCAGAGCTGTGAGAAATGTCTGGTTGCTGGTTTTCACATGTGAGATGAGGCTGCGCCCACCCCAACACCAGCTCACAGCCTGGATATCATAAACAAAAAGAAATCTGAGAAAAGTGTCATGGACTCATCCTTCGGCAGAGGGAGTACACAGGAGTTCTCTGAACCCAGTTCTTTGGCAGACGGGAAAGCTCTGCTGAGCTCACCCCATCAGCCACTCCGAGAGGCAAATTGGCAACAACAACAAATTGGGTCAAAAGCAGTTTTTCTGCACGTTTCTTAAGTTGCTTTGTTTCCCAGAGAAATGAGGGAAAACCTGCAATAAAAAATGAGGACTCTTCATTCTGTGAGCGTTTAAAAACACACCTGCTCTCTAATTGCACAGATAGAAAGTGCTGTGCTCAGCAGCCTGGGTCACAATTCTGGAACACCTCCGGGCTTCCTGACTTGCTAGAATGTCCCAGTTCGTTCTCTTCTGAGGATCACAAACCAAGTCTGAGTTGTGCCCAGATGATTCTTTCCCACAGATTTCTGGGAGAGCCTTGGTGCAGCCAGGTGGCATAGATAACAGTCATCTCCTATGGCTGTCCACACGCTGATGGTGCCCACATGCTTTCTGCTCCAAAGTTTTTTGGTTTTTTTTTCTCTAATTAATCACATTACTTTTTATTTGCAAGTTCATGCTCAGGTGGGGATATGGTGGAGAGAGCACCTTCCACCCCAAGAATTGTAGGGGTTTGTGTTTCTGGGTCAACAGATGTCTTTCCTTTGCCATGGTTGGCAGGCGGCCTTTGGTGGGGGCAGCATGAGCACGGACATATTTGGTAACTTAAGGAGGAGATGGAGCAATCGGTCATCTGCCTCAGTATCGCTCAGCAAACCGTGCACACAGAGTGGCCATCTTGAATTGATTGCTCCAGAGACGCAAGTCAGCAGTGGCTTGTGCCAATCCTGCATGCCAGCAGATGGCTCCAAATGAGGTCATCGCTTTGACAGTTTCACAAAAGAGCCCCAAACAGCCTGAACAAACCCTCACACGTGTTGGTTCATCCGGAACAGTTGTGAGATGACAAATAAAGTTGGACCACAACTTTGAGAAATGTGAAACACCAACGGGGATTCCTCTCTGACTGCTCCCATCCGTGGGAGTCCCGACTGTGGCTGGAGAAGACTGGCTCCAGCGGCCTCCCAGCCTCTCATCTGCCCTGGGTGTTGGAACTGCTTGGGTGGCAGCGATTATCTGATTTGGGAGAAGACAATTATTTCAAACCTCAGTGACTGCAAGCTCCATTTAAAGGCATCTTGGCGTCTGCATGCTGATATTCTTGGAACGTTCTGTGTTTTTCACCAATTCCAAGAGTGTATGTGTAGTGAGCCACGTGACCCCAACATAGCCCTGGAAATTCGTAGAATGAAACTGTCCACTGAGACCACTTATCATCAGGGTTGGGAAATTGGGTAGCATATGTCACTCTGAGCTCTTTGTGAGGACCACCACTGTGACTTGACTTCCCGAGTGTGTGCCACCAGGCTAGCAGCACCTTGAGGGGAACACTTGGGTCTTGAGTACTGATCCAGATTAGCCAATTCCCTCATTCCAGTGTCTGAGGAAGGGGTGTTTCCTTGTTGTAGAGCTGTGTGCTCATCAGAACCAGGGTCACATTTTCCTCTTTTTCCTGATGAGGCAGGGAGAACTCTGGGCCAGAAATACGTGTTCTACCTTCACTTTCAAATTCTGGGAACTCACAAAGGCAGAAATCCAGAGGGGGCATTTGTGTCAGTGTCCTAGAGCAGTGGTAACAAAGTGGCACAAACTGGGTAGCTTAAGACAGCAAAAACTGACTCTCTCACAGCTCAGGGGCAGAAATCTGAGATGGAAGTGTTGGCAGGGCTGGACTCAGAGGCAGATCTGCCCTGGACCTCCCTCACTTCAGCTGGTTGCTGGCCATCCCAGGTATCCCTGGCTTGTGTTGGCACAACTCCCAGGTCTGCCTCTGTCTTCACATGTCCTTTTCCCTGTGTGTCTTTGGGTCCAAATTTCTCAGTCACTGAATAGGTCCCATCCTACTCCAGTATGACCTCATCTTAGCTAGTTATGTCTGTGAAGATGCTATTCCAAAATAATGTCACATTCACAGGTAGTGAGGTCAGGACGGGAACGTATCTTCTTAAGGACACAATTCCCCCTGACTCCCATGTCCATCCTAGTACCAGCCACTCGTTGCCTCCTGAGGGCATTTGGCAGGTCATGAACTTTCTAGGCCTAAGTTTCCTTTCTGGTGAGTACACTGAATTAGAAGACCTCAAATGCCACACCTTCTGAACGTAAGTTCCAATTAGATGGCTTCACTGCACATGATCCTGGGGCCCCTTCATCTGTGTGAGGATAAAGGTCAACACAGGAGGGACTTGGATGTTAAAAAGCAGCTTTCAGATTCTTTCAATAGTTCACCTCCCGACCTGGATCATGCTGGTAAAGTGTCTTGAACTGAAAACCATTAAAATACTAGGTCCTTAGACAGGTGCATGGACTCCATCATAGGCTGACATCCAAATGGCTCACATGTCCTTCTTCAGAACCGAAGTCTTAAAGACTCCATGATCTTAGACATGCTAGGGTGAAATCACCAGTCACAGAAAACCTGGGCCTAGGACTTGACCTTGCACGTGGTGCCCAGAGAGGAGGTGGAACTACAGGTGACTGGCTAAGGCAGGTCACAGCCCAGTGATGCTGTCAGTTGGTCTCTCCAGGTGAACCTCTGCTTTTCTGCTCTGTAGAGCCACAGCTTTTCTTTTGTTCCTTCTCACAGCTGGGGGATTGGGAAGCCCACCCAAAGTCTCTTAAAACGATGTCATCTCGTGCCAACTCTTTCCACACCTGCTCCACTCAGCAACCCGTGACTTATGGTGCTCCCTTTATTTTAGACCAGGGTGCATCTGGTCCAGGCTCCCGGAGCTTAGGTGCCAGCTTCACAGAGACAATGACCACTTAGACCCTGTCCTCGAGGAGATGGCAGTCTGAGGGTGACACGTCATAGCGCTAGACGTGGAGTGATGCAAGAATGGGGTCATGCCTGGTGGTTGTGGAGCCCAGCCTGGGGACAGGGAGACCTCCAGAAGGAGGACAGATGATCTCAGGGTGAGGAGAAGTCACCAACAGCCTTGCTAGGATGGTGAAACCTTCTATCCAGAGGGAGGAATGGGTAAAGCAAAGGCAGGAAGAGCCAGCCGAGCGTCCCTGTGTGGCTCCGTGTCGCTGGAATGCAAGGCCTGGGCTCATAATCCAGCTAGTCAAAGCAGAGACAGCCACCAACATGTGTCCTCTTTCCACAGCTGCTGCTTCTGAGAGCTTCAGGTGTGTCTGAGGTTGATTGTAAAGTGAAGCCTAGGCTAGCCCCCAGCCCTCATCCACTCAGAACCTCTCCAGTGCTTCTGTGTCACAGGAAAGGTTTTAAAATGCATGTGGTGACCCGTCTTTCTGGGGTTGAATGCACTTAGGAATAGTGTGGGTCTGTGTCGGGACATTCGGGGAGGGGAGGTGAGTGGGGCCAGCCCGACACAGACCGCAGAGCCTGCTACCCTGGCAGATGGGCTGACTTTAGATAGGGCCAGTCTGTGGTGGCCAGGTGGCTGGGCCTTCAGGCACCAAGTCTCAGCCTGCTTGGAAAGTGCCACCTCCTTACTTCACACACACAGGGTCAGGGAGAGTCTCCTACTAGGTGGCCGTGGCTCTCCCCGCCCCTGGGCTCTGTCCTTGATGTTGGCACAGCAAAGCTGCTTGGAGGTGCAGGGGAGAACTCAGAGCCCCTCCTCATTAAGACTGCTGGAGGCCTTTGTCCTCCACCCACCTGTCCTCTGGCCTGTCCTCCACCCACCTCTCAGGCAGTAATTCCCCTCTGGCCAGAAGTCTTCTCCTCCCTGGAAGAAACCTTAGCTCTAGGTCAAGGCCCTGCTCCACCGCACACCCTTGGAGAATCCCTCCGAAGTCCTCCTAGGGGAAGTCAGTGGGCACACCCCGTGTTCGTACCCCCTCAGCATTCTGCTCATAATAATACAAATAGCCCCTTTCCATTGACAGGCTTTGTGCTGGGCACATTGAGCAGCTGTGGCACTGTCTCTTACTACCTACCTGTGTGGCCCTGGTGTGAGCCCTGAGCTCTCTCACCTCAGGGTGCTACTGTTGATGGCCGGGTGCTGGCTGGGTCCACCACTGTACGCATGTGGCTGCCCCCACCAGTCACCGAGCTCAGCAGGAATTCTAAGGCTGAGAAATGAGGGTCTCCCCTGCTGGCAACTTTGATGCCGGGGTGCCCTGTGGCTGCAGATGCTTTCTTAGACCAGTGTGGCGGGCCAAAGACCCCAGGGTGCCAGGTCTCCTCCCCGCCTCCTCCATGGGGCAGATCTGCATTGCCACCTACAGTCTCTCCCAACCTCCATTGCTCTCCTCCTTCCCCACCCAGGAACTCTCTAGCACAGCTAGTCGTCTCCCTACCTGGTGCTCAAGGACCCACCCCGAGGGCCCTAGGGAGGGCATTTTTCTGCCTGGTGAGAGAGTGAGGCTCACGGGAGCCCAGCCGAGATCTGAAGCCGGGTCTCCTCTGCTTGCTCTTCCTGTGCTGCCTGCAGCCTCCTCCTCCTAGTGACCCTCATTCATTGTAGAGAGCTTTTCTTGCGCTTAGCCCTTCTTCTGCCAGATTCAGTGCATTGTAGGGTCTCTGTCTCTTTAGAAGCCCACTTCTTAGCTGCTTTTTGAAAGAATGCACCAAAATACCTATTCCCCAAGGTCATTTGAGCCTCACCTGCCCTAGAGGAGACCTCCTCCCTCTGCCCACAGTGGGCCACTCTCTGCCTCCGTTTGCAGGCCTCACCAGGCAGGGCTCACTGTCCCCTAGCCGGCCTGTGTTCACCTCCTGGCTCTCCAGAGGGTCCACTCAGAGTTGGCTCATTAGATGCAGGGATGGTTCCTGCCTCCTGCAGCATGCCCACACACCCCGCACAGTTGGGGCACCTAGTTGGCATCTGAGAAGTACTTTCTGATGGATGCTACTTCATGTTTAAGCTTTGCTTCTTCTCCAGCCCCTTCTGTCCCCAGCCTGCCTGTGGCGTGGGCTTCCAGGCTCCAAGGTCTTTGAGCTCCTGGGATTTGTTCTGCTCTGGAGTGTATCTTGTCCTCAGGGGTGATCTTGTCCTCAGGGGTGATCTTGTCCTTAGGGAAGCACAGAGTGTTACTGAAGGATAAAAATTATTTATTACTTTCACGTATAAATCATAGGTGTATCTTCAACACACACAAGTGTATAAGTACAGCGTACTCCTGAAATGGCTCAAATTGGAGGATCAACTCAGATATTCAACATCATTAGTGATTTTATTTAGGAGAATCATCACAATAAGTTTCAATGGAATATTGTTACGAAAAAAATGCTCAGTGAGATTAGTCTCCGGCTGATCTTCTGGGAAGTGGTATTTATAAAGAAAGGACTGAGGGGCAGTGCTGGACTAGAAAGGGGCTAGGAGTTTCTTTTGAATTTCATTTCCACGTCAAATGACATTTCAAAAGTTGCTCAGGGCTTTTACTCAGATCCTGCTTTGGGGCAGGAGGGCACTGAGGAAATTTGGAAGAGTGTGAAGCACCTGCACATGTAGCTACCTCTTGATGGCACCACTGACAGATCTCTGGATGTTTCCTTATGGGTAAAAATAATTGAACTTACTTCACTAGTTGTTCCCATTTTAAAGATGAAGAAAACTGAGGCTCAAAAGTGTAAATGTGGTGGGAAGCCAGGACGTTAACCTGGGCCTGTCCAGCTGTGAAGTCCACACACCTCTCACCATATTCTTAATGAGTCTCTTGAGAGTACTCATGGAATTTAGAGATGGCCAGGCTGAAGTCTAATTAAATTATTTAGAATTTCCTGCGTCTGTACCAAGTCATTTTGGGACTGCAGCATTTTTACTAAGAGGCTGGAATATCACAGTCTAGAAGAGCCGAGGAGGGAGGTCCAACCATAGAGCCCTGTCTTCTTGGTTCTCTTGGCCTTTAGGCCTGGGTTAATACTTTTGAAATGACAAGAAGATCATTGCGCCCTTAGTCATTGTTAATCATTTCTGCCCACACTTGGGATTTTGTAGACTACCTTAGTTCCTGTGGGGGATGAATTCAATTAAATAAATAAATCCTCAAAGAACAGAACTTTGTAGGAAACCCCTCTCCTCCCATGTGTGTGCCTAGTGGGACCTCCCCCTCCTGCTGGTGCCTGGAGCAGACGACTCATGACCACGGCAACACCATTTGGGACGTTAAAAGTCAACTTTCTAAATGAAGCCACTTAGTCACCCCTTCGAGTTCAATGGCATGGGATAGAAGAGGTAGGAGGAAGGAAAAGTGTATTTGTAGAACTTACAATGAAGCCAGGGCAGCCCTGCACATCTGCTGGACATTCACAGACTTCAGGACCTCATCCCAGGGCAGGGTCCTTTTCACACGAGGATTCTGGATCAGTATGAATTTGGTTTTGAAAATGGAGCCAATCTAAGTATTCTGGGAATGCAGGACCTTAATCTAGGATTAGGGTTTATCTGAGTGTTACCGGAGCTGATGTTGAGAAGGGGGTTCTGCAGAAAACTAGAGAAGATGGTGCTACAAGTTTGGGGGAGGGGACACTGAAGACCTTGTGTTCTCAGAAGCTCCCAAGGAAACTGCGGTAGTTCTCAAAAACTTCTGGAACAACTCCCTCCAGCTGGCTCAGTCTGCAGTAGCAAAATGGGTGACTCATAGGCTCTGGCTGAGAAGCTACTGTGGACCTCTGGTGTGCTCTAGAGAACGGCCTCCGCTCCCATCCACCCTGTAGGTCTCACTGGCAAACTTGGACATGGAACAGCACAGGGCAAAAGATTCCTAAACCTTAGATGGCGCAGAGGCTGATATGATGCAGACAAAAGCCCTTCAGCAGGGTCCCTGCAGTGCCTCCTGGTGGTCTTCAGGCTGGCCTTTTATGACCCTGCTCTCTAGTGTCATCAGTCCTGGCAAGCCTGACCTAGAGACAGCAGGCCTAGGAGCACCCCTTTCACATCCTACTTTGTTGTCCCCAGGTCCCATCCTCTCCTGGAAGCTCTCTTTGCCTCTCTTCTTAATCCCACCACATCTGCTCACCTTGGTGTCGGCTTCTCTTAGCTGTGGGCTGGATTGCTAAGTGGTCACCCGCTGGGCAGTTTCAGGGGCCATGATGTTCTTCTGGGAGGATGACCAATGCCTTGACCACATGATAGGTCCTCTCTCTGTAAAGCTAAGTGCCTTTCTTGCCCATGGTAGATAGTTGGAGTTTCTGTCTGTCCATCATCCACTCACCCTCTATGGGCCACAGCATCTCCACTCACCTTGGGAACTATCCTTCTCTCATTCCACATCCATGTGTCATGTGGTGTGATGGTTGGACTCTGTTTTGTTCCTTTCTACCACCCCTGCACCTCCTTCAGGGGACGTCACAATGAGCTGAGCTTCCCATCCCTCTGGATTTGGTGAGTGGCTCAGAGATGAGTCCGTGCTTCAGATGGGCCAGTGAGGGTCACCCCTGGAAGGTGGAAGGAACTGTGAGCAGAGTGGCTTTTGTTGGCTGTGGTGACTGGGGTGAGAGACTCCAGGCTCAAAATACTGGAGGCCTCGGGGTCTGAAGAGTGTGGGATGGAGGGTGTGCTGAGAACATCGCCAGCCCCCATTTCAGGGGAGTCTGAGTCTTCCAGCAGTAATGCCGCAGATTTAACCTCCATTCTTGACCCTCAAGCCCCAGGGATTCTTGAACCAAAAGATAAATAAAACTAACATATTACATTCAATATTTTTGCTCTATTATTTAACCGTATAAGTCTGCAGTAGCAGGAAGCCAGGCACGGTGGTGCACTCCTGTAATCCCAGAAGCTCTGGAGGCTGAGGGAGAAGGATCATGAATTCAAAGCCAGCCTCAGTAACAGTGAGGCGCTAAGCAACTCAGTGAGACCCTGTCTCTAAATAAAATACAAAATAGGGGTGGGGATGTGGCTCAGTGGTCCAGTGCCCCTGAGTTCAATCCCTAGAACCCACCCCCAACACACACAAAAGAACATACCAGGAAACAACACTGCATTGAGAAAGACAGCAGTGAGCATTTTCTATGTTTAAAAAACTTGTATGTGTTTTTAAAAATCCTTATTAATGTGCTGTATGTTCTTTCCAACAAAATGTATTTCAGTTGTGGTGCTGTAATCGGACTGGCTATTTGATCTGTAAATATACTCGTCTTTACTACAGCATTTCTATTAAAATTTTGATTTCAAATGATTAGCCTATAAATAAATGTTTAGAATGCAGGCTCCTGGAATTTGGGAATTACTTGCTTCTGTGGTTTAGCATTTGATATTCCAAAAGACTCTTTAATCTCTGAATGCTACGTTCTAAAGAATTTAAGTTGTATGTTTAAAAAATCTGCAGAAAGGCCAAAGTGAGCATGCTTCTAAGATGTGAAATAGAAGTCCAGTGTCCAGCTCAGGAGGGGTGGCCCTCCAGGTTGATCAGATCATATGGAGCAGCAGAGGGCACTGCCAACTGCATGGGAAGGGACAGTAGGGCTCTGCTGTGGAGCCAAGTTCTAAGGACACTGGTAGATCTGAGGGACATTGGTAGATTGGAGCAGACTGGAGGGTAGAAGTGGTTACTGGGTCATAGGAAGCCCCCCAAATAATTAAAGGGCCCAGGAATATCTAGTCTGGAAGGTGGTGCCCTAGAGGAGGACACGGCCATCCAATGGATGATGAGTCCCCTGCCTCTGTGTGGTTCTGGGGATGGAACAAAGCCAGTGAGCAGAAGAGGAGGAATGACCAAGTGTGGAAGTGTGGGGTGGCTGCCCGGAGGGGTCTGCCAGACCTGGCCTCCAGGACAAGCATCTGGTGAAGCAGTTAGGAGGTTGTTGGTTGGATACCTCAGTTCTGGGCCTGCTTAGTGGGTGTGTGATCCAAGCAGATGGCTGTTTGTGAATTAGGATGGTGAAAGTTCCTCCCACACAGGGAAGGTCACGAGGGTTAACTGAGATGGAAGCAAAAGTTTTCAAGAGCAGGACAGATGACAAGGACAAGGAGCACACCCCCCACAGCACCAGGCAGAGCAGGAGTAAATGTCTAATGGGGGGTCAGGTTGACCACTTGAATGAACTGAATGACAGGAGGGAATGGGTCACCTCTAACTTCTCTTCCACCTTTGAGTCTGGTGTCTCACTAAAAATAGCAGCATTTGCTTTCCCTTTGATATATATCAACTCTTTCTATTTTACATACATATGTGGCATATATACTATGTGTCTGAATATATGATATATTTCAAGGAGCAGAAAATTTAAAAAACCCAACAAAACAAAACAAAACAAAAAACCTCGCGTGATCTCACCCACCAGAAATAACCACTACTCACATTTTCTTTCAGGTTCTTTTTCTATGTGTTCATTTACACAGTTGGATCACACTAGGGACAGATTTTGTATCCTGTGTCAGTTTTCTCTCTTTGGCTCCACATTACATGACAACTTGATGGTGTTTTGAGATGCTTTTTAGTGTTTAGTTGCTCATTTATTACTTGAATCCTTTGCGTTTAGTGAGCACCTACACTGTGACAGGTCTAGAAATAGGGAGCAATGGGAAGCCGGTCTTGTCCTCCAACTACTAGGGGAAGATGCTGAGTTTATAACACTGAATAACTAGATGCTAAACAATTACAGATCTCTGTCTTCACCATCCTGATGAAACTCTCGCTCCAGATGCATGTAATCAATAGTTAACATGTGTCTCTTTTTACCCTTCGACTAGAAAATCTTCCTCAAATAACTAGTTCCTCTGCCTCAACAATGCTTGCCTCTCCCTTCGTAACCACCCTCGTAACCACCCGGATTGCTAGGAGCTGCCAGCGCACACTGAGCTCCTAGACAGGTTCCCAGACGATGCTTAATTAAATCCTTTAATTATTAGCCTCTCACTACATTCGCATCATTCCCTAGTGATTAGTGCCAGAATCACTTAGGGGAAGAAGCCAGCCGACTATCTGCCCAAATTGCGGCTTCAATTAGAGTTTTATCAGATTCAGGAAAGTTGAAATTCTGGAAATACTCGTTTTTTTAAAATACTCCCTAGCATTTAGGTTCGTATTAAGCAAGTCTTTAGGTCTTAAAAATGTGCTTTGTCCAAACTGGCAAGTTAAGCCTCAGTTTCAGATCAAACCTAAGTGTTGTATTAGCATAATCAACCTCATGGATGAGCCTAGCACTATCAAAGGTGTCTGGGAAGCACCATTTTTATGGATTTACTTATAAGATCCAAACTCTGTGCCCTGTGGAGCCTCCCATCTTTGTGTTCACAGCGGGCAGGTTGATTCAAGCTGAAAAGGGGAGAGAAGAATCAAAAACCTGGAATGGAGTTTCTGCTTGGTTATCGGTTGGCTGGTGAGCTTGTCATTCTCCTGTCTGGGCCTCAGATTACTGATCTCTAAAATAGGCCTGCCTCCCTGCAGAAGTGTCAGGATCAAAAGAGAAAGCAGCATTTCAGGTGTAAGCAGCAATGGCAACGTGAGGCCATAGGCAAGGAGTATGGAGGCCAGGAGAGGTCAAGAAACCCCGACACCTCTTGTGGGGAGAGGATCATGCCTGTGTGTCTTGTTCCTTAGCCCTTAAAACAGATTTCATTTTGGGCAGGTGGGTATGGAGACGAGAGGCAGGACTGATGTTAAAAACCTCCATTTTATGAAAGAGGAACCCTTCTCAGAGTGTCTAAAGGACCCAGGCCACCTCCCCAGTGCTCCCTGCTCCACATCTGCTCCCCTGCCCCCAATAAAATTTTAAAGCAGGAAACAAAGTGAGGCCTTCCAGTCCTGGTGTTCTGCCCTCTTTCTTCCCCTTAGAAACCAGAGCTGAGGCACTTTTTGACCCACCTGGAAGTGCTCACTCTTTTCCCTCTCCTCCTGGCCTCCTCAGAATGCTCTGTGTTTGCCACAGTGACCGCAGGTAGATGTGGCAGGAGAAAGGAAATCTATTTCACAGAGCAAAAATCTGGCAATCTAGCACAGGTTTGAGGCACAAAGGTATTTTTAAAATAATGCATTGCTTCCTTGTGTTCTGGTCTCTGGTGGGCATACCTAAAATGGCAAAGTGCCTCTCTCTCCCACCGACATCTTGTTTCTCTTGTATCTCTGCCTGACTGAAGTTTTCTCCTTAGGAATCATCACCACCTCACGCACTGGAAGATTCTTAGTCTATTTGTTTCCCCCAGCTCTTCTCCACAACTCAAGCAAGGCTGGGCTTTGCTGTGTGCTCTGCTTTATCCCCAGACCTAGCACTGGGGCTTGGGTGGTGCTCAGTAAATACTCCTCGACTAAATAAATGAGTGTGAACAACTTCCAGACTCTTCCAAACTTTGTAGGTGACTGAGTCTACCTGAAAGACTCCTTATTTATACAAAAATACTTCATTGGGAATGATTGTTCTCTGGATAAGAAGTGAGGAAACATTTGTTCAGGCTTGTTCTAAACCTGACTTAGATAAATAGCTCATTTATTCTACAGACATTTTGTGAGTGCTGTTTATGTGTCAGGTATTGTGCTGGGCACTTGGGATTGAAAAAAACGAGAAGCATACGCCTCTGCTCTCAGACTAGTTAGCAGGTGAGGCAGGTGATCATTAGGGTAGAGTGTGCCATCGACGAGGTTGGGCAAGCTGCTGAGAGGCTGTGGGAAGAGAAGCCAAGAACTCACTGGAGGAGTTGGGAGAAGGGACAGAGGAGAACCGGAGGCATTTAAGGTACAGGGAAGAACGTACCCAGGCAAGACGCCAAGAATGGGTGGTATTGCTATGCACTGCACAAAGCTTGAGTCTATGTGCAGTGTGGTAGCTTTTTGAGGGGACAAAGCAAATCCAGAGAATAAAGAGAAATACAGAGCAGGTGAAGATAGGTGGGTTTAATGGAAGAAGCAAGATGTCAGAGAGGTGTAATATGAGGCAAGGCTGTGAGAACGTGAAGGGTCTTGGGAGCCAACTGGGGAGTCTGAAGTGTCCTCTTGGTCACTGAAGGGTAATGGGATGAAAACCAGAGGGCTCAGGTAGATGGGGGAGGGGGGCAGGTGAGGAGATTCCAGAGACTTCTCCCAAGGTGACGGAGTTTTGTAAAGCTGGCAGTTTCAGCACACAGGTGAAGGCACCGCTGGTCAGGAAGGAGCTTTGCATAGAGATCATCATGGTCAGGACTTCCAGACTGGGACTAGAAGGAGTCAGAATTCATGATTAGAGGTAAGGTAAGGATCACCGAGGGAAAGTGTCTTCCAATTAGAATGAAGAGACAGATGGAAGAGAATCCTTCCAATTAGGATGAAAATCTGGTCGCAGATCTTCAAATGTTGCAGAATGATGAACTCGAATGAGGCCTGAGGATGTACCTTGAGACTATCCCTCTGAGATTCACTGGGATCCTTCCGTGGACTGTGGGTACAGTCAGATTAGGAGGAGCAAGCCTCTCAGGACAATTGTGGAGATGCAAACAGCAGTGTACAGACATTCAGGTCTTCCTGGCCCCCCGGGAAGGGCACCTCCTCAGCTGGACTCAGAGCTCTCCTCCTGTCTCCCCTGAGTATCAGGGTTACTATGTGTGCGGATATGTCAGCCATCACTCATTTTCCCATCCATCCACTCCCTCACTCAATCCTGCATCTAAGCCAGGCTATCAAAGGACACCGTGGAAGAAGGCAGACAAGACCCTCAAAGGTGAGCACGTGCCATGTTCTCCTCCAGGCTTCACCCAGTGGTCTCCTGACTTGGAAGTTCTCCTCCTGAGTACCTACCCTTCCTTCCAACACAGAGCTACCCCTAAATTTTCTGTGACGCTGACTGTGTCACCCATCTGGCCTGACACACATCTCTCTCCAGGGGTGGGTTGGAAACACGTCATAGAACACAGGCTTGGCCTAGCCATTCATGTAGGAAATATCAGTCCATTTGATAAAAATTCAATAAACCATTATAATGGAATAGTGGACCCAGAAATAAGCCTATGCAGTGACAGCCATCTGATTTTTGACAAAGGAGGTTAGAAAAATGTGTTGGAGAAAAGACATCTTCTTTAACAAACGGTGCTTGGAAAAGTGGATATCCATATGGAAAAGATTGAAACTAGATCCCCGATTCTTACCTAGAATCAAAATCAACTGAAAATGGACCAACAACCTAAGTATAAGACCTGAAACTTTGAAACTGCTAAAAGAAAACATAGGACATACTTCTAGATCTAGGCACAAGCAATGACTTCCTGAATAGGACTCTAATAGCTCAGGAAATGATAGCAAATGGGATGACATCAAATTAAAAGCTTGTGGACAGTAGAGGGAACAATTAACACAGTGAAGACAGAACCTAAAAAATGGGAGGAAAATCTTTGCCAGCTACTCTTGGGACAGAAGATTAATATCCAAAATATAGAGGAACACAAAAATCTTAACATCCTAAAAAACTAGTAATCTGATCAGTAAATGAGAGGATGAACTGAATACACACTTCTCAAAAAAAAAAAAGTACTAATGACCAATAATTATATGGAAAAAAAAAGTTTCACATCTTTTAGCCATTAAGGAAAGACAATCAAACTAGTTGAGATTCCACCTCACCCTGGTCAGAATGGTAATCATGAGAATCATCAAGAATACAAAAACAACTGGGAAATGAAATTGGCCAAATTATGTGCTTGTATGAATAGGTCCCAATGATTCCTGCTGTTATGTATAATTGTAATGCACTAAAAGAATACAAGTTATGAGGTGAGGACGTTGGGGAAAAAGGACACCTTATACGCTGTTGGTGGGAATGTACATTAGTACAACCGCTATGGAAAGCAGTCTAGAGGGGCCTCAGAAAGCTGAAAATAGAACTGCAATATGATTCAGCTATTTTTTGGCTTATATTTAAAGTCAGCATGCTATAGAGATTCCCATGTTCACCATGGCACAATTCACAAGAGTCAAAGTATGGAGCCAGACGAGGTGCCTGTCAACAGATGAATGGTTAATGAAAACATGGTCCCTATGCACTTTGGAGTTTTACTCAGCTATAAAAAAGAATGAAATCCTGTCATTTTCAGGAAAATGGATGCAACTGGAGAACATCACGTTAAGCGAAATAAACCAGACTCAGAAACACAAGTATTTGCATGGTTTTTTCTCATATGTGGAATCTAGGGGGAAAAAAAAATTCAGTGAATCAATGTGTCACTTTCTCATTTGAAAGCCTGATTTGTACATAAATTTGGGCAGATGATACCTCATCTCTGCACATCAGAGTCCTTATCGAAACTGATCCAATTCCATCTCCCTCCTCCCTCCTCCTCTAGGATTGACTGCCTAGGAATCGGTTCAGTAGGATTCAGGGTCCAAGATAGAGAAAGATTTGGTTGGCATGCTGCTTCTCTTTTTCTTTCAAGGATTTATGTCTTCAGCTTCAACTTGAATTTATATGTACTTAAACACACGGCAGCTGGTGGAGTCTCGGCGAGGCAGACTTGTTTTTTAATTAAAGCGGATCACGTGACCCCATTCTTTCCAGTCCTTTCTTCTTAAATCATCATTTATGAAGACATCATAAAAATTAATATGGTTTTCACTTGAAAGAAAGGGCAGCAGGAAGACCAAACGCGAGCATGGCTGTTCCAGTCTAGGTGGCCAGGCTTGGTGGTGTCTGGGAAGGCCACGGGGGATTGCTGCTCCCGCTCCCCACCTAGGCTATGAGGGTGGCAAAGATGGAAACAGGTGTGGGGTGCTGGGGCCTGCCCACGTGGCTGGCCAGCGCCCACCCTGGAAGGGGAGCAGCACATGCAGCTTCATTTCTGCCCCAACCCCTGGAAGGGGCTGCTTCCCACTCCCTTCTCGCCGCCTCATCCTCAGGTCGGGGAGGACAGAGTAACCTGAGTGCTCCTGATGGTGCCGAGGAGCAGGAGTGCCCCACGGCAGCCCTGACGCCGCAGACTCATTCCTTCCGTGCAATCATGCAATGGATTCATGGCCTCTTCAGATGATGAACTGGGGCAGTTGGACCCCAGCCTGCCAAGTCCCAGGGCTGAAAACCACCATTGTTTTCCTCCCAGGCAGACACACTCCAATCCCAGTTCAGGTCTCGCATCCCAGTTTATGGCACCTTGCTCACGGAATTTATCTCTGCTGTCTGCCACGTTTCATGTTCGGGCATCTTTGCAGCTGCTAACAGTAGCTCCTCATCACCGCACAGAGTTCCAGAAGCAGGGGTGCTAAGTCACATTATTGTGCACCTTACACTCAAAGAAGACTAGCCGGGGTTGGCCCCCAAGTTCTTGGGGTGCTCCTTCCACAGAAAGCCCAACCTGGGACACTGTGACACAGTCCTCTTCCTACTGGGATAAGAATTTATGTCCACTTTGGAGCAAGTGAACCACCTGAAAAAAAATATTAAATCTTTACTATTACATGATAACATTGCATTTTTAAAATATTCTCAGAAAATGATCATTTATTTTATCCTTATAAAGTACAACTATGGCATGTTCTGTAATTGAAGTGCACTGGATTATTCCCATCCTGGTAGAATCCAGTAACTGCTGGATCAGGTCTCTCCTCTCAGTGGACATACCAAGCAATTGAGGAGACAGGCCCTCATGCCCGAGGATATCAAAACTATGCAGAAGGTTTATTTTGCAGTAAGCAGGGCTCCCATGGGCACTAATGCAATGGTGGGCTGGTTTCTTGGTCTGAACCAAGAATGCTTCAAGGGTTGGGGCATTTGAGGCACAATCAATTTTTCTGACCCAATTGTCTCATAGTAGCAATATGTTTCCCTTCACATATGACTTTCAGAGTTGTTGAGTTCTCATTTAATAATGCGCCACCATATACAGACGATGTGTGTTTGTTATTTTTTTTTTCCTAATTTTATACAAGGCTCCTTTTGCAGCTTGTTTGTGGGTATTTTTGTGTTCTGGTGACTTTTCCTTATCCATGAAGCCTGGCAGCAGAGAAAAACCAATTATCCCCCCCAGGAGTGGAAGCTCCAGGTACATGGCCAGGCTAATTGTGAGGTGAGTGGCAGACATCGCTGCTCCATGTTTGGAGAAGAAGATGCAGCTGTTGTCACACTGGAGTCCTCAGGGCTTTGTGCCATTTGTGCCACTCTGATCAGGTCTCATCATCCCCTGCAAGATGAGAGTTAATGGCCCCATTTTACAGAGAAGCCTCATAGGCTCTAAGCGACCACTCATGCTGGTCAGTGCCTGGGCTGGGATTCCATGCAGGTCTCAGTTTTGAGTGTCAAGAGAACCTCAAAGATTGGAGGAGGCTTGGGTGAGCAGAGAGGGGTGGGATTCTGGGCGAGGGGCCTCAGGTGCAGCAAACCAGGAGGAATTCCAGCAGAATGGTAGATGCGGAATACTGAGCAGGACTTTTGAACTGGGCTCTTAGGATTTCACAGGAGAATCTGGGCAAGCTGCCGGGGTGGGGGCTGTGTGCCTTTATCTTCAGTTCCCCAAGCCAGGTGAGTTTCATTGTCTCCCAGCCTTTATCTCCTGCCACAGAGGCTGGGCGAACTCTCTGTGTGAAATGGAAAACAGTCTTTTCTTCCTGCAGCAGTGAGTCGGTCAGATGGCATTGAGATAAGGAGCGGGCACCCTCCCCGGTGCCTCGCACACAGCGAGGGCTTCTTGGCAGTCAAAAATCTCCAATGTAGAAAGAACTCAGGAAAAAAAAATCTTTTGAATTGTTATTTTTCCCTGAGGTCTTAAAGGAAGAAAGGAAGTTTACTTAAAGGGAACCCTTTTCCATAGACTCTAGTAGCTAGTAATTTGGGCCTGTAAAACTGTATTCCAATGACAACCTGCCCTCAACGTCTCGAAAATCACTTTTGACCCGGGAAACAGGCTCCAGGAAGCCACTGTTGATGTGTTTAAATGAATACAGCTGGATTACTCTGATGTATTGATCTGGGGGACGTGCTAGGGAGCCCAGGGGACTTTACTTGAAGTTGATCCAATGCATTTTGAATATGAGTTTATTTTATTGCTACTTCTGTGAAAAGCCCCAGCACTGAGGGGCTGTGGGGTGTGCACGATGCCTGGCCGTGGACTCTGCTCCTCCTCTCACAGAGGTAGGGAGACAGGCGCCTGTGCTCCTATATTCTTCCTTTTCAGTGACCTGGATTTGAAAAAACCAGTCATGGCTCAAGTTCATAATCAATTCCAAGCCCATTCCTTTAGTACCTCTATTCTCGATGACTCAGTGGAAGCCCACAGTGGCTCCTTTCTGTGCCCCTCAGAAGGTCAGGCTGGACCAGGCCCAGGCAAGTCTGCATCTGCTGACAGGAATGCTACCGGGGCTTCCTGGAGGAGGCTGAGGCTGAGGCCCTGGCCAGGCAGCCAAGCCAAGCCCTTTGCTGACCAGCTCAGGTGGGGCTTGTGACTCAGCCCAGTCTTGTCCTTGTGGGCCAAGTGAATGTCTCTGGACGGCCAGCTTTTCCTCTCAGGAGCAGTACTAGCAGCCTTCCTAGCCACGAGCCACTGGGAATCCTGAGGAGTACAAAGCAAAACCTTGTCTTTCCCCATAAGCCCAAAAACCCCCGAACCAAAGAAACCAATCCACTTTGGACAGACCACTGGGACGTGATGAATCTGAGGTGTCCAGGAGCCAGGAATGCGTTGAGGGCCAGCAGAGAAGCCAGGGAAGCAGCCATCCGCACAGACAAAGGTGGTCTTTGTGCAGCA
This sequence comes from Marmota monax, assembly GCF_021218885.2. Lineage (NCBI taxonomy): Eukaryota > Metazoa > Chordata > Mammalia > Rodentia > Sciuridae > Marmota > Marmota monax. Next base: position 34,345,147 of record NW_026692881.1, on the reverse strand, counting down.
CTGAGAAGCCAAGCTGGAAAGTGCTCCCAGGAGCTGCCCAGAGCAGGAGCACTGTCCAGACCCGTCTGTCCAAACCCTGCATTCTAGATGAATCCTCAGCAACGGGATGAGCCCTGACAGCACCAGCTACGGGAGGGTTTTTCAGGCATCACCCTTCCGAGATGTGTGGACACGGATGGCTTCATGACTTGACAGTTGGGCTTGGATGTAAAGGGCCCTCTGATGAAGAACCCACTGCTAACCAGGCCCAAAGGAGAAAGCTCTTCTTAAAAATGCCTGTTGTGGCTGGGCACGGTGGCACATGCCTGTAATCTCAGCAGCTGGGGAGGCTGAGGCAGGAGGACCACGAGTTCAAAGCCAGTCTCAGCAATGGCAAGGTGCTAAGCAACTCAGTAAGACCCTTTCTCTAAATAAAATACAAAGTAGGGCTGGGGATGGGGCTTAGTGGTTGAATGTTCTTGAGTTCAATTCCCTGTACTGAAAAAAAGGGGAAAAAAGCCTGTTATGGTACACAGAAGCCACCTTCCAAGCACAATGAAGTATCATATGTCCCACTCAAGCCTGGACCTGGCCAGGTAGGTAAATCAGACAGTGATCCAAACAAAACTCAGGTACCCGACTCTGTGATAGAGTTCAGCTCGACCTGTTTTCATTTATGTAGATTACATCAGAGAGAGAGAGAATAAAAATAAGATCTATCCTGTTTTCTTGACCTTCCTGATTAACTTGGTGACTGGAAAGGAACATTAAGAGGTTCTTCTGTCCACAGCCTCAATTTGGACAGAAATCATTGCTTTTTAGGTCAACGTATTTTGAATCCCAGCATGTGCCAGCCAGTGTGCTAAGCTGCTGGAATGGCCATCCATTTCTTAAAACTATGTCGTCTATTAAGGAAAGCAGACACATAGACAAAGAGTCGTGATGTCCTGTAATACCCATTGTCACAGATTTATGACCACTCAGAGAGATACCTGTACCCCCCCGCCCCCGCCCCCTATTTAAAAAAATTCTCTAACCAGGAAGCAAGCTGGTCTATTTTGGGGAATGCCTGTGAACATAGTAGCAGGTCCAGTGGGCATCGTGTCTACTGGACTCATTCCTCAGTCTCCAGGAATGCTGAGGGTGTTATGGGTCAGAACAGGCCCCTCAGGAGGCCAGTGAGTATCGGCCATCTTGTTATTTTATTTGTCATAGTTGATCTGATCAGAGGATGTGGATGGACTTTCAAACCCTCAGCCCATGTCTCGTCTGTGACATGGGGTGGGGCTTGCAATGAAGGCCCAAGGAGTTTTGCCTCCCAAATGTAAATTCCCTTCAGTATTCCTGGTTATTTTTGTCTTTTCTTTCAATATTTGAAGGAAGTTCTTACATCCCTAGAATCTATAAAAGAAACTTTATTGCTAAAGGGAAAAACAGATTCCCTGATTGCACTGATCTGCATGGAATTCTGTGGTCAAATTTGCTGTTTTCTCCTTTCTGCCATTTTGAAAGCAGCCCAAAGTGAAACCCCACTGAGATACCAACCAACAGCTCCACCCTTGGCTGCAACAGGAAGTGCACTTGCCAGGCACAGCCTCCCTAGGAGGTGGATCTTGAAGCAAAACCAAGAACTAGTGCTTGCTGCCGCAAAGAACAGCCCATATCTTGATTTCTGGCTGCTTCTCCATGGGCATTTGTTGACATTGCCAATAGTTGTGCCAACTGGACCTGGACTGATTGAGCACTTTTTCTTTTCCCTAATTACCAAAGATATTTATGGTATTGCAGTATAAGGAGGGGAAAAAAATCACTTCTAATGCTCCATAGTAAGCTTTCCAAAACTTAAGTCACTAACTAGTTCCTTTTCTGAGCTCCAAGGAGGGTGAATGTGCAGTCATCTCTTAGTAAATCATGGGGGATTCTGCTTACTAAGGGTCACTATCAAGGTCTTTGTATCTTTAATCCTCTGCATCTCTTGATGAAGAGCACCTTTTGATCATCAAACAACGTTTTCCCCTAGCAACCAGCTAGTCAGAGCTTTACTTGATTGTTCTCTAACAAAAATACTACATGTTATTTCTGAAGAGAGCATAAGATTATTTCAATTTCCTGGTGGAAAGCTAAGAAGCTTGCTTTAATTGACACCAGCAAAATAGTTGCCACCAGAGATTTGCACCTTCAGCTAGGAGCAAATGAAAAGCTTGTATCTACTGTAATTGCAATTTCATTTTTGGTGCATGGTCCAATTCATATGTAGAGTCAGAAGCTCGAATTCTAGGGGGATGTTTCCATCTTGGGTTTAATTGATTGTCCTCTTCCCTGGATAATTGATTTTGAACTTTTTTGTATAAGGGAAATAACATGGAGATTCTTTCTAATGCTGTTTCTCTAAGGAGAAATTAAAAGTGCTATGTAAGCTGTTAAATGCTGTAGCACTCCATGAGGTAGAACACTTTAGAACATTAATTATAACCAACGCTAATTGGATATCATTGGGTGAACTATAAAGTAAGTTCAGAGGCTGTCCTATCTACCAGGGAAACAGATCTTGGGCTAAATTAGGTGACTTGAGACAATGATTTGAAAATGGGTGCTGCCCCTGACCCTGCCAGGGTTTAACTGGAGCAATTGTTTTTGAGCATGTTAATCCTGGGGCTCCATGTAAGACTTAATTTTAAGAAGGGATTCTGCTTTAGAAATGTTTAGTAACAAATTCTCCATATGGTATTGCCTTAGTCCTGCTAACATTTTTTAATTACATTGTTTTTCTTCCCAAGCATATATACTACTTTTTAAAATGTGTAGTTGAATACACTCCCACACTTTCTTATACTCTCTATAATACCCAGCCCTTTTAACCAGTTGAACCACTTGGGAAATATGGCATAGGTCATGCTGTGGAAGGATGAAGCACGCATGTGGTCTATGTAATACAGGTGGCGGAAAGGTGGGCTGTGTGTTTGCACTGTGTGTACAGACCTTTGATAGCAGAAATGCCAGTGTTCAAGCCAAGGAAGAGGTGAAATTTCTCTGTACAAAGAGATCACCATTTCCTTTATTCACCGCTAAATTAGGTATGACTCTAAACTATACACACCAAAGAGTTTTGATCTCCTTGAAATTATACCCATTTATAGTATTCCAAAGATGCAGCCTTTTCTTTGAGTGTTGTCCTCAGAAGGAACATGGCACAGCTCTCTGATGGTACACTGGATTTGGGGGGACCCAACAGAAATCATGAGGAACAAAATTGGGTGAATGAGGAGGTCATAAGCTTGGGTAATGAAGTTACAGTAAAAATATATGGAGGTCAATGTTCCTCTGGAGCTTATATTAAGTGATTCTAAAGAAGTTATATATTTTTTAAAAATCATTATTTCACTGCTTATTGAACTTCTTCCCTAGGCAGGCAAATTTCTCTTCAGTCACTGCCTCTTACTGTTATTTAATTAAAAACATTTTGCCTCTTAGCCAATATTGCCCGTTGATTTATAGGAACTGTTTCATGTCATTCACTCCAGTGAAAATCCAACTATTTCTTGAAGGGTCTCAAATCCTTCTTTAAGCTGCCATATTTAAAATGCAGCCTCCAGAAATTATGCCTGCATTCCATAATATTTGGGTGGCTCACCACAATCTGCAATTATTCTGGGCTATTTTTAGAGTGCAAGTTATGCAGCACGTTATTTACATTGGTCAAATTAGCTGACTTCTTGGAAGGTGGCTGTTTCCTTTCCAATATGTTGACACCCACTTCATTTTGTTGCTTCCAAAGAGGCCGAAGCTCGGTGGACACGTGCTGTGTAACTGCAAAAGAACAGTAGCTATCTCAAGCATCTGCTTATGTAATCCATTCCTTTTTCTCAGAAAGAGCTCCAGATACAAGAAGAACTTTTTTTTAATCCCCCCACTTTGTCCCCCATAATGGTAGCCATGCAGCCAGACTCCTGGGGCGCCAAGTTGATTCAGCTAACCAAAACACAGAACCACATCTAGGAGAGAAGTAATGATGTCCAGTACAATACTGCTCTCTTTGTTTCATAGAACTATGTTCCTATTGATAATTTGCTTCAATTTTCTTGCTTATAAAATATGCTGGCAAGAGGAGGACCTGTTTGAAATGTAGGGAGGCAGATGTGATTTCCAAATGCACGGAATAAAATGAAATGGGAGGTTGTGTAAGCTCATTGCACAGAGCAGAGCAATGATTCTGTGACGTGTTCCAGCTGACCACGTGTTTTAAATACCAAACTGGGAATGTTACCCAAAGTTTCAACACATTTCAGTGTATTATACACTCCATGCCATTATTAGTCATTTCAGAACAGCTTGAAAAATCGCACCAAGTTCAATGGATGACCTGGTCACTTCAGAGTAATAATATAGCTTTGAAAATTCCCCTGCACGCCCCCTCTTTCATGTGAGAACCTGATTGCACTTTATAAATTTGACTTAGTTAATCCTCACAGCTTCGTTGCCTGGTTAACACGTTTTCCAGTGTGTCAGAGTTCTCTCTCGCTCTTTTTAAAATTAAGTAAGTGTGCAATAGTAAGGCCTTCATTTCAGAAAATGGATGTATCCCTTGACTTTTGTCCATTCTAATATGGCCATTAAGTAACCCGGGAGGAAAATGGAACACTTTGAACAAGCGATGTGAAGCAGATGTAGCTTCAGAAGTAACATTTAAGAATGTGCATTGGCTATGACGTCTTTTCACATTTCAGAAATCTCCAGCCCAGTGGATTGTTTCAAATATATGAAGTGAGATTTAGCAGCTGGGGAACACTTGGTTATCTTCATAGTGTTAAATCCCAATAAATGTTTTGAACAACGAACTGGTATGTTACATTACCAAATAACTCTTTATATTAAATGAAACTTGTTAGGTCTCGTGGCACAGCTGAGCTTTGTAATATCAAAGGATCATGGGCCACATGTTAATCCAGGATAATGTATAATCACGTAATTGTTATAGCTGTAATTCAGAAGTTGTTAACTTTAGTGTGCAACTTTATTTTATATATTTTGATGAGATACGTCTTATGCCTGAAAGCAGGGCCAATCAGAGAGCCTAAATCTAGGGCTTAGCACTGCATGGTTTGGACAAACCCATCAATTGAGGGAAAAGAATCAAAAAGCTGAGTTGGCATTTTGTAATTAGAACTACTTGTTTGGTTGACCAGATGTCCATTCTTCTTCCTGTTGGATTGATTTGTTGGAGTCAGGCTCAGTTAGCAGGTATCTTGGATCCTAGTTCTACCAGAGACCATAAAGAGCCTTGAATGCTGCTGAGCTGACTCCTTTCAATTTAGACATGAGCCCTCAGATGGTGGTAACAATCTTCCCCATTTTATTTTCCCTGGATCTTATGCAAAAGTTAGGAAATTCTCCTCCCCTGGAACCTATTATACCGTGTAGACACTATACCTCAAAAACTGGTTGAGGAAAAACAACAATGATGACATCCCCTGAGCGGAGATGCTCATGTCACAGACCCTGGTGGGGCATAGGGAGCTCTTTTGTTTTCCTCAGTTCAGGCTCCTCTGGGTTTGGTCTGAGGAGTTGGGAGCTGGTGTAGTGTCGGGGTGGACGGGCATGACCAGCCCTCAATGACCTCACTCTGCCTTGGTTCTTGTCGATTCCTTCACCAGTCAGTGGAGCCCTGGCTCCCCACTGCATGGTCATCTCAGGTTCTAGTCTGTCTTCATTGCTTTCATCTGCATGGGGATTATTTTGTGGCTCCAAAAGTATCTGGCGAAACAGAACTCTCTGGAGGCTAAGTCCCCACTTACCTAGAAATTCCATTTTGCCCTTTCATTCATTCTCTCTTGGGCCATTTCTAGGAAATGGGTCATGGTGTCGCCTACTCTTGGATCCTATAATTTACCTGGGGTTGGATTCCTTCTACGACTTGACTGGGAGGCTTAGGTAAGGGAGCCAGGGACTTTACCTTGCTGATGAGTCCTGCTGATGTTTGTCATTTTATATGGCTCCACTGGACTTCTGAAGTCCTTTTCTATTCTTGAGGAGGTTGGGCAACCATCCCTCAGTATCTGTAGGGTATTGGCTCAGGGTCCCCAGTGGATACCCAAATCTGGATGCTCACATCCTTTTTATGAAGCAACACAGCATTTACAAATAACTAGCTTGTGGTTTAAACCGTCTCTAGATTACTTATAAGACTTAATACAGTGTAAATATTGTTATGCTGTACAGTTCAGGGAATGACGACAAGGAAACATCTGCACATGTTCAGTAGAGGTTAAATTTTTTCTTGAATATTTTTGATCTGCAGTTGTTTGAATCTATACACGTGGAACCCATGGGTGTGGAGAGCCGGGCATACTCCTACCCATGAGCTGCCGTCCTGAATCTCTACACACATCATCAATCTTTTCTTTTGTCTGCAATTACCTAGGCTTTTGAAGGGAAAGGCAAAAATCCTGGGGGAAAGTGTTAAATGTTTCAAAACGTTAAGCACTCACACATCGACGGGCCACTTATATGCCATTATGTTTACAAATATTACTGAATCTCATTTTCACTACTTGATAAAATGAGCATCGTTAGTTATTTATTTTTAATAAGAAGAAACCTCAGCTCAGAGATGTTAAAGTAACTTCCAAAATCCATTAAGCAGAAAAGATAAGCTATGGACTAGGCTTTTCTGATTTCAGAGCCTGGAGTTTTTCCTGACAACAGTGCGATCCCCTGAGATTCAGATGCTGCTGGTCGGGGTGCAGCCTGGCATTGGGATTTTTTCCTAAGTCCCCCAACAGTTCTCCTGTGCACTGGGGTGGAAGCCAGGGTGCTCACACTGGCTTATGCACGCACTCTCAGAGCATTCACACCTGTCTATGGGAGACACATCTTTGGTTTCTATTCCTTTTCATCTCTGAAAGGTGAAGAATCTTCTGAAGAGCAACCAAAGCTGGAGGAAGTATACATGCCATTGGAATTTTTGAGCCACAGATGTATTCTCTACTTCATACCTTTTTGTGCCAAAATGACTGCCAAATGTCCCTAGGTCAAGAGGAACTTCTGGTGCTCTTGGAATCCCACGGGCAAGAAAACCTGCAGAGAACAAATATTTCCATTTGATGTGTCCTCAAGCAGAGAGCAGCGGAGTCCTGCACAGTGCTGTCGCTTGGAAAAAGTGTTTGAGAAAACTTTCTTTAGAATGTTTTCGGAGGGTGTGGGGAGGGGTGGAAGGGCTATTTTTACCGCTTCCAGTGAAGCTCATAAATGATCTTCTTCCAGAAGGACTAATTTCATAGTAGCCTGGAGAAGTCAGTAAAGGCCTTAAGTAGGCTGAGCCTCTTTGGTTTTTGCCGAAAGGCCACACTCAATCGCAGCCCTTGTTAACAGTTAAGCCGGGAAACGTCTCTGAGGAGAAATTCAAGCTTTCCTTCCAGCTTGGACTGGTCATGAATGGTGATTATCTGACTGTAATTCAAATCATATGTGCGGCCCTTGTTTTTGCCCTGCTCAAGATTACTTTTCCCCTTTTAAAATGGAGCAAAATAGTCACTGGCTTAAAGACAGACCTGTTCACACAAAGACAGCGCTGGAAACGCCGCGGCCTTCCAAGACCTCGAGCGGCAAACCAGATTCACAGGCCTCCCGTCAGGGGAGGCCCTGACCGGTGTCCACGAGGAGCCTCGCACTCCTCAGGCCTTCCCCCGGGACTCCCGAGTGGAAGCGTTTCAAAACCGCCTCCAGAGCTGCCAAGAGAGCCGGGCGCTTGATTTGCATTCTGAGCCAGGGCCTCACTCTGCGCAGGGACAGGCCGATCGCATCCCTGTCTCTAGACTGCAGGACGAAGGGCGCCCAGCCTGGTGACTTCAGGAATGTTGCTTGGCATTGTGACGCCGGGGACAATGTGTGTGGGTATTGGTGTGACTCATGTGGGAGCTTTCCACAGACCCTCAAAACGTCGGCATCTTCGTAGACGAGGGTGAGGCCCCACAAGGCAGTAGGGCTTGCCACCGAGCTCTGCTCTGCCACTTTCTGGGGGTGATCTGAAGAACCTGCACACACCTAAGCCTCAGTTTCCCTCTCTGTAAAATGGGAGATGAGAACTCTTACCCCACAGGGGCATTGTGAGGGGCAAACGAGGTTCTATATGGAATCTGTGGAGCATCTACGGAAGGTTAGCTATTGATTTCAACCAGAGATTACTAGGAGGGTGCTGGGGACTGCAGAGGACAGAGGAATGGGCCAGAAGAGGGACCAGGGAGGGAGGTGCGGGCCGCCAGGAGGCCGTCAGTCACCCGACCCTCCACACTTTCCTTTTTATTGATCTTGAGGTTTTTCTATGGGCTTCAAAATTATTCTCACCAATACATGCTAGATTTCTTTAGCGTCTTTGGTGTTTTGATATTTTAAATAACATGTTCTAAACTCCAGATTTTTTTCCCTAAGTTGTCACAGGCTATTATTCCATGCCACAGGCTTGCTTATAAAGTGTCAACTGGGCTTTCTAGCACTTGCCTCTGGCTGTATTTTGTATTCTCCAACAGCATGCTCAACCTAAGGCCTCCCCAGTTCCTGGCCCTGGCCCAGTGTCTAGTCTCTGGCTCGTGTGTTCTCGTGGAGTGTGGTCATCGGAATGTGCGCTCTTGCTGTTCTCCCCGTCTGTCTGAACAGTTGAATCAACAGAGCGGGAGTTGGGGCACATTCTTTGGATAGGATCTTTTTCTGCTGCACCTATGTGGCCAAGGCCAGCATGGGACAGCCATCACTGAAGCCAGGAACACATCGCCTCCTTTTCGTTGTTGGGGTGTGAGTGTGCCCCTCCTGAGCAGTAGGACAAAAGGAAGGAAAACAAACAGAACAGCCACAACCACATGCAACGCATCATCAGGTGGAATCAGGGCTGGCGCAGCTGCCTGCCGTCGGCCGTCTTGGGTTCACAGGGAAGGAATCAGGCTGACCAGGGGAAGGTTTTGGGAAGCAGTGGAGGAGAGGGGATTGATGGAGAAGTAATCGAAGCAAAGGAGCAGGTTTTATAGGGCAGACTTCTGTGGCATAAGGAGCCCTGGCTGTGTCCCCCCAGAGTCTCTCAGAGAGGAGGGTCCTGAGATTTAGAGTCAGGGCACAAGCTAAGGCTCCCACACACAGAGCTAGGGCTCCCCTAAGGGTGTCATGCAGTGGAGTGGAAACGAGGAGTTTCCTGGTCTAGGTGGGTTCCACAGAGGCTTTAAACCTGCAGATTTACTGTGTCAAGCATCAAGTTCCTCCTCTCCTTTGCAGTCACGAGGGAACCAGGGAGAAAGAGTCAACCACAATGAGGTAAAAAGAAATGGCTCTGGAACCGGGGCCTCCCTTGGTGTTGGACAGTGTTGACGCTGTGTCAATTCATGAGGATCCCCAGAAGGTGCTTCTCTTGTGCTAGTTTGAGAATAGTGCAAGGGTTACAGCACTGAGTTTACCAAGTGCTTCCTTGGGAGGTGATTTACCTATTTCAGGTCTCTAGGGCACCCAAGGGACATCAGAATTCTTTTTTTTTTTCTAGTGTGTTAAGATGCATTCCTGGGAGTCTCTTAAATGTTTTAACCTGCCCTGAAATAAAACGGTGTGTGTAATCATGCGGATTTTCCAAAGTGAATCTCCATGCCCTTTGGATAATCAGAGACCCAGGGACTCAGCAGAACAAATTTAGCTCTTAATTCCTCTGCTGTAGAGTCAGCAATAGCCACGCACAACCTCAGTGCCATTGGTGAGGGTTTTTGAAAAAGTCTAATTTAGCACAGCGGATACATTCCAAAGAACGGGCGAACATGCCTGGGTCGTGTTTGTTTTTACAAAGAGAGCCCTGACTTTATTAAAGAACGACAACTGAGGCATCTGCAACCTACAAGGAACATTTTTGTGCCTTGTTCCAACCAAACTTTTCCAGCAGATTTTAATGTAATTTGCCCCCTTCCCTCCCTAAAATGAAAAAACCCTGCTTCCAGGATAAGTCAGGTTTCCTCAAAGAACAATAATCTTCCTGCTACTCAACTGTGAGCAATCAAGAAGTGGACTTTGCACTGCAACCCCCGCACGCCCCCCCCCCCCCCGCCCGTGTGCTGTGGTGCAGGGGACCCCAGGCCTGGGAGGGCAAGTGTGGTCCTCATCCAAATGCTGCTGTACCTCTTGGGAAGGTGGCTCTGCAGACAAGGTCTCTGCAGGGGAGGGAGGGTCACCAGCCATGTGGGTGTGACTCCCAGTGCACATACCAGGGCCCTAGCCATCTGCAAACAAGAAGTCTTCTGTCCCTTGGATAGATGGATAGCGTGAGGCATAACTGCCATTTCTTTCTTTTCATTTCCTCCTCCTTCTCCATCATGTTGGTTTTGAACCCAGGCCCTCACACATGCAAGGCAAATGCTCTAACGCTGAGCCACATCCCCGCCAATAATTACCATTTTTATTTTATTTTATTTTTGCACATGTGCTCAGGTAAACATGTCTTAATTAAAATTGCTATCAATTGTAACCATGCAGAAATAATGGAGAGGAGGTTTTGCTTATCTTTTTATATATAAAATCAGACCAGATGATGCTTAAATGGGAGTAAAGAAGGACCCCATTTTCTCTTGCTAATTATAGTTAATGCTGGGTACTGTTCTAAGCATGTTCTTGCCTCACATTCTTTTTTTTTTTTTGAAATTTTTTTTAATATTTATTTTTTAGTTTTCAGTGGACCCAACATCTTTGTATGTGGTGCTGAGAATCGAACCCAGGCCGCGCGCCTGCCAAGCGAGCGTGCTACCACTTGAGCCACACCCCCAGCCCTTGCCTCACATTCTTTAGACCTCTTAATGTTATTATCCTGATTGAGTTGTTGATGGGCCCTAGTCACGCAGCTAGTCCACTGAGGCGGGATTTGCACCCAGGCCCATGCTGAAAACATGGGGCACTGGTGAAATGAGTGACAAACATCTACAGGCCATTGGTGGAACACTGACACATCTCCTGTCCTATGAGACATTCTTTTCATCAGGAGGCTGTTAACAGGAAGACCTGGAAGTCCAGCTATGGACAGGACGTGCATGGTGTGGGCTTTGGAATCATCTCATTTCCATTTGGCCTTTAAGCTGAGGCTGGATTTTCTTGGCTTCCTTTGACATAGAACTGCTGTTCCAACCTTGTGTGCCAGATCAGCCTGGTAAAACCATGACAGGTCCTACTTAACAAGTTTGGGTGGTTAGCATGGCCTTCTCCAGTAGAACAGTAACAACCAGGAAAAACATGTTCCTCTGTGCCATATTTTCTTTTCCCCATTTCCAGTGCTTAAATAGTTTACTAAAGAAAGGAACTGTTCTTTCCTTTGCTTTCCTAGGACGGTATGTTCTTTAAAAACACAAAACAAGGCAAAAGCCAAGAGATGGAGGCCCAGACTTTGTCACCACAGCATGCCCAACATGGGAGCCTGAGGGGCTCTCTTTCTGCAGATGCCAAACGTCCCACTTGTCATATGCATTGTTCATATGAGAAAGAAATCTCCCAACTCAAGGAGCTGAAGTGCAGTAGCCTTGATTAAGGGATGATAGGAAGTTTGCTGAGCAGTTAATTTAACAAACAGTTAACCCACAAACATAGTGCAAATTCAAAACATCCAAGAGGGCACCCTGGGAAAAGACTCCCTCCCACACCCTCCTGGAGTCTAGGCACTTCAGTGTGCTTCATTGGAGGCACATCAATGTGAAGCCATTATTTTTCTTTTTTCCTTTGAATTTTTTTCTTATAAAACAGATTTCTTAAGAACTTCATGGCCCGTCTTGTTTTCACTTATGCTAATGTAATTGGGATTAAAATTGTGGTAGAGCCCCCAATATCACTGCTGGGAGTTGAGGCTGCATGATCACCTCCAGCAGAAGACCTCAAGGTACTTCCCTTCAGTGAGCATTTATTGAGCATCTCCTCTGTTCCAGGCTCTGTGACAGAGCAGTGGACTCATGTCAATCAAGGCATATAGCTGTCAATCAGTTTTTGGAATATTAAATGATTGTGAATAACTCCAATTAGAAGCTAGACAGGTTACCTTGTAAGAACAGAGGACTAAGAAGACTTCCCCATCTCAAATCCTGAAAAAGAAGTGCAGTGAGGGAGATGAGGTTCCTCAGAAACAAAAACATACTGGAAAATCTCTATTGTCAGAACCGACTGATGTTGGCACAGTCTGGTGAATGGACAGACTAAGACAGCAGAGTAAAGAATCCAGGAACCAGTCCATTTGCCTACAGAAAGTTGGCATCTGAGACTTGTGGGGGCACAAACAAGTGGCTTTGGGATAAGTAGAGAGCTACTGGATAAAAACAAAATTAGATCCTCTCCTCATACCATATGTTGTGCTGAATTCCAAATAGACAAGTTATTTAAATGTAAAAACTGAAGCTACAAAAATATTCAAAGAAAATATTGACAAATTATTTCCTGACCTTGGAGAGAGTGTCAATTTCTGACCTATGACTTAAACGTAGGCACAATGAGGGAAAAGATTGATAAATTTGGTTGCATTGAAATAAAAAAATCTTTGTATACAAAAAAATAACAAAAAATAAGAACAACCACCAAATTAGAAGAAAAAACATAAACTAGGAAGAATATTTTCACAGAGACAAAGGGTTAGTAGCTCTTTGTATTAAAAAGTTTCTAAAAACAGAGGAGAAAAACTCCAACAATTTGACCCCCCCAAAAAAAAGTCAAAATGTAAGAAAAAGAAATCGAAATCTCTTTTAACAATATGAAAAGATGCTCAGCTTAATTCACAGTATGATACAGTAAGTAAAAACTACACTGCGATAGCCTCTCTCACCTGTTAGATTCTAAAATCCAAAAGGCAGACAGCACACTCTATGGCAAAGCTGTGGGGAACGGCACTTCCATTCCGCACCGGGGGGAGTAGGAAGTGGTACAATCCCTGTGGAGAGGCCTTGGCATTCTCTAGCAAAATTACATGCACATTTACCCCATGGCCTGGCAATTCCACTTCTAGGGATCTCCAAGACATCCTGGCAAAAACGTGAAAAGCCCAAGGTGCAGGATACTCGCTGCAGCCATATTTATCAGAGAAAATGCCTGGAAAGGACCCCGGGCCTATCAGCAGGGGAGTAGCAGAGTGAGCTGTAGGGCACCCTCACTGTTAGCCCTGTTCCCTCTGAAAGGAAGTGGGGAGGATCCTCATGCACAGCTGCGGAGTGACTCCAGGGCACGTCAAGGGAACAAAGACAGAAAAATACATAAATTTGCCTGTATTAAGAAAGCAATGGAAGAATAAACCATCCACTTTAAATATGACTGCTTGGGGGAGAGGGAAGGACTCGTGTGGAGGGGACTAAAAGATAGTCTGGTTCAATATATTTCATTTTGTGAATTAGATTTTGGAAACATGCAAATGTTTTGTTATATCATAGTAAAACTGGATTATAAAATTTAAATTTAAAAATCTCTAAAAGTCAAAAACAAAAGGAAACAAATACACCTCACCGTGAATTAAGCTGTTGGCATAAACAAAAAGAGAGGGACTCCTTCAATTGAATTTTAAATATGATAATCTGACTATATATTCCTGGTTAGTACACACTTCAAGGACAAAAAGAACTGCCAAAAAAGAAATCTTAAACTATTTTCAGTAATCCTATTATATGCTAACATTTGTATTGGTATTTTAAGACTGTTTTAAGTATGGTGTGGGGCAAAGCTGATGAGTAGTTCTGCTGGGGGCGTGGAGAAGGGGATTGTTGGCATGACTGTGAACACATGTAAGGTCAAGGGATTTAAGTAGAATCTTAGTCTTGATCTTGAATTAGGGATATCAGTATGAACTAGATAGATATATGGATAGACAGAAAGAACTTTAAGCCGCCCACTCAAAAGGCCTAGAATGAACGCTCAAGCCAGAGGCGATGAGAGCAGCTCAGGTGGTTCTCCCAGAAGGAAGAGCATCTCCTTGGCAAGATGGCTGGTCCCACATCTGCGAGGAAATAAACAAAGTCAGCCTGAGGCAGCTTGGCAAAACTCAAAGCCAGGAAACTATCAAAGATGAGAAGGGACATGTCAAAAAGATTCAGGAGCCAACTTGCAGAAGTTCCCACAGGGAGAATATTTTAACACTAATAAAGATAATAACTAAAAAGGATTGAGAAACATCAAATATGTTTGAATCCATGAGTTCCAAATGGTGCTAGAAAAATCCTTGGTCAGTTTTTGGAGAATGCCAGAGAAGAGCTCGCTGGACAATTGGTAAATAGAAGAAAGAAAAAAACCATTCATCCCGTGTTTTCTATATGAATGGAACCTCAGAAAATAAGAGTTGAAGAGAGGAAGTTCCTCTCTATGAAGGTAACATAACAAATGAAGAGGAATGGCGGGAGTAAGGGAGCCAAAGTGAACCTCGCTTCTGGCGTCCCCACAGGCTGGAGGAGTGAGGGTGATTTTGCAAACCCTGATGAATTATTGAATCTAGACAATGATTAACAACATCTGCAAAGAGAAAGAACTCAACTGAAGGACACAACTCTATCCATGAAGGGTCCACGCCCTCTCCCCAAATCAGAACTGAATCTGATGGAGACTCCAAACAGCTGACTATGGGAAGTGCAGGATCTCCTGGAACAGGCGAGCTTCTCAGGGATGGCACCCACAGCACACAGACTGCAGGAGCTTCTGTAGGACAAACGACCCAGCTTCCTCAACAACCTCGACAAAAAGTTTCAAGGATATGATAAAGAAAAATGAGGAAGAACTTAAAGATTAAAAAAGACTTTAGAGACTAACAACCAATCCCAATTGTATGGCCTTGTGTGAGCCTGTTTTTGAAGAGTTTTTAAATATTTGAGATAATCAAGGAAATATGAACACTGTTATATTGAATAGATACTCGGGGATATAAAAGAACTGTATTTGCTAATTCTTTTTAGGTAGGATAAAATTTCACGTGTTCTTAAATATCATTGTCTTTTATAATATTTATATTGGAATATTTTTAGATGCAATTGATGAATCGATATGATGTCTGAGATTTGCTTCGAAATAAGTTGGTGTCTGGGTAGGGACATATGTGGGCATAAGTCAAACAAGATTGTCTAGGATTGATCATTTTGGAGGCTGGCAATGGCATCTCCAGTTTCACTAAATGACTCTTTCTACTTTTGTAGGCATTTAGATCGTCCATAAAAATTGAAACCAAAAGTAGAAAGTAGGATTTATCCAGGTAAAATTTATATTCCACACAAAAAACAATAAATTTGGACTTTCAAATTTCTTAGATGGAGAGCTAACCAAACATTTTTTCCCCCTACAAGCTGGGCAGGCACTCTGCCCTGAGCTATACTCTCAGCCCCCAAAACTTTGAATTTTTTTTTAAAAAGGTATCTTTACTTCAACTCACCTCAAGTTTGATATTATCACAATGTTTTAAAAAAAAACTAATGATAAACCAAATAAAACATCACTTACCTGGGAGGTGATTCTAAAAATGCAAATTCAGGGCATTCTAACAGTTTCCTTTTCACAGAACACTTGGAAGCATTGATGCTTAAACTGGCAGCTAACCAACCACTAGGTAAGACCCATCTTGGACGATGAGCACCCTTGTCCCCTCCTAGTCCCGTCTGTTTCAGTTTTTGAGGAGTGTGATCCTTTTTATTCACAAACGACCATGGATAAGATTAGAATCAGTTTTGAAGAAGGCAGAGAATGACAGTTTTACTTGTGGGGTGGGATGGGTGTGAGCTATTCCTTTGGTTGAACTCATTAAAACTGAGGTGTACACAGATTCCATTACCCTTATCTGTATTCCATGACCATTATCTGTGGTCAGCGGCCTAGAACGTAGACTTTTTAAGCTGGTTGTTGTGCCTTTGACCAGCCAGTTCTTGCCTGGCTCTGAAGAACGCCAAAATGGTAGCCTGGGAGAAGGACTCCTGGGGGGCAAATGAGGGATTCCTCCGGAGCCACTGGCCTGTGGCCTGGTGCTGTCCTCCTTGGCTGGGGCTGTCATATGCACCACTGGGTGAGAGCTCAGAGTTTCATAAGTCCCAGTGGGAAGGTATCATGGTGGCGAGGTGGAGAGGGAAAGTTGGACATTGAAGCTCCTTCTGTAGGACACCCCAGGACTCTGAGGTTCACGCTCATCAATGATTAGGTGACCCATAACACCCTCCAGCAACAACAGTTTCAGAAACAACCTAAACCCCTGGGCTGATGCCAGAGATCAGAGATCAGAGATCTGCCAGAGATGCCAGAGACGGGAGGTTAGTTGCTGGTTGGTCTCTCCATTCATTCCCAAAGATTCATGGAGCATTGAGCACTTAAACAGTAGTGACGTGGCAAGTGTGTGAGGTGAAGTGTGGAATCTCAGGATCATCTAGTGGGAGGAGTGAAGCTGAGCAGCCCTTCAAAATGGCTTTTATAGTTAAATATGGTTCAGAGAAAAACAGGTGATTTCAGGTGCATTGCTCTTCATGGTGGGGACAGTCGAGGGAGTGTACCTAGAAAAGGTCCTATTTGGATGGGCTTTGAAGGTTGGCAGCATTTAGGGGGTCTGTGAGAGAGAGAGAGAGAGAGAGAGAGAGAGAGAGAGAGAGAGAGAGAGGAGGAGGAGGAGGAGGAGGAGGAGAAGGAGAAGAAGAAGAAGAAGAAGAAGTCGACGATGAAGATGACGACTACGACGATGAAGACGACTACGATGGCAGCAGCACCAGGAAGCACATGATCTCAGCCAAACTTCAAAGATGTTGTGAAGGCATCTTCCTGTGTGGCCAGGAGGCGGCACAGGCTTGGTATGCAAATGGTGCTATCTGTGTCACCTGGGCTGGGCTGACCTGCAGTTGTCTGGGAGAGGGGATGGCTGAGTCTAGATGAAGCTTTCCTGATGAGAGAAACAGCATGAACCAAAGATGGGAAATGGGGATGATCAGGGGCCAATGTCTGTGAATGGTACAAGGTCTGTCCACACCTGGCCGTGACCATCCTGAACTCCTGGAACACTGTCCTTGTCAACCAGATCCGCCCATGTCTGCAACATCTGTGTGAAAGAGCGCACTAGTTATTTCTGTCATAATGGCAAAGTTCTCTCAAAGAGTTCATCATGTTCCTTCCAATTCGATAGTGATAGTGAAATAATTAGATTGTGAATGATCAAGAAATATAATTTGATTTTCTGACTCTCTTAGTAATAGGCTCCTTTTTGCGGTGATAGATTGTTTCAAGAAATTCATTGTTGGAGCTTAGGAAAACCGATGAATTGATGTTGACCTAATATAATTACAAAATATTTATTTATTCTTCAAAAAGTGATGCCACAGGATGTTCCTATAAACCGCCAGTTTATCTCATTGGGCTTACGATATGGTTTCTCTTGCTAAAATTTGGTTTGCGTGAAATTTCCAGGCCCACAAGTGTGGTGTGGGCGGGCTGTAACAGCGACGTGGAGATGAACAATGCCCTGTTGTGTGTTCCCTGTTCACAAGAGGTCATTGTTCGCGCCTGTATCTGTGGACGCCAAGTTTCTTGTTCAGGGTGCACATGCCAAATTCCTGGGAAAGGAAATAGTGGAATGTATATTTGCATTTATTTTTATGAGAAAGAAATTAATCTTACTGATATTTAATATACAGATTGACAGTCCAGGTAGAAAATTTTAAAGTAAATATACACATACCAGCGTCATGTGTTTGTAAAGAAGGTTGTTCTTGGCTCCCCTGCATTTTGACTGGTCAGCTCCTGGCGTGTTACATATTTTGAACATTAGCCTTGGTCATGAGCTGGATTAGTGCCTGATCTTTAGATAAAATCACGGCGGCCACTGAACAGCTTTCAGTAGGGAAGTGACTTGATCAGAGGTGTATTTTTAAAAGGTCACTTGGGCTACCATGTGCGCAGGGCGTTGCAGAGGGCAGCAGGGGAATTATGGGAGACCGGTCAGGAGACGAGTCCAGGGCTCCTGGGATTCTCACAGGGGCAGTGGAGGATGTGTGACCTATCTGCTATCACCTTGAAATCATGATCATGTGACTTTTAAAAAAATTTTTCTGTGTTCTTATGACACATATCTAGCATCTGGTACTGTAGGAGAATGTGTCAGGGTTAATAAAGTCTCAACCTCCATGGATGTCTGTTTTCTGATAAATGAATAGAGAAACCTTATTTAATACCAAACTTCTACTTGTTTGCTGAAGACAGAGGCTGCGAGGCCTTGTGCCAGGACTCAGGCTGAGATGGTGGAAAGTGTTCCTGGGGTAGAGAAGGTCCCTGCCCCCAAGCCCTCCGCCCCAGGCTCTTGGTTTCACAGTATGCACTGGGTGCGATCTGAAATGACCGCAGAGACTTGCCCCCTGTTGGCCTTTTGCACTGGGATCTAAAGGCAGAGTTGTGCATCTTGAGCTCCGGAAAGGAATCTGACGTGAAGGAGGTACTTGATTTTCAAAACTGTGCTCAAATCTGGACTTGCCCATGAACAAACATCAATTATCCTGTAAGAGCCTCCCTCCGTGGCCCTTGTTGGGGAGAGGTCGCTGATTGAGTGGCAGAGCTTGGCATTTGTGCCCCAGGCTGTAGCTTGTGCAGAGCAAAGCAGCTGTCACTTTTACATTCTCCTGACTTTGGAAGAAGAGCAGAAGAGGAAATGGGAAGTCAATGCATGGACCCAAACGGCCTCTTCTGGGAGTACAAGCAAGTGGCTGTTGGGGCCGGTGGGGCCTGTTAGTGAGGAGACCGCTGGGCGGGGAGAAGTGGCATGGCATGCCTTACTTTTGCACACCCATCATGCTTTTCACTTCTAGTTGGGTTTTATTTTATTTTATTTTGGATCAATTTGAAGAGCAAGCACATAGTCTCCCTCCTTCCCTGCTCCCCGTCCCCCGCCCCACCTCTCTCTTTCCTTCTTTCAATAGAATGCTTTATTCATTCAGGTGAATAATTAGGATAAAAGGTTAATAATTAAAACACAGTACTAAGATCTACTGAGCTCCCACATGAGCCAAGTGATATGCTTTTCAGAGATCATCAAAAGCCAGCAGCAATCCCATGCGTAGTGCTAGAATTAGCCCCATTTTATGAATGAGGAAGTTGAGATTTTTAGAGGGGCCAAAGAAATACACTCAGCTTCACACAGCTTCTAGATTGTGGGCCTGAGAAGGACCCTCAGTGCTGAGTCCAGGCCCCCTGGCTGAGACACTGTTGACCTCCTTTTGCAGTGTTATCTAGCTTTTGCTTTCCTGGGGAAGCTATTCACTGTGGCACACCAAAACACGATTTCCAGCACGGCAGTCTCCCTCCTCAGACCACTTGGGCTTCACCCGGACTGAGGTCTTGGAGAACACTGCTTGTGTCCCTCTATATCCTCAGTGACTCCCACGTGATAGGAGTCCACTC
Source organism: Marmota monax (assembly GCF_021218885.2). Classification (NCBI taxonomy): domain Eukaryota; kingdom Metazoa; phylum Chordata; class Mammalia; order Rodentia; family Sciuridae; genus Marmota; species Marmota monax. Next base: position 34,325,803 of record NW_026692881.1, on the reverse strand, counting down.
AATGAAGACTGGGTGACCCCACCTCGCTCTTGCTCCAGTGGTCAGACCTTAGAGGATTTGCAGTTGCCCTGATTTTCAGGAAGCACTGAAGCTCAGAGGCATGGCGACGAGCCTGCCCTGCCTCCAGATGCTGCTTCAAGGCCCCGTTTTATTCCTGGGTGCGTTTTGTTGAAATTTATCGGAGGAGAAGTTAAAATTGGTCCAACACCAAGATCAAGTTCCACCTGATGTTTTAAAGCATGAGAACCAAGTTCCTATGAAATGACAAGGAATTTATTTGTCTTATGGTGAGTGGATTTTCCTGGCGTCTCCTGCTTGTCCATCACCATCCCTCCCGTTATCCTGCCCCAAATCAGGGCCTAGAGGCTGGTTGCATGTGGCCACTGGAGCGGGATGCAGAGCTGAGGCTCAGCTCAGTGGACGAGTGCTCATCACCTGTTGCCCCTGGCTGCTCAGGCAGAGGACAGAGCAGTAGGGTATCATAGTCCTCCTGCCTCAGGACTGGTGGCTACCCTGCTTCCTGGGCCACAGGGCTTTTAACTCAGATTCCTCAAGCAGCCATCAGAGTGATGTGCTGCTTATTGATTCTTTAATTCCTTAACCCAGTCAACAGCTATTTGCACAGAGTTATTGGGTGGGTTAAGAAATCTCTAAGGGGATTGATTATGACATCGGGCTCCTCCTAGGCTCACTGCAACACCGTATCAATGTGGTCCATTAGGACCTGACCTTTGAGACATGCATGTGGCCGAGAGCATTGGGCAAGAGAGATTAAATTACAGGCCAAGCTATCTCAAGGGACAGAGATCCTAACTTGATGACAGGGAATGACAAACAATTGGACCCAAGGCACAATTTGCATTGCATTATCAGGAGAAAGGGTTACATCTCGGTTAAAAAAACAATTTTTTTGGAACTGCTACAGCAAAGAGCTGTGGCAGTAAGAGCTGGAAAGCTCGGGTTTGCCAGTGGCTTGGGCAGGATGTCTCATCCAGGTAGCTCTCCACAGATATTTCTTAAGGATTATGTTAAGAAAAACCTGGGGCAAGGTGTCTGGCCTCTCTGGGTCTTGGTTTCTGTATTGTAAAAGAGTAAATGTGAATCACACGATTTTAAATGTAATGGTTTGTGACTGAGGGTCTTATTGTAGGAAAACACATGAAGGACAGAGAGATTTAATTGAGATAATTAAGCATAAAGTAGTTGATATCTGGCCACTGAGGCACCCTTGTAACCCATCACTTTATAAATTGTTGGATTATAGGTACCCGAGGAGCTTCAGAAACACCAAAATTCAAGGATCACTGTGGTGGGAGGTGGGCTGATAAAGGTGGCCTTAATTTGGTCCAACGTGAGCAGCACAAGTTCAAGGTGGAGAGTGAGACTCAGTCTTCCCTAGCTTCAGTCCTGGCTCTGACACTTGATCCCATGTCCTCAGGCAAGTGTCTCCTCTTAAACCCCAGATTATGTGAGGTGTGATAACAGCGCACCTTTCCTCATATCATCGCCAGAAGGCTTGACTAGAATGTCTTTAGGACACTTGGCATAGTGCCTAGCATGGAGTGGAGGCCAAGGACATGTTTGGGGGAACAGATAAGCGACATGTTCCCTGTGTACCCAGCATTGTCCTGAGGATTTAGCCAAACAGCTTGAGCAATAGTGTTCTCTAACCACTCAAGCATGGGGAAGAGAGCTTCAGAATGTTTTCTGTGACAAATATGCATTAAGAACACCTGTGTCCCTTGTTCTGACTCAGTAGTCACCAAATGAGAATGTGGTTTTCCTTATTTCAGGGAAGGTCTGTGTGCATTGACCCACCACTGTGGCCCTCCCGTGCGCTAACAGTTCACAGTTTCTCCTTTCAAATCCGTACAGTTGCATCCTCGTTTTTTACAGTCTCTTGTGAGTTTGGCTATCAAGATTTCCTCACCCAGGGTTTGCCCTACCCCAAGAACTAATCAAAACTGCCCAAAAGAAGTCTCTGGAGAAGCCAACCAGAAGGCCATGTTGTGGTCGAGGTCCAGACCCTAGTGGGACAACTTGAAGTACCCTGACTCCACAGGAAGACCCTGAGATCATGTGGTCTTTGACCTTCTACCTGCCTTTTCTAAAGTGAAGGGTGCCCCACTGGGGTCACTTAAATTGTAAAGGCCCCAACAGACACAATCCAGGTGTGGGTGTCATCACCACTGGCCCTGATTACCCAAGTGCAGAACTTACAAATGTCCAGGAAATGAAGCGGTCAAGTTCCCTTGGACCACGGTGGTAATCTCCTTGTGTTAGTTGGTGCTAAACCAAGATAATTGCATTTTACTGTAATTATGTAATAAATACAAAAAAACATAAAATATTAAGCAAGCATGCAAACAGACAGATAGAATTGCAGATTCCTTGGCAATGGTTTGGAGGCCTCTGCTTGAAGTTGTTTATCACCTCCCTCATCTCATGTAATCCTCACAGTTCCCCGCCACAGGGATTTCAAAAGAGCTTTTTTAAAATTAGGGATCTGAAACTCAAAAAGGTTGGGAAATACCCCTACACCCTTTTGGTTATTAAAGGGCAGAACTGGGGTTCAAACCCAGTCTCAGCTGTCAAGTGTGGGTCTTGGGCTCTGTACTGTTGGGGTTTGGATGAGAATGAGTGTGTGTTAAAAGATGCTGGGCTGGGGAGGGGTTATGTTTTATAAAAACGTCAGAGGCAGGATTCCAAAGAGACTGTTACCTGTGTAAAAAGAAAGAGCAAACGGGAAAGGCTGCAGGAGGCAGCCAGGAAAAGGCCCTGGGCATCTGTGGTATGTCTTCAGTCAGAGAGAGCATGGGTCCCGGGGTCCTGAGGTACGTGACGATTCATGAGGTGGTGCCTTACAGACTGCTCCTCTCTCTCCTTTGGCCTATTCGGGTGGAAGCCATTCAAAAAGCCATTTCAATAAAAGAGCCCAACACATGCATACACATTGATTTTTATTATTTTTGTTGGTTTATCCCAGTAGCCAATTGCCACACCTTCAGAATTAGCAGGTGACAACCCCGTTGGGCAAGTCTCTAATTTCACCCACAAAAATCCAACAAGCAAACAAGCATACTTTCTACAATGGCATGGTCTCAGGTTTCAGAAAAGCGATGCTATGTTGTCACGGGGATCTGTTAAGGGTTTACCAAAAAATTCACCTTTCCCCTCTTCGAGAGGGAAAATGTGAACAAGTTTCAAATCATGTGCTGGCTCCTCCAGCGCAGACACGCACACCTGTGACAGCCACCTGTGGGAAGGACGAGGCGTCAGTCCCAGGCCGGGCTATTGGAGGAGCCCCAGGGAGGTTGCGCTGCTCACAGGGTATGTGGATGGCCGTGGAAGCAAGTCACCTCACTCACGGGGGAGAAGCCTGACAAGGAACGTGGGCGACTGGCATGTCCTGCACTTTCACTGCAATGACCCCAGCAGGTACCCAAAGTGGGCTGCAGATCCAGCCAGTTGGGTAGGTGCCAATCACAGAGAGCTGGCACCCCCAGTGCTGTGGTGACTTCAGGAGCCGTTTTGGAACCAAAAAAGAGGATCTAGGGCCCACTGCAGCCTGGTGCAGCCCCTCTCCAGGTTTTTCTAACTGCGCGAGGGAGATGTAGTTTTGTATGACTTTTATTTTTCTCAGAAAAATTCCTGGGGCAGCATTCTGTTGGTCCTTCTGATGCCACTTGGGTAATTTAACTCCCACTGGGTTATAGAATCCATGCCTGGATTCCTTGTCTGTCCCCCATTTTCCCCTGATTTAAGTCAAGACTGTGCTTGCATGACAGACAGATCATCATTTAATATTTAAGACTGAAAGATAGGATTTTCCCCCCGTGGGCACAGTCCTACTGATGCTGATTTCTTTTTTTATATTCCATCTGCATTTATGTTAAAACCAATCAATATTTCCCAAGCCTTTACTCTAAGCAAACACAAAAATAATAGCCACAACAGTCCCACTAGTACAACCCTGTCCTGATCTCTGTCCATAGGTCTATCAGGTCGCTCAGGGTGGGGCATGCACCATCTCATTCAGCCTCGGTAGCAAACCCCTGGTCTCCATCCCACAGGCCAGGAAAGTGACAGTGGACATGAGGTGAATGACACGGGGGCTACACAACCAACTCAGATATGGTGTCACTTTCAGGGAGACTCTGTCATTCCATAAGTCTTTAGGCACCTGTTGTGTCAAGTGCTTGTCTAGGCTAGCTGGAGAGACACCAGGTTGCCAACCTCAAGAAATTCACCTCCCAAGGGAATTTGAAAGCGCAGGGCAATTGTGACATCTAGTTCCAGCCTTCTCTAGTCCCTCCTGCGGTACTTTGTAGATGAATCCTGATGGAGACGGGCCTCTGCTGATTTTCTCCTTCGAAGGTTGTCTGGTCTTAAAACTAATCTGTGCATGAGAAATCCCTGGCAAACTTTACAAACACAAGAGTCTTTCCAGAATGATTTGTGCAGAATCTTACATAATCTCTGGACGTGGGGCTCAGGAATCTGTATTTTCAAAAATCTCCCTAGATGGTTCTGGTGATTGGCCAGGCTTGCACTCTCTGCTGTGGAACAGGAGGCCAGAGTCCAGGCCCATCTTCTCTGCGGGCTCTGCTTCCGTTTGTGGCTTAGAAATATTCAAAAGCGGATTAATAGTGTGAGATACATTTTACATCCCGACCTGGTACGCAATATGTATGTCTGTGTGTGTATGTAAACGGACATAAAAATCGTACACAGTAATACCTACTGATAAAGAAAATGCACTCAGAACCGTCCCTTTTCTATACCATTTTACCCTCCTTTGTTCATTAAAAACAAAAATTGACCAAACCCACTAATTAATTTCACAACCCACTAGTAGGCGTGGACCCACAGTTTGAAAAGCAGCACCCTAGACCGTACCGGGGAGCTGTGGCATTTCCCCTAGCTGCCTCAGTTCTGGAAGCCTCAGTTTCCTCTTCTGTAGAACAGAAGATTTTCAGGTGGGGGCGTCATCTCTACGCTCTTGGACTTGGTACATGTGCGGACCAGTGTGTATCTATCTAGTTGTCCTTCGCTGCCGTCCGTCCTCTTGCCTGGATTAACGTGTTATACTTCCCAGCCCACCACTGGGTTTCATTTCTGCATCCTCGCCAAGTACCCCATGTACCCTCTTAAACCAGGGAGGCAGAGCCGGCTCCCACAGATGTCGGCTGGACCAACTGTAATTCAATAACACTGTCATCACTTTGGCTTGCTGTTCACAGCGGGAAAAGGAAAAAAAGAGAGGAAAGCACTGAGTGTGCACAAGTGGTTTTCTTCTCTCCATTCAATCACTCAGCAAGTATTTATTGAGCACCTGCTGTACATGTGATGGTCTCTGAGTATCAGGTAAACAGAAGGTCTTCAAAAATTCCCCTCTTTTTCTTTGTAACTCTTGTTTTCTTTACACACACACAGAGGTGGAGAAGGAATTAGGGCAAGTTCGGGTTGCAGACTGAACTTTCTAGTCGGCGCTGAGGTGGGCTGGGGAGAAGGCCGGGGTTTATATGGTCTATCACTTGGGTGGCATAGTCTTCAATTTTAGCTCATCCACCAGTAAAGGCAGTCCTATAAACATTCCCCAGCTCTAGTGTCAGATGTTTTTTTTCAAATTGAAACATGACAGAAATCCAAACTCAGATCGTTTTAGGTCATACATGGAGTTTTAAAATTTACATCCCTAAAGTTAGGGATGCCTGCTAAATTCAGGGTGCCACTGATATGTGAGGATTTGGCTTCCTCCAATTTCTTGGCTCAGTCGTCCATGGAGTTGACTTTATTCAGTCTGGTTGTCCCCAGCAGCTCCATGTTCTCTCTCTAAGGTGACATCCACCTGGCATTGAGATGGGGATATCTGCTTTTACCCTGCCTTTTCATTCAGATGTGACTCTGAATCCCACAGACTGGTTCCTATGCCTGGTCCTGAACTAGTCAAGTGACCAGGGAAATGCAATGTGCCCATGGGCTTGAGTGACAGACGTGTCCCCTGCCCCACGGGTGGATGTGGAATCCCTCTAGACCTCATGGTCTGAATGGGCAGTGAGGCCAGTGGAACTTGGGAACTGTTGTTGAAGAGGGAGAGGTGACTATCAAGGGGGACAGACCTTTTAGCAAGAGCTGTGGTGCGTTGGGATGGAAGGGGGCCTCGTCCAGCATCCTCAGTGCAATGTGGATGTAAAAAAAGAGATTATAGGACACCCTTCTGCTAATCATCTGCATGACTCTGGGATCCCTCTTAAATCTGTCTGCCATTCATTCATTCATTCACTTAGCAAATATTTTGAAGGACCTGTGAAGTCCTCAGTGGTTAAGCTACGTCAGTGATCAACACAGAGCCCTGTGCTGCTCCCTCTGAGCTAGGTGAAGGAGCTGGGGAGTGTCCAGTAAGATGTACCTTTGCATCCTGTGGTCTAACCAGCCTCACTGAGGAAACGACAGAGTGACACGTGGAGGTGGGGGAGCTGGCCAGGTAGGTACCTTGGGGGAGGAGGGAACAGCCACTCCAAGCCCTAGGGGAGGGACATGGTGACTTATTTGAGGAAAAGCAGGTTGGTCCACTGATAGGTGAAATGAGAGAGGGAGGAAGAAGCAGATGACGGACGGCAGAGAGGTGAGTGGGGAGAGAGGTGAGTGGGCTAAAGACCCTCTAGGACTTTAGCTTTTATTCTAACAGAAACATGGAACCACGGTAGGGTTTGGGTGGAGGAGTGACATCTTCTGGCATCTGTTTTATTTTTGCCTTTTATCAACACGTTTTCACTGAACACATTAATGGGATTCCACGCGGCATTTCCAGATGTGCATACGACGCCCATCGACCACTCCAACACCCTCCTCCACCCGCACCCTGCCTCTCCCCTGCCCTGGCTCCCTTCTGGTCCCTGGGAATCACTGTCCACTTTCAGGTCGACTCTTTTTTAGTTTCCACATATGAGAGAGAACAGGTGGTACTTGCCTGTCGGTGTCTGGTTCATTCCATTTAACATAATGTCCTTCAGTCCCATCCATTTTTCTGCAAATGACAGGACTCGGATCTTCTTGGGGCTGAATGATACTCCTCGTGTAGCACATTTTCTTTACATTCACCTGCTGGCAGGCCTCGAGGCGGACTCCACACCTTCGCCGTGGTGCCTGGTGTGTGACGAACGTGGCACACAGGTGTCTTCAGGATGCTTTGGCTGTAGAGGCAGGAATGGCGCAGCTCCATCAGAGGGTGACCTCCTTTGAGTTTTTGGAGGCACCTCTGGACTGTTCTTCATCGTGGCTGCTTTACATTCCTACCAACCATACATGAGAGCTTCCTTTCCCACATCCGTGCCAGCACTGGTTGGTGTTGATAATACCCATTCTAACTCAGGAAAGGTGGGATTTTATTGAAGTTTTGATTTGCATTTCCTGATGGCTAATGATATTGAGCGTTTTTCATAAGAGTTATAAGTCATTATATTTCTTCTTTTGTAATATAAACATTTGAAAAAAAACCATTTTGTCCATTATTTAATTTATTTGGATTGCTTTTTTATTTTTTAAATTTTTTACACACCTCTGTCAGATGAATCGCTGGCACACGTTTTCTCCCGTCTGTGGGCTCCTGGTCTCTCTGGCCGTGTTTCCTTTGATGGGCAGAAGCTTTTTTAGTTTGATGGAATCCTGTTTTTCAATGTTTGCTTGTTTCCTGTGCTTTCTGGGTCTTACGCGGAAGATAGTTCCCTTTACCAATGTCTTGAAGAGCTTCCCCTGCATTTTCTTCTAGGAGTTTCAGAGTTTCAAGTTTTACATTTAGGTCTTCCATCCATTTTGAGTTGATTTGTACAGGGTGAGAGATAGGAGTCAAGTTTTAATATTCTGCAACTTCTAAAGAAACGGGGGCCATTTCAGTGGTGACACTGTGGGTTGATGCCACCAACCACTGCTAGAGATTCTGCATCTCGTCCTGGGAGAGGCCACACATTTTCGTGTCACCCTTGGTGCTTCTCTTTCCCTCATGCTGTCAAGAAACCTTGTTGGTTCAGAAACCTTCAAAACACAGGCAGCTCCAGACCTCTCCTTCCCGTGTGCACCGCTGTGGGTCGGTAAGTCCTTCTCCCCAAATATCTTCTCAGCACCCGACAGCCCTGCCTTTGCTGGGGGATGTTGGAAGACAGGTTAGCGGCAATGGAAGGTGGCGCTCTGGGGAGTGGCCCTTGCGAGATGTCTGCTTTCTCTGTGGTTGCGTTGCTCAGGTTTTCAGGGCATCCACACCAGGGCTTCTGGTTTTCTGCGGATAAGCTTGCTCTGCCTGCCTTGTAAGTTGAGCTCTTCTTTGACCAGTGCTTCTAAAACCTGCCACGCCAAGGTTTGAGCCTCCACCCCAAAGGCAATGAGATATAGAGAAAAGAGTACAAATCCAGGAATCAGAGAGACATTGGTTCACACTCCAGCTCTCTCAGTTACTAGCTGATTGTTCACAAGGTCAATAATCTTCTTCACTTCTGTCCCTGCATCTGTAAAACTAGAGGAATTTACCTCCAAACAGTCCTGTCAACCTCGCGTTCCCAAGCATCCGCTGGTGTTAGCTTTTACCATGACATCCAGTGTAGCCTCTCCTACTTCTATGGCCTCTTGAACATATCTGTGCATGTATGTGCGAGCGTGCACGTGCACATACACACACCCCACAGTGTCAATGCTGGGAATTGAACTGAAAGAATTTTTATTTTGAACTATTTCCTTCTTGGTGGAGTGAATCACTGCCCATTATCTTTACGGTAGGATAATGTGAAACGTCAGTGTTTGTTTCAATGGACCATTAAGTCTTGAGGTGTGATTTTCCTTGTCTGGCTACTGAACTTTGCATTAATGTTAAATTCAGGAAGTATTTAGAAGGTAATGGCCAAGAGAGCGACACTTCTGTTAGTCCTCTGGCCGTCAGGGGAAATCCAGGGAGACGGGAAGGGATGCCTGTGTGGTCGTGAGCTGTGGGGCGCTCTTTGAGCACCTTCTCCTTCATATCTGATGGTGATGAACGTCTGCCCTCCCCCGCAGAGGGTCCTGGTTTGCAGAGTCCCTCCTGCTGCAGGGCCGCCCAGCCCAGTCCAGCCCAGGGAGCTTTCTGGGTGCTGGCTCTGAATACGCCATCTTTGTTTTGTCTCCTTTTTACTTTTCAGATTTTCATGTTAGGGCTCTGATCATACCTGGATAGCAGGAATGCTGGCTCTTTTTATCTATTTGAGTTTCCCTGTTTAAAATCCCTTCCTGGCAAGGGCAGTTTTGTTTTGTAATTTAATTGTTATTTTAATTAAGGTTACACATTGACACAGGTTTTTTAATGGTGAGTGCTAGTCCTGGTTCATAAGGAAAACCGGCAGCCTCCACCTGCCCCTCCCTGCCCAGCCCGTCTCCCAGGAGCCACCTTCTACCTTTGTCAGCTTCCTCCAACACACACTCAACACACACTCAACATACTCACACTCGGGTGTTTCTCAACACACACACACATACACACACACGCTCTGCTTGGCAGATTAGCTCCCAAAGACCTTACAGTCTGATTCCTGGTACCCATGGACACAGGTTTCTGGCAGAGGGGACCCAAGGTTGCCACATAGTTGACTTTCACACCGGGGCTTATCCAGGATTATCTGGGTGGCCCGTGTGAGCACAGGGGAACTTCAAGGTGGAAGAAGTGGGCAGAAGCCACCACTGCTGGCCTTGAAAATGGAGGCAGGTGGCCTTGAGCCCAGGAGATCAAAAAGCAAGGACATGGCCCTGTCTCTAAATGAAATACAAAATAGGGCTGGGGTGTGACTCAGTGGATGATGCCCCTGAGTTCAATCCCTGGTACCTGCTGCCCTGCCCCCAAAAAAGCAAGGACATGGTTTTTCCCCAGAGCCTCCAGAAAGGAAGGCAGCCCTGGTGAAGGCTGGTTTCCACTGGAGGCCAACACCCAGCGAGGCCTGAGTTAGACCTCTAATCTATTACCAAGGTTTCTGGAATGTGCACGGCATTGATAGTAAACCATTTCTTAACTTTTTTTCTCCTTAGTTCTGGAGATTGTCTATTGGTCTACTGTAATTCAAGGTGAAGACGGAACTTACACAAGCTCTCTCCCAACATCTCCCCACTTCTCAGGTCCCTCCTATAATTACATCATCACTTTTCAGTTGAATTATTCAGTATGTAGCATATCCATTGCCATAATACGCGTTTTGAATTGAACCACAAGTATACTCTAATCATGTCTCTTCTTAAAGAGTTCTTCCTTTTCCTAGAGCTAATAGTTATCCTGTTTGCTTAGTTTTCTAGAGCTTACCATGAATGTGTTCCCAGACATGTCCCAGAAGTGTAACTGACCTCTTAAAGCTAATCAACAAATCTCTCAATTTTTTTCCTGTTTTGGGGGAGATACCCCTTCTTCTTTACTATTTGCTAGGTTTACTGGGAACCCCCTTTCCCCAGGATTGGATCCTTTCTCTCTCTCTCTCTCTCTCTCTCTCTCTCTCTCTCGTGATGACATGCACAGTTTTGAGAACTCATCGATATGAAAAGTCTTTATTTTAACCTTCAAACTCAGATTCAGATTGAAAATGGAATTCTGGGTTGGAAATCATCTCTCATATTTTAGAAAGTTTTGCTTTACTATATAACAGTGCGACAAGTCTGATGCTTCAGATTTTTTGAAATAATTTTTTCTCCCCACTGGTCCTCTACTAATTTCCAGCTGTTGGAACTCCCGGAAGGTTCTTGTTTTCTTTTCCTTGTTGTTTTCTCCCTCTCTAGGCCTTTCTTCTTCATCTTCCAAAATTTCTATTTAATCTTTCATTTCTTCTGCTTTTTGGCTTTAAGATTTTATACTGTTCTCATTTCATGGGCACTCCTCTTTTATAACCTCTGATTCTTATTTCATGGATACCATAATTTATCTTGCATTTCTTGGGACAGCAATTCCTGTTCTTATTTTTGAACATTGCTTTGATTTCCCACACATTGACTTTTTAATTGTTTGCTTTGATCTCTGGCTTACAGGCGTTCCCTAAATTTATGGTGCCCCCTGGTTGTTTGTATTTAAGAGCAGGGTGTGTATGTTTGTGTGTGTGTTGTCTATTTGTACACCCACCCTGGGTTTATCGAGCTTCTTCACTGGGAACCCTCGACCTTCACTTGGGAACCCTCTGGATTTTTCAGTTAGACCAGCCAGTTTTTCAGAGTGATGCCCCTCCATCTTCCCCCTCGTGGGTGGCTTTCCCATGCTGAGTGACAGAAAGCCTCCGGAGTTCTCACTCTGCAGCTTCCAATTATTGTAATTTATAGTCAACCAGCAACTGCTCCCCAAAGATGCCCCTCGATCTTCTTCATGGTGCCGTGCACCCCTCCCCAGGCACCAGCTGCTTCACCTTGGGAGTGGGCACCTGAGCTTCTCCGTGGGGAACTTCTCAGGGGACACTGGAGAACTTTGCTGATTTGTGCAGAGTCGCAATGCCTGGAAGTTCACTTGGCCCCCCCAACCCAGGACAGCCCTGACCCATGACCATCAGGGACGGAGGTGAAAGCCCAGGACCTTGGCTCAAGATGGGACCGCTCTCAAGCTTTGCTTAGCTTTAGGGCTTTGTGGGGCCTTGCCTGAGGTCCCCTCCTCAGTCCTGCTTCCTGCACTCTAGTTGTCTCCCCTGAAACCTTGATGAATTACATGCCTTCATCTCGGGGACTTTTCCAGGAACCCAGTCAAAGACATCCCATTTCCATGCCTGCACTACTCTCCGGGGAGTCTGACTCCAGACCTGCCAAGAGCTGCACTTAGAATGTGTAGCTCTGAAAGACGGAGCTTAGATCCTGGACGGACGTATCAGGGGCAGAATTCAGTTCATTAGATGACTTCTTTAGTAAGTGGCCAGTTCCCCATCCCTGCAGGTAGACTACAGAGAGGCGAAAGGCTTGCTAGATGGAGTGTTTGAAGATAGGGATTCAAACAATTCACGGGGCCCTCAGATTTTGTGGCACTTTTTCTTCCACACAGGACCTCCCTGATAAAATCATGATCACGTACTAAAAGCGAAACCTGACTGGGGAGACATTTTTCAGTTTTGAAGTTTTGTTTCAGTACTACACAGGGCTCTTTTGAGACTGTGGGTATAATTAGAGCTTGTGAGATTTTTAGAGAAGTGCCGATGTGTTAATTTCCCGACAGCAATTATGGCCCGATTAAGAGAGAACCTAAACAATTGGCAGCACCAACACCTCGGCGGTGGGCGCTCTGTGTGTTCTTGGCTCCTCTCCCCTCGCTTTGGGTACCGGGACTGCAAGTCGGAATTAAACTCGCACTCTTCTGGAATCACGTGCGGAGCCCATTGTCCTCAGGATCTGTTTGTCATCTCTCCGGTGTCAGTGTACACACATGGGACAGAGTTTGCAGATTCAGCCCTAGCGTCCATTTGCAGCTCGCCAAGCCGACAATGGCCCATTGTTCTCCAGCGTGAAGACAGGGCTGGGCTGCAGGCAGAGCGGGAGTCAGTCTTGGCGGAGGCTTGCCTCTGTGGTGGAGAGTGAGACCTGAAGTCAAGGTCAGGCAGGCATACCGTTGTCGTCTGTCTCCATACGAGGACCCCATGGCCCTCGTCAAGGTATGAAGGTGTGCAGGTACTTGGAACTCGGTCATTGAAAACCTGGGCCAGGGAAACGTGATGCTACCTGTAAGAGGCAAAATAAACATTGGTGTCTTCTGCTCCTTTTGTTCACAGTGTGAAACAGCATGGAAAATCCCCAACAAACACGCAGTGGTGGTAGGAGCCTGACTGCTGTCTGGGGACTCACATGCAGGGTCACAGGTTCTGGTCACATGCTGGATTCTGTCACCGAATGGAGGGATGGAAGGATGTCTGTGATACACACGGAGCTGACTTTTGGTGACCTCGTATCCTGGGGTCCTGTGTGCGGTGCCCTCCCCTAGAGTGTGGGCAGGCCCTCACGTGCTTCTGACCAACAGGATGGGGCAGAGGTGACTGGTGCCACTTCTAGGAGTGGGTCACAGTGGGCAAGAATAGGTCTTGGCATACTGGGGTAGCATTCTCCCTGTGGCCTTGAAGTAAGCGGTGTCATTGAAGAAGCCTTGTGACAAGGACTGCAGGCAACCTCGATGAACTGCGGGTGGCCTCTAGCCAGCGTCCAGCAGAAGCCCAGGCCTGCAGTCACTCAGGGAAGTGAGTTCTATCAACCTCCTGAATGAACTTGGAGGCAGACTATCCCCCAGGCCAGCTCCCAGGTGAGAACACAGCCCGCTCGGCGCCTGGAGGGCAGCCCGGTGAGACCCTGAGCAGAGAACCAGAGAAGCCCTGCTCAGACCCCCGTCACAGAAAGGGGACTGCAGTCTGTGCTGCTAAGTTTTTGGTAGTTTGTTATGCAGCAAGAGGACCCTCCCAGACCCTTCTGCATCCCTTGGTCATTCTTGAAGGGTTTGCTTCAAGCTTTGGGATCTCTCTTCATGCCCCCACCCCACCCACTGTTTAGCAGAAGGATCTGGAGGTTAGAGAAAAAGAAACCCCTGTGAACTCCACTCTTCCCGCCCTTCCAAACCTGCCCCTGGGTCACCCGGGCTTTCCTCCTTCTCCCCCGCCCCTCCACTCCTCCTTGATCCTCCATGTGCTTCACCCAGTTTCCTCTCACCTCTCCACCTGCGCTCTCCACTGGCCTCCCCACAAAGCTCATCCCCTCTCCCCTAAAACGGCAACTAAATCAGTTCCCTAACCTTGCCGCGCTCTCAAGGTGTAGCTCTTGCTTCCTCTCCTGACTCCCAGGTTCTCTGAAAAGCAGCCTCCCCATGTCATCCGCTCAGCCTCACCTGCTTCCTTCCCCACATGGTGGACGCCTTTCCCCGTCACTGCAGGGAGAAAGCTCTGGGTAAGGACAGCCACGGGCTCTAGTGGTCTGTGCTTGCCCTATCGAGGGCGTGTTATCGCGTCTGCCTTCTTGACACTCTCCTGCTTGTGTGACCCCCTCTCGAGGACAGGCCCCCTTGTGTCTGAGTTTCTTCCTCATTTTCTTCTGGTTTCCCTTACTCCTATCCTTCGTCACCTGTGGAATTTTTTTAAAAAAGTGTCTTTGTAGTGAGTCAGGGAACTCCCATTCCTAAGTTCCATCGATTGCAGGTCTCTGGAATGATGGATCCCTATGGAAATTTTAATACGGATTCATCCATCCTTAATTATCTACTTGAAAACTTGTAGGGCTATTAAGGGATCTCCCCCTAAAATGTTGCTAATTTGTGTCTTCTACTAATAGGAATCTTAGTTAAAATTAGAAAGAAATTGCAAATGATTCCCATATTTTTCTATGTCACAAGGGGAGGGGGAATAAGTTTCTGGGGAAGAGGTAAAGGAAAGGGGCTGTGTGTGAAAACAGAATAAAGAGCTGGTTCGCATCCTATTTGGATGTTTAACAGTGCTGTTGATCTGATGGCCCCGTTAGTGTTCATTTTATGCTAAAGTTACAAGACAATTTCAAGTATTTTGATAATTTTGGAAATTTGAGCCAAATGGTTAGACCTACATATTTCCCATCAACAAACCTGAATTTATTAATAAGCAAATATTTATCACTTATTATATATATGAAATTCTGTATACTTTGTGGATTAGTGTCATTTCTTCCAAGTTGTAGATGAAGACACAGATCTAAAAAGCTCTGAGCCAATAGTCAACAGCAGGCTTCCAACCCAGTTTTCACTAGGTGGAGTGGAAACTCCAATTCCCAGCATCCTGGAAACGCATTTCTATCTCTGTGGACTGAGTTCTGACAAAAAAAAAAAAAAAAAAAAAGGAGTGATGTAAGTCACTTTCTTGATTGACATCCTGTGCACTCCTGCCAACCCTCCCACCCACTTTTGTCATGACAGTGGAAACAGCAAATCCAAAATGGAGCTGCCTGGATGCCCGAGTCACTGCATGGAGGGGAGATGACCAGGAGAGCTTTCTAAGCCTCACTGACTTTTTCAAAAATGTGAAATAGACTTTTATTATTTTCATTGACTGAAGTTTCTGTTGCAGCATCTAGAATCACTTAATTAAGAAATTGGTACTGGATTGGGGTGATGTTAGAGTCAATATTTGCTTAGTAGTCAAATAGCAGGCACCGGGGAAACTGACATCATTTTCTTTAATGAGGTGGTATTTGAGCAGAGGTTTGGGTAATAGGAAGATGCACACTTTAAAGGGAAAGTGTTCCCTTTGGAGGAGACAGGAAATGGGAGACTGCTCAAGGCAACAGAGGAATTCCAAGGAGGCCGTGTTGCCTGGAATGAAATGAGCCAGGGGGAGAACAGTGAGACGGGGGAAGGTGATCCCTGGTCATTCGGGGCATTTCAGGCCAGGCTAGTGACTTTGGATTCAAGGGCAGCCATAGCTCTGATGATCTGAGGTAGAACCAAAGTGTCTGCTCTAGAGACAAGAATCTGGAGACTCAAAAATGGCCCTTGTGATGACAAAGACAATGATAATAAAGGCAAATGGATAGTGTGAATAAAATTGTGTAACGTGAATAACCTCTGCCTTTTTAAGAGATCTGAAATGCATCTATATAGCTGTATTGATAAGCCAAATATTAAAACATTATATTTGAATATATCATCTACCTCTCTAAATTGTGTGACTTCAACTTATATGAAAAGAAATAGTGTGTATGTTTATTTACAACTATATAATAAAATATAATATTATATATTCATTTAATATTCTCAGTAAGACAATGGAAAACTGCCTCATAGTGTTGTCTTATATTCCGATGTGTATTTCGGAAGAACTGAAAATGCAGAATCTTGGTTTTTAAGCAGCTAATTAGTATTCAACCCATAATACACAGGGATTTTGATCAGACAGAAACTTGGGAGAAGGACTCCACTTTCCCTTATCTTCCAGGCAGGGAAATAGAAATCTATCCAGATAAGTTCAGCAGACAGCAGAATCCACGCAGCAAGCTTGTTTGTGGCAGTCACTAGGGGCTGCGGCTCTCTGGGCGGTGGAAGCGTAGGGTTGTGGGCTAAGACTTGAGTGTCACGGTGCTGACACTTCAGCCAGCTTAGCCCTGCTCTAGGACTGTGCTGATTTGCTTGTTCCTTTTATTTCTTTTTCAGCTAATTAAAGTATAATCAGCAAATAAAAACTGCATATAGATATGGTGTACAATATGATGTTTTGATATATGTATACATAGTGACGGGATTAAATCAAGCTGACACACACACATCTGTCACTGCACAAATTTATCTCTTTATTTATTTATTTTTTGTGGTGAGAACACAGGTATACTCCCTCAGCATTTTCAAGTATGCAATACATTATTATTATCTGTAGCCCCTATGCTGTAATATGCATTTCCAGGGCTTATTCACGCCCAATTTAACTAGTCTTTTTTTTTTAGTTGTTGATAGACTTTTATTTTTTTAGTATTTATTTATATGCAGTGCTACGAAACATGCCAGGCAAGTGCGCTACCGCTGAGCCCCAACCCCAGCTCCCAACTTAACTATTCTTTGACCAACATTTCCCCATTTCTTCCTTCCACCAGCTACTGGTAACCACCATCCTCACCATCCTATTTTCTCCTTCTGTGAGTTCAACTGTGTTAGAAACAATAGGTAAGCGGGATCATGTAGTAGTTGTCTTTTTGTGAATGGACTATTTCACTTAGCATTCCAGGTTTATTTATTTTGTAACAAATGATAGAATTTTCTTCTTTGAAAAGGCTAAATAGTATTCCATATTGTGTGTGTGTGTGTGCGCGCGTGTGTGTATATCACATTTTCTTTACCTATTCATCCGTCAGTGGATGCCTAGGTTGGCTCTACATCTCATCTATTGTGAATCTTACTACTGAATACATGGGTGAAGATATCTCTTCAACATTCTGCTTTCATTTCCTTTGGCTATACACCCCAAAATAGAATTCCTAGATATATGGTAACTCTATTTTTAATTTTTCTGAGGAACTTCCATTACGTTTTGCATGGTGGCTATTGTAATTTACCTTCCCTCCAACAGCGTATGAGAATTTCCTTTTCTCCAAGACCTCATCAACACTTATCATCTTTTATCTTTTTCATAATGATCCTTCTATCAGGCATGGGATGGTGTCCCACTGTGGTTTTGATTTGCATTTCCCTGATGAATGGTGATGTTGAGTATTTTTTAATATACCTGTTGGCTATCTGTATGCCTCCTTTTTTTTAATGAGTTAATTTTTTTAATTTGTTATAATTAGTTATACATGACTGTAGAATGCATTTTGACACATCATACATAATGATGTGTCAAATTTCTGATTGTACATGATGTGGAATTATACCAGTTGTGTAGTCATATATGCACATAGGGGAATAGTGTCTGATTCATTCTACTATCCTTCTTACCCCCTTACCCCTCCCCTCCCTTTGCTCCCCTCTACCTCTATTCTTCCCTATCCCCAACCCCTTGTTGTGAATTAGCATCCCCATATCAGAGAAAACATCCGGCCTTTGGTTTTGGGGGATTGGCTTATTTCACTTAGCATGATGTTCTCCAGCTCCATTCATTTACCTGCAAATGCCATAATTTCATTCTTCTTTAAGGCTGCTTAATATTCCATTGCCATATTTAATTGTGATTTTTTTATCATTAAGCTATTTTAATTTCTGATATATTTTGGATATTAATCCCTTACCAGGCATATAGTTTGCAAATAGTTCCTCTCATTCTTTAGGTTGTCCTTCATTTGATTGTCAATCGTGCAGAAACTTTTTAGTTTGATGCGGTTCCATTTGTCTGTTTTTCTGTGTGTTGCCTGGGATTGGAGATCTTGTCCAAAAAATCCTTGCCCAGACCCAGGTCAAGAACTTTTCCCTCTTTGTTTTGAGTGTTTTAACATTTTCAGATCTCATGGTTAAATCTTGATTTTTGCATATAGTATGTGGTAAGGGTCCTATTTCATTCTTTTGCATGAGGATATTATTTTCCCAGCACCATTTACTAAAGAGACTGTCTTTCTCCATGGTCTTCTTGGCACCTTTGACTCAATCAATTGCTTATAAATGGAAGAGCTTAACTATGGGCTCTCAGGCTGCCTCAAATCTGTGATCGTCCTGCCTCATGCCCTGAGAAGCCAGGATTATAGGTGTGCACCTCCCCACCTCTGTCCTATTCCATTGGCCTGTGTCCCTTTTTATGCCAGCGTCATGCTGTTTTAATACAAAAGCCTTATAATATATTCTGAAATGGTGCTATGCCTTCAGCTTTATTCTTTTTGCTCAAGATTGCTTTGGTTATTTGTAATCTTTTATGGTTACATATGAATTTTAGGATTTCTTTTCCACTTCGGTAAAAATGTCATTGGGATTTTGACCCACATTGCATTGAGTCTGTAGATTGCCTTGAGTGGTGTGTACGTTTGAGTATTAATTTTCCCAATTCATGGATGTGGGATATTTTCCCATTGAGATTAATGAAAATGGAAACATGACATACTAACACTTACAGGATGAAACAAAAACAGTTCTAAGAGGAAAATTTACAGCAATAGATACCTACAAAAGGAAGAAAACAACCTCAAGTAAATAATCTAAGATTTACCCTCAAGGAACTAGCAGAAGAAAGCCAAAAGAATAAAGTTCACCCTAAAGTCATCAGAAGGGCAGAAATAATAAAGAGCAAAGTAGAAATAAATGAAGCAGACACTAGAGAAACAATAGCGACGATTAATGAATTGGAGCTGATTTTTTGAAGATAGCCAGCACTGACAAAACTTCAGAGTAAGGAAGGAATAGGACAAATTTAAATAAATTATAAATGAAAGAGGAGACAGTGGAAGTGAGACCACAGAAATAGGAAGAACCCCAGTCGATGACCAGGAACCATTAGGAGAACTCAGAAGTTGCTGCAGCCTAAAAACAGGTAACCTACAAAGACCAACTCATGAAGACAGAGAAAATCTGTACAGACCCAGAGGAGTGAGGAGATGGAATCAGTGTTTAAAAAAAAAAAATCTTCCAACAAATAAAGGCCCAGAAAGTGATGGCTTCACTGGTGAATCAGTGTTGATCCTCGAGTTCCTCCGAAAAATGGCAGAGAGCTGGGTACTTGAACACTCATCTCACAAAGCCAGGGCTTCCCTGATGGCAAAGCCAGATGAGGACCCTACAAGAAAAGACAGTCACAGGTCAGTCTCCCCGACGGACGCAGATACAGACATCCTTCATAAATACTAGCAAACTAAATCCAACAGGATGTTCAGAGGATCATTCACCAGGATCAAGAAGCATTTATCCCTGCAATGCAAGGATGGTTGGATGCTTGCAGGTCAATAATGAAGGTCCTCTGCGTGATCAGAAGAAAGGATACAAATCACTAGGTGCATAAAAAGCATTTGACAAAATGCAACATTCTTTCATAATGAAAATTCTCAACCAATTTGGTACAGAAAAAAAATGTACCTTGACTTAATATAAGCAGCTTATGACAAGGCCACAGTTGGTCTATGGCAAAAAGCTGAAAGCTTTTCCGCCAAGATCGGGGCCAGCCAGGGATCCACTGTCGCCTCTTCTGTTCATTAAGGTACTAGAGTCCAAGCAGAGCATCTGGGCAAGAAAAAGAATGGAAGGCATTCAAGCTGGAAAGGAAGAAGTGACATTGTTTCTGTTTGCGGATGCCATGATCTTAAATACAGAAGACCCTAAAGACTCCACCAAAAATAAATAAATAAAAAAACCAAAAAAAAAAAAAAAAAAGCTGATTAGAACAGATTAGTGAATTCAGTAGGGTTTCAGGGTAGAAAGTCAATATCCAATCCACAAAAGCCCAGATGCCCACTGCAGAAAAATGGCTAAAGAAAATATGGCGTGTATGCACTGTAGAGTTGTACTCAGCCATAAAGAAGAACAAAATTATGGCATTTCCATGTAAATGGATGGAGCTGGAGAACATCATGCTGAGTGAAATAAACCAGACTCAAAAGGCCAAGGTGGAATGTTTTCTCTCATATGCAGAAAACTGAGCAAAATAAGGAGAAAAGTGGGAGGGGTTTCCTTGAAAATAGAAGGGAGATCTGTGGAACAGAGGAACAGGGTCAAGGGGAGGGAGGAGGGAGGGTTAGGGGGAGGCTCTGAAGAATGAAATAGACCAAATTATGCTAGATACGTTTATGACTACTAGAGTGAGTTTCACCTTTCTGTATATCCACAAAACACCAATTTAAAAACTATAAATAAATAGGAGTAAGATGGTAGAGGAAGGAGTCAGAGGAAGGGAGAGGGGGAGGAGGAGGGGAAGGAGAGAGGAGGGGAGGCGGAGGGGGGGAGAGGAGGTGCTGGGGCCTGAAGTGGAGCAGTTATACTCCATGTATGTGTGATTACTGTTTTGGTCAGCTTTCTCACTGCCATGACTAGAAGACCTGAAAAACACAATTTTAGAGGAGGAAAACTTTATTTGAGGACTCACAGTTTCAGAGGTCTCAGTCCATAGGCAGCAGGCTCCATTCCTTGGGCTGAAGGTGAGGCAGGACATCCTGGCAGGAGAAGATGGTGGAGGGGAGCAGCTCACATGGTGATCAGAAAGCAGAGAGTCCACTGGCCAGATACAAATACACACCCAAAGCCAGGCCCCCAGTGACCTGCTCAGTTAATTCCATCAGGGGATTAATTCACTGATTGCATTGAGGTTCTCATAACCCAATTATTTCTCCTCTAAACCTTATATTGTGTCACACCTGATCTTTTGGGGGACACCTCACATTTAAGCCATAACAAATATGCTAAAATGAACCCCAATACTATGTATGATCATAATGCACTAATAAAAATGTTTTTTAAAAAATCAGTATTGCTGTATACTAACAACAAAACTATCTGGACAGAAATCAAGAATTAATATCTCATTTTAAAAAGCATCAAAACCAAAAAATAAATAGGAATAAATTCAATGCAGGAGGTAAAAGGTTTATATGTTGAAAACTAAAGCACATTGATAAAAGAAACTGAAGACACATAAATAGAAAGGCATCCTGCATCCATGCTCACTCCTTTCACAGTGTGCATTCGGTACTGCTTCTGTCTCGGTCTGTGCCTGATAAGAGGGCTACCATTAACTGACCACTTACTACACACAGGAATTGGAGTCTGTTTCTAGAGCTGGGCCCTTAACCTTTGTGCTCACTGCCCTCTCCCCAGTCTGGCAGAGCCCTTCACAAATGCTGGTTTGTATTTTTATATTGTAGAGAATGGAAAAGTATTTGAAGCCAGCCAGCAAGTGTGCATGAGTGGAATTTAAAGCAAGCATTTGTTCTTGGAGGCCCGGCCTCCTGGAGACATCTCTCCCTTCAGCACCACGCTATCCTCTTAGCCTTGCCTTGTCTGGGAGGAGACTGGCTATTCCCAACAATGCTGTGTTGTCCCCGTCCACATCAAGCGATGGCCCAGGAACCCCACAGCCTCCCCGACTCCAGGCTTATCTCTGAACAAGACACCTCCTGCCCACATCACTGGGTCCCTTGTGACGCTAGCTCCACTCTCCATCAGCTCTATTCATCTGTGACCTCAGGTGGGAGTGGAGGAGTGGCAGGCCAGCTCTCTCTTTCCACCTGAGTGGCCATGATATGAAGCCCCGCTTTGGAACCCAGAGGGGCCCCAGCCATGCTGCACTCCTTGGGCCCGATGCCCCGCCATGAAAGGCCCTTCTTGTTCTGTGAACTCGGCCAACTGTGAGAGAGCTCCAAGGTGCTTTTCATGTGGCCGCATCCAGCCCTCTGCCTGCCCTTTAATAGCCAAGTTAAAGGTAACTTGATAGGCAGATATGCCAGGACCTGGGAGCGGGGCCTATACCCTTTATTCCTCCACTGAAAAAAAACAATAAAATGCAAATAGCTGTAATTGCTCAACGTCCCCTGCATTCTGAGCCATCTCAGTGTGCAACTTAGTAAGCAGAAAAATTTACTTTTCTCAATTGGAGAGAAATTAACCCCCCCCCCTTCCTGCATTTTAGTCCTTGGTGGGTCATCTTTCTCCAGAGTCTTCTGGCCACACCCATGTGGGCCTCACGGCTGACACAATACACGGTGGGGTGTGGGGTGAAGATCCCAGGATTCCCGGTGACCAGTCCCTGCCTCCGTCACATGCTCTTCACTCCTAGAGCAGCCAGGGCGAAGGGAAGAGTGGATGAGCTCCTTAGGAGACCAAAGGAGAAAATGTGGTGACTTGGGTTTTAGTGTGGCTGTCCATCTTGCCAGTGGGAAACGGCTCTCCCAGGAAGACCTGCTGGTGGGGGGCCATCCCTACTCCTCTCTGTAGTGAGCAGAGCTGACCCCGCCTCCTTTGCCACAGGAGGATGTGGGTCAGCTTCTAGGCCCTGTGAGGGTCATGTTGGCTCTGAGGGTGACCAGAACCCGGGTCTGCCTGAGCCTGAGGGTTTCCCCAGGATGACATCCCCATCATGATAGTCTCTGGCAAATCTGGACCTGAGATTGTAAACTCTTATGAGCGTTTACCCCACCTTCCTAAGTATATGTGTTGGTAAAACCCACAGGATTTGTGCAGCAGGCAAAGCCCTGGACTCTGCTTTTTTGTGAATGTCTTTTTCAGATTGTGGTGCACTTTCAAGAAATGGTGGTGGCCGCCAGAGTTGGGATGCCAGAACGGAGGTCCTCCACCAGGGGTTTGTTTCTCCCAGGGACAGGGACATTGCTGTAGATCCCATCCAAATGCCAGAGCATCCACACGGAGGCACAATGACTGGCCAGCTTTCTTCTCCATCCTTGCTCTGGATCCTTGATAGCTGGCAGCTCAGCCATTGACGGAATGCAGCCATTCTTGAGGGGCGGGAGCATGGGGTGGAAGCTGCTCTGTAAGCAGAGTTGGTGCTTCTCTTTACTCATTCATTTTTAGGAAATATTTATTGAGCATTTACTATGTTCTCTGAGGACAAAGGGCAAAGAAGACATCACGTCTTCCTCATGGAACTTGTAATTTAGCAAGGAATGCGGTGTAAACCCACTGAAGGTTGATAGGTACAGAGAGGTATAGAGGGGAGGAAATGACTGCGTGTGGCCGACAGGCATCCCACAGTGAACAGGCCTACCATGTCCACGTGATGGCCCTGCCACCTGCTTTTCCTGCAACCTCCCCATCCGCTGGATGGCCCAGCCATCACCTTCTCACTCAGACCAAACTCCCTGGGTCATCATTTCTCTCCCATCCCATCCCCAGTCCATCAGCAGATTTGGCTGAATAGACCTGCATAATAGACTCCCAGCACATCTCCTGTTCCTGTCTGGTCCCAGCGGCCATCCCTGCTCGTCTGGGTTTTTGCAACGCCATTGTCTGTGTGCTCTGGGGCTTCACTCTGCCTGCTTGCCGCTGATTCTCAACACAGTTGCCAGAGAGGCTCTTTAAATAACACTGTGGCCGCAGGAAGAACCGTGAGGACTGCTGCGCCCAGTCCAGCTCGACCTGCACCAACCGCTGTGTAAGGACTAAAGGCTTTAATACAACAGCTGCTGACACAGGCGCTGCCGTCGGCTCTGCTGGAACGTGACAGCTTTCTGAAAAATCAGGGCGCGAGGCGAAATCACACAGGATAGGAAAGCACGGGGCTGGGAGGAAATGTGGTTAGATGCTCAACACCCAGAAACCTCATCAGAGATGTAAAGACTGGGATGCTATAAAAAGCTTGCCAAGTTTTACATACGTTAAATGGTTCAGAAACACATCAGGGCTGCAGTGCCTCCAGCACTTGACCTTGGAAGAGGGTCTGCGGTGGAAGCAGGCCTCAGGAGGGTCCGCCAGGGTCATCTGTGAGCTCTAGTGGGGTGGAGGAGAGTCTGAGGAGGAGAACCGGGTGGTTGAGGATGGCAGGAGCTCATAGCAAGGCCACAGCTGAGCTACTGGTGCCTGTTCGAGCAGGTAGTAGCCACAGAACTGGGTTTGAATTGCGGTCGGACTTTAGAATCTTGGGGCTCAGTTGCCAGAGTCTCTGGCCATGGTTTTCCCAGTGACTTCTGGAGGCTTCTCCTCTCCCTCAAAGCACTCCTCGCTGTGGCTTCCAGGTCCCCACCCAACCTGGTTCCAACCTGGGTCTTTGCTGGCCCTCAGCCCCTCTGTGCCTCACACTGCCCCCTCGATGTTTCTCCAAGCCCGAGCACACTGCCTACTGATGTGCAACGCAGCACCCACTCATCTTTCTTCTTTCCCTTCCCCGCACCTCCCATCCTTACCCCGCCAGCAGAATGCAAGCTCCACGGGAAGGAGCTCGTGCCGGTCACAAGAACAGGCCCTCGGCCCCTGCTGAAGAAGAAAGGGGGCTCCGTGAGGCCGCGGCCAGTTCCAGGCAGCGAGAGGAGCACAGGGAGCCCCAGTCTGGCGCCCGTAATTCATGCATGCAAGAACTGCTGCCTCTTTGAGGTCATCTCCTCATATTGGGACCGGCCAGAAGTCCTGACACCACCTGCAGGTCACAGAGCTCAGTAGCAGCAATAGAGGAAAGACGGGAAAGACAAGAACTACAACACCTCCATCCCCTTCCCAGAAGCCTAGAATTCCCAGCAAGGAGAGCTTCACGGTCCAGATTATGTAGGTCAGGATCCGAAGGTAGAGAAAGACTCCGCCTCCGGATCAGGGTCCTGCAGTGCCCTGGATTCTGAGTAGATGGGGCTGCAAATGATGTCCTCACAAACTGATTCCCAGAGATGATCTGAAGTGGGAGGTGATGTGGCCAGGGTGGTGTGTGGATGGTCTGCAACACAGACCCGAACCTGGGGTGGATGCTTTACTTGGCCTGTTTCTTTAAATACCCAAGGTAGGATTAAAATAGCAAAGGCAGGTCCCTGCAATTTTCACCATTATTACAAGTGAGGAGAAGGAGGCACAGAGCAGTTAACTTGGCTGAAATCACACAGCAGAGCCGACCTAAGAATTCAGGTGTCCTAACTTGGTAGGCCACATGCTCACCGAATTGCCACTGTCTAGAACAGCCTTCCTAGCAACAAGTAGGATAGAATTTTAAAGCAAGGGATCATCTAGGTCATTTTATCTCTGGAGAGAGGGCAGTGTTCCCGAGCCCACACAGCTAGCAAATGGGAATGTCCCCACACCCAAGCCCTGTCTGTGCCTTCCCGCTGTGCCTCTGACCTGTGGCAGCTGGTGTCCCTTATACAAGCAACCTTCCAAGGTCAGTGAGGTGATCCCTTTGTCTTCAAAGACCTCCAAAGCCGGGGCACTTTTCCAACAAGGAGACTATCTCAACATGCACCACATCTGGTAGCAATAGCCTTTTGAACACATCTGGAATTTGACAGATCTCTGGGTAATTGCCACGCCACTGGGTAAACAGGTATTTCCACCCATCTCTGAGGTGCAACTCCATGCTGATTCCCTATTATAACTCTGAAACTGTCCCCAGCCAAGCCAAGGGACAGATGGGCAGGGCACCTGCTTCTGCCATCATCAGGACTCACACAAACCAGCCACTGTGGGAACCACTGTGCAGGAACCACTGTGTGTGACGGGGACGGACTCAAGAGCCTCACTGACCAGAGCCACCCGACCTTGCAGATGGTCCCTCTCTCCAGGGAAAGAGCAAAGTCCCTTTAGCAGGGTGCCCCTCCTGCCTGCGTTGGGGGAGACCACACCCTGGGCTCCTAGAGCTGACAGAGCAGAGCTGGGCGGGGTGCAGTGGGGAGTCCAGCAGGGGCTGGACGAGGGAGAGGTTCAGGCCCACCCCGTCCTTCCTGAGTCCTGACCACCTTACATGAAAACAGGGAACAAATCCCATCTCACAGGTGACTGTGAGAACTATCGTAGGCTGAATGTGCATGGCAGATGATGGCAGGCACTTCCTCTAAAGGGCCAGGTAGTGAGTACCCTAGACCTTGCAATCCGTCTGGTCCTTGTCACAATTACTCAGTTCTACTATAGCCCAAAGCAGCTGGAAACAACACATTAATGAATGGACACGGTGTGTTCCAATAAAACTTTATTTACAAAAAACATGTGGTGGCTGGAGTTGGTATGGAGGGCATCCCCCCAACATAGGGTCTCTAGACCCAAACCGAGCACATGCTGAGCACCAAGTGGAAGCCATGATCATCAACACTACTCCCACTGTGACTGCTGACTCCATTACTTACGAACAGGGAAACCATGGCTGACTGATGGTGGAAAACTCAAGTGACATAAATTTAATGATGACAGAAATAATCAAGCAACATAGGAAGAACAACGCTGCTGAAAGGCTTCCGCATGCCTTCCAGGCGGCTCACAGGCATTAACTCCTTTAAACCTCAGGCAGGTTTTGTTGTTATCCCTGTTTTTCAGATGAGAAAACTGAGACCAAAAGATCTAGTAAGTTGCTGGAAGCATCTAGCTAGGATTCAACGATGATAGTATGGCTCCAGAGCCCAGGTAACTTCTCCTGGGTGGAAAGTATGGCATCTCATGAATTTGTTAGGTGGTTCATAACACCTCTTACCTCCTCAATTTCCATGACTCCCTAGAGGTTTGGGGGCTCTGACCTTGATCCGCCTTTTGCAGAACTGGACCTCGGACCCCATCATGTCCTGGGTTGGGAGGATTCCTCTCTGAGGGCGCTTAGCTCCCCACCCCTGGCTCTAATTGCTGACCAATGTGGGAGATGTTTTGGGCACGGCTAATGACGCCCGAGCACCTGGGCTGCTCTCATTTACTGGTGCTAATTAAATGACTTCAGCGCCAGGGGTGCCTGTTACCTAGCTGATTGCTTCTCCTCTGCCCATTAACAGTGAAATTACTGGAGCTGGAGGAGGTCTGTTGGGAAAGAAAAGCACTCTCAACGGGGTGGGAGGATTATTTCATTTTTACTATGTATTACGTCCTTTAAAATAAACAACGTTTAGACATCATTTCATTTTGGAAACCTCTTTACCAATCCCCAAATCCAAAATTTGGCAGAATTTGGCGATGGTAAAATTTCCTCTTAAAGTGAAAATTTATTTTCTCACAGATTTATTGCCATCTTTCCCCGGCTGGATGGATTTCCCTCAGAATTTAGAGCCCTCTTTCTGTAAAAGGTCTCTGCAGAGCCCAGAATGTGTGTGCATCCGACGGGCCTGGGAATTGTCTCTGTTCCCTCGTCCTTGGCTTCTCAGTGGCAAATTAAATCAGAAAAGCAAAACAATCCGTTCCTTGTGGGAGCCCTGTACCATCAGGGCAGAGGAGAGGAGAATATCAGCAGTGCCCTGGGGTCGGCATGAGCTGTTCTGAGGGGCCTTTCCCATGTTGGACGTGTGATCCAGACACACGTGCACTGGGGTGGGGGTTGGGGAGGACAGACCCTGCTCCCCTTCTATTTGGATCCCACACTTCCAGGCTGGGCTCCGCAGCCTCCCTGCATTCTGTGGTCGGGCTTCTTGGGAGAGGTGATTTGGGGCACTTGGTGGGTATCCTCTCGGAGGCCACACAGTCTGCTGTTGAAAACCCAACCTGGGCAACCCTCCTCTGCTGGGTTACCTTGGAAATGTCCCAGTCCTCACTGCCGTGCACCAGTCAAAGCTGGAGAAAGCAGCACGTGGACAGCCAGATGGCACTTCCCGGCGGGTGGGCTCCTGGTTGCTGGGAGGGGCAGAGGAACAGGGTGAAGGTGAGTTTTATGGGAGGAGATCAACCCAGAGAGGTTGGGAAAGGGAAAGCTGTGCCCACCTCTGAGAAGTCAACCCCAGCTCTGGATAAAAATAGAGCCCGTGAATTCCCGCCCCCAACCCTTAGGGGTGTCTCCTCCCCCTTGTGTTTGGCTCTGGGAGCAGCCGGCGCTGGATTGGGGAGAAACGGGGAACCGCCTGCCAGGTGGGCTTTCCAAGCCTGAGCGGCTCTAAGCTTCTCCACATGTGAACAAGTGTTTACAGTGTTAAAGATGTGTTGAGTAATTGCACATGCGAGATATCTCCTCCGTAATGCGCCCAGCGTGTTCCCAGAGAACACCCTGGTTGACAATGAACTTGTTTGCCTTCTCTGTGATGAGGCCCAAGCAGGCACTGGTTTGTGTTGAGATATAATTGGTAGCACTTGGGCCTTTGTAGTTCTTTTTTAGCTACTGAAAATTACTGCCTTAATCCACTCTGTACTTACCCGGATTAGGATGGAGGACCTGTGGAGCCTCTTCACATCAGAATGGAGGGAGGGGACGCTGGTAATACTTGTTTTGAGACTCGCATTAACGTTACAAGATGCTGGTTAAAAAAGCCAAAAATGGCCATGTTAATTCTCTTAAATTCCCTGTTTTTGAGAAATTTGAAGCACCTCAGAATAATACAAGAATTGTTCTTTGGCTTCTTAGGAATCATTGAAGTTGCTCCTGTTTTTACAGATGGGCTTTTGGGATTCTCACCAGCCGCCCCCCCCCCCCCAACACACACACACACTTCTTAATTATTCCATGCTCTTTTTATTTTCATGGGAAAATAGCTGGTGTCACCTCAGGGAGACAGGCAGGGCATTCTGCTCTGCTTGTTATTTTTTATAGGGTTCTTTGTCTTGTCTCTGGCTTCCAGCAAAACACAGCCAGAATGGGTTGGCGGATCACGTTGCTTTAGCAAAGCTCTGTGTGAACCAGGACTGGAGTCCAGGACTCGTCTGACTGAGAGCAAGTTGGGGAAACCTTCGGAGCCCCACGGTGTCTCCCTGTTGGCCCTTGGGTGGAATTCCGGGAGCTGGCAAGACCAACGAGATGGCTAAGATGAATTTTATCACCTAATGGGGGTCCCCTGGCTGCCCCAGCACCTCCCCCGCTCAGCTGGAAAATGATGGAACTTTATGGCCTTGCTGGTGCCTGTCCGTCAGCTCCAGGGCTGCACTTTTCCACCTTGAAAATCTTCTTACGGCTCTTTTGCAATTTTCCCCGCTGAGCCCTGTGGCCTCTGAGGGAGAGACTGGGAAGCAGTGCCCAGGGAACCTGCAGACTCCCTCCTGACTGGACAGCTGTGGCCCTGCTGCAGAAGATGTGTGGCCACTCTCCTTCCTCCCTGCAGGCTTCCTGGAGGCTAGCTGGGCACATCCTCGCTTGGGAGACTGCTTGTGTGCAGAGACCTTGCCATTCCCAAGGACTTTCCAACACAGCGCCTGCCCTGTCTTGCTGGAGTTAGACAGGAATTACATTTAAATCAGAAGGGAATCTTGCTTATTCTCCTTGTTTCTGGCCCAAACCTTTCCCATGGGGTCAAGTGCACCCCCACCCCTGCCCGCCCCACAAGCCAGGGAGGGGCAGCCTGCTCCTGAGTTTCCCCCTTAGTGGGATCACTGGTGGCAGAGACAGCTGGGGACCCCTCTGCCTTTTCCTCCTCTGTAACCCCCCGCCCCCCCCCCCCGCAGCGCTGGCAGTGGAGTGGGGGCCCTGGTCTCAGGTCCGTTCTTTGCCTCCTGCTGTTTGTTGAGATTCCCCAGGGAGGCTTTTGTCAGTGCTCACATCTGAGTGAATCTCAGCAGGAGAGGCTGCACAGACTAGGTGCTCAGTAAATAACGTTGGACCAAGTCCTACATCCTCACAGAAGCTGTGCCCACCTCTGAGAAGTCAACCCCAGCACTGGCGTTAAAGATAAAATTCCGGCAGCCTAGTGTAGAAGCCAGAGGACGAGGTTGGACAGGGGAGTGTAGACACGGCCCTGGAGGGTCTGTGGTTGGTCTGTCGAGCTGTGGGCAGCAGGAAGCTCCTCATAGAGGAGGGCAGCGGTCACAGGCAACCCTGGAGGTGCAGACAGGAAATGGCTGTTCGGGCATCCAAGCACGCCAGCAGGTCTCGAGTGCCGGGGAGCTGGTGGTCTTGAAGATACCACAGTTAACAAAGAAAAGCAAACACCGTCCTCCTGTGGAGCATTAAGCCCATGGAGGGAGACTGATGATGATGTGGGTAATTAACAACTCCGAGAAGGGCTGCCCCTCCCAGTAGGGGTACAATCCAGGTTCCTGTGTACAAGAGCAGAGCAGGGCAGGGGACCCAGGCAGGGGCTTGGGCTCAACATCAGAGGGAGAGAGGGGATTGTGAGTGAGGTGCAAGGCAGGGATGGCACTGCAGCCAGGTGATGGACGTCAGATCCCAGAAATCTGGGTCCAATCTCCTGCCCAGGGTGGGATTGGCCTGAAGAAGACAGGGCTGAGCTTTAAGTTCAGGGCATTTCACGCATCCATTTGCCCGATCAGTGTTTGGGGAGCCTCTGCCTGGCAACCAGCAGTGTCAGCAGCAGGCAGCACAGTCAGCACAGTCTCTGTCCTTCCAGAGCTTGGAGTCCATGGAGGGGGCACTGACTAGTAATTAGGCAAATGTGAGTAATACAGACTGTTAGAAGTGCTATGAGGGAAAGAATCAAGTGCCATCGTAACCATGAGGTCCAATTTAGAGGGGATTTTTAGCAAGGTCCTCTCTGAGGATTTGACATTTGGCTTGATTGAGTTGGGCTAGTAGAAGAGCATCCCAGCAGACAGGGCATGCAAAGGGCCTGTGGTCTGCAAAATAATGCCCTCACAGGTATTTGCACTCTAACCCCTAGAACTGGTGAACATCTTCCCTAACGTGGCAAAAAGGACATTGCAGATTAAGGTTATGCACCTCTAGAGGACAGTGATCTGGATTACTCAGATGGGCCTAATATAATCACACCAGTCTTTGCAAGTGGAGAACCTTTCCTAGCTGCACTCAGAGGAGGGTGTGATGAGAGAAGAAGCCTCAGAGAGTCGTGACCTTGGAAGGTGGAAGAAGGAGCCACAGGACATGCATGCAGGCAGCTTCTAGAGGTTTGAAAGACAAACCGGTTCCTCCATGGTCTTTAGAAAGGGTCGCAGCCCTCCAGCACCTTGAAGTTAGCTACCCCGGTGAGTCCCATGTGGGGTTTTGACCTGAAGCACTACAATACCTTCAGGGTGTTTCTCAAAGCTACTTATTTTGAAGTAGTTTGTCAAAGCAGCCGTAGGAACTAGTACAAGCTCAAAGCAGAAATAAGCTTGGAACCCTCCAGAGACCCCAGGTGGCTGCTCTGGCCAGAGCGTCCTATGTGATATGAGCACACAAAGGATTGAAGTGATGTCGGTGGGGAGGGTGGACTCGGTGACCTGACCTTGGGACACTAGGTGGAACGGGCGGGAGCTCAGGTCAGGTGCAGGCGGAGGAGAGCGGAGCAGGTGGAGCTGCGAGCTGTGTGCAGGGGCAGTGATCAGGAGGAAGGAGAGGCCTGGAGTGACTCCCAGGTTTCTGGGGGACACCAGGCCTGGAGAAGCCAGGAGGAGGCAAACAGCCAGCCCCTGCGCAGAAGGCTCTGCCTCCCAGCAGAAGGAAGGCTGCTCACTGAGAGGCGAGGCGGGCGGCTCCTCAGAAGCCCCTGGAAGATTCTCGGGGAAGCAAGGAAAGCGGGCTGCAAGGCCCCGTGGCCGCGGCTCTGTGAAGGGAGCGGTGGAGAACCAAGTCAAGGTGGCTCACACCTGGAGAGAATCAGTGCTCCAACTGGGAACCCAGAGCACGCCGACTTCATCATGGCTCAGACCAAGCCCTGGGGTTCGTCCCTCGGCCTGGCTGCCTTTGGAGGCCCCACTCTCCAGCCCTGTGTGCCAGCAGCCGAGTCCAGCAGAGGACAGCTTTGTCCCCCAATGCTCAGCAGTATGACGGAGAGCGCTTCCAACTGAACCTGCCCAGCTCTCGCCCCACCACTAAGGACCCCTTGGACGGGAAGGGAAGGAGCTGCTTGCTGGACCCGCCCAGCTGCCTACTCTGAAAGTGCTGCTGGGAGCGGGCAGCAGCAGGGAGCCCCGAGCAGAGATCAGGGCCACTTCGGAAATAGCATATGACACGGAGCAGCAAGCCCCACTTCTTCCCACACAGCCAGCCCCTGGACGCGTCACTGATGCACGGGAGAAGCCTGTGCTGTCCCCATTCACAGGAGCAATGAAACGCAGGGCGGGGACTGGGAGCCCAATACTGAGAAGGGCAGATGGCAGCAGGGGGCACCGGGCTGTGGCTGGGTAGGAACTGTGCTGGGCTCTTTGGTCTGCGGCCACCAAGTGTGGGGCAGCAGAAGGTTTTCAGGCATCACTGGTCTTGTCCATCCTCGGCATTGGGCACATCTCCAAGGAAGGGTCACTGGTTCGGTGTCTCCTTTATGTGTCCCCTGATGTTGAGGGCCGCGAATCAAGTCAAGATGGCGCCTGGCAGTTTGCCAGGAGGTGTGGTTTGTGAGGCAACACCACCAAGCCATTAAGATGGTGGGGATTCCTTATTGGCTGATTGCCGTAACTGGATGATGCTAATTGGGTCAAGCTGTGTGTAATCAGGTATATATATACCTCTGCTGTTGTTCTGTAATAAAGCAGTTCCCACTTCAACCTTCAAGTTGCTTGTCACCTCCCGGTTATTTTGACCAGCCGGACTGCGGCAAATGGTGGCCCGTATGGGGAACTCCGGGATGCTCCGGGGTAAGTGACAAGGAAAGCTGCCCGTCCCTAGAAATAGATAGGACAGGAGGAAAGCTGCCTGTCCCTAGAAATAGATAGGTCAGGAGGAAAGCTACTCGCCCCTGAGGAAGCAGATAGGGTGAGAGGAAGGATGGCCATTTCGAGAAAATGGAGAAGATTGATACAGTGTGTTTTTGTCTTGTTTTGTCTTGGTGTGTTGTGTTGTCTTTGTTATGGATCAAAAGTTAGTGAAAATCAAACCGAAAGGGTGTTAAGTAAATTGCTAAAGGAAGGAGGCACCCCAGTAAAACCAAGAACAGTTAGGGCATATGTTGATAAAAGCCCAGGAACTCTAATCAGAAAGAGGAAGAAAGTTCAGAGGAGGAAGGACTATCAGGGAAGGAGTTACAACAAAAAGCTGCTACTAACCACTTTTCATCACCAGAGGGTGCGTAAAGTGGCGCGGCGTGGCAGCTGCCGCGTGTGCCAGCCGGTCGTGACGCAACAGGGACTTTCCAGCCAGTGGCGGCAGTGGCAGCCGGCCCCACCCCGCCCCCCACCCAGGGAGCAGGACTGCCGCGAGCGTGAGCCCGAGCCCGGGCGGCCAGGTGGCAGTTCGAGTCCGGGACACCCCCAGGGCCGTAGGTTGTCAGGGGATGGCTACCAAGGATTTTATAGCTTTCACCACAGCTGCATCAGCTTACAGTTATTATCTTAAAGGTCCTGACCCAGTGATTGTCTGGAGTTGGGGGTCTGTTTGTGTGTTTCCACAGGGAGAACAGCAGCCGATTTGGATTCCAGAGAGACTAACTAAAGCGATTTCTACTGACCAAAAAGAAGATGATTTGGCTCAAATCTATAACAGCTGATATCCAGAACTCCAGTTTAGCTATCCTTATATCTGCGGCAGTGGTTCTCCCACACCTGGAGGCTAATGAATAATGAGCACCATTAAGGCCTATTTCAAATGTAAAAAACCTTGAGGCTCACTTGTGGGAATGCCTTCAAACCCATATGCAAGTTACAGGAAGAAGGAATTACAGCTACCATTATCACAGCTGTTGCTGTTTCTGCTGCTGCTACTGGAGTTTCTGCGATAGCTATCACACAAACTGTAAAAACTGTTGCATCAATATTTACTTCAAGAAGAAATAGACATATTAATGGATTCCTTTGCTTTAAGCTGCTTGCAGAACTTACCTGGACTGTGTATCACTTATATGCATTATGAACTAATACAACAAATTGCAATAGTACCAGGGTATCTTTGCTGACGGGGTCATCTGTGGTGCAGTTTTTCCAGGGGTTTCTCACTTGGAGCAGTCAATGGCTTGGTATCATGGCATTTTGTATCCTCCTCCTTTCTGCTTGTGGCAGGTTGTTTATGGTGTTTGTGTAAAAACCACTATGGTCGTTATCCACAAGTATGGCTAAGTGTGTTGGGCCGGTAGTCAAAGACAGGTAAGATCCAATTACAGTGGTACCAACCTAAGCCAGGAGGCTGACGATTTGAGGTCAGACCATCCAATGACGGGTAAGGGCCATATGTAGTATTGGACAACCTAAAACAGGCACGGTCCCTAAGCCACATGCTTGTTGTTTAATAAAATAAAAGTGGGGAGATGTTGGGGACCGCAAATCAAGTCAAGATGGCGCCTGACAGTTTGCCAGGAGGAGTGGTTTGTTAGGCAACACCACCGAGCCATTAAGATGGTGGGGATTCCTTATTCCTTATACAGCAATCAGCCAATAAGGAATCCCTACCATCTTAATGGGATTCCTTATTGGCTGATTGCTGTATCGGATGATGCTAATTGAGTCAAGCTATGTGTAATCAGGTATATATACCTCTGCTGTCCCGCAATAAAGCAGTTCCCATTTCAACCTTCAAGTTGCTTGTCACCTCCCAGTTATTTTGCCCAGCCGGGCTGCGGCACCCTGAAAAGCAGAGTTTCAATGGCAGAAGCTCCCTCCCCTTCAGTTTGTCCCTGGGCTGTGAGCAACAGATCATGTCCTATCCACCTGGTCCCACTCCACCCTGACTGGGGGAGGGCGCGGGAGCCCTGGTCAGCCTCAGAGCGCTGCAGGGTTTGAGCAGACAGTGTCTGAAGCCAGGAGGGGCTGATCTGGGCATCCACCTCTTGGTCCTGCTCTTTTTGGGTGGCCCCAGTTACTTGAGAACGTGAAAGGTTATGTTCTGAAGGTAGTTTACCAGTCAGGGAGATATGTGCCACATTTCAGGAAAGGTCCTAACAAAAGCAATCATGTTGAACCCTGGCACCCAGGGAGGAGACATCTGGTATGGTATGGCCTGCGAGTAGTTCAGACCCATAGCAGAAGCTGGCTGTGGCCCTCAGCAAACCCACCCTTACACGCTCAAGGTTTGCAACTGCAGGCAAGGGAGGCTCCCACCTGAAGGCGTCTGCAGCTGGGTGTGCTTGTCACATTCTAGGGCCAGGAATGGTAGCAGGTCCATTGATGGGTGGTGGCAGATAAGTGCCCCAGCACTCAGTACTCTCAGAAGAACACCATCTCTATAAAGGTCCCCAGTGGGCAGGAACGTCCAGGTCTTTTCTGGAGAGAGAGAGAGCAGAAAAATCCCTCAATGATCCAACTAAATCCCCACCACCAGTTAAGAGGTGTGTGGTTTTGCACAGGGTCGGGGGTGTGCCAGGCACCTGCGCCTTTCTGACCCTGGCTCCACGAAGCCTGCCTCCCCACCCGCCAGCCCTCCTTCGCCCAGGACCAGCCAGTGCCCGAGCCGTGCCTCCTGCCTCTCTGGGCTGTTTGTGCACCCAGCCAGCCAGGGCAGCCTGACTCGGCAGGACTCTCCAGCTGGGCCCCAGTGCTGCAAGGCACACTCTAGACCCCTGGGTGGTCGACTGAAGAGACGGCCGGACAGCCCGCAGTCCCTGGCCAGCTTCACCTCCACCGCGTACCTCCTCTTGGTAAAGCCTCATTTTCATGGTGCAGGAGCACAGGCTAGGGTTGACTGTCAGGAGGATTCTTAAAAATAGCGTTTCTATGGTGAAACCGTGTCCCTTGTTTGGAAATACACAAAGCTTATAAAATATGTTCCTGTGTTTTCTTGGATCGGGGACTATCGTGGAGTCTAGGGATTTATTTACAATGAAGAAATTGTTTTTGCAAATTGTGGTTAAACAAAAGGATTATTTTTGGAGTGCTGAGAAAAGGAAGCATTGTTTAGTAATTTGGGGCACAAGCTTGAAAGGGGTGATTTTTTCAGGGAAGGGGGACGGTCATCAAACACAGCTGTCCATTTATTGTCATGTATTTGGGACAGGCAAGTTGAGGATAGAATATCAGGATCTCTATTTCATCCTTCCTATTTTAACCCCCACAAACATACATAAGGGCTGTTCCCCTGGCATTGTGTCCCTGACCAGGGTCCCATCGCACTGGCCCCTGGGAGGCCCAGCAATAGAAGATGAGTGGTCTTCCTGGCCTTGCCACAGGCTTTGTGTCCAAGGAGCTCTCAGCACTTGGTGCAGAGTGTCTCAGGCACCCTCACACGTCCCTGAGCAGCAGGGCGCACAGTGGATCAGAGTTCACCAGCTGAACGTGAGACTGAATTCCCAATCTTTCTGTTTTCACAGTTCTGTCTTAAGTTTCCCAAGTGGCAACTCCAGGCCACAGAGAGGAAGAGCCCAGGAGCAAGGCCTCATTTATTCTCTGGAAGACCCAGAATGCAGCAGCTGCCGCGGGGAAGGTATGTCCCTCTTATTGAAGGAGAGGTGCCATCCTGCAGGCCCTCCGCTTTGTGGGCATTTAGAATTTTGCTTTGGGAGGCAGCAGAATAATTGCCTTTTGTCTCTGCATGTCACCCCACAGCCTCGTTTCCATGTGTGCCTCTCAATGCTGGGTCACCTCTTCAGGCCTCGTGCACATCCAGCCTCCCCACGGAGGCAGTTCCGGTCTCCCCGGGCAGAACCAACTACCTCCTCCCCGTTAACTGACTTGTTTGGAACTCGATTACAACATTTGCCAACCCTTGGCTCATGGTAGACTACCTGGGTCCATGTCCCTCCCTCTATGCCCTGGGAACCTGGACGGCATGATCTGGACAGACTCCAGCCCAGGAGCTGGCGAGGTGTCGGTGATAAATGTTTGCCAAATCCCCCAACACTGGCCAGGGCTGCTTCCCCGCCGGCTTCTGCTGCAACTTGCCCCGACTCACAGCCGTGAGCCCTGGGCCCGGGAGGGTCACAGAAGTCCAGGAGGGTAGCTCCAAGGGAGTGCCCGTGGCTTCCCTCCCAAAGAGGAAAATTACCAAGGAAAACTTTTCCAGTTACCCTCAGAGTGAGTTCCACGTAGCCAGGAGGGGAGGGACAGAATCTAGATTCCCCACATTTCCCTCCGATGAGAGAATCAGGTCACCTGGCAGCCACCACAGTCTAGCGCACACTCTGATGGGCAAGATCATGGCAGGGGGCACATTCGGGTGCTCTTTCATCTGTTTGTTCATCAGATTTGTATCCAGTGGCTGGGAAAGCTCAGGATTAAGGAGCTGGGTCTGAACAGCCTGGGCCCCGGGTTGGTTCTCACGCTTGTGTTCTGGTTTTCTCTCTCATTCTGTGTGTGTGTGTGTGTGTGTGTGTGTGCATGAGAGAGAGGGTGAGAGAGTGTGTGAGGACAGGACACTTAAAGAGACCATCTCCCTCCCTAAACTCAATCTTCCCTCATATAAAATGAGAATCTGGCGCCTCCCTCCTAAGGTTTGGAGGACATTTAAATGAGGTGCTGTATGTGAAGTATTAAGTGCTTAGTACCTGGCAGGTAAACGGCCAATATGTACCAGCTTTTATTAGAATAAAAATGTGGGCCAGTGCCAGGGAGTGACATTGGCTGAATTATCTTGTGTGTGGGTACAAATAGGTGACAACAAACCCCATCACTATGTACAACTATGATGCACCATGAAAAGAAATGTAGGCCAGGCTCTGTGTCGAGCTTGGGGAGTAGAGATTGGAGTCAAGTGCAGCTTCCCCTCAGGGAGCCTGCAGTCCAGGGAGAGAGACAGTGGACCAGGATCCCAGGGCAGGGTGCTAAGCAGGCTGAGGGGGAGGTTTGCAGGGGACCCGGGGAGCGAGCGCACGGCAGCTGCCCCACCGCCAGGAACTCTTCTGTAATTCTTGTTGCATCTGATAACAGTGTTCAGTTTTGGTTAAAAAAAAAAAAAAAAAAAAAAAAGTCTTTTTCCTCCTACTTGGACACAGTGGAGGAGGTTGGCCAGGGCAGAGCTGATGTGGACGGAGAGGGCAGGACAGTGGGCCAAGCTGGGGCCTCTCCTGCCATCTTCCTCATCACCAAGGCGGCCTCCTCCTTGAAGCCAGGAAGACAGGGTGAAGGAGTCCCGCTGGACTGTGTCACGAATCCCCCCAATTTCAAGGAACAACTGCTGGCTCCTCCAATGGACGCTTCTTGATCAAATGAACTCTTGGGCCTTTTCCCAACTACTTAAACTCCTCGATTTGCTTAATCCAGGAAATAAATCGTAAAGGGAAACTTTCTTACTCAACTTCTAGTATCCCTTGGCTCCAAAAATATAATGTTAGAAACGTTATTCTATACCATCCTTTTAGGGCTAAGGTCATGGTGGTTTGCAAACGGGTGCAGTTTTGCTTCCTAAGATACTTGGCAATATCAGGAGACCTTTTCTGTTGTCACATGGGCTGGGGACTACCACCGGCATGTAGTGACAGAGGCCAGGAATACTGCTGAGCCTTCCACATTGCACAAGACAGCCCCCACCACGAAGAAGTCTCCAGCTCAAGATGCCAATGGTGTTGAGGTTGAGAAACCCTGTTCTAAGAGAATAAAAAATCAGAGGGGTGTGTGGGCATACACACACGCTTGAAAAAGCAAGCCACATGGGTTGGCTGTGAGAGGATCCTTCAATGTTGAAAGGTCAAAGAAGGTAATGGGGTGGAGTCCCACTTTAGACCTCTTATGCTGGGAATCAGACTTCCTAGTCAATTCAGTATGGAGTCACATTTAGTTTCTAGTGGGAATGGCCAAGAATCAGACCTGTGATTTGAAGCCTGCAGTGGACCAACCCATAGCATTCACAGGGCAGTTGAAGCACATACTCACATCCAATGATGTAATTGGGGAGCAGCAGAAGAAATCCAGCTTTCAGATTTCCTAATTAATCAGGGGCTGCGGTGGAGCAGGATGGGGAGAGCCTGTGATGATCCTTAGGTCTCACTCCAGCCACAGGCAAGCTGGCGAAATTAAAAATAAACAGGACGTTCTCTGACCGGCAGTCGTGATGACGCTAATTGGCCTAGCTGTGCACTGGTGGCCATCTGGGAGGGAAGCACGCCACCCAGGCCTGGATGTCCGGCATCGAGGCCCTGTAGTGGCTGCAGTTGAACATCTGCTCCTGGGGATCCGCGGTCCCAGGCAGTCTGGGCCACCACTTCCCATGCAGCCCTTGCGGAGCCAGTGACCCGGAGGCCTTTGCCCCTTTGCAAGTTTCTGGCAAGCGCTCTCTTTTTGAAGTGGCCGAGCATTCCAGGGGGCGCAGACTTGTTGTCAAGATGACCCCTCTGGAGTCACCATTTTAGCCTTCCCTGCTTGCACGCGGCTCTCCGTGTCCAGCTGCAAGGACTCTGAGTTTCATTCTCCAGCTGGAGGCATTTCCAGTGTGGACTGTCCAGATGGAACTCAGCAGGAACCCCCCGCCCCGAATGCAGACACACTTGGGGAGCATCAAGAGGCCCTGCTTCTTTGTTCAAGGCACCCGATCCCAGACGGAGGCCTCAGGTCACAGACGTATTTGGATCAGCAAAATACAGGGCTCCATGGGGTAGCTTCCCTCTTTGTCCAGTCTGATCACATATCAGCACTTTTTCCATCATCCATTTAATTGCTTTAATATTTCTTGAGTGTCCACCATGTTCTTGATAATGTGCTGGTTCCCAGAACTTCTCAGGAAGGTTGGCATGGGGAAAAGGTAGGAGGAGGAAAGAGACATACATCAGCTCTCCAGGAGCTTCTGAGCGCTGTTGGACAGAGGCCCTGCTCCTCTGTGAGGAAGGTGGAGGAGGGTGGAGGTGGCCCCTGCGGGCAGTGAGGTGAGATGTGCATCAGGAACTGGGCATTGGGCTCATTACCCTGGGTCCCCAACACACTGGGTGTGGACTCCACAGCCCATCAGGAGAGTCCTGGGGGAGGTTTTGCCCTGCGTGGGTAGATCCAGTTGAGACCCACAGTGAGGACTTTCCTGGTGGAACTTGTTCACATC
The DNA here is from genome assembly GCF_021218885.2 of Marmota monax. Classification (NCBI taxonomy): domain Eukaryota; kingdom Metazoa; phylum Chordata; class Mammalia; order Rodentia; family Sciuridae; genus Marmota; species Marmota monax. Next base: position 34,286,135 of record NW_026692881.1, on the reverse strand, counting down.
CTGTGTCCAGAACAAGCTGTTGGGTCAGTTTTCATCAACAGGCCCAATAGAGGCCATTGGAGAGCCACCGAGAGGATGAAGGGACACTGTGCACAGGAAAGTGGTCGTTGGTGGTTGCATTTCCATGCGGCACACCTTCACCAACCTGGGTAAATTTGTGACCCTTCAAAGCCGCTCCGGGTGTGCGTGTCCTGCCTGCTGCAGAGTTCTGGTGGGTTCTTGTCGTCTCCATTAGAATGGCTCTTGTGCACCAAGCCACCACCACCAGGGAGGCTGTGATGAAGGGCAGGGCAGGGAGTGCCTGAGCACCAGGAAACGGCCCAGTCATCCCCACAGATAGGATGCCCGGCTGGACACAGGGCTGTCTCTGGGTGCCATGCCTTATCTCCCTGGGATGTGACGCTGGTGTTCCTCCAGGGCTCTCTGACTTTTGACTGAGCTTCTCAGACCACCTGACTCCACACCTTTCCTCTAAGACCCTGGTCTAGAGTCACTCGTTTCAGAATTCTTTTGTCTTATTTTATTCATTTTTAATTTGCTGAACTATGGTTAGAGTAAACCTATTTGGCACATCCACAAGATCCAAAATAACAGCTGCAAGTGCTTTTGAAGTGTGGTTAGAGAAATCTTACCTTGAGCGGGTTTTAAAGGGGCTTTTTGGAATGTTCCTGTTAAACCTACAGAGAAATTTCTCACCACCTGTGACTGACTCCAGAACAAAAAATGCTCCCCTTTTCTGTAAAATATTATGTTTCTCAGTTATTTTTCTTAATGCAAAAGCAAGACAATATGAATTACAGAACATTTGGAAAGTATAAACAAAGTTTACGTATCTAAATCAAAATCACCCTCATTTCCTCCACCACAGTAATAATGTTGGTTATTCACACTCCCAGTAATTTTCTGTGTAGTGCAATTGACACATCTGAAAATAAAACTTTACATTGTACTTTTCCATATTGTATCATGAGAATTTTTCTGTTATTAAATTAGAAAATGAGGTTTATAAACATGATCAATCAACATAATTCACGCAATTATTCTCCTTTTGTTTAACATTTATATTGTGTCTCTTTTCAAAAAAAATATAAATAGTGTCATGGTGAATGGATAAGTATCTGTAAATTTGATTATTAATACAAGCACTAAAAATGGAATTATTGAGTCACAGGTCATGAGCGTTTTAAAGTTCTAGAAATTCATTGCCAAGTGGTATTTTAGAAAAAGAAACCACACCTATCAGAGTTCTAGGAACACTGAATACTATCATTAAAAACCGCTTGAATTTTTAAAAATTATTGGTGCGCTATAATTGTGCATACTAGTGGGATTTGTTGTGGTCTATTTGTACATGCATGTAGCATATTTGGGTCTAATTCATTCCCCTCTCCCTCCCCTGTCTCCCCCTTCTCCCTTCTCTACTCTACTGGTCTCTTTCCTATTTTCATGAAGTCTATTTTTCCCTTTTCTCTCTCTAGATTCCACACATGAGAGGAAGTCGATGACCCTGGACTTGGAGTCTGGCTTATCTCAGCATGAGGTTCTCTACTTCCATCCATTTTCTGGCAAATGACATAATTTCACCTTTTTTATGACTAAAATTCCATTGTGTATATATACCACATTTTCTTTATCCATTCATCTGTTGATGGACACCTAGGCTGGTTCCATAGTTTGGCTGTTGTGAATTGTGCTGCTATAAACATGGGTACGCAGGTGTCACTGGAGTGTGATGACTTTAATTCTTCAGAGTAAATACCCAGGAATGGAGTAGCTGGGTCCTATGGTGGTTCCATGCCTAGCTCCTCTTTTGAGGAGCCTCATACTGATTTCTACAGTGGCTGTACTAATTTATAGTCCCACCAACAGTGTGAAAGTGCTTCTTTCTCCTGAACTCTCGCCAGTGTTTATTATTCCTTGTCTTCTGGACGGCTGTCATTTCTATTAGAGATGACATTTCAGTGTGGTTTTGATTTGCTTTACCCTGATTGCCAAAAATGAGGAACATTCTCACATATTCATTGTCATTTGTATTTCTTCCTTTGAGATGTGTCTGTTTAGTTCATTTGCTGATTTATTGACTGGGTTGTGTGTGTGTGTGCCTATGTGTTGAGTTTTTGAGTTTGTTATATTTTCTGGGTGTAGGTCTTCTGTTGGAAGGGTACATGCTATTTTAGTCAGCTTTTTTGCTGCTGTGACTAAAAGACCCAACCAGTACAATTATAGAGCAGGAAAAGTTTATTTAGGGGCTCATGATTTCAGAGGTTTCAGTCCATAGATGGCCGGCTGCATTCCTCAGGGCTTGAAGTGAGGCTGAACATCATGGCGGAAGACAGTGGCAGAGGGAAGTGGCTCACAAGATGATCAGGAATCCCAGAGAGAGATCTCTACCTGCCAGATACAAACATATATTACCCAAAGCCACGCCCCAATGCCCCACCTCCTCCAGCCACACCCCACTTACCTTCAGTTACCTCTCAATTAATCCCACTGGGTGATTAACCACCGACTGGGTTAAGGCTCTCATAACCCAGTCATTTCTCCTCCAGACCTTCTTGCATTTTCTCACACATGAGCGTTTGGGCGACACCTCGTATCCAAACCATAATAACGGCAAGGTTTTCTCCCAATCTGTAGGTTCTCTCTTCATGCTTTTCCTTTGCTATGCAGAAGCTTATATGACACCATCTCATTGATTGAATCTCGTGCTTTAGGGATCATGTTGAAGTGTTGACTGTTTCTTCTAGTAGTTGTACGTCTCTGTTCTAATCCCTAGGGCTCTGATGTACTTTGAGTTAACTTTTACACAGGGTGGAAGATGAGGATCGAGTTTCATTCTTCTGTATGTGGAAAACAAGTTGTCCCAGCCCCACTTGTTAATACGGGGTGTTTTTTCCTCCAACATATACTTTTGGTGCCTTGTTAAGGATCAGATGACCTTGTGGTGCGTCTCTGCGTCCTCTGTTCTGTCCTGTTGGTCTCCATGACTACCTTTACGCCAGTACCTGCAGCTTTTCACTGTAGGTCTGTGATCTGGTGGGATTGGGTATTCCCGGGCCTCCAGCATTGCTCTTATTGCTCAGAAGTGCTTCGGTTATTCTAGGTCTTTTATTCTTTGATATGAATTTTATGACTTTTTTATAGTTTTAAAAAATCATTGTTTGGTTTTAGATGGTTAACAATAGTCTTTCATTCTGTGGTGGCTCTGAAATTCAAATACCTGTTGATTCCCACTCCAGCCATGCTGGTGTTTTGGGCCCTTTTGGGGGGGGGGGATAAGGGACAGTTTATCTTTTTCTTGATTTTCACAGCCGTGGTTCCAGTGTTTGACTATTAAAGGAAATACCTGCTGTTGGTTTTAGATAAACAAGCCTTATTTTGATCATATTTTACTAAATTTACTTTAAGTGTTTTCTCCTAAAATCAACAATATTTTATTGACTGTTCAACATCTTTCAAAGCTGCTCACATAGTATGAATTATCTGGTCTACTGATATATCTGATGTGATTAATAAACATGCCGCATTTTAAACCAGCGTTGCAACTCTGGCATAGACTAGGCATAAGGAGGGTGGGTTGTTCACTTAGCTGTACGTGAGGGTGTCTTCCTTCGGATCTCTCATCTGTATTCCTAAGTGGGATGTTCCTTTCCTGTCTGTCGGTGTGCAGTGCATGCCCTTTGCTTTTTTAAAAATTTTATTATTTTTTTTAGTTGTAGATAGACACAATATCTTTATTTTATTTTTACGTGGTGTGAGGATCAAGCCAGGGACTTGCACATACTAGGCGGGTGCTCTACTGCTGAGCCACAACCCCAGCCCGTGCCCTTTGCTTTTTAACCTCAGCAGTTGAAGTTATGTTTTTTTAATGCAAATCACCTCCAGAGCATGAATAAAATCTAGAAGGTTTAACCCCATGCCTAGGTCTCTAATACTTTGAAGGTTCCCATTCTATCTGTGTGGCATCCCTCATTCCAGCCACCTGTGCTTGTTCCCTGAACTGAGCAAGTTCATTCCTTCTCCAGGACCCTTGCCTGTGATGCTGATTGTGCGGCTCATATCTCCTTTGGTTCTGGTTTCTTCTCAAATATCACTTCCTCAAAGAGTTTCCTGGAGGAGCCTCTTCACAATGGCCTGTTGGTTCCATTCCATTATTTCCACACCCCACCCTGTTACCATTGTCTTCATGATAGTCACCATAGCCTGGCATTACATTGTGTACTGTGTATTTTCCATGACAATATAAGCCCTAGAGGGGCAGAGACTGAGTGACATTCATGTCAATAGCACCAGGGCCCAGCAAGGTGTCTGACACATAGTAGATGATCAATAAAAAAGCAGTGGAATAGGCGAGTTAGTAAATTCTTGCCGAAAATATTTACCTTGTTGCTGATTCACCATATTTAGTGAAATATGATGTCTAGTATTTTCACCTGGACAAAACACAACATGTCTCTCCTTCCTGCCCCTGGTCCTCTTCCCCACCTGTTCTCCATTGCTCTGGCAAGCGTTTCTATGGTGCACTTGTCCCTGTTCCTTCTTTCTGATTTGTCCAGCTGTTATGCTACTTCTGTTCCCCCCTTGGGAAATCTCAGCAGTGCCCGTGTCTTTGCTGGCCATGACTGCCCACCATGGCATCTACTGAGTAAAGTCTTACGGGGACAGCTGCCTCCTTCTGCACAGAGTGCCACTTCTCCTGTTGGCCTCTGGCCACTCCTTGACACCTGTGTCATTTCTGTGCCCTTCCAAGCTTCCAGAAAGCAGGGCTCTGTCTCTCGGACCATCTTATGGTTACAAGAAAGTCCTCATCATGTTCCGATTTTTTAAAATAGTGATCCCTACATAGTGTTCCAGAGTCAGGGCTTTAGCATCCTCAGACTTGAACTTGAGCACTGGCTGCTAAGTGCTGGCTGGAGGTCCTTGAACAAATCGGTCTTTGTGGACCCCGAGACTCTTCATCTACAAAATGGGAAAACTGCATCATTATTAGTTTTTACAAGATGACAAAGAGCTCCGTAGTTGCTGGCCCATGTGCCTATTTCGCCCCCTCTGTTGACTTCAGTTCCCACCCAGGAACCCCTTCTCCTATCCGTGACCTCCCGAGACCTACTCCCTGGCTCACTGTCTCCCTTTCGCTAGAAGGCGCTTCCCGGTCTTCTTCCTCTGGACCTGCTCCTGCTCCAGCACACACCGACCCTAAATCTGTGGCAGGGACCCGACGTGCAGGTGCTCAGAATCCACAGGGCAGGTCTGCCTGTGTGCACTGGCTACCTTGCTGTTGGGTCTTCTGTCCTCCCGGGTAGCCAATGAGCATCTCGAAGGCACGGGCTGGGTCTCAGTCTCTGACACTCCTGGTCCCAGCACATGCCTGGCCCTCAGCTAGCTGGCTTGCTATTGGTTGTGCGTTGATGAATTGCACAGATTAAACGGAACAGTATTTCCTTCTCAGAGGGTGGAGTCCTCTTTGAGGGGGGAACCCGAGGGTTAGGGTGAGACAGAGGAAGCCATGACCGTAGCAGGCCACCCAGCAGAATCCACTGCCTGGTCAAGGAATGGCGGTCATGGGAGCCAGGCGGCCCTTCAGCCCAAGGCCATGGGGTCTGGGGGCTTCTGAGCAGCTTTCCTTGAAAACAGAAAAAAGCTCACCATTGTAGCGAGCCTAAGAGCTGGTGCTGTTTCCTCCTCTCGGATGAGGACAGCCAAGTTCAACATGCAGCAAGACTGGGCACCGAGACACACGTTGTCACATCCCGCAGCAGAACGCTCCCCCTCAAAACCAGGCCCAGCTGAAAGGATCAAAGGCTGCACATGGCCAGGCAGTGACAAATTTATGAAGTCCAGTCATCCCCGTGAAAACACTGTGTATTTTAATCTGCCCAGTGGAAATAAATCAATCTTGGGTTTCTGCAGAAGGGACTGCAAGTCGGCTCCACTTCTCCGGAGAGATGTAAGGGATCCCTCTAGAGTGGCTTTTCCATCTTTCAAAGCACCAGCATCTCCTTGGCCGGGGAGGCATCTAAACATACCTTTGGGTCCCCTCCCACAAAGCGCCCTGCACAGCTAGCCTTGGGTGAGTATACAAGCTTTGTTATGACGTCGAGATTTACAAACAAACCGCTGGCACCGGGGAGCCTGTGGTAGGTCGGGCAGACCACCCGGACGTGCACGTCTCAGAGCCCAGTTGGAAAATCTCCTGACGTCAGCCAAAAGTGTGACTGCATTTCTGAAAACTTGGCTGTTCTCTTGGTGGTCGAAACAGTGAACCTTTTTGTTCATTGAGCGCTAAGCAAACAAGTGTGCCAAAGAGCGCCTTTTCCTGGAGGGGTTCAAAGCGCCGAGCTATTTTTGACTCCTTTTCTCTCGGGACTTGAGAATATCCAACAAATGTGAATCGGAGACCTTTTACTGTTTCTGGTGCACGTCGGGGCTGGCGGCCCCGGCCCACAAGCACCGGCCCGTTTGCCTTCTGTGGGGCCAGCATGGGGGCCTCCTCAGTCAGCAGTGGACGTTGAGTGTGGTCACCTTGTGGGGGTATGAGAGAGGTTGGGTGTGGGACAAGAGGGACAGTGCCATCTTCATTCTGGAGAGTCATCGTGCGTGATGGCTGACCTGGGCTCTAAGATGGTCTGTGGCCATCAGAGACAGGCCAGTCTCTGATGCTGGCCACAACGACAGGATCTTGCCTCTTTCAGCCGACCAGCGTAGTGAATTATCCAACTGGGGTGTGTGTGTACGACATGTCTTCTGTTTCTATCCAAGGTACATACTGTGTTCTGTATAAGTATAGACATTTAATTTATATTACAAACATACACCCATGAAACGCAGTGAACATGTATTTCCTGGTGTGACAGATACCCCACATAATGATAAGAAGGCGTGTGGCTGTATGACACTTCATATTAACATAGTTGACCTAATTTCTCTGACACGTTTTTCTGTTTCTGTCGTGACCTCTGGTAGATTGAAAAGCAGTCTTTGTTTTGAGACAGGGTCTCGGGAAGTTGCCTAGGCTGGCCCTGAACTTGGGATCCTCTTGTCTTGCTTCAGGGTATCTAGGATTACGGACAAGTCCCTCTGCTCCTGGCTGAAAAACACTTTTTGTACTCATCCCTTTTTTTAATGAAAAAATAATTACATGTACAAAGCAAAACATTTCCAAGGGTACAGAAAGCTCCCATAAAAGTCCCCCTTTCATCCTGGGTCCCCAAGTTCCCTCCCCATGGCAAAAACTGTTCTTTTTAAAGCAAATCCTTGGAGACAAGCTTGACACGGGCGTGCTCACGTTTACCCCTGCAGAACACGCAGCCAAGCCAATGCATGCACGCTGAAATCTTCACCATGTTTTCCTCTTAGAAATATATATTTTTTCTTTTTTTGGAAATCCTGTTCTAACAGCACATGCTCACCCACCTCATTCCTTTAAATGACTGTCTAGTGTTCCATTTGTTTGGAGACAGCAGGATTTCATGCAGCAGCCCCCACTGAAGGGCATGAGGTTCTTCCTGGCTCTCTGTCATGGTAGACATCACTGCAGATGATCCTCCATGGGTGATCACAGCTCTAGGGAATGTCACTGACTGACCGGTGGCTATGTGTTGGTGGGTATGTGTGTTGTGCTTTGTTGTGATTGTCTCTGTCATCATATTTTTTGATGACCATCATCAGGGTTGAACTAATTTACACACTCACCAGCAGGGACCAAAGCATCTGTTTTGTCATCCCATTTTTAGCCAGATTGTTTTAAACTTCAGTCTTTGCCAACCTGTTGGAGAAAACATGCCACCATCAACACGAGGTTTTGAAAGGCAGTCTCTTTATCTGTTCTCATAGATATTACAGCACCTAAAGTGCTTAAAGGCCCTTCCCATTGCTCCATCTGATTCCCTTGTGTGATGGATGAGGCAGGAAGGTCAGTGCAGAAGCAGCCTCTGTAGGGCCATGTGGCGCACACCCTCCCACTCCACCCGCTCCAGTCTAACTCACCCCCGCAGCCTGGGCAGGCAGAGGCAGGCAGCAGAGCTCACTCAGGGCTGCGTAGACCTTCGTTCCTGTGGAACTGCCGCTCCTGACAAGCAGGGTTCACCAAGGGCTCTGCTTCACTGATGAGCTAAAGTGAATGCTTCTCCTGTGGTCCCCCATTCTTGGAATGTGGATCATGCATAGGCAGTTCTGACTTCAGAAGCTGGACCCCCTTGCAGATAAAGACCATGTGGCATCACACATGGACCTGGAAGGTCCCCGTGAGTGAACACAGCTTTTCTAGACTATAAGAATGCCAAATGGCAACTGTCCTCTCCAGATTTTTAAATCAAAGCATAGACATCATTCAGTCCTTTTTCTCTCCCTTCTAGTAATCCGGCTGTCTAGCTAATTCCTAAGCTTCTGCAACTTGTGGTTGGTTGTAGTTCTTGGCTTCAGGGATGCAAAGAAGGCAAGTGTGTATTTCTCTCTTGTTAGCCTTCTATTTATCCCAGTAGGTGAGCAGCTCTCCAGGATCCACAGAGGGTAGGGCTGTGTGGCCAGGATGCAGGTTAGTACTTTTCCCACCTGTATAGTTTTCAGCCTCCTCACAGAAATGATGGGTCTTTTGGATAGAACTGAAACTGATGCTCATGTTCGCCCCTTTGCTAGAAGAGACTCAAGGTGAAGATTAGTCATACAAACAGTAGCCCCCTTTCAATCACATTTTTGTGATACATGTTCTTCTGATTTTGCTAGCCCTGCATTTCCCCCAAATAATCAGGACACAGTCACAGAGCTTTCAACCACAGCACACACCAAGCATAATGGCAACATGTCACACTCGGCTTCACCCATCGGATGCTGCAGAGAAGACAGAATGAAGTCTTGCTTCACCAAACAATGTAGAAGGCACGAGGGTGGCTAATGATCAGGACTCTATGGCTGGCAACGCCCCTGCAGCACAGCAGTGTCCCATGTGAGTGGCTGTCCCCGAGAGCCCGTGTACCTGTTTGCTTCAGGGGACATTGGTATGGAGGCAAAGGAGAGGACGGAGCCCTCCATGGGTGACATATCTCAGTCCCATCTCGTGCTTGTGTGTCTCTTCTTCATGTTTCCCTGTTGGCTTGTTCGCTTGCTTTTCTTCAGTTTTGGAGATTTGTAAAATGGAATAAAAGAGGGAAGAAACGGCCATTTTATTTCTACCTCCTTGAATTAATATACACATCCAGGATCTCTGTCTCTCCACTTGCCCCCTTTTATAAATCATGTCATATTGTGAATGTGACATGTGCTTATTATTCAGCCCAAACCCCACTCTCTCCCTGAAGAACAGATGATAGATGACAGTTAAGTATATAGACACACACACACACATATATGAAACCTTACCCTGCAACAACAGATATTCTTGACATAAAATGAGCAACATTTTTCATATACATAAATATAAGTGTGTGTAGATGAATGAGGAATGGATGAAACTAGTTTATAAAAATGGTTTTAATTTGTCTGTACCCTTTTAATGAGTAATTAATTTTATTTGAGTTCATGTTTTAATACCTTATTAGAAGGAAATCTGAACTGAAAGAATAGGTTTTGTTGGACCATAAAAACCTTTGTACCTTATAAAAGATTATTTTCCAAATTCTCTAACATTAAAAAAAAACAGGCTATTTTTAGTTATACACACAGACACACACACACACACACACACACACATTTCCTGAAGAGTTTGTCTCCCTCAGCATTTATTTTTCTGAAAATGTCTTGTTTTATCTTAATTTTGGGAGGGTGCTATTCCTGGCTGTGGAGCCTGGGTCTACGTCACCTTTCTTCTCTGTTCTCCGTGTGGGAAAGGTGGCACTTCACGCTGCCTGGCCTCCGTGGTTCTGAGGAGGGGTCAGCGGTCATTCACACCGTTGCTCCCCTGAATGCAGCGAGGTCCTCCTCCTGCCTGGAGGCTGGTCTCAGTATTTTCTCTTTATTTTTTGTTCAGCATTTTAATGTGATGAACCTAAGCTTGATATTTTCTCTGTATTTTCCTTTCTTAAGGTTTCCTGAATTTCTTAGATCTTTAAGTTAATGTTTTTCTCCAAATTTGCAAAGACTTTGGCCTTTTCTTCCTCAAATAATGTCTCTGCCCTGCCCCCTTCACTCTCCTCTTTTTCTGAGACTACATACAGGTAGAGATGCAGGTCAGGCTCTTCACCATTGTCCCACAGCCCCTTGAGTTCTGATTTCTTCTTCCTTTTTTTCTCTGTTATTAGATCAGATCATTTCTTCTGACTTGTCTTTTTTGGCCATTTCCAATCAGGTGTTAAGTGTGTCCAATAAGTCTTTCATTTCATATATCATATTTTTGATTCTAGGACTTTTACTGGGTTCCATTTCTCTGCTGGAATGCCCCATCTTTTCATGATCACCATATATTTCAAAAATTCCTTAAACGTATTTTTCAGATGCATTAAAATTTTGGTATACTCATTCCAATATTTGTGTCATCTTTGTATTATTTTTATGTATTTTTAATATGGGCATAGGAATGTTTTCTTATTTCTTTTTATGCATTTTTTTTAAAAAAATGAACAGGAACATTGTGGATGATATATGGTAGAGCCCCTGGATTCTGTTATCTTCCTTCAAAGACAGTGAGTTTTTTTTGTTTTTTGTTTTTTTTTTAATTTTTTTGGTTTTTTTGAGCCAGGAGTTAAATTACTGGTTAACCATTTTGAATTGTGGGAGCTTGGCTTTATACTTTGTTAGGGTGTTTCTTTTGGTTTTGCCCCTTGTCTAAGGGAAAATCCTAAGTTCTGGGATATAGTCTTTTTTTTTTTTTTTTTTTTTTTTTAATCTGACGTACCATTAAATCTTGTTTATTATTAAATAATGTTAAGGTGGCAAAGAGACCCGTTTGACAAGGCGTGGCTCTGCCTCACCCTGTAGCATGCAGCAGATACAGAATCAGAACACTGGACAGTAAAGGGACCTTGTTCCAACTCCATCCTTCTACCGATGAGGAAAACGAGGTCCAGAGAAGCCAGCTGCAGTTCCCGGTTTCCCCTCCTGCCCTAGGAAGCCAAGTCCATTAAGACTGGTCACAGTTCCTCGCTGTCTGCCGCGTGTCTCATCGCGGTTTCCCTCTCTTCCTCAGGCTGCCCCGGCCCCCACGACGCCACCGCCATGACGACAGCCATCCTGGAGCGCCTGAGCACCCTGTCCGTGAGCGGCCAGCACCTGCGCCGCCTGCCCAAGATCTTGGAGGATGGACTTCCCCGGGATATAGTCTTTATTCCTAAGGATGACCCTTCTGAAACTTCAACAAAAAACATGAACTATTTATGAAGTCCCTGCAATTTATCAGGATTTAGACTCAGTCCTCTTATCTTCCCTCTCTGGCCAGCAGCTGAAATCTCTGTTCAGCTTTTCTCCCTACTTCCAGCCATTTCTTTCTGTCAGGATCCCTAAAATTTTCCTATCTGTGGGCAGATCAGGGGCCAGCCATGATTTGAAGGTGATGTGCATGAGTATTTGAGGACTCTTCACTTATTCTTTCTGTGATTTCTTTGCTTGACGTTTAGATGTTCTGACTACTAAATTCCATCTTCTAACAACTTAACAAATTAATTTGTGTTTTCTTCTTGACTTTCAGCCGCCCAACTCTGTGTGGACTGGGAAGTCTATTCAAGGAAAAGGCATATAAATAGAGCTTCTCCAACGCAGCGTCCATCTTTCCAGGGTTCAGTCCTTTCCAACTCTGCCTGATTTGGGTTGCTCTCTAGCATCTATTTAATCTAGCAACTATTTAAAATAATTGTTTTTATATATTTTGTCCAGAGCTAGTCCAAAACAAACTTATTCACTATTGTTGGAATTGAAACCTCTTAGGGAGTTAGCTTTAAATAATATATATTCTGGACCACTAGTTCCATAATGAATTCTTACTATCCTCATTTTACTTCCTAAGGACTGATTCTTCATTTTTATCTGATTTTGATACTTTAACATCCTATCTTACAGGTACTGTTTGTTTGTTTTTTTTAAATTAGAATTTCCATTTATTCAGAAGCCCTGTAGACACTGAAAGGGGGCCTGCCACAGTGAGATGTCTCTGATGGAAGAGTAAGTCCTACCTGCCATGTAGCCGGGTCATCTCCAGCTTTGCATCCAAATCTTGTACTGCCCAAAGTTGTGTTTTCAGAAGTTCCTACACGTACATAAAGTTTTATTGATTAGGTCTCTCTTTGTTACATATGACTCAAAATCAGTCTAAAATTGGCTTAAACATGGAAAGGAAATTAATTGATGGGAATAACAGAAAAGTCCAAGGATATGTCATTCAGCAGTGTTGAATCTAGGATCTCACATAATGTCCTTAAGACCCGGTTTCTCTCTCACATGTTGACAGTGAGCTCCATCTTTAGCATATTCTCACCTAGTGATGGCAAGATGTACACACAAGCCTCACTGTGGTCTAGGATCAAGCCCAGTAGCAATATGAGTTACTGAATCCCTCTCAGTAAAAGTTATTGACTTTCACAGGCTTTGATTACAATATCACCTATCTCTAAATCAGTCCCCTGTGCAGGGAAAATGGAATCCTTTGATTGACAGGCCTGAGTAGCGGCCTATCTGGATGCAGGGCTGGAGTTGGCTCCATTCATGTGCATGGATTGATGGCGCCACAATAGTTTCTCAATGGTATCCTGTAATAGTTTTAATTGAAAGAATGTCACTTGACTCTGGAAAGCTATAGAACAACAAATGTTTGCTGCAGCAGAGTAGTGTGGTGGTTGGTTGGTTCATTCTAGGTCTTCTTTTAAAAATCAAAGATCCTAATACCATTGACTTTCTGGTCATCAGTTGACTTCAGAGTATGTCTCCTATAGGAATCACCCTGGAGGAGTTCATGTGTCTCTAAGCAGATTCTCTCAAACCCAAGAAGCTGGGAGGCTCTTGGGGCCTAACTGCCATTTATTGAACCATTCCAGGTTTATTTGAGATAAAATAAATGTTTGCATTTTCTAAAATTAAATAGAAAAGTATTTCTTGTGGTCATGATAATCAAACATTCACTTAAAGATATTTAAAATTCCCAGGAGAAGGTACAGTGCTAGAGCCTGGAATGCTACTGACGGCTCACTCACCTCGTTCTTCTTATTTATCCCTGTTTTTTTGAAAGACCAAGGTGCTATTCTGGTATTGCCTGTTTTTTCAAAGTCTTAAATCTTCTGAGAAATATGTAGAAGAGGCTCTGCAAACCCTAGCTGGAATCTGTTTTCAGTAAATCAGACAAAACTAGAAAGGACTGGATCGGGCTCCTTGGCTATGGAGCATGAAACAGAATTATTCTGTGAGACAGAGAAAAGCCAGTCAGGGTATATTTTTTTCTTCAGGGCACTTTGCATTATTTATGGTCCCTGTATCTTGTCACTTCTCAGGTTATCTGGGAACTTTTAAGGCAAACGTGCAGGCTGGTTAGCTTCCCTTAATCAAAGTAAGCATCGTGGCATCCTAAGGCTGGATTTTGCTGTCCTGGTAGATAAAGAGGTTATCATCATGTTAGTCTCACATCTAACCTTTAGAAGTTAAAAAAAAAATTAAAATTCCACATCCAAAGAGTTTCCCAGATCTCTTATCTTGGTTGGGTGTATGGAGGCCAGTGTTCAATTTGATCTTTTTAGGATTAAGACCAGGTTTGGGAACTTGAGCTGTTCTGTTCTTGTTTTTCCTCAAATGTCTAACCCGTATCTCCCATGATGTTCTTAACTAGCACACTATCCTCAAGGGCAAGTAGAAAACCAGTGACCAATTCTTGCTTTTGCAAGTCTTTGAGGCAAAGAGTCCCCATGCTGGGGATCCCCCAGAGCAGAGGAGGCACAGACCTGGGAATCCTATTGCATGTGGTGAAGTTCTGTTTCCCAAATATTAGCTGTACTCAGGTTGATTTCAAAGGTAAATATCCAGCATTTGTATGAGATACTCGAATTAGAATCTAAAAATGTAAAAAGCATCTATTGTGAGCTGCCCAAATCTAATGACTCACACCGGCCTTTCTGGGTGACCCAGGCTTGATGGAATACCTGTAGTGACCAGAGCCTCAGGTGTCACCTGGAGACGGTGCCATTTGGGGGCCGTCTTATCACATGACCCACCTGCTTCCTGGAAACACGGACTGCGCGGAGGTGGCCTACAGGAAGGACTACTTGGACAAGGCTTCCTGGCCAAGAGCCTTCCCGCCTTGGACCTGCCTTCCCTCTGCTCCAGTTTCAGAACCATAACTCGGGGGATTTTGAAAAGCTACTGATCCGATTGCTACTCCAATGAAGACCCAGACACAGTGTTGTCACTGCAGGGTTACAGCCCAGCTCCCTTCAGGAGAAACCCAAATCCCCATGCCAGCCCCGGAGCCCTGGTGGTCTGGCGCTGCCCCACCCTGCAGCCTCAGCCTGGCCACGCCCCTCCCACTCCGCTGCAGACAGAGAGAGGTCCCCGCCTTTCCTGCCCCTCGCTGCCCTGCTGGCCCCGTGCCTGCCACCCTTTCCTCCCTCTCTTCCCGGCTTCCACCTGATCTCTAAGCTCAGATATCAGCTCCTCCTGGGGTCTCCCTAGCACTCCCCTGACTGAAATCTGAGCTCCAGCCCCCCACCCACCCTCTCCTCTGGACTCCTGCATGGAGCCACCTCAGTGAGCATTGAGTCCTCGGGCCCAGCGTGGCCCTGCCCACTGTGGATGCCCAGTCAATATTTGCTGAGGGGATCTAAGCATAGTTAGCAATCTTTTGCCAGGTGGAGGTAGGGGACAGGAAAAAAAAATGGTTGAAGGCTAATTGTTTCCTTTTTAAAGAATTCTTTCTGGAAGCAGTATCATTTAAGAGAGAGAGTGCGAGTTTGTGTGTGTGTGTGTATGTGTGTGTATGGGAACGTCCTTCCGTGTCTGCCATTTTACAAAGGGTCTCTCTTGGCCTTTGGCTGTCAGGACTGAGAAGCCCTGGGAGTGGCTTCCTTGGATCTGGAGCAGTGGATCTGAATGGGTTTCCCGGTCCCTTCATGATCTGAACTATGCTTGTTTACAAATAATGGTGAAGTATTTCCTCCTAGTTTTCTTTTTTCTTAGAACATCTTGTCTAGGGGAAGTGAGAGAAAAACTTGGGAAACTGTCCCTTAAACATTCATTAACTGCAAAATGGTGTTAAAGGAAAGTATTTGCTGCATAGAAATGCAGCTTAGTTATCGCACATATGGGATACATTTTACTTTTTACTTGAGTAGAAAAGTTTCTGAAGAAAAGAATCCCATAAATATACAAACTGCTTTATTTTGTTATTCAGTTCAATTTAAAAGTGCTATAGGGAATTTAATATGAGAGACTTTGGCTTTTGAAGACCACACCTAGATTTTTATTATTGTTGGCATGTTTATTGAAACGTGCAGCATACATGATTGATTTATTTCCATGCTGTTTTGCTGAGCTCATGTTTAAATCTTGATCTCAGTTCAAGGCTGAGCTGTGTCTTTGGAATCTTACTTAAAGATTTTCTACAATTTAAGGATAGGACCGTTTTCATTTTTGTGGTAGCAGAATTGCCCTTGGAACTTTCTTTTTATGGGTGAAGTGTTAAAATGAGATGGTGCTGAGGTGCTGAAAATCCCACAGGGTTTTCTAGCAGACTCCATCTCAGAAGTCCCTTCCATCTGTCTTGTCCCCATTGGCTCAGACCACATAGCAGTGTCCAGGTTGTGAACACAGGTGACTGGTGTGGTAATGGTCATAGGACAGGCTATGGAATCCCAAACATGGAATCAGATCTTGGAGAATCTTAGTTTGGGTTCGGAAGCATAGGCTTGGGTGAGATCTGCACGTGGCTCATGCTTTCTTGTTTCTTTGCCAACATTGGAGCAAAATGTAGTTGAAGAGAAGAAGCCGGTTGGTTGAATGGAAAACATATAATAAAATGAGTATCTTTACAACTAAACCCAGATCTCTTTCACCAACTCTGACACGACCAGGGGTCTTTGGGGAAGGGCCCTGGACTCACATCAAGTGAAGAAAGTATTCCCGCAGAGCTGGGTTGTAAGAATTCCCTTTATTGAAAGAAGTCCTTTGTGGAAAGGGAAGGGGAAGGTAGAGTGACTTAGAACTTGGCTGCTGGCTTAATGTCCAGCAAGTCCCCTCTCTCTGTCTTGCAAACAACCCCCCAGGCTCCAGTATCCTGAGACTGCTGGGACCAGCTCTCCTCCTTGTAGATCCTCAGGAGACTTCAAGCTTCTCTGAATTGTTGGTTGGGCCCCTTTGGTCTTCAGGCTGTTGGGAACTTGGGAATTTATGAGACAACACCTAATGCTGGGCAGCGTTAGGGAGGAAAGGCGCACAACTCATGCCCTCGGGAAGGTATTGATTCATTTTACACTGCTGTAACAAAACACCTGAGGTTGGGTGACATGAAGAAAAGAGGCTCATTTAGCTCACAGTTTTGGAGGCAGAAAAATCCAAAAAGCACAACTCTCCTTGGCTCTGATGAGGGCCCCAGAACAGAAGGAATCATGGTATATGCATATGAGAAGGAGAGATCATATGTCAAGGCAGGAAGCCAGAGAGAGGAGAAGGGCCAGTTTTGCTCTTATACCACCCTCTCAGGAGAACTAGGGTTCCATGAGAACCACCTCAACATCCTCCCAGGCGACCTCCCCGCGAGATCCCATCTCTTTGTTTCCACCACCTCTCACATTGTCACACTGGGCATCCAGCCTCTGGCACATGAGCCCTAAGGTGGCCCACGGAAACCACGTCCAAACCACAGGGGGAGGTTCCCCAGAGAGGAGTGTCCTCCCCAGCTGTTAGGTTCTGAGGAACAGCCGCAGCTAGACAAAAGTCCCTGTGTTCAGAACCACCTTGAGCATTTCTAAAGGAGGTGACCCACTGGAGACCCATGTCACCAACATTCATCCTCACAGTGCCCACACTGCTTCCCCGGGGTGTCACAGTCAGTCTCTCTGCTTCTGTGGAACAACAGATGGAGTAGCTGACTCGCCGTCGTGGTCCATTAGCATGAGGGGCGCTCACCTTGGAGACCCCCAGGAAGGAGGAAGGGCAGGGGCCGCAGAGGGAAGACTGGTGGATGCTCACTTCCCAGTTCACAACTCGGGCTTTGAGGGGTCACTGAGGGACACTTGCCCTACTTTTTAAATTCTGATTCTCCCTCCCCTCCCCTAACCCACCTGGTCTCACCCCCACCCCTCAGTGCCAGGTAATGTGTACAGGATGTTGGCTCTGCCAGGCAGGGAGCTTCTCCACCTCCGTCATTCCCGTGTCCCTGTGTTTCTGGTGCCCACAGAGTGCTCTTTCCTATACACGTTTGTGAAATGAAATGAAGCATTTAGGAAGAGATGACAAGAGGGGGAAGCCCCAGCAGTAGTAGATGTTCCAAGAGGTGTAGAATGAGTGGTATCAACTCAGGAGGTGAGTGAGTGACTTCACCCAGCTGAAAGCGCTCAAGCACAGCTCTCTGGAAGGTTCAGGGTTTGAACTGGAAACCAACAGTGGGGCTGAGTTAAATAGGAAGACAGAGGAGATGGGTTATGATTAGAACCTACACGGAAATATGGAGGTGTGGTCCTAGCATTCTGGGTAGACCAGTTGGCCAGTAGGTCAGTGTAGAAAAACTACATCATTAATGCAAAAAGTCCATTCAACTGAACTAAAAGTCTTTTATTTCTAGAATTTTTGTCATTTTCTTTTACATTCATGCCTTTTCCCCACTCCCCCATACTTTCAGACCTCTCAGTTTCAGTACCGAGGATTGAATCCAGGGGTGCTTAACCTTTTTTAAATATTTTTTTTATTTTGACAGGATCTTACTGAGTTGCTCAGGGCCTTGCTCAGTCACTGAGGCTGGCTTTGAACTCCTGATCCTCCTGCCACAGCCTCCTGAGCTGCTGTGATGATGGATGTGTACCTCAGTGGCTGCCTCAATTTCTTACTAAGTTTCTCTTCCTGGAGTTTTCTTTGGGTTTGAAACCTGCTGGTTTAATTTCCCTGGGTTGAATCTAAGGAGGTACTTAGGCGGCATAATCCCTGAAGTTGGGGTCTCATGGTCTGATGTGGACTGGATTCGTGACACGTGGCTGAAACTGGGTGAGAAAAACAAAGTGCTTCAAATAGATAGAGCAAAACCAAAGTGAATGTGATTTTTATGCTTTCTTTTTTTTTCCAAATGCATATTTACAAGGAAAAATAATGTTTTTCAAAACCGGAAATATCCTGAAGGAGGCTTGTTCGTTTGGCCAAGGAATGAAACATAATCTGAAGAAGGCTTAGCCCTCCAAAGTGTTTGCTCCTGCAGAACATAGTCAAGTTCTGAGCGCTTCTCAGGGGCCTAATGATAGAGCAAGTGCAATAATCAGCAGCACATTTCCTGCATTACTATGCAAATTGCGCCACCACCAAATTAATAGTTGTCATTTGTTGTGTTTCCTGGTTTCTCTTATCCCTTTCATTTTCATATCAGCCATTAAGAAAAAAGGCATACTTCTATTATCAGTCAACTTTTGACTAAGTGTATTTTACACTCTTTGGGGCCAAGCTCTAGTTCACTGACACTGACTTAGTGGAAAGAAATGATAGTACTATTAAAAAATAATTATGGACTTAAAATAGCAGACACATTCTTAATCACCGTGGTTCTATTAGAGATGGGTTATGATTAGAACCTTACTCGAAACTGTGAATTATCTTCCCTCTATTGTTTAGAGGGCAGAGGGAGGATCACACGTGGATCCTGAATGATATTTTTTTCTTTTAAAAATTATTTTTGGTTGGAGACATAATTTAAAGATAATTTTTGCTGTGGCATGCTCTAATAATCCAGTTTAATGTCTTGTAGTGATTTCCAAGGTAGGTGGGAAGGGTAAGCTACACATCAGAACCGACAAGGAGGTTGTTTTTTTTTTTCCCCAATATACTCACTTTTCCTGGAAATTCTGACATCTAATTTAAGAGGGATATGATTCCCCTTACTCCTTATAAGTATGAGTAACTTCTATTAATGGGTTATAAAATGTTTTTAGTTATCTTGGGCAAATACAAGGATTGAGAACTATTGGCTTGAATAAATTTTATAGCCAAACCAAATAGACCACTCTTGCTTAACTCTTCCAGCTCATCGGATAAGACTAGCTACTGATTTTATTCCATATTTCTATTGATGCATTATAGTTGTACATAATGATGGACTTTGTTGTTACATACTCATTCATGCATAGGACATAACTTTTCATTGTGTGCTCAGTGCTTACATATGTTGTGTCTGGTCCAAGTGTTGTTGACAAGGTGGAGGCCAAGCAGAATGTACTGCATCCAGGTCTATTGCAGAGATTTATGTCCTAGCTTTTCTGGATCCCAGGCTAAATCTGAAAGGCCATGGTCAATTCAGGCAACTGGGGCATGGTCCTGTAATGCAAATTCTAGTCCTCCAACCAGAAGCCTTGAGACCCAAGAAGAGTGACTGTGTCAGTCCAAGTGTTAAGGTTGGAAAAGAACCAAGATTCAGCTCAGGGCAGGAGAACAGGGGGACTCCCTCTTACTCACAGAGGGGTCAGCTTTTGTGATCTATTTAGACCTTCAAGGATTGGTTGAGGCCTGACCTCCTGAGGGAGGGCAATCTGCTTTACTAGATCTTCCAATTCAAATGTTAATCTCTTCCAAAAACAAATTCTCAGACACATCTAAAGTAATGCTTGACCTGAATAGCTGGGCACCCTGTAGCCCAGTCAAGCTGGCACAAAAAATTAACCATGATTCCAACAGTGGAGAGCAAGGCTGTGTGATGACAGCCCATGTCCTTGGTGCTTCTAGATCTAGCCCAGGTCTCACTTCCTACCTCTGCTCTTTTCAATTACATGAGCCAATAACCCCTAGGTTCTTCATTTTGGGGGGAGGAGGAACTAGTTCTCGTTAGTGGGAACTCTTTGCAATCCAAGTCCTCGAGTGTTCACAGAGTTGTGGTGAAGCAGGGTGCTGAGCCCACACCTGCTGCACCCAAGCGCTCAGAAACCTGGAAAGGTGCAGTTGCTTGTCCCCAAGTTGCGTGTCCCTGCTGAGGGTGGGATTATAAACTTGGTGGCCCACTCAGCAAGCACATTGTATCTGGGCCTCTCACAGAACAGGACAACTATGTATTGTGAAGATGAGATGCTTTCAATGTATTTGCAATCTTTCAGTGATTTAAAATTTCTACATAGGTCTTTTGTTGTTGTTTATGTTGATTAAAAGTACTTGGTGAAGCAAAATAGCCCTGTGGTCCACACCATTTAAAAGTTAATCCGCGGGCAGGGTTGTGGCTCAGTGGCATGTGTGAGGCACTGGGTTTGATCCCCAGCACCACGTACAAAATAAATAAAATAAAGGTATTATGTCCACCTATAACTAAAAAATATTTTTTAAAAAAAGTTGATCTGTTTTCTTTTTCTGCTCAGATATTTGGAATACATTCTCAATGGAAAAAAAAATAGGGTCTTGAGTACCTCCTTATCTCTTCCTTATCGTTAGGGTCTTCTTTCAGGTGAATCTACCTATAATCCATTGCACATGTGTTCTTTTGTGATATGGAAATGAGACTAAAAAGACATGAATTCTAATAATTTCCCAAGGAGGTTTGTGTTTCTTTATTTATGTGTCCATGAGGGCTAGTTCTAGATTCATGCAGAAGTGCTGATTTCTAAAAATAAGAGGACCCCTACCCCCACCCCACAAGCAATTACTGCAGAAGTCCAACTCATAGTAAAACAACACACCTCATTTCTGGCCGGAGGCCTCTCTTTGTGCTATAAAAAGTCAGCCTTGCACTGCTGCTATTCATGGGAAACCGAGCCCTGGTGCGTCCCTGCTGTACCTGCCTGATGATGTTGCGTCCTTAGAACATAGAGAGTCTAAAGCAATCAGGACTTGCAAACCTATGCCTTGGGGTCTATCTCCATAAAATGGGACAATTGATATTTTGCTATGTTCTAGATCTTTGGGGACGGGGGTAATTTCGAGAATAAACTGATCTAAAAGATAGAGAAAAGTACATTAAAATGCTTCCAGAGTTAAATATTGTTCTTTGTAACATGGAGTGGAGAGTTCTAATGGGGTAAGTGAACAGGAGCTTTTTAAATTAAAAGCATTTCAGGAGATCAGTAGGAGGAAGTCTCTCAGCAGTGCTGGTCGGGGACCAGGCATTCTCCATCTTTCCCCATCCCATTGAAGATGAAGCTCACAACCCATGGAGAGGCCCAGATTCCTAAAACCTCTGCATCCGAATTTTCTGGGAAATAGAGCCCTCTCTGAATGTGTTGCCCTAACTAGGAGTAAGACATTATCAACTGTGGCTCCCTCTGGCTTGAGGTGTGGGGAGGACAGGAGAAGATGGAGAAGGTGATCCCCCTCCCAACACTCCACATATCTACTCCTTCCTCCCTCGTAAAGCAGATGGTAATGCACAGGAGTGAAATTGGGTTCTAAGAGGCTAACCTGAAGTCTATCCTTATGTCTTTGTCTTTTAAACTTTAATGACATAGCTGCTTAAATTCTTACTGGCAAAAAATTACTTGAGGTGTAACTCACAAATGAATTTGACTCAGCAGTACGTGATCTCACTGTAGATGAGAATTGCTGGTGTAGGGTACCAAGCAGAGCTGGAGGTTGGGCTCCCAGGTCTAAAGACATCTGAGAAACTGCTCTGGGGGTTCAAAGTGACCTCGGTTTCCTTCCATAAAATGGAAGACATATTGGGATTAGAGGTGATACATGGACGTGCATAGCCTCCAGAGGCTCACTAACTGCGAGCTAATCGTATCTTAAGAGACATAGCAACAGTTTTCCGGGATTTACAACTTCAAAGCATTACTGAGCACCCAGTTTGTCTGCTGCTATATCCTGCCCCAGTGTACTGGGCCTGGTCCTGCCCTCCTGGAGCTACCCGCACCTCCACTGTGGCTGTGGGCAGATAAGATCCACACGTACGAGGCAGAGAAAGTTCCATGGGAGTGGGAATGGTAGGAGAGGGTAGCCAGAGTTCCCCTTGAGCCCAAATGGATACTGTTGTGCTGCTCAGAAGCCTGGCCACCATCCCTGCCCCTCTACACTAACACACTTAGGCAGAGAGTGTCTTTTTATAGTTGTTTTTATTGTGTGGGTTTTTTTGGGGTAAGTCAGTTTTGGTGGTTGGGAACATGAAGCCATTTTCTGGTGCCCCATTAGGGAACAGAAAGAAACCTAAAAGGGTGTGAAATGCAGTGATCACAAAGAAGTGGAGCTGCGAGCCCTGCGACCCTCTGTGAAATACGCACGTTCCCTGGCTAGGTATAATCCTTTATTGCACAAACAAACAATGATACCAGCAGCAGCAGTGTAGACAGAGGCCAGGCCCGTGGGCTCCGCGGCAGGAGGGCTGCTGGGAGTGCCCGCTCCTTTCTTCCTGTAACCATCTTTGCTTTCGAGAATGAAACAATGCAGTGAGTGGCTCAAGGGCTCTCCTCCTGGGGCTGCCTGCCCACTGCTCGGTGGTGTTTTCTGGCCTCTATTGTCTGGCTGGGCTTGGCCCCTGACCTGGACCCTGAGCTGCCTGGAGCTGACTTGTTGAGGGGCTGCTTCCTGTGGGGACTGTGTACACCCAGCCGCACCCCCGTTCTTTGTCCTACACTGCAGTTGAGCAGTGCTGGAGGAGACCTGGCTCCCAGCTCCCAGCAAGCCCTGCGTGGTAGAAAAGTCTGGGACAATGGCTTGCTGGGAGCAGCGGTCGGAGGGGTGGTTGCCAGCAGCGTCTGGTCTGGAGTTAATGACAGTGTGTGAGCCCTTCGTTCAGGATCCGTGTGATTAATGAGCCAACCCAACACAATTGGACAGTCTCAGGCCTGAAACTGGGTCAGGGCAGGCCTGTAGGTAGACAGGCTTTGTTACAGTATGGGACAAATAAAGGCTTGGCTGTGGAACAGCACAGGGCCTTCTCACTTAGCCACCAAAGAAACCCGACTTGCATTGTTTTAGAACCAAAGTTTAGAGACAATATGCTCGAGGCTTTCAGTAAGGTATTTGACTCAATGTAGAAATTAGGTATTCCTATTTCCATCTTCCGTTGAAATGGACACCCGGAGGTTTAGAAACTTGCCTGGTGGAAGAACCAGGAACTAAATCCTACCTTGCCAGACTATTACCATTTTCATGTTCCCTTCTAGAATGATCCTCTGAGGTCAGAGGCCACATTGTTGTTTTCATTGTGACCTCTGTGATTATTCCAGTATCAATTCTCCATAAATATTCATGGAGGAGACAAAAAAAAAAAACCAAAACAAAACAAAAACAAAAAACGGTGCTCATAGGCATGATCTTGTGCCAAGTCTAGTTCAGACCTTGTGGAGGAAGATGCTAGAATCTAGTAGAGAAAGTGTCCACTAACAGTTCTTGATCCTCTCCCTGGGAAAGTGGCATGTTGGGAGCTACAGTGCAAGATACACAGAGGGCCTTATTGCAAAAGCCCAGGAGGCTGTGTTCACAGTGAAGATGCATGGGATGAAGGTGGAAAAGGAGGGTCCCCACAGCAGAACTCTGAACTCTCCACCCTGCAAAATCAGAGCATCGCTCTATTTATTGATTTTCTCTGGTTTAGCTGTTGGTAAGGTATCATTTGAAGAGAAGATGTTAGATTTAAAATATAATCAACCTTCTCATTAGTTGGATGTGGAAGCTGAGGTCCTGCTGATTTTTAGTGACCCCCCTTGATATTGGCTCACCATCACCCAATGGTTAGTGGCAGATCCAGCACTACACCCAGAGCATAGAGAAGGGTC
Source organism: Marmota monax (assembly GCF_021218885.2). NCBI lineage: Eukaryota > Metazoa > Chordata > Mammalia > Rodentia > Sciuridae > Marmota > Marmota monax. The sequence continues at coordinate 34,262,349 of NW_026692881.1, read as the reverse complement.
CGTGGACACCTGCATTCTGTCCTTCCTTTGAGAGCACTGAATTACAAGGTCTCCTCATGACAGGGCATGGATGAGAAAGACCCTTCTCAGGCATTACAGTGCTTGGTCCATGAGAAAACTCACTCTGCCTTGATCACAGTAGTCATTCACCAAAGCACGGATGATTTACTCCATACCAGGTCTGTCCAAGGTCACTTCCAAACCACATTTCATTTAATCCTTGCAGAAATCCTGTCTGAGAAGCAACGCTATTATCACCACTTTGCAAAGGAGAAAGACTAATGCTCATTGACTGGCCATGGTTGACCCAAGGAAGATTCTGCATGGGGAGACTCCGGCTCCTGCTAAGAGCTGTTTATCCCTAGACATTTCCCAAATCCAACAGTATTGCTGCCATCTTAGCGGCACATTTCACATTTCTTCCAGTTACAGTACGCTAGCGCGCACGCGTGTGTGTGTGTGTGTGTGTGTGTGTATGTGTGGTGCTGGGGATCAAACCCAGGGTTTTGTGCATGTAAGGAAGCACTCTACCAACTGAGCTATATCCCTAACCCACACTACATGTTTTTTAATCTAGGGAGACATGCTTGAAAGAGGGTAGACCAAGAGATCCTGTTTATTATTTAGGCAACAGTTTCAGTGATGAGTTTCATATGAACCTTATCAGTGTCAAACCAGAGTTTACTAACACTTTAGTAACTTATAAACAGGCTCCCACACACTTATTCCGTGCTTAAACAAAGAAACCCATGTAAACATTTCAAAACATGTCTGGTGGGCAATTAATTTCTTTCCTTTGGGAAAATATTTGATTGATGATAATAATGAGGCAATGCATATTTTGGAGATAAATAGTATTAAAATGGGTAGCTTTGGTGTCGTTCAGGAATGTTGGGTGCTTACAAATTATCATCAAATTTCTGCATGCTGAGAGATCCATTTTTCAATGTGCTTAGGAATTTGAGATGGAAGAAGAGGGATCAGGCATGAGATTTGGGGGGCGGTGCAATTTGGAAATTCTGGGGAACTGAAGACTTTCTGGAATGTTCTTCGTTTCTTCCAAGTGGCATGCTGTACTTCTAAGAACCCTCTCTACAGCTAATCTAGATCTCTTCCTTGCTCTTTCCATCCTGTTTATCTTTTCTCCTGCCTCTCCCTTTCTGTGAGCCAGGTAGAGAGGTCTGGTGGCCAGCGTGGGCCAGGAAGGAGGGTGAGCGTATTTACTGTGGCTTTGACTGCAGTGCTTCCTAAAGGAGCACATGCCCACAGGTGTCCGTCTCAGAATCTTCAAAGGTGCCCCTCTCAGACAGAAGCCCTGTGTCATTGTGCCTTATGACATTCTCCAGCTACATAATGACAGCACCATTCCTTGGTGGAAGGCCAGATCATGTTCTTGCCTCGGTGGCTCAACGATGATACGAACAAATCTAAATCTAGACTGCTGACTTCAACGGAGCATTGTCTATTTTCAAAACCTTCCTCCCTGGGCTCATGGAAGGAGCCCTTGGAAAGCCATGAAGACACTTACTGACTCCCTCTTTATTCCTGGTACAGAGAAGGAGGCAGAGCAAGGAGCTGGAGCATGATTTGCTGAACTCTTTCCCTCTGTGCTGGCCACCGAGTCTCCAGCGGCCGGGGATGCCCTGCCGGATCTGTACAGGACATGGCACAGACACTGCACAGGTGGTGCTCAGAGCCTGCATGTCTGTCTAGGGGGATTCCCCGACTGGATGAGAGTTGCCTTCTGAGGTTCCTTTCCTTACTATGAAATTTTATGTTCAAAGTCAACTTTGGTATCTTACTGAATGGGGCTTCCCAAGTCTGTTTTCAGATTTACACTCAAAGGTCCGGGTGCAAATTTGTCTCTATGTCTTATTTGCTGAGCAACCTTTATTAGCCAAATCATGTGATCTTCTTGAACCCGAGTTCTGAACACCTGAAGGTGGACGGGGGTATGGTTGTCCACAGCTCAGTTTATTTTATGACAGTTTCACTGTGTTTTAAGGTCAAAGTAAGACAGTGCTGTGGAAGTGTGGTCCTGCTCTGTACACAGGGAAGGCAGCATCACTGCTTTATCAGTCTTCCAAAGTACAAAGTTGCTCTCGTGCCCTGGGGCTAGGCTCTGTGTGTGTGTGTGTGTGTGTGTGTGTATGATGCTGGGTGGTCCGAGGGCTGGTGCAGAGGTGCCCCACTTCTGGCTATGTTAGTGGCTATGGCACTTCACTGGATAGAAGCAACTTTCTGAACTCAGTGACCCACTGTCTACCCTGAACGGTGCTGGTGCAGAGGAGCCTCGCTTTCCCACACACAAGCTCTGCGTCCTCTTCCATTAGTAAAGCCCCCAAATATCCACCTCATTTGACCAAAGCTTTATAAAGGGATGCCTAAGGAAACATGCAGGGTCAGGAGGACCACCCAGAGGCGCCTGGCTGTGGCAGCTCTGAGCCTCGATCCTCTCTCTTCTGGGTGCACGATCCACTTCCGCCAGCTGCTCCCAGCCTGTCCTGTCACTGTGGATTCCAGTCCCCAGAATCCATCCCAAAGTCCATTTCTTAGTCAGCAGGAGGCCAAGCAGCATTTGAGACTTCAGTTTAAGATCTCTTTCCTGCAGGAGGAGTCCCCTCCCTTCCTGTGCTCATCCCACTAACGTCCATTAAGTTAACCATTTGCTATGGGGAAAAGAAGAATCACGGCCTTCTACTTTTCACACGTTGTTTTAGTGGAATATTCTTGGTATTACACAGAGATTCGCAATCACTTGATTCTTCCGCCCTTTCTTCTCTCCCTTTCTCCTTGCCCCTCTTTCTGCCTCCCTTGTTCTTTTCTGCGGGGCTTTTGGACCAACTCCTGGCTTTCTTCGGGGAAGGCAATCTCCTGGGGAGGGGCTGCGGCCGGGCCACTGTGGGTGTAGCAGGCTCTCTCTTTGCCCAGGCTGGGCAAGGTCAGGTGGCTGCCCATCCTGGAGCAGGTGAGGGCGTGTGGGCTGGAATGTCAGGTTGTGACCCATCCCTTCACAAGCCTGGCCCCCTGTACACAGGGAGAGACCCTTTCTCTGCCCTGGAGCCCCCGTCCCTCCAAACAGTTACAGCTTATCTTTAAGAAGATTAGAGAACCTCTGGCTCATGGCTGGCTTTCCTTCCATGCCAAAAGGCCTGGCAGATCAAAGGCGACGTGGCTTCGCATAGCTGGTGGCTTATCTCTTGCCTGTCCTAAGACCACTGACCTCTCAATTAGGGTTTTAACAACAATTTCTCTTTGGGGGAGGAAATGCTCACTGGCTGGAGGACAGTTTACACTCCCAGACCTCTGGCTCTGACCCCGCTGGCTGGGCAGCCTGTCCTGACAGCTCACCACGCAATTAGGCGACGGCTTTCAGTTCCCTTACAAAGGAAAAATGTTATTTTTACCGAAAATATCTCCAAGTGCCCTAGAGCATTCTATTTTTCATATATAATGAGGTGATGGTGGAGTTTGTTAGATGAATGTGACTTTATCAGGCTTTGACGCTAATGCTCCTCTCCAATCCAGAGCCCGGTGGTCCATCAGGGAGACGCTGCTGATCCACAGCACTGAGTGACAGATGGGTCCCCCTGCATTCCTTTGCTTTCTCTGGGACACCCGCCCTCGGCCCCTGGAGTTTCACTCCAAACATGGCCTGCTGGTTTACCCGGTTCAAGTTGATGAAACTCACACTGAATGTTAAAGAAAATTATTTTGCAACCCAGCACCGACAAATTTTCTAAAAGATGTAGGATTTTCAGACAGTAGAAGATGAATATACCACTTTTTAAAACAAGCAGATAGATTCCTTTTATTAAAGGACTGTGCCAGTTACCCTGGATACCATAGACATATATAACACTTCTCTCCCCTTGAGAAGCTTACACCGTAATTAGGGGGAGAGAAACCCAAGAAGGCTGAGTAATGAAGTGCTAAGACCATTGCAGTAGAGGAGAGCTTAAGCTTGGGGTCACACAGACCTGGGTTTGAGTCTCAGCTTTGCTCATTATTATCTGTGCACCCTTGGGAAGATTATTGAACTTCCCAAGACCCAGTTTCTTTGTCAGTAAAACCGGGAGAAGCATGCCTAAACTATGTCACAGGGCTGTTGCAGGATCAAATGACATAAAGTTTTCGAGTGTGTGGCCTATGGAAGACACACTTGATAACTGTGATTGCTTTGCTCTTACTGTATAAGTTCAGAAAAGTTTGTAATAAAGGAATTTGCTGAAAGACAGGCAGGCAGGAGGCCCTTCTCACAACAGACCTAGACAGGAGCAGGAGCCGGGCGCTGAAGGGATAGCTGGTATACCCTCTGGCACCCTATGCTGCCCTCTGGTCTTACGCCCACTATCCTCCTCATTCATGTCTTATCTGCCTGCAAGACTGGCTGGGAAACCACTGCGAGAGCCACAAAGTTAGTTTGCTGGATCTGTTACAGACGAGGGTCAGTTGTCATTTCCATCATAAAAGCCATGCTTCATGGATCTAGAGCTTGGAATTTAAAATGACATGGGGCTTAAACTCTACTTAACGCTTTTGATTTAAAACCTATTCAGAGAACAAGAGTTCTTAAGTCCACATGGCAGATAATACCATTGCAGGCTTGTGGTATAAGTTACCTTTGAAAACGAGTTCTGTGTTTGGCTTTGCAATGACAAATAACTTTAAATAAAGAGTCACAAAAAATCAACACTTGTAAAAAGCAAATAATCAGCCACATTTGTGTTCTCCACAGAGGAATGAAAGGCACCTTGGGAGGTTTCATTTTCATACATTTTAACAATGACATTCCAAAGTGGCTCCTTTAGAAGAGGGCAGATTAAGCAGAGGAAGGAGAAACATTTTTACCATTTTCTTGGTCTCTAGAGGTGTATATTTAATTCATTTATATTTTATATGAAATTTTGTTTTAAAAATAAAATGCATTATATACAATATTAGGAAATAGTTTGTCTTTTGGCTTATGCATCAAAGATGTACTACAACTAGATATGCCTCTGTGAGCAGACGGATCCTTAAGCATTTTATTTAAAGAGAACTATCAGTATCCCAAAGGAAGTATCTGATGGACAGAATCAGGAGGAACATTAGGTTTTTGTTTAAAAAGAAGATCATTCTGATTTCAACTTTGAGACATGAACATGCTCAGGGAATTTTCCAGGGGAGAGTTGAGAGAGTTTGAAAACCCTCCAGGAAGTGCTCATGATCTAACCGAAAATAAAAAGGTCCCTCGCTGCAAACCTTTCTGTGTGGTGATCACAGGAAGGGGGTGGGGAAAGAAAAGGGGCTTCACCTTCACTTACTCTTGGACTCGAGACCCTCCCGTTGCCTTTTAATTTTTATTTTCAGTGAATTATTTTCTTAGTCTAGACCAAGGGTCTATGAAAATCATCAATAGGCTCAGGCAGAGCGGTTAGACGAGTTTGGTTTCACGGTTCCACTGGTGAGCTGGCTGAATGGACTCATGCTGATGGCAAGGGACCCAACTGCTCATGGTCCCTGGGGGTAGTGACAGTTAAGGTGTCCAGTTCATCTCTGAGGGGAATTGAAAAATCATGAGCCCCTCCTGTTGGACTCCAGAAGTGGAGGCCGTTGCTCCACTCCTTGGCCCTGGCCTGGCCTTAAAGTTTGCTTTGACCCTAATAATGTGGCAGAAGTTGTCTAAGTTCTGAAGTCCAGACTTCAGGGGGCGTGGCACCTCTTGCAAGTGTTATCTTGAAGTGTCCCATCTACCATGCAAGGGAACTTTGGCCGGATTAATAAATAATAAGAGACCACAGGAAGAGAAGGGCCAAGTGGTCAGGCAGCAAAAGGCGCCAGGTATGTGAACAAGTTGCTTTAGGGCCTCCAACCCTCTCTGAGCCACTGGCTATCTGCAGCCACCTGCAACAGAGAGCCCAACAAGGCCAGTGGAGCTTCCTGACCAACCACAGAGTCATGAGAAACAGTAACACATGGTTTCAAGTCATGGTCAATGGGCCAAATCTGACGTGGCACAAATTTTGTAAATAAAGTTTTATTGGGACACCAGCACCACGAGTAGAATATGACCAGTGAGACAGTAAGGAGCTCTAAGCTAAGGCCTCATGAGAGCTGGCCTCTTGGAAGACTACTGACCCGTGTGAGAAAGCCCACCCTGGATCCCGAATGATGACAACGAATGGAGGGTGGCCAGGGTCATCTTGGACCCCCAGGCCCCAGCAGAGGGGCCAGCTGCCCAGGGCCGCATGAGCAAGCCCAGGGTAGACAGGTAACACCAGCCGGTCAACAGCAACCCTGAGAAACAGTGCACGGGCTTGAAGCAACTGAATTTTGGGTTGTTTCTTATACAGCAATAAATAACTGATAACCTTCCAACCAATTATTTTTCCATTCACATCCAACGGATGGAAATTCAAGAATCACAGCAAGCTTCATCTTGCCACCTCTGGAAAGGTAGTAATTACACACAGACTTCAACTGGACCCCTTCCTTCTGTTAAAATCTACTGCAGTCACAGGCACTCTACCAATCTGAATACAAATTCAGGATCATAAATACACGGGTGGATTCAACAGCTAAACAGAACAGTTCTAAACTCACAAACCATGTCATTTGTTTATTCTTATTAATAAATATATGCATGTGTAGTCTTTAAAAACGACTCCAGGGACTTCTCTTCCAAATTAGTAGCCAGAATTTCCCTCCTAGATCTACCTGGGGCAACCTGGAGAGGAATATTCGAATCAGGAAATATCGGCTGGCTGCCCTAACCGAGAAAAAGCATTAGTCAGCTGTAACAACACTGTCACCACAGTGAAGGCACAGAGGAATTTGAGATCATTGTTTAAAAGTGTGGCCGACTGCAATGCTTGCTACTAGAAAATTAAAATAGAGCTTGAAATCTGAACAAAAGTCTCCATGAGTGAATAGAGCTTTCTTCCTCTCATTGAAAAAAAAAAAAAATTCATCAGGGCAGTGATGAATTTCCTTGTCACTACTTTCTAGCAGAATGAGGGCACATGGAAGCTACAGGAATGTAGCTGGGGGTTTCTTGTGTTCACTGGCATCCTGCCCACACTGGAACTTGCTCGAGTTATTTTGGTTGGTGTCTCCATTCCTTTGTGTAAGAAGACACAGCTCCCGGCCCCCGGGGCTTGGCGTCTGGAGCTGTGGCTGTTCTTACGATGGGGGAGTGACTGATAACTCCAGGATTAAATGCCATTGCAAGGATTCCCCTGATGTTACTCATTCTTCCTCACCAGGACTCAACGTGCAACTCTGCTACTCGCTGTGAGATTTTGAGTAGGTTATATAATCTCTTGGAGTTTCGGTGTCTCATCTATGGAGAGGGGGAAAAAAAAAAAAAAGAATCCCTGCTCCTTATAGGATGGATTTGAAAGTCAGTGATAATCTGGATGGAATATCAGTGGGGTAATAGTACTGCTGTAGGGTTTTTATGAGGACCTAATCAGTTAACATTTGGAAAGTTTTTAGAACATGGCTTGCGCACAGTTCAAGTTTGTTAAATAAAATAACAAAAATCCAGACTGTCGTCATCCATCAATTGTAGACCCTGAGAGTTATCTTCAGTTGTGTTCCTGAAGCGCATGGTTAAAAAACCCATCACTCCTGACCACGGTCAGTGGTCACAGTGCAGCTGTGCCCTGGTAGCCACACAGCCCACGTCGTCCATGCCTGGGGTGTGCACAAGCCTGCACCCCATGTTGCCCAGGGAGCGTATGAGCAGTTAAGGAGAAGGACAGAGGAACAGATAGTGACCTGGGTGGCCTCTTGGCCTCTGCTGTAAGGTGGGTGTTGCCTGCTCGGCGCCCATCCTGCTTTCTTCCATTTATCCTGGAGAGCTGGCCACCACAGGGGATGCGGTGTTGGTTGGACAGTCCTTCTGTGTGTCCTCCCTGATAGAATCAAGAGGTGAGCATGTGGACCAGGTAGAAGCTCCCTCTCCTGTGGGATCGCAATCTGCAGCCAAGGGACACATCCAGAACGTTTGCTGGTTCTGAAACTATTTACTGCTCCCAGGGATGGTGCCTGGACCTGTGTGCTTTCATCAGGGGCCTGATGATCCTTAAGCTTAAGATGGAAGACTGGTGCTGGGAGCCCTGACCTGGTTCACAGCCAGACAAGTGCTTAGCTGACACCAGTGGTTTTAACTGCCGGCTGGTTAGGGAAATCAATCACCAGGAGGGAACAGCCCTTTTGAAAACGGAACAAAGCAGGATGGAGTGGAGTGGGCTGAAGTGCAATGGAGAAGACAGTAATGGAGCAGGGAGGAAGCGCGGGCCGCACTTCCGGAACCTTCCCTGGTCATTTATATGTGAGTGTACAGCGATTTGAACTGTAAATATATTTCTGCCTTCTCCACTGTAGGTCTTGGCAAAACAAAACAACAGCAACAAATTGAAAGCCAAGCCCAGAAGCCTATTTCTCAAACTCAGCTTGGTACAAAGCAGCCCCTGGGGAGAGAGTTAGAAGCGCTCTTTCCCAAGCTCTCCCTGGACCTTCCGATTGGGTCTGTTCCCAGTGGGCTGGAATTTTCTGCCGCCTTCTTCCTCTTTTTCTTCTCCTCCTTTTTTTTTTTTAAATAACAGCTTTCTTTTTTTGATTCTAGTCAAGTGTGTATATGGGGGTGCAGGGCACTCCCCTAAAAGCACCTAGCTGAATTTCAAAGGGAAGCTAAGTGCTCAGTAAAGTTGGCAAAGCTGCAAAAGCAAGACAGGAACGCCAAGCAGCAAAGCGGCAGACTGTGAGCTCGCTGACGTGACTATGACCCGGGAGGATCCATCATTTCGCCCCTTTCTTAAGACCAAGACAGTCTTTCTTTCAGCTTATCTCCAGAAACTACCAAAGGGCCCTTTGCAGAGCGGCTGGCTTCCTTCATACAAGCTCTGTAAGTCCAGACAGGGAAACTGAGGCTCAGCTCCCTGCAGGAGGCCGGTGGGATTTGAACCACAACCTTTGACCCTGCGCCTGGCTCTCTGCAGCTGTCTTCCTACCCTCAGAGGCTGGAACTTTCCAACAGACTTTGCTCTGGTCCGTCTCCTCCGCCAGCAGCCCCTGGGCCCCTCCAGCCCCTGTCATGCTCCCTCCTGACAGAAGGTCTCTGGGCACACACCCCTCAGCAGGGAGAGCAGGAGGCCCGTCTCCCATCAGGGTTTCCTGGGTCACCTGCGGGGGATGCGCCTGGGGACTGGGTGAGAGAGTCGCCTCACCTTGGCTGTGCTCTCATCAACCTCAGGGGAGGCCCCTTTGGTGCACAGCAGATCCCCTGCTTCCTCTCCAACGAGGGGTTTTTGTTCCAGTGCCACCGAGGCTGGAGAGGAAGGGCACGGGGATCCTCCAGGCAGATGCATCAGATGAGAGCATGAGGCTGCTTCTGTGTACCCTCTGCACCTCAGTTTTCCCATCTCTGAAAAGGGAACAGCGACAGTCATCTTGGGTCCACCTGCCAGGTGCTGCAGGACAGAGTGCACGTGAACTTTTCACATGGGTGAACCTAGCACCTCCTCACTCACGGTCCTGCAGGTGCAGGTAAGGACAAATAGTTTCAGGACGTCTGTGGAATGTCAGCAGCACACAGGAGCTCCTGGGTGCACTCCCCGCTCACCCCAGCTGTCTCCAGCGTGCATTGAGGGTTCCGTGTGCAGGAGGCTCACGCCGTGGCTCCTTCCCTCCTTCATCATAGATATTTGTTCGGAGCCTACAGCATGCCGAGTACCGTTCTAAGCTGCTGAGCAAGACAGATGGGGTCCTTGCTCTTGCCAAACTCCTCCCTCGCCTAGTGGGAGACAGTAAGGTAGGAGGCAAGAATAAGTCTGAGAAAATAAGTCTGGGCAGAACGGTGGAGTCAGACCAGGCATTACTCCAGACACAGCCGCTCTCTGGACATTATGAAAATGCAGCCATGACCTTGGGAAGAACGCCCTTCACCAAGGGCCAGGGACTCAGGAAGCTTCTCTTTGTAACTGCACCAGGCCCCTTGGTCCTTATCCAAGGTGTTTTTGTTCACTGTGATGAACGAGTGTCTCAGCCCTCAAAGAAGACCAGGTGACGAGACTGAGAGGTCAACTGATGGCACCAAGTACCTGTGTTTATGCCGACTTGAGCTCAACTTAGGAAAATACAGAAGGCACCTCTGTGAATAAACCACGACTTTCCTGAAATGACGAGCATGTGTGTGTGTGTGTGTGTGTGTGTGTGTGTGTGTGTGATTTCTTCTGATCAGTAGAAGTTGCTCTGTGGCCAGGGCTTATTCTGAGCTTGAACGTCACCCACCTTCCCATGGCATCCCTGGTGTCCCCTGGATGCAGGAAGAATCACACGGAAGCTGAGCATTGACCTCCCCAGGATCTGGGGGTGGGGTGCTGGCTGGACTCTGGTGACCCAGCCCCAGCAGCTGGGCCGGACTCAGCCCTTTTCAGACCTGCACCTCAGCCCCCAGACCTGTGTCACCGGAGCAGGGAAGAACTCTTGGCCGCATGCCAAATGTGGGGTCATGGTCCCTCGTCGCTGGCCCCATTGGTGGTTTCCTGTTATCTCTGTGCCCTGGAACCTGCCAGAGTGTGGGCAGCGCGGGTCCCATTGTCACTGCGCTGTTCCCAGCACCAGTTTCACCGCTGAGTGTGCACACAGGGCCTAACGCCAGACGGGGTCTGAGGACTCAGGTGGCCCAGCAGTTTTATTTCATCTATTTGTGTGTTTAACTGTTTAGTTACTTGTGGTTTTGGCCACCAAACCCTCGGTTGAAGCAAAGTTTCACACATAGTTCTGCACCGTGAACCAGACACGAGGCCAAGCCCCTCCGCCCGGCCCTGCTCCAGGCGACCTCCAGGGAGGCCTGCACAGGGGCACAACCAGAGTGGAGCCCATCCAGCTCCCCGAAGCCCCTCCTGTCACTGAACGCGGGGCAGGGAAGGCCTGCTCACGGGCAGCTGGGCAGAAGAGGTAACTGGGTGACTGATTAATCAGTTGGTGCAAAAAGCAAAACCCAAAAAACTCCGTTGTGGAAATGGCTACCGGGCAGGTCGTGGCAGGATCCCCAGGTTGGCTGGGGATGAAGGATCTTCTGGGTGAGAGGAGGTGGATCCCCCACTGCATGTGCACCGCACGGGGCGCCTGGAACTCGCGGAGCGAGAGCCGATGACAGCTCCAGGATACATTTATCCCCAGGTGCTCCTCCGCGCGTTATGGGTTTTGATATTTTTTATTTAACTGGAAGCGGTCGATCTGGTGCACGTGAGGCAAGGATGACGGGCCTGCTGTCGGCCGCCTCCTGGGGCCGCGGCTCCCCACCCTACCAAAAGCACACTGGCCTGGCTGAGTGGCAAGGCAGGAGGCCAGGCTCGCTCTCGTGGCCCATGCCGGAACACCCTGGGCTTCATCTTGGATTAATAGCCACTTGGAAAGGGTTTGGTCCCAAGTGTCGCTGCAAGAGAGAGAGACTGGGGGAAAGTACACTGGACTGGGAGGCCATGTGGCACAGAGGTGACAAAAGGGGGACCGGCTGTGTGCTTGGGGTCAATTTCTCAACCTCTCTGGGCTTTAGTTTTTTCACTTGTAAAATGAAGTCGATAACGGTAGGGTTTACCTTAAGGGGTCAATGTGAGGAAGAATGGAAGCAAACCCTACAAAGTGCTGAGAATAGTGGCCAGCTCTTATCTAAGTCCTCAATAAATGTCAGTTGTAGCCGGGCACAGTGACACATGCCTGTAATCCCATCAGCTCAGGAGGCTGAGGCAGGAGGATCATGAGTTCACCACCCTCAGCAACTCAGTGAGGCCTAAATAACTCAGTGAAACCCTGTCTCTAAATAAAATACAAAAATGGACTGGGGATGTGGCCTAGTGGTTAAGTGCCCCTGATTCATGACCCAGTACCCCCCCCCCAAAAAAAACGTGGGTTGTTACTATTCCCGCCCTGTAGGCACTGCAACTTCAGACCCCAACTGCCCACCCAAAGAGGCCAAAGTGCACTTAAATGTACCAGGGTCGTATTCTAAAGACCTCCGGAGAGAACTGAAAGGTTAGAATGAACTCCACTGCTCACTAAGAAGCGTTGAGCTCTCCCTAGGCACCAGGTTCTTCCTGCTAAGCGCTTTGTCTGCATTTCAGCACTGACTCTCACTCTGGCCCCGTGAGGTGGGAACCACTTAGCTCTGTTTCCAGGAAGAGGAAACCAAGACGCAGAGGATTTCACGGCTTTGCCGAAGCCACGAGCTGGTGCACAGGGGAGCCAGGCTGGGACCCGGGGGGCAGCTCCTCTGCTCCAGCTTGTTGGTATTTTTCCCTACACTTTTGTAGATTCAGGAGACACGGATGTGGACGTGGCCAAGACTGAGCCTGGGGACGAAGTGGCACGCAATTCAGATGGGGAGAAGCCTGGCTTGGCCACAGTGGGTCCCAGGGCACTCCACTGGGTGTGAGTGCTGGTGGCCAAGAGAAGGCCACAGCAAGGAGAGCCAGGGCCAGGACCCTCTTTCTTGGGGACAGTCTAATGAACTCATCCCTCCTGCAGATCTGGGCACAGGCACCCTGCTTCCTTGTGAGCCACTAGCCCCCCTCCCCTCTCTGTGATTTGGTTTCCTCCTGGAAAAAAATGGGAATGCTAATTCCTGGCCACCACTAGGCCATCACTAGGTCCCAACTCTGCCAAGCCGGGGTCCATTGTGCGTTTTGGGAATGTACATGCATCACTCGTGCCACACGCTGCACGGCACTCCGAGGACTGTGGGATGATGAGCAGGACTCCTCCTGATCACCTCACTGATGGGGCCTGAGGAATCCTTGCAATCTTGAGTGGACAGACGTTGTACTGTGTCACCAGAAAAACCCTGGTGAAGAGATGGAAAACTCTTGTTGCAAGTAGAAGTACTCTCAGTGTCCTGAATGCTGATTCACCATCACCCTTTGGATGCTCAGATGTTGGGTGAAATGTCAAAGGTCACTCCTTTGGTCTGTAAGTGAGCCCAGGTCTGTCTGAGGACCCCAGTTGGCTCACTGCCCCATGTGATCGCTCAGGACTCTGAACATGGACCAAAAAAAAAAAATGCAAAGGGGATTTGATGTATGTAGGTCCAGCTCCTTGACCCTCAGAGCATCCAGCACAGCACCGTGCCAGGCACACAGCCACTGCATGGAGGATCTTGTTAAATTGCATTGAAGAAAGAAAGTCCCCAGCCTGCCCATTGTTCCTGTGCTCTCTCCCCACACCCAGGACTGGGGTCCACCCGGCTGGCCCCGTGGACTCCCTGAGAAGGCAGCTGTCAGGTTCCCTTTGCTCCACCTGAATTACACACTCGTCACTAGCTGCCAGGACGATGGTTCCCTGGGAATCCTTGTCCTCATAGCTGCCGAGTCTTGATAATGCACGGAAAAGCATCTCGCAGCCCGGCCCCTGCAGATGGCTCCTTTGCATCTCTCCCTGCCAATGGGCCGACTGTATGGTTGATTAGGGTAATGAGGCTTATGCAGGCTTCCCCTGTCCCTCCCCAGCTCCTTGGCTCTGAATGTTAGCCCACTGTCTATCAATACTGTCTGGCACCAGAAGAAAGCCCCTCTCCCTTCCTGCACCCAGCATCTGGTTGCCTGGAAACCAGGACAGAAGCCTAGAGCATCTTGGGTTTCTTTTTAATTTCCCTGCCAGGTCCCGAAAGCAAGCAGTGTTTGTTTTAAGCAGAACCTTTGTATGTCGCAGGCTTGCCTTAACCTTGACTGGAATGATTTCATCAACCTGCGTCAATGTGATGCAGAGAGACAGGGACAGACACTCTGGGCTTAGTGTCATTTGGTCATCGATATGCAAAGTCATAATTAACAGTGAAGGCTGAAGATGGATTGTTTCAGAGGGAGCCAGCACTAGGATCAACGTGAGCGTGTGTGTGCGTGAGTGTGCACATGTGTTAAAATTGGCAGCCTTGTGAATTGCAGCTTGCTGTGGCCACGTGCAGAAGGGAAGAGAGATTTTCCTTTTTTGCTGGCAGAACAAAAGCTTGTCTTGAAAATAAATGTCCTTCTTGACAAACGCTACACAATTCAGGGTAAAGGTGCCAAGACTCTGCTTGGCTGGTCCCCAACTGTGCTTCAGCAGGAAGGTGGGTGATCTTCAGATGAGCCACATGAACAGTCATGGATAGAAGGAGCCCCCGCCCTATGTGTTGGATGAACACTGAGAGGGACAGAGAGCCCTTAGGACCAGAACTGGCACTCATGGCCTCTGACGTGTCCTGGCTTACACCACCTGGATGCCGCATGTGCCCAAGGCTGAGAGGCATTGCATTTGTGGTACCTGGGGTTGGATTCTCTCTTGCCAAGATGGCCCTGTGTTCCCCAAATATGACATCTTTTGGAGAATCCACCAAATCAGGCTCTACTGAGGAAGCTACTCCCCAGGGATGGTGAGCCATACCTCTTGCCCCTTGCCGCATCTCTGCTCCACAAGTGTTCCCCGATTTTACCAATGCGAATGGAGAGGCCCAGAGTGGTCAAGCATCTTGCCTGAGTTACACAGTTAGTGAGCAGTTGAACTGGAACTTGAACTACATCACTTACTCAGAAATCATTAGAAGAGGTACTTTATCTGACTTCCTTCCTGCATCTAAAGATACTTCAAGAAGATATGGACTCTTAGGGCTGCCGTCTCTTCAAAAATTCTTATCATTCAGTAAATTGGAATTCAGCTAATAATAGCTAGGTACGGAGCATGTCTAAAAAGATCAAGTTGCTCTGACTTCTTGGTGGCTTTTTAAGAAGTGCTTTGATGTGCTTTTTAATGAGGGTGTGAAGTGTGGAATCCTCTTACTGTGTCAGAGAGCCCGTGCCGCCAAGTTCCGTTACTCTCCTGCATTCCCTCTCCCTCTTCCCAGGACTTGGGGGGGCCTTTTCCTCAACAGTGTTTTTCCTCCTTGCTTGCAGAATATTTTAGAGACAAAGCAATTTTAAAGAGGGATTCATATGTTTTCCTTTAAAAATGGGGCTAGAGTGAGCAGCAGATGCTCAGCCTAGGAGCCCGCGTCCTGGGCTTGAGTGCTGACTCTGCCGTTTGCTTGACTATATGGCTCAGGGCACGGTGACGACCTCTGTAAGCCTCGGTTTCTGATCTGTGAAATGGGGATGGAAAAAAATTAGCATGCAAAGTGCGGAGGCAGCACCTAACAAACACAGACTCCATCAGGGTGGGCACATTGTAGCCTGTTACCAACTCACAGCCGTGGGTGAACTAAGGCAGGGTGAACAGCTCGACACCAGACGTTCTTTAACCCAAGGCAGGTGTTTTCCTGGTACCAAGAGAGTCTTTTCCACCATCCTTTTCCTGTGCTTCCTACATGTAACATTTTTAAATCTTCCAAACAGTACTAGTCTGTAGGGAAAGCATCTACATACCTGTATTCTTAGAGCAGAAAGATGTTGTATACGGAAGGCGATTCCTACTCCTTGGTTGAAAACACGATCCTCTAAATTTTGGTGAAAGAATTTGAAACGATGGCCTTAAAGAACAAGAAAAGAGCGTCGACCCCAGGCCCCTTCTGCTCTCCTGCTTGCTGAAAGGCAACCTGCAAAGAGGTGAATAGGAACAGGAAAGCTGTAACCACTAAGGATGGATCTTCTTAATTTTGTGTACAAAACCAACCTCTTGTCCTCAGCCATGTTCCTCTTTGTAGCTTTGCTCATTCCTTTGAGACATTGGATGGGCCCTGTGTAAGGCGTCAAGGGATACAACGCGTATAAGAAGCAGACCCCCTTCTGAGGGCCCACGCCTGCGCCTCTAGGGTCCCCCTGAGCCACATCACCTGGACCGGCTTTCCTCGGCCTCACACAGCAGAGACTAGAGTGGAATCTAATCTTCACGCTTTGGGCCAGGACAGCATCCTAAGGCTGAGAAAGGACCAGCTTTCCTGATCTCTGCATTCCTCTTCCAGACCCCCGGCGCCCAGCGAGACCCCACTGTACCCATGATCCATAGCACCTGGGCCACTGCTGGGGCTCACTGCCTTCCCAGAGAGAAAGAAGCCTTTTTCTTATCAACCCAGCTCAGCAATCTGCCAAGAGGATAACTTAATGTTTTCCTTCTCAGGAAATTACTTTGCATCTTCACGCAAGCTCCCTCGCACCTCCAAGGCCAGTGGAGACACCTAAGGGATCGGGTTTAGTGGTGTGACTCTTAGGTGCCAAGGCCTTACGTCTGGGTTCCTAATTCTAAACATATGGTTCATTTCAAATCCTGCCATCCAGCCGCCGGCTGTGTGGCTCCTGCCAGCCTTCAGCACCACCTCACGCTCAGCATGGTTGGCGCACCAACTTATTTTTCTTCGACTGGTAGCAGTTGTGCTCGCTGCTAGGTGGGGAAGGAGCTTTGGATGAGCTAATGAGGGCGACAGCTGTGGTTTGCTGAGTGCCCCCTGACACAGAAGGATGACGAAATCTCAGAAAGGTCCAAACTCACAAAACTAGAGGTGAAGGCAAGTCGAAGCTCAGGTTCCTGTGATTCTCCCCATCACAGTACATGCCTGAGGGGGACAGGAGGGGACCCTGGGGTCTGCTCCAGCCCCTAGCGGTCACGACCCGGGCAGTGGCTTTTCAGCATCTGCATTTGATCTTCCCAAGAACCTCACGTGGAAGGTCCTCACCTCAACCTGTGAAGGAACCCAGAACAACGTGCCCACGCCACCGGGCAGCGGAGCGGGCCAGCCCTGCCAGGGAGCTTAGCCTCGACTGGACGGCGCTGACGCTCTCCGTGGCTCTGGCAAGTCCCTGAACCGTTGGGAGGGGGAGGGGCTTCTCGTCTGACAAATGAAGCTGTTGGCCTGGAAAATTGCTGCGGTGCCTCCCAGGGTTACTACATGCACCCCCCGCCCCCGGGAGGGATCACGGAGCGCAGCCCGCCTGGCCAGCCTCCCATCTGACGCCCGGGCTTTATTTACCCTTGGCGTCTCTGGCAACCTAGCAGCTTGACCATATGGGCTGCCCCACCAAGGGACGGGCTCAGTGACAGGCTGGGGAGCTGAGGTCCTGGTGTCCCCAAAGGAGGGAATTAGCTCTTGGCCACCGCGGCCTGGCAGTTTGCCCTGTTTGCTGGAGGGCTACAGTCCTTGGGTGGACCCCGAAGGGCACCCACAAGCAGCTGCTCTCAGCCCGCCCCACGCTGGCTGCCTGGGCCGCTTTTATTGCTTCATTATCTCTCCCGTCAGAGAGCGTGAGGCTGCGGCTTTGGCTGCAATCTGCTGACTCCCCAGGCCCTGGGGCCCAGCCCCTGCTGAATCCAGCCAATTGTGCGGCTGCTTCCCTTCATAACCACCATATTACTGCACACCCCCTGGGCTCATGGATGACAGATCCCCTCCTCTCCTTTGTCCTTGGTTTATCGGCAGCACTGCTCGGCTGCTGTGGAGTGTTGGGAAAGAGTTGGTAAATTCAAGTGCACACTGCTCATGCTCATGGCTTGGCTTCTTCTGTTGGTTGTGATGTGCAGGAGGAGATGCTCCTGAGCCCTCTGAAGCTGAAGGCTTGCAACTTTAATCTGCAGGCCCCTTTATGTGGCACTTAACAGATTGCTTGCAGGCAGGTGTGAGCTATACCGGGTCCCAACTAAGGAAGTGGCCCTGGACTGCACATCCATAGAGCTGCCTTCTCTGCTGCCAGAGTACTGAGGGCATGTGAAGCCCCTTTACAGAATGATGACAACACTTGTCTTCCTGCACTAGGTTAGAGGGCTACTTCTTTATTCCCAAATCCTCAGGGAAGGCATGGAAAAACTACTGGAAATGTGTTCCAAAGTCTTGGGATTGTACCCGTGCTTCTGCTTTTAAGTCTGAAAACACTGGGAAAATGGTTTTCTTGCTGGGTGCAGAGGAGAAGCTGTGTCTCATGACGCTGCTACAGAAGGACAGAATGAGAAGAAAGCAAGAGAGGGAAAGAGGGTCCTTTTGAGGGCCTCTGGGCTAAAGAGGCACCCACACTAGATGTTAGGTGGCCCACTTTTCTTGCAGGGTGCATGGCTCCTGCCTCCCACAGGGTGCACGGCTCACCCCAGAGGCCCTGGGCAGGGCTGGGGCACGCTCTGGGCCATCTCCAGCACGAGGACTGAGTATGGAAACTGCACATGTCATTGCAGCTGCAGTTATCACCTCGGGGAACCTGATCCTGCAGCAACCTGATCGCTGGAACCTTCCCTCACACAATCCAGAGGCTCAGCGCCCCAGGGCCCCTCGGGCGGGCCAGGTTTAAGACGGTGATGAGATGAGCACCCTTTGCTTACTGGCTGTGGATCTGCGGCAGGGCTTCTCCCCGCCACGGTTCTCGGAAACCTAGAAGTTGCCAACCCTAAGCTTCTGCGTGTGGCTGGACCTGGAGGGCAGCAAGGAGGGGCAGTGGGCAGGCAGTGTCTCCCAGGTGCTGCATCAAGCACTGCCTCTGGCAGGGCACGAGGGCCACACCTGGTGAATGAGTCACTGCGCCTCCAGGAAGATTCAAAGGGCCCGGAGCAGTGCCAAAGCCAGTGCCAAAGTGATGGGGAGGGTGGAGGGTGTGCTGGGGCAGGAGGGGATAGGTCTCTATCTCTGGAATGATGAAGACCCAGGGACGTGCATCTCGGTCCAGCAGTGTGGGAGGGGAGAAGGCCCGCCATGGGCCAGAGCCAGGAAACTCTACTAGGAAGGACAGCGCCTGAGAATGGAAAGATAAACTGTGAGACTGTTCCCTCACCTTGCTGTCCAAACAACAAGCACATACCCGGTTTGGGAAGTGTCCAGAGGAAAGGACAAGGTCTTCATTGTGTGAAGACAAGGCATAGTACGTTCCCTTCGAGAAAGTCTTTGTCGGACCTTCTCCCTTCTTCTGGCAAATACGAAGCGCTTTCCTAGGCCAGTTCTGGGGGGAAAAGGGGTGAAAGGACACAGTCTCATCATCGAGGAGTGAGCAGACCATCAAAAACCACAACGGTCCTTGCTGGGGTAGAGTTTTGTTTAGGCACAGAAGGAGTAAAGGAGAATGAGGGTCAGAGTGGATCCAGGGAGAGTGTGTCACAGGCATTGGAGGAAAGCTGGATGGTCAAGTGAGATGGAGTTACTGAAACAATCCTTGCTAATAGCAATCAATTTATTGTGCCATTACTAAGTGCCAGGCACCGTGCTGGACAGCATAGCATAGAATAATGTAATAATGTAATATGTATCACTGTACAGGACACAGGGTAATACAGGGCGCAGCCAAGATTCGAACCAGGACTTCTGTGCCCACAAAGCCTGCCCCCTGGCCTGGGTATGATGTTGGTCCCTAGGAAGGCGAAAGGGCTGGCATTCATGATGATCTGGGGACATAAATGACCTCCCCAGCAGACCTCACGTCCTCACTGCTTGGGGGAGGGTCCATCTTCTCTTTTCTCTCCCAGTGGTGGGGGGGGTGGCCTGGAGTTGGGGGTGGGGGGTCCCCGTCAGGCCTCGCTTCCCCCCAACACTGAGTCTTGGACTCTGGAACATTTTGCTACTGGCTCCTCCAGGGAGTCAGAAAGTGGAGGAGACAAAGCTGTTAGAAAATGAAAAGTGATGACCAGGAGCCTTTCCTCGTGGGCTCGGGCCCAGAAGGAGTGTCAGTCTTTGCTTTGGACGCAGATCCTTGTCGGTTCTGTTCTTAATTTATTCCCACGGATCTGCCCAAGTGCAATTGAAGTTAATGGAAAGAGTCAAGGAGGAGCAGGACCCAGGGGCTAATGCTAATGGGTGAAGCCCGCGGGTATTCAGCCTGCAGCTCCCGCGTGGCCTGAGCCCGCACTCTTGGTGTCTAGAACATTCCATCCTTAGAGGGAAGCCCATGGTGGGGCAGAAGGCCCATCCCAAGGGATCCACTGGATGAGTGGGGCTGGTCCTTCCTGGTCAGGCCTCTGGAAGATTCTGCCTATGACCCACCCACTCATTGACTTTGTCATGAGTCACTCAATGTGTCCAAGAGAGTTTGGAAATGGTGTCCAAAGTTGAAGGGAGGGTGATATCTGCATAAACTGTCTCTCCAGTTGATCTATACTTGAACAGACCTGAAGCCGGGCTGGTTTCTGACTCCATGGTATTGCAGGAGAGGTGGACAGAGAGTGATCGGAGCATGCACACTCAGAATCCCACCACAGGCCCTTTGCATCTCACCTGGGCTCCTTACTGCCCTCTCATCCCCACGCCCTCTCCTAGTGCTCCCTCCATCTACACCATCTACAGCGTGGGCAATGCAAGGCTCTGAGTGCCCCTGTGCTGGCCAGCTCAAAGCCCTCCAGGGCACCTCCTGCTGCAGGACAAAGTCCAAGATCTCAATGTGGCCTCTAAGGCCTCAGGAGACCGGCCCCTGCCTGGCACTCAGTCGGGGCTGTCTGCCACCTGCCTCCCACCTCACCCTCCTTCAAAGCTCAGCTGCTTGACCTTCCTGCCTCTGCCCTGCTGACCTCACGCAGACCCCTGCAGCCTTCCCTACCTGGCTTCCAATGACCCCTTCCCCAAGAAGCCACTGCCCCCTCTCCCTCTCTGTCCCCCTCGGGGTGACCTCTGTGTCTGTGCCCTGCTGTGCCCTGGAACACACTGTGCACCTGTACCACCACTCAGCGCTGTGGATGGGGGAGGGAGGGAGGGGAGGAAGGTCACAGGGGATCAAGGTCACCTGCTCTGATCCCCACTCATGAGGACAACCCTGATAAAGAGGAGCAGATCATGGCTCCCAGGGCAGCTCTCCACACTGACGCCCTCACACAGGTGAGGCTCGCGAGGGCCAAGGCCTGCCTGGGCCGCCCGTCCCCCACCTCTGGGACTTCTATCTTCTGTCCTCACTCTGCCCCCCGCTCTGGCCTCCTCCCTGAGCCAACCCCCATTCTCCCCAGGGTGACACTCTTCCCAAGGGCCCCACAATTGGCTCTTAAGGGCAAAAAATACCTTACTTTTTAAAATTCATAAAGTACAGACATACACACAGGCATAAATATAAATCTGTGGTTTAAAATGTCATGGGCAGAGCCAGGCACAATGGTGCTCTCCTGTGATCCCAGCAACTTGGGAGGCGGAGGCAGGAGGATCATGAGTTCAAAGCCAGCCTCATCAACAGGGAGGCACTAAGCAACTCAGTGAGACTCTGTCTCTAAATAAAACATAAAATCGGGCTGGGGAATGTGGCCTAGTGGTTAAGAGCCCCTGGGTTTAATCCCCACTACCAAAGATAAATAAATAAAATTAAATGTCATGGGAGGATCAATTAGTTAAAAAAAGATAGATACAAATGTGTATAAATAGAAATATCTATGAATATATATGATTGTGTGTGTGTGTGTGTCTCCAAAGTGATTCTTTAGGAGGGCAATAGAAAAACATGATTGAGAAATATTGCCTGGCTGCCTCTGGGAACAATGGACCCCAGGCCCTTGGTACCTGCTCTTTCTTGCTTGGAGCTTTCTTTGCCCAGATTCCTGCCTGGCTTCTCCTCACCTGCTCCCCTCCTCCTGCAGTTGGTGCTCAGAGCCTGGACATCCTCTCTGGATGGCAGCCTCCTATACTTCTAGCGGCTCTTTGGTGCGTTATTATCTTTTCCCCTAGCCCCAGCCTACGGTGCAGCCTCCCTTTCTGGCTGGCTTTTCTCATTTTCCATCTTCTGTCTGCTCCCTGCCGCATCTTTCAGACCTGGGATGGGCTCTGGAGCACACAGGTGCTCACTGAACAATTGTCGGCAGGTGCTTAGAATGAGCTTGCAGGAGGTTCTCAGTGACCAGTGACCAGCAGGCTGGGGCCTGGCTCCTTTCCTGGCAGGACCTTCCCTGTCCTCTCTGTGCGACCTGAGGTTGTAAGGGGGCGGCTCTGCTGACCGGAGGTCAGGGTGAGATCCTGAGAGCAACCCTGACTCCATGGCTCTGAACAGCTAAGAATGAACCAAGTGATTCCTGTGGCTGGAGGTGTCACCTGCTGTTCTGAATGCCACCAGGCCCTGTGTGTGGGTATGCTTTGGATGGGGCGGTGAGGAGCCTCATTCAGAAGGAGCACGGAGACACCGTTCCTGGCCATCCCCCTCGGCGGCTCCCCAAAGCCCCAGCAGAAGCTGCAGAACCAGGGGCCGGGGCCACAGGCAGGATGACCCCTCTGTCCAGCTGGCAAGTCTACATGTTCCTTAAGCTCCACCCCCTCACAGGCAAGCCCCTGTCCCTGTGCACACCTGGTCACCACTCAGCACCAGGGGTTCAGGGAGAGCAGGACACTCTTCTCTTCCCGTTGAGTCGAGTGCTTTCTGACCATCTCTCAGGGAAAACTTCATGGGAAAATGTCACCCACGTTGTCATTTTTTTAATGAGAAAAGTCCCTAGGCAGCGCGTTAGCTAATCAACGTCTGCACAACTCCATGCCAGATTGCCCACTGGTTGAACCTAACCTAACCGTCATTCAGCAAAATCACACAAACTCATTTCTGCAACATGCTGAATTATTTATCTTCATTTAAACCTGAGCAGTCAAGGTTCATTACCACGTTAGTCTCCTAAGGAAAGGGTGCCACGTCCTCTGAGATGAAACCCCGGCCTGACCTTGCCCAGCCAGTGTGGATGTGCCCGCCCCGTACCAGGGACCAGCACCACCTAGACCTGCCAGACCTTAGCTCTGCTCCTGGTCGCCTGTCGAGGATTGTCTTAGGCCTGAATCACCTTCTGAAGCTCCGGTTGAATCCCTCTGGCCCAGAGGCACTTCTGTTTTCTTCTCTTTTCTAAGATTTACCTTCTCCCCCACCCACCCTGCTCTTCTGCCTCTCTGTTAACTGTTCTTATTATTAAAAAAATAAATTACAAGTTGATAGACATTTAGTGCAAGAGATTTGAAAAATAATGTAAAAAAATTCTACCACTAGTCACACACACACACACACACACACACACACACACACACTAAACTTCTTTTTCCCCATACTCGGGATTAAACCCAGGACCCAGGGGTAGCTCAGCACTGAGCTAAGTTTCCAGCTCTTTTTACTTTTTACTTTGAGACGGGGTCTCACTTAATGTTGGTGACAGGCCCCCTCCGCATTCTTGAATATTCTTCCGGGGCACACTTTGGCTGGATGCTTAGCATCCTCTCTGAATGATGACCTTCAAGCCATCAAACCTATCCTGGGTTCCTGAGCCTTTAGGTAATCCTCGTACCCTTTTTATTGCTATAAATAATGCTCCAAGGGACATCCTCCAACAAAATAAATCTCTGGGCAAACTCTAGCTTTTTCTTAGATTCCTAGAGGTGGGGTCGCTGGGCCATAAACCCTGAGCACTCTTCTCTCTTCTTGGGTCTGTCAGTTCTGGGAGTCCACGGCACCCTGCCCTGTGGCGGGGGAATTCCTCTTGGGTGAAGGGAACGTTTCTGTGGCTCTTCTTCTCCTTCACGGTGGCTTCTGACCTGGGCCCTCCAGATCCCCTTTTCTTCTTCTTCAGGGAAGAAGCCAGGGAGCAGCTGTGTATCTGTAAACCAGATTCCCGCCCCCTCGGACCTAGGGCTAGCAGGCTTCAAACTCCGCTGGAAAATCCTAGCACCGCCAAGTCCTGGCTGGAGTTGCCATGGTGACAGACAAGGACGACAACCTTCTCCTCACCTCCCACCCCGCATCTTCAGACGACTCTGGCGGGGATGGCTTGATCCCGTCCCGTGGTGGGGGTCTCCTACGCTAGCGGCCAGCAAGACTTCACGGAGCTCATGAACCCGCCCCGTGTGTTCTTTTCTGTCTTCCCCTGCTTCTCCTCTGCTTCCAACATATCCAAAAAATCCTAGATTTCCGGAAGTCGACCTAAGCCTGTGCCGGAGCCATGCACAAAGCCATGCACAAAGCACAAAGTGAGAACATAAACCCAAAGGAAGAGACCCTGTGACCCAAGCAGGGAATCTGATCCTGCCTGGGTCCTGGAGAACAGGGGGACAAAAGCAAACAGGCTCCAGGTGGCCAGGCCTGAGAATGGCCCTGCCCCACGAGGTGCGTACTCAGGTATCTGCAGATGCAGCGACGGGGGCTTGGGTCTGCCTTCCAGGGGCTTAGCAAGAGGAAGAGCGAGATCCTTGAGGCAATCGTGGCAGGACCGTGATCCTGCTGCACCTGTGACGGCTCAGGACTGGCTCTTCCCTTTGCATTAACTGGTCTCACCCAAAAGCTCCGGCTCTTCCTTTGTTTCTGACATGATTGCTCCTTGAATGAGTCCTTGAGTGGGTTCAGGGTCACACCTCCACCACTGTGGGCCGCTGATCCCCTGAAGGGCCTAATCCAGGCTTGGTCCCCATGCCCCAGGGTTCCCGTCCTGAAGCTGCAGGGAGACCTCCCTCCTCCCATGCCAGCCAGTGGGACAAAAGCCAAGGACCCCGACGGCTCCTCCAGGGGCCTGGACACATCAGCCCTCCATTAGCTCTGTCCTTGGCACCCCTACCCCTTCTGTGATTAACACTCAAAAATGTGTGATTCACACAGACAAGACTTGCACTGCAGTTGACCCACAGGGCCCTCCCCAGCCCTCCTTTGTTCCGGGTTGCTAGGCGCTCTCTTGCTTGTGAGTACAATATTGACTTTTATTTGTTTTATTTGCCCTTGCATTTGAAGAGTCTGGGCAGCACCCAGGATGCTGGGGCTGGGACTTTTCTGAGGGTGAAATGCTCTGTGGAGGGATGTGTTCGTGTTGTGCCTTAGAGACAGGCTCTTCCCACACAAGGCCAAGGCCCTGGGCTGGTGCTCGGGTCTCTGCACGAAGCAGCCAGCATGGGATTCCCACGGGACGTCAGAAAGCCACGCCACGCACTGCCCTCCCAGGTGCACATGCTGAGGTTGCCTTCGTGGGATTAAGGTTGACCACAGTCACGTTACCAAGGAAAAGTAACGGAACCGAAGTCGGACTCAGGAGTCTTGCTTGTTGCCCACCGACGTCCCTTCCAGGGATGACCACCACGTGGATTGGAGTGTTTGGCATGGCCCTGGCCTGAGCAGGACACACAGCTTCTTAGAAGTGATTCTATGCCTTGTGGGAAGCGCAGGGTGGGTACAGGACAGCAGGCCCAGCTTCCTGCCTGTGAGACTCAGAAAGGCCTGCAGGGGGTCTCTTCAGGAGAACCCTCAGGCAACAGTTAGACTCCATGTTGCATGCTCTAAACACATTAGTTTAAGACAGAGACCATCAGCGAGGCACAGCTAGAGGTCAAGGCAAGCACCAGGTAGCATCTGATACTCTGAGGGATCTGGGAGGTTTGGATCTTGGAGAAGGAAGATGTGCTTGGTGTGGGAAACAGGGAAAGGATTAGGCCGAGACTTCTACATGTCTGCAGGCATGTCTGCAGGCATGGTGATTGTGTCCTTTAGGAATCTTCTGGATGCAAATGATATGACATCCAACCCACACTAGTTGAAGAATTTATGTAATTAAGTTCAGGCCCAGCTTGATCTAGGAGCTCAAACAACATCGTTATCTCCCGGCTCCTTCTTCCTCCTTCATATTGACTATCTTCTAAAGAAGTCCCAAGATTATCTAAGATGAAAACAAGCTTGGGTTATGTGCCTATCCCTGAGGCGATAGCTGTCACCAGAGATCGCAACTGTGTTAATTGACCTGAGTCACCTGCTCAGAAAGAAGAGGAGTAGTTGTCATTCCAAGGAGATTTGGAGCTCTGTTAGTGGAAGGGGGATGTGCTGGCTCCAAGGGACACCTGCAGAGCACAGCCTCCATGGAGAGCTCAGCACAGTGAGCTCTTGCCCCTCCTGCCAAAGCCACAGTAAAGAGAGTGGGTGGGGCAGGATCCTCAGTGCACTCTGGGTCGCCCCTGGTGCTCCAGGAGTTCCGGAAGGGTGGCTCAGGAGGGCCACACCTGCTTCTGCCAAGGTGCCTGGTGCCTTCTGAGGAGAGGTGGTGGCCTACTGCCCAAATCCCAGCCTGGGAGCTTGTGGTGACTAACCTGTTCCTGGTGGGAGGTGACTACTCGTGCAGAGTTGCAGATACCCCCAGGAGGGGGCATTAGGAGCTTCCGCCTGCGCTAGGAAGTGAATCTGGGTCCCTGCCATTGGCCATGGCTGAGGCAGCACACTCTGAGTGTGGGAGACCTGCCCTGAAGGCACCAGAGGCCCAAGCCCAGCCGAGAAGGAGAGTCTCTGGCCTCTGTGGGTTAGACCCTCAGGGTGGCTGAGGAGTCCTGCTCCTGAGTGGTCCAGCACTCTCCCAGCCTCGCCTGCGGGGCCTCCTTTAGTCCAGCAGTGACATGAGGGGCAGGGCGTTGTTGCTGCCCTTAGATGTCCTGAAACACTGTGAGGAAACTTTTCTGTGTCCCCCAGAGCCCAGATGTTGCCTTCCACTGGGTGGAAATATGGGACTAAGAAGCTGGGGGGAAGGAGGAGGAGCCGCAGGGTGTGGAGGAAAGCCAGGTGTGGGCTGGAGATTCCCCTGGTTCCTGGGCAGCGGTGCAGAGTGCAGGTGCTCATTTTAATGCCCACTTGACCAGGAAGCAGCTCTGGCCTCGTGTGGGGCAGGGCAGAGGTGCAGGCTTTTTGAGCAGTGATGCCTTTCATTTTATTTACACATTTTAGACAAAAAACATCTCCCGGTGTTTTCCACAGTTCTGTGTCTCTGAAGGCTTGGGATGTGAGAGAATGACTCATCTTCTTGTCATGAAGTTGTCATTGAGTGCCTCAGCCGTGACAACACCTTCTGGAATGCACAGTCACAAGTCCAAAAACACTAGGCTAGGCACATTGTGTACGTGTGCACACGTGCATGTGCGCGAGTGTGTGTGTGTGTGTGCGCGCACGTGTGCGGTGTTTAAGAAAATAACCAGGAATACTCAAAAACCTACAGATAGGAAGGAACTTCCTCAACCTGATAAAGGATCTGAATGTTTTCCCAAAATTCACAGGCTGTGGGCTGGGTTTGTGGCTCAGTGGCAGAGCGCTTGCCTAGCATGTGTGAGGCACTGGGTTCAGTTCTCAGCACCACATATAAAAATGTTAAATATTGGTCCATCAACAACTAAAATATATATATATATATATATATATATATATATATATATATATATATATATTAAAAAAAAAAAACTCTGACATGCCACAACCCTAACCCCTAAGGTGATGCTATTAAGAGGCAGGGCCTTTGGTAAATTATTAGGCATGAATGGGATTCAGTGTCCCTGGTAAAGACAGCCGTTTGCTTTTCTACCATGTGAGGACAGAGCAAAAAGATGGTCACCCATTAGCCAGGAAGAGGGTTCCTCACCAGCCCCTGACTCCGCTGGCATCTTGATCTTAGACTTTTCAGTCTCTACATCTGTGAAAGATAAATTTCTGTTGTTTACAACCCACATATTCATGGCATTTTGTTCTAACAACCCAAACAGATTAGGACAAAGGGTATCTATAAAATGTCTGCAGCTAACAATATGGGAAAAGAGTGGATGCTCTTCTCATAAGACCAGTTACATAAAAAAGGGTGTCACTCTGTGAAGGGCTGTACTGGAGATTCTCTCCACAGAAGTTGGCCATGTAATAAGTAAACAGAAAGCATCCTGGGCTGGGGTTGTACTCAGCGGTAAAGCGCTTGCCTAGCATGTGTGTGAGGCCCTGGGTTTGATCCTCAGCACCACATAAAGATAAGTATATAAAATAAAGATATTGTATATTTCTACAACTACAAAAATACATTTTTAAAAAAGCATCCTGATTAGAAAGGAAAACACAAAAGTATCTTATTTTTTTGAGACAATATAATCTTGTCATACAAAAACCCTAAGAAATTTATTAAAGCAAGTCCAGCAAAGTTGCAGAATATAAAATTAATATATAAAATCAATCATTTATCTATATACTAGCAATGAACAATCTGAAAATTAGAATCATTCCACTTACAATAACATTGAAAATAATAAAATACTTAGAAATAAATTTAACCAAAGTAGTGGGAGATTTACACACCAAAAACTATAAAACATTGTTGAAGAATTAAAGGAGATTTCAATAAATAGAAAGACATACTATGTTCATGGATAGGAGGACATTATTATTCAGAAGGCAATAATTCCCAAAGTGATCTATGGATTCAATGCAATTTCTCTCAAAATTCCAACTTCCTTTTTTGGAGTATGTGTGAAAAATGACAAGCATATTCGAAGATTTATATGGAAATATAAGGGATGCAGAATAGCCAAATAATCTCAAAAAATAAAATGTTGGAGTACTCAAGATTCCCAACTTTAAAACTCATTACAAAACTGTGCTATTCAAGACAGTGTGGTATTGTCATAATGATAGATATAACTTAATGGAAGAGAATTGAGTGTCCAAAAATAAATTACATACAGCTGTAGTCAGGTGAATTTCAATACAGATGCTAAGAATTTCCTATACAATGAGGAAACGAATGATCTTTTCAACAAATTGTACTGAAACAACTGTATATTCAGATGCAAACAAATGAAGCTGGACTCCTCTCCCACATAGCAAAAATTATCATAGATCACAGACCTAAATACAAGGGCTACACATATATAATTTTAGAAGTAAATCTTTGTGACCTCAGTTAGGCAATGGTTCCTCAGACATGACACATAAAGCACAAGCAACAAAAAGAAAAAAAAATAGATAGCTGTACATCAAAAGGAAAACTTTTTGTGCATTAAAGGATATTATAAAGAATGTGAAAAGACAACACACAGAATGGGGGGAATGTCAATCAAGTATCTGATAATTGACATATCTAAAACATAAAAAGAATTCTTACGACTTAACAACAGAAAGACAAATGATTCAACCTAAAAATAGTCTAAGATCTGAACAGACATTTCTCCCCAGAAATATACAAATAACCAATAAGCTCGTGACAGGATGCTCTACATTATCAGTCATTAGGGGAGTACTAGCCAAAATCATAATGAGATACCACTTCATGCCCTAAGACGGCTGTAGTTAAAAAATAAAAATAAAAACAGGCAGTTATAGTACTGATGAGGTCTCAGAGGAATTGGAACCCTTATAGATTTCTGCAGGAAATGTGATCTGGCGCAGCAACTTGGGAAATCAATCTGGCAGTGTCTCAAAAAGTAATAGAGTTACCACCAGCAATTCCATGCCTAGGTATATGCCCAAGATAATTGAAAATATATGTCTACATAAAAATGTATATACCTGGCCCTTCATGTCCGCATTTTATATAACAGCCAAAAGTTGAAACAACCCAAATGTGCATCAACTAACGAATGAGTAAAAGAAACACGATTTATCCACGCAATAGAATATTATTCAACTTTAAACAGGAAGGAAGTACTGGTAACTGATATCCGTGGATGAATCTTGAAAACATGTGCACTGAAAGAAGCCAGTCACATAAGGGCACGTGTTGTGTGATTTCATTTATATGAAGATAGAATTGGCACACTGCAAACCCAGCAGACAGTACCTTCCAATCTCCCTCCTTCCCGCCTGGCCTCTGTCTCCCTATTGCCATTACCTCTCCTGTGGTCAATCCTGTCTCTCCAAGACTTCTAAAGGTCCCTGAGGAGTGTCTCGTCCTCACAAAACACCTAGGTCCCACCCAGGCCATCAGGGACAGTTTCCCCATCTCACAGTTCTTACTGTAATCTCATCTGCAAAGTCCCTTTTGCCTTCTAAAGTAACAGCTGTAGGTTCAGGGATTGGAGCCTGAACATCTATGGGTGCCATTGCTCAGGTGGCAATGACACTCAGTTGCAAGACTCTGCTTCCACTGGAGACGCCGCGAACAGGGAGTGCCTCTCTATTTAGTTCCAACATTATGACCAGCCAGTGCTTCTTTTGGACTTCCCATGCCATGTGATTGTTCTGCCTTTTGCTCTCATTGAGCTCTGTGAGGCAGGAGCTGGGGTCTTTCTGGACCCAGTGGTGTTTGGCCAACATTCATTTTCATGAGCAAGGGAAGGTTATGATTATTTCAGAGTTTGGTCTGGGACAAGGTCTCCTGGAAGCCAGGCTGCCTGGGGCAGGGACAGGTTGGCTGTGTCCCTGCAGAGTGGCTCCAGGCTGCTGTCCCTTGATCTCTGAGGATGGCTCCGGGCTGATATTCCCTCTCCTCTTTGCTTTCTCCACCCACTGGTCTTGACAAGACGGCTCTGCCTGCCTCTGTGAAGTCCCTGTTCTGTGAGCTGGTAGCTTTGCATGCACCTGAGGATGGGGGAGCAGGTGGCACAGGTGCCGGCAGTCAGGGTGGACGAGCCATGGCCAGGGCTGGAGAAAGGGCCTCCGCACCTGCATCTTGGGAGCATGCGTTACTATCTCTCCTTGACTCCTGAGCTGTTTTGTGGACTTACTTCCAAATTTTCTAACCCATTCCAGATACATGAGGCTGCTAGAAAGCTGGGTTCTGAGTAGCTGAAGCATTCTAGAATTACTCCTCCTCAAAGCTCACCAAATGACCCAAGGCCTGCTCATATGGTCAGCCTGCTCTGACTATTAAGGCCATGTGTCTTCCTGACCTCTTCATTACCGAGATCATTCTGAGCCGGTAATTAGATGTGAGAGGAAAGGAAGAGCTCGTTAGAATTTCTTGAACGCTTTGCTCCGAATAAGACTGCGTGGCCTTAGATTGCTGTGTGATCACCAAGAGGCTTTCATTATATTTCTCTGATACACTGATGGCTCCCAGTAACAAATGTCTGATTCTGTGGTTCTCACACTTATTATTCTCCCCCCAAACTCATAAATGCCTAACATGAGTGGGCCAGAGCATCTCCTCCCAGGTGTCACGTCCTCGTTCACCACAGGTGCGAGCACCTACCACCAGGAGGTGTCCTCCTTGCTGAGGTTGGCAGGCGCCAGCTCCAACATGCTTCTGGGAACAGCTTCCACAGGTCAGGTTCAGCGGGCACTATGTGCAGGGGTCTCCTGGAAGTGGCCTCAGCATCCAGCCCTGCGGGGGTGAGGGAGGCAGGAGTGGGCAGGAGGCTAAACTGCAACCCAGCTGCAACAATGGCCTTGTCCAGTCACAGGGAGCTCTGAGCTGGACTCTCAGCAGCAGAGGCAAAGAGGCTGGGACCCTGCTTCTGTGTCATCCTGAGGCCCCAGGTGAGTCTGCTTTCTGGAGAAGGACTCGGGGAGAGAACATGGGAGCAGCTGGGCAGAGGAGAGCCTCCATCCTGAAGGCCACCTGGGCAGCGTGCCCCGTTGTGATCTCTCTCCAGACACAGACAGGGTAAGGGCAGGGGGAGATAAAAGAGAGCATCTCTGTCTTTGTTTTATATAATCGCTCTAGAAATCATAATTTGGATCTTTCATGTACTATGCCCTGAACCCAGGTCTAGACACTAATAGATGGTGCCTGACTTGCCACGGCCCAAAGTAGGAGTCTTCTACTTGAAGATGGGTGTCTGGGGACATGCGCCTGGTGTAACTTGAGGGGCGTCTGCACCATGTTTACCCCCCCAACACTGGTGCTGTGATGTCGTCTATTCACTCCTACATGTTACAGACCTCCGAAGACAATGCCTCAGCAATGACCTTCTCAGGAATTAACACTGATAAAACCAGCTTTGTGTTTACTCATGTATTTGCCCTTCTAGGTGTTTCCACTCCCCCTGTGGCCGTACCCTTCCTTGTTGGGTCAGTATTTGAGCAAAGCAGCTGTGATCCAGATGTCCTTGGTTCCATTTGGTTAAACTCAGTCTGGGCCTCAGAATCCAGGCACCCGGGCCTGTTTTCTAGTTCCTCCACGGCATCCTAACAACTCGGGGCAGGATGTGGTGTCAAGGGACAAACCATTGGCTCCGCAGCAGGAGGGCTCCCCTCTCTCTGACACTCGGCTCGTCAGGCCTTCTTGTACTCTACCATCCTTCAATGGACTGTATGTAGTCCAGGTTTCTCTCATTACCTGAGAACCAGAATCTCCCATTCTCCTGCATCCTGACCGGAAGTAGAAGTCCTCTGCTGTTCACTGGGCCTTGGCTCTCCTTACCCCTTATCCAAGGCTGGCTGAGAGCTGAGGAGGACCACGCTGGATTCGGAGGCCAGGATGTCCCCAGGGCCCCTGTCTGGGCTGCTCCACAGTCTCACTGCTGTTTGGAATGATCACCATGTTTCCCTTCACCCAAAAAGGAAATGTGGGTGCAGTTCACAAAGCACACCTAGCATACAGATGAGGATACCTGGGTCTCACCTGTGGGCACTGCGGCCACGTCACTGTGAGGTCTGGGGCTGGGTGCAACCCACTTGAACGTCCATTTTCTTGTTTTCTGAGTGAGGAATTCCTGGTATAGCCCCTTAGGGAGGATTTAGCTGTAACACTTCCAGATTTTTGTTGAACTTTTGCATGGGGGGGAAAAAAAGGTAAAAAGATGGAAGAGGAAGGGCACTTTATGGTATCTAACTTCCAGAAGCATGAGAACTTCCAGTCATGCTATCTCCCTCACTAACTTGTGATGACAGTGTACACACAAGGCACTAATTCTTTATTTTTTAAAAAATAAGATGGTGGCTAATTTGATTTGAATGCCCCAGTCTGTGAGTATGCTTCATGATTTTTAATCCAATTAGTGTTTTTGGAGATACTTCTGGCTGTAAGGGTATCTGGTTTCTACTTATGATATAACGTCTACATCCCGTGACTCAAGTTTCAAGAAGGGAGAAGTCGGCCTATCATCAATAGAAAGGGCCTGTTTATACGATTTCTTTGCTTTCTGTTATTAAACCCCAGTGACAGGGAGCAGAAGACTTGCTTTGAGCTCAGATTTCTGTAAGCAGCAGAAAATCCACAGAATGATTTCAACTTGAAAATGTGCCATACAAATTAGAATTATTTCTCAATAGGGTCTCAAAACATCCTACCTGAGGGTAAACAGAAGCTGCCACATGACGGCCATGCTGAGAACATTCTGGAAGTCTCCACCGAGGGATCAGGAGACAAGTTCTTGCTTTGAGATGAATGGCACAGGTAGACAACCTCAGGGCCCCCTACCTGGCAGCCCTCCTCTTCAGAGTAGATCTCAAGGTCCATCTGAACTATTCTCCAAGTCAGTGACATTTTCACTGAGAAAATAGTGCCCCGAATTCAATATTCAGCTCTGTTTGTGTTGGCACCACATCAACTTAACCGACTAAAACTTCTGAAAAGAATGTGTGTTTGTAGTAACATCGAGCTGCAATTTTCACACTTAACTTATTTTAATCAATAAAATTCTCCATCTCTCTCAAGGTAATTTAGTAACAAGAAACTTTCTTCTGTCCTTGACCATTGCTGATAAAAATTGAGTAAAACCATCTTAGCCATAACACGAGTTGCACCCTATTGCCCTGTGATACATCAGCCTCGGATCCAATTTTTAT
Organism: Marmota monax; assembly: GCF_021218885.2. Taxonomy (NCBI): domain Eukaryota; kingdom Metazoa; phylum Chordata; class Mammalia; order Rodentia; family Sciuridae; genus Marmota; species Marmota monax. Next base: position 34,229,065 of record NW_026692881.1, on the reverse strand, counting down.
GTGACAGGAAAGTGAACGGAAAACAGGGAAAAATGAAAATGATAGGAAAATACTTTGCAGATGCATCTATTAGGGGACGTATTTTTTGCACAGTGCTTCTGCTCATGGGGAGTGAAGCTTGTCACGAAGCATGATTTTATTTAACATTGTTCAGAAGGATTGTCACTAAAGGGTCTCAGCGTCTTCCACAAGATGGAGTTTAAATTCTCTGCAGCTGAAAAGAGCGGGAAGACGAATCTTTCATATATCCAGCAAGAAAAAAATTCCTGGTACCTCATTACCCACATTGAGTCTAGATCTGTATGTTCAATCAATTAGGAAACGTACATGAGACCAACTACAACCCTGTACAGCCATTAAAAGCAAGCACTCTCCCCTCCATGAAGCTCTGTTGTAAAAGAGTGTGAAAAACATACCTGTCCAAAATGTGGAAAATGGACATTTTTTTAATAAGTTCTAAGAAAATCAGAAGCACATTGAACTTTGGATCAGGGCTTGTGGCACATGGGGGTAGTGACTGGATCATTCCTTCCTGGCACTCTAAGGAGAGGATTAGTTAATTTGCATCTGTGGCTTCTAGATTTAGTTGGTGCTTCTGACATGGCTGCTGGAAGGAGCCAGGTTCTCAGGTCCACTTTCCTGCTATGTCCTGTGCCCAGTGCTTCGGGATGATAGGGAAGGATTCTGCAGCCCATCAGCACCCAGCAAGGATCACGTTGTAGGCTGTGCCCCCTGTGAGCCAGCGTGTTTCCACAGCCTGATGCAATGATTCACACTTTATTTCAGCAACACAGGGAGTTTAGATGGCATCAAGTACCAGGACAAAGGTTCTTTTTGAAGATACAGATTTATATTATTATCTATGCTGTTATCTCAGATCCATAAGGGGAGGTAGGGAGGAGGGGCAGAGAGAAGGGGAAGGGAGAAATGCTTACTCTAAGACATTCAAGTCAGGTGAGCCTGACTGGGTCTTCAACTCCTCACTAATAAAGGCAGAAAGCCCAGACAGATCATCTCAAAAAGAGCAATCTCCCCTCCCCCAGATCTTACAGTCCAGGAGGTGATGAAAATTTTGTAGGTTTTATTGTTGTTGTTTTTAATCTTAAAAGGCTCATGTTGGTCAAATACCATAGCACACCATTATTTATAAATTGTACACTTTAATTGCTTTTGATAGAAATAATTCAAAATGCATGATTCTGGAAAAAAAATATTTAGAATGGATTAGAAATAGAAATGGCCAAGGAGCATCCTGGCTGTATCCAAATTCTTGGTTAAGTTTGAGAGATGGGAAAAGTCTCTTCTTATTGTTCGTTTATAAGTCACACATTCCATGTTCTTTCCCTAGGTGTGAGTGACCGTCTTACCCACACAGTCCAGCTTTCTAACTGTCCAAAACAAACCAAAGCAACCTGATACAAAAAGAAGCAAACAACACCAAAGCAAAACGAGGAAATGTGATCCAAATTTTTGCCTCTTACTTCCTCCTAATGCAGTATGGTGCTTCAGGCACTCCCTTTAACAATGGGACATGAGGAGTGTTTTGCATATGATCCTCCAGTGCTGGCCACTGGGGGAAATGAGGGCAGGAAAAGTGGCTTCCACTAGCTTATTCTCCCAAGAGGGATGGCAGCAGCCCAGCTGGTGGAGTAGCAGATACCAATAGGCTGTGCCTGAGTCTTTCTCCCTTTCCTTCCTTCCCTACATTCTCATCTTTACCCTGGAAAATGTCAAGTACAGCATGATTTGGGGGGCCACAAAGGTGGCTACAAAGAAAATTTAAAGAAATTAATATCTTGAATCTAGTTCCAGTGTAGCTACTCTGGAGCCATGGGATTTGGGGCAAGGATTCCTGAGACTCAGTTTCCTCATGTGAAAGGAAAAGCAGCTACCTAAATGGGCCCCCTTGCATGGCTCTGGTTTCTCAGAGATTCATCTTACTCTTTGCACAATTGGAACCTTCTAGAAGAATTTTTTTAAAAACAGAGATACCAACTTTGTATTAGCCAAAGCTTCAACTTTGGAACGCTCTTGGGGAAATCTCTTTCTCTCCATAATTAAAAATCTTTAGAGATTATTATTATTTAAAATTAATTACTGAACTAGTTTGGAGTCAATTAAGAAAGAAACATATTGGCACTAAGTACTGGCTAGTTCCAAGATAACCGAGGTTTTAAATATTTAACTTGTAAATATTGTGATTCAGATAAACATGACTTTATGAACAAGGAAGTCCAGGAGATTAAAATCCAGGAGCAGCGTGGAGCACGTTGTGGGCTGTGCCCCCTGTGAGCCTATAGTCATTGCCCTGACACAAAAAGAAGAGACAAGAGACTCCGCTGAAGGACGCTGGTTCTGTTTGTGCAGATTGCCCTGCATTGTTTTTTCTTACCTTTGCTCTTTTCAAATGTCTGTGCCTCTCTTTTGAGAACCTGCCCCCATCAAATATCGCTATTTTCTTTGGTGCTCTATTAAACTGGATTTAGAGCATTGGCATAGGTCCTTTAGCTCCCCCAGTACATAAGAATCCCAGGTTTAGTGCAATGAGAACCATCCTCAGTCCGTCTTCAGTGTATCACCTCCAAATTCTTGCTTCATCACGGGCTCTGGGGACACGTGGAGAGCGTTCTCACACTCTCTCTTTGCCAGCTGGCAAAGGTCCGGCTCTGTTAGAAGGCCCTGGAGAGACTGGCTCAGGAGAAAGGGCTTCCTCCTCCTGGTTCTAGTGGCTTGCTTGTCCCTTGCCCCTGGCAGTGATTCTCCATCACCTGGTTTCCATGGTACCCACAGCTTCCTCAGCGTCCATCACCTACAAAGCACACAGTCAGCAGCACCCAATGGCCTTCAGTCTTCCCCCACACCCAGAAAACTTGTCCTTTTATAGTTGGTACCCATGTCACAGAGAGACCACCTGAGAGCAGCTTGCCCTGGCACCACAGCCACTTCCTTGCCATCCTCTGAGCTGTGGCCATGTCCTCCACGACAAGATCTGCATTCCAACCTCCAGAGCGGGTGGGTGTGGGGGGACTCTTCCTTGGACTTCCTACTTGTGCCCTGATATGTAACTGCTCCTTACAGTGCTGTTCCTATACTCCCAGAGGTTCTAGTTATCTGTTTATCTACTACTAGGAGGTACTAGCCAGTCCCCCATTACTCCAATCTTACCTTAGATTAATAATTCTTTATATGAAGCTTTTCTAATTCAAACTACTGTACAGCTTCTTTCTCATGTTTGGACCTGACTGATACACATCCTAAAGTGAAAATTTGTAGTTATCTATGAGAAGAAAGAGATTTTAATTTTGAACAAATAGAGTTGATTGTTTGATTATTAAGTTGGATGAGTAGTCTTGGTGTTAGCTCTCTTGTATTGATGTGTATTAGTTAGTTAGCGTTGCTATAACAAAATTCCACAATGTTTCTTAAATGGTATAAAAATTTTTTTTTCACGTTTCCTGGGGCTAGAAGTCCAAAGTCAAGATGTCAAGAAGTTTGATCTCTCCTGAGATGTCTCTCTGTGGCCTGTAGATGTCTGCCCTCTCACTGTGTCTTCAGAAGCTCTTCTCTGTATGCGCAAATCCCTGGTATCTCTCTGTGTGCCCAAATTTTGTGTCCAATTTTTGTTTTCCCATAAAAACAACGGTCAGATTAGATTGGGACCCACAGTTATGGCCTCATTTTAACTTTATTATCTCTTATCTTCCTCAATAGAGTCACATTGTAAAGTACTTTAGAGCTTCAACATATGAGTGTTGGAGAAACACACTTCAGCCCCTATTGAGGTACTTGTTTTTCTAACTTAGGTTTTCAATATGATGGAGAAGAAACTCTGCAGTGGTGAGAAGAGCATCTGCCTCAGCTCTGGAAGACTTGATTTGAGGCCATCTCAGTTTCTCATCAAGAAAAGAGGCGTGACTGGGATTCAATGAGCTTATGCAAATGAAAGTGCTTTAAAACCTGCAGAGGACTTTATAAAACTGGAGTATTCCTTGGTAGGTGTATGAAATCACACATTTTAAAAGAAACTGACATAACTTTTCATATTTGAAAAGTTTGAAAGTCAGCTGCCAACCTATTAAATAGGTGTTAAGTATAAGTGATTTGTATGGCCAGAAAAATGTCTTTGGTTTATTAGAAATGGGAAAAATTTCTCTGACCTCGTGACTGTCTCTGCACATGCCAGATAATCCTGACCAAACCCAGATTTTGGATTAATTATTGAATCATCTCTTTTGTTTTCTCATCTTTGCAGAAGTCATAAGGAAGACATTTAAAGCCTTATGGACTTGTTTAATTGACTCAGCCTTTAGTTTTGGAAAAGATGGAGACTTCATGGTCTCTAGAATTTCGGCCAGCAAGTTTTCTGGCAATTTCTACACTCCCTAATGGAAGGAAAGAAAAGAAACTATAACCTGGCGCTCATTTTATTCCATATCAGAGCCACTCTCTGCCAAGTAGTTCAGTGTTTTCAGTCATCTTACACCATGACAAACTGAGGCACCTAGTGAAATTGAGTTGTCAGGTCCTTGAGGGAAGGGAACCCATTTGTGGAGGTGTTTCACCTACAAAACATTGCACATATCTCATTTAATCCTCACTGCATCCCTAGGAAGCAAATATGAATTCAATCCATCTTACAGATAAGGAAACTGAGGCTCATGGAGGGTGAATAACTGGCCAGTGGTAGACCAGAGATTAGAACTCAGATCCACCTACCTCTGCTACTGCTTGTCTTATCGCCTCCTTTATTAGCCAGAATTTATTCACACTGGCCTCAGTTTAATAGTGCTATTAGTGACATAATTGTCATTGGGTTGAAGCAATTCACAGTTGATTCTAAGAGAGCTTGAATTAATAAAACTCTCCAGTGATGGGGTACGTAACGGTTCTCAAGCTACATCATCGATATTAAAAATGAAGCACTGGATTTAAAAACATACATTTTGGCAGATATTCAAGCCCACGCTGCCGCAGTACCCACCGGCCATTGCCTCCTGTGCATCTAGAGTGGTCACCCACGGCAGCGTTTGCTCGTGTCTGTCCAGCTCTGCCTTCACCATCTGTGTATGCACCCACTTAATCTGCAGAGAAGTAATGTCTACAAATTTATCTAGCAAAGGAAAGTCCACTTCTGATAACTATTTGTTTGCCTTTCTGGTTTTTATCAGACTCCACAGCTGAGAAATAGCTTGCTTTTATTGTTTTAAATTCAGACTCTTGCGAGGGTGTGCTAGGATCTTTAAAAGACTTGAAGCGTGTCCCTCCATGAGCTTCGCTTTGAAATCTCGTTGGAAGATTGTTCTCATTTCAAAAGGCAAACAAAGAAAAAGAAACCCAACCAAACTTTCCTGAGAACGAAGAGACGAGCCAAGAGTTCAAAGAAGGAATGAATGAAATTGCTGCTTTAATAACGGGAGGGAGGAAGTAACCCCAGGCAGGAGCATCCAGGAGGAGCATCGTCCCTCCACGTGTCCCTTGGAGTCCTTTCTTCCCAGGATCTTGCAGTTCAGTGTGTCAGTGCTGGGCTTCTCCCCCGGGGAGTACCTTCTTTGGGATCAGGAATTGTTTCGCTCATCTTTTCCTCCTGTTCTGCATCTTGTCTAAACTGCCTTCACGGGGACCATCGCCACCTCTAATTGGACCCTCATGGAGGCTCCTTGAAGAGACCCTGCCTTCCAGTCTCCTCAGCATGACCTCCTGTTCACTCTGAAATGGGAACCCCTCCTGCAGCTTCCCCAGGTGGTGCCAGATGGCTGCGCAGATGCCATCTGAACCCCGTCACCGACACCCAAAGCCTTGCAAAACTTAGCCCTCACCAAATACTTTGTCAACTGTGTTTCCCACCATCTCTACTCTTCCCCGCCCCCAGCCCCTGCAACCTAGGAAGGAAATAGGATTATGGAATAGTGAGGACCATGAGGTGGGGGCATCTTTAGACTGAGCGGTCAGAGGAGGCCTCTTTGAGTACGTAGCATTTGTGGGGACACTTGGGAACTGACCACATGGAGAAGTGGGGAAGGAAGTCAGACACTCAAACGCAAAGGCCCTGTGGAAAGACAGAGCTTGGCCTTAATGGGATATAATGGAGACCCCTGTGCCCCGAGCAGAGTGGGGAGGGGCTGCAGAGTAGGCAGGAAGCAGGTTCTGTGGGAGGTTGTTCAGCCTTGAAAAGTGTCCTGTGTGAGTCCCTGCATGTGTTTCTGCAGGGCAGTGAGATGACATGGGCTATGTTTTAGAAGATAATCCTAGCAAGGGGTGAATCGCAATGGAAAGGGGTCCACTTCCAAACGACTCTTCCAAAGTCACTTTTCTGATTATCATCTGTATAGGAGAGGAATGATTTCTCTTTCAATAAGGTGTCAGAAGGGCTGCAATCTTTCTTAGGGTCTGCATTTTGAAGTCTCCTTGGAGTACACGAGTGTCAAGGGATTTCTTGGGAACTATTATGAATTTTTGGTGACATTCTACTCACTAAAGTCATAAATCCATTATTAACAATTGCATCCCATAATTAAATATATGTTGAGCACCTTAGTCTCTCCCAGGCCTGGTGCTTGGTGTTAAGAATGAAGAAACAGGGGCTGAGCGGTAGCACACTTGCCTGGTATGTGTGAGGCACTGCGTTCGGTTCTCAGCACCACATATAAACAATTAAATAAAAATAAAGGCCTATCAACAACTAAAAAAAAATTTAAAAAAGGAATGAAGAGACAGTGAAAGTGATTCTTATTCTAGAGCCACTTAGCCTGTAGTAGGCTAGCAGTGCTGTTGATGGCCTGGGTTGGTCTGTGCTGGTGCATCATCTTAAGACTCAACTGACCGTGTATTTTAGCACTGGTGCTATTAGGACATTGCCATCTTCATATCTTCTTATAATATACAGAGATCATCAGGGGTCATTTCCATATCACAGACACATTTTTCTATACTTTACAATTAAATATATACAGTTGGATTTTTCTTTCTTATGCTTGGCCTTGAGAACTTTTTGTCTTTTGTTCTGATGACCTTTCTAAGGACATTTCTAAAATTGAATATTAGTTGAGAACTGCTCAGGAATCACTTCAGGGGAGTCTTTCTCCACATAATAAAAAATAGTTCCAGGAGTGGGGTTGGCGTGATATGGCCACATTAGTTCAATAGGTTTCTTCTCCATTTCTGGGAAAATATAACTAGCAAGTTATCAACTGTAGTCAGCTTTTTTTTTTTAAAAGTGGAACTGTGCTTGGTTTGGGGACAAACCTAAGATTTTTCAAGAACTTTAGAAAAAATGCTGAGATATGTGCCCCACAGTTTAAAAAAAAAAAATCATATCTTAGACAAGTAGTCTATTTTTGAGAAGAACACTTAGCCTTCTAGTCACAACCACATTTGTTGCATTTGGCTCTAGCAGGGAGAATTAAAATCTTGTGTTTTTCAGCAGTAAAGCCAGGATGCCTATGCCCCGAGTTTAAATATCCAGGGATCATCCAGTGGTTTGCTTTTATTGTTCATAAAGTCGGCACAGACAAACCACCTGAGTAGTTCCAGATGTTGAATCAACAAGACCGTACTTCACAAATCTACATGTAAAAAGTAAATTTAAAGGCTGGGAGAATTGTGCTGTTTAAGGATAGAAAGACGCTTTCATTCTTAAAATAGATTAGACCCAGGAGCTGCAGATGGCAGTGCTAGGTGACATTTATGTCCCTTTGGACATTTGAGGTTTCATGTTGAAATCCACTCCTCTCTACTCTCTTTGTTGAACAGAAATCCCAGCAGTCGGCTGGCCATCCCCAGAGGACTGGACTGTTTTTAAGATAGAAAATATCTCTTAAATTTTATCAGAATGACTTGAGAGTAGCATGAAGAAGAAAAGTTTCTCTGGGTTGGTTCTAACATTGGAAAACAGAGAAATGAAAATGTGGCTTAGAGTTATTAAAGTCAGCTCCATCTTTCTGGTATTTTGGCAATGGAGCTGAACATTGTTCTAGGCACCTTGCTTTGGAGTTGGCTACCAAGGGTAACATTATATGGTAGTAAGTAACATGACTTGCACGGGCCTGGGGCCAGGAAGTTGGAATTTGTTGCCATAAATCTGAGAGCTGCTGAAGGTGTCGTATGTTCAAGTTTATCAGGCACAGCCAAAAAGTGAAAGTTCTGATATCCAGGATGCCTACAATGCTATAATACATAACCTTACTGAGTGGCAAAGAATTTTTATGGCTATTGGCTGGAATCCAAACAGAGATTCAACTATCTCTCTGCAAGATATTTCAGTGAAGTGACCCAAGTTATTCAAGTAAGACGCTGGCTCATAAATCTGAGGTTGTAATAATAACTTTATTCTGTGTCCTAAATATTACACTGCAATGGCCAGAGATGGAAGTGCCTCTATTGTTCGCACATAGTATCACTCATTGTCAATGAAGGAGTCATTGGGATGACGGGCTAATCTGATGCATTGTGCAGTAGCTAAAGTTTTACACTCAGATGATTATATGTCAAGCATGGTGGTAAGTGGCCTTCAAACATTATCTCATTTAAGCCTCCCAAGTATCTTTATGAAGGAGGTGCTCTTGACAAATGAGGAAACCAAGGCACAGAGCAGTTAGCAAATTGCCCAAGGAAACAAAGTGATGGAGACCCACTCAGACAGTTCCCAGGGTCTCAATCCATTTCCTTGATCTTCCTACTCAGAGCCTCTTTGAATGATGGCAAACATTTTTTTTTTCCGAATCTTGAGCATTTTTAGATATAAAAACATATAAAAAAAAAACTGTTATATAATAATGGACTAATGGAAGGAATCTCATGAAGGAAACTCCAAGTTCAAAAAACAAATATTTCTAGGACTGTGAAGCCCACCTGTCTACCTTCCTCAACTGCCTTCCCTGGCCTCCCTCAGTCCAGAGGTAATTGATCCTGTACTGGACCCTTCTATTCCCACAACATCAGTGTGGATCTTCAGGCTGTGTCACATGTAGCATACCTGACGTGTTCTTTGACAACTTTTTCCTCTTGATGTTATATGGGATAGTCAATTTTATGTGCCAACTTGCCTGGGACAGGGGATGCCCAGATATTTAGCAAAACATTATTCGTGATGATCTCTGTGAGAGTATTTCCAGATAAAATTAACCTCTGAATGTTTAGCTCGGGAGACTGCCCTCCCTGGTGTGAGGGATCATCAGCCAATCTGTTAATGACCCAGATAGAACAAAAAGGGGAGGAAGGAAATTTTTGACTGCCCGTTTTTCCTGCCTCACAGCTTGATCTGAGACTTCTGTCCCGAATTTACACCATTGGCTCCCCTTCAGAATTACACTAGAAGTCCACCCTTAGCTTTTCTGGGTCTCCAGTTGGCAGATGGTAGATGAGGGGACTTCTCAAACTTTGCAATTGCATAAGCCAATTCCTCATAATAAATCTCTCAATGGATTAATGTGTGTGTGTGTGTGTGTGTGTGTGTATAAAGAGAGAGAGAGGGATAAACTGATAAACTCAGCTCAATTCCTTCCCCACTCAGGGAAGCATTCTGACTTCCTTAGAGCCAGAAAATGGCAAAGCTGAAACTTGACTTGGACTTAGTTCTTCCAACTCCTTGATCTGGGACTTTCCTTTCCACTGGACACTAGCTTCCTCGGATGGCCCTCCAAAAGACAGTGCTAAACCCATCTGCTAGGTCTTTTAGTACAGTTCCGTGTCTTTTGAGGCTAGCACAATTTCATGGACTGCGCCTGGGCCAGGCTCCCCACACTGCCTTCTTTCCAAGGCTCTTGAAGGATGCTGAGGGTGAAGGCAGCCTGCCTCTCCTTGTCCCCATGTTCCATCTGAAGGTCCTCATAGCGGGCGGCAATGAAGACCACGCCTTCCCTCAGGTGGGCCAGGGCCACAGCAGTCCACTTTTATTCATAAAAGACTCTTAAAAAGAAAAACCACTATATCTCTTGGCAGGGCAGGCTGGCAAGTGCTCCAGGTGGCCACAGTGCCAGGGGTGGAAGTTGAGAAAGTCATTATGTTTTGTCCTGAGGTTTGATACTTGAGCTTTTGGAAGACTTATAAACTGACAAATTGAAAAAAAAATCAATAAGAAGGGATGGAAAACCAGAAAGTATCATTTGGGTCTTTGTTCTCAAAAGGGAAGAAGTTGATTAATAACACAAGAAGTCAATTATTTCCTCCTGGGACTTCCTTTCCTCCCATCAGGTGGAACAGTGAGGATCGTTTAGATGCAAAAGATGGGTTTTGTTTTGGTCCCATGAAGGGCATTTCTAGAGGAATATAGCTGAGGATTTTGGAAGAGTACTTTCTCAGTGTCTTATCATTTAAAATTTGAGGGAATATAAAACTCGAATCATATGTGGTTTAGCACAGCAGCCTTCCCTTATCCGATGGCCACACATTCCAGATGGTAGTGGGTGCCTGAAACCACAGACGGTACTGAACTTCACGCACTCTATGTCTTTCCTACTCCTACATGTGCAAATGGCTTTTCCATCTTGACGGAGCACTTATCATGCACTGTGACTGTAACTTGTAGTTTGAATTTCATACAAGCAAAACTTACATGAATCTCTTTTTTCACAACTTCATGAAAGAAAAGATTAATTCTTCCTATAGATCTTAACAATCTTAGCATATGTTTTTCTTAATAAATCAATAACTTTTATCTTCTCACTTAAAAGAAGCACTCTCTGGCTTCTCTTTGGCACATTTGAATTGCCAACATCACTACTCTTGGGCTTTAGGGCCATGATTAAATAAAATAATGGTTATCTGAACAGAAGCACTGTGATACCAGGATAATTGATCTGATAACCACAATGGCCATGGAATGACTGTCAGGTGGGTAGCATATACCACCTGGATGCACTGGACAAAGGCATGACTCACATCCCAGACAGGACAGAGCCAATCACACTATTCAGAACAGAATATTATTTAAAATTTATGAATGGCTCATTTGTGAAATTTTTTTGTTTAATATTTCTACTGCAACTGACAGACCTGTTCTTTGTTCATCTGTATGGGATTTAGAGACTCTCAAACAGACTTGCTGAAGCAAAGTGGCCAGCCAAGTCAGAGTATAGCTGCCCCTTCCTCAAAATTCCAGATAAGGGGAGAGATGCTGTGTCAACCATCTGGTTTCGATACTGTACTACGGTTATGTAAGATGTCACAGGGGGAAGCAGGGTGAAGGGTACTCTCTACTGTTTTATAAACTACTAGGTGAGTTTAATGTCATTTCCAAAATGAAAAGTTTTAAAAAGAAGCAAGCAGCTCATTTTACTGTTTGGATTTTGAGCCAGGCAAATCTCATTAATATGGCATTTTATGGCAATGTGCTAGGATAAGTGGGGAATGGGAATTTTTAAGCAATATGTACCAGCTAGAAAATGTGCTAGAAGGTAAGGTTAGTGCTTCCATAAGCACCACAAGAAGTTTGTAATTGTCTGCCCCGTTGGAAACTCCAGTGGTGCAGCCCACCCCACCCACCCCCATAGCTACTGCACTGCAGCTTCCCGGCGGTGGCACTAATTATTCTGGAATGGGGTTTGCTGAGTGGGGCCGCCCTGTGCATGGTAGGGTATCTAGTGGCATCATGATTTCTACCCACTGGACGCCAGTAGTATCCTGTGCCCCCTCCTACTGTGACAGCCAAAAGTATCTCCCAATATTGTAAAGTGTCCCCTCTGGGACAAAATTGCCCTTAGTTGAGGATTGCTGCTATACTGAGAAAACAGATTGTTTTGTCTTGATTTATTTATATATTTTTGATACTGGGGATTGAACCCAGGGGTGCTTAACCACTGAGGCACTTCCCCAGCTCTTTTTATTTTTTTATTTTGAGACAGGGTCTCACTAAGTTCTTTAGGGTTTTACTAAGTTGCTGAGGCTGGCTTTGAACTTGTGATCCTCCTGCTTCAGCCTCCCAAGCTGCTGGGATTACTGGTGTCTACCACCCCAGACGGCTGTCTCTACTTTTTAAAGAAAATGAAAATCTAGTCCTTTTATGGGAGATTACAGCAACACCTTCCTCCCAATACATCCTCTGTGGACCCAAGTGCAAATTCCTTGAGAGATTCTGGATTTTTAAAAAATGTACAGTTTCACTCATTCTGTTGTATCTCAGACATATGTCGTGGTATTGAAATAGAAATATTTTCTACTTAAAAACCTGTCCGAAACAGATATTTCAGAAGGAGAAACATACATAAAATCCCCCAAAGAACCAAGTGTGTGCAATGTTGGCCTTACTGAGTATCCTAGCGAGTCATAATTTCACACATAAAGGTAATTCGTAACATTAAAACACTCGCAGGCTTTAGTTTATTTAAGCCTCTGGGGCTAACACAGCACATTTCTAAATATTATGGGTTTTGTAAAGGTGCATGACGAACAAGCAGACCTGCTGGTGCACTGGAAAAGTGATAAAAATCAGCACTGAGCTTAATCATGCCTTTCTTTGCAGGGTATATTTATGCGGTGATGTCAGCGTGGGATCCTGTAACTGGCTAAAGGTCAGGTTCTGCGTTCATTTGCACGGGATTTGGAGACTCTCAAGCAGACGTGCTGTAGAAAAGTGGCCAGCCGCGTCGGGGCATGGCTGCCCCTTCCTCCAGCAAAGCGACTGAACAAAGAAATCCATCTTTAAACACATTCAAAACCACAGCGGCTCCATCTTTTGCCCCTTGAATTATTTGAGTTATTGAGGCTGGCTCCAGTGTCAAGCCGAGTATTTGCCTTAATGTATTTATTTAACCCAGGACTGCCACGGAGAAGGCAAACCCATCTCAGCACGCGAAGGTCTGCGACAAAGAGAACATTCAGAGCCGATCCTGGGTAACAAACACATGGGGAACTCTGGGACAGGAATGGTGTGGCAAGCCCAGCACAATGCTCGGCTTTATTCCCTGCTCAGAGTCAGACTGTACTCAGCCCAACTGTAAACCGCTGTTCACTGAGCAGACCCAGCCGGATGGCATATCTGGAGGTGAGGGGGCTCCAGCAGGGCTGCTCCAAGCCCCAATGGCGGCGCAGACCCTGAAGTGTGAGCCATCAGCAGCTTCGGGTTTCTCTTTATGGGCTAGATGCAGGGAGACGGCCTCTGCAGAGGAAGAATCTAGAAGCCAAACATCCATACTCCATGAACACACACAGCAATCTGGTGCAGCCTGCTGGGTCCTGGGTCCTGGGTCCTCACCCCACATCTGGGAAGGACGGCACTGATGTCCTTGTACATCACCCTCAGATATCAAGTCTCTAATCATGATGACTCTACAGACGATGCAATTCCAGGGCGCATCATGGATGAGGGTAATCCCTGCTAATGGCTTGCAGTTTGTTTGTTTTCTTGATTGGAAGATTGGGCCATTGGGGAAAGAGAGCCGTTGGCTTCAAATGAATGTAGAGGCCCAGCTGCCATATGAGATAGCTTTATCTTTCTCTCAACTGAGTTGCCACCCATGAAATTCACTCTACTGATCAGGAATCTTTCCACTGCAAATGACAGAGACAATTCAAACTAACATCTACAGAAAACAACTACCATGGGTTAATGGGCCAGCCACTGAGGTAAGCCCTTTCTTGTATCAACCTTCAATCTTCACAACTCTGTGAGGCTGTGGTCATGCTCTTCATCTCATAGATGAAGAAACTGAGTCATCATGAAAGGAGGCCTCTTGCCTCTAAGTCCCAAGCTCTGCAGCCACAGCTGGGATTGGAACTGGGCAGATCAGCTTCAGCGTCCACTCGAGCATCACCAGATGTAGCAAATGGCTCAGGTTTGGACACTGGAATGACTGTAGGCAGAGGAGCTGCAGGGACTTCATGCCACCTGGCTTCTCCCTTCATGAGTCTCACTGCCCTCGTCCCTGTATCCCTTTGACGTGGTCTTATTCCCTCCTGCAGCAAGCAGACCCTTGCTAAGCTGTGGGAAATATGGCCACTAGAAAGTTCAATTGAGCGACACAGTAGAAAGGACCAGAAGCCCCTCCACAGCCACCTGACCGCCTGGCTTGTGAGAGAACTCCGCCAGGACCAGAGGAACTGCTTCACCAAGGCAGACCCAGGGCGAAGCGAACACAGTTCTGGTGAGGCTTGTGCTACAGCAGCCTTCAAAGTGGAAGGAGCTAGGCACGGCCATTGCGACCCCTACCAGGACCCAGAAGGGTCAGGGGGTGGCTCCCAGAGGAAAAGGGGCACCCTTTCCAGACATTGGATCTGAAAAGCACTCTGGGATTACAATACAATAGCACTCCAGTCCCAAGCACTTATTTTTTCTTTGATTTTGGGGATCTTGTGGAGGACATTACCTGTTCCACTCTCTGGAATCCCTTCTCATAGATTTAAAAACTATAAAATCTTTTGATTTTCTAAATTATCTTTCCTTTTGAATGGTGAACATTTATTAGCTAATTATGTTTTCCAATGTGCCTTGACCTCCAGGAACTTGAAGGCCAACATTGTGGATCAACATGAGTCTTTTTTCTTTTTTTTTGGACCTGAAGGAAATTGCTTTACTAAGTTTCCCTCTTATTTCATCTTACCATTTGCCTCTATTTTTAGTTGTCTTGATTTGAAAAATGCTTATTGTGTATGTTTATTAAGCTGCATCCAGTTCACTTTGGGATAAGTGGTGGCATAAAAATGCAATTTATAAAACTAAGTATCCTTTGAACTTCAAAGTGAACAGTGGTTCAGGATGAACTCAAAATTTGAGGTTGCAGAATCTGTGATATGGGGAGAATGAGGGTTTCTTGGCCCTAAACTAGTTTGTTGAAAAATAAGACCTCATAATAAGAGAAATGGACCTGAAAACCTCAATGAGATTAACATAGATCAAAATTTTTGATGTTCCAATCATCTTGACAATGGGGAAAAGCTGCTGTCATGCATCTGTGAGAGTACAAGTTGGCACAACCGCTATGGAGAACAGGTCAGCCTATGTGCATCTTAAAATGCACTCATCCTTTGGCCATTACTTTTAGGGATTCATTTAATTTCATTTATTAAAATGAATACATTTTAAATTTAATTTAAAAATTGAAATAGAATTTACTTCTAGGAATTTATCCTCCAGCTACAGATGTGCAGAATGATATGGGTATAAGGATATTTACTATGGCTTTATTAGTAATAAGTCAAACATTTGGAAACAACCTAAGTGTACTCCCTTGGGGGATCAGATGAAATATGGTACAATGCATATAACAGCCATGTGAAATGAGAACAGTATCTATGTAATAACACAACAAGATCTTTAGGGCGTAGCATTGAATAAAAACAATGAAGCATAGAGCAATGAGTAAAGTATGTCACCCTCTGTGGTGGGCAGGAGGCTGCAATAAACTTAGAAGCACAGGTGTGTGTGCACCGTGTGTGCACAGAATACCTCTAGAGGTGTTCTCCGTAAAACTGGAAACCAGCACCTTTTAGAGGTGAGAGCCAGTGGCTGGGGACCAGAGGTGGGATACTTCCTTATAAACTTATACCATTTTAAACTTTGCACCATTTTTGTGTATAACCTAGTTTAAAAAACATGAGAAAAAATCGAATGAGTTTTTACTGGCTTATTGCATTAAAATGACCACAATTTTTTTTTTCTCAGTGTAAGGGAGGAAAAAAACATGAATCTAACTCTGTAAGCAATTCTCTATATTAAGGCAATTGTGACATAAAATTATAGCTCAGTGATCTGAAATAATTAGTTGATACTCATGTCCCCCGAAGCATGGCTGTGGCCCAAGGAACATATCTTGATAGACAGCACCCATCGTTAAGCTGGACGCCACACCCATCCCATACAACCAACATTCACTGCAGGCCTACCCTCAGACAGGTGTTTTGTCAAGAGCTTGAAATAAAGTACTAGTAAGACTGTCTTTGTCATTAAGGTAGTCACAGAGGTGACAAAAACCCTGTGATGAACTCTAGTATCCTTGGAGGCAGGAGCTGTGGGAGTCACCTCAGTGTACCTAGCATCTAGAATACAGTAAGCACAAGAATGTTAGTGGAACGAAAGGGTGAATGAGGGTCCAGCAGAATACAGATGAAGGAGACAGCTCCAGAGACAGAGGCAACTAGGAGGTGACAAAATATGTCATGAAAGGTTCCCCAAGTCCACAGTCTCAATACCTGGCACCAAGACTTTTGCCATAGCCATCCACACAGAGGATTGCTCTCATCAACATGAACCATATTTAATGAGTTGGTAGGTGGATGACTGCCTAGTTTTGTAGAATGAACATGAACTACAGATCCAGAAAGACCTGTGTTAGAATCCAGAATCTGCCATTTCTCAACTAAATGACGGTGGGAAACTCTACCTTTCTGAACCTTTGCCTTCCTATTTATAAATTGGAAATCATCATACCTAATTTACAAGCTAATGGTGGGCCCTCGGAATCATTCAGTCTTTGGACAAAATAGGACGTGGTTAGTGGGTGCCCAGACACTGAATAATTCTTGCACAAAGTTGAGCCCAGTTGGGTAAGAAACTGGCAGGTATTAATGCAGGGACTCTCTTGAGATCACCAGTGATTTTTGATAGTAGGAGAACAGTTCTCCACCCCTTTGAAAAGGGAGAATTCAGAAATGATTGGATACTTCTGCAGTGTAGAGTGAATGGTAAAGGGATGCATAAAGAAATTGAGGGTCAGTAGGGGGACAAGTGGGTCTGGCTCAGTAATTTTACTCCAACGGAGATTCTGGCTTTCATGAATGAATTCAGAAAAACCTTCTGACAAGAATCACGTGCTCTTGGTATAAAATGTGTGCTTTTAACTTTCTTCTCCAAAGACAGTAGTGCACAGCAAAGGAAAAACCAAGAAAATGCAACCTGAGCTAGAAGACCTCTTTTGCCAGCCCCCAGACAACTTTTAGACCCAAAGTCCACCCCCTTCACGTTCCTTCACTTATCACTGACCTAGGGAGACTTTGGGTACATGCATGTCTGTACATGTGCTTTGGGAAATCCAAAATAGACCGTAATTGATGATCAGCAACATGGCCATAACCGTGGAGATGTCTTTGGATGGGCTACTATGGCTACAAGGAGCTCCATGCACAGATGTCTCTCAGTGCTACGACGTTCCTGTGGACCAAAGATGAGGGACTGATCACAGAGGCCATGCTATCTTAAGCCAGCATGGCTGCCTCCTGCCCCTGAGCCATGGCCTACACTGCTACAGCCCCCGCAATGCATCTCCCTTCTCGCTTGACCTTCACTCAGGCTGCTCCTTCTGTCTTAAACGTTTTGCTAACTCTTCTTATGTCCTTCAGAGCTCAGATCAGGGTCACCTCCTCCAGGAAGCCATCTTTGGTCATCACTTCCTTCACTTTCCCCAGGTCAGTCGGCCAGTAGCCTGAGAGCATCTCTCTGTTGTAAGCCTTCAAGTCATTTCCAGACTGTGGACTGGCGATGGGTCTCCTATCTTCAAATCCCCAGAACCTACAGCAGCATCTGGCACATAGTGGGGACTCAAAAGATGGTTAAATCAACAAACTAGCCGTGGAGCAGACGGGGAAGCTCTGTCCTCTCGCCGTGGGAAAGTTTATCAGTTTTCCTCAGGAGTTTGTTGGTTTGTTTGAGGCTCCACTGAGGAGACAGAGCTTCGTGCATGCCTGCCCTCCAGCAGGCATAAAGAGGGAGCAGAGGGATCCGTCCCGGGTCCTCGGAGGAATGAAGAGGTATGAGAATGTGCCCAATGTACTACGTACGGACAGAGCCGACAGGAGTCTCCGGAATGATTTGTGGCTTTATGTGTTTCCCTTGAGGCAGCATTTTCAGATGCCAGTTACAAATTCTGGAACAGCCTCTTTGGAATAATTCTTGAAAAGCACTTGTTCAGTAAAGAGAAGTTGTCACAGCTTGAATTATAGGACTCTGCAGACAGGAAGTATTTTGTTCTCCCTATTTGAAGAATAGACAAGCCAACCCCACTCCTCCTGAAGATTTACAAACAGATGTGGCTCTCACAGCACATCCACAGCTGCGGTCGGCCAGCCTGCATGGGACTCCCCTGTCCCCTCCAAGGGCAGAAGCCATCTAGTTTCCTACATGAGGGTCGACAGTTCACAATGGGTTTTGACGCCGTTTGGGTTTTAAGCTGCTGGTTTTAACCTTGTACTTGCCTCAAAATGTAAAATCACAAAAGAAGTATTAGCATTTCACACTGGATAAGGGCTGACCGTGGAGTCGAGCTACAGGCCAAGGCCCAACTCTGAACTTCTGTGGTCATCAGCTCTGCTGAACCAAGACAGAAGCCAAGACAAAGGGGGAACAGAGATGCTCTGATGGGAAGGGGCATGAAATTTGTCCTTTCTAATGGTTGTGCCAAGATCTAAAGCCAAGGATCCCCATAGAAGTCTCCAGAAGAAGGAGATTTGAGAAGGCTGGGTTCTCTCAGACGACCAGTCACCTCAAGGATTAGGCTTTTAATTCCCCCAAGACTGCTGATTTTAGAAATCAGAGATAAACATGGAGTCAGGCTACATTTTGCCAAGACCAATTGAAAGATAATGATGGGAAGAAACAGTATTTTGTTTTAGTGGGATTAGTTCCATAGCTAATTTCATCACAGAGAACTGTAAGAGTTTAAGAAAATTATCCAACAAGACAGAACTTAGATTCCTCCTGTTGAAAATGGCGACAATGGTACTTACTTTGGAGAGTTGTGAGGATTCAAGATCGTGTACCTAAAGCCCAGCAACTGTCATAGCAATGATATGATATAAACCGTGATATTGATTGTAATGTAGTGTCTTGCTTTAAAAAATTCTCTTTTCAGGTAACCCAGTAACCCACTCCAAGCCCAGGAAACAGAGAAGAGGCAGAAGCAAGATAAAAAATGATGACAAGACCCAGGAAATGAAATCTCACTTTACTTAAGGAAATGACAAGGTACATATGGCCCCGTCGAGTGCCGCCTTCTTCATGGATTCCGGCCAGGACCATATACTTGTTCAAGCATTAACCAAGGTAAGGCTAAAGTTCTCTCCATATTCATAGTCCAAGGAAACTAGACCATTCCCTGTCAGCTAGAAGGGCCGCCTGCTCACAGGGAGGTTTACTTGATGTGCACTCCCTGAGGCTCCAACTTCCCAAGGGAATTCCATTCCATTCCTTTCCTCCCTGTGCTCGGAGCTTGATCCACACAATCGGTCTATCTTTTGGCACCTGCACGATGCCTGAGAGGCAGGTATATCTGCTTAATGTCCAACCTGTTTTTATTGCCAATCCCAACAACATGGTGGGTTCAACTGGTCATGATTTTAGAGGAGTCAGAGGTTGTCATTGTTCCAGGAATACAGTTTCACAACAGCCATAAAATGAAGACTCTATTTAGCCCCAGGATATTGAATTGGGATGAAGATATCCAGCTGTGAAACGACGATAAAATATCCCAGCAAATTGGCAAGAGGATTGTTATACCAGTCTCTTGTCTTCTTCGGGAGGTCATAAAAGATGTCCAAGAGCTGCACTTTGAGTTACTTGAGTTGCACAGAAGTAAGACCCCACCTTTTCTGTACATCCCCACAGAAACTCAGACAATGAAGTTTTAGAGAGTTTAGGAAGGCCATTTTATGGAATCCTTCTTCTGTGAAACGCTGAAAGCACAAACTGACGGGTATTGACAATGAGCCTGTGGTCCCAATGTCCTGAGCACCTGTCATTCGTTGTCTGGCCCAGGCTTGGTTCAGTGCAAACCGATACAGCCATAGCTAATGTGGACAGAAATGGAAGACCTCCTAAAGCCATACTCCGGGTGTGACAGGGATGCCACAAGATGCGCCTGAGCAGCTAGCAGAGTTGTACCACCACCACCTTTCATGGGCAAAGAGCTTCTTTTGTTTACAGCTGCCAAGATGTTCCCATTAGAGCATCTCCCCTTCACTTGCTGTCAGTCTATAGGGTTCTGGGAAAGCTGGCTTCATCCCTAATTCTGGAGGATGAGTGATCCAGGCTTAGACCAATCAGAATGTTGTATTTTCCCTTGTCACTCTGATTGGTTAGGAGATGGGCATATGATTCAAACGGTGCCAATGAGATGAGAGTGCCTCTGGGAATTCTGGGAAATTCTGCCTGCCTGAAAAGGGTGAAGGAGATGAAATCTGGGACGACTGCAGAGGAGAAAGCTAGGGGGGAGCTGAGAGACAGAGGGAACAAGGTGTGAGGGCCATTGGTCCTGCCCTGCCTCAAGCCAAGCCTCAGTCTATCTTTCATCCAAGTCAAGTAACTTCTCTTTTCTACTTCAGCCCCTTTGATAGGAAATTTTGCTACTTAAACTTTTTTTAACTGCCCTGTTATCTTCTTTATCACTTCTTCCTTTACTGTTTTGTGGTTTTATGATTAGTTTTTTGTAAACACCTTATGTACTTATTTTAGAAAATTTCATCAATATGCAAAAAAAACCAAAACAATATAATGCAACTTTGCCAAGATCATGAAGCTCTTGGGTGGCTGAACTAAGACTCTGACCCAGGCTGGATGGTGACAAATGCAAGTTCCTGACCCTTCAATATGCTCGGGCCCTTACACAGACTTTTCAGGCATTTCAAATGTTCAGAAATTTTCCTCCTTGAAGAAATTTTTCTTATGAGCATATATAATTATTGTTTTGCAAAGTTGGAATGATATTACAAATATAGTTTGTGCAGTATATTTTTAAACTGAGTAATACATCTGGGACATTTTCTCAAGTCATTGTAATAATAATAATAATAATAATAATAATAATAATAATAATTCCTCAGGACAAAGGGAGACAAAATGAGATCCACAGCTCATACATCCTCTTAGTGGTCCTCAAACATGGTGTGCATCCTTACACCTGGAGGGCTTTTCAAAAAACAGATTGCTTGTGCCAGCCAGAGTTTCTCATTCACAGAGCTGGGGTTGAACCTAAGATCTTGCATTTCTAACAAGGTCTCAGGTGATGCTGAACATATCTTGTCCAGGGACCACACTTTGAGAACCATTCCCTTATAGAATCAACTGCAGACCAATAAAAGGGGCAAGTAAAAAAATATCAAATTCTGCATCTCTCATTCATGATGGGTATGTGCAGTTCATATGTGTGCTATATTATTATGTTAGAGATCCACGTTCTTTCAAGTGCTCATAAAACAATTACAGATCCTTGGATTCTGGGAGTGGGCTCCATTTTAAGCCACAAAGACAAACTCAGCATCTCTTAAAACACAGGAAAAAGTCAGATCACATTTTCTGAACAAGATTCAATAAATCTAAAAATAAATAAGCGAAGCAAGCAAACAGTAACTTCCCAACCACTTGGGAAATATACCACTTTCTCTCA
This sequence comes from Marmota monax, assembly GCF_021218885.2. NCBI lineage: Eukaryota > Metazoa > Chordata > Mammalia > Rodentia > Sciuridae > Marmota > Marmota monax. The sequence goes on along the minus strand of NW_026692881.1, from coordinate 34,207,763 downwards.
AGTTCCACTTTTGCTAAAATAACAAGAACTGCACACTAAAATGTAAGTGTGAAAGCAAAATTCCTTGAGGAAAAAAATTATGGCTTTAAACTCTTTTGTTACTTAACAAAAAAGAGCAAAATGAGGTAAATAAATCACAAAACTCAAGAATTTAGGCAAAGAATATCAAACCAAAAGCAGAAGCAAATGATAAATATAAAACATGAAACAGAATTTGAACTAGAAATACCTAGAAAAAAAATTGAATTATTCAAGATAGTTGGGGAAAAATATGCAAGAAAAGTCATAATCCACATAGTCTAAGAGGGAAAAGGAGTGAGAAGAAATAAATATCCAAAATTGGTCGAAAGAAAGCACAGAAAAAAAATGCATAGATAAATTTTAAAATCTAGATGCTATAGATAATTATTCGAGAAAATTAATTTCCTGTATAAAGAAAAGAAATTTAAGATTGGCGGTGAGATTCTGTGGAGCAGCATCTCTTGAAGGGCCAGTTCCAGACAGCTCCCAAGATCAACCATCAAAGAACAGATAACACAGAAATGATTTTAAGTGTCTCAGGACACAGAGAAAGAAGGGCTGCTTTTATTGTTTTTATAAAACCTGAAAAGCACTGTAATAAAACCTATCAAAACTATACTAAAAAGAAAACTACAGAACTCATTTCATTTATAAATCTTAATCCAAATATTAGCTAGTAGAGTCCCCAAATGCCGGTGGGTTATTGTCAATGGTGCTACATTACGTCTGTCCAAGCCAGCTCAATAAACCAAGCAAGAAGCTACATGTTGGAAAGGAGCAAGCACAGTCAACATTATTTGCAGATAAAGTGATTATATACCAGAGAAAACCCAAGACAATAAGCTGAGAAAACTATTAGAAGCAATATGAGACAGTGGTAACAAAATTCCAGTTTCAAAACAAATGTATAAAAAAAATAATAACTTTTCCCATACTAACAATAAAGAGTTCAAAAATATAATAAATGAGAATTTCTATGCATAATAACAATTTATATAGAATAACTAATAAGACTGCTATATAAGGAAAACAACAGAATTCTGTTGATGGACAGTAAAGGAGTTTTGAGAAAATGGAGCCATGTTACCTTTTAGATATAAGGTATATAGGTGTAAAAATGTGAGCTGCAAGACAGGACCATAGAATTTTTCTGTAGTCTAAGGAGAAGTTAAATGTTGCTGTTCTTGGGCCGGGGTTGTGTCTCAGTGGTAGAGCGATTGCCTGCATGCGTGAGACAATGGGTTCCATCCCGGGAACCACAAAAAAATAAACAAATAAAGGTATATTTTTTTTTTTTTTTTGCTTTTCTTGGGAACAAAAAGAAAACTGGTTTTGGTTAGTCAAATAGCTTGATGAGGGCTGGGGATATAGCTCAGTTGGTAGAGTCCTTGCCACACAGGTACAAGGCCCTGGGCTCAATCCCCAGCACCACCACCAAAAAAAAAAAAAAAAAAAAAAAATAGCTTGATGAGCTGGTTTAATTTGGGAAAGATAAATCTGGTGCCTGCTGTAATCCATTGTAATTAAGGTAATGAGATTGGACTGGAGGGTGGAGAAGAGAAGAGATCAAAGTAAGGGCCATAGCTGGAGCTTAAAGAACACTCCCTGGGAAAGGACAAATAGGATGACTTTAAGAGCCAACACATCCAGTATTCAGTCTAAAGTCCTTATGCTGCATTATTCTGTAACCTATTTCTATAGCCACCAGCCCTTCAATGATGATGATGATGGTAATGACGATGATGGTGATGGTGACAACAGTTCCTATTTATTGAGTACTTCCTTTTCAAACAATGCACTCGTATTTTACCAACTTTGTACCACATTTAGTGATCACCAAAACTCCATCCTCCAGCCTTTTCCTTCCCTGAGGAAGAGCAGTGGAGTAACTGACCAAGCACGGCCCTTGCAGGGTACAGCCTGGCTGTTGGTCCAGATGTCCCGGCTCAGGGCTGACTTGTAACTCTCCCCGATGTTGCCCATCCAGCACGCTCATGGCCTCGCACTGGTGCCAGTGGAAAGATCAGATGGTTTCCAGTGGAGTGTTGTGGGCTGGAGACAGGACAGATGTGCAGGGGTCAGAGCCAAAGCAGAGATCAAGAATTCCATGGAAGGAGAACACATATGGGACAAAATAAACACCAAGGCCTCCATGCCACGAAACCCAGAGGGCCTGGGAAGCCACTGGGACTTCTATCAGGTGTGACTTGGGATGTTGAGACAACTTTATTACATCTTAAAGAAAACAATGACTTCAGCTAGCTGGATAACTCAGACTCATCTCAGAGGTTGAAATATGACCTGTGATCATTAAAATGCCAGGGTTCCCTAAAAGAATCTAAAGATAATGCAAGCACACCCGAATTCTAATGGGGTTTCTAATGTGTCCAATTTATATTTAAATTTATTTAATGGAACATAAATGTATACAAGTTGCCAAGAATGAAAAAGAAATCATCAGAGAATTTAACCCATGAGAGGATAATACATACGAAGGTACCTGAGTTAACAAAGAATATTTTTTTTTCGAATCAGAAAACCAATCAATATCTAATGTTTGAACAAATGGCTAAACATTTGGGGAAAAAAAATCTAGATTCCTCTTTACACCTAACACCAAGAAAAAGAACTAAAGATTTAAATATGAAAAAAAATAATAATAATAACATAAAAGTACTGGAAGACAATATGGGTAAATAATTTTAGTGGTGCACAGACCTTTCTAAGTTTGACATAACTTCCATCCCTAACCACCAAGGGGACTGACTGGCTACAGGACTGGATAAGATGGCCAGGTGAGCGCTTGTAACTATTCCCAGCTCCACCCCAAATCCATGGAATGCCTACTTTAAGATAAGCCTTAACTTATCTGAATAACAATTAGAGTGCCTTCAGCAGACAAACAATTCTGACACTCTCCTGAAAGAATCCAAATGGATCAGATCAACATGGGGGAGGAGGAAAAGCCTGCAGAGAACCTGGGCCTCAGATGTTTGCAGGAGAAACATCCACAGGAGAGGGCCAGGCAGAGGGTGCTGGGAGCCCAGGGACTGTGTGAGAAGCCGAGGGGGGTCTGGAGCCACTGCCCTTCACAAAGACCTGCCTCCAGACACTCACTTTCAGACAAAGGCAGTGAGTGCACACAGGGCCCCAAGAGACAGGGCTGTGGCTGGGTAGCAACTGACCCCAACCCAAGGGAGGAGGGGCAGAGTCCCAGTGAAGATGGAAGACCAAGCACCCAAGTTTCCTTACTCTCTCTTCCAAAACCCATCTAAAATGATCATAAAGAAATTTTAATTCTTCTTAACACTTAAGCCCACAAATGTAAAGGGGAAAGGGGGCCCGCTGTAAGAAGAGCCAGCATGCTGGAAAGCAGAGGGATGGTGGGGGGGGTAACTGACTCAAGAAAGCCCTCTTCCAAGGCACAGGGGGAAAGCCAGAAGCATCCTGATTTACATGCAAAAAAAGCATCAGGCTAGCAGCAGCAGCTGCTGCAGCAGCCTGCAGTCCTGGAGTGGGACTGCAGGTGTGCAGAATGACAGTGCCAAAGCAGCAGCTCAGTCCCTGACCCATCAGAGATGGGTCACCCACAACCACCCATGCAGAGATAGAGGAAGAGTCGTCACTAGGTAGGGCTGGGTGTCATTCAATGGAGGGAACTCTACATTAACCTGGCTGAGTGCAAAACTGGGATCAGTCCCCGGAATGGTAGCAGGCAAAACGAGATCCTCTGGGCAGGAGATGGCAGGTCTGTTTCTAGGGAGTGGGAAGGCCCAGGAATAAAGGCCTGATCATTCCTGCAAGAAAGGCATAGTTTTCAATCCCTGCACTTGGGCTCAGTGTTGCCATCCACAGATTTGTTCCTACTCCCAGCTCCCTGCTACCCTGCCCAAGGGCTGAGCAGAGCTCTCAGGTTCTCTTCCACTCCCACTTTGGAGTCCTGGCCACAGGGCCAAGGGAGACTGGCCTTCAGGGGCTGGGAGAAGGCTTTGCCTCTGGCCAGGAGCCTCCCTGCTTCCCTCCACACACACATACACACACACACACACACACACACACACACACACGCCCAGAAGCTGCAGGATTCACACCCTGTGGTTCCTGCCCCAGCCTCTGCCCTGGGAGTGGGGGACAAGCCTGGCTGTGCTGTTGGCCAGTCCTGCTCCATGGGCAGTTTTGGCCACTCCCTTGTTGCTGCTGAGCATCCTCCTAAAATCCCACAGGCTGGGGAGCCAGTCCCCAGAACAGGCTGTGGCCTGGGTGGGACCTAGGCAGGCGGTGTGGTGTGTGTGTCCACAGGGGCTTTGAATCAGCACACCCTCATCCAGATCCAGCACTGCCCTTCCCAGGCCCAGAGCTCAGCCAGGTCACCTCTCAGCGCCTCCCAACTGTAAAGCTGGGGAAATCAGAGTGCTTATCGCCACAGGTGGGTGACTGTGAGAACTTTGTGGTGTTTGCCTAGTGTCTGGCATATTCAGGGCACAATAAAAGTTTTCTTAAAATGACCAAAATCAGAATCTTAAGCTATGCAATTACACCAAAGCCACCATTCAAGTGGTGTGGGGTTTTTGGTTTTTTGTTTTTTTTTTTTTTGTGTGTGTGTGTGTGTTAGAAAGACCAGAGTTTTCAATTGCTTTTGTCTACTGACTAATGATCTTGAAGAATTTCTATTGAATATATCAGGTTTTCTTTTTTTTTCTTTTTTTTGTATATCTTTTTTAAGGCATTACTCATTCTTAAAATTCGATTTAAAATTTTTACCAAGTTGTAAGAATTATTGATATTTTCTTGACATAAATCCTTCATGGAATGTATTTATAGTGAACATGTTCTTAGGGCGGGTCTTACATTTTCATTTTTCACCAGGTAATTTTCAAGAGCAGAAGTCTTTGATTCTTGAGGAAATTGATTGTGTCAGTCTGTTTTCTGTTACTATTAAAAAGGTACTTGAGATTGGGTGATTTATAAGGAACAGAGGTTGGTTTGGCTCGTGGTTCTGGGGGCTGGTGTGCATCATGGCAGAGAGTGTCATGTGACAGAACAGCAGATAAGCCTGCTCGGCTCTCTCTCTTCTCATCAAGCCACTAAAGCCTTCTTGGGGCCTCCATGCTCATGACCTCGTGTCTAACCCTATACCCCACTTCCAAATACCATTAACACATTATTGTGGGGATTAAGTTTCCCACGAATGAACTCTTAGAGACACATTCAAACAATAGCATTGATTTATCAATTTTTTTAATGTTCTATGCTTTTGGAACCTATTTAACATTTCCTTCTGTGATTATAGAAGTTTTATAATTTTAGCTTTCATGTTTGCCTCTGGATCCACTGAAGCTAGTTTTGTGTGTGATCATATAAGGGCTGCAATTCACCACCAATTGCTAAATAGATGGTTTTACCTTTTGATTTACTTTGGTTCCTTCTGTCAAAAGTTAACTGACCATATATGTACGAGTCGGTCTCAAGACTTGTTCTTTCCTGCTGACTGTTTGCCTAATACTACTGTGGTTTTAAAGCAGTTCTAAAAGCAGGCAAGCATAGTTCTTACAGGTTGTCGCTCTATTTCAAAGTTGTTTTGTCCAATTGGCTTTTTAATGCTCCAATCTCAGTCATAAAAGGGGAAAACCAGGACCACTAGATAATATGAGGAAAGTCTGTAACATAAGAAAATTAAATCAAAATTAAGAAAGAACAGACACAAATTAGAAGAAATAAAGAAAATGCAAGTAGTGAAGATTTTAAATTAATATTCTCAGCAATATAAGAAGATATTGGGTCCATGGATGGAAAACAGGAAAGGATTAAAAGGAGTAGAGAATTGGATGGGTTTATGAATAGGCACACATGCACACACAAAGTCTGAAAGCCAACAGAAAGACTGGAAGATAAACCTGGGGAAATCACCCAAAATGTAGAGCAAAGAGACAAAAAGGTAAAAAATTGGAGAGAAGAGATAAGAAAATTAGAGGCCAGTCAAGCAGTTTATCATCCAAGCTTCAGAAAGAAAATAGGAGCAAAGGAATTATTAATAAAATTCAAGAAAATGAGTTTATTTGATTTAAAAATGTAAACTATGAGTTTCCACATTGTAATGCTCTAACAGGCTCCCAGCACAATGGTTCAAAATAGACCCAGGCAGATCTCTGAGAAATATGAAAATACTGGGGATGCAGGGAAGATTCTAGAAGCTTTCAGAGAGACAGAGAACAGGACCAGAAATCAGAATGTCTTTAGTCTTCCAAACAGTAACATTGGAAATAAGAAGACAACAGAACAACACCTTCAAAATCCTGAAGAAAAGTTATTAGTGTCCTAAAATTCTATATCCAGCATATCTATCAAACAGATGTGAAAATAAAGAGATTAAGAGGTTAGAGTTCTCCAAAATATTTACTGCCATGCACCCTTTCTCAGGTCAATACTGGAAGGTGCAAGTCACACACACACACACACACACACACACAACTAGAAAGTAAGCCAAGAGAGAGGAAAGCTTGGGATACAGAAAGCAGGATTCGACCCAAGAAGGAGTCAGGGGATTTCCAAGATGCAGCTGAAGGAGGCTCCGGGGGTGGAGGGCAGCCAGCCAGCCATACCAGGGTGGTCAGAAGCCCAGAGGAAATTCTTCAAGATGAAACACATAAAATACCTAATGTATCTATCCACATGGAGAGGATATGTAGACCACTGATAGGAAGTCTAGTTGGTGATCATTTCTGAGAAACCTGAACAAACTATAAAACAAAGAAAGGATTCATGGTAGAAGAAATAGAAACTTCAAGAAATGGCAGTACACTACATGTCTGAGTGTGAATGGCACTTACATGGTCACAATAATGACAATGTCGTGTATTTAGCTAACTAAGATTTAATAAGCCATACTTCAAAGAAAGAGGGAGAGAACGGGTACAAGTGTGTTTAGGGGTGTATGTGTGTGTGTGTGTGTTGTGTGTAAATTATGGGATTGTAGGCAAGTAGGGTTGGAAGAGAAACCCTCATATTTTATAGTGTGATTCTATAGGTAATGCTTGAAATTGGGGGGAGGGATCAAGACGTACCACAACAACTGGTCCTCTGTGTCCATGGGTTCTGCGTCTTCAGATTTCACCAAACTCAGAGAAAATGAAAAAAAAAAAATGCATCCTACTGAACACCAATAGACTTTCTCCTTATCATCATTCCCTCAACTATACAGTTTGACAACTGTTTACATAATGTTCACATTGTATTAGGTCTCATAAGTCACCTACAGGTGATAATCTCATTTTGTGACACAGTGGAGTTGCAAATTATAAAAAAAAAAAAAAAAAAAAAAAAAAAAGAGTAGATTTTAGCCAAGTGCGGTGTTGCACACCCATGGTTGACATGGTAGACTGAGGCAGGAGAATCCAAAGTTCAAGACCAGTTTCAGCAACTTAGCAAGGCTCTGTCTCAAAATAAAAAATAAAAACAACTAGGGATGTAGCTCAGTGGTAAATTGCACCTAAATCCAATCCCTAGAGATAGGATTTCCCAAGAAATAGAAAGTTACATGTAATTTATGACTAAGTGTGCAGAATTTACAATTCAGGTTATTGGATTTTTTGTTATTTGTAAATTAATTACAAATTAATTGTAAATTAATTAGCCCTCCTTTCTATCAGTTCAGTTTTAATGAGCTGTGTTCACATTCATGTATGCATTTTGGATAGCGGCCCTGCGGCCTTTCCCCCGCCCTGGCCTGAGGCTCTGGGAAACAACCCTTCCCTTGCCGGAGGACTCACTCCCCGGCCCTAGCAGTGCTCGCTCCCTTGCCAACATTCCCTTCATGGATTCACAGACTAGTTTTCCTGTTAAAGTTAAGCCTCCCTGTCCTCCACTCACACTCAGATCTAAAAAGAAACGACATGTCAACAATACCTTCTAGCCAAGTCCCAAGGCCCATGACAAATCTGAAATGTCCTGGTTGCAGAGCTTTTGTGGCTTTCCTTTGTCCTTGGCCCTGAGGGACACTGGCCCTGAATTCTGGAGTTCTGGTGCCATGACCCAGACACCAGGCCTGGGTTTCTGCCACTGCCACCTACTTGCAGATTTTTCATCAGGAAAAGCCAAGGGGAGGGCCTGCTCCTGTAGTATCAGCTTCAAGGCCCAGCTTACTTCTTTTAGAGATTTCTAGAGCTTTCTGGAAAAGAATAAGAGGGCTCCAGGCCCCAGGCGCAAGGATACTGTTGCAGAGCTGAGTCAGAGGGAGATGGCATGTTTTTACCATTTTTACTACTCTGGGCACCACAGCCGTCAGCCTTTCCACCAAGATGTTAGACCTTATAATTCAGAGTCTCTAGCAGTCACCAGAGGTGTGCAAAGTCTTAGGTGGGTCAGGAATCCGTAGTAGCCCAAGGTGAGGCACTTAGCTTTTTAGCTCAGTGACTCAGGGAGCGGGAATGGATGAGTTGTAACAGCTACCGAGCACCTGGCACTGTTCAGACATTTAATGCATTCCCACTTAATCCTGCCTGGAACCCGGAGAGGTGCCTCTGCAATTATCCCAGGAAATGGGTGAGGACAAGGAGACTCAGAGGATGCCACAGAGCGCCGGAATTGCATGTCAGCAATAAATGGAGACCTGGGATAAAAGCCTGCTCACTCTCCCAGCCCTGACTTGAGGCCCAGCTGGTCACAGCCTCTGGGCTGCCACCCTTCCCATGATGGCCACAAGGTCACATCTTTAGGAAATAAACCTGGATGGTGCACCCTACTTGAAAGGAATCACTCAGCCATGGTACCAGAAAACATAAGCTAATAAAAGTACTTAATCTTTCTATCTGTAAAATAGGTTAAGAAGCCTTAATGAAAAACTGAACATGCCCATCACACAGGGTTCTGCTAAATAATCATAACTGGATGACACTAATAAAGCACCCAGAAGAGAGCCTGGTACTTATAATGTGTTCAATCAACAATATCACTTGTTACAGCTAATGTTACAGTGAGCCTTCTGCTTCCAGAACACCCATGTGCCGTGGATCTCCGGTCAGCAGTCCTGATTTTCTGGGACACAGTGGAGACCAAGGTGTTTGTGTGGTGGAGTTTAGGATCCTATGGTATTATTTCTGGGGGAGGGGAAAGGCGTTCTGAGTTGCAAGTAACTGACTTACCTGTCATTTGAAAACCAAGCCTGTTTAGCTATGGGACATCTATGAGTTTCAAACCCTTTATGAAATGTCTTAGACACTTTGGTTCAACTAACATCCTACGTGATGACGTAGATATAAAACAGATTTTGCCCTGTGGATGGGCACAGTAGAGGTAGAGGTCGTCTGGAGCCGACTCTGAACACAGGGTTCTGCTGAGCCGAGTGGTGAGGCCCCCAGTTACATGACGAGCTTAGGATGCTAAGGCCAGGAGGGTTATTTGGCTCATGGAGGATGGTCGTGTGTCCACCACAGATGGGTGTTTAGGGTACAGAGATGCCCTTGTGGAGGGCTCTGTCCTATTTTGAGCATGCCTCTGTCGAGCAGCGGTGACTATTTCCTGGTGGCGGCAGGCTAACGGGGGCGCTCTGCTGAATCCTGCTTATATTGCCGATATTGCTTTCCATGGATCAAACAAGGCAGATCAAAGTCAAGATTTTTCAAAATCCTCCTGCAGGAGGAAATTCCTCCAGGCCAAGCTTTGAGGTTTTCCCAGTCCTGGAAACCAGCCCCGTTCTTCTGGCAACAACAAGAGAAAATCCTTTTATTTGTGCCAAGCAGGAATATATTTCTTCTCAGAAACTATTTCATAGATTACGTGTCATTTTCTACTTTCTGTTTCATTCTTGTAGTAATTACCTGCCTTTAGGAGCACGGCGGCCCAGCATACAGAAGCATGTTTAGACAGATAAGCGCCGCAAGCCGGCCCAGGAGGGAGCGGGGTTGGTCCTGCAGCCCTCTACATCCCAGGACCCAGGCTGTGAAATCAGAGCGGCGCTGCATTTGTGAACCAAAGTCTTGCAGCCAAAAGAGTAATTAAAAAGAATTCCAAACCTTACCTGGTTTTCTCCAAACTGTAAAGGGGATCCAAGTTCAGACCCCACCGCAGCAATCTCTTCTCCTCTCACCAGCTCCTCATGCCCACCCTGCCAGATTCCAAGCATCTCTGTTCACAGGTCTCCCAAGTCTTTCTCCATACCAGCTCAGCACAGAGGGTCAACTGCAGGATGGTCTTGAATAGGCGCCAGAAAGTTGTAGGAAGTCTGAGTATTCCCTCTTCATCTTGATAGTTTTCCCTTGAGGTTTGCTGTATTCTAAATTATATCCTTGTTATCGTCTGATGATACAACCTGATGTGCTATAGTAGTTTGAACTCAGCTGGCTCAAGGAGTGGTATTTAGTTCCATTACTTTACAGGTTTCCAGTAGCCCAAATGGCAAAGCAAATCTGATCCCAGTTACTATACGAGAATTCTTAGGGCCTCCCACCCTTTCTCACAGGATAAACGGGAGACTCTGCCTCCTTCTATTTGCACACAACTGGCTAACCTACCATACTTAAGGTTAAATAAAGTTCTGCAGATTGTTGTCAATAGAATGGACATTTTTTTGATTGTACAGCCAACCACCATATCCATTTGTTCCCCATTCATGGATTCGACCAGCCAACCACTGATCAAAAACAGTTTGAAAAAAATTGTGTCTGTACGAACCATGTATGGATGATTTTTTTCCATTGTTCCCTAAGCAATACAGTACAAGAATTATTTATATAACATTCACACTGTGTTATTATAAGTAATCTAGAGGTAACTTAAAGCACCCAGGAGGATGTCATGCCATATGCAAATACTAAGCCATTTTATATAAGGGAAGTTGATTCTCAGATTTTAGTATCTAAGGGGGGGGCGGTGGGTCTTAGAGTTCTACCATGAGTGTGGGCTGATTTGGGTGTATAATTAAGGAAAATAACATGAAATTTTGATATACACGTATGAAGTTAAATTATTACTATATTCAAGCATATTAACATATCCCATCATCTTACATATTTACCTTTTTTTTTCTTTTGTGTGGTAAAAGCATCTAAGCCTTTGAAAAGGCTGAGAGAAAAGGCTCACCCACTTACAAGTCTACATCCTGTGGAAGTATCCATCAAAAGGGTAGGAAGCCAGCTCCTTGGCTCACACCCATAATCCCCAAAACTTGGGAGGCTGAGGCAGGAGGATCACAAGTTCAAAGACAGCCTTAACAACTTACTGAGGCCCTGAGCAACTTATTGAGACTGATCTCAAAATAAAAATAAAAAGGGCTGGGGATGTGGCTCAGCAGCAAAGCACCTCTGAGTCCAATTCCTGGTGCCCAAAAGTAAAAAATTTTAAAAAGTTTAGGGGAATTGAAGACTTTCTCAGACAGAAAAAAAGTGGGGGAATTTGTTGCCAGTAGACCTACCTTGCTAGAAATATTAAGAAATTCTTTAGAGAGAAGGAAAATATGTCAGAAACTCAGATCTCCATAAAGGAAAGAAGACCATCAGAAAATAATTAAGTAAAAGAAAAACTTTCACTTTTATTATTCTTAATTGATCTAAAAGTTTATTCAAAAGGATAATATCAATGTTTTTCATAATATGTGTCTATTTTATATACTTACATGTGCTTATACATAAGTGAGATGAATGGCAGCAATGACATGAGGATGGAAAGGAAGAATTAGGGATATTTTGTTATCAAGTGCTTGCGCTGCCTAGGAAGCAATATGCTATCATTAAAGAGTGGACCTGGCCAGGCACAGTGGTGCCTGCCTGTAATCCCAGCAGCTTGGGAAGCTGAAGCAGGAGGATCATGAGTTCAACCAGCCTCAGCAACTTAGCAAGGCTCTAAACAACTCAGGGAGACCCTGTCTCAAAATCTAAAAATCAAAGGGGCTGGAGATATGGCTTAGTGGTTGAGTGCCCCTGGATTCAATCTCTGTTACAAAAATAAATAAAAATGTAATTGATATGCTAAAAAGAGAGAAAATTGAATCAAAACAACAAATTGCAGGAAAAAGTATGGAAGACAAAAATCTGGGGAAAAGAGCACTAAATAGAAAACACTAATAAGTGTGGTAGGTGTTAATTCAACTATAGCAATAAGCACTTTAAATATAAGTGGTCTAAAAACATCAGTCAAAAGAGATTGCCAAAGTGGATCAAAAACAAAACTAAATGCTGTCTACAAGAAACCCTGAAGACAGCCAGGGATTGAAAGTAAAGGGATGGAATGCCCTCCTGCCATGATTCTCACCTCAGGCCCCCCAAAAGAAAGTTTAAACAAGAAGAAAAAGACAGTCTTAATGGATCCATATAGAAGTAAAGAAATCAAATCGAATCAATAATTACTAACCTTTTGCAAAAGACCCTGAGGAGCCAACTCAACATTAAAGGAAAAGAACAAAGATGGAGGACGAACACTCCTTGACTTCAAGGCTTATTATAAAGCTACAGTGATTAAGACAGCATGGTGTTGGCAAAAAATAAAAATTAAAATAGACCAATGGAATGGAGTAGAGAATCCTAAAATACACCACAAAGCCATCTTTGACAAAAGAACAAGAGCAAAGGAGCCGAGATCATCTTTCCAGCAAATGGCAATAAACAACTGGAAGCCACACGTCAAAAAAAAAAAAAAAAAATGGAATTGGGGCTGAGGCCGTGGCTCAGTGGTAGAGTGCTTGCCTGGCATGTGTGAGGCACTGGGTTCGATCCTCAGCACTGCATATAAATAAATAAATTAAATAAAGGTCCCTCAGCAACTAAAATAAGAAGAATCAAAACACAGAACTTACGCTTTTCTCAAAAATCAACTCAAAGTAGACCATAAGCCTGAAACACAGAACTATGAGGTCCCGGTTCAGTTCTATCTGTGAAACAAGAGACAGACGAGTCTTAACCTTACTCTCCCCCACTTCATCTTCAAAGAAAGGTTATGAATGGATGATTCCCAAATGTCCCATAGGCCTTAAATTGTGACTCTATACATCACCTTTTTACAAAAGCAAATGCACTAGAATTCCAACAGAAATCCTAAATCAGAGACCAGTAGCAATTGTGAATATTAAAATAGATTCATGGGAGAAATGAAAACATAAATGAACATTCTCAAACGAATTGCGTGTTCTCTAACAACCTGCACAGTATAGCTAGAGATGTTATTGAATAAAAAGTCAAAGACAATAACCAAAAAAAAAAAAAAATCCAATGAGAGGCAAAAATGCTCTGATGGGAGGAAATTAGGGAAATTAATAACGATCTGCCTGAGAAGTCTCTTGAATTGGTTAAGGGCAGATCTTGAGAAAATCAGCACTTTCCATAAAACTAGTCAACTGAAGAGGAATCCCTATGAGCAGCTCCAGACCATCTGCTACGTCTTGTTCGTCATGCTTTTATTCATTTTCAAGTGACTTTGTATGTGGCAGCCCCGAAGATGCCAAAGAAGAGATAAAGTAGTCCTCGGCTCTGAGAAGCTCCAACTCAGAGAGGCCACAGCCACAGTGAGCAGGCTCCTATGCTGAGAAGTCTAGAAGCAGCTGTCACTGCAGCAAATAGATGGGGCCCACGGTGACAAGCCAAAGCCTCACGTCCTGGATCCTCCAGGGGCTGCCACCTCCCCTAGGCCCTTCCCCCTCTTTAACGTATGAGACCACTGAGGCATCAAGGATGTGACCCTCAGCTGAAGCCCTAGATTTCTAAGAAACAGAAAGTAATACTCCCATCAAAGATTAGGAAGCTTTGCAGAACCCTCAGTGACTGTCTGCCTTAGGGCAAGAGGCATCTAACTGTGCAGCTCAAACCAGAGCAGGGAGAAAGGCAGGTGGGAGAGGGAGGATCAAAGAGCAGCTCGTGGGAAATCCAGCCTCCATAGACAGGTACAGGATGGATGATGATATCCTGAGTTGTCCATGTCCTTGATACCATCTATTCATCTCTAAGGGTCTGACTCAGGAGTCTTTGTGCCTCTCTCCTTTTGTGCACAGAGTGTGCCTATCCCAACAAGCCTTTCTTCTTCTTTAGGTCCTCCCTTCCAAGGTGGTGCTGGATCTAATTCATTCTAATAAAAGCATCCACAACTCCAAGCAGTATGGCTTTCAAATCTGAATAATGGGCCACCCTCTGTGCCTCCCCTGCATCAACACTCAACATGAACACACAAGAAGAGCATGCCCAGCATTCTCTTCCGGGTCCTTTCCACAGTGCCTTGGAACCAGGAGTCTGGGGACCATAATGACTATTCCATTTGCAAGTGGTGAGAAGGGGCCATAAATTGTCCAAATTCCTTCCTGATACGGAGTTCCTGGATATTTGGAAAGTTTCACCTATCTTTTAAAAGAGCTAAGATCTGAAACACCAAATTCTCAAGCCTCTATGTGCATACAGTATCTTTTCAGCAGCACTCGGTAATCTCCACCACATCTTTTACAAGAAGCTGAGGTCATATGGAGTACTATTTAAATCTTGACCCCCCCCCCCCACTTTTTTTTTACTTTTTCCTTTTTGATATCAGCTCACCTTTCTTTTCATTATCCTTGCTAGAGACAAGATCCAAATAAGAAAAATAAAAATAATGTTTGGGTATATTAAGAGCCTTGGATTTGCCCCTCCTTCCCCTCACCCCACCCCCTGCATGCACATGCATGCACCAACACACACACACACACACACACACACACACACCACTAACTGGTGTACCTGGAAGGGGTCAGAGGGGATCTCTGTGGTCCTTTCTGCTCTAGCACCCTATGCTCTACCCAGTTTTGCACCCCCCTTGACAAGCACCATGCTTGACGCATGGCAGCTGCTCCTTACACATCTGGAGTGGGCGAGGTGGGGTGCTCTGCTTCTATGCTCCACATAGATTACGCAGTTTGAAGTTCTTTGCTCCCACTTCCGTAGGTGCATGGTGATCTGGACAAACATAAGTCCTATCCAAGGGAATTGTTACTACTGTTGTCTTCCAGGCCTTCCTTGATTGATTTTTCAGCAACCAATTAAGATATTTTTTAAAATACCATGGTGGCCAAAAAGAATATTTCTGGGACTCCATTCAGCCTACAGAACAATTATGCATCCTCCTGCAGGAGGCAGGATTCAACCTTGGCCTCAGAGGTTGAATTTGGAAAAGAGTTTGCTGATGCAGCTACCCCAGCCTACCCTCCAAGATGTGTATGTGTGTGTGTGTGTGTGTGCACACAGGGACCCTTACCATGGACCAAATCAGCAGTCACAGGGTGGGCAGTGACGCCGCCTGTGAGGGACATCAGAGTCCTGCAGAAACAATCCACTTAACAGTCATTACAAAATCCCAGAAAAGCATCCCAGTGCCAAGGTGCACAGTCAGCACCCTGGTGGTCACAGAGCACCCCTCAAACCCCTGGGGGTGCCCCTTGCAGACTCCGATGCTGAGAGGTGAAGCTGAGGCTCTTCAATCTGCAGCGGTGACTTGAAAGACAAAGTCACAGGGGCAAATCACAGCCGAGCAAGCAGGACAAGAGAGAATGACAGAAGACCAGGAGAGACAGAATGAGTGGAGGGACTTGCGAAGAAGGTGAGCACTCATCCTATCTGAAACCTCTGGAGGCTGGGGCAAGGGCCAGTTCAAGAGTTTAAGGGTTTTTTCTCAAAGAACCCCAATCGGGTAGGATTCAGGGGCCCCTTCCAATCTGAAGTTCAATGTCGTGCTCCAGCTCTGGCAAGTTCACAATGTGATGTTTTTCTTCTCTGGTTCTTCGTCTTACCTTTGTGAATCTCTTATTAGATGGAGACTGGGACTTGGATTTATCCTCTGAGATCTTTCTTTTCTCATGTCTTCTCTGTCTCTTCGTCCTTCTGAACGATGTTCTAGAAAGAAGTCCTTTGGTTTGATTCTCTAGTTTAATAGTTCCATCCTAAGAGTAAAAGGTCACTGGACTTTCTTAATTGTGTTCGTCGTGGTTTAACTCCCCAGAGCCCCTGCTGTTCCACCATTGCAGTGTGGTCCTGTTTGAGAGTTGTGACCCTCTGAAGGGCACACTTTTTGAAAATGTCATCTTCCATTTGTTCTAATGGCTCGGTTTATTTAAGTTGTGGCTTTTTGTTTGTTATTGAGTCTGTGGTTTCTCTTTTGTGGTGCTGGTTTTCTTAACCTCTGATGGCAAAGTTGCGTGTTAAGTGTCTGTGACCCACTGGGCGCTGTTTCCAGATGCTCTCTCTGTGACCTGCAGCAGTCTCTGATGATGGGAGGTGAGGCCAGTTGAAGAGAAAAATGTATTGATGGACATGTGTCACCTGAGTGGTTCATCTACTGGAATTTCCTGGATTTAGTTTATCAACATTAAATTCATATCAAAGTTTAGAAATTCCAATCAGAAGAGAAGACTTATTATAAAAACAGCAGTGCCTGGCATCTGGCATCCCACTTCCCATTCTTTTGCCCAGGCAGAGGCCACCACTTTCAACTATTTTAGGAGGACTCCTTTGGTAGGTGTCACCTTTCTCTAAAGAACCTGTTTATAGGTGACTCTTCTGCACATTGGGTAGTGCGTCAGACTTCTAAGTAAACCACTTACATAGTCATCCTTTGATACGTGCAGGGAATGGGTGCCAGGCACCTCCAAGGGTACCAAAATCCATGGGTACTCAAGTCCCTTGTATAAAACGATCTAACATTGACACAACCTATGCGAACCTCCTGTATACTATAAATCATACTGTGAATGCTGGACTGCAGTTCTAATCTGCAAAGATAGTCACACTGTTGATGAATGAGTGTAATTCTAATAAAAGTACAACCACCTGGTTGGCATTTTCATGAGACATAAAAGACAAATATTGGAAATTCACTTATTTGTCAACAAGGTGACTCCTTTGTTCAATCTTTTTTAATACTACAAGAATAATTCCTCGATTTTATGTGCTATTCATAATGCAACTGTTATATATGACACTCCTAAGTTTAGATTTTCGCCATCACTTTATTAAATGGAGACAAAGGACCAAACAAAGCAATCACTTACAGTGATTCTGGTAACAATACCCTATTGTGGCCATCTGAAGGTGGTGCTATGGTTTGGATGTGGATATTGGATATGGTCCCCCAAGGGTTCACACGGTGGCAGGTTGGTCCCCAGCATGGTGGTGGTGAGGTTGTAGAACTGTTAGGACAGCAGGCTTTGTGGAAGGTGATCAGGTCATTGTGGATGCCACCCTCAGAGGGAATGATGTCATTCTCTCAGGACCCCAGTTAGTTCCCATCAGAGTAAGTTGTTTTACCAAGAACAAGACAGTCCCCTGAATCTCTCCTGCTGCCTGTCTCACCACTCTTTCTCTCCCTCTCACACAC
Source organism: Marmota monax (assembly GCF_021218885.2). Lineage (NCBI taxonomy): Eukaryota > Metazoa > Chordata > Mammalia > Rodentia > Sciuridae > Marmota > Marmota monax. Next base: position 34,190,432 of record NW_026692881.1, on the reverse strand, counting down.
ACTCCTGAGTGATGCCATCTGCCATGTTGTGATGTCCTCAGAAAGCCTCACCAGAGCTGAGCAGATGCTGGCATAATGCTCTTAGTTTTCCAAAAATGTGAGCTAACTAAAGCCCTTTTCTTTATAAAGTATCTGGCCTCAAGTATTTTGTTACAACAACACAAAATGAACTAAGACAGCTGTGAAGGTGATGACGCTGGACATAGAACTGGGGGAGATGCTGGATAGAGCACTAATCTCTGGGATATATAAAGACCTCAGAACACTTGATACCAATAAATAAATAAATAACCTAATCAATAAATGGGCAAAGGAACTGAACAGATGCTTCACAGAAGAAGAAATACAATCAATTGACAAATATATGGAAAAAAATGCTCAACATCTCTAGCAATTAGAGAAATACAAATCAAAACCACACTGAGATTTCATCTCACTCCAGTCAGAATGGCAATTATCAAGAATACAAGCAACAATAAATGTTGATGAGGATATGGGGGAAATGTACACTCATACATTACTAGTGGGACTGCAAATTGGTGCAATCACTCTGGAAAGCAGTATGGAGACTTCTCAGAAAACTTGAAATGGAACCACCATTTCACCCAGCTATCCACTTCTCAGTTTATACCCAAGGGACTTAAAATTAGCATCCTAGAGTGATGCAGTCACATCATTGTTTATAGCAGCTCAATTCATAATAGCTAAACTATGGAACCAACCTAGGTGTCCTTCAACAGATAATGGATAAAGAAAATATAGTACATATACACAGTGGAATACTACTCAGCCATAAAGACAAATGAAATTATGGCATTTTCTTGTAAAAGGACCAAGTTGAAGAATATCATGTCAAGTGAAATAAGCTAATTCCCCCAAACCAACGGCCAAATATTTTCTCTGATATGCAAATACTAATTCACAATAAAGGAGGAGAGTTAGAGAAAAATAGAAGTATTTTGGATTCGACAAAGGGGAATGAAGGGAAGGGAGGGGGAATAGAAATAGGAAAAATAGTAGAATGAATCAGACATTATTACTATCCTATGTTCATATATGATTACACAACCAATGTAATTCTACATCATGTGCAACTAGAAGAATGAGAAGTTATACTGCATATATGTATAGTATGTCAAAATGCAAGCTACTATCATGTATAACTAGTAAAAACAAATAAAAAAATATGAAATAAAAATAAATAACAGTGTCCAAAATAAAAAAGAATTCAGGAGCTATGTAGACTTTACAAAAAAGTGTTGCATAACCTTAGCAAGTACATCACCTCCCTCTGAAGTTCTCCATTGCAAATTCTTAACATTAGTCATTAATTCTATGATACATACTTAGAATTTGATGGCAATTTGAAAATGAAATTTTAAGAAGTACATAAAGTAAAAGTTTTCTTTAATTGCAAAAAAAAAAAAAAGCTGGTAGAGATGTACAGTATCACACCTGTATAGTTATTTCCACCCTATGATACAATAGAAAAAATATTCTCCAGAACATAAATATATAAAATGTAAAGTAGCTAGGGAGAAATGAGTTTTGAGTATTTATCACCTTTGAGTTTAATAAAATATGATATAATTTAATTATCTATGTAACTTAATTGTTAAAATGGCTTTGTTTAATGAGCTCACAAAACCCTTGTGAGTTTAGGAATCAACTACCCGGTCAGCTCGAGGAGGCCTCACCAGCCACCGGCTGAGGGGTGCAGGGGGCAGGGCTGGGCCACTGTTCCTGGAGGCAAATCCGTGGTAAGGCTGGGGGACAGGAGCCGGGGACAAGGGACAGCTGTGGAGAGCTGCTCCACCAGGAGCAGGAGAAACAGAACCAACACGCGCCTCTTGCTGGGCAGCTGCCCTGGTGGGCATCTCCCTCCTCCTCACCTCAGGCCCAGCCCAGAGGCCCTGTCCCCAGGGAGGTCAGCTGTGACCGCCGGCTTCACACTTCTCCCTTTCCACATCCCTCATCCCATTCATAAGGACTTCCCAAGCATCGGCCGCCCTCCCCAGTGGCTTCTAAACCACCAAGGATGGGACTGTGAGGTTCCTGCCTCATCCTCCTGGGGACCAGCACAGAGCCTGGCCCTTCACCTGTACTTGTGGCATCAACCTGAGTGTCTGGCTCCAGCCTGGACATGAATCCAGCCATCACCGCCCTCGGCCTTATGGAAGCCCCGGCTTCCTGTTTGAATCCAGGTTCAGATAACAAGTGCAGGTGCGCTGGTGGCCTTATCAACTGGGCGAGTTTTGCAGGGTCACCTTTCAGATTAAGGGAGGGGAAGGCAGAGCATGAGGTCATAGAGGGAGCCTCTGGGGCTAGTTTCCATGATTTCAAAGCAGTTTTGTTCTCTTATTTACTCACCCATTCATTGATTCACTCATTCATTAACAGATATGCTTTAAACACTGACTGTGCCCAGCCCTACGGAAAGGCATCGGGCACCTGGTACCTGTGCAGTCTTTGGCAGAGCAAGGTGGATTGCACAGGGTTCTGGAACCAGGCAGATGTAGCCTCAAATTCTGAGTCATTACTGGCAGCCCATGTCATTTTGGGTATCTTTTTTAACTTCTCTGAGCCTCATTTCCATCCTTTGTGAAAAGAGCTAATAAGGTCTGTCTTACGAGGCCAGATGGGCGCTACGGGGATGAAATATCTAAAATAACCAGCCGCTGGCGGGACTCCATACCTTGTCCTCCCTGGCCCCCTCCCACACCTGCATCTCCACCACCTGCGCTGCCTCGCTGAGTGGTTCTTCCCCCTCCGTGTTCAGTGTTCAAGCCACTTGAGAGCTATGTTTGTTCTGCACTGGTGCCATTAGCAGCTTCTTGAGGTGCAGTGCCCAGACCACCGGCATCAGAGTCACCCAGGGAGCCTGTTAGGATGCCAGTCCCTGGGACTGAGAGAGTTTTATAGCATCGGGATCTCTGGGGGCAGCTCAGCAGATGGCATTGCAGACACATTCCAGAGGCAGAGGCGTCGGCACTTGGCACTCCCAGGCTCTGAGAAGCCCCTTGGCAGCAACCATTGGTGCCAGAGGTCTAGACTTGGCTTGCAAAGAACCAGGATGGAGAGAGGGTCCAGAAACCCGTGAGCCTAGCAAGGGGGCGGGGAAGGAGCAGGAGGTGTGACTGACGTTGGCACGGACGCTGGGGTGAGAGGGGGTGAAGAAGGTGCCAGCTGGCAGTGTCCTGGCTGGGCAGACACCGAGGTGCCACCGAAGCCCAACCGTGGGATCTGCCTGGAGGAGGCAGAGGGTTTCAGGTGCCCACTCCCCCAGGAGACAGGACCCCACCAAGCCCCACAGGTGGCATCCTGACAGTGAAATTCTCCAGGTCAGTTCTGGCTTCAAGTATTTTGTCACTTATTAGATTGTGGCCCACTGACATTCCTAGCTGTTCCTGTCAGGGGGCACCACGGTCAAACACTTGGAGAAGAGTCCAGGTGCTAGGGTCCATCTCCCATTCCATCCTGACTCTAGTCCTGGTCAGGGGTGAAGCCGGGAAAGTCATGTGACTTAGTGGACCCTCCCTTTGCTAGTCTGTAAAATGAGGATCACAAAGTCCACCTCTCAGGATGCTGGTGAGGAAATAATGGCTCCAAAGCCCAGCATGGAGACAGGCACACAGCGTGCTCTCTCTCCCTCCCCACCCAGGGTTCCAGAACCCGAGCCCAGGCGGCAGCCTGCCCCTGGCCCAGCGGAAGGAAGTCCACGTCCCGTTCACTCGGCAGTTCTGGCAGTCCGGTCCTGAAGCCACCCACAGCGATGATGTTTTTGTCTGCGAGTTGGACTTTGATGGACAGCCTGCACTGAGCACAGAAGGTTCGCATTTTCCGTGGGGTGGGCAGGCGGGACAGGAAGTGGGGAGGCGCTGGGAGGCTAAGATCCAGAGCCTGTGGCCAGCAGGCGAGCCCAGAAGGTGCCAGAAACCCGAGGTGGATGCACAAGTGGCCAATGAAGGACAAGGGGACCTTGTTTAAGACCCAGGGCCTTGGCATCTCTGCTGAAAAGGGTTGTGAGGCCCAGGCCTGGGAAGTAGCCCAGGCTGCTGAGCAGAGATGTGTGAGTCCGCGATGCCCTGCTCAGAGCTGCGGCTCGCATTTGGAGGAGAGTCGGGTTATAGATGCCAGGAGGGGCCAGCCTGGGGCCGGGCGCCCTGTCTAACTAGATTCTGTGGCTCCATGGCCAGTCCCCTGTTTGTCCCCCATCTCTGTCCTCACTCTACTTTTGGCCCTTGTCCCTGGATCGTCACCCTCGGGACCTTGTGGAGCAGGGCTGGGACCCACGTGGACATCCATAGCAGTAGGGGGCAGCTCCTGCCCACATCCCCGAAGCCTTTCTTGGAAGGTGCTGTGGAAACAGCACTAACAACTCTCAGCTTTGGGGGCTCTCGTGGGGACTTGCAGAGGCTTCCTAGTAGCAGGAAAATGTGTGCTCTGCTGGCAGCCAATGTAAAACCGCTGGAAGGCAGACAACTGACCCCAGCTTCCCCACCCCACAGGCCACCAGGGCACTTGACCCAGGGGCTCAGAAGGCCCTGAGAGAGCCCTGGATTTGGAAGCAAGTCTCACTTCCAAGTCCCAGAGCTGCAGGGTGTGATTTCATGGTGTAACTTTGCTGGTGTGTTTTAGGATTATCATTATAGTCATCCCCCAGTGTCATGGGGAATTGGTTCCAGGACCCTCTACAGATACTAAACTCTGAGGATGCCCCAGTCCCTTGCATAGAACCTACTACATACATCTTCCCATATACTTTAAATCATCTCTAGAGAACTTGAAATGCTTCATATAATGTAAATGCTCTGTAAATGCTTGTCATGCTGTGTTGTTTAGGGACTACTGACAAGAAAAAGAAGTCCCTATATATTTGTTACAATTTTTTTTCTGAATATTTTCTATCCACAATCTGTTGAACCCATGGATTCAGAACCTGCAGACACCAAGGCAGCTTCAAGCATGTGTCCTTACAGTGACTGTGGTCCTCCTTGTCCCAGTCCACCTGGCCCCCTCCCTCCTGGGGAATGGCACTGCCCAGCTAACGAATGGGAACACGCTGTGGCTCACTGGCCTCTCCGTGTTGAGCCTGTGGCCTGGAAGAGCCTCTAGTCCCTCATGATGGACCGTGCCCTACTCTCCAAGGCCCCTACTTTGTTCCGCAGCCCCTGAGCCAGTCTCCTGCCTCCAACGCCCCCTCTCTGCTGCAGGCCAAACCCCACAGAGCCCAGCCATCCACACATCTCCTCTGCCCAGAGTAGTCTATCCATGACCCCTTCCAACATCAGGCCCTGGTCTTTCTCTCAAGTCCTTTGTCCTCTGGCCACTAGTGGTCAGGGGAAGCAGGACAAGGCCACCAATATATTGATCACCATAAAAAAATGGACTGCAGTTTGAGGAACTGGAGGCTTGAGAAACTTGGGCAGGAGGGCTCCTTGAGGTGGCCTTCAGCAGTGACCCAACTCCCCCACCCTCACCTCTGCCCCTCTGTCACCATCACACCTTCCCCACTCAGAATTGTGTCTGTGGTGGAGGCAAACTGGCGTGGCCTGGGCTGTGACACCTGCAGCTTTAACCATCTGTCACCCCTTCTCAGTCAGCTGCCCAGAGGCTGCGGGAGGAGTCCTCCCAGGAGGTCAGCCCTAACCCTTGCACAACCCAGAGAGCTAGGGCTTCCTCTCCTGAACCTGATGCTGGACCTGCTCTCGTTCCTCCTCGGCCTGCAGGGTCCAGCTGAGAAGACCACCCCCCACCTTCCCATTAAAATCACAGGAAAAAGGGAAAGAGCAGCTCCCCCAAACCAGGAGCCGGGTGGAGAGGTCCCTCTGGGAAGATGAGCCCAACCCTCCTGCAGCAGCAACAAACACAAGCTCATTTCTGCCAGCACTGTCCTCGGGGGCCCTAGCCCCCAGCTTCCTGGATTCCAGTGGGTGTGGCTAGTGCTGTCCTTGGTCCCCACACTCCCCAGCACACATGCCATTGTCTCCCCACCCACATGATGAATCCCAGGCCTACCCCAGCACCTGGCACAACTACGTATAAGAACACAGTTGACTCATAAAAATGTCAAACTGAATGGCTGTGCAAGCCACGGTACATCCAATGTTAATCTGGCTACCAGCAAGTGGTTTCTAAGCTTTCCAATGACCAGCTTGGCACCTGACTGATATGCAGGTACCCTCTGACCTCCCCCAGCACCCCTCTGCTCAATTCTGCTATTGGGTCAAGTACAGGGATCCCCCACCCAAGGGAAACCCATAGCCAGGTCCCTGCCCTGTGCCCGCCTCCTCTCCAGGGCTGGCCCAAGGAGGGTATGTCCCCTTGTTGGACCCTTCAGGGTCTGCACCCTTCATTCCTCCTGTAGGCCGAGCTAGCATCTCCTCTAGTCTGTTGCATGTCTCCCGCCTTCCTACGTCCCCAAACCAGTCATGACAACGACTTGCTATGAGCATAAGATGACTCATTTGCTTCTAGCCCTTGATTATGGCTTTGGCCTAACTGCATGGTCTTTTTTAAGAAAACATTCATCATGCCTTGACATAGACCAGACACTGGGCTGAGGAGAAACATCATGAAATGCTCACAGTCACCCACCCTGCGGAGATAAGCACTATTATTTCCCCATCTTTATAGTTGGGAGACGGAGGCGCTGAGAGGTGACCTGGCTGAGCTTCTGTGCCTGGGAAGGGCAGTGCTGGATTTGGATGAGGGTGTGCTGATTCCAAAGCCCCTGTGGACACACACACCACACCGCCTGCTTGGGTCCCACCTGCCACAGCCTTTCCTGGGGACTCTGGTTCCCCAGTCTGTGCCATTTTAGGAAGATGCTCAGCAGCCACAGCGGGTGGCCAAGAACTGCCCGAGGAGCTGGGCTGGCCAACAGTACAGCCAGGCTTGTCCCCCACTCCCAGGGCAGAGGCTGACTGTGTGTAAATCCTACAGCTGCCCGCTGCCCAGCTGGGTGTATGGAGGGACGCAGGGAGGCTCCGAGGGCCCACAGGCCAGCCTCAGCAGCCCAGTGGCCAGGACCCTAGAGCAGAAACTGGTATAGAGTTGTTCTTGGCCTTGGGGAGGAGGGCTACAGGGAGAGACAGGGAAGAATGGTCCCCCAGGATGGAGCTCCCTCCAGCCCTCTGCCTGCAGTGCCCTTCAACTCCCTCTGCTTGGCTGACCCCAGCTCTGCTCAGACATCTTCTTCTGGAAGCTCCCTTGATTTCCTCCCGCCTTCCAAACTGGATTGGGCTCTCGTCTCTGGTTGTGCCTGTGCCCCACCGTCTTGGCTGTTAGCACATTGCATCTGATGGTCTTTATAAGCCCCTGCATTCTCCCGAGACTGAGCTCCATGGGTGCTGACATGGCATCCTCCCCATCTCTGGGTCCGTCCCTGTTGCCCAACACAGAACCAGAAAGTCCATGGTGTCAGGGACAGGAGGGACAGGGGGCAAGCGGAGCTGTGGAAAAGGAAAGCACCCGGGTCTGTGGCTGCTGACAGGTGCTGGGTTTTCTTGGAGATGGGGGTGCCTGCAGGAGCACGTTGGCAAGCATCTCTGTAGAGGTGGCTTGTCCCTATGATAGTCCTCACAGCCATGAAGGTTGTGTTTGCAGGAACTTTGGCTTCTCCCACTTTTCTTCAAATAGAATATGGGCCCAAGGCCCCAGGCTGCTCTTCTGTGCTGAACCTCTGAGTATGTTTGCTTTGCCATCTTGAGTGGAGCTGACTGCAAGGGCTCAGAATGCATCCCCGGATGGCCCTGGGTGTACAGGTAAAGGAGCATCTGTGCAGTCAGGGGACAGCACAACCCAATACTGTGGAAGGGACTGAGCTGTTGGCTTCTGGTCCACATTTCTTGCTCCCGAGTCTTTGAAAGTTAAAACATACTCTACTTGCTTGGAGGACAGAAAGGAACCCTAATCTTGTTCTAAGTTTCTGTGGCTATGAGCTCTTCAAGTGGGGTCGATTCAGGAGCTGATGCCAAGCCCTCCAAGCCTGGATGGTGGCAGCCACCATGTGGGGATGGAGAAGGAGCCTCCCTTCTGCATGTGGCAGGTCTCTGAGTGCTGATCAGAGTGATGCCCCCACCCAGGCAAGGCCCAGAGATGCCAGCCTGTGTCTGTAGGACGAGGCTCTACCCTCCAGCGAGGGATGCTGGGAAGCTGACTGTCCAGGTCCATTCTACATCCTAGAAATCTGGAGGCTCCTCACTAGGACTCAGAGACTTGTAGACAGCGGCTAATCACATGTTAACAGCGAGAGGTGTATTAAGAGCAGGGGTCCAAGAGAAAGATCTTAGAATGTGGGGGGGAAGAAAACATTGTTTATTTAGAAGGGGGGACTGAAGAGACGAGTTTGAAACCAGTGGCTTCGGACCACTCAGGAAATTCAGAATCTAATAACTGGAGAGGACAAAGGTCCAGCATGGAGGCAGCAGCATCACTGGGGGAGGGGATTCTTACCAGTATTTAGGGCGTGTGGCTGAAGGTGGTAGGCAGAATAAGGGACCCCAAAGATGTCCCTATCCCAACCCTGTAACCCGTGACTGTGCAAGCTGAGTGCAAAGGTCACTCTGAAGGTGGGACTAAGTGAAGGACCTTGAGACGAGGAGAGGATCCCAGACTGTCAGGGCGGGCCCCATCCAACCCCATGAGTCCTTAAGTCTGAGACCCTCTCCCAGCTGTGGTCAGAGGAACATGTGACTGTGGAAGGAGGGCCAAGGAGCAGCTGACTCTGAGGACAGAGGAAGGGCCCTGGGCATGGGATAGGCAGCCTCTGGAAGCTGGGAAGCAACAGGGGATGGATTCCTTTCCAGAGGATCCAGAAAGAGGCCCAGCCTGCACCACCTGCTCTCAGCCCAGTGACACCACCATGTTCATAGTCATGTGTGGCTGCAGCAATAGAGAGCTACACCATAAAGGCCACTCTTGAGCTTCACCCTCTTCTCTCCACCACCCTCCTGCCACCGCCAGCTCCCGGCTCCACCCCGCCAGCATCTCTGTGCTCCTCTCCGGCACTATCCCCATCACCTCCACTCAGACAGCTCTTCCTCCCTGCTTCTCTGAACCATCAGCCTCCCCTCCAGCCGGATTCCCTGTTAAAAGCCGGTGCCTCTTTACTCTCTTCCAAAAACCCAGCTTAGATGAGGAAAATTCCAACTTCAAACTGGTCTTGACTTCCTACTGCGAAAAGAAGAATGTCCAGTACTTCTACCCAGCACACAAGCCAGTTTCCTTCTTGATTAGCCAAATCTGTCTCCTTGCCACCTTTCTCTCTGTGCCCGCCCTTCTTTTCCCTGTCCCCTGACTTAGCTGGGAGAGGGGACCTCCATGGCCAGTCTCCAGATACTCAGGGAGCACCTCTGCTTTCAGGCCGCTGTGCAGGGTACAAAGGTCTAATATTTCTCTTCTCCAAGATCACTCACTGCCTGACTTGGCGTTTTTCTGTGGTGCAGAGATCTCATTCTGTCTTGTCTTTGCCTCCTGCCCTGCCATCTTGCCCTACTGTGGACCAAGCTAATTAACCAGGACAGGCTTGGGGCTCACTCATCTTCACTGAGCATGGGACATGCAGGAGGAGAAAGTGTCTGAATGTGTGCTCCTATCACAAATTATCATAGACTGGGTGGCTTAAGCAACAGAAATTGATGATTACTCACAACTTTAGGGGTTGGGAAGTCTGAGATCTAGGTACCAGCATGGTTGGGTGCTGGTGAGGGCCCACCTCTTGGTTCGCAATAGCCATCTTCTTACTGCTTCCTCCCCCAGAGGATGGAGAGAATGAGAAATTGCTCGTGTCTTCTGATGACAGTGCTAATCCCAATCATGACCTGATCACCTTCCAAAGCTCCCACCCCTTAATACCATCACATTGTGGGGTTGAGATTTCAACCTAGGAATTTGGGGGGAAGCATGCAGTCCATAACAGAGGGTGAGCTTAGGCTGCCCATAGGAAGAGTCAGGGCAGTAGGGACAGCTGAGACCTTTAACAAGTAATCCTAAAGGCTACATTCTACAGCACTTGACAGTTTCCTAATCACATACAAATCTAAGAGCACATTTGTGTCTCCAGTAGCTAATTTTGGCAAGAATCTTTAAATCCAACTGCTGACATTTACTAAGCACTTAGACATTAACACAAATCCCAGGAGATAGAGAAAAGGCCAAAATTTTCCTTACAACTCAGCTCAAGAAGCAAAAATGAATGAAAAAAATCACGGAAGCTGTAGTTCTCAGGCATCTCTATCAGAGCGTGTGACTTATCCTCCCAATCACCTGCCTCTGAGGCAAGCATGTCACAGATTGACCCCAGTGTGGCTTCCAAAAGAGGCGACCCCATCACTGGTGTCTGGTACTACAGCCCGCACTCCCTCCACACAGCCAGTGGGGAGCGCTGTTCTTTCCCAAGGTGATAGATTCCAACTTGAGCTGCAAGGACTAAGAAACTGTCTCTGATTTTCCCACGTTGAGGCAGCTCACCTCTGGGTGGTTGGGTTGAGATGTATCGACACTGCTCATTATGGGCTGTTGTGCCCCACGCACTGGAATTCCTATGTGGAAGTCCTGACTCTCAGCACCTTACAACCTAACCATGTTGACCATAAAGTCTTCAAAGAGGTCATGAAGTTAAAAGGAGGTCTTTAAGGCAGTTCCTAATCCAATGAAACTAGTGGTCTTATAAGAAGAGGAAATTCAGACACGTGGAGACACAACAGCAGTGGGCGCAGACAGAGGGACACCCGCGTGAAGACGCAGCAGGAAGGCGGCCATCCGCAAGCCCAGGGAAGAGGATGGCACCTTGATTTCAGATTCCCAGCCCTTAAAACTGTGAGCAAATAAATCTGTTGTGTGAGCCACTCAATCTGTGAGATTTTATCCTGGCAGCCCTAGAAAATGAATATTTCAAATCCATCCATACCTACTAGAATAGTTAAGAAGGGTGGGGGGGAAGGAAAGAAGGAAATTGACAGTAGCAAGAGTTGGGCAGGATGCAGAGCAAGTGGAATCTGCCTTCATTGCTGGGGGTAAGTTGCAAAGGTAAAGCCACTTTGGAAAAACAGTTTGGAATTGTCTTGTATGGTTAAATGTGCACCTACCATATGATCGATCAATTCCACTCCTAGGTGTTTACCCAAGTTAAGTGAAACTTATGTTCACTCAAAACCCTGAGCATAAATACTTAGAGTAGCTTTACGCAAAATAACTTCAAATTGAAAATAGCCCAAAAGTCCTTCAACTGGTGAAAGTCCTGTGTAGCAAACTGGTCTCTCAGACAACAGCATTTCAATAAAAGGAGCGATAAACAGGATGGATTTCAAATGCAAGGTGCTAAATGGAAGATTTCTCAAAAGGCCATTATCTGCACAATTCTGCTTATATAACACTCAAGGAATGACAAAAAATCACAGGTCTAGAACACTGGTCAGTTGAGGGGCAGGGTGGCAGTGCCAGGCAGTGCAGCTGCCCTGGGTCCGCAGTGTGTGGGTGGCTGCACAACTGCACACCTAGAAATAGACCCCAAAGAGCCAAGTTAACTGCATTTTTTTTTTCCATTTGAAGAATTTTAAGTGAAAAAAAAATAATGAGGCTGCAGTTAAAAAAAAATGCCCTACAGAGACAGGTCTGAGCTCCTGGAGGAGAGTGGACGCCAGTGCTTTCCTCTGTGAGGCACTTGTCCTTGCAAGCCCTGTCCCCTGCCTTCTCTTTCTGTCCTCTCGTCCTCTAGGGAGGGCATTGAGTGGGATTGCCCCTGACAGCAACATGGAAAATGGAGAGGGGACTCCCTGGGGAGCCTCTCTGGTTCCAGAGAGGACATCACACCTGCTGGGCCCTCAGCAGTACTCAGTGGTCACCAGCTGGGTGCAGAGCTGAGCCAGGTGGTTGGTTTGGATTTGGGCCTTTGTGGACTTGGGCAGGAACCAAGCTCACAGATTCCCTGGAATGGGGGGTCTGTATGAGGGGCACTTGCCAGCAGCCCTCAGACTGCCAGCCTGCCAGTGTCACAAAGGGGGCTGCTCCAATTGCTGGGGCCACAGAGCAGGGCTTCACTAGAACTGGCCCCACGCTCACCCTTGGGTTTCATCAGCTGGGACCCACATGCCCAGAGCTGCCCTCTTTCCCTTGGACACCAGCGTTACAAAATGTGGGTTTTACGTTTTTCCGATAGAGCAAGGCCAACAGATGGGGAGATGCCTGCCACTGGGAAAAGAATTTGTTAAATGCACGAATCTCTAGGGAAGGAGGCGGCCATGGTGTGGGTGCCATGGGGAAGCACCAGGTCAGGCAGGAGGCAGAGGGGGAGGAAACATTGCAAAGGCCTTTATTGCAGTTTCCGAGGGAACAGAGAGGCAAGGCGAGCTAAGCAGGTGCCAGAGTGGCTGGTTAGTATGCCGTCGGCTGTACCTGGTACCTGTTCCTACATCTAGTACCGGGGATAGAGAAGCGCGACAGAGGCAGGGCCTGGGGTGTGGGCTTGGGTCCACTGGCTGGTTTATGAAAGGTTTCTTGCTGTCTTTGAGGATTGGTTAGCTGTGAGAGGGGCTGTCCCCAGGGGCAGCAAGGCCCGAAGATGCCCAAACTTCAAAAGTACAGAATAAAAAGATGTGATTAATGCAACAGCCCCGGGCTGCAAAGCAGGGGCTCTCACTCTGAGCCTCTCTGGGTCGACCCCTCCCAGACAGGATCTTCAGTGCCTCGGCCTCACACCCCAGCTGGCCTTGTGGCAGTGTGGAAAGCCAGAGGGAACAGAATTTTCCAGAAGAGTTTGTGAATGCAGATACATTGTGAGGTTCTCCTGTCCCTCCCTTGTTGGGTTTTGCTACAAGAAAGAAACCCATCAAACTGTCCCTCGCGTGGCCAGTACGTTCACAGTCATCACCTGGCCGAGCCTCACATTCAGCTTCTGAGCTGGTGCCGCTGTCCCTACCTCACTGATGAGGAAACTGGGCTCAGGGAGACAGAAGGACTGGCCAAGGTTTGTTGCTACCCAGAATCAAAGCTCCCCTTGGGAGAGGCAGGGGGAGGGGCAGCTAAAGAGGTCAGAGGCACAGAAGCCTCCAGAAGCTCACGGTCTTCTTGAGGAGATCAGTTGAAAGAGTGTGAAAAACCGGGAGGATGACATCGAATTCCGAGCACAGGAGAGAGCCCAAGCTGGAAAACAGGAAGGCTCAGGAGGGTGGAAGGGCCCAGGGGACCTGAGCTGGGGGCCTGGGGAGCACTGCAGGAGGGAGGATGTGATGGGATGGAGCTGGGCAGATGCTGTCTCCAAGAGGTCAGGCCCCAGAGGACTTGAGACGCCCAACGAAGACAGAGAGCTGTCTTCTGCTTCCCCCGTATTAGGAGGTCTCAGGAGATACTTGAAGAGGCTCCCAGGCCAGATGGAGTGAGGTTTTAATCCCCCATTTTATCAATTACTAGTTGTTTTGCCCTCAGCAAGTTACTTAACCTCTCTAAACCTCAGTAGTCTCGTTTACAAAACAAGGCTTACCACGAGGAATTAATATCCCCAGAATCATTGCCATGATTACAGGAAAGCGGGGCGGGGTGGGGGGGTATAGCTGGGTGGAAGAGCCTGGCATTGCCCGGTATGCACGAGGCCTGGGTTCCCTCTCCCACAACACACACACACACACACACACACACACACATTTTTTTGATTTAAAAATAAAGGGTTAAATAACCATGTGAGGCATTCAACACCATGTTCAGCATACACCAGGCACTCGGCAGCAAATGCTCACTGCTCCTTGGAAAGGGCACCTAATCTCCTGAGCATCAGATACCTCATCAGTAAAATTTGGGAGATAAGACTTTAAAAAAACAACCATGCAAATTTATTCAACTGGCCAAGACAGGGGAGCCCCTATCCAAGTCTTAATCTCGGAAAGTAGAAGTTGGGGGAGGAGGTTGACAGGTCTTAAGTTCTCAGGTGTGTGATTTCAAGACAGCTCTTGAGGGACTGGTTGGGTAGGCAGAATCTAGGACATGGGACCTGTGGGCTGGGAGTACAGGGAGGCCAGGCCATTGACCCAGCTTCGCAGGCCAAGTTGTTGCTATCCAAAATCCTCTACAGTCGTCAGCTCAATGATTTTACCTCGTCCTGGTTTTTTAGCACCAAAAAATGGAAAGCATGCTTTGTCCCAGGGCTTCTTCCCACAGAAACAGGAAGTTATGTTGGCTCAATAAGGATGAGGATATTTATCTCAAAGGAGTTTTAGGAAAGCTAAGTGAAATTATGGAGGAAATGTGCTTAGCACAGTCTCTTATGAACATTGCTATCAATTAGAATGATGCAGAAAATAACCAAGACAGAAGGTGATAGAACAATTTAAGTAGGGCTACCAATCGTTCCAGTTTGGGAGTAGGGGTGTTTCCAAAATGGGGAACTTCCAATTTTAAAACCAGAACAGTCGCAGGCTATGGAATTTTTCACTGCTAAAACCAGGCAAGTCAGGTCTTGCTGGCCACTCAGTTCAAGACAGGAAACCCAACTTGCACATAGATGGGAATTTAATTAGTTCTTTTTTTTTTTTTTAAAGCATCAGAAATGTTGAAAAATGTTTGCAAGTTCCAGAGTAGAGAGGGTGTTGCTTGGATCATGGAGAGTAGGTTCCTTAGTGGCAGAGCTCTGTATCTCAGCTAGTGTTTTCTAGAACCCTGCTTTAGAGCTCTGCTTCCTTCAGTCTTCTGTTCAAAGGAAAAACTGAACTTGAATGCAGACACACTCAAAATTTGGGTTAAAACCAAGTTAGATGTACCTGCCCCCTTTGCCTCTGTGCCTACACTAAGGCTGGCTCCTCTGTTAAGGAGACCTGTGCTGGGGCTTGGACAGCACTGGTCCCCGTGGTTTTCACTACTGCCCTGCAAGGACACATGTTCACAGCCACATGGAGACCAGGAAATTAAGGTGTAGGGGTGGCAGGAAGGGGCTTTCAAAAGGTCATGCAGCTCTGAAGGCACAGAGCAGCTGGGACGTGGGGTTGTTAGGAAAGAACAGGGGTCTCTCCCCCCTGGCTCCTGAGAGTGGTCATCCACTACTGCCCTGCCCGGTGATCAGATCACCAGGATTAATGAGTCAACAAGACTTTCAAATCACTCTTAAAGGTAAACAAGTCACCATCACTTCTCCTTGAGGTTTGAGAATTACTTTTCCTCCCCTGGGTGAGAAACGGGTAATCTCCACCTAATTGAGCCCAAGGCGAGGGCTCAAGTTTCTCTGGGTCATCCATTGCTTTCAGCCCCCTCCCCTCCTGGCAAGTGCTCTTTCTAGGAGGCGCAGGGTTTGCTGCAACTACAGAGAGGGGGTGGGGGTGGGGGCACCCGGCCACAGCTGAGCAGTTTCCCTCTATCCTGCCCCCAGGAGCAAGGCCCCCTGCAAGGCTCTAACCACCCTGATCTTATCTCCTCCTGGAGAATTTTCCCACAAGGAAGCAAGAAAGGTCAGCAGCATGTCCTGGGAGCCCTGGAGCAGGCCCACCTCCTTCCGCTGAAGGGGGGCTTTGGAAGGGGCCCCTGAGCCCACAGACACCTAGGTGCTGCTGGGCTCTTGTGTCCTAAAACATACCAGGGACTCTGAGTAGGGGGGTACCACCAGGGTGCCTGGCCGGCAAGATGGCTGAAAAACAGCTATACCTGGTGCTGTCATTAAGCTCCTACATGATGGAGTTTAAAAGTGGCCAGCCTTGGTGGTAGGGGGTGGGGGACAAGGTTAGTAACCCTCATCCTACACTCGTGGGTCTGAAATGCCACGTCTTCGTGATTCATGCACCATCTCCATTATTTTTGCTACATCCATGTCCCCCCCCCCAGTACCATTCTGCAATTTTTAAATTAAACCATTTGTTTTATTCTTTAATAATTTGAAAAAGTATTGGCAGAGGTAAATGGAAAACCAGTATCAAAGTATTATACATAGAAAGTCACAATCAAAATTACTGACTACTCTTCAGCAATGAGAATGAACAATGGACCACTAAACAGCCAGGCGAGCGGAGCCCACACACATCAGGTGGGGAGAAGCCACAGCCGACTGATTCCCTGAGACATGATGCCACCCAAAGGCAAACTAACCTGCTGTGGGGAGTAGGGAGAGGGTGTCCCAGGGAGGAGGGAGAGTGACTGGACAGGGGCAGGGGCTCCAGGAGCCCAGAAGATTCTGTTTTCTAAGATTCAAAATGATCAAATGCTGTTCTCCATCAGGTGCTGGTTTCCCAGGTTGCTCTGTTTGTGACAAATTCATCCAGTTTAACATCCAGCTAACATCGATTGTGATGCTAAACTTCAATATAAAAAAAATTAAAAATAGGTAGAAATGCAGAAGTGCTGGGGTGTATTCAACTCTAGCCAGAAACCATGGTCAGTTGAGGGCCTGAAGCTGAAGTGACTACTACCCTGGAAACCAGGTGTCAACAGGGGCTGGAGATTGAGCTGATCTGTTCTCCACCCCTCCTCATAGGATGTCATGGCAGAGAGCTGGGAAAGAAGCCACTTCTCCCTGCGACCTAGAACTTGGGAAAACATTGAAGGAGGAAGGAGCCTTACTTCCAGCTCCAGGTAAATTATTAAAATGAGACCCAGTGGCAGGCTGGGGACACCTCCTGCAGGATGGGAAGCAGGTGGACAGGCTGCAGTGAGGTGGGGGCAGGGAGTCAGAACTGAAGCCTCAGTGCCAGGGCTCAGGCTGGAGGGATGGCCTTGTCACCGCAGCTGCACAGCTGAGGAGCCGGCTCTGGGGACTTTGTCCACTGCCCTGAATTCGCAGGGCGCCACCTGCCAGGTGTGCAGGCTGCGCACTGTTTACTTCCTGACTTCAGGTCTGGTCGAGAAAGTGGATTAGTGGCGCCACCTTTCCTGGACAAAGGGAGCTGGTGGAAGGAGCGGGTCCCCAGTGCAGTGCCGCCCAAGTGACCTGCCCCAGATCTAAGGCTCCCCCCGCGGAACTCCAGCCGAGAGCCCCATCTGCAAGGAAGGGCTGGGCCCAAACGCCACGGCCACACACGAAAGCCCCCAGTCTGCCTGACTCTGTGGGGCCCCCTTCCTAAGGGGGAGCTTAGGAGCCCGAGCTTCCTGGGGCCCTCCGCCCCTTGGGCTGGTTTAGTATTGAGCGTTAATGATTAAATGGGGGTTCTCCATTAACCCGCGCGGGCCTTTGTCTCCGGGCCGCCTAGGAGCCTCCTCCTTTGAAATGCCACATAAAAATGATAGATGACCTTTTCCTCCCTCCCGGGGTCGCCAGGTCCTGTCTCCCTTTAAAGTCCTAGTGGGCAGCACAGGGCGCGCCTTGTTTAAACACAAAAGCTCGAGGCCGCCCTGGGCTGCGCGGGAGCGGCCGGCCGCGCGGAGATAAGTGCCCGCAGCTGCAGGCGGCTGAGGCCGCGGGTCCCCAGAGCCACCGAGGCCGGCGGGAAGGCGCCCGCTGTCCCAGCGAGTGGGCCGCGGCCCAGAGCTGGAGGATTCGGAGAGCCATTCTCTTTGTCAAGGATGCGGTTGATGCCCCACCAGGCAGGACAAGGCTGGAGGCAGCAAAGCGTGTCTTGTTGGGGACTGAAGGAGAAAGGGGGTGGGTGCGGTTGGCCATTCCAGCTGCTGGCACCCTACACTGCTCAGGGCTGCAGGGTCCACGCATCCGTAGCATGGCATCCCTCTGAAGCTTGTTAGAAATGCAGAATCTCTGGTGGCTGGACGGAATCAGCCTATGACGAGATCCCCAGGTGGCCAGTGCTCCTTAGTTTGAGAAGGCTGGTTCGAATAGCCAGGGGTTCTCGGCATAACAGCAACATGCTGGCTAATAGGCATTGAGAGCTTATGGGCCCAGACTGCTTTAAGCACCTGGTGCCATTGCCCTATTGAATCCCATTGAATCACTTTCCTGATGAGAAGGTGGAGTTCCCAGAGTTTTGTTTTTTTTTTTTTCAGAAGTCACATATCTAGGGATTAGAAGCTCAGGCTGCAACAGGGACACATGCAGCCCCCACGCAAAAACCTCACAGGGAACTCTCCTGTGTGTGTCATTTCAAGTTAGGGATTGTCCTTTGGAAAAAACAGAGGCCAAATCCTGGAGGGTTAATCCAGCTGAGGTGGATCAGCAGGAAGCAGTCTTGGCCAGATTGCCTGCCACCTCCTAGAGGTGGACACCCTGCAGGCCTCCTCCCCAGATCCAGCCTCAGGAAGACACAGCCGAGCTGGAGGAACCCAAGCCCCTCTGCATACACCCACCCCAAGTGTTCCATGGCACCATGAAAGGGTTAATTTAGGGCTCAGTCACTACATAAATCTGTGTTTATCTGCTGCAAAGTAAGCTATTTAAGTTTCTGATTTACAGTCCTCGGTTTTCATAAAAGTCAGTCATTCCCAGTAAAAGAATGTGGGTTAAATTTATAGGATCTGCATTAGTCTTTAAAGCCTAAAGCCCGTCTATGACTCACTCTCCATAATGTTTTTGCTCTAGTCCGGAGATATTCATGTGCAAACAGCAAGATTCAGATCTCTGCCTTGAAAAATAAGACTTTTGGGGGGAACTAATTATAATGGCGTCAATTGTACTGTGCTTGTAAACTTGCCGTCAGCGGGCCCCCCTGGAGCCTGTTTTCCAGGGGTTTTATTCTGCAATAAAATGTGCTCTGGTTTGAGCTTGGCATATAAGACCTCCACTGGTATGAGCAAATGTTTTTTCCTACCAAATTATTAGAAATAAACAGCCCACCAGTGGAAAGGCAGAAAAAAATTATAAGCAAGGAAAATAAATCTTGGAATGTTTGCATTTAGTGACTTTAATAAAAATCGGTCACTTAGCCCAGCAGCCCAACTGACGAAATGGAGCCGACCTGGTATTTTTATTTTAATTTGAGTTTGTGTTTTGCCAGTGTGAAATGGGGTCAAGGCAAGACACCATGGAAAAGGTCTTTGATGTCTCCTTGAAAAATATTTTGCACTGTGACTTCACAGTACTTAGTGTCCTTCCCACCCCCCACCCCCAGCCTCCAGCTTAAGGAACCGATGTCCAACCCATGACCGTGACACTTAATAAAATATAGCCATCGTCAACAATCCCCTCTCCAACTCCTGCCCCTCCCCCAACAGAGTCAGAATTCAAGACAGAATCACATATAAAATTAAAATGCTGATCAAGATAACAGTATGATTAAAGGGGATGCAGGAAACTAGCCTTTTAAACTTTCTCCAAAGCAAAGCCAAGGTGAGGGGCCTCAGTGCAGGAGGAGGGGAAGGAAGGAAAGTCATGTGGATTGGGCGGTCGGCCAGTTCCCGTGGAGCTGGGTTAGGAGGTGGAGGCTCGCCAACGGGTTGGGAAATGGAGAGGGACGATGGAGAAAGACAGCAGAGATCCTTGGTCCCAGAATGGAGCCAGTGCTTCCCACGGTGTGAGAGAACAATGTGGTGAGATTTTCAAGAACTTCATTCAGCCTCATTGTGGGTAAAGGGAAAGACTTAGACGTTGTTGTTCTGAGGAATTTGTTCTTGGTCAGAGTTGGGAAGGTTGACTGCAGTGCCACAGAGTGTTAGTCAGATGACCAAGGCTTGCCCTTGACAGGGGAGGGAGCCGGGGAGTTGACAGTGGGTTTTCGGTACACAGAAACAGGGCACGCACAACATGACCAATCTGCATGTGGCTCCTTCGGGTTTCCCTAGAGCTGGGACAAAATATCCTGTTGGGCCTTGTCCTTAACTCCCCTTCACCTCCACCTCAGTACAGGGTATTGTAGGAAACTCCCCATGAGGAACAAACTGTGGTCCTGCCTCCACTAGTTCAGTGGGCACACAGCATGCCTATGGTCTACTACAGTACCGCATTTAGGAATGGCAAGAGCAATATGGAGGGAGATGATGTGTGACCCTGGACACCAGGAAGCCTTGGGGGAGGAGGAGGTGTCCCCATGGTTCTTGAAGTCTCAGTAGGAGTGTGCCAGGAGAGAGGAGAGGAACAGGATGATCTAGGGAGGAAGAAGAATGGTTAAAATGGCCTGTTTAGAAAGAGGCAGAAGGCCTTAATGGGTTCCTCATGGGAAGTGTGAGGACCACGGGCCATGGCAGAGACCCATGAGCTTTTATTCTTGACTTGATCCTGCCAGTCCTGGGGCCTTCTCTGACCCACTGTGTCAGGTGGGTGCCCTTATTTGTGGCCCCAGAGTTTACTCCCCTCCCTCCTCATCACAGTACTTTTCACTCTGTGGCACAATGTCATGTGTGTTCTCCCTAGGGCACACTGAGCTCCTGAGGATCTTGTTCACTGTTATAATCCCAGCCCCGACACCATGCCCAGAGCATAATAGCTATGCAAGAAATACTGGGTGCAAAGTCAATGGAGTTTTTAATAATTTCATTATAATGAATTGAAGACTTGTAGCAGGTGACAGAGAGCTTGGAGCTGGGCTGTGGAGAGCTTGGACCTTGAGTCTGAGGGTACACCAGAGTAGGGGAGCCAGGAAGCAGAGATCCATTGGCATTGGCCCGCAGTGGGGGGCTGTGGTCTGTGGGAAAGAGAAGGGGCTTCTAAAGACCAGGATCACAGAGCCTGGGGTAGCAGTAATAGCATCATAGATAGGGACACCTGTGGGCAGAGTGCTTTGGAGATGATGGTGACCAGAGGATCCCAGAGAAGAAAGGGAGGGAGGTCCACGTGGGATGTGCTGTGGTCTAGGGTGCCCTGCCTCCCAGCACAGTCTGTACCAGGCAGGTAGAAATTCCACACGGACAACAAGAGAAAGCCAAGGTCCGAGCTGAGAGGCCACCTGTTGTGGGGAGACGGAGCATCAGGCACTGGATGTGAAGTGCCCTTTGCCATGGTCTCCACCTTCTCAAGCTATTTTAGTTGAGATCACTTTGGACTCCCAGTGGGGTCAGTTCATTTTCCTCTGACCTTGTTTGGATCTTAAAGCCCCATAAATTGGGGTCCTCTCTAGGCATGTGAAGGGTAACCCAGCTCCAGCAGCACATTGAGAAATAGCTTGGCTGGCTGGAGCCTTGAACTTTGTGTCACATTGTGAAAAATGCTCTTGGACAATGAACAGCCTCCCTCCCCTCCCTCCGCAAGCTCCTGTGTTAGCTCTTTTGCAATAACGCCTACTGTCGGCCGCAAGAGTGTCTAAGCAGGTGCTCTCCACCCACAATTTGGAGCCACTCAGGGCATTTATGGGGAATGGAACAGAAGGTTTGGTCCTCATAGCCAGGGGGCAAGAAAATCGAAATGCAGGGAGGGTCAGAGGTGCACTGAGGGAGAGCAAGGGCCAGGTTGGAGTGAAGGTAGGAGGTGGGAGTGGTAAACTGGGGACACCGGCCTGAGGCCAAGCCTGGGGGCAGAAGGGGCTTCTGGAGACTGAGAGAGAAAATGAGGTGAGTGAGGAGGCATTTCCAGGGCTTACACCTGGAGAACAGCCCAAGAGCCTGGTGTCCTTTGGGATGGACAGAGAGGGGGTGAAGGGCCCAGCCAACAAGTCCTGGGTAACTTAGAAGACGAGGCAGAGGTTCCGGTTAAGCCCAACTCTGGACCAACAGTTGCCTCCAAACCTGCCCAGATCTCATCTCCAGAAGAATGGGTGTGAGAGTCCTTGGTCACTCACCTCCAGCCCCACAGGAGAATGCAGGACAGACTGTCCTCATTTCCCCAGGGGAGGGGCCAGGGCATGGTGATGGCACACGGTGTCATCCTCCTACACAAAGACTGAGGCAGAAAGATTGTTCGAGGCTAGTCTGAGCATCACAGAGAGAACCTTACTCAGAAAGGAATAAGGGGAAGAAGAAGAAAGGAGTTCCCAGGTAGTCTCAGGTATGTCTCTAGTGCATAAGGAACTTCAGGAATCTGCCTAAGACTTCTTGCTCTGGTCTTCATTCCATGCTCTGGTCAGCACTGACCACTGAGATGAACTGACCTTCTGTTACATTTCTAGAAGGAGCCATGCTTGTGCAGGAAGGG
The DNA here is from genome assembly GCF_021218885.2 of Marmota monax. Taxonomy (NCBI): domain Eukaryota; kingdom Metazoa; phylum Chordata; class Mammalia; order Rodentia; family Sciuridae; genus Marmota; species Marmota monax. The sequence goes on along the minus strand of NW_026692881.1, from coordinate 34,168,513 downwards.
CCCTCCCAGCAGGAGAGCAGTGGCTGGGAGTACCTTGGTCCCATAGTGGGCAGGCCCACCAAAGTTTAGCCATCAGCCTTGACAATGATGGTGTCTCGATGGACTCATCAGGGTCAGGGGTCTTGGTCCAGGCAGAATTTATCTGACAAATTTAAAGACATTTAAACAGAGCAGTGCTTTGGATATGGTTGTTGTTGTTGGTGGTGGTAGTAAACTTGAGTGTCCCCCAAAGACCACTGTAATTGAAAGCTTGGTTTACAGAGAGGTGTTATTGGGAGGTCAGGTCTAGTGAGAGGTCTTTAGGTTATTGAGGGCATCCCCTCAAAAGGGACCCCAGTCTCTCTCTTCTTTCTCTCTCTCTGCTCCAGTTCAAGAACTAACCCTTTTGCTCTTCCATGGGCTGTGGGTATGATGTGCCACCACGTGCTTCCCTAACCAGAAATGATGTTGACCAATGACATTGAACCCCTCTTAATGTGCTAGTTGACCGTCCGTCTTTCTTGTTTGAAGAAAAGCCTATTCAAGACCCTTGCTCATTTTGACTTCTGTTGTCTGTTTGTTGTTGCTTTTTAAGAGTTCTTTGTGTAGTCTAGAAACGAGACTTAGCAGATGTGTGACTTTCAAATATTTTCCCCTGTTCTGTGGGTTTTCACTTTTAAGCTAGTGGCTCTTGATAGGAAAGTGTTTAATTTTGGCAAAATCCAATTTATCAATTTTTCTTTTGTTGAGTGTGCTTTCTGTGTCATAGCCGTCAATAAATCCAGCGCCATGAATCCTGTCTCTATGTTCTGTCCTAAGAGTTTTATAGCTGTGGATGTCCTATCTATGTCTAGCAGGAACTGTCACAGACGTGTGGCTACAGGGGACCAATGAGGAATGGCCTGGTGCCTCAGAGCCAGCCAGGCAGGGACGCTGTTGCCATCCCTGGGGCTGGGGCACAGCTGTAGCTGTGCCAGAGGGGCTGGCACCACTGTCCTGTGGCAGAGAGACACCCGATCCATAGTGCCTCCCTGAAGAGGGCACCAGGAACTCTGTTTTCTGATCTTTGCTGGTGTCCACCCCCGACCATTGGCTGAATCCTGGCAGCAGGAAGAGGGCGAGAGGACTGGTCAGTCTCTTGGTGCTGAACAGGGGGATAAAGAGGAGAGAGTGGATCTGGAGGTGTGGCCAGCAGAAAACCCCAAAATGTGTAAGTCCTAACACTGAGGACCTATTAATGTGCTCCCTTATGGCAAAAGGGACTTGGTAGATGGGTTTTCTCAGATCTTGAAAAGGGGAAATTGTCCTGTATCACCCAGGAGGACCCAGTACACCCAGAAGAGTCCTTGTGAAAGGGTCATTGTGAGAGAGTGAAAGATCTCAAGATACCTACCTACAGGTCTTGAAGATGGACAAAGAGACCACATAGGAAAGAATGTAGGGACCTCGAGGAGCTGGAAAGACAAGGAAGTAGGTTCCCCCTGAAGCCTCCAGAAGGAGCGAGGCCCTGATGACACCCTGATTTTGGCTTAGTGAGACCCATTTTGGGCTTATGGCCTCTAGAAATGCAAGATCATGAATTTATTTTGTTTATACCACTAGGTCATGGTCATTTGTCATAGCAGCGGTAGGGAAATCACACAGGAGGGGCTGGAGGGTTCCTCTGCCTTGGACCTGGGATTACCATGGGAAGGAACTCTAGGTCACCATGTTACTGTCTCTGGGGAGACCAAACCTCATGAGTCCCAGTCCCTGGTTCGTTTCTCGAGAGGGAGAGAAACTGCCATAACTGCCTTTGGTGATGGAATGTCACAGGTTGGATCAAAAAGGCGAATCCCTCTGAGTGACAGAGAAATCGCGAATTTCTTTTAGAAACTGTGTCAGAAAATACCAGAAGCTGGTAGAAAATTCTATGCAAGGGGTTTGGCTCTGGTTGAGCCTGGAGTTAATTTAATTCAGACAAATCAGCAGTGAGGGAGCAAAAGTCGGATGAGAATAGGAGAGAACGGACGAGCTGGGATCCACGAGGGCGCACTGGGAGCCACGCGGGTCTCCCAGCTTTGACAGCATGGGTGATCGGCTGAAGACCCTGTGCCCTTTGCCACACACCTGCACAAGTACCTGGCCCAGGATCTGGGGATGCAGAAGAAGGAGATTCAGTGGGAAGTCAGAGAGCAGCAGGTGCACCTCCCGCCTCCAGCCAGTGAAGTTGACAGCAGAGCAGGATCAGAGGTGCCCTGTGCCCCAGCCCAGCCTGCACAGCATAAAGTGGCTACCGAGTCACTCAGGTCCTCGGATCGCTCAGTGGCCATCCTAACCTAGAACCATACAGGAATGATGGTTTCAGCCTATCTGGGTTGAAATCAATGGTGGAGGCTGATCTCTGTTAAGGGACTGGTCTGTGTCAGGGACTGGACTCCAGCTTCACTGCCTTCTCTAATCTAATCACATGGCCAGTTACCTCCATTTTATCAGCAAAGAAACTGAAGCTCAGAGGGGTCAAATGCTTTCCTAAACCAGGCGGCTACTCCAAAGAACACACAAACAGCCTGTGAGTGCAGGAGATTCTCAGCACCATTATTCATTAGGGAAATGCCTATCAAACTCACATGAAAGACCTCTTCATATCACTAGGATGTTATGATAGAAAAGACAGAAAGTAACAGTGTTGTCAAGGATGTAGAGAAATTACGACCTTCGTGCACTGCTGGTGGGAAGGTGAAATGGTGCAGATTACTTTGGAAAACAACCTGGTAGTTCCTCAAAATGTTATGCATAGAGTTGCCATATGACCTAGCAATCCACACACAGGAATATATATGCTCAGGGGAAATGAAAGCAAGCATCCATGCACGAATGTTCACAGCAACCTTATTAGATTAGAAATGACCCAAGTGCCCATCAACATGGATAAATAAAAGGTGATCTCTTTATAATGGAATATTACTCAGCCATAAAAAGAAATGAAGTACCACACATGGTACAACATGGATGAACCTTGAAAACATTCTGTTAAGTGAAAGAAGCCAGACATAAAAAGCCACATATCATATGATTCCATTGACATGAAATGTCTAGAACAGGCAACTCCATAGAAACAGAAAGAAGATCAGCAGTTGCTTAGAGCTGGGGATGGGAGGAAAGGGCCAATGTGGAATGATACTAGTGGATACAGAGTTTCTTTGGGGGGTGGTCACAATGTTCACCAATTCACACTGATGGATTATAGTGACGGTCACACACCTATGTGAATGAACTGGAAACCTCTGACTTGCACGGGTTCACAGTCTCGTACTTCAGTGAAGCTGCTTTAAATATTGTGCTACATATAGAGAGCAAAGCACAGGATCCAGCAAGGGTTTTTCCGACTGCAAAGCCATGCTGCCCCTCCGTGACCTTCAATGTCCCTGGGCAGAAGACGTGCCCAGGGAGCTTGTTAAACATATGGATTCTCTTCCCGGAGTCCCTTCGGCAGAGGTGGCTGGGGATCGGGAATCTATGTGCTTAACGAGCTCCCCCAGCGAATCGCACACAGGTGGTCGGAGACACCCTGGAAAACCCTGCCCCACTCTGCATAGGGGTTCTGCATCTCGGAGCCAAAAATGGCATCTGGGGAGTCAATGAAATTAGAGAAATGAGAGATTTAGGGAGCCCGTATTTGGGGGTTTTGTTTGTTTGTTTGTTTTATAGACAGCATTGATTTCTTTTTTCCTCACTTGGAGAATGGGTAGAGGGAAAGAAGGGAAGGATTTAAGATCAAGATGGAGGAAGTCAGATGCTGGGAGGGGTGCTGGCGGGAGCTGTGGTGCAGGACTGGGCAAGAGGAGAGGGAGGGCGCACTGAGGAGGGAGAAAGGCAAGGGTCTGTGGAAACCACTGGAAAGAGGAGAGCGCTCACCCTCCCACACTAGCCCGGCTTCCTGGGTGCTTTGCTTCATCTTCAAGTGTGATCCTCGAGAGAAAGAACTGCAGTGAACTGGAGGTGACATCAGTTCTCTGGGGCTTCTTTTTTGAAGAACTAATTTGAACGAGTGAGGAATGCACCCAGCAGTGGAGGTTAAATTTCAATCTTTTCCGTGCGGGTCCATCTTTGTTCCCTTTACCTTCTCCTTGAAGTGGAAATGATTGATGCTTAAGCAACTCCAGCCATTGAGTAATGTTTATTCAGACTGCAGAAGAACCAGAGAGGGCTTAAGAATAAGGTGGGAGTTTTCCCTTTGAATGGCACGGGTCAAGCCTTTGAAAGTCAAGTGTATTCCCAATTGCGCGGTACAATAAAGATGGAGGGGCCGGCAGGTGAAAGGTCTCCCGCAGATGATCAATGCACAGCGGTTAAGTGCAGCTCAAACACTCTCGCGAAGCCACCTGAGCTGAAGCCCCTGGTTACAAATATTGACTGAGCCCTGGATTGTTTTAAGAAATATCTTACATCTCGTGTGAGCCTTTCAACCCGGGAACTGGAGAGCTTGGTAAATAAGCTTCTAAAGCAGGAAAGAAGTGAGTCACCTTCTCATATTCCAAACTCTAGATATGCCAGCTGCCCCCTCAGAGGTAAGTGGGGACTGGTGATGATGGTGGTGGTCCCTGGAGGGCCCCAGGCTGCTATCCACCCACCGTCCTGAATGTGTGGGCTTTTCCCCATCGGTCAGCTCAGGGCCCATGGAACGGTGGCTGCCAGGACTCAGACCGACCCAAACACACCCAAAGATTTGGCGTGGCACATACCTTTTGATCTAAAACCACCCAAGCAAAACCAGGCAAGAGTAACTACTTCTTTCTCTCTGTTTTGCTAGGATACTCTAGAAATTGAATGGGTGACCTTTGAACTATAGACTAAACAGGAGGCCAGGGACCTACCCCCTCCTGGGAAGCCAGGGAGTGTTAGGAGCTCTGGGGGGTCTTGGGTAATGGACCATCAACAGGCATTTGTGGGTCACTGTAAGAAAAATCAAAACAAAAACAGCCTTCTGCTCCTCTGATGGGGTAAGGTAGGGAACAATAGTCAGAGCCAAGAGTCTTCCTGAATGCTTCACTCCCTGGTCCTTGACCCTGAGCTGCAAGGAAAAGGTGGCATTCTGTACTGAGAGGACCATCCACCCTGCTGCCAGACATGCCCACCAGACTGGGTCCAGCTGCAGGTCAGGCCCAGCATGAAAGACAAGCAGGATGGGGGACATTGTCCCACATTTCCAAATGGGGATTTCAGCACAGGTTTCTCTAGACGGAGCTGAGGGTCTGGGAAGGACGGGGACACCGGAGTTGGCCGGTGCTCCTGGCTGCTTTAGAGTGTGGACTATGGACTCCAGAGCACTTCCACCTCTTTGTGCATTTATATTTTTATTCCCCACCTCTCTTCATCCTCCCTCCACCCCTTTCAGATTTTTTACTAAAATCATCTTTGAAAAGTCCCAACCATTTCTGTGGAGTTAAGCAATAAGAGAATTTCCCCCTTCCTTAAGTGTGTGGCATCTTCAGAAAGGAAGAGAGATTTATCAGGAGACCAAAGCCAGAGAAGACTGCGAGGGCTGAGAACAGGGGCAGCTGGGGCAGTGCCCCTCCAGAGCTGCCTGCCCCTGCCTGCTCATGCTGCAGCCCTGGGAGGTGCAGAATTAAAATACTGTTCACACGCTCTGCAAGCCAAACTTTTCAAGTGTACAATTCAAAGTTCAATGGTTTTTCGTATATTTTTAAAAGTTGTGCAGCCATCACCACTATCTCACCTCCAAACATTCTCATCACCCCAGAAAGGAAGCGCCTGCCCATTGGTGATCACTCCCCGGCCCCTCCATCCTCTCCAGCCTCCCAGGAGATTAGACAACCACTGATCACTGCCCGTCTCTCTGGACTGGTCTATTTGGCTACTTATTGCAAGTGGAATCGCCCAGACTGTTTGTGACTGTCCTCCTCCATGTGGCCTAAGAGTCCCAAGGTCATCCCAGGGCACCTTGTTATGTTCACTGCTGTGCGTGGCTGAGTAACATTCCAACAGTTCTGGTCACTCATCGGTCTGTTGATAGCACAGTGTGGTTTCCACTCTGGGGCAGTCATGGGTAATACTGCTGTTCACATCTGGATCCAGCTCTATGTGATTTTCCCTTCCTCAGAGCACCCATGTTTAGAGCATGAGATGCCGAGAGAACACCCCGCAGGGTTTACTCTGGTCAGAAGGAAGAGAGAAGGGGAGGAACACAGAGATTTATTGAGCTCTTACTGTGAGCTAGGTGACATACCCCAACACTGGGCAGTGAACTTTCCATTTACAGATAAGAAAACTTTGTCAATAAAAAGAGGTCAACAGATTTCCCCAGAACACATCACAGTTGAATTCAAAATTGGGGGCAATTCCCTTGCACCCGGCATCCATATGCAGTTCATAATGGCTAGGGGACAAAGGTCGGGTGTCAAATGATAGACGAGTTTGTCAGTCAGCTTTCTGTCACTGTGACAAATCCAGAGGTAACAACTTATTAGAAAGAAGGGTTCATGTTGGCTCATGGTTCCAGAGGTTTCAGTCCCTGGTCACCTGGCTCTGCTGCCCCTGGGCCTGTGGTGGCATAGCCCGTCATGGAGGCAGTGCAGCCACTCATCTTCTGGTGGCTGGAAAGCAAAGAAAGACAGGAAAGGGCTGGGGTCCCAAAGGCCCCTTCTAGGGCACAACGGCCTAGCTTCCTTCCACAGGCCCCATCTTGTCACCAGGCCCCATCTCATCAAGGCCCCACCATCTCCCAATAGCACCCGGGCTGGGGACCAAGATTTCAATCCATGGCCTTCGGGGGCCTCAGATGTGCCCACATCACCGAGCTCTTCAGAATCACTCATCACAAAGTTGGAGGAATCCTTTACCTACAAGTACAGAAGGTCAAGGTCAAAAGATGTTATGTGACTTTCCCAAGATCACACTCCTTGCAGGGGGCAGGACAAGGCCCGGACGGACCCTCAGTCTCCCTTTCGGAGGAAGAGAAGCTGAATGCGCCCTGAGATGTCCGGCAAGGACTTCTGCATTGGTCAGAATTTGCAGCATGCAACCCACGCCCCACGAGGCACTGGTGAGGAAAGGCAGGTGTGTTTTCTGCCCTCCAGGAGTGGACATCTAAGGGGGAAAGGCCAAAGTTAATAACTGAGAACCTAAATGAAGACAGAATTCTTCAAATGTCAAAGGGGCAGAATGGGTTGATCATTCAGGAGTGTGGGGCACAGGACCTGGTCAAGGAGATAAGAGAAGTCCTGGGTCACGGCCATCAGCCCAGAGGGAGGCCTGGCTTCCTGCGCCCACTGTGAGGCACGCCTGGTCTGAGGTAAAGCCATGTGAGTAGCCAGTGCTGGTGAAGCTGTCCCACACCAGCGTGCAGGAACAACACCCCTCAGGAGGGCAGGAGTCACCGGGGCTTTATGGAGGGGAGAGGGAGTGATCTGCAGCTGGGAGGTGGAGACAGTCCATGACCCCAGGTGGGGGCTCCTGGGTACAGTGGCCACAGCAAGTGGAGGATTATGAGAATAGACCTTCACCTTTCTCATCCAGGAGATGCCTGTCTCTGGCTAGCCGTCCAGTGGCCCTCTCATCTGCAGTGCGGTCAGGGTGTGGGAGATGGAGTAAATCCTCCCCCTCCCACCCCCAGCAAAATGTCTTTATGACCATTTTGAGACCGGGCAGATGTGACTAAGTTAAGGATCTACATTAAGATCCTTAACGGGAAGATTCTCCTGGTGGGCAGGATGTAATCACAGTATCCTCAGAAGAGGACACAGGAGGGTCAGTGTCAGAGAAAGAGCTGTGAGATGGATGCAGAGGTCAGGGTGACTGGAGGAAAGGACCTCTAGCCAAGGAATATAGGAGCCTCTAGGAGCTGGAAGACAAGGAAACAGGTCCCGCCCCAGCACCTCCAAGGGACACAGCCCTGGTGGCATCTTGACTTCAAGATTCTGACCTCCAGAACTGAAGATGTTAAGTGTGTGCCTTCTCAAGCCGTGACACTTGCAGTACTTTGTTACATCAGCAATAGAAAATGAGCACAGAGGGTTTAATGAGGTCCCAGCTGTGCACGTTCTTTGTAGGAGAGCCTCTGGGGGAAACTGGAAGTGTCCACGCTGCTCAAGAGCAAGCCCAGATGGGGCTGCTGCTGACCTACCACACATCCCTATGCGAAGATGACCCTCCTGCCCCCACCGAGGCCTGAAGATAGCACGGGGGAAGAATTGGGAAGGTGGGCAGACACGAGGGGCCCATTCCCCTTTCCTCCACCTCTAGCCTCTGGCCTCGGCTGGTGACTCTCCACACTGGCATCAGTTAGAATCACCTGGAGCACCATGAACATCTCCCAGTGACCAGCCCCACCCCCCAGAGCCCAGGTGGGCTTGGTCTGTGGTGTGGCCTGGGCGTCACTATTTTTAAACAGTCTCCCAGGTGCATCCAGTGTGCAGCCAGAGTAGGGCGCAACTGGCCAAGAGGGCCACGGTGCTGGCACAGGGGAGCATGGCTCCTCGCTGACAGCTCCGCTGGTGTCTGGTTTCTCCCAGCCCCTGCAGCCTGGCGTCAGCCTTGCCCGCGGAGCCAGCCCCTCCCAGACAGGCAGGCTCAACCATCAATTTTAATTCAAAACTTCTCCTTTTTACGATTTTCCATTGCTCAAGGCCCTGAATGTGCTGAGAATCTTTCTCACGCGGTGACGGGTGGCTCAGCCAAGGTGGAGAGCTTTTCTGCACGTCCCTCTTCCAGGTACATCGGATTTCAGCAGAGGCGGCTCCTGCTCCTCCCCACGCGCTCGCCCTGGGCAGCTGCTATTCTTTGCCTCTGTGGATACAGTTCTATCCAAGCGCAAGGCCAGGGACTTTGCTGAACTCTTTGTGTGGCAGCTCCTTCTCTGGGGCCAAATGGAAAGAAAATCCAGATAATCGTGGATAATGTAGTCGCTGACAGGCCCCGGGCGCACGGCTACACCTGTGCAGGAGCTTGTCACGGCAGGAGTCCCTGCTGCGCAGCCACCTGAGCTCACCTGCATTCCTAGGTGGTTTCGTTTCTTGACTGTGTGCCTGATGTCCCTGAAATATCCAGAAATCTCAGCTGAAGGCAACTTGGAACTGGAAACAATTCCTGGTTTTGCTACCTGCCCCCTCCTCCGTGGCCTGAGCCTCAGGTAGAATCGCCCCAGTCAGTGGCCCCCAGTCCGGGAAACCTCAGAACGGCACTCAGGGCCCTGGTACGCTGGAGAAATCTGATCCATTGGGCCTGAGCAGCTCCTGGGTCATGAGGAGGCTGCTGGGCCCTGGACTTCACTTCGAATAACGAGTCCTGAGGTTTCAACTGGCCCCAGATCTAGGTCCAAAGCTGGTGGGGGCCTTCATGAAGACACCCTTGGTTTATAGACAGAAGCTAGAGAGATGCCAGGTGTACCCGAGGGCAGTACCAGGGCATCTCCCGTCAGGGGCCTTACTGACCCCTAGGGATGATGTTGCTAAAAAGCAGCTGGTGGAGAGGCCTCCTTTCCCTCCATTCAGTTTTACACTCTGAGCTAGAAGCCCACACTGACCATTTGCCAGATCCTTGGTAGCTCCCGTAGCCTAGGGGATACCGGCCAGCTGCTGAGGGCAGAGGCTGGGCCTCTCTTAGATCTCAGTCTCTCCCAGACCCCAGGCCAGGCCTCCTCTCCCAAGCCAGGACCTAGGAACACCCCTGCCACTTCAGAAACTCAGCCCAGCCGTCACCTCCTCTGTGGTCCCACTGCCTTCAGCTAGAATTAATGGACCGCCCCCCCCAGCCTCTGCACACTGCCCTTTCTCTCCTCTGGCGCTTTCCTGGTTTTATGATAATCATCTCCCCTGCTGGCCTCTCAACACCTCAAAAATAGCACCTGCCTGGCACGTGGCATTGGGTCAATGCTTATTTAAAATATAAATGCAGCAAGTGTTGGGCCATCTGGCCTCACGCTGTGCATGGACTGGATGCAATCCTTCTCTGACAATAGAACAATAACACAAGGGCTTCAGAGCTGCAGGGAGCACAGAGGGCACTTCTCAGTGAAGGGAAAGCAAGACAGAGCGTTATCACCCTGAGACAGGAGGGGACCAGCAGAGTTCTCTCTCATCCCCCTCAGTCCTCTAACCAAAGAATAAAGTGTGGGCTGCACTGACCACCGTGGCCTATGTCACCTTCTTGCCAGGTTCTGGCTGAACACTTGGCAGGTGGGGGGAATGTCAGGATGTGAGCCCTGAGGACCTCTCGGGCAAGTGAGCTTATCCCCACAAAGCCAAGGGGCAGGCTCTGGGGCAGGCATCCCTGACCGCCACAGGTCTGTGGGAGGCCTCAGAGCTCTTGGGAATCTGTATTTCTTCCTCTCTTGGTGTGTTTCCCTGTGTGGGACAGGCCCATGTGACATGCTCCTTAGGCCTTGGGCACTTATTCTTGGGGAACCTGCTCCCTAGTCCATCAGCTAGACTAAAGTTCATCCCAGGGAGCCCTGGAACATGCTTTCATAGAGCCATCAAAGCAGAGTGAGGGTTGGCCTGTAGACAGAAGACTGTTTTGGAGATGTTCACCCATCTCTAAGGATAAGGGTGTGGCCTGTGCCCTCTGTAGAGTCTGGGCTCCTAGGTACACCTGTGCAGCCCTGTCTGGCTGCAGAGGGAGGCGGGGTCAGGAGCAGGGAGGCGGGGTCAGGAGCAGGGGGGCGGGGTCAGGAGCAGGGAGGCGGGGTCAGGAGCAGGGGGTGCCTTGGCTTTTCTTCTTACACAGGCTCCAGTGCCCAGCTGATGGCCTCTTTTCTGCCTTCAGGATTCTTCCTCCAACCTCTCGCCTCTCCAGGAGAGAGAGGCGTGAGTTCACTTTGGGGTGGAGTATCTCACCTCAAGCCAGAAACTGACAGCCCAGGTCTAAAGGCACCGGAAGTCATGTGGACCCAGAAATCAATTTAAGGGCCTGCACTTCTTCTGGAGAGGCCCCTCCAGGTGCAATTGTACAGTTTTGTCTTTTTGCTGTGGCACAAGCCCAAAGCTCTTTCTAGGGACACCAGCTTGTGTGCTGCTCAAGGGGACTCCTGCCCAGGGGCCATCCCAGCCCCTATCTCTCAAGACATCCCTCCCCTTTGCTGAAACTGGCAGTGTGGGGGACAGGTCCCTCTAGCCCCCGTGCCTTCTCCATGCCTGGCCCCCGTCCTGACAGATGCCCCTGGTAACAACACCAGCAGCCGGAGCCTCCTGACCTGGGCTGGCCCAGCAGGTGCAGGCTCCTGCAGCTGCTGCCCCTCCACATTCCTCCCCGACCTCACCTCTGGTCTGGCCCAGACAGCAGCTCCCCAGCCAGCCCTGGCTGCACAAGCAGAGACAGGGAGAGGTTCTGCTGGGCTCTGCCTGTCCTCGGCTGACAGGTACCTAGGTGCGGTGTCAGGAGGGGCCAAGCCCAGCATGTTGACAAGCCCAGCGGCTCCTGCTCTGGATCCTTTTGCAGCCAAGACTCTCTTCCGAGGCCAGCCACAGACACAGTGCAGGGAGGGCACTAATTAAGCTGTAGGCCCTCCCAGAGCCCCAGCTCATGTGTAATCATGCTCTCTGGACTCAGAGCTGTCTTGGGTGCTCTGGGAGAGCTGGGAGGGAAAAGGGGAGCTGCTGATTGAGAAGCTGATGGGGGCTTTTAGAATGGATTTCCGTGAAACTGACATTTACACCATTCTTGCAAGATCTAGCTCCCAGAAGAGAACCACAAGCCATGCCTGGTTCTGCAACATGATCCCAGAAGCTCCAATCGGCTGGCCCCAGGGGGACTGACTTGTTCTCTCTAGGTCCAGGGCCCCCTGCCTGGTGTGATTTGGAAAGGTCCCTTCCTCTGGCCTGCAGAACTGCCTCTGCTGCGAAGCTCACCCACCTAAAGTCAAGGAGAGCTTCGGTGTTCTCTCTGCTTTGGCATTGAATTCCGAGCCCTGGGCTTCACTGTGGGAGACCTCAGTGGGAAGGACCATGTTCCAAGATCTAAGTTGGGGCCAAATCTTTTTGTCCCCAACTTGTGTTTTATAAATCGACGAATTAAAACATGGCCTTATTTTGATACCTAGTTTTTTCCAAAGAGGGCCAGAAAGCATCAGTGGCTCAGGAAGTCACATGGGCAGATGTGGCACAGTGAGTCCTGCGTCCAAGTCCTCAGGTCTCAAACACAGCAATTGCTGACGTTTTTTGAATTGTAGAGTAGAAGAAGAAGAAAGTGGGAAAGCTGGGGACCTGCCCAGCACCATCCCACAGCAGCTGGGGCTGGGACACATTGCCGTGCAGAAAGGGACGGAGCTGGAACCCGGCTCCCATTGCCACCTTGGACACGTGTTGATTTGTGGACTGTTGGGAAAAGGCAGGTTGGGCATCAATGCTCCGGGAGCACGTTCCAAGTAGAAACCCTCAAGCTGATGAGCTCACAGCTGAGGAGCCCACCGCTGCATGGGCCCTGCTGACACCTGACGAGTCTGGGCCAGAGCTCAGTCTCTCCCAGAAGCCCCACTCCTGCTCCCCGTTGCCCTGACTTTGAGGAAACCCAGATACCATGAGGCTCAACCCAGTTAGGCAGGGGCTATTTCTTTTAAAAACAGAGGAGGCAGACAAATTCCTGCCTGAATCTGTTAGCCTGGTCCCTGTGGCCAAGCCCCAGGAATTCCGTCCTGGCTGGAAACCCTCAGGCCTCAGCACTTTTCTGAGCACCGGGAATTTGGGCCAGAGACTCCACCTCGGATTCCCGTTCCCAGAATGTCAGCAAGACGTGTCACAGGGAGCTGGCCCTCCAAGGCCTTCCAGATCTGTGGGAGGAGGCTAGGGGATCTTGGTCTCTATATTTATGATAAATTGTGAAATATAAGCAACTATTGTTTGTTAGATTTTAAATAGAAATTCAAGAGTTAAGGAACTTACCCAGTGCCTGGTAGAGAGTAAGTAACCCCTAAATTCTTGTTATAAGAACAATACTTTTCTAGTTAAAAAGGTAGCTCTGCCATTGTGAACACATTTAGAAAGCACCCCCCCCCAAAAAAAAAACACAAAGAGCAAAACTAAATTTATCTGTCATTTTAATTCTTAGACATGGTAACTTATTGATGTATAATCCTTCCAGATTTTTTGTACCCATAAACAAAGTATATTTAGATCATAAGCTGAGTTTGTAGCATAACTCATAAATGAAATATATTTATTCATAAAAATAGAACTGTGTGGGTATCATTTGTAGAGTTGGCCCTCGGTACCCACTGAGGATTGGATCTAGGACCTCCCACAGACACCAAAATCCGAGAATGCTTAAGTCCCTATATAAAACAGCGTAGCATTTGTATATAACCTGTTCATATCCTCCTCTATACTACAAATTATCTTTAGGATACTTATAAAAATGAATGCAATATAAATGCTGGGTAAATCATTGTTACATAATGTATTGTTCAGGAAATGATGACAAGAAATTGAAATCTGTGTGTAGCCAATACCTAGGCAATTTTTTTTTCAAATATTTTTGAATTGCAGCTAGTTGAATCCACAGATGCAGAAGCCATGGACGTAGAAGGCAGACTGTATTCTCACTTTACAACATTTTATAAACTTCATATTAATAAACATTCATCAATTCATTCTTTTTTCATGTTTGCATAGTATTCCACTGTCATAAATAGTTTTTCAAACAGCCTCCTTGGGCATAATTATTCACTCATCTGCCTGATGATTCTCTCTGGATAAGTCTCAGAAGTAGAATGATTCTGGTGTGTGTGACGTAGCTTCTCTTCAGAATGCAGATACCTGTTTTCATCCTGAGCTCTTTGCTGATACCGACAGCGCATATACAGTTGATCCCGTCATGGATTCTGGGTTTGTGAATTCATCTCCTTGGTGAAATTCATTTGTAACATCAAATTTGAATTTGGCAGTCTGTCTGGCAAGCATGGAGCAGGGAAAGTTCTGCGCTGCCTCAGGAGCCAGCGAGGCTGAGCAAGGTGGCGCCGTGCCTTCTGTGACCTTGGTCACTCTGCTGACAGGGGTCTTTTCTGGGCTGTTTAGGGCCACCCTTTTTGCGTTTGGGTGCTTTTTATCGCCTATTTCACTGTTGAAAACGGCCACCAAGCACAGCGCTGACATGCCTTCCAGTGTTCCCGGGTCAGGAGGGCTGTGATGTGCCTCCTGGACAAAGTGTGTGAGTCAGACAGGCCTCCTCCAGGCCACCAGCTCAATGCCCAAGAATCGGCAATGCGTGTCCATTCAGGGGTCTCTAACAGAAAGGCGCGTGCTCCTGGGTTCAGCCCTGATCTGTTGACAGGCACGTGGCAGCCAGAGGCTCATGGAGTTTCCCTAGAGCGGGGTCCAGGGTTCCCTAATTCTGGATCTACCTAGACCTGATAGATCGCAACTGCCAGAAATGCCCGAGGTTGACGGCTGTGTCTGAGGCCTGGGTCTCCGCCTGCCTCCAGACGTCTTGCCTACGCCTTACCAACCTCCCTTTCCTTTCCAAAAACCTCTCCAGAAAGTGATCTGTGGTAAATATGTTGCCCATTTTTAAATTTCAAACTTTCAATGCTCCCCTCACCCTGCTCATAAGAAGCATTCGGTTAAGACAGTGCATCCCAAAGTCAGAGGCTGTGCTCCATGTCACTCCAGCCCAGCATGCTGAGTGTCCCTTCTTCCTGCTGAGCGAGCCCTGCTTTTGCCTGGGATCCTCACTTGCTGGTTCTCAGAGGCACCAGCACCAGCCCACATGTCCCTCCAGGTGGCACCCTTGACCTTTGCTGCCCGCTGAGTCGGAAGGCCATTGATGGCACTGAGGGAAAGTGGTGGCCTGGTGCCTGCCGCAGTCTGGCTGGGCACAAATCACGAGCCACTGAAGCAGAAACAAACTTTATTTTTGAACTGCAGGAAAACACTTCACACAGCTCCCGGGGAATCCTCCCAAACGCCACGAGGCTCATCCAGGAACCCCCATCCGGAAATATCTCTCCCGGAAATCCCTCCTCCTGCACTTCCCCAACCAATGGGAACTCTCGGGGAATCCCCGGAAATCCCCACGGAGAACTCCAAATAGTGCGAGAACTCAAAAGTTGCGGCAGAGGCGGATAGTAATGCCTCGCCTGTCAATCAATACTGTTGGCAAAATGCCAGGGGCCATACAGACTCGGCCGTGGCTCTCAGCAGGTGCCCATAATCGTATTTCCTAATCTAGATAGTAGGAAACAAGGTTGGCATCTGATGATAAATGTGTTTATGTGGCAGAAGAAAAATACTTGCAGAAGAAAAAATATTTTGTGACATGAAAATCACACAAAGTTCGGATTTCAGGGTTCCTAGGTGCCCAGAATGCCCACCTGTCTCTGTCTGATGGAGGGACACTAAGTCTGGTAGAGACCAGGCACATCTGAGGCAGGTCCTCTGTAGCCCTTGACAAGAAGTTTGCCAGCCTTCACCTGGTTAGGAAAGGCCACTCGGTCACAAAACTTTGTGGTGCACGTCATGCGTGAGGCTGTTTTGGGTTACAGCAGAAGCTCTCCCAGTCTTTGGTCTCCAAGACCTTTATAATCCTGAAAATCACTGAGGGCCCCCAAGAGCTTGTGTGGAGTTCAAGTCATATCTGTTGCTATTTGTCATATCAGAAATTAAACTATGAGTGTGTAAAATATTTATTTAGTAGTTAGTTGAAAATAACATAATGAACCCATTACATGATAATAAGGAATGCATTTTTGTAAAAAAAAAAACAAAACTATTTTTTAAAATCCATAGCAGCTGAGAAGACCGAAATTGACTGATATTTTTTCAACCCTCTTTACAGTCTGTGGTGGATTCTCTGATGGCTCTCATGTTCACTCTGCTGACACCCTGCCCAGGCTGCACGCGGCCTCCCGGGAAATCCACCATGTACCCATGAGACCATGAGAGTACCCTGAGCTAGGGGATGAGGAGCTACTGTGACATGCCACCTGTGGTCCTGGGAAGGACCAAGTAGTCTCCTCCCATACCTGCTTTTGTTAAAAGCAGAAGGGCAGCCTGGATACTCAACCTGAGCCCCAGAGGAAGCCCAGACTGCTCTGAGCGCACAGCCAGGTCTGTGATGAGCTTGCGGTACCCCCAGCTCCATCGGTCGGGCAGGTAAGAGCACCAGCCCACAATCACTGACCATCACTAAGCACCCAGCACCATTTCAAGCACCTGGAACACAGAGTGCTAACTGCATACCCTGGTGTCTGCCTTCCTCCTCTTCTTTAATTATAGAGCCCATGGGCTTATGCTGGTCCCTGGCTTCCTGGGACTGACCCCATGTCTACAACCTCCCTTGCACTTAGGTGCAGCCATGAGACCAAGTTCTAGCCAGAATTGGGGTACAGAAGGAGCCGTTTGCCTTTGCTTTCTCCTCCCCTAACTATTCCAAGGTCATGGACCTGAGGAGGGGTATGGCCCAGATTCCAGCCCAGCCAATTGGAGTTCACAGCCTGCGCTTTACCAGCTGCCTCTCCCTGTGCAATCCTGCCACACACAACTGGCCCTCTCCATTGTGGGGGCTGATTTGCTGGCTTCGTTTACTATTTATAAAAACCTGTTGCTGTTTGATATCAGCTCCCAGGAGAGAGCCACTGAGTGGCCAACTACAAAATGGGACAGATATTAAGCCCTTTTATTCTCAGCTCCTCTGAACTTATAGATGTATAGACACACATGCACACATGCACATGTGCATACACACACACACACATACACACACATACACACACAGATGGTTATGCATTCAACTCACTCAAGATGAGAGGTCAAGTGCCTACCTCGCTTGCCAGAAATTGGCTTTTACTCCATCTCCACACGATCATGGTCCTGACCCTCTGGTATTCGCTGTAATAGAAATCATGTCAAGAATCAACTATTTACAGTGCTTGTGTTGCGTCCAGGGGAAACATCATTCATTGGCCATTGGGAGTCCCATATTTATTTTCCCCAAAGCAAAAATGAGGTGGAATTTCTTGTCCCCAGTGAAGTAGCTTCTCACAGCTGGGCCACCAAGTGGTGCCCTTCTTGGACAGGACACCCAGCCAGCCCTGAGTGAGGACATGGCCAGCACATGCTGCAGACCACGGCACTAGTCAGGCTGGACAGGGGTACCCTGCAATGACCAACTCACCCTCAAAAAATTCAGAGCCTGAACGTGACAGTGGTGTGTGGGTCAGGGTCTGCAGGACGGTCAAGGGAGCTGTGCTCTGTGGCCATTCAGGAGCTGACAGCAGCCCCTGAGTCTTCCAGCTATATACTCTGGAATATCTCACCTCCACCATTAGTGTGGAAGACAAAGAGGGCACTTGGATATCCGCCCCCCAACCTGGAAGTAGAGCACATCACTTCCTCTCATGGCTCTTTGGTCAGACCTCATCATTTGACCTCATCTATCTAAAAGGGACAGAAAATAAGTGGTGGTAGGTAATATATTTGGGGATCAGGAAGTGCTTCTGCCACTGCCGGTCGGCAGAAACTTCTAGACCATGAGAGCTAAAGCAACCTTCCTAGTCCTTGGTGGGGACGAGTGGGAAATTCTAAGCTTCAATTAAGGAGAAAGCACAGATGCCTAAGGACTTCCAGGTGCATCTCTTCCCAATAAAAAAAAAAAAGGCTAAGGTCTTGATAAATGGTTGATGGATGAGGAGCACGGGCCAAGCAGGGCTGGAGAACTGGGAGGCCATCATAATTGATAAGCAGTAGAAATGATCCTATGACTTCATGGCAAGATCAGAGTGAATTGAGCACTCTCACTGGAGCCCTGAGGCCCCACACAAGTACTCTGGCTGCTCCAAAGCAGCCATGTTGTGAGGAAGCCCACATCCCCTGTGGAGAAGCCACATGAACACCAGGAACAAGAGATTTCCCAGCCAGCCCCAGAGGCAGCAGCCCTCCCTTCTCCCAGTTCTAGCCATTGTCTGAACTGCAACTGCACGAGAGACCTAGAACCATCCACGCAAGCCCTTTGCAATTTCCTGTCTCACGGAAACTGTGAGAGATAATAAAATGATACTTGCTTTAAGCATAGCCAGTGGTGTGCTGGTCAATTTTTATTTAATGTAAGGATGTCCAGGAAAAAAATAAAAAGCAACCCTGATTTGTAGTGTTTACCTATTTCTGTGGTATCAATACTCCCACAAAGGCCAATCTCCAGCTACCAACGAGGTGAATAGAATTGGAACGAGAGGCACACCATGGCTCTCACATCCCTGGGGGAGCTCTAGAGCAAACCCTGGAAGAGAACAGTCCAGAGCTAAGGGATCTCCTGATAGGTTCCGGAGCTCCTTCCCAGTTTACAGGATGGGGCCAGAGCCAGCATCTGCTGAGACTGCTGGAGCACACCGTGCCAAGGTTGAGACCGAGGCCCTCTGGCTTCCTGGTGGACACCCAGAGCATGGCACCTCTGTCGACCCTGAGGCCCTAATTTGATAGTATCTTCTTATCACTTCTGACAGGTGGGTATGCAGACAGCTGTGGGCAATTAAGCCATAGCCCCTTGGGGTGTTGAAGACCATCTAGGTCTAGGCTGGGAAGCCTGCCCTGAAGGATCTGGCCAGTGCCCTTCCCCAAGAAGCCTGGGGAGTGTGGGGCCTGCTGTGAGAACGAGGTCCTGTTTCCAAGGAGACAAGACTCACCACCCACCAACTAGGAGAAACATCTATCTGGCCCGCACCAACAGGACCCATAGGAAAGATCAGGAGAATGGCTCTGTCATTTTCCAAATTAATAAATTTTATTATGGGACAAATGAACTCATCAGAAGAGAAAATTAAAATTACATCCAATCCCCACTAAACGCACTGAAAATTTTTGGATATTTTGTTCAGTCTTTTGCAATAGACAGCATAAATCCCTTGTACATCCCACATCTTTCATTAGTATTCCGTTGTCTCATGCCCGCATATCCTTAGATCTTACAAAAAATAACGACTGCATAATATTCTATCATTTGGTATTACTACTGAAGACTAGATGGGTAGACTGTTTCCTGACATTTTAAAGTGACCCCCCAAATGGATAGCCCTGTGTTCTTGTCTTATTGTAGAGCATTTGTAGAAAGGGGAAGACATGATATTGGGATGGGGCATCTTTAAGGCTCTGGGTGAACATTTTTGTTTCCCAGTGTCTGTCTGTGTGAACTCCTACCAGCAATGGGCAAGGGAACATATCTTATAGGAATTTGATGGGCAAAATGAATTTTCATGGTTGATTTGATTTATATTTTTACAATACATTTAAATATTTTTTACATATTTCTTGAACATTTATGTTTTTGTCATTAATCACTTTTGCCTATCTTAACATTGTTATCTCTTTCTTCACTTTGCAGTCAACTTTACATAAACATAAGATTAATTCTTTGTGAAATTTGTCATAAACATCATCTTAGTGTTGCTGATATCTAGACACATGAATATTTCTGTGGTCAAACTCAATAATCGTTTACTTTTAAGTCTGTTTCTAAAGTCCCCCTCTCAGGATCTGAAGTTTACCTGTGTCTTCCACTTTTATGCTACTTTTTGCATATAACAGCTAAATACATGTGGAATTTATTTTGGTATACGGGAAAAGCTAAGGATTAGCTCTAATTTTTTCCACATGGTTGGTCCTAACATCATTTATTGACTAATCTCCTTTTCCTCATGGATCTTTACCATGTACTAATTTTTTATCTATATCATCTCTATTAGGGCCTGTGTTTCAGACATTTGTTATATTGACCCATCTGTTCATGGTTTAATTTGGCATTGAAGTTTTATAATACGTTTTATTTTTCTTCTTTCTCCCCAGTGATATAATACTTTTAACATACTTTCTCAAAATATTCTGGACTGGATCAAGCTACCAAAATTTTCTTAAAAGGAATAATCCAGGCTACTATCGGCATGGTCCGAATATAATTCTTGTTGACCTGAGCAGTGACTTACCAGGTTTACAACTTTCTTCTGGAAACTGTTCTTTAGATACCTGTCCCCTTACTCTCACCCCACTCATACTGGCCTCAATAAATCAATTTGCATTGTCACCCTCTTCTTAGGAAGGGAATTATTTGCTAGTGGCCAGAAATCAGAAAGTTTCAACCAGTCACCTTCATTGCATGGAGGCAGGGGAATTCCCATTAAGGAGACTAGTAGCTGCTCATTAAAGAGCTCTCAGCACTGGTACAAGCCCTACTTGTAACTTCATCACTGAATTACCCTGGGTGTGCTGCTGTACCACCCTGGAACTCTGCCGCACCATCTGCAAAACGAGGCTTCCAGACTGGACACCCTCCCAACTCTACCACAGTACCCCTGGTGGCTGGCAGCCCCTTCCAAATCCTGCAATGAAATCTTCTGGTTCTGCTTTTGTTTCCCTTCAACCAGAATTTGTCAGAACTCTTCAGTGGCACCAGGTTCAGACAGCTCTGTGTTCTCCTGAGCCTTCTTGCTGTGTGAACAGTCCTTTCAAGATACCTGGGATAAAAGTGTCCCCAGTGCATGAAAGCAGATAAAAAGCAACGTCTGTACGGTAGAAGGAAGTTGGGCTTTTCTTCCTTCCCTTCCTCTCATTAGTTTAACTTCTGACCGATTTAAACATTTGTTACACTTTCCCTGGAAAATTAAAAGTTTAATTTGGAAAGCAGTCATGGAGTAAAAAATCTGTACGATGCAAAATATGGTCGCTAATGAGTGGCACTGATTTAACAGGACATAAGGAAGAAAAATAACAAATTTTGGAAGAAAGTAAGCAATTTCACAATGTTTCCACTTGTTTCAAATCCAACTTGCTTCCATTGCTTCAAGGGTTAGCTTGGAAATTTTTCTCATGAAAGCGCAGTAAATGTTCCCGAAGACAGTTTATTTTCTGGGCTTGGAATTAATGGGTAGAAATGACAAATTTCCTAGAACAACTTCTGGGAAATTTGTGTTGATGGTTGCTTCTGAGTTCAAGCTTTCATTCCCCCCTCCAGCAAGAAATATACCAAGTCGTGCAACCACATGGCACAGAGCAGCAAATTCTGGCTTCTTTAATTAAATAGTAATAATCCTTTGAGTCTTTGTGGCTTGCATTGCTTGTGTGTGAATGTGTGCTTCTGTGTGTATTTTTAATACATTTTTAAATAGTTTAAGGAGCCATCACAGAAGAATCTTCTTGCTGCCCATTAAAAATTCTGATTTTACACCATTAATTGGCATTTTCCAAACACTAAGCACCCAATTTGGAGTCTACAAATAAAACACAGGCCCAGATGCTGCGTTCACACTTGCGCTCATTTAGCACTTCATAAGCAGTTCATTAAACTGATAACACTTGGTAACACTGGCTCTCTCCGATTCCCTCAGCCTGCAATTGTCCTCAGGCATCCAGCGAACCCTTCCTAGCTGAGAACTACAGGAATTTACATTCTTGACGTGTGTCTCTTAATTATCGACACCCTGGCCCCTTTGTGGCTCAGAGAGGGCGGGCTGGGCCCTGCATGCCCCAGCGCACAGGGACAGGCGGGAGGCGCGGGCGCTCACTGCGCAGGGGTCCGGCCTTTGGACGCGCACCCGACAGCCCAGGAGCAAGGCTGAGCCTCAAGTTCTCCCAAGCAGCACGGCTGGGTTTCAGCTGAGCCTCTGGGCTCTGCTAAGCAGCTTCGTCCTGGGAAGAGTCGATCTCCCCGTGTTCCAAGGTCTTCTGATGCGTGTTTGCCACCTTGAGTGTCCTTCCAAGAGCCGCATTCTAAGCTGTCCAAGCTCCATTTTAGAAAATGGCTGTCGCCGGCCCGGTATGAGCCCCCTCTCCTAGCATCGACCTCTGCGACCTGGGGTTGTGACATTACTAGAGAGGCAGTGGGAGTCCGGGGGTGCACCTGCCCACCGCAGTCCACGACGGAGAGTACAAAGATGAACTGCATTGGCTCTGCGCGTTGTGCCAGGTCCCGCGCGCGGCCTATGGGTGTCCATTCCGTTCCGCGACGATCCCATGGACTAAGTGTGGGGCCACAACGTCCTAAATTTAGTGCAGGGACTGCGAGGTTCGCCTCACCATAGTCACAGGGCAGAGAAGGACGACCCTCCCAGCGCTGTTTAGTGAGCGCCAGGCCTGGTGCTGAACAGCCGTGGCGCACAGCTGTCCTTCCACCCTGCCAGCCGAGGACCCCTGTTGACCCAAATCTGCAAAAGACAAAACACTGGCAGAAAGACGGGATGCAATTAGAACTCAGGTCCTCTGACTCCAGATGGCGCACATGCGCCCCCCCACCCCCACCCCCCCCCCCGCTAAGGGTGGCTCTGGGGAGGGGCGCGCATGGGGAATTGGAGGGTCTGCAAGCCAGCTCCCGAGGCTTCACCCCAGACCATCGGAAACCTGCTCCCTTATGCCCCCGCTGCCAGGGCCTAGCGGGGTCCCCGGTGGCCGGCGTTCCCACGCCTCGCCCCGGGATGGCTTCCAGCCCCACGGAACTGATGGGTGACCGATGGCTAGCTGATGAGTAACTGGCCGCGGCTGATTAGCCACAGAGGGCTGCGGCGAGGCCCGAGGCGGCCCACGACCGCCCTTTCTAGGCCCGGAGCCCGGCGGCCGCGGAGCCGGGCACCGAACCTGGAATCTAACTTCCAGCCTGTGGTCGGGGCCGGGAGTCAAGTGAGCGACCTGAGGAAGGACGCGCCCCGACTGTGCAGCCGGGCACACGGCGCCATCGTGTGGCCAGAGCGGGCAGGGCAGGCGGGGCTGTGGCTCTTACCTGGGCTAAGACCAGGGCAGCCTGTGATCGCTGGGGGGAAACAAAAGGACCGCTTAGTCCCTTTGGGGACACCCCTTGTCTCTAGCGCAGGACGCTGATGGCTCATGTGACTACAGCAAAGGGCCAGTGGAGTGCTGCTTAGCAGGGACGCTTTTGTCAGGCCTGAATTCTTAGTGGGGGATATTCCCAAGGCTTTTTAGGGCGCCACAGGGCTGTTCCTGAAAAGAGCACAGATGGCAAAGGAGCTTGGGAACCTTCTTCTTAGGAGATGCATGGATTCCCCAAACGCGAGCAAGGTCAAAATGAAGACTGAAGTCTCGATTTGTTCAGTGGCTCACTCAGTCAACAAAGGTGTACTATGTGCTAGGTCTCAAGGTGGGTGCTGATGATAGGAAAGAGGACAACAGAAGTCTTAGGGGTTTTTTTTTGGGGGGGGGGGTGATTCTCTTTGCCAGCCCGGTGAAGCCCCTGGGCCCCTTCTCAGAATGTTTGAAATAAAGCAAGGAGTACAGAGCAAGCCCCCTATGCTGAAATACAGCTATCAAAATATTGCTTTATTGTAAAATAGTCATTCATATTATTTTTAATATTTGATGCAACAAGATCTGCAGACTGGTCTTTAATAGACCACTCTACAATCACTTCAAAATATCAATGAGCCCAAATGATATTTTGAGATGAGTGCATCAACTGTAACATGATAAGAAAATAACTGATTTCTGTCGGGCAAAATTACAGGTGCTGCTAATGCACTGGGGCATGTTGCCTAGATTCATAAATGAATAAAATGTTAGATTTCAGTTACAGGTTAATGAAAATGATGTCAGTATTTCCCTATTCAGGTTCACAGACTCTCTTCCCTAAGGAAAAAGAAGAGGGACTTTACCCACAGACACCCTTGGTCAAGAAGCCTCAGGTGAGCAGAATAAATAGGAGGAGTGTGGGTGGTGAAGGACAGTGAGGGAGTCACAGGGTGACTTACTAACAAGGTCAGAAGGAAGGGTTTGTGTGAGAGCAGTCTGGGAGGCCAGTCACCCACTTTGGACCTTAAGGAGCCCATACAGAACTTGACATGGCCACCAGGGGGCGCCAACTCCCCCAAACAGTCTTCACAGTCATTTTAAAAATTTGAATTCCGTCTTACAGGATCTGAACTCACCCTTTGATCACAGTGTCCCCAATCCCTACAGCCTGGGTCAACCTCATGGTCATCTCTTCCCCAGGCCCTGAAGGCAACTGATTTTGCAACTTTGCCACCCAGCCTGGGCAAGAGCCATGTTCTTGCAACACTGAAGCCCCCAGTGTTTAACCTGATTAAAACAAAGGTCAGTAAGAGTCTCTGAGTTCTCTGCGGGAACCAGGCTCTCTTCAATGTGAGGAGCCCCAGGCACTCCAGGCCCTGGTCCACCCTTCCTTGGAGCCAGGATTCCCCAGGGCCCCTTCTGAGCCAGCGCCTATGTGACATCTCTTTTCTGGTCCAGGCATTTCCAGGCCTGCGGCACACCACAGGCAGCGTTTGGGGGTGGCTGGTGAGTTTCGAGGCGGCCTTTGTATTTGGGTATGAAGCAGTGTGGCGAGCCTGTCGGGTGATGTCAGAGCTGGCACCAAAGGAGAACAACTTTGTTGACAAGAAGATTAATTAGACAAATGTAGTGCCCATCAGTTATGGCCACCACCCCCTCGGGGGTCAGCTCTAGTGGAGCCTTTGCTAGAGACTCATTTCATCTTTTTAAAAGAAAGCTTAATCTCCTAACAAGACAGGCAAAAACCAATTCATGGTGTGCCAGAAAAGCAAGCACCAACAAGCCGCGAGGTTCCTGCAAACTGCCAGACCGCAGGGCTCAGGCTGGCCCAGCCTGGGAGCCGGCAGGGCCCCTTCCTTCTACCTGTCCAGACCAGGCTCCAGGAAGTATGTGGAGCCCCGCAGCCTCCCAAGTGAGGAGGACGCCCTGGCTGTGAGCTCTCTGCCTTCTGCTGTTTTTCTGCCTTTCACAGGAAAGACAGAGAGGGGTGGGCGGCCAGCCTGCAGGGTCTCAGAGGTTGGAGGCTCCTGCCCCCTACACCTCCCTGAATTGCAAAGGCCCTCTTTCTCCAACAGGAGCCTGCCTGGTGTCCCGTTATGGAAGAGACAGTGAATTCCTAGTGGGAGTAGCCTCATTTAGTATTCAACAAATATTCATTGAGCACGTTACAGAGCAGCAATGCTGGGGATAAAGGGGTGACCTCAACACTGTGAGTCTCGGGGAGGGGCTTCTATTCTAGAGGGGGAGACACCCCAATGAGTAAAATAAACATATAACATAAATACACAAAAAAACTAATTTTTCCAATGCTAAAGGTCAAGAACAAGCTCAGTGAGAGGATGCGGTGGAGAGGGCATGAACATACAGCCATTTTGGAAAAGGTGCCCTAAGGAAGTGAAATTGGGGTTGAGACTTGGGCTGGAGGGGAACCTGCCTCCTACGATGCCAGATATCTGTTGACTGCATGAGTGAAAAAAGAAAAAGGTTTCCAAACTTGCTTCTCACACATAACTTCAGTGTGTGTTAGATGCTCTGGAAGGTAGGGGAGGAGTTCTTGCTAACATGTAGATTCTGATTCTGAAGGCTGGCGTGGAGCCAGAAAGTGGCCTTGGAGCAGCTCTCCTCTCCCACACAGCCTTCCCCCTTAGACAGAGCTGCACCCCGCCCGCAGCCTCACCTGCATGCAGGTGCTCACCCTGGATGGCTGCTGGCTCCGCAGGCCCTGACAGGAGGAAGCCCCACAGCCAGGCTCTGGCCCTTGAGGGCCTTCACAACCCAGGGGCTACACCTCCTGCAGGGGCCAGGCAGCCCAGGCCTGGCCTGCAGGGAGGCGAAGCCAGGCACAGGCTCTGCCGTGGAGGCTCCTCTGCTGGTTTGCTCTGTGGAAATGGGAGGTGGCTCTGGCCTTCCCACCGAGGGGCTTCTGAACCCGTCACCAGGGTGAGGTCAGGGAATGGTGACCACTCAATTACCCTACCCAGTCCTGCCCCCTCCTAGGATTCCCTGAGGCCCTAGTGGCCTTCCAGACACTGCATCTATTTTTGAGACCCCCACCTGCAGGAGGCAGCTGTGGCTCCAGCCTGCTTCTGCAGGTGGGACACAGTTGGGTGATCTGCCAAGAGAGGGTCCCTGGGTGTGCTGGAATGGGACAGTGTTGCTGGCCCTGCGAGGGGCACAAGGTCAGCACAGAGCTTCCAGGTCTTCGGAGGACAGGAGCCAGCTCTGCTATGCTGAGCACCCTTCCCTGTCCAGCACCCAGGAGCGGGGCTGGCACTGCCTCACAGGACTGTGCCCTGTCTCTCGGGGTCCCTGGGGCAGGGGATGCACCCACCTGGATCCTGCCCCCTGTCTTTGTAGAGTTCACTGTGGGGCATCTGGACTCCTGAACCCACCCCCAGGTCTGTTGGGCCTGTCCCTGATCCAGTCATTCTCCTGCTCAGCTGAATGTGAGTGTGCTGGAGCGGGGACACCAACGGAACTTGGACACTTGGGGCTGGTGGATCTGCACACATGGGGCACACACGTGTGCAAGGCCTCTCCAGTGCAATAAAGAGCTGCAGTGAACTTGGAAGGGCTGGGCTGCAGCCTGGCTGTCTGCACTGACCTGTTCTGATGGCAACTCTGGAAAGTCCTGAGTTCACTCCTGGCCTCCCAGAGACAAGGAAGCTGTCATCAAGGTAGAAAACTGACATGTTTTCTCTAACAGTTCATCACGTTGACTTCTGAGGAGACAGAAGGTACCAGAATCCCAGGACCCTCCCCATGGTTCTGAGCAGAGACTGAATTTCCATCACCGTGGTCCTTCTTACCTCCAGACTTAACCGTCCACCAGCTGTGGGAGGTGAGGTTGGGGGACTCCAGCCACAGCATCTCAGGGAGCCTGTTTAACGTGCAGATTCCAGGGCCACCCGGAGACCGGATGGCGGCTGGAGGTGGGCCTGGGGAGCTGCGGGTTTTGCCAGACTGGTGACTCAGAAGCGTGCCAACCACAGCTCTGGGAGAGGCGTGGGTGCTGACCGTGGAAAAGAAGACGGGGCTCTGTGTTTGAACATTGCTGGAGAGCACAGACCGGAAGTTTCCTGCTTCTCCAAATGTAGGTATGGGAACACCAGGTCCCATATTTGTAGGGAACTCCCTTTCCCAACAGCACATGAGGGAGAATCTACACTTATTGGGTCCAACTCTAGAAACCACTCACATTCTTCATGCGTCCTGCAATTCTCTGAAGCCCCCAGGGCACCATGGAAGGGAGCCTGAGCCTGCCACCAGCCTGTGACTAGGGGCTTCTTCCATTGAGGCACAGGGGCAATACAGGTGACTTAAATTATCTGACTCTAAGAAATAAACGTCAATGTAAAGCATCAATTCACCTTCCTGGTCACAAAGAGAATGCAAATGGATTAGGAAATTTCTTGTTGCGTGGGCTAATGGCTTTGGAGGGCGGAGGTGTCAAACAGGTGTTGTTCAAACAGCTCAGTGAACCTGAGATCTGCCACAGGGTGAAAGGGGACCTCGTCAAGATCCATTTTCTGTTCTCTGCTGCCCTCTGCTGTCCAGTGCTGGCGGAAACACCTGGGCACAAAGCATAGTCCAAGGCATCACTCAGGTTCTAGGAGGTTTCATACACACCTTATGAGACAGGTGGTCCTGTGGCTGGGGGTAGGGGTGGGAAGGAGGCCTCCAGCCCCACCTTTCCAGGGGAATTGCAGGCAGAACTTGGATAAAAGACTTCACAGAGCTCGGGGGATGTGTGGCTGAGACTTTTTACAACTAGAACAAGCATGACTTTTAATTTTTTATTATGGAACATAATAAAACATAGTTAACATTTGCAAAATATAGGACATACAGATAAGGTGAACATTTTAAATCATCTGCAATCCTACCATAACCACTGAGAGTTGATCGTGAAGCCATCTGGATTTTTAATGTCAGTGAATGTGATATAATATTCTGTTGCATCTTACTGTTCTACATGTCACGATTCCACATATTGTTTTGAAATTTTATCTTTTAATCAAGCAGGCTGCATGGACATTCTTTCTTCTAACGTTTTATTGAGCACCAATTACATGTGAAAGAAACGTGTAGAATGTTTAGTACTGGACATAGGGACCTGTAAGCAAAGCCCACAAGGGTGCTGCCTTCACAGATTTACTGGACTATTAAATAGAAAAGGAAGACAAAGAAAGAAGAAGGCACAATGTGGAATGATGAGAGCGGCCACATTTAAATAGGAAGGTCAAGGGAAGCCTCTCTGAGGAATGAAGGCCACTAGAAGTTATCAGAGAGAAGGTGCCCCCATTCAGTGGGACCACTGGACTAGTCCCAGGACCTGAGAAAGGGTGGGTGGGAAGGGGCACTGGTGGGGCTGTGATAAGCTCAGGGCACCTGGTTGAGGCTTCTGTGCTCCTGTGGGACCCCTGGAAGGAGAAGCTTCCAGTTGTGGGGAGTCCAGAGCCTTGACCTGGTGTAGGCTGGTGGTCCAGGGATGGAACTCATGCTTTATTATCTAAACACCGAGGGAACGTATTATGGGATTTTCAGATGCTGGTGGTATGATTTAGGCTCTGCTTACCCACCAAAAGGTATAAGTGACCTAGGAAGAACAGAGGGATGTATGGCAACCTGTCAGGAGACTTTGAGGACATCCAGGTTGGAGGTGACCCTTCCAAATCAACATCATTTGCACGGATATCTTCCTTAGCACAGGATTCCACTGCAGGCATGCACTAGAATTGCTTTAAAGCACTCTTGGGTATTTAAAATTGCAACAATTATATCTCTGCAGCTAAGTTTTTGTGCTCATCCTTGTTCTCTAGAAAAACATCTAGAAGTGGAATTTCTCAGCCACTTTGAAGACTTCCTAGGCAGCACTCAATGATGCTGTAGGTAAGGGGTATCAAATTGCACTCAGGTGGGTCCAAGGGCTCCCTTTGCTCAGCCTCTGGAGAATGAGGGCCCTGACTGAATAGCAGAAGCTACAGTGAGCGGGTAAGAGCCAGCTCCAGATGTGGTGGCTGGAAAGGAGGCCCTAGGAAGAGCCTGGTGGGAGGGATTGCCACACTTAGATGCTGAGTTCCAGCCCAAAGTGGTCAGACAGGAGGACTTTCCCTCCCTTCCCTTCAGAGTGGAGGGTACCCTCCCTCTGGATGTGAATTAGGCAGGTGATTGGTGGAGCCCTCAATCAATTAGTGAAAAGAAAGGGTAAAGAATGGGAAGGAAGGCGGAGATGCCAGGTGCACATAATGCCCACTTCGTCCTAATGCTCTGGGCCTCTCCCACACCTCCAAGCCAACCCTGCACCGTAGCAGATCACTGGCAGGATTTTTCTTAATAAAATATGACCACCATAGACTGTAGCAGTGTTCTAGGTCCTACGTGTGGAGATTCATTCTGTACCTACAGAGATGGCAAGGTCCCACAGACCAGGAGGGCAGGGCAGGGAGACCTGGGTGCTCAGGGCAGGAGCAAGGGGGGGAACAATGAGTCCTGAGTGGATGGAGCCCGAGGGAAGAGCATGGTGAGCACGGTGAGCCCAGTGAGCCGGAGTGTTCTGGACCCTGGAGGGAAGCAGAGGGGCAGGATGTGGCCCTCACTGACACGTATTTAAGGGCTGACATCAATGACAAGGACCATTATGTTGATAAGCATGCAGAGCCCAGTGCCAGCCCTGTGTCCTGGACTGGATATGACCCCAGAGCTCCATGTGATGGGGAGGGGTGACGGAACTTTCCACAAAGGCTCCAGTGACACCGAGAAGGGAGGCAAGAAGGGAGGGACAGGGCCTGCCCTGGGGATAAGGACTCCAGGACCAGGGCTGCTTAAAGCAGCTGGGTGTTTGCTGGAGGAGCAGAGGACGGATGGGGAGCTAGACACAGAGGTCTGGGGCCACCAGATACCCAGGACACTGACCTGACAGCCTCCCCCCACCAGCACTTCATGGCCGACTAGCTGCTTGCAGAAATTTGCTTCTCATCAGCGCGGATGTCACCATGTTCTTAAGAGAGAGGGGATGGAGATGGAATAGTCCAGCTAGCGAAGGATAGAAGGTGGTGCCCTCAGGCCTTGATGCCACTGCCCTTTCCTTTATCCCTGTGATGGCCTGGAGAGTGGGCCAGGATGCCTGCGGACCTCTTGCTGGGAAGACAGTCCTCACTTGGCCACGGGGACTTGGACAAGTAGGACAGCCCTTAGGGGCAAGTCAGCCCTTTGTCACTCACTGGTGGAAAGTAAGGAGAGTGGAGACCTGTGGGTCAGGGTGCAGGTCCCGCTCGCAAGACTCCCGCCAGACATGGTGCTACGCTCTGGTGACTGTCTTTATAATGTGCGTGTACAATTCAGGTGAGCAGGAATAGAAGCCCTTGTGTGTTGGTGTGGCCTGTAGCACAGCGAGACCAAGATGCCCCCCGAGGGTTGACTCATCTCAGCTTTCTCAGTGTATCAACACAGGGAATGAAAAAGGAAGCAAAGCTGATGTTTTCTTACTTTTATTATTAAGGAAGTCACAAACTGTGATGTGAGGGCCGATTTTGGCCCAAAGATGTATTTTGTTACACTTGCCCTGGATTTGTTTTAGTTACACCAACATTTTAAAATCTGGGTATAACATAGTTTTTGAACTTTCAGCTCCTTTTCAAAGTTTAAAAGATCTGACACCTGGAGTCCCCATTGTTCTGTGCTAACAGTGGAGCTGAGTAGCTGCTACTGACTTTCCTCTGGAGCCCACACCCCTGGGACTGTCCCTTTACTCCCCTAGAGCTGCCCCCAACCCAGAAACTGACTTTCTATTTCCTCTGGAGCCTTTGGATCACAGTCATCCATAAAAGGAAATTTGGGGGTCCATTTGAACCTGATCTAGACTATAATTGAGCTGTTGACATAGGTCACATAGCTCATGGGCTGTTTGTGACTCAAACCTGCAAATCCACAGGGGATTGGTTTCAGGACCCCAATACCAAAATCGTGGATGCTCAGGTCCTTACATAAAATGGTGTGTTATTTGCATATCATCTATGTGCCTCCTCCTGTGCCCTTTGAGCCATCTCTACAAGGCCTGCAATACCTAACGCAATGTAAGTGCTATGCAAATAGTCATCATACTCTATTGTTTAGAGAACAGTGACTTGAAAAAGAAAATCTGTATGTATTTGGTACAGATTCAGCCATCATGGGCCTAACTATATAGTACACTTCAAGCAACAGCAGAACATGCTTTCTAAATACTTTCCATCTGGGGCTGGTTGAACCCTCAGCTTCAGAACCCACAGATATGGAAGGTGATGGTACATTCATTCCATCCCAGGAGCCCACCAAACTGCACTAGCCAATCAGCCAAAAATACAGCAATGCTTCATGTTCTTATTTTTTTTAAATGTTCTAAAAGCAAACGTGTAGGGATAAAAAGCTGTGGGCCTCAGTGTCATGGGTTGTCACCAGTTCTCAGTTATACAGTGTGATTGTTACTTTGCTCATCAGTGGAGAAGCGCCATGAGACCTGTGGAAGATCTGTAGAGGCCTTGCTCTCTGCCACGAACCAGAGGAGAGCACTCACATGGCAGCTCCAGCAGAGCACGGAGCAGTCTAGCCCGGGTAGGAGGACACCAGGGCTTCCTCAGTCTTAGCTTCTTCTTCAAGAAGCGCCCAGATGTGTTTTCTTTGGTTTAAAACTACTGAAGGAGAGGCTGAGAACCTAAGTGGAGCCTTCTGTAGACAAAAGGGCTAGGGCACCCCAAAGGGCTATACTTGAAAAATAATAGTGCATCAGAAAAAGACCAAACCTTGTAAGGAAGGAAGCCTAGTTTTGAATCATCTCTGTTCCCAATTGCATCAGGGTAACCTGGAGTTGCTAATGCATCTGGTTTGTTTAGCTGCCTGCAATAGACATAAATCAGTCCTCTCTGGAGGATTCAGAGCCTCACAGTGTATAAAACACCAGACATGATTGATCAAATGATCCAAAATGATTGATTAGGTCTACTTACAGGAGAATCCATTAAACTGACAGCTGACTTCTCTATAGAAATAGCAGAAGCTGGAAGACAATGGAATGTCTTCAAAGTGTTGAAAGAAAATAATTGTCAACCTCGATTACCCACTGAAAATATCTTTAACACATGGAGGTGAGATGATTGCTTACTGGTGACAAGTATTTAGAAGTCAGTTACATTATTTCCCCTGCTTCTGAATGCTTGAAAATTTCTAGTTAAAAAAAATGAAAGCAAAACAAAGACAGTAAAGACAAGAAAACTGAGAGAATTCTTTACCAGTAGACTTGTACCAAAGAAAATACTGAACATTGTTTTTCCGACTGAGAGAAAATTATCCCAGTTGGCAGGAAGGACCAAGGGGCAATGGAAATGTGAGTTGACATAAACAAGTTTAAATGGATATTAGCCACATGGGATATTAGTAATATGCCTTGTCATATTACTTATAGGTGATAACAGTTGTATGTAAGTCAGAAGCGGGTTAGGCAGAATTAAAATGGTCTAGCTCCTTTTCACTGTCTGGAAGCTGGTAGGAGTAATAATTTATATTAAACATCAATAACAATTCAGGGTCAAATGATGTAATTGTTCAGATAATCACTAAATGGGTAGTAAAGAATTTATTAACAACGACATAATGGGGGGAAATGGAGTAATAAAATACTAATTAAAGAAGATAAGAGGGGAGAGAAAGAGACATAAAACAGGTGGGGTAAATGGACAGCAAATGATAAGATAGTAGATTTAACTCATATAGTAAATATTGTTATATATAAATGGACTAATGCTCTGATTGAAAGACAGATTTTAAAAAATGATGGTAATTAGAAGACATATAAGTTATATTAGGGTTAGAGAAGGCTAAATATAAAACAATATATGCCCATGGGAAAAGAAAAATATTGTAACTGGGCTAATACCAAACACCATGGATACTAAGGAAAGAAGCCAAGAGCACAAGAATCAGGGAGGCCTGGACCCAGTGGTCTCATCCTAGAGGCACCTCACCCTCTAGTCACCACCTGGCCTGAGTGTCCTGGGCCTTGAATCAGCAAATCAAGAAGCAGGTGTGTGAAAACCTGGAAACACCCAGCACTGTGGAAAATGCTGGAGATGCCACCATGGGGAGGCCCACTGGGCCTTGAGTCCAGTGGAGGCTAGCCCAGTGAACGGTCCATTATTTTGTAGAGGAAAGTCTTGCATTAAGCTGGGAGCTTCTGAGGGTTGGGGTGTGAGATGGGGTGAGTGCCATGCATTCAGATGTGTCCATGTTCCCCAGGCACCTACAGCAGGAAAGGGGCATCAGACAGCAAGAGTAAAGGAGTATCAGACAATAAGAGTGTCACGGGGTGGCTCTGCAAGTCCACACACAAGGATTTCAGGACCTCTGCACTGTGGGATAGAAATGACAGCTTGTTGAGAGGGAGTCATGGCCTGGCCCTGGATTATGTAGTCATTTATACCACTCACAAGTGAACTCGTGCCCGAGGCAGAGACCTGGTAAAGGGTCCTGGGCCGGAAGCCGTGTTGTTCCACTGATGTACAGGAATGATGGGAGGGGCAGGGTGGTTTTCTTAAAGGCTGGATGAGAAAGAAGGGAGGGATATCTTCATTGCTGAAGCTCATCAAGGCAGAGGCAAATAGAAGTGGGCAAAATAACAGAAAACTGTGATCAGTTGGATTCAGGGTCCCTGAATACTGGGGGCACAACTTGTATGTGCACTAAAGGCCCCATCAAGTTCTGCACAGAATAAGCTGGTTGAACTCCATTCATTTGGGTAGTTTTCAGTCTTACCTGCTCACGGTGTTTCAACAAATGTTTGGTAATATTTCACAGGACACTGTAGTCCCAAGGAACACAGGTAGAGGTATATAATATTGAAAAGGCATTCTTGGCTCTAGAAGCTCAGGAAGCCAAAACTATGGAGAATCCCTGACTCTTGAATCTCCCCCAACCACTCGCATGGCTCTAGACAGTCTGACAAACTATACTCTCCTAGGATAGCACAGTTTAGACAGTAGAGTCTAGGGATTGTTGATGCCTATAATTCTCTCTGGTCAGCAGCAGCCAGCAAAAAGAAACACCAAAAAAGTTCTGGATGGGTTGAGAATGGCAATGAGAGCAGAAGGCCCAGTGCCTCATGGGGTAAGTCTGGTCTGGGTCCAGAGGCAAGAGTGGAAGCCAAAATGTGGGCTGGGGTTTGCTCAGTGGTAGAGCACTTACCTCACGTGCACAGGATCCTTGGCTCCATCCCAGCTCTCCCCCTCCCAACAAACACATGGGTCCTTGCCTGAGACAACAGAGTCTAAATAAAACAAGAGCAAGAGCACAGCAGCGAGGTGTGAGAATTCTGTCACACGAAGAAGAGCAGGGACATTATCCTACAACTCCACATCCCTGAGGAATTCTGGGTCCTCATGTTTGGTCAACAGTTTAGCTTCCTAGGGCAACATGACAAGTTGCCACACAACTTGGGGTCTTCAAACAACAGAAGTGTGCTCCCTCTCACTTCTGGAAGTCACAATTTGAAGTGGGTGTCAGCAGGGATGAGTCTCTCCAGAGGCTCTGCAGGTCCTGCCCTGTCCCCACAACTTCTGAGGTCACTGGCCATCCTTGATGCTTCTGGGAAGTGACAGCACAATGCCAGGCAGTGTTTCCATTTGTATTACTGCTAAAGTATGTCCAGCTGCCTGGACAGCCTATAGCTTAAGATGGGACAGTCTGTTGAGCCTAGAGAGACAGTGGCAATTGCTTGACAGGCCCAGGGAACAAAGAGGTTTTCCCAGGACTCGGCTGCATGTCACCAGGTCTCCAAGGGCAGCAGCATTCATGGCTCACTGCTGAGGCTGCTGACTCAGACCCACCTTCCCCCCTCTGGGAAGCAGGCAGTGAGGTCAGGCCACTCTGCTAGTCTGGACTTGCTTTACCATTAATGGTCTAATGGCCTCCAGTGGCTTCCACATGGCCAGTTCTCACCCAGCAAGTCTCCCAGCGAATCTCACCTGGGAGTGGCCAGCTGCCAGGTTGCTCAGGGCTGGAAGGAAAGGAGGAGATGCAGAGGGGCGTGGTGGGTCTGGAGGCAAAGCCAAGTAAAGGGAGCGCCCTCCCACCTGCAAGTGCAGGCAGAGTCCTGACTGCCTAGAAAACCTCAGGGCCCATCTTCTCTTTAGCTTCGCTCACAATGCTTCAGCCTGCAGTGCTATTGGAGGTCTCAGTAGCTTATTTATTGAATTGAAGCCAGCCAGGATTTCTCAATAGACCATAGACCAACCAGTGGTATCTGGAGCTGATCCTGAGAATCTCTGAGACCATGGCTTGAATGAGTGATGGCCACTGCAGCCTGTCTGTGTGATGAATGTCCTTCTGCCACCGTCAGGAACCAGTGCCATCCTTTGCTGCCCTCATCATTGAAAACAGAGCCACCGCTGAGGCAGGAAGACAAGGACCTAGGCTCCAGAGCACTTGACCAAGTAACAGAGCAGGTGCTGAAGACCAGAATTTGATTTTTCAGCCAACAGCTACTGTTTCAGAACCCCCCCACACAAACATCTACTATTCATTCAAAGAAAACATAAGGACAAAAGATAAAGCGCTGACATTTTCCAATAGCTTCTGCTTGAAAGGGGAGCACCCCGAACCTGAGCAGCCTAACGTGCTCCAGTTTTGCAGACTAATCTCGGAACATCCAAACTTCCCCCCACAAAAGCCTGATGAATGTTTTGAAGGCTGCGTCCACACCTATGAGGACAGTCCTCTAATTCTGGCCCCCGCTGCTTTCCTCGTGGCACTGGGAGGAACTGGATTGGAATCTCAGGCACCAGTTGTTTTAAGCGAGGCTTCCCTTGTGCCTTGTCTCTTCCATTTGTGTCCAGATGCTGCCACCTGGCCTTGGACCTTCCAGCCTCCAGAAGCGTAAACCAAAATAAATCTCCACTCTACAAAGTTCCCCGTCTTGGGGGTTCTGTCGAAGCAGCAGTGGGCTCTGACAGCTGCCTGGGGAGAGCAAGCTCCAGACTTGTTCATACTGGTGGCAAATCCAGGAAAAGACTGAACTGAAAGGTGCCCCAAGAAGTCCCAGTTAAGAACAGAATAACGTCACACACTTGCACAGTGCCTCGGGCCAGATACGGCTGTAAGGGCTCGCATCCCTCAACCACTCTATAAACACAATGTATGGTCCTTCATTTTGCACATGAGCAAACTGGGGCAGAGAGAGGGGCAGCCTGTTAGCCATTTGTGCATAGCCTGTAAGCAATGGGGTGGGATTCTATCCTAGGAAATGCCACCTGAGTCCAGGCTTCATCCACTACACTGGACAGCCACTCCATGTGGGTGTCCCTGGAGACATCTCACGGTCACCAACAGCGCTTTCTGGTGGTGGGAGCTAGGAATACTACCAAGGGCAGCCTGGGAGGCAGTGGGCACCCCATTACAGGAGGAGTGTATACAGAGGCAGGGTGCCACTTTGAAGGGACCATATCAAGGCTGTCCTTGCAGCTGCAATAGAAGAAAAGCTGTGGTGACATGAACTAGTCAGAAACCCAAAAAGGCTAAGAGACTCTTCAGCGTGCTCCCTTCTCAGGGTTTTTGAGTTGGGGTGGCTCTGGTTTGTCTGAAGTGTTTTGGGTTTTTCTTTCTCAATGAAGCATCTAGGCTTGGAAAAAATTATTTGATGATATAAATCCTAGCTTCGTATATCGGAGTTTCTCTATGAGAAAAGACATGAAATCCTTTTGTGTTGACCAAGATCAGGTCAATTCAAAGAGAACACCAATATTATGCTCTAGAAAGAAGACCTCTGTCCCTGTAGTTCGGGTGGCAGCCTCTGGCAGGGCTGAGACCCTGGGCCACATGCTGAGCATTACAGAAATCCTGGTGAGTGGCATCATTGCTCTGTCCCCTGCTTAGAATGGCATCCTATACCCAGGATTCCCTGGGTGACTTCCCACTTCAAAGCACTCCAGCATAAGGAAGGAAAAAGAAGGAAGGAGGAAGGAGGAGAGAAAACAATGAGGCAGCTGTGTTGGCTGAGATACACATGGTTCAGTGCTTTACTGCAGGACTTCTCAGATCCTTTAGTGAGCTCATATACATGGTCAGTCTCCAGGAGGCTTGAGAATGCCTTCTCTTCTCAGACCATTTGGTTTCCCCTTCTTTTATTTTTTTTTTTTTCTGAGGCATATTTTGTTGGAATTTCCTCTTGGAAATAATATTCTAACTTTAAATTGTCATCTCTGAATTACAACCTTTGCTCTTCCCAATTACTTATTTCTGCAAATACTTACTGACTACTGTGAGCCTGGCTAGTCTTCTGGGGACATCTCAGAAAAGACTCATTTCTCCCTGTGGTTTACTGAGTTCAACTTATACAGGTGGTAGGGCTTTGGTATCATCCATAACCAGGGCCAAAATTCTTTGTGCCAAGCTCTGTTCTAAGGGTTTTACAGCTTGATCAACAAGGCAGGTCATTAAGCTGTCATTAAATCCATTTTACAGATCAGGAAATGGAGGCCTGGGGTTGTCAGGAATCAACTGCCAGATGCAGAGCTGGAACTCAGGCCTGGGGCCCCAGCTCTACTGCTCCAGGGAACAGTCTCTCAGGCACTTGCAGAGCTGCGGAAAGGACGCTGAGTGGCAGAGTCAGCAGACCACCTTGTGGGTGATGGGAACAGAGTTCACCCCTAAGTTGCTGCCCCCAAACATGCACACACAGGAGCAGAAATCCTGGCTTTTCAGGACAGAAGCTGCCTCTTGGTTTCATATCTGATTAGAGATTTCAGAAATGAAAACACCAAACCATGACACATCATTTTTCGAAGTAAATATACTTTGTCCTGTATTTATCAGCTACAACAGAAGATGTTATTACACTAAACACTCCAGGTATTAGGTTTTCTTAAATAAAATAACACGTACATTTGTTAAAGGAAATAAATATGATGAGAACGAGCAGGGTAGTTCTGTGCCAAGAAAAAAAAAAAAAAAGGAAGATTGGAACACCTGTTGATAAATTTTCTAGAAGCTTCTGCAGACAGAAGACAACTCTCAGAGCTGTCAGGGAGAAGGCCCAGGGTGAGTCCTTGGGCTGTCCCTCCTGAGGCCCCTCCTCTAAGCCTCTGTAAGCTGGGCCCTCCCTGGGCCACTCTTGTGGCCCATTAGCAGTCCCTTTCTTGGGGCCAAAATGCATATAGCTGATCCCTCATCATATGGGCTGAGGCTGTCTCCATTTTGACTCAAAATTCAGCCTCCTCTCTGGCTTTTCCCAAACAGCCAATCACATCAAGCATGTGGGGGCTGTCACTGTTGTATGGACAGTTTGTGGGGTCCAAAGGGGAAGACATATTGCAGCCAGAGGCATTCCTGAGAAACCACCATTATGTGTGCGTCTTCTCCTAAGAGGCCTCCACATCATCACTGGAGAGAGCACAGGGGTGAACAGGTCTTCTAGAATGTGCTGGAGCCTCTTGAAAGCTTTGTCTGTCTCCAAATCCTACTTATCCCAGGAGCAGTATCAGCTCCTCTCCATCTCCCGCCCCAGAGGAAAGACCAGAGGAAACAGATCATGGGCTGACAGAGCCACGTGTGAGCAGGCAGGCCTATGCTGGCTGCCAGCCCCAGCAGGTACACCTCTCTAGCAGGCCCCTGTCCTTGCCCTCCCACCAGGCCCAACCTCCCTTAACTTGCATCCATTTATCTAATATACATGTTAGACATATTTATCGAGTGCCTTCTATGTGCTACAACCTTCTGGGATCTGAGGACAGGAGGAAGCCACAGGAGATGTGGACAGAGACAGGAAGCAAGGAGCAAGATCCTGAACGGCCCCGCTGCCGACAAACCATGGAAAGGGATTTTATTCTAAGCATAGTGGGAGTCTCATCAGAGGTGTGGCCAGGACAACATGTGACAGGAGATCAGTGAGAAAGGCACCCCTGGTGTTAGGACCAGACAGCACAGCTAGCTGCGCAGTGTGAGCAGCGTGGGCCGAGACCTTGCCTCCCAGGCCTGTGCTTCCCTCTCTAGGGCTGGAGAGGGGTCAGTGGTGGTCTGCAGCTCAGCATAAGCAGGGCTGGCAGCTCCTTTCCTTTCTTTGGGGTCTCATCTGTCTCTGCCACCTTGTCCAGTCATACTGCTCTGAGGACAACTTTTTGTAACCTGGAACAGCTAACTAGGCCTTGCCCAGTCCCCCGGCCTGCACAGTGCAATGCATGCAGGCCTGGGCCCTGCAGGGCTCTGTGTGCTTCCAAGCAACAGGCCCGCCCACCCAGAGGACTGGTTCCGACAGTGCTGAGAAAGGGAGCCAGCTACTGGCTGTAGGCTCTGGGGTCATTTTCACATGTCCATGGCGTGCCTCTTGCTGTGGAGTGTCTGTCTGTCTCACACTCAGCCCTGAGGGTCCTAATTCTGCTCACCTTTCATGGCCATGCTCGTTCCAAGCCTCCCCTCAAAGCCTGCAGTGAGTCAACCTGCTCCTTCCTCCTCTTGCTGCGTAGTGACTCTATAATGGAGACCGTCCTGGTTTTGCTGTCTTGAACCATCGATCAATGCCTATATCCACTGCTGAGAGGCTGAGCTTTGTGCATCCTTGATCAGAGGTGAATTTCCCTTCTCCTCTGTTTCCTCCCAACGCCAGTAGCCCTTGGGGATCAGTGGGAAGGCAGAGGGGGAGGGAAGCCCAGGACATGCCCGGCTTGGACCTTGGAGATTGACCTATCACTCTCCCTCTGAGGCCTGGGAAAGTTGAGGCTGAACCCTGCTGCTCCTGTCTCCAGGAAATACACAGAGCAGGAGGAGACAGGAGGAGGAGAAGACGGGGTCCCAGCAGCTCATGCATGCTCCTGCCTGTGCCCTGCCTGGCAGGCCCTCAGCTGGAGGGCCCTTCCCTTCTCTTCCATCCAATAAATTCCAGGCTTTAGGATTTAGTTACAACTCCTTCAGGAAGCCTTGCCTCCCATTGTGACAGCACGTGACTCTTCCATGCCAGCCTTAGGCTAAGGGAGGTGTTTACCTTCGATCACTCTGGGGACAGATGTGGCCTGTGCAGCTAGCTGGTGCCGTGTCCTCAAGACACCAAGGCTGAGCACATGGCTCTTGCTGTCCTTCAGAACCTGCCTACCCTGGAGAAGTCCCAAGCAATCACAGAGGGACCCTCGAAACAGCACTTGGGGTGGAAGGCCCCATCCCTAGCCTCCTTGCAGCATCTCCAAGCTCTCCTTGGCCAGAGCCTGCTGAGATCACACTGGCCCCAAAGCAGCACTCTCACTTGCTCCACTTGCCATTTAGTCCATTCTGCCTGGAAGCTTCTCCTCTGCCACCCCAGCTTTCCCCTCCCGCCTCCCTCTTACTTGTGGCCGAGTCTTCTCCCACCACCTATTTGCTACTTTTGGTGCTCTTTTCCCAACTCCTCCAAGTCAGGTGTACTGCACATTCCTGACCATCTTGCTCATCTCTGCCTCTGAGTACCACCCACAGGGTGAGGGGTCCTTTGAAGATGTGGGGAGCTCAATAAATACTTTGAGTTTGGTGGTCCCTAAAAATGGGAATAGGGGTTTGAAGGGACCTTGGACAGTGGGATTTTCAGGAAAAGAAGTGCTGAAAGTGGACAGAGCCAGTTTCTGGAGATGCCTCAAGGACACAGACAGTGCTGCCCTTGCCAGGCATTGTGACACACACCTGTAAACCCCAGTGACTCAGGAGGCTGAGGCAGGAGGATCATTAAGTTCAAGGTGACCTCATCAACTTTGCAAGAAGCTAAGCAACTTAGGGAGAACCTGTCTTGAACTAAAAATTTAAAAGGGCTGTGGATGTAGCTCAGCAGTAGGGCAGGCCTGCGTTCATCCCCAGGACAGGGAGTGGGGGTGAGATGGTGACCCACCTGCATCCAGATTTCTTTCTGTCCAAAAACATTTTCAGAAATCAGTCCCAGAGGGAGCGTTTCAGAGGCTGCAGGAATCAATCTGTGCTTCTTTCTTCTCTTTCCTTCCCACTTCCACTCATTCCATTCCCTGTTCCTGCTCATCTCTGGACACTTCAGCAAGAACCCCTGTCCTGAATGAAAGGGAACAATGAGATCTCATCCCCCTTCCCAGGAGAAGCCCAGTTGACAGATTGCACATGTCCCTGAAAAACTGCCAAGGATGAGAGAAGATCTTGCAGGTATCTGTCTCTCAACTGCTGAGGGAGTCAGTATTATCACCATCTATAAATGAAGCTCAGTTAACAGGTGGCCACAGTCAAGCAGCTGGAGTGCCTGGAGGCGGTCCCAAGCTCCACTCCTTTCCCCCTTGCTTCCCATCTCTGGCAAGGGTGTTTAGAATCCTCCAAGTGGATTTGCTAGAGGCAAAAAGCAAAAACCAAGGTGTAGTGACAGTGTTAGCTAGAGTGGCTCCAATAGGTGCTGAGAGATGAGCCACTGCCATTCCCAAAGCTCAGACCCCAAGCAGCAAGCAGAGCAGCGCAGCAGCATTTGAGTGAGCTAACATGGGAGTCCTGTGGGATCCTGTCCTCCAGGCAGCTTTCTAGCTGCCTAATAGGGAAGGTGTATTTTCCTTGGTCTACACTCAGCAAAGATCAGAGAAGCAAGGGGCTGACACTCAATTTTTATATTTCTGATTGACAGACATTCCTGTAAAACACTGGGAAGCAAAAATCTGTAGGAAGGAATTATGTTGTTGGACAGGTAGCTTTTAGGAAAACCATCCAAGTTATTACCCCCAATCATTCTTAAGAAATAATTTCTTAGGCTTCCCTCCCACAACATTCCTCTGCAAACTTATGGTTTGCCAATTTCCTTCTTGAACTTCTTCCATTTTCTTATATTGCAAACTTTCCATTCTTCACTTCTGATTATTCTGTTCCATTTCCTGGTTCAGCTCTGTAAGATTGTTTGAGGTCTTAGTCACCAGGAGTAGAGGATTCCCTGACCCAGGATTCTTTTCCCAAGTAAGACATCTATTAGATTCTCTTCTGCAATAGTAATGCATGCCACTGGTTGAGAGCATGATGATTTTTCGTATTCTAGCTTGCCTGAAGTGTTTTGGCTACAAATGATGGCAGAATAAGATTGGAATTAAGTGAGGGTCTCATAGCAGAACAGGTTTGAGGGTGTTGGAATAAAACTGAAATTTGCTTAAACGAGTTTTGATAATGAAACAGCTCTAGGAGTTGAACTTACCTGCCATTCACTGATGGCTTTTACCTTAGAATTGTCCAAAGGGAAAAGATTCATAAACAGGTAGGAGGACAGGATCCCACAGGACACCCATGTTAGCTCATTCAAATGCTGCTGCGCTGCTCTGCTTGCTGCTTGGGGTCTGAGCTTTGGGAATGGCAGTGGCTCATCTCTCAGCACCTATTGGAGCCACTCTAGCTAACACTGTCACTACACCTTGGTTTTTGCTTTTTGCCTCTAGCAAATCCACTTGGAGGATTCTAAACACCCTTGCCAGAGATGGGAAGCAAGGGGGAAAGGAGTGGAGCTTGGGACCGCCTCCAGGCACTCCAGCTGCTTGACTGTGGCCACCTGTTAACTGAGCTTCATTTATAGATGGTGATAATACTGACTCCCTCAGCAGTTGAGAGAGATACCTGCCCATGTATATGCATGGTCCTTTCCTGGAGCCACTCCCATGAGACTTGGGCCCTGAAGGAGCCAGAGGGATGGGTGCATGCCACCACCCTTCTCAGCAGGTGGGTCCTAGTGAGCCAGTCTAGAGAAATCACAAGGGACCTCATGCTGATCAGTGGCCAGTCGGGTAGCTGGACATCAGAGATTACATCATAAGGAAGCAATTTCTAACTCCTCAGGCAGGAGTTAGAAAACTTCTGTCAAGGGCTAGATGGCAACACTCTAAACTTTTTAGGCCACCTGATCTTTGTCGCCAAGTACTCAATTCTTGTTGAAAATAGCCATAGACAATGAACAGGTGGGCCTGGGTGTGTTCCAGGAAAATTTTATTTACATAAACAGGCAGATGTGGGAGTGGGGCTGTGACTGCACATCATGTGCTGGGGCACCTACAGCAGCAGACACCCCCTACAGCCCTCTTCCTGGCCCCAAGCCAGCAGTCTTGCTTCATTTTATAAAATGCTGTCACTGGAGGGAGAAGGTCAACCCCAGGGCTACATTTTTAGGAAAATGACTGAGAAATGTCTTTTTATCTCATCTCAAATTCATCAAATCCAGTCTTTCTAAAGTAGAAACCAGCCTTCTTCCTTAACAACCTTTGGCTTTGCTAACTTTAAATACAGAGGACGGGAAAACTGGGAGCCACGTGGCCCATGGAAAGGAATCCTTTTTTCTCTTGTATTTAGGATGGTCACTTGTATTTTATGCATGTTTCTCAGTGACCTTAAAAAATACAAAGTAAGGGTGGTATTCTTTGGATTCTTTAGGCAGGCAAGCCCAATAGTGAATAGAAATGCCTGAAATAGTCTGCAGGGTCTTGCCTGATAGGCTGAGTCACTTAAAATCTGAGCAGAAGAGAGGTGGGCTCTCTCTCGACTTTGTGTAAAGTAGAATCCATTAAAAATGCCTTTAGGGGCTGGGGATGTGGCTCAAGGGTAGCGCACTCGCCTGGCATGCGTGCGGCCCGGGTTCGATCCTCAGCACCACATACAAACAAAGATGTTGTGTCCGCCGAAAACTAAAAAATAAATATTAAAAATTCTTTCTCTCTCTCTCTCTCCCTCCCTCTCTCA
This sequence comes from Marmota monax, assembly GCF_021218885.2. Taxonomy (NCBI): domain Eukaryota; kingdom Metazoa; phylum Chordata; class Mammalia; order Rodentia; family Sciuridae; genus Marmota; species Marmota monax. The sequence continues at coordinate 34,125,137 of NW_026692881.1, read as the reverse complement.
CTCTATCTTTAAAAAAAAAAAAAAAAAAAAAAAAAAAAAAAAAAAAAAAATGCCTTTACATTTTAATTGAAAGAGTTTTCATTCACCAGGTGTTTTGAGTCAGGTCTGAGAAATAGCCCCATTGGCTAAAACATTCTCAACTGTCTGCCTTTCCTGCCTGGCAGAATTCTCCACAAGTTTGTACCTTAATGCTGTTCTTCAGTCATGTACTGTTGCTGGAAACGAAGATATCAGGATTCACTGAAATGTAGCCGTGTCCTCATGCAAAATGAATTCTCCAGGAAATAAGCAGCAGAGAGTTTTCTGATCAGTGTCTGTCATGGAGAGACTTTCTAATTAGGTAGTGTGAGAAGGACACAAGGTTTACATGGATGACACTTTGCTGACCACTTTAAAAAGAACGAAATGTCCTGCAACCACTTCCAAAGCCAGGAGAAGGCCTCCAAGACTGAAGAGGTAAGCTGCCTTTGGTAGAACAGCCCTTGAGCAACAGAGCAGGGAAAAGGCAGCAGAGAAGGGAAGGAAATGGCTCCGAGATCAGACAGGAGGGAGGAGCGCCTAGCACGGGCCTTCCTGTCACAGAAGTTGCCGACTGTTGCCCAGGCCCCACCAGGCAAGACTGGCATGGAATGTGGGGGGCTCCCTGAAGCCATTCTTGCTCTCATTCCCCTCTCCAGCTGCTGTCTCACTCTGAGGCCATCTGTTGATGCATCCTCTGTAAGACAGTGTTCTTAAAGATGGTTCATGAAGATAAACCAATACTCAGAAAGGCTGCATATGAAAAATGACTCAGATTTGTTCAGCTCTTGACTCAAGAAGCTTCAGAGAGATAGGTATAGCAGTTTCAGCTCGATGACCGCACTCCAGAGAGCACTCCCGAGTTCCAGTTGGAAGGGGACTTTCAATTGCATCTGAACACACACTTGGTCTATCTTGTCAAGAGCGCTGACAGCTACACTAACTGGCACTGTAGCACAGATGCAGGATCCTGGCCTTGTCTCCCCACTGGGAACCAGCTGCTAGCAGGGCTTTGTCTCACTTCTTTGTTTCTATAGTCAGGTAACACTTTGCTGCTTATCTGTTGGCCTCAATCTGAAGACTATTTAATTTTCAAAATATACTGCTCAGGAATAAAACATCTTCCTTTTCCTCTCTGCTTACTAAGTTCACATTCTGATTCTTCAGTTGGTTGGTGGTTATGGGCTGAATGCCTGGATCCACTCTTCAAAGTGAAGGTATGAGAAGTGATCAGGTTTAGATTAGGAGCTGAAGGTTCACTTGGCAGCTGGGATTAGTGCTCTTACAAGAAAGGGAAGGTGGAAAGATCTTGCTCTCTTCATGTGCATGCAAAAAGGGAAGGCCAAGTGAGGACAACTGAGTCTGCTGGCACCTTCCTTGATCTTGAACTTCCAGTCTCCAAAATTGTGAGAAATAAAGGTCTGTTGTTTAAGCCACCCAGTCTGTGGTCTGGCTTTAGCAGCATGAGCTGAGACAATGGTTGAATAATAAAAATATATCCGAACAATCACCTTAAATAATACACAATATGAAGAGAGCTGTGCTTGCCCACAACCTTTAGAAATTCTAATGTAACCTGCCTAAGCAAAGAAAGAACAGTGGAGGAAGCCAGGTACAGGACCAAGGAGTGAGTCCTGAGTGCTTCAGCTGAAGCACTTAGTCTGGGAGCAAGGACTCCTGGCAGGCCTTCCTCTCCATGCAGCTGTCTCCTACCACTGGGAGTCAGAGTGGTTGATTCCCAAGGGTAGAGAGAAGCTATGACCCTATCTAAAAATCATACATCCTGGTGGGTGAGGCCATGTGCCACCTGGAAGGTCCAGGAGGGGAAAGATGGAAATGACAGTGGGTCCCCACCAGGAACTCAGAGGCAGACGTGCCCAGGTATGGGTATCAGTCCTCTCAATGCTGACCCTGGAGGCTGGGCAGCTGGACAACTCCTGAGCAGCCAGCACAGCACCAGGCTTCACACACCATTCAGAGAACATAAGGGCCTGGCACACGTCCATAATCCCAGCTACTGGAGAGGTTGAGGCAGGAGAATCATTGAGTTCAAGACCAGCCTGCCTGGGCAACTTAGTGAGACTCCGTCTCAAAATAAAAACAAAACAAAACTCGAAAAACACAAGCCCTGAGTGGAATGTCCTTTTTATTTATCATTATTGTAAGTTACAGACATTTAAATTCTCAGCAATAATTTATAATTGTTACAACTTATATATTTCAGCCATTAGAAGAACACATACACAGAAAATTAAAGTACAAAGAGAGATGTAAAAAATAAGGTTACTGTAATGTATCATAGAAGAGGTTGAAATTCAAAATATCAAAGACCCCACATACTGAAACTAAACATAAAGTTTAAAACCTCCCCAGGAGAATATGAGCCTAAAATTACAAATGTCAGCAACTGCCTAAACCAAAGAATCAACTGTATTTTCAAGGTAAGAAAAAAAAAAATGCTTTGGTAAGCTATCTTTAAATACCTCTGCCCTGTTTTCATCTGGAATGATTGTGTATAAACACAGGCACAGCACATATTCGAGACTCAGTCTCACAAACTTCTTTACTAATTTTTCAAACATCTTTGTACTTCAGTAAATGAGAAAAGTGATTCAGTCTTTTGAATTTTAAGTTTAAAAAAAAATTAAAAGTATTTCCAGGAATCTTAAAGCTCTCTATCCAGAAGTAGAAAATGATACACACCTTCAAACTCTGAAGTGTTCACATTTTTTGAAGCTCAGTATAGGATAGAGAACTTGTTCTTAATATGACAGCCCACAGACTTCTGCGCATACACGACCTTACACGGTGGGAGAGCTCACAGGGGCCTGCCTTCCTCACTGGCCTGGGCTTCAGCCATGACCGTGGCCATAGCCTGGTCAGCTCTCCTCCCAGCCTACTTCCACCCTCGGCTTCCCTGGCACATAACCTGTCACTCCTCGATTAGTTCCTCCTTGGGGGATTCAAGCTCACTCAATAAATCTTTGCCAGCTGCTCCAGCTTTTGAAGCAAAAAGAAGTGCACCCTGTTTAAATCCAAGGTTCTTCAAGCTTCGAGCATAATCTGCATATATAGCAGTAGTGAGTTTCTGTAAACCACAGTTAAGGAAAGAAGAGCAGAAAGAGTGGGACTGATGCTCCACACAGGATCCCAGGGGCAGGAGAAGGGCCAGCCCTACCCTAGGGGGACCTGACACCCACGGTGGGTGGGCAGCACAGCAGGAGTGCAGGCAGCTCTGTGCAGGGAGAGGTGATGTCTCAATCTGTAACATCACTGCACTCTTTGCCAGCTGAGTGGACGCTTCTCCTTCCTGAGGATCAAGCAACATCTTTCCAGAGTCTCCCACCACCTACACCCAAGTGAAAACTAGAAAAAGAAAGATGAGAGAAGAGAACCTCCCAGACACCCCTGCTCTGTGTTAAAGTCTGAGAGGCCAGCAGCTTGGGGGGGCAGGGCATGGGGCGTGGGGCAGATATTCACTTCCCTAGCCTCTACATCATGGTGCTGGACTTTTGGACAGCACTGGTATGCTGAGTTTTGATGTCTCAAAGTAGTACTTTGAACCAAAGTCAATTTCACCAGTAACAAGCTACATGTCCTTGAGTAAGCTTTTGCTTTAGTTTTTAGTTTTCAAAAATTTTGGTTTAGTTTTAGTTTAAAAAAATATATATGTGCACAGAACTAAATACCTGACATATGGAAATAAGGCCAAATGTAAAAATTCAAGTAAAAGTGCAATGAGAAAAGTAGGGCTATGCAAACACAAGGGATTGGAAGCTGTATCCTTAAGCCTATTCTGTTCAAAGAAAAATATGTGACTCAAGAGGCATCTAGAAGAAATATTATGTTCTTGATTGTGGGTGGCCCACATGGCCTGCCTTTGAGACACATTTCTCTGAAGTGTTCTGTCTTGTTCCATATCAGACTGTCATCATGGGTGCAGTGGGAATCTTTCTTTTTTTTATTTTTCAGTATATACTTTCCAGATAAATACACAAAATTTATTTAAGAATACTATTTTATAGTACCAGGTCCTTATGCCTTTCTTAAATTATTTCTTCAGCTTCCTTTGAAATACAAACAAACATTATGGAATTGGGCTCCTCCTGTGCAGTCCTCTCAGTGTCCCCTCCATCAAGCCAAGGCCAAAGCCAGTGGTACAGTGACCCTTGCTCCAATTCTTCCTCCTCCCATCTCTCCCACCTGGCTTTGGTGAGTCAAAACATGGATCTTTTTCAATATAATATCATTTCTGCCCAGGCAGTTTGACTAGAGAAATTCCAAGCCCCACTCATGTCACTTCTTCCCCCTCAGCATCAACACCCTCATAAAGGATATCTGTGTCCTCACTGATTTCCAACGCACCATACTCGAGACACGCTTCCACGAACAAAGCGGCTCTGTCGAAGTACCGCATGCTGTCCAATACAACAGAACAGGCGTGAGCCTTTGCGGCCTAGAGGCAGAACCACCTAGGGGTATGTTTCTATATGAAGGTTTGTACTCACGTTCCCAGCACCCAGGCCCAGTTCAAAAAGGGAAGAAGAGAGAATACACAAGTCCTCAACCCAAGCTTTGCTTCAAATGCTTATGAACTTTGTCAAACACTTTAAATCACAGTAATCTACCAAGGCATGACAAAAGACTATGTCCTCACTGTATGGACTGAACAAATAATCTTTTGTCATATTCGCCTCTTTTAGTTTTCAATAAGCAAATGTTCCGTCAGAAGCAATGGGTTCCCTTCCTTGAAAAGGTCAGAAGGGACACCTTGCTGTAACCCCTTTTTACCACTCTACGGGCTTCCCTTCAACTGTTCTGCTTAAAGAGGAATCCTTCCTGATTCTCTCAAGATTTCTTTATATTCAATTTTTATTTTTTTACATACTAAACAAGCACTCTACCACTGAGCTATATTCCCAGGTCTTTTTATTTTATTTGACACAAGGTCTTGTAAGTTAACAGGCTGACCCTGAACTTGTAATCCTCTTGCCTCATCCTACCGAATGGCTGGGATTATAGGCTTGTGCCACTGCGCCCACCTGGGAGAAGGATATATTCATTTTAAATAGGTGCCTGTTAGGGTTGGCTAATATATTGGTAGTAAAATATCATAGTTTCTAGACCAAATGAATTATGAATACAGATGGTTCAATTCCCCTTCAGGTTTAAAAAAAAAAATAAACCTAAATTGGATACTTCTTTCATCCACCAGAGCCTCAAGGAAGTGTGACTGATCAATCAGGGCAGTCCAGAGAGCCAGGGGCACTTGAGATGTACCTGTGAAGTGTCTCTGCCACACTGGAAAAGCAGCCCAGAGAGAGCAGGACCAGGAGGGCCTTTGACTTCTGATTGACTTGTGGGGAGCAAAGGTGGTCCACCCACCGCTTCAGAACATCAGCACATTCTTCAGAATTCAAACGGACCTGGAAAGATGCCCACATTAGAAACAGAAACATCCTGCATTAAAATAATTACATCAAAGCGAGATCTGTTCCTATGAAGTAAACACTAGCCTTTGCTTTACCAAAACAATGCCCCGAGTGGCTGCTTACCACAAATGGCAGCCAGTGACAGTGACCTGCACCTGTGGGACCAAGGGGCCTGACAGTACCCCTGGACTGCAGGCTGGGTCAGACTCTAGCAGAGAGAAGAGTCAGTTTCTTTCACTTATTTGTTACCAATACAAGCTCTATTAATAAGAAGAGATGCAACTTACAAAAAACAGAGGGAGAATAAGAATTTTAAGAAAAATATTTATAAAGCAAGTTTGCAGGCATAAAACGCTTCCAAATCATAAGTGAGAAGTGAAGACAGAGCTTTCTACTTCAAATGCTCCTCTGGAATCACCTACCTTTGCAAGCCACGCTGCCCTATTCCACTCGCCATACGTCTGCAGGTAGCGGCAGGCGTCCGCAGCTTTGTCTATCAGGCAGAGCAACTGAACGCCCTCTAGAAGACAGAGAGCAGCCCTCTCAATAGCAACCTTCTGGACACATCATTAAAGAGTAAAATCAGCTGCCATCTGCTTCCATCTAGTCTTGAGCATCTTACACAGGCTGAGGATACAAATCTGAAAATCTGAAATCCAAAATGCTCCAAAATAGGAACCTTTTTGTGCACTGACATAATGTCACACATGGAAAATTCCATACCATGAAACTTTGTTTAATGCATAAAATTATCAAAAAAATTATATAAGATGGCCTTCAGGCTATGTGTATAAGCTATATAGGAAACATAAATGAATTTTCTATTTAGACTTGAATCCCATTCCTAAGACATTTCATTATTTCTACACAAAAATTGCAAATTTGAAAAAAGAAAAATAGAAAATCTGAAATATTTCTGGTCTCAAGCATTTTGGAAAAGGGGTACTCCACCTGGAACTAATGGAGACATTCTTGACTTAAATTTTAATAGAGTTCTACAAGATTACCACTCAAGTAATAAACACAAATACTGCCCAGAGAATAAATAGGTAAAGCCCATCTCACTAACAAGCTTGATCACACACACTAGATTTAGTGTGTCTGGGACTGTCTGGCTTATCTCTCTTATTTTTACAATTATTAATAGTGCCCCTTTCACTCTGAAAACAAGTTCTGGCTTAGATGAATAAATTACAGCCACCTGACAAATAGCTAGCAATAACTTCTTTCCTTCAGCATACACAGGAAAGACATGTCCTCAGTAACAAAGCACTTAGCTGAGCATGGGTCTGACCTTCCTGAGCACTGACAGATGCCACCACAAAGTGTACCTTACCTGCCAACTTGCCATTGGCAATCATGTTGGTTGCCACCAGCTTAATGGTGCTCTGAGAGGGACCTGATGAGGTGACAGTGGTGACCAAACAGGCTTTCAGTGAGTCACAATAATAATGCTGGTTATCTGCACTTGTTTCCAAAAGCAACTGTACCGCTCTATCTGTCTAATAAGAGAAACAGTTTTCTAATTATAATTAAGAATATCTTCCTCCAGTATAGCCTTTTAAAATTCATAATGTGGAACACTAAAGTCTATAGCTTAAGGAATACATTATTTTCAAAAAATGCTCCTGAATGTTTTGTTTACATAAGCGAAACTTAAATAGAAGAGCCACACTGCTTCTCTAAAGTAAATATAAAAACAGTGGGATATCAGGTGCTTTCAGCTCCTTGCTGGTCGATGCAGAAATGACAAACAATGCATCGGAGCTGGGCTTTACCCTCAATCAAGGAAGCCAAAAGCACAAGCTGCCTAACCACATTTGTGCTTTCTCACAATGCTACTTGTTTTATTTTTAAAGAAAGCCAAAATTTATTGGGAAAGGGACACACACACACACACACACACACGACAGTCTGAAATACTAATCAATTAGAAAATTCATGAAGCATGTAAAGAGTTATAAAAACTGACATACTTGACCCAGGAGCAGTAGCTGGTCTGTACATTTCCTGGTGTGATCATAAGTTGACCGCTTTACTTCCTGTAGATTAACCCTTTCTAGTTGAAATTTCTAAAGTACGAGAAAAACAAAAAAGTTGAGATGGATTATAAAAAACTTTAGAGTTATTTCAATTTTACTATACTTGAAAAGATTATTTTAAGAAAAGTCAGTTTAACTGGTGAGATTGCTAGATAATTAACTTTACCAAAATTCATCAATTTAGTAAGAATTTGGAAAGCAAAAATGTCGAAATGTACTATCCTTTGTATGCATGTCTGCTGCTTACAGCCACTGGCACTTGAATAGAACTGGATGAAAAAACCCTGCATGTACTGAAGTATTCTGATAGAAGGCAACAAAATTATGAAGCTATCTTTATACATTTTGAATAGTAAAGTTAAACTATGAATAAACGACTTGTTACTTGTAGGGAAATGAATCTTCTAAGTTGAAATATTTCAGACAAATAAAAAAATTAACATTGATAGTAAAATTTTAATGTTTATTAAAAACTCAGTGTTTGTAAGCTTTGCAAGTCCTGATTTTGCCAAAGGACTTATTTCTATAATATGGACTTTAACTTAGTTTTTTTGTCTTTTTTTTTTTTTTCCCAGAGACACATATGAGTTTGTCAGAGCTGAAAAATTAAGGCCATCTCTCTGTAGGAGAGAGATTTAACTTAGTTTTAAAGTTGTCCGAGATATTTAGAAAGAAACAAATAATCAAGATAAAAGCTTTAAATAGTTAAATAAATAGGTTAAATACTTTTTTAAAAAGTATAATACCTGAAAATAGGCATTTTCACAAAGGATATCATAGCATATATCCAGTGGGTTGCTCAATTTGTCCCGAGGAATGGCTTCCTTGGTCACCACTGTACTCCCTGACTTAGCCTGGGACAGGCTGTGCAGGTAGTGGGCTGCCACTGTCCAAAAGTGCAGCTCTGATTCGTCACCATAAAGCCTGAGGAGTGAAACCAAGGTTAATTATGGCTCACACAGCAAGCCTAGGCCTGCGAACGCTATCATTTCCAAATCCATCAGGACACTGCAGTAGAGCCTAGGAAGGGGACAGGGATGACATATCAAGTTCTTCAGCTCTGCTACTGGGTTTCCAACAAAATACAGGGGCCTGACTGCACAGGGCACCTGTGGACCCCAACATCTCTCTGTTCTATGTGCAGACCAACTGTCCATCTGGTTTGCCATTAGCAGACAATGTGGACTACAGTGGGAAGTTGTTTCTCTGGGACAGCTGGCTATATATTTACTCTGTGGAGCATGGAGGGAAAGGTCTTTTTTTTTCTTTTTTCTTTTGTAAGTGACAACTCTATAGTGATAAAGTACAAGCTAGTGCTTCTGAACACAATTTGTTGTATATTTAAACACATTCTGTTTGTACCTGATATTTTATTATTATTTTGGTACTGGGGACTGAACCTAGGAGTGCTTTACCACTGAGCTACATTCCCAGTGCTTTTTATTTTTTGAGATCTTACTAAGTTGCTGAGGCTGGTCTTAAACTTGCATTCCTCCTGCTTCAGCCTCCCAAATGGCTGGGACTGTAGGCTGAGCCATCTCATCCAGCCTGTATCTGATATTTTAAAACACATATTTTAAAGCTGTGTATAGGAAAAAGTCATTTCAATTTAGAAGGGCCTAGATCTCATGTTTAAATGTAATTCGATTTTCCCCATACTTGTACTACTACTGTTTTTAAAATTAACAGTCAAATCCAGAGGCAGAACTCACATATTTTTCTAAAATATGAGAATTTGGCTGTAGCTTTTACATAAGCTAAGATAAAGTTAAATGAATTAACTTGAAATTCTCTGTCTCTTACACAGAATACTTCAGAGTGTTACCTTGAAACAAGGAGGCACCTCTGCAGGAGAGTGAATTCTGGATCAAGCAAGAGTTTCTTTATGTCACTGTAGGTAGGAATCCAGAGAGGTAAAGCAAAAATTTTGAATCAAAAAAAAATGAAACCAGATAAATCAATACACTTTTTTGGGATTAGGGGGCAGGTACCAGGGATTGAACTCAGGGACACTCGGCCACTGAGCTACATCCCCAGCCCTATATTATATTTTATTTAGAGACAGGGTCTCACTGAGTTGCTCAGCACCTTTTGCTGAGGCTGGCTTTGAACTCGTGATCCTCCTGCCTCTGCCTCCCAAGCCACTAGGATTACAGGCAATATGTTCTTGAGATGTAAAAATTCCACCCAATGGATGTATTTAGAACTTATGAAAGCAAAGTCACTTTGCCTCAATACGGAGATTTCAAAAGGTGAGGGGGCTGAGAGGACCTAGGCCTGGAGCACCAGCATCTATCCCCCAGCAGGAGATGGTGCTCCAGCTCAGCCCTGAAGGCATGCAACAATTCCATGGGAGTTTCAGAAACTATGAACAGTTGCCAGCAACTGGAATCAGATTTTCATTGATTATTTTGCTAATCATGAGGAAGAGTACATACTTTAGAGAAGACAGCATTCAGAATTTATTTTGAAACTATTCTAAAAGTAAAATATTTAAGAAAAAAACAGCTAGTATTTCTATGAATTTATGTTTCTAAAATAGATAAATTTGGAATATTCATAAGTCAGAGGGAAAGTATTCTTTACAGTTTCCCACTTATTTAATTTTTGGATACAGAAAACAATAAAATAATTATTTTGAATTTTCCATCAACAGAACATTCTAGGATCCTTAATTTGTTAAATATTATAATTACTGTGGCAATGTAGTTTGCAAAAATATTTTACACTTTACCAAGAACTCCATGTGGACCCACGGTTTTTTATTTCCTTTGCTCTATTATTCCCAGTACATACTCTTGGCTCTGGGAACATATTAATTTCTCAGCCAGACCTATGCACACATAGTACCAGATACGGGACTCAGTTTAAATGAGGGAAGTAGTCTTAAGAGTCACCTGTGTGCATCTTCTAGCACAGGGTTTCACAGGGGTTTGTGGTAGAGGGTGGCAAAACATAAGGATGTTAAACACAGATCCTAGACCTGCCCTGAGGCCTGAGCAGTCTGGTAGTTGAGAACTTGGTGAAAACAAATGCTCTGTCCCTGTAATTATTAAACAGGTCCTTCTCTTACAAAACAAGAATGGTCTCTTCTTGGGCCATTTTTAAAAACACAAATTATTTAAATTTTAAAAAGCCCCAACTAATTTGTTTTTCTTACTCATATTCTTTGTCTTCTAATAAAACTCACAGCACTTACTTAGACAATGAATTCAACTGTTCTTGAAGGAGAGTCTTTATTTCTTCATTTTCTGGATAATCACTATATAGAAAAGATTTTGAGTAAGTTCATTTTCTCTCCATTTACAACCACTTTTTTCTTTACCAGACAAAAAGTTGTTTTAATATAGGAAAAAAACCTCTTTGTAGAGCCTAGTTAAAAACCCAGCTATAAATTAACATAGCAACAATGTAAACAGGACCCATAAATCATCTTTAATATCTGTTTTTATCTTACTGAGTTATAGAAATGCATAAACAGAGTCTCTTGGAAAATTTATCAGCTGGCTCTAAAAACTTTCAGGTTAAAAAAAAATTCATTTTAATGAAGAACTACAATAAATAAAGAAATTTGCTCTTTCTGCCTTACAGAGTGGCCATTTGTTTCCCTAAGTAGATAGTTCTTGAGAACACACATTCCATTATATTTTTAAAAAAACCCTCACCCAATGCCAATCTATCTGCTTCATATGGCAGAAGTTCAGTCACATTTGTAGATTTAATTAATAATAGTTCCTGTGACTTTTTTTTTTAACTATTAGGTAGATAGATGTTAGACTAAACAGACCTCTGAAGCAGGCCCACTGATGCTGCTTTTAAAAGAATTAGGCTTGGCCTCAAATCCCCCATCCTCCATTGGTCCTCTCCGCACTCACTTTTTCATCATTATGGCAAGCCCACATTCAGACTGCAGGGTGACCATCCAGCCACCTGAGAGCAACCTATGTATTCCCAGCTTCACACTGACCCACACTTTCACAAGGCCCCACAGAGACAGACACAAAAGGCAGACTGGAGATGATTAGTGTCTCTGCCTTCTTTTTGATTAACTTTAAGACTCCATTTCTTCTGAGCTCTGGAGTGTATACCATGGCTGATTTTCATGGGTGTCCTTCAACCTCCAAGTATATTATGAAAGAAAAATAAAAATGAAAAAACTTACACATGAGAAATGTCCAAAGAATACCATCCATTCCAAGGCTGGTGTAGTAAGAAGGCTTTCAGGGCAAGGGAGGCCCTTGGAATAAGGAGATACGGGCACCACACAGGCTCTAGACCAAAAAAAAAAGAAAAAAAAGAAAGAAAGAAAGAAAAATTCTTTTTAAGTAAAATAAGGTGTTAAACTTTGGTACTACTTGAATCATAGACTTAGTATAATGACCAAACAGATACCAACAATGGTCGTGATTTTAAAATATTAAAATAATTATATTTACTTGGCCACTGGCTTTTTTTGTTTTTTATTTTTTCTTTTTTTAATTTCTTTTTTTAATAACTGACAACAGAATGCATTATAATTAATATTACACATATAGAGCACAATTTTTCATATCTCTGGTTGTATATATAGTATATTCACACCAATTCTTGTCTTCATACATGTACTTTGGATAATGCTGTCCACCACATTCCACTATGACTGCTAACCCCCTGCCCTCTCCATTACCCTCCTACCCCTCTGCCCTATCTAGAGTTAGGCTGTCTATTCCTCCCATGGTCCCCCTCCCTACCCAACTATGAATCAGTCTCCTTATATCAGAGAAAACATTCAGCATTTGTTCTTTTGGGATTGGCTAACTTCACTTAGCATTATCTTCTCCAACTCCACCTATTTATCTGCAAATGCCATGATTTTATTCTCTTTTATTATTGAGTAATATTCCATTGTGTATGTATGCCATATTTTTTTTATCCATTCATCTACAGAAGGGCATCTAGATTGGTTCCACAGTTTAGTTATTGTGAATTGTGCTGTTATAAACATTGATGTGGCTGTGTCCTGTAGTATGCTGTTTTTAAGTCCTTTGGGTGTAGACTGAGGAGAGGGATAGCTGGGTCAAATGGTGGTTCCATTCCCAGTTTTCCAAGTTGACTTCAACAAATGGTGCTGGGAAAACTGGAAATCCATATGCAACAAAATGATATTAAACCCCTATCTTTAACATGTGCAAAACTCAAAGTGGATCAAGGACCTAGGAATTAAACCAGAGACACTGTGTCTAATAAAAGAAAAAGTAGGCCCAATCTTCATCATGTTGGATTATGCCCCAACTTCCTTAATAGGACTCCTATAGAGCAAGAATTAAAATCAAGAATCAATAAATGGGATGGATTCAAACTAAAAAGTTTCTTCTCAGCAAAAGAAAAAGTCTGTGAGGTGAATAAGGAGCCTACATCTTGGGAGCAAATTTTTTACTCCTCACACATCAGATAGAGCACTAATCTCTAGGGTATATAAAGAACTCAAAAAACTAAACACCAGAAAAACAAATAACCCAATCAATAAAAGGGCCAAGGACCTGAACAGACACTTCTCAGAAGAGGATAAACAATCCATCAACAAATATATGAAAAAATGTTCATCATCTCTAGCAATTAGAGAGACGCAAATCAAAACTATTCTAAGATTTCATCTCACTCCTGTCAGAATGGCAGCTATTATGAAGACAAACAACAATAAGTGTTGGCGAGGATGTGGGGTAAAAGGTACATTCATACACTGCTGGTGGGACTGCAAATTGGTGTAGTCAATATGGAAAGCAGTACAGAGATTCCTTGGAAAACTGGGAATGGCCACTGGCTTTTTACAACTCAGCCTCATGACCGACCCCTCCATGTTGAGTAGACATAATTACTTTACATTACCCAAATTTATCAATTATGTTGCCAATAGACTTCAGACTGTGCTACCCAATTCAACAGCCAATAGTCATGTATGGCTACTGAGCATTTAAAAAATGGCTAGCATTATGAAAGAAATGACTACAGTTTATCTCACCTAAATTAAAACTGATTTAGTCATTAGATAACTTTTAGCCATGTTTGGATCCATAGTTATTTTTTTTAGTGGAAAATTTTATAAAATCCAAATAGAGCTCAAGTATCTCCACTGAAATTTGTCCTCTGAATTAAGATAACAATTTATTTTGCAATAAATGCAAAATACTCACTGAATTATGAACACCAAGTGCTAAGAGATACAAATACCTCATTAGTAATTAGGTAAGTTAAAGGCAGCCCAACCAATATCAGCAGTAACTTGGCAGTGCCTCCAGTTTGAACATAATGAGAAGGGGCAGGTTTTTAAAACCTTACTAATCCAAAAGTACCAAATATAGACTCTGCAAAAGCACAGACATTTCTCAGAGTTGACTTACTAAAGACTAAATGAGTTTCTCAAGCACTTTTCTACAAAAATAGAGTCTGGAGTATGTACCAAAGGTATGCTAAGAGAATACCCAATGCAGAAAGTTCCTGCTCTGCTCCAGGTAGGATCACAGGAACTATTTCCTTCCACAAGTATCTTCCAAAGATGAACACTGCACTTCCTAAGACAAAAGCTGACTTTTTTTTTTTTTAATATTTATTTTTTAGTTCTCGGCGGACACAACATCTTTGTTTGTATGTGGTGCTGAGGATTGAACCCGGGCCGCACGCATGCCAGGCAAGCGTGCTACCGCTTGAGCCACATCCCCAGCCCAAAAGCTGACTTTTAATCTCTCAATTAAGAAGCCAGCAGTCTTATCACTAGATTCATCTCCTCTGATGAGTTCTTTTAAATTCTGAGTAAGTCATGATGAATGTAGAGATACTTGATCTTGTTAACAAACCGCACAGAAATGGGTCAGAAAGGGACACTTAGGAAACCCAAGTTGGGAATGACTGGCACCTGCAGTTACCATGAGCACACATCTCAGCAGTCATAAACTCTCAAGATTAAAGTTCATTTATTTTCTCATACTCAAGACTTCTGAAAAATGAGACTGAAATGAAAAAACAGCAGCTCTCTCTCTAGATGAAAATAGCTTGTGGCAAAACTACTGGTTTCAGAGCATCCTTTCATGAGAATTCCATACCAGTTAACTCCTGTTCATCCATTCTAAAACATGTAGACTTCATAGACATCTCTAGGACTCGGATGCAGCCATCATCAGACGCCAAGATCACTTTATCTGATGTGCACCAGTCTACGTCCAATATCCGAAAGGTCACATTTCTTCCACTTCTTAAACTGCTCACCATCTGAACCTGCAAGGGTGAAAGTTGTCATCACTATCAGACAGAAAAGAAAACCTTTATTATTCTGGATTAAACTATCAAGGAAGACAGTGCAGTGTGGCTAGGCCCCAAGCAAGGGCAGAACTCAGCAGCCTCTCCTGGCCTATCTTCCACATGCAGCCTATCTTTTAAAGGTTTCAAATGCAATGAAAGACCTGTGAAGCTGTCACCTTTAAAACAAATACTGCACAAGTAAAATATTAAAAGAAGAAACTAATCAGTTAGGAGATGCTTGACACACCTATTACACAGTTTTTCCTCTCTAAATCAGGAGAAGAGGAAAAACAAAACCAGCCCCTGTGACTGGTAGCCTCATTTATGTTTTACCCTCATGGGGTTGCCTACCTCTTTAGTATCCCACACTTCAGCACCATCATTGTACATTGCTATTAATTTTTGGTTTCCTTTGCCAGGAGCAAAACGAATCTTCCTCACCCAACTCCGATGTGTAGGTATTCCCCTAAAGACAAGCCAAAAAAAAAAAAAAAAAAACAATACAATTAAGAGAAAATCTAGTCTCCAGGAACTGTCCAATGTCTCTTTCTAGCTCTGTTTCTGATAACAGGAGAACAACTTTACGTTCTGGGATGGGGTCTGCATTTGACAGGAAAGCCTGCCCATCAACAGCTGCTTTTGCCTAGACCATTTGCAGGTAAGTGTTTACTGTGAATGATCCAGAGCTTGGCTCAAAGCCCTTCTTCCCAAGTTCAGGTGATAAGGGACCCAAGGCTTGAAGCTTCACTTGGCCATGTTTATTGGTCCTGTTTGTAAGTCACAGGACTTCAATGAGACTATACCAAGAGGTTACTTATTACCATTTCTTTTCTTTCTTTTTTTTAAACAAAGATTTCATTCTTGGCTCATACCTGGATACTCTGCCTTTCAAATCCCAAAAATTTAAATTTCCATCCATGTCTCCAAGCACTAATGTATCTCCTTTCCAAGCAATGCAGGTAATACTACCCATACTTCCCTAGAAAACAACAGCAATGAAAACACACATAAATAAGTTTTCTGGGTAGATCAATAGAGAAGGGATGCCTTTTGAGGGAGAAATACCTTGGAAGAAAGCAAGCTATATGAAGAAAGTAAAGGAAAATCTTTCCAGAGAACTGATTTTAACTTATTTCTCACTGCAAAAGGACAAATAAATTCATCCCAAGGAAAACATCATTAATTTCATACTAACTATGCATTGATTTTTCTATTGAAAAAGAAGAACCAGAACTTTACTGATATTATCTCGAATTTCTGCAAAGAAGTTACAAATAGCAATTTAATTATAAGAATGAAACACAACTGTAATAAATTCAACTGGGAAGAAGAGGACTCAGTTCCCACAGATGTGCAGAGGTGGTACTGCAGACAGCTTGGCAGCCTGAGTGCTGGACTCAGCCAGCCTGGACTAGACTCTCAGCTTTACCCACTGAAACTGGCATGGACTTGGGGCACATTTATTTAACCTTTCTGTGTCTGGGATTTATCACTAACAGAGTAGAGTAAGCTCATGAAACTTCAGAAGATGTTCCTCAGTGTTAATAAATTTATAAAGGTAAAGGCCTTAAACCATGTCTGCCACACTATAAAGACTTGATATATGTTAGCTATTAAATACTATTACTATTTAACTGCTTCTCTATTTATTAAATTAAGTCTTGGTTTTGCATTTATAGTAAAATATAAGAATTCACATGATGTCCAATGGTTAGGAATAGGAAATGATGTTTGACAAATTGACTATTAACTGACACTGCCACCTACACCATATATTGCATAAATCCTTGTGGCAGTCAAGAAATAAAGGAGAAGATGGCTTAAAATTAATATTATAATGAACTCAATAAGAAATTTATTTATATTAATTAAATGAAATTTTGTATATAAATACAATGCTCTCAAACCTTATTTCTATTTTCTTGACCAAACTAACATACCATTTAAGAATTTGCCTTTAACTTTAAAAAAGTAGAACATTACAGTTCAAATTAGCCTAGAAATCATTGTCACTCGGGCTGGGGATATAGCTCTGTTGGTACAGTGCTTCCTTTGCAAAATCAAAGCCCTGGGTTCCATCCCCAGCAACACACACACACACACACACACACACAAGAAATCATTGTCACCAGCTTTGAGTTCATGGTGATGTACTAATACAACTGCAGGGACTGTCCAGACCTTTCTATCTGAGTGCAGATGGGACACAACCACATGGAGGTACAGAGGAGCTTGGAGAAGAAGGGCTGAATACCTGCATTGTGGTGCTAAATAATCCCAAACCTAAGGAGAGCACACTACTTGATACTGCTATGCTGCCTATGTGTGAAATGGGACATTCAGTGATCACAGGTAAAACTGGTATAAGACAGAGACATTCACTGTCTGTTCCAGCTTTCTTAATAAGCACAATTACAGAATTCTCCACATACACATTATTTAAAATATGTCAAGCTTTCTCCTTCCTTTTGCCATTTTATATACTCCACAGTTCTAGGGTCAAAATCCAGAGGAAGAGTTTCAACTCAAAATGAATGTCAAATACTTTACATTTGAGAGCATATTAAAATAAATATTGGATTAAAACAAACCAAATCTCAGCCTACATTCTATATCAGTCACTGGAAAACAATTTCAGAATGTAAAAATAACAAATAAAAATTTGTTATTGATAAATTTCTCACATACTATATAGATGTCAATTTCCTTTCCCTAAAAGCAATCTGCTCTAAAATATTTACTAATTTCATTGAAGGCTGCATTCTCATGAAGCTGGTCATTCCTTCAGGGAGTTTTATCTTGCTGGCAGAACAAAGACTTGCTATATCCTTACTCAGGCCTCTACGAAGAGATGGGATTCTAAAAACTCTGAGGTGCAATGACAATTCTGAAAAAGGCACTTATAAAATGGAACACTCACATGTCTAATATCGAAATATTTAAAATTTCTCTAGGGCATGGGCTGGGGAACGGCATTTCAAAAATTACTCAAGAGTTTCTACATTTTACTCTCAATGTGCAATAATTAGAAAACAGAGAGACTGGGCTGTTATTGCATGGCACTGGAAGAGCTCAGATGGTGCTTTCTTTGGGGTTCCAGAGGAGGAGCCATATAGAGTGCTAAGAGAGTAAACTGGGACTTTCCAAAGGATGACTCCATTATGCTGAAACTCTATGGCTCAATTCTAACAATAGTTTTTCATTTAAAGTTCTTTACTATTATAATTACCAAACAAGCTTCCACTTTTGTATTATTTTATCCTTCCAAAATCCTGAATATGTTTGGCAATATTAGGTACCACTAGGTTTCAGGTGTGATTTGTTCTATACAATAATAAAGATCAAATTACATTTTGAAAAGCACTCTTGAATGTTAGCTTCAATTTAGAAGTCATAAAGGTTATTTTGTTTGTTTGTTTTAGAAAAAATAATCAATTCTTCTACAATTGTTAATATGGAAGATTGGAGCCATCTCCTAGGAGGTCCCCACTGATTCTGCCTTTTGGTACACATGGCCCTTGGTAGTCACTTCTACAGGAAAAGGGTTGATTTGAGAATAAAATGCATACTACAATGGAAATGATAGTGTGACTTCCCTCTTGCTTTCTGCTGGATCACTCCAGCAGAAGCCAGCTGACATACCATGAAGAGACTCAAGGAGCCTGACAGAGACGGTCCCAGGAGGAAGAATGAAGGCCTCTCACCAACAGCCAGCATTTTGTAATAGCCATTAAATGAGCCATCCTGGAAGTGGATTTGTTGGCCCCCCTGTATTTGAAATAACTGCAGCCCTGGCCAACATCTTGACTGTAATTTCAGAAGACTGTGAGCCTGATGATGAGGGGATTGGCCTTTCACCAGAACATCCCAATTTTAGAAGGCAACTTTAAGTAAATGAATTTTTTACTTTTTAAAAAAACTTAAAGTAAATGGAGATTTAAAAAATCTTCTCATTCCTCCATTTAGCCATTCTAGTAGTTATTAGTAAACAAAAGCATTTTTAAAATTCATCTGTTAAAAACAACCTGTTAGATGAATGTTAACAATAAATCTTAGTTACAGGATTCCATAAGGCCAAAAAAAGGTGTGGGGGGGATGTATATGTATAGATATAGATGTAAATACTAATACTATTACACTTAGAATTCTGATTACTATTCTCCATAAATAATGCTAGACTCTATAAGTCAAATCTGTCAGAGAAATTCCTGAAATGGAAATAAACAGATGATTAAGTTAGACCTGAGTTTCAAACACGGTTCTGCCATATAAATAAGCCAGGTAACCTTGAGAAAAGTTACTTATTCTCTTTCAGTTTCATTATAGATAAAATGGAGATAATTACACACCAATTATTATGGGGATAATAATGAGTAGTACATGGCAAATATTTCATCAAACAGTTACAATGTTTTTCTCTAGCAGTATAGTGCAATTTTAATCAGTTATAATGTCTTCTTAAACAGTAAAATTTATTTATATGAAGTTTTTTTGAGGAAGCCTTCCAATTTAACTATGCCTTCACTGACTATGGATCACAAAATCTTTGATAAGAACTGTGATGGAGATTTAATCAAGGGTTAGACTCACATCTGGTGGAATCCGAGCACTATCTTTCACAGAGTTTCCTTCAACAGTGAGATGATAAACTTGGCCATCATTATCGGTAAATACAAAATGCTCCCGAGCAGAGATGTTCTGGCTGAGTTCAGATTTACTTTCTGCCTCCTGCAACAAGCTTTGTGATAGAGAAAAATAAGATTTTTTTTTTCCCCTTATAGTGACACTCATCATTAACTAACTTGCCCACAATCCAGATGCATTAACAAGAGGTCCAAAACCAGTTAAAAAGTCTAAAATAAATCTTGCCCAGCTAATAAAGTAAAAATATAAAATCACTTCTAAATAGTTATATCATGGGAGAAAGTTTATCCAGTATGGGGGAAAATAGTATTATAAATGTAACAGAAACTTTTTTTTTTTTTTTTTTTTTTTGCTACTCAACTCAATCAACAGAAGAGTGGTGTTCCACTGACCTCTCACAGTCTCTGAAGCTTTTTGTTTTTAAAATGGTGTGGATAGGAATGATATAAAAATTTAGGATTTCCAAAGCATTTTCTGTGGTATACAGAATAACATGAGCTATCTCTATGTTTACACTACATTCATCTGAATTTTGGAAACTGAAGTGAAAGGAGCAGAAGGGCACAAAATGAACATATTCACTAAAAGATAGATGGGTGAATAGTATTGCATGTTACTGAATGCACTAAGTAATACAAAAATAAAATTAACTTTTCAGATTTTGGTTATATACTGAAATATGAAACCAAGTATGTTAAAAAAACAAAGTCTAACCTACTACAGCAGATGCCTTTAGATGACACTTGTCAACTTCACAGTCACAATACTGACAGTATAAATGATATTGGAAGGAAATGGCAAAATGTACCTGATCACTGAGGACTCCACGATACTCAGCTCTGTGTCTGAGACAACAGTCTGGCGGGCCATGGCCTCTCGGGTAGCAAGCTGTTTCTTCTTCAGGCTCTTCAGGTTGTGAGATGGTGACCACTCCTGTGAAGCAAACACAGACAAACCCAGAAGTGCCAGGTCTCCTCTGCCAAAGCATCCTTCCAGAATATGGCACACTCCCCACTGGCCAGTACCACTTACTATTGCTGCATGTGAATTGTTCTTCAGATTGTACCTTTTTATAGGAAGGCCAAATGAATGTATTTTAATCAGAGCATAAGGTAGAAAACTTAACGACCATTTTGATGCTTTCTCTTTTACAAAATGAAAAAAATGAATTCAATTGTGGCATCTCCTACTCCTCAACTCCCAAGCCTACCCTTCACCTGCTCAGGGTAAGAATCATGCTCCTGGAATCAGGGCCCATTATCAGGCCTGGCACTGTTCCCCTTGTTGATTCTTTTATATACCCGCCAATTCCAATACTTTTAATCCAATATCTTCTCATTTGTAAAAGTTCCTAAAGAGTAGTTATTTTACATAATTGCATTTCTAGTTTACATAAGTAGTACCGCTATACAGCATTATTTCTTCCTCTTTTCATTATTCTTAACATATTTTAAGTCATCTCCCTATTGGTTCTGCATAGTAGATAACACTCCACAGGCATTCACCAACATTTAATCTGCCTGTTCTCTCAGCAAAGGACACCAGATTGCCTCCAAATTCCCATCATGACAAATGACACTGCAGTCAAAATACTTATAAAAGTTCATTTCTGACCCGGATGCTCAGTGCTCAAGGATTCCTACTGTTGCATCTCACCCACAGTTCACGCTATCTGCTTTTCCAATTTTTGTTAGTCTAAAAGGTATAAAGTGGTTATTTCCCTTTGTGCATCTCTGAAAAACAATGAGTTTTATTTTTCTTTTCTTTGATTTTTCTTTTCTTTTCAACAGCACTGAGGAATGAGCCCACAGGGTCCATACCACTGAGCACACCCCCAGTCCTTTATATTTTAAAATAGGTCGATAAGTTGCTGAGGATGGCCTCAAACTTGCAATCTTCCTGTCTCAGATTCTCAAGTCACTGGGTTTACAGGCGTGCAGTGCCATGTCCAAGGAGCTTGAACATTTTTATATGCTTGTTGGCCTTTTGGGTTTCTCTGTCATATATTAAATGGTCACACTCTGTCCATTTTTCCAATGGGATTCCTGTTTCTTCATTGTTGATTTGTAGAGTTCCTAGTAAACTTTAGACACAGGAACATTTCTTATTTGACAACGGTACCCTTAATCAAACAGCATTAATTGGGATGAAGTCAAATTCATTAGTTCTTTTTTTTTAGTCTGGACTTCTAATGTACTCTCTTGCCCCTGTTCACAAAAATATTCTTTTGTACTTAGTTTTATTAATTTTATAGCCTTCCTTTTTTACACACAGGTCTTTAATCTTGTGGAGACCCCTCTTGTACATAGCTTTGGTTTTCTTCCTCAGGTAAGCCACTTTCCCCAACAGTTTCCTACAGTCTGCCCATCCTCTGCTTTGGTGCTGTTTCACTGCACATTCAGCAATTGAGTAGTCACACAGGTCTGTTTCTGGGCTCTTTGTTAGGTTGGTCCATTTCCTGTTCTTGTGTCAGTACAACACTGATTTTACTTCCATAAGTTTTATCATACGTTTTAATATCAGAGAGTGTGGGCCCCATGCTCCCACATTTATTCCTCGTTTTTCAAGGATAATAGCCATTTCTTCTGCTTATCAGGTTCCTCAAAATATCCAACTGGAATTGCACTAATCTAATATTAAATTAACCCATCCTAGAAAATAAACAGTTATCTCTAATTAATGAGATAATCTTCCCTCAAAAATTTTTAACAAGAAAAACACTTGGCAGTAATGATGGCAATTTAAGCTAAAGAAAACAAAATTTACCACATATTTAGATACCTAAATTAACTAGTGTTTAAACTATAACTTACCAAAGCAGTTATTGCAGGAAAATTTTTGGACATTTCCCTAAGAAGGGTACAAGTCCTAACATCCCATAATTCCAGTGGTTTATCTTTGAATACAACTGCCAAATACTGCCTAAAATGAACCAAATATAAAAATGAACAAAATTACTAAATAAGCTCCTTTTGCAAGAATTTCTTCATGAATTAGTACAAATTAAAAGTTAAATAAATCAGAAAGCTCAGATGACACATTTGAAGCATATCAACTTAAACCAAGTCAGCCCCCATGATTAATAGCTGTAAGGAGGTGAAGCTCTGAAACGACCTTTGGGAGTTACATACACCCTCCTCACATTAGGGAGGTAGATTACCTCAGAAGAAGGCGTGGCTGGGTTCTCAATAACTCTTCTAAAGCTCTAATTCTCACGTCTGCCATGGGAATACTACCACCTACGTCAATGAATTAGTACACAGGTTGCGATAACAATTAAAAGTATGTTAAGTTTCTATCATCCCACCACAGTTAAGTATGCAACAAATAAAGCCACTTCGTTCAGTCTTTCAAGCCTGGAAGTACAGAAGGAAGTCGGTGAAAGCAATTCCACAAAGGTGAACTGATATCTCAGTAACCACTGCAAGAAACTGAACCATTATACATAAATGATGGCTAACATCAAGGAAATGGGACAGAGTAGGAAGATCCCTGTACCCAGCACATCAAAGGACTCAGAATCTTCCACTCAGTATCATGTCTGCAACTTGATAATTATAGGGCTTCAGGCAAGCCACATAACCTTTTTGAATTTTACTCTATCTTTAAAATTGTGTTAATAATACCAACCATAATACCAATTATTAACACAATTTTAAATATAGAGTAAAATTCACCTCACAAAATGCTAGAAGGACTAAAGAGATAAGAACATTAGACACCTCAATGGACTATGTAAATACAGTACACTGCTTATTATGTCTAACATAACAGCATGTCTATAAAATACTAATGTTAAACAATGAGATACCCGCTAAGAAGATCCACTGCAAAAGAGGAGATTAATTCTGACAACAGGGAAATGGCCTTCTAGATAGAGTTACAGATGTGACAAATGACAACAGGAAAGGCAGTGTGTACTGGGAAACATGCACCTTAAATGCAGAGTATATGGGAAAAATCAAAAAAAAGAAGATTGAAATGTGAATTTTGGTTCACACTATTAGAGACCTTAAATGCCAGCTAGGTTAAAAAAGGATGCTCCCCTATTCTTGACACAGTTAATCTGTGTGTTCTGAAGCAGGGAACTTCAAAACCTGAATGTTTTGAAGCAGGGGAACTGTGATCAGTGTTTTAGGCGTATGAATTTAGCCAAATGTTTAGAATGAGAGTGAAAACAGAAGAAATTGGAATCCTATCAGTACAAGCAACTCTCAACAATTTTAGTCTTGGAGCTCCTTTGCACTCTTAAAAATTATTGGGTACCTTTAAAGGACTTTTGTTTATGCACATTAGACCAAATGATGTTTTATGTATTAAAGATTAAACTAAATAAACTAAAAAACCTTTACTAATTCATTTAAAATGAAAAAATAGAAAATATAAAATAACTAGCAATATGGTAGATTTAAACACAAGCCATATTGATAATTACACTATGTATAAATTATTTAAATACTGAAATGAGAAGGCTGAAACCGTCAGGCCAAATAGAAAAACAAGCCCCAATTACATGCTATCTATTAAGAAACAAACTTCAAATATAAAGACAAGGGTAGATTACAAGTGTAAAGATGGACAACTACAAAACACTAACCAAGAGAAAGCTGGAGTGGTGATACTAACAGCACTCAAATCAGACTTATTTCCAAATGAATAATAGTACTGAGGATGAGATATTCATAATAATAAAGAAATCAACAAGTCAAAGGATATAAACATGTATGTACCTAATAATAGCTTCAAAATAGCCAAGGCAAGGAATTCTTCACAAGAAAAATAAATATAATACTAAAGTTAGAAATGTCAACAATCTCAGTCCTTCATAGAATAAGCAGGTAGAAATTAGTAAGAATATAGGAGACTTGAATAACAGTATCAACCAACTAGACAAGACATGGAATACTCTAATCAACAGCAGAATATACCTTTCCAAGTTTGCATATGGAACATATACTAACTAACATTTTGGGTCATTAAACAAATCACATTAAATTTAAAAAACTGAGATAAAATGAAACATGTTCTATGGCCACAGTGGAAACTAGAAAACAACAAAAAGATGTATCTAGGAAAAACACCCAAATAGTTCAAAGTTTAAAAATACACCTATGAATACTCCATGGAAATGTTAAAATATTACACAACAATTCAAAAAATTATAGGTTATAGAAAAAAATATTTCTTACATAGCATTAAATGCTTATATCAAAATTTCCAGGATTTAAGATCCTGGAACACAGCAAATATGTCGGCTCTCTCACCACTTCTATTCAACATTTACTGGAAGCCGTCATCAGTGTGATGAAGCAAGAAATAAAAGGCTTACAGACTGGAAAGAAATATGTAAAAGTGTCTTGCCAGGCGAAGCACTGCACGCCTATAATTCCAAAGACTTGGGAGGCTGAGGCAGGAAGACTGCAAATTCAAAGCCAGCCTCAGCAACTTAGTGAGGCTCTAAGCAACTTAGCCAGACCTAGTCCTAAATAAAATACAAAAAGGGCTGGGGATGTGGCTCAGTGGTTAAGCATCCCTGGATTCAATCCCAGTACCACCCCCCCCCCCCCCGCCGCCAAAAAAAGTGTCATTATTAGCAAATAACAAAATTATTTATGTAGGAAACCCTAAAGGACAAACAAAAATGCTACCAGAACTAATAAATAAGGTCAGCATGGTCACAGATACTAGGACAATATCTGAAATTATTTCAGTATACAAATAATGAGTAATTGAAAATTGAAATTAAAAGAAGTAAAAAATTCCATTTATAATAGCATCAAAGAGAAATAAAAATTATTACATGAAGACTTACACACTAAAAACTTCAAAATATTACTAAAATTAAAGTCAACTTAAATATGTGGAGAGAGATATCAGGTTCATGAATTGCAAAACGTGTCAAGATGTCCATTCTTCCTACTCTGATATACGGATTCAATGCAATCTCAATCAAAATCATAGAAAGCTTTTTTGGTAAAACTGATAAACTGACCCTAAAATTTACATGGAAATACACAGATCCTAAAAAAGCTAAAATAACTTAGAAAACTATTAGGACGCTTACTCTTTCTTTCTTTGTTTTTTTGACTGACTTTCATTCAGTTTCTATTTTTAATATCTTTTTACATGTATTTTCTCTTGGAACAAAAAATTTCTGAAAATAAATGGGTCTAAATTATAAAGAAAATGAGTTCTTTCACTCAATAACCCCATGCTTAGTGGAAATACACAAGAATTTCACAAGATTAAAAGAATAGTTTTTTTAATGGGTAAAGCACATTTATATCAACCCAACTACCACAGATCAAAAGTAGGCCACTGGTTTTATTAATCTAATGACATGTTAAGATTTCCCCAAATTACTTCTCTTTTTTAGAAGTGGGGAATTTAAAGTGATAGCAACTTAATTTGATGGCCAAAATATTTTCTTTGATGTGGGTGCACATCACCATTTATAATAACCAAGATATTTCATATGTAGTTTAGTATATTCCCACTTTCTTAAAAATCTTTTAACAAATCTATAAGATTTCATTAGATAACACCATAGATTTCTTCAGGTTGATACTTACTTCAAATGAGATACTTTAATCATTTCAATGGGCGATTCATCACTCCCTCGTTCACCACGAAAAGCAATGCTCCTTCCTTTAATTGCAAACATTAAAGAAAATGTGAAAAAGCACCAAAAACATGTAAGAAATAAGAAGCTATAATGATGTCATCTGATCAGTGCTATCCTGTCTCCTCCTGTTCATTCTTCCATTTACTTCTAAGATGTTTCTAATAATTAAATTCAAAAAATAGTCTCAATATACAATGACCTATCACTTACATTAAAATATCTATTTTATAAAAAGACATTTTCATTTGTTTTAAAAGTTTATTAAATACCATTTTCTAAAATTTCAAGGCATCTATAATAAAGCAATTGTCTACTACAAAAACTACATATATATTTAAAGTCCTATAAAATCTTCCAGGTTTCCAAATACTAAGTAGTAGAAAAAAGTATCTTGGAACAAGTATTGACTATTTCTTGTCCCATATGCAAAATAATGTATTTTGAACATGTTGCCACCAAAATATCTCTATACATGGAAGTCAGGGAACTATAATTACAGTGCTTATGTATGCTGTATAATTAGTTAACTGCTAGAAGAAAGAAAATGTTTCTCTATGAATAAAAAGTACACCAATTTTAATTCATGTCTGAATAAACATTTTAATATCATTTCTTAGATTTTGGTTACCTTGAATAAAAGAGAATGTAATGAATTAAAAGATGCTGAATGCTTCTCTGCTAAAGGCAGTCAATCTCATAGAATCTTACTATGCTATTTTTGTACCCCACAAACCTGTCCGTCTCTGACTCTGCTGGTCTGCTGTCTTCCTCAGAGGAAACTACAGGCTGGAAACTCCAATGCCCACTGGAGGAAGTCAGTAACTGTTACTCTTGGCATTCATTCCTCAAAAGGTAAATTTTTAGTTACTTAACAGTCCTGACTTAATCCCATTGGAAAAAAAACAAGCAAGGAGTTTTTGTTGTTGTTGTTTTTTGTTTTCAGTGAATGCTACTAGAAAATGACATTGTGGGACACTACATTACTGGACAGAGGGCCAGGGCAATGGCAATCAGGAAGCTGGGGCTGAAGGTCACTCCCACAGGTAACAACAGTCATTAATTAATTTTGAGACTACACTGGAAAAGGTGGGGCTAATTCTTTGAGTTAAGAACAACTATATCTTTGAGAACTTGGAAATATATATTGAGAATATACAAAAGCAATCATGCATGTGACTTATTACATATATGTGTCCTTATTACTTAAAATCATCTATATTAATTTTATTACATTATTTTAAAGAAACATTTGTTTAAAAAAACCTATTCAAAATCACAGCCCATGTTATAACATGATGAAACTATCAATCCTATCAAAGCAATTTTCAATTGCTTTATTTTGAAACTCATTGGATTATTTTAAATAATTTTGAATAAGTTACATTTACTGGAATGTTTTCTATTATGAAGTCTTCAAACTACCCACTGAGCTTTCCTTTCAGTCAGCCAGAGACTATCAAGACTATATTTTAACATTTAAAAACTATTTTGGGGGGATGGGAAGAAGAGAAGTTCACTGGATTAGACAAAGGAGAATGAAGGGAAGGGAGGGGGGATGAGAATAGGAAAGACAGCAGAATGAATCAGACATAATTCTCCTATGTTCATATACAAATACACAACCAGTGAAACTACACATCATGTACAACCACAAGAATGGGATCCTAATTAGAATAATTTATACTTTGTGTATATATGTCTAAATACACTCTACTATGATGTATATCTAAAAAGAACAAATAATTTTTTAAAATGAAAACTATTCTTAATCTATAAGTTTTTAAAGGAGTTTCCTACAAAGGCCCAAATTTTTTTTGCAGAGGGAGGGAGACAGGGACTTGAAGTCAGGGGCACTTTACCACTGAGCTACATCCCCAATCCTTTTTATTTTTTTATTTTGAGACAGGGTCTTGGTAAGTTGCTGAGGGTCTGGCTATGATGCTAAGGCTGGCCTCCAACTTGCGATCCTTCTGCTTCAGCCTTCTGAGTCAACTAAAGGCCCAAACTCAAAGCAGAGAAGCTAAAAGTGTAACTATAAACAATTATTTTAAAATTAATATTTTAGTTTTATATAACAAAATACTTCAACTGGACTGAGTATCATATTTTTTTAATGAATCTGTCTGTTTAGGCTAATGTTATTCCATTTTATCATGTATTTGTGTTAACAATATTTCCCTAAAAACAATGATGAGATTTTTCTGGGGCAATTATTACAAAACAAAAGAATGAATATATAAACCCAGAATGTAAGAAAAAACTCCTAAGTGAAAGAAAATATTCTGGAACATGTTCTATAAATAGCAGCATCTTTGACAAATATGACAAACAATGGTGAATCTTTTAACAGTCTAAACATACAAACCTGTTGGAAGGTCAACCAGCTGAAGTTCATTTCTCACTAATCCCATATTGTTTGGTGTTGAGGTAGCAAAAGAAAGAAAACCTGTCAAACTTGTCCATTCAATACCCCTAGAAATAACAAAGATTAATTTAATACATTTTTTGTTTGGAAAGTTTATTTGAAAAATAAGGTTTTCCTAATATCTAATTTTACTATAAATTTCAATTAAAAACTACTAGTGTTTTAATATTAAAAATACTTTCAGTATTAAAAATACTTTAATTCAGAACTTATTATCATATATTTCTGACACAAAATTATTTCTAATTTAAACTTTATCTGTGGATATAGTAACATGATAATCATCAGAAGTCATGCTATCATTAAGAGGATTATTAAAATTTGGCTAGGGAGTCATATCACAGGAATTTCCAAGAATTTCAATTGCTTAAAAAAAAGTGCTACAGGAATATTCTGAGTAGAACGCTTAAAGTTGAGTACATTTAGGAATTTTATAAATTTTATCAAAATCTTAAACAGAAATTCTTAAAGCAAAGACTATGAACTGAGCAATTTCATATGGAAGTAGATGAAAATTTCAAATAGTATATCAATTAGAGAAAAGCATAAGGCAAAGTCTCAAAAAGAAAGACATGCTGACACAACAGCAACTGATAAATCCAAAGCCCTGGGGGTCTTGTGAATGTGGGACTTGACAATAAGTGACAACACATTCCTTCCTGCTAACAAAACTAGACAGTGTACACCAACACAACACAGAGGGGGAAAAGAAAAGGTGCCATGGAACAAGAGGATTCCTCAGAGTCCCGAGAAAAAGGCTCTATGTTGCTTCTATGCAGTGAAAGCTGGCTGGGAGTGAAATCTAAATTTGGTTCTATATGCAACTGCTCATTGGTACTTAGGGACAGTGTTTTCAAAAACAAGGTATTGTCAATGGCTGCACTCAAAATACAAAGACAGAGCTGAGTAGTTGTGATAGAGGTTTTATGACCTAAACATCATAAGCCTAAAATATTTATTATCTGTCCCTTTACAGAACACATTTAACAAACCCTGATCTAGTCTATCTATTTCTAAACTGATTTGAATGTAATTGCTAGATTTAGTATGAATATTGCTTTACTTTTCTTGCTCATTTTCCCAAGGAGGTATAATGGCTTCCTGCATCAGGTCCAAACTCCTCTCTGTGGCTTTCAAGGCCATCTACCTCATCCTCCCTAAGTAAACTCCAATCATATGCATCTTATCTGCTACTTTACTAGAGTAATCTGACTCACTAATCCCTATGAATGTACCTGCATTCTTGTCTTTTAGCAGAGGAACAAACATAATCCAAAGAGAACTAAAACAAATATTTCCAATAGGAGGTGACAGTTTTTGTTATCTAGGTTTTTTTAAATGTAAAATTGTGTTGAAACAGAACTTAAAACTGAGTTCTTGGACAACTGAACCCAGAATCTTGTGCATATGAGGCAAGCACTCTACCAACTGAACTATATCCCCAGCCCATTGATGGAATTTTTGTACCTAAAATGACCACTCTCCTTCCCTCTACAGATGCTGCTATAGTTAAGTACCGGCTATAGCACTTATTCACTGTGATTTCTCTGCATCTCTGTTTCCCCGCTTATTATGTAGAAATAATAATAGTAAGTGAAAACAGAAGGACTGGCACATAACCCATGCTCCATGCACTGGCAATCACCACCTTCATAATTACTACTCTTATTTCAAGAGCTAACTCAAGCCCCATTTTCTTCATCAGGTCTCTCCATGTACTGAACTCAAATCACACCCACAATGAACACCATATAATTTCATTAATTATTCACAGAAAAGTTCCTTTGTCTCCTGTTTCTTCTTTCTTTTCTCCCACAGGTAACAATACTCATTAATTTTTCTACGTAGCATGAACAAAAGAAAAGGAGTCAATTTGGAGTTATTCCACTCTCTTTAAGTCTAGTAGCTTTAATCAGATCTATTTGACCACAAAATCCCTAAGACCCACCCTCCAAGCCTTGTCCCTAACAGTGTGAACTACCTCCAGTACAGTGAAGCCACTATCTCTAGACACTAGTAACTCTATCCTCCCATTCCTCATTCATGATTTTTAAAAATTTATCTGTTAAGAACCAAGTTAGTGACTTGTGCTGTCCTTCTGGAGCTTACATTCTAACAACAAAGAGACCCCATACATGTACGTTCTGCATTACCTGTTGTGAGAGACATTGCTGTGGAGCTCAACAGGGGCTGTTTTAAGAGTCACCCATGACTTGGTCTCAGGGCAGGCAGGGCTTCCTGGAAGACCATTAAAGCTGACACCCAAAGGGCAAATAGGGTTTTGACCTAAGCCTGAGCCACTGAGGAAACAACTGTGAGTGGCTGAGGAACAGTGTGCTAGACTGCATTCTGTGAAGGGAGGTATCATGACTCTCCAGGCATGTGACAGGCACTGGGGATTCTGTTAGACTTAATGAATGATGTCCAAGAAAAGCCTAGCACTCTTTCTTGTGTTTATTAGTGCTATGAGTTCTTGTTGCCCAAAGCTTGGTCCTTGTCCCTGATGCCAATCCAATAACAAGGACGGAGTTTTGAGAAAAAGGAAAAAGGAGGCTTATTGCTTTGCTAGCAAAGGAGAAACACAGGGGACTCCTGTTCCAAAGGCTGTGATTCTGCCCATCAGCAGGAACAGGGGGCTTTTTATAGAGATGATTCAGAGAAAATGAGATTAGGGAGGAGGAGGTTAGGGAAAAAAAGATCAGAGAAAAGATGATCAGGGAGAAGAAGGTTGGGAAAAAGCAAAAAACAAACAAACAAAAAAATACGTAAGTTTGAAAGCCACAAGGGATATAGTCAAAGCATCAAGTTACATCCCAGTGTGTAGGATGTACAGATCCAAGATGGGCCAACTGTAATCTAGCAGAAGCATGTTGCCTTTGAACAGATTATGGTGGAATCTGATATATCCAATAACTACAGAAGAGAATAAAAAAATCAAGATGGACTTCAAAGTGGATAAGAAGGGGATTATTTCTCAAAGGAATGAATAATTTTGTCAAAGGAAGCTGAGCTCACACTGCCCTTGGGATTAGAACACTGCTATCTTGGTTTAAATACACACTAAGGTCTGTAAAAGACCAAGAACAGCAGCTCACTCTCCAATCTAGGACTTTAAGAACTCCTAGCCACTGAACAAGTGTAACCTTTGAACTTATTAGCAGGTATCTGTGGATCTGACTCCTATAGGTCCCTAAGCTAAGCCAAGCACACTGACCATTTACTGGAGCTGCTACATAGACTACTGCTCAGCATGGTGGTAGAAGCACACTTTTGAAATGCCTAAAAGTACTAAGATTCTTCTGCAAATTTATAGACAAGAACGAAGATCACCTTACTTTCTACAAATCACTCAATTTAACCAAAGTCAATCAGTGTTCTGATATCTATAAAAACTATTGTTAATAATTTTTGACACCCAAAATAGTACTGGGCAATATTATTTTAAATAGCCTAGTATACACAAACACAAACTAATAATCTAAGAAAATTAACATGTACCACTTCATCTTGTTCACTTTTAGGTTTTCTCCAATGAATTATAAGAATCAAAGCCTTTGGCTCAATAGATGTTTATAAAGCATTCTGGTTAAAAGATCACAGTTTTAAAGCACATACACACAACCATCTGCAGTTACACAGTCCCTGGCCACATGTATACCCAAGATTCATTTACAAGGTAGAAAAACAACTTTCTAAAAGTTAGCTTTAATTTGCACATAAAAATCTAGCATTTATTGGGTTTATTGCTAATCAGTTCAGAATTTTTTATAACACATCTGTGAAGTCTTCATAATAGCTTTTACTTGTAACATTAAAATTGCATTAATTGAAACACAAAGACAGAAGGATTTTAGCATCCTCTTGGGCAGCATCTCTAAATATAAAATAGATTAACTTTGAAATGACAATTAAGAGGGAAAATTCATATAAAAACTTGAGCATCTGAATATCATCATCCACAACACTAATCTGTATAAGCAGCATATCCCTTAGAGTTGTTCAGTATCCATCTAACACTATAAACAACTGCAGTATTACTCAATCAGAAATGTTATCACAGCATGTGTATAAGTAGTATACATAGTGACATCTACAACCTGATCAATCCAAGTTCACAGATCACTTAACACCAACACTTCACTGAGAGCTGCCAAAGGTTTTGGTATTCAGAAACAAAATGACAGTGAGTATGATTTTCCAGAAGCAAGCAGAAAATGCTTAGCATGAATCTTGGCCCATTTTTATTTTACTGCCAACATGGTTCCTTCTAGTATGGCATTTCTGAACAGGAGATTTAGCTCATGTACTGTTAAGTATATATAAAGGGCCCAGGCTCTGAAGTTCTAAAAGCCTAGAATGAATTCCATTTATCTCTTTCACAGATTACTCTGTAATTTGCGTTTTTTCCCTTCTCAAGTGGAAATACAATAGTGCCTACCCACTAGAGCTGTAGTGGGTATTCAGTGAAATGATACATGCAAAAGTATTAATAATTAACATAACCCTTTGAAAGAGCACTGGTTAAACAGAAAATTCAGATTGGTTGGTGTTAACCATAAAAACAAATTACTATAGATGAAAGACGAGGGTAAAAAAAATATGTGAAGAGCAGAAACATTGACAAGGAGAAAGAGAAAAGATAAAAGCAGTGGCAGCAGAGACTACCGAAAGAAGTACAATCGCATACTGCAGTCCTTAAAACAGAAGAAGATCAACAGCCTGAAAGAGACCAAATGTGCCCATGTTGCTGTAGCCCTAAAGTTCAATGCTTTTGAAGACACCACTACTCCAGGTAAGTGTATCAGGAAGGACACAGCCTAAGATGGCAATATATAGTGATTTGGTCTACACAACAAAACAAAGCAGTAACCCTTTTCATTATAATCAGAAGCTGTGATACTCAAAGGGTTAACCTCTCTCCATCCAGAAATTGCATTTACTCAGAACAGAGAATTCACTAAAGGTTAAAAATCTGAATGTACATGAGGCTTACAATTATGTAATATACAGAAGATACAAGATGACCTTTCTTATGCCTTCATTAAAGATCAAAAATATACTGGAAATTTATATTATATATGTGTGCAACTTTGCAATCTATCACTGTTAGAGCGAAAAAGGAAAGTAGTCTTGCACTCAGCGGAATAATGCTATCAAGCAGGTAGGTGTGCACTTTACAGCAGAAAGCAAAAGGTAGACTTCTGTCAACTTAGCCTTTTCTAGATATCTTTGTACACACAACACTCCCACAGATCACATCTCAAAAATCAAAGAGTAAATCCAAGACATTTGGGACCTTTTCTGATGATATTTTAAACAAAGAAATAAGGTTAATCAACAGCTAAAATGCCTTTATTCAAATGTGTCATGA
This sequence comes from Marmota monax, assembly GCF_021218885.2. Classification (NCBI taxonomy): domain Eukaryota; kingdom Metazoa; phylum Chordata; class Mammalia; order Rodentia; family Sciuridae; genus Marmota; species Marmota monax. The sequence goes on along the minus strand of NW_026692881.1, from coordinate 34,091,308 downwards.
GTAGTCCTACTGACAGATCGTCACCAAACTGAAAAATAAACTAAATAAGCCTAAATAAGGCAACATGGTGATTTCCATTGAGAAAATAACCTGGACTTAGGAGAAATAAATAAGATGAGCAATAAAAGAAAAATAGGTTCTACTGCTTATGTCCTTTACAAAGAAAGCAATTAGTACTCATCCTTGATTAGCACAGCCATTAGCTGAACATTAATACTTATTATTTAGACTTTTCAGTGAAATAATCACCACTGCAGATTCATTGAATCAGAACATTTTCTGATCTCAACAGAACATGTTTTAGACCGCAATGTCACAGTGACTTACTCACTTGACTTCACATGAGTGGATGCTTAGCTCCTTGTGCAGCAGACCACTAGTGAGATGATATACCAGGATGGAACCGTTACTTGTACCTATCAAAGTGACATAACAGCAAATAAAAAAAAAATTAAAAAGATGTAACAGTAGAGTATTAACTTAGTGGGAATTCAAAGTTCCAATAAAAGTCTTCTCTCAAAATTTTAATCATTTTCCAACACTTATCTTTTATGAAAGAAACCCAAACTACATGCTAAACTACAATGCATTTCTCTGTCTTCTCATCAAAAATGGCCTAATATCAGATGCTCTGAAAACTTACTTAACTCGAGGGATAGGTTTGCACAGAAAAATTTTAAAACCTCAATCAATACACACAGCGATTTGAAGAAGCACTTTCCTAAGCTTTCTACACATGGGAGTTCATGCTTCTTGAGATTCAGAATGTTATTGTAGCTAGAACCTAGCTGAGCTCACTATCCAGTTTTTCCTATTTTTCTTTACAGTGTTTAATCTTATTTGACATATCAAGTAAATCATGACAAGGTAGTAAAATATGGTAGTTAAACTGTGGTTTCTATAGTGAAGGAAGCTTGGGTTCATGCTCTGGCTTTGGACACCTAAGTAAGTTACTTGCACAAAACTGAATCTGTTTTTGCCTCTTTAAAATAGAAATAATAGAAAATCTACGTGCTATAAATGAGAAAATATGTAAAGCACTTAGAACCACACTTACACAAACTAATTACCTGGTAACTAATATTAACTTGGTTAACCAGTATTTCTGTTATCACTGTAATGAAACATTTTGTGGCCTCAGGCAATATGTCTAAAGTTTAAACAGAAAAGACATGGATATACCTGAGAAAGTTTTAGTCTCTAAAATGTTTTTATAAGTTAAGGAAAGTAAACTGTGTAGTTGTTTGGACAACCACTTTTTCACTATGCATGGTTTAAAAGGACTAATGGATTTATACAAAGCAAAAGAATGTAAGTAAAAATGCTAGGCAAATTCCAATTTTAGATTATTTGTGAATAAAGCTCCAGTAGTATTCTAGATAACTATTCTAGAAAAATACATTTCAAGGTTGTACACACTGATCATCTATTCTCTCAGGTATCTTCTGGTACTGAGAAAGTAGCTGAATAATCTTCATAACAGTCAAATGATTTCTACATTCTGCAAGTCTTGATCTGTGAAGACTACGATCTAGTATTTCAGGGGCACCAAAGAAGAATCAGCTGCACATATTTTCCCTAGTGACACTGGAATACTTTAGATACTTATTTTATATTTTTTGCTATTATCCTAAATTTCTTTAAAATGATATTCATTATGTGCTAGTATAGTACAGCTTATTTGACAATGGAAATCTCAGACCTTGACATATTTCTTATTATATAGCTATAACAAGAAGTAATTTTCCCCAAGAAATTGACAAAAAATCCCAATGTCATTGTAATTAGGTAGTGACATTCACTAGGTACACGAACATTGTATATACAGGCACTTACAACATACACTGCCAAATCTTAATTAAAATTTCTATAAAACATTAAATATGAATCAATAGTTTATAAAGCAAAAATTAAACTTATCTGCATTTTTATAAATCTGAACACATGTAGAGACTATTCAATCTTCAAATTTAAATTGCTTTCAGAAGATAGCCAGAGAAAAATTAGAATATCCAAAGAAGTTATTAATACTTACTTACCTAGTAACCTGAGATATGCTGGTCACAAAATAAGTTTTTATTTAGGAAAGAAGAAAAACAATAACAAACATGTCACAAATAACATGTTTGTAGACTTGAGGAGAAAGCCAGAAGCCAACCAATAGCATCTTAAGAGGAAATGTTCACTATTTTGAATGTACTCTCTTTTTCAATTTTAGAATAAATGTAATTTAACCTTACATACTTAAGAATAAGCTAATTTCTGGTTTTTGCTGTAGAGGAAATCAGGTTCATTTTATTATTATGAAATTAATATAATAGCAAGTTGAAGCCCAGGCAAATTTTTTTATCTATAAAATAAGCATATGTAATTTCAAATCAAAAAGCAAATCTTAGTTACAGGGACCATAATCTCTTTAAACAATAAAGAACACATAATTCTTAACACATCAAGAACACTGCCACAAAATTATTAACTCTGACTACATTATTACTTAACGAAGACCTTCTACAAATGTTAAGCACAGACAGCTGGAGGCAGACCAAGAAAGACAAGGGCCTTCGATTCACCATCATGCCAGGCCCTCCCCCTGACACTTCAACAGCATCAGGTGATGAGTTTCACTGGATTAAAAATAAGACACTTTGCCGGGCATGGTGGTGTATGCCTGTAATTCCAGTGGTGTGGGAGGCTGAGGCAGAAAGATCGTGAGTTCAAAGCCAGCCTAGCAACTTAGTGAGGCGCTAAGCAATTGAGACCCTGTCTCTAAATAAAATACAAAAAAGGGCTGGGGATGTGGCTCAGGGGTCAAGTGTCAATCCGCAGTACCCTCAAAACAAACAAAAAGACACTTAAAGGAAAAGGATAGAATATATAAGAAATATGCTTCAAGATGAGTACTTCCACAATTTACTAAGCCCATTCCTTTTTTTTTTTTTTAAAGCATCCTCAAACAGGATATAGGATTTTCTAGAAATCAGGAGCCAAAACATCCTATCAAATAAGTTTTAAAAAGAGAAGGTCAAATACTCACCAACAGCAAGCAATGGCTGATACATCTTGATGTTTTTTGTGGTCAGTGGTGGGCACATACGAATGGCAAACTGTGGGGAGGGCAGTCCTGAAAGCAGTCCTGTTAGCAGGAATTTGAGATGCACTTCCTGTAAAATGGAGCCTTTGGGCTGTTCTTCTCCAGCAATTGCACTTTGCCCTGATTTGTCATTAAAAATAGAAAATTATTAATTATAAAGCATGCTGACCTTAGATTCCTCTAGAGTACTACTACCTATTATTCAGAAACTAAAGTCTTCTAAGGAACAAGTTTCAGCCACAGTTCCTGGCATGAGGGCACTAAACAGAGACTTCAGAACAAATCAAGAGAAACTGGGTTAGACAACACTTTCCATAGCATGGTGTGCTGGAAAACATTCCTATGTTACTGTCTTTCCAAAAGATTACTTTTCAATCTGCAGTGCTTTGTAAAGTATATATAAAACTGATGATCACAAAAAGCATGTTCAAAGAACTAATTTATGATTTCTAATGAGAAACTTTAATGTGTCAATGTATTTATAAAATTTAAGCCTTATAATTAATTTCTATGTAAAGACCTAAAACATAAAATACATATTAATAAATAATATATGTAGTATACAGACTGTCATTGTTAACAGTTAAGTGTTAAGTAGCATTATTTTTAGAGACATGTTGTATTTAGGTTATCAAGTCTCAAATCAAAATGACTCCAATAAAAACCACTCTAACACAATGTCAATATAAAGATTACAATAAAATTAAAACTGTTCACTAAAAAAGCATACAAATTTCCTTCCTATAAATCACTATTGAATATTGGAATTAACTTGCCAAAAACAAAAAGATACGTGTAAGCTGGGCATGGTGGGGCACACCTGTAATCCTAGTGGCTTGGGAGGCTGAGGCAGGAGGATCAAGAGTTTAAAGCCAGCCTCAGCAACTTAGCAAGACCCTAAGCAACTCAGTGAGACCCTGTCTCTAACAAAATACAAAACAGGGCTGGGGATGTGGCTCAGTGGTCCAACACCCCTGGGTTCAATACCCAGTAACACACACACACACACAAAGAATATGTGTGAGTGAATATATATATACACACACATACACACAAACATGTATTCTATAATGGAAAAATATAAATAATTACTACAAGTGGGGGATGGAACCATGAATATAGTCCTTTGAGGCATAATGTTATGTTAGTAATAATGCTATTTTTAAACCTATAAAATATAGAGAAAAAATAACCACAAACTTAATCAAACTAAAATGATCCCTTAGAATTCGTCATACAATTGAACACAATCTCTCTGCTTCCCTTTCCTTAATGTACCATCCATTTGGTAACAATGGATGGTACATTAAGGAAAGGGAAGTTCAACAGGTAGGTCCTGCAAATACCAACACTATTAGCTTAAGAGTGGACTCCTGGGAACTGCCACATTTTTCAAGTATTTTTCATAAGAGCAATTCACAACGTAGGGCAGATTAAGCCTTAATAAGCAGCAGCCTTTATCCAATGAATATAAATCAGCCTCTGTATTTAACTGAATTGCTTTCAATTATCACTAAGTACACAGTGAATTTCAAATTAAAAACTTAATTAAAAGTTTTAATTAAAATGTTTTCAAGTGACAAAGCTTTAACACTTTTAAATCAACTACATTGTCAAGAACTGCTATATAATCTGTATCCTTTTGTTTCTTAAACACTGTTGTTATATCACTTATATACCTAAACAGCATAAAACTTCAACCTCCTATGGGCTTCATATTACTGATTATTTCTGTTCATGTGTGTTTACAATTCTTTCCCCTTTAGTATTTTATATTTAAAACAGACAAGGTCAATTAACTCAGAATATCATGTTACTGATAAAATGAAATCTGCAAAACATGCAAAATGTGTCCAAACTTCTTCATATGAATTTGTTTCTGGATGGTGAATAGGAAGAATTTTAACTATGAAAGTGCCATTGAGCAAAGAGTTCTACAACTGCAAGACATCGAAACCAAGGCCCTGATACTTCAGGGTCTTGCCCTACATAGTAGAGCAGCCAGAAATGGAAGCCACTGCTTAGGAGCAGGCTCCAAAGTCAGGAGGACTGTGTTCACATTCTGGCTCTTCCACCAACTGGTATTTGGTATGGGGCAAGTTTTTTAATTTCTGGGCCTCAGTTCTCACCCATAAAATAGGGCTAATATCACCCACTTTGCAGGGTCGTGGTGAGGTAATATGTAGAGTATGTAGCACAGCATTTAAGGTAATATTTAAGCACTCAATAAATGCCATTTGATTAACATGATTAATAAAGCAATGCTCACTGTAGTATAGCACCTATCCATTGCATTTAAGCAAAAAAAAGTACTAAATAATATGCATTCACAATTGCATTATGGAGAACAAATAATGACAGAAAAGCTTTTGTAAACCACATCCACAATTTTAAAAGATATAGATATGAAAATTACTTGGCCTATTTACAAAATCTTATAAATTCAGGTTACATATATATTTGAAATCACAAATCCTCATTCTTCTTTAGTATGTACTAGTCCTATAATAATTAAGTAACTGAATATTTTATCTATAAATACCTGTTTAAAGTAAGGATTCCTAACATAAGAATATGAAAATTAATGTGTAAGAGTTAAAGTGATTTTTTTTCTAACAATGCTGAGTTACTTTATTCTTTAACTAACTGCACATCTAGAATACCCAAGGCCCTGCATGGAGTGCTGGAGTACACAAAATTCAATCAAACCCTTATAATTTACTAGAGAAAATAGAAGTAAGGCCACAATTACAATACAGTTATTAACTATTAGGGGGCCACAAAAAAAAAAAAAAGACATTTATATCAGGCTTGACCTAGGCGAAGTGGCACATGCCTGTAATCCCAACAGCTTGGAAGGCTGAGGCAGGAGGATCATGAATTCAAAGCCAGACTCAGAAAATCGAGGTGCTAAACAACTTAATGAGACCCTGTCTCTAAATAAAATACAAAATAGGACTGGGGATGTGGCTCAGTAGTCAAGTGCCCCTAAGTTCAATCCCTCATACCCCCCACACCCCCCCAAAAGCAATACTTCAGCTGAATTTTGAATCAGGGAATGGCAGAGAAGGGAGAGAAGGCCCACACCTAAGAGCAGAATCCAGAATCCAGTGATTTCTTTCATTTTAGATTAGTCTCTAAGGAATGACAACATTCTAGTATCCACAACTATAATGCCTATCCATGCTACTTCAGGCACTTTTATCCTAATATTTTATACCCTTCTGGTTAATTTAGGAAAGAATGATTCTACATTTTAGTTTTCTCAAGTATTATCTTTGACTTTATAATAATTGCAAATCTATGACTATTAATTTTGCCCTTCAAAAATAATACCTAACATGAATGTTAAAAAAAAAAAAAAAAAAAAAAAAGCAGCTTACCAATCATGTTATCTAGGGAAAGGTCAGGGAGTTTATTCTGTAGCACTCCTACAGGAATTCCACAGAAAGACACTGGTGAATACAAAGGCGACACACCAGAACTACTGCAAAGACATAATAATTAGATGGTTTTTACATATATAAAACCATGATTACATATTAGGAACTCAAAGTATTAATTCCAGCTCATGACATTTTATTTTTATTGTAGTATTATCTCATTCATAGGTGAAACAGCTTTACCAGGTATACATGCTTCCCTAATAATCTAAAGTCTTAATTATCTCCTTAAAATATTTTTTAATAGAAAACTGGCCCTTCTACTTTTAGATGATCCTACTAAGTTTTTTTAAAGAAAGAAAACAGAAAATAAAAGACACAAAACTCAATCCCAGTGATTCATTTACCTGCTCCGTGAATTTCGACTGCACACAGCAGACTTGAGTTCCCATATCATGACCCTGCCGTCACTCACTATGAGGGCAGCTGCATTCTCATTGACAGGACAGCACACCATACTGAAGGGACGGACAGTTTTTGTCACCCTGATTGCATCGCACTGGCTTCGTAAATCATAGGTAAGCTCCTGAACAGGATCTGGATCTTAACATAAGATTGATTATTTTAAATGTCAGAAACATACCAAATGCACTACTGTTTATTTCCACTTAAATAAAACTCCAACTAAAAGAATGTAATTCTGTCATTCCTGGGGCTGGGGTTGTGGCTCAGTGATAGAGTGCTCACCTAGCATGCACAAGGCACCAGGTTCAATCCTCGGCACCACATAAATGTAAATAAAGATATTGTATCCACCTAAAGCTTAGAAATGAATATTAAAAAAAAAGAATGTCATTCCTTCACTAGTGCAAACTGTTGAGTACAGCTTCACTTTTTACAATTACTACTAATTTCCTCAGAATATAAAGATAATTTGCTTAGTGTCTGCACAAAAGTTTAATCTATAAATTAACAAGATACTTTGTTTTAAAATATTTTAAAATAAAGGAAATGTTCAGAATCATATGTCAACAGTAACATATGATTAAATAATAAACAATGCACTATAGAACATCATAATTTGCAGGGGTCTATAAGTCTGAAAATACCAGGAATTTTTGAAAGATATAAGAAGTACTTTCATCTTCATGTCATACATCACTTCACAAAAATATTACTTCTACACTCCAAGACAAGACTGACCTGACAACTGAGTGCCCTGGAGACACGTTAACCTGTCACTTTACAATGGAAGCTCCTAAAGCAGAAAAGTCAAAGAATGTAATACTAAAGATGCATGAGGCTGCACTTAGACTGAAGACTCACTAAAGATATTGTCTACATGGTCCACGGATACCATCAAGAAGAAAGAATTACAAGATATCAGTCTCTTTACCATTCATAGAAGGAACACTGTTAAAACACTGAGAGACTGATCCTGGGCTGAAAACTTTTTTATGCCTTATGCTGTAACCACTGCCAAGGCAAGTATTATCATCAACACTATGTGCATTGGCCGGCAATTAGAAGGTGAGGCTTTATAATTATTTTTGGCGAGGGGGGGGGTGGTTACTGGAGATTAAACTCAGGGGCACTCGACCACTGAGCCACATCCCCAGCCCTATTTTGTATTTTATTTAGAGCCAGGGCCTCTCTGAGTTGCTTAGTGCCTCGCTTTAGCTGAAGCTGGCTTTGAACTTATGATCCTCTTGTCTCAGCCTCCTGAGCCTCTGGGATTACAGACATGTGCCACTGTGCCCAGCTAGGCTTTATAATTTTGAAGAAAAATATAATTAACATTGTTGTGAGGTTTAAACTCACCTGGTTCATCACCTGAAGTGGTAAAAACGCTACTGTAAGATCTTCGAACACGTAAGGTTATACACCCATTTTCATGAAGGCAAAATAAACCATCACGCTGAAAGCAGGGTATTACCTTTAAATAGATGACATATTTATTTGTAAAAACACAATAGCTAAGTGAAGCATAGATACTGTGAAACTCAAAATCACATTTAGAGAATATGGGCAAAAAAAGAAACAAACATACATACACAGGGGCTGGGGTTGTAGCTCAACGGTAGAGCGCTCGCCTAGCACGTGCGAGACGCTGGGTTCAATCCTCAGCACCACATAAAAATAAATAAAATAAAGGTATTGTGTCCAACTACAACTAAAAAAAAATTTTAAAAAATACATAATACCTAAAATTTAACACCAAATGAACACTTAAAAAATTCAATTTATAATTCTAAAAAAAAAAATCTGACTTCATCCATGTGTATGTGACGTAAATAGCTCAGTAAATATCTCAGGAGAGGTCAGAAGAATTTTTAGGATAAATCAAACCAATTAGAAGTGCAGAAAAATAAGGAATACAAAACATTGCCATTTATTTTTTAATAAACAGAAAAAAGAAAGTGGTACTAATGACTTGGAAGATTATAGTCTTTCTCTAAATACCATCTCTAGAAATTTCTGGGGGTGTAATTTACAAACCGTTGGATACCTGCAAAAAGGGAACTCCTGTCCGTTCTATTGCAATCACGCCCACTGTTTGATTCACCTCGAGGTCAAGGATTAAAATCTCTCGAGGGTAGAGCAGCAACATGTGGTTCCTTTTTGAAGGAAGATATGCCAGCTGGAGGCAATCATTGAGAGTTACAAATTCAGCACTGAAAAAAGTATCAAGAGATGAACTGATATCAATATTAGTATAAAGACTTGATTCACTTCAAAAAAGATTAAGAAAGATTTAATTTTGTACTTACTATGTAAAAATAGTCAATAAGAATGTACAATTATTTCTTGAAATTACCAATGTGGTTAGCATCCAAAACTTAGATCTCTACTTAGTGCTGGAATCCAACAGGCTAAGTGGACATAAGTATTTCTAAATTTTTGAATGACTTAAGTAAAACAGAACAGCATTTTATCCACAATAAGATGAAAAGTGGTAATACTGTACTGGAGTTCATAAAATAGTTTTGTTTTTACTTTGCAATTAGGAGCAAGAGACTGATGAAAGCAAGACTTGGGATTAAAACATTAACTTTTGGGGTAATTAGCATCACTGCACCAAGAGTTATTGGACTATCTGTATAACCTACAGCAGGTCATCTCTGCCCTACTCTGCCTTTCTTAGCTTTTTTTTTTTTTTTTGGCAGTGCTGGTGATAACACCCAGGGCTCCACGCATGGTAGGCAAGTGAGCTACATCCCCAGGCCATCTCACTCACTTTTACACTGCCTTAAATCTGTTTTGGAACAAATTTGGGTATTTCATTCACTATATCCCAGCATTTTCTTCTGTGTAAATAAGAGATGAAACTATGAGGATTGTAAAAAAGTGTTAGTCCTAAAAAATCATTCTAGTAATTTGTGACTGTTGCATATATTTAATCATAACCTTTAACTATATTTCAACAGAAATATATTTACATGATAATTTTATTGAAAGGTTTAGAAATTTCAAATTGTTACTTTAGAGGACTAGAAAGGGAGAGAGATTTGTAGTGCAATAAATTCCTAACTGCCATGGATGGGCCTGAGTAAGTTTTCTTTCTCTATGTGATGGGAACAGAGCTACCACCTGGGACTAAGATTATATAAAGTAATGAAAGTAAAAGCACCTAGGTCAGTTCCAGTTGAAGGATAAAAAGTGCTCAAAATGTACATGTAATTCACATAAGAGATTAAATCACAACTTATAAAATCATTTGCCTGCCAAATAGTTATTTGCACATGATAGGGAATCCATGAATAGTGGAAAGTTCTCATAAGATACTTACGGGATACTCAATTCATTTTGGCACAAAATGGATCACAAATAAGCAATTTAACCAGCCTATGGTTTAATAACATAAAAACATTTATCCACAAATTTAGAATGTATTTGTAGTGAAATTTATATTTTTACTATATTTTTTTTACCCACAAAGTCTAGATAGCATAACTTTAGCATATTAAAGATAAAGGCTATATCTTAAAAATGAATGCCAAAAAATCTTGCCAAAACAGGAAAAATAAAACTAATACATAAAAGTAGTTACTTAAAATTTTATATAGGAACAGTTTTTGTTGTTGGGTTTTTTGTTTGTTTGTGTCCTGTATTAGGGATTGAACTCAGGAGCATTTAAGCACTAAGCCACATCCCCAGCCCTTTTTGTATTTTATTTAGAGACAGGGTCTTGCTAAGTTGCTAGGGTTTTGCTAAGTTGCTGAGGCTGGCTTTGAACTCACCATCCTCCTGCCTCAGCCTCCAGAGCAGCTGGGATTACAGACAGGTGCCATTGCACCCAGCTCAGGTATAGTTTCTTAAACCATAACAGCTCACATTTTCTAAATGAAAGCTTACAAAGTATCAACCACAACATGAAGTACTCTATTAACATTATCATATCTTTTAATCTCTATAACAATCCTAGGAACTACTTTAAAACCCTATTTTATAGATTGAAATCTGAGTAAGACTAAGGAATCTGTTCTGAGTCACAGTTATGGATTCCCCCAGAACTTAGCTCTTAAGCAGTATGGGAAAAATCTTCAACTACATAAGAAAAACACTTATATTTTATTGGCTAATGAGAGGCACAGCAAAGTCAGGAAAGCATACTAAAATAAAATTCAGCTTTTGTTTCCCAATTCTTCATGTATTCAATAAGCACAACTTCAGAATCATTTCATATTTTCAGAAGTAAAAATCAGGAGTGAAAAATTTTAATCTGTAAAATTCAGTGGGGGAGTTTAGCATGGCTGGAGGATGCAGAGAGACCATGCTAAAATGTTGGATCTCCTCCTATGGGAAAAGGCAGAATATTTTTTTTTTCCTCTAATAAACTTGAAACTAGGAAGTGAAGTGAGATGAAGAAGAATATCTACCTTAGCACAACTCCAAAAGAATGCTTTGATATCTGACAAACTGATGAATGCTGTTAGGCTTACACTTTTAACTTACCTAGGTTTCTCTTGAGTGATTAAAATTTTTACTTTATTAAGAGCCTTCTTGGCTCCTGTGGCTGCAGCCAGCTTGTTATGAGCTGGGCTAGAGTGTGGGCTGGAGATGTACACTTTTTTCCCAGGTCCCGAGGGAGGCTTAGATGGAGAGAAGTCGGAGATGAATACAATACCCTCACTGGTGAGTACTATATTAAAAGAAGCAAAAGTCTTATTAAAGTTTAGTCAAATTGAGCACAGAATTTTATTCCAATACAACATGAGAGAAAGACAATGATAATTTTAACAATATAGAACATGCAATGTTATGGTCATAACATGATGAGAATTTTCTCCAAGTTGAAAAGAAACAAGTAATCCATTACAATTCATCAGAGTCTTCCAAGCTCAGCATTCTGAATTATGTTTATATATTAAAGAGACAGTAGAAGAGTGTTGGCAGAAAGAACAAATGTTTGTTCTTCCTGATAAATTCTGTGCACAGAATTTCATTAAAAACTCTGTAACTTCAAAATCCAAACACTTTCCAGAATATAAGATACACAAGAAGAAAAATACCCCATATGTAAGATATTCTGCATATCACAATTAGCTAAGTTCAAATATTTGATTGAATGATACTAAATTTTGTAGGATTCTCATGAGCTACTCAGTCTTCTTGAACATCAGACTGTACCTTAGGATGAATAAAGACTGTTTCCCTTTATATTTAAAAATGACAAAAGTCCCAACAGAAGATTACTAAATGTCCATGAAACAAAAATAGTTTAACACAACATTTGGCAATATAAACTATGCCTTTTTATGACTATAAAGAGAATCTCCCTCCTAACTGGAGCTGACCAATACTGGGATATATGGGCAGGACAACCTCATCCACCCTGAGTCTTGGCAATCTAAGGCTGCTGCAGGCACAGAGATCAAGAGAGCATACAAGTTATGAAAACCCTAACACAGTGAAGTAAATAAAAAGTGTTAGGGCAAGTGGCATTTTGAAATATTTTCACCAGAAAAATCACAGAGACGTAGAGCTGATGCAACCAATCTGGGCTAACACCTTGTCTCATTTCCAGGTTCCAGAATCATCTTTGAAAGTCTCACTGGCTTCTCTGCTTTTGTGATGCCTTCCCTCCCTGTGCTGCACTAGTCTTCTGTTGTGTTCTTGCAGCACTGCATTTATATCAGCAAACTGCTGAGTGAGTGAATGTATGCATGCACAAATTCATATAAATATTCATACACACAAAGCCTTGAACAGTCCATACTGTGGTTACTTTTTAGCCATGTGTCCCATTTCAACTTCCACTTATCTGCCTTTCTCTGACTCCTTCATTTCACTATCACACATACACATTTAATAAATGTTGACGGACCAGAGTCAGAATTGAGTCATTCAAATCCAGGAAAAACAGCTAATTCCCTTACTCCTTCAAGTTTCAAGTTTCTGATCATTATTAGAATGAAGCCTACTTTAACCATTATATCTATCACAACTTGACCACCGGATACCCTATCCCTCTTCATCCCCTTCATCCTATTCACATTCTTTATATCACTTATCACCTTTTAACAGACTAGAACTTAACTCACTATGTTCACAGTTTATGATCTGGCTCAAACTAGAATGCTAACTCTACAAAAGCAAGAACCTTCATATTGGTGTCAATAGCTGAAGAAATATTGTTGAGTAACTGAACAATGAGTATCTTCTAAATAATTTATCTATAAAAATATCTAAAATCTCATCTGATCTATAAAACATCAAATAGTGACAAAAAATGCCTCTGCAAGAAAAGATTCCTTTGGGCTTATTCCATTTTTTACATGCATCTGTTTAGGGCACTCAGAACACATGGCATGAATTAGGATAATCTCATTTTTTTAAAATTTTTTTGTAGTTGTAGATGGACATAATGCCTTTATTTTATTTGTTTATTTTTATGTGGTGCTGAGGATAGAACCCAGTGCCTCACACATGCTAGGCAAGTGTTCTGCCACTGAGCTACAGCCCCAGCCCTAGGATAATCTTTTTAAAAAGTAAGAACTTAATTTGGCCACAGAGTAAATGAAATCCTTGATTCAAGGTTTTTAAATATTCCTAAAAAAATCTAATTCAATTAAATCTGAATTAGAGTATCACAGTAACACTCTGTCCCTGGCCAGTCCAATATTATTCACAAATTCAACATAGTGAAGGTGTGGATTGCTGGCTCATATTTTTAACTATTAAAATAGGTGCAAATGATAAGAAGTAATGATTTAGTACATGAATCAGGACCTGCAGATATATGGATGAGATGTGCTTCTCCACTTTGCTCAGTCATCTTAACATTACAGATGTATGTGTACATATATATATATTGCATGGGATATAGCATTAATTATATTGTTAGTACTTCATTTAATTCATTTTCCACAAGAAACCAATACTCACAAGTTAAATGTGAGGGATCAAAAGGGTCAAAAGAAAAAGAGAGAATGTTATCTGCATAGCTTTTCTTCCACAGTTTTGTGCCAGTATCTGCATTCCAGAGCACAATGTAATTTGGCGGGTGGATAGCAAGCAACAAATCTCGGGAAGCATCTTGATTCCACAACCACTGAACGTCTGTAAAGACCAGATAAATAAGGCAAAATTAAAAAAACTTCCATTTCAAAAGAGGTGGATAACTTGACATTGAAATTTAGTTTACTAGGTGCAATCCCTAAAATCTTAACACACTGCCAAATGTGACATATGCATGCTTACCAATACTGTATTGGTTTTAAGTGAGTAACATAAGAAAAATCTGCAGAAGAAAACTTTATTTCATGTAAGAATGAGATGTTTGGTTAAAATTCCAAGTAATCTAAAATATCCCACTTTCAAGAAAATTCAACACAATTAATCCTCCTTTAAACATAAAATTAGGAGTTAGGGTATATACCTCAGTGGTAGAGCCTTTGCCTGGCATATGTAAGGCCCTTGGTTTGATCCCCAGTATCACAAAAAGAACAAACCAAAAACAAAACTATAAAATCAACATATGAAACTCTCTTAGCCACAATCAAGATGCCACACTCCCCAAATGCTTTCCTGGAGACTCTGAAGTTTTTCATGATTTTTCAAGATGATAAACAGACTAAAGATGTAGTTTAATACCTAGCAAATAGAAAATACTCAAAAAATTTTTAAATTGTCATTTAAAAATTTTAAATTTTTAAATGACAATTTAAAAATTAGGTTCTCAAAGATATATACCTAAAGAATATTTCATTGGTTTTGGATTAATAACAAAGAAAAAGTTAAACAATCTAAGAAAATGAAAATAAAATGTTGTTCAACTCTATTAAACATTGATAGCTAATTCATAAAAGCAGTTCAACCAAGTTTACTTATAATATAGATTTCAAGATGGTAGCAGCTTAATTTTCTTATCATGCTTGAATGAGGCTAAAATTGAAATTAAGGGTGAATCAATTGAGATTTGAGAAAATAAGCCCAGAATTCAGATCAGTAGAGCAGGCTAAAAATCTCCAAGAGTTAATCAGCAAACAATGATATTAAATGAGAGGTAGAGGGGAGGGGGCAAGAAAATATTCTAAGTAAGTACATCAATATGAGCTCTGAGGAGAGCACATTTTCCTCACCCTGGATAGGTCTGGCATGCTCCTGGATCTCACACTGAGCTACTCCTGCTGCCACATCCCAAACAATGATCTTCCCACTGACATCAGCAGAAGCTAAGCGCAAGCAATATGGTGAGCCAATGTTATGGTGGTAATTTTCCCTGGCCCATTTAACCTAGTATCAAGAAGAAATCAGATCAAGTAAATACTTGCATTGGATAAAACTAAACATCATTTTACAACACATAAACCAGAACCCATACTATATTTGTATTACAAAAATCTTTAGCATGAATAAAAGGAAACTGGTTTGCATTTTGAAATTTGATATTTTTATTATACATGGCATTTTTCAAATGTTGCATTGCAAATATTTTTTATCAAAATGCCCCTGCCTTGAAAATGTGAAAAATGATGCATAGCCTTAATATTTTGGGAAACTCAGGTTAAAATCAAAATAAAACAAAACAACAAAAATTCTCCAGAATACTTTGCTTTTAAAACCTCAGAATACCTTGGAACTAGTTTCCCTAAAATCTAGTTTAACAAAACATATAATATCATGAATTGCTAAAAAGAATGTTTTTCTATATTTTGTTCTCCTAATTAAAAGGAGACAATTAGAGACAAACAAAGCCTCCACAGGGAAGCAAAGGAAAAAACAAAGCAAACAAAAAACTCTGGTTCTATCACCTTCATAAAAATGTAAGTTTTTCTATAAAAAGAAATTTATGCTTCATACCTCCAACAACATTAAAGGACAAGTAAGAATAGAATTTTAAAAATAAAATTCACAACTCCAGGACAAATCTGATTAAATTCTTGGATAATTAATACAGAATAAGAGACAAGTCCTATAATCCTTACCATGACCTGAGACATTCCCTGGCCACTCCCCGGTCACTCTTCTGTGGTTACTACCACTTGTTTTTTCTATCTTAGCATCCTGTTTGTTTTCTTCAAAGCACTTTATTATACCATGTGTAATTATAATTTTTTTTTTTTAAATTTATCACCAACCCAGCTCCCAGGGGTACATCCTGTAGGCCTTGTTCATATTTCTAGTACCAGACCAGTAGAGCATCAGTACAGTACTCAAAGTTGGTATTCAGTGTGTGTTTATAGATGAATTTAAATCCCAGCATCTCAGGAGGCTGAAGCAGGAGGATTCTGAATTCAAAGCCAGCCTCAGCCAAAGCTAGGTGCTAAGCAACTCAGTGAGACCCTGTCTCTAAATATAATACAAAATAGGGCTCGGGATATGGCTCAGTGGTTGACTACCCATTAGTTCAATCCCCAGTACCCAACCACCCAAAATATATAAATTGAAGCATCAGAAAATCTCTAATTGTACACATATAAACACATATACACGTGTACATATATATAAGCACATCCACAGATAATGATAAAGTAGGAAAGTAAGCTAACAAATTAAGTATTTATGAAAAAGATGAAATCAAGTTTTCCAAATATTTTAATAATCTTTAAAGTTTTACTGTTATAAATCTTCTGAGGCAAAAATCTTTCTAGTAAAATGTGCATGCTATGCGTATTTTTTGTATGTGTTCATTTAGATATGTCTATATATTTAAATGTATGTGTATATGTGTTTATACATTCTGTGTCTGGATGTATATAGTCAATCCTAATTATTTGCAGATTCCACAAATGTGAATTTGCCTACTCAGTAATATTTGTTTGTAACCTCAAAGCTAGTATGTGCTATGCATTTGCAGATAAGAACAGAACATAAAAATTTAGTCAGACACACACGTGTGTTCCCAGTTGAGGGCAAACAATGTATTCTTGCTTCAGCTCTCAAAGCACAAAAAAAGGGACCATTTCACATCTCTTGAAATATCACATTTTCACATTTTGAGGCTTTTTGTTGGTGACTTCATTGTTTAAAACAGCTCCCAAGTATAGTACTGTTCTGTTCTTTAGGGCAAAAAAGTTGTGATATGCCTTACAGAAAAATATATGAGTGAGATAGCTTTGCTCAGCGATATGCTATAGACTATGAATTCAATATTAATGAGTCAACAATATACATTAAATGTCCTTAAATAGAAACACATATAAAATAAGGTTATATACTATTGAGCTGATGAAAATGTTGTGACCAGAAATTCACACAACCCAATTGCTGGGAGTAAACAATGTTTCAGTATTCACCAATTCAGTGTTTGCAATGACTCTAGAGAATATAACTACCTATAACTACCTTTAATAACAAAATGATTGTTGGTATATATATGCATATACATGTATACACATGTGTATGGTATTGAATCCTATTATGCAAGCTCCAACTGATATACCACTTTAAAAATCACCTAGACACATCATAGACAAGCTGCTGAAAACCAAGGATAAGGAGAAAACCTTGAAGGCAAGAGAGAGAGAGAGAGAGAGAGAGAGAGAGAGAGAGAGAGAGAGAGAGAGAAACCAAGGCAAGAATTTCTCATCTGAAATTAAGTAAGGAGAGCATAGTAGAGTGATATTTTTAGTACTACTAGAAAACAAAATTGCCAAGCCAGCATTTTATATCCTTTAAAAATAGCCTTTTAAAAACAAAGGTAAAACACTTTCTCAGACAAATAAAGGCTGAGAGAATCAAGAAAGATATGCACTTCCAGAACTTAAAGTACATTCTTCAGGTAAAGGGAATATAACACCAGACTGAAACCTGAATCTACATAAAGAAATAAAAGCTCCAGAAACAAAAAAAAAAAAAAAAAAAAAAAAGAAACAAAGAAAGAAAGAAAAAGAAAAAAGGAAGGTAAATATATTTTTCTTTAAAAAAACTTCTGTACCTTACATCGGACTCAATAATGAAAGACTAAATATTTTCCTCTCAAGCTCAGAAACAAAGAGTATCCTCCTACCACATGGATTCTCTGGTTCTGACGGCAAGGGAAAAAAAAAAAAAAAACCTGAAGAAATACAGACTATCAATGATTAAATTAAATTGTCTTTGTTTTCAGATAACGCGATTGTCTATTTTAAAAAACACACCCCTAAATTACTAGCTCTAATGTGTGAGTTTTGCAAGATTGCAGAGGCATAGGTAAATATACAAAAATCAATAATATTTTCCCCCACCTCATACCATGTATGAAAATTAACTCAAAATGGATCAAGGACCTGCACGTAAGAGTTAATACAGTAAAACTCTTAAAAGAAAACAAAATTGTAAATCTTATTGACACTGGAAAAAGCAATGGTTTCTTGGAGATGGTGCCAAAAGCACAAGCAACAAAAGAAAAAAGAAAAAAAAAAGATAAATTGCACCATATCAAAATGAAAAACTTTTGCTCTTGAAAGGGAAGACGTACCTACGAATGAAAGTAAAGAAAACCTAAAAAATGAGAGAAAATATTTGCAAATAATATATATGTGATAAGGGACTTACATCTAAAATACATAAAGAAAACTTACAGCTTAATAATAAAAAGATAATACAGTTTTTAAATGGGCAAAGGATCTGAAGGAACAGTTTTACTATGAAGACACACAAGTGGCCAACAAGTTCATGAAAAGATTCTCAACATCATTAGCTACCAGGGAAATGCAAATCCAAACTATAATGAGAACCACTTCACACCCACTTGGATGATTATAATCAAAAGGACAGAGAATAAGGATTGGGGTAATTTGGAGAAATCTAAATCTTCACATACTGCTAAACAGAAAGTAAAATTTGGAAACAGTCTAGTAGCTCCTCAAAAAATTAAACACAGAGTTACCAAATGAGTTAGTAATGCTACTACAGATATATACCCAAGAGAAATGAAAACAGATCAAATATAAAAACTAGTCCAGGAATGGTGTAGTTATGTAATTCATAATAGCCCAAACTGGGAAACATCCAAATGTTCAATAAATAAATGTGATATATCCTTCCAGTGGAATATTGTTCAGCAATAAAAAGAAATGGAGTAGTGATACATGCTATAGCAGACGAACTTTTAAAACATTATGTTAAGTAAAAGAAGACAGGCATAAAAAGCCACATACAGTATGATTCCATTTATATGAAATATACAGAGCAGGCAAACCTCCTGAGACAGAAAATAGATTAGTGGTTGCCTAACAAGGGGAATGAGGCAAATGCGTACACGGTTTCTTTTTGAGGTGATGAAATTGACTGGTGATGGCTAAATAATGGTGAATATACTAAAAACCATAAAACTGTATACTTTAAACGGGTGAATTCTATAGTCTATCTCAATAAAGTTGTTATGAAGAAGACCTCAAATCTCTATCCCCAACCCTGAATTCTCTCCTAAACTTTACCTCACTATAAAAAACACATCATAGGGGCTGGGGATGTGGCTCAAGCGGTAGTGTGCTCGCCTGGCATGCGTGCAGTGCTGGGTTCAATCCTCAGCACCACATAAAAATAAAGATATTGTGTCCACCGAAAAACTAAGAAATAAATATTTTTAAAAAAAATACATCACAGGTATCTCAAACTTTTCATGTTGAAAACTTAAAACTCATTGACTTCACACATACCCATCATTACTGGTCATACTGTTACTCAGTTATTCAAATAGAAACCTTGGAGTCAGAGACTATTCCTTACATTGATCATTATACAAGTTATCCAGTTTGCCTATCACACAGCTCCTAAAGATGACTCTATTTTTGTCTCATTCTTATTTTAGCATCTTAGAATTTCTTGCCAAAATTACTCAAAGTCTACTAAATGATTTCACTGCCTCCAGTCCTGTCTTTCTCCAACAGATCTTCCACAGCTGCCAAAGTGAGTTTTTCTAAAATACAAATGCAGTTATATCAATCTCCTATTTAAAAAAAAATCAAACTCCTTCCTAACATTATAAAATTCTCAAGACACACAGTTGAATCTCTTGGGCTGCCTCCTCTTTCAGCACTTCTATAAGTGGAGCAGTCTTTTGACCATCTTTGCAGCACACTAGTTAGCTCTACACGTGTTTCCTTTCCCTAAAATACTACTCCCCAGACTTCTCACTTGGCTAAATACTTTTTACCAGTCCCTCAACTGGAAAGACATCTGTGACCCATCCCCAAACCCCTACAACAAGCTGAGCGGTTCCTCGTTTTTCTTCCCACAGCATGTTAAGGGAGTCCTACCATGCTCTGAATTCTCCTCACAAGATAATGAATTGCCTAAGACCTTTCTGTGTGTCCTCAGTGCACACAAAGCACCCAAAACTAATCAATGGAATGAGTGGCCTGATAAATGGCAGAAATGGTATTCCCGCATAGCTTTAAAATGACTTAAGTACTTTAATAACTCATCCTAGATTGACATTATGCTGGGTTACCCTAAATAGATCATTATATTTAAGAGTATTCAACATGTATACCTATGATTTAATGAGAACCTAGTGATATATTAAACTTCACACTATACAGAATGTTATGGGGTCAAAGTGAGATTTGACTTACCTTAACAACATCAGCTTTATGTTTTTCTAAAACTTGAAGAGTTTGGGCAGTACTGGAATCAATCACTACCACCAGCGAATGACATCCATAAGCAATTAAACCTTGCCAGCCCCTGGCAAAAGAGCAACATTAAAACTCAAGTATGCAACAAAGCAAGATTCAACTTCTCTGCTGCTAATCCTAAATAAATGATAAAGGTACACAAGTACCACCATTAATAAAATTATCACTTAAACCCAAAGGCTTGTATGTAACAGTATCCATTTAAATAAAAGGTCTAGCTAAGATTACAAATGCTTGTTGCAATTCATTTTTAATTTGGTTAAAAAGGATTCTAAGGCTACGTTTATACAGCGATGAACATGTATAAAGCAACTTGTGTGTCTTTGTAGGCCTATGCTTTGTCTTATTCTTTTAAATCTGTTTTCAATGTTGAGTATCGACCATGTGCCTGGGATATGTATCTACGACGAGTCCTAGATCTTACAACCCCATAAAAAAACGACACAAGTCAGGAGTTTCAGTCCTTTTGACAACAATCCCAGCGCCACAGCTTCAGAATTTTGCTTCACATCCGTTTTATTATTAGTTTCGGAGCTGCTGTTACTTCACAGTGAAAAGACAAAAGGTAACAGGGGCGAGCTGAACCAGAAAAGAGAAAGGTGCGAAAAGGCAGGGAATGCACAGGTGCCTAGCAGAGAGTCCGGCACGTCGTTGAATGAATGCAAGAGAAGGACGACACAGAGAGAGAGCGAGACAGGTGGACGGGAGCCGGGAAGGGAAGGCGGGCGGCGGGCTGGGGAAGAGAAGCCTGGATCCGGGGAGGAAGGGGAAGGGAGGGTCCAGTACGGAGCGCGCAGGCAGGGCCGGGGACACCGGGGCAGGAGGGCAAATGCATCTGCAGGGGTTCCCCACATGGGGCACCTGCCACCATCAGGACAACAAAATTCATCATCTCGAGGAAAATCGAACGCAGCAGTGGGACTGCCGCCCTTCTGCGCGAGGCCGACACCAGGGAGGGAAACCCCTGTTCTCTCCCCTTCCCCTCAGACTCTGGCCGCTCCCGGCAGCCCGGAAGCCCACCGCCCTCACCAGTCCACCGCCGCCTTGTTGTGGGCGTTGAGGGCCCCGGTGAGGGTGCGCGCCGACACCTTGAAGTTCACGGTGTAGGGCAGCATCGCGGCGGCTAGCCAGGGCTCCCCAGCCGGCCCGCAACCCGGAAGCGGCCGAGGCTGCCCTTCCGTTCAAGAGTCCGGGGAGCCCATCGGCGCCGCCATCAGGTTCCGCCGGCCCCAAGGTCCCACCATCTACAGGTTCCGCCGCTTCCAGTTTCTGCTGAACTCAGGTTCCCCGCCTCTGGGTTCCGCCTTCTCCAGAGTCCTGCGGCCCCAGTGGTCCCGGGTTTTGTAACTTCTGTGGCTGTGTTTGCAAGAAGTGTCATATCTGTTTCCTCCAGGTTTGGGGAAAACATTGCTAGAAACCTGAAAAACAAGACACACATGTGCCAATTCGCCTTTCTGCCTTAAGTCGGTTCGTTTAGGACAACGACCAGCGCCTGGCCCCGCTTGAGGTGTCTGGTGTGCTGATGAAGACGCAGCCTCCCTCTCTTGGAGTTTACAGAGAACAAACGAATGGACACTAATTGAATGAGATGGAGAGAGTGAAATTAATAAGTGCCCCCAAAGCAGTTAATTACCAAATGCAGAGAACACTCCATATGAGTTTTGGGAATACTCCCTTTGTACTTGAGGAAAAGTGGGTGTGCTATGCTTGGGGTGCAAGGACCCCCTTGCCTGTTTGCTGGGCTGGCTTTCATCTTGCAATTTCTACTCTGCTGCTTTTCCAATTATGACCAATCCTTCCCTTCTCTGTAGTCAGCACTTGGTTTACTCTACAGTAACACTTAGTGAAATGATTTCTTTCCACTTTAAACCTAAATAAAAGCAATAACAGACTCTGTTTTCCCAGGTGTTTATTTGGGAATAGCAGACCAATGCAATAGGAATATGCTTGCCATAGTAAACTGCAGGCATATTCAAAGAGGTTGAGGCAAAAATGAGGAGGATTACATCAGGTATTGTCAAATAACAATCCTTGGCCACAATGATTAATAACAAGGGTGGCGTCAGTCTGAGATTGAACAGGCAGTTGCTGGGCAGATGTCCTTGTAGAAGTGCTTTTGTAAAAGGTTGCAATGCCTCTGTGCAAACTTGTAATTCTGGCAGAGTCTTTTGTGATAGCAATGATGTAGGACAGATGAGACTGGACACCCGAGGAATTTTCGGGAAGCAGGTTTATTAAGCTGCAGCAGACAAGAGGAGTTAATGCCTAAAAATCTCTGGATCCCAGAGTCTGGAAATTCTTTAAATTTCATTCTCAGTGGAGTGGTTACCTGTCAGTGGGTAGGTTCATAACAATTTCTCTTTGACCCATATTCGTAGGCTAGACAGAGGTTCATGTGTTTTGTTTACAAACTTGGCATTTACAAGAAAGAGGAAGATTCAAACCATGTTGAACACTCTGCAGAAATTTCTGCTGATATCCTGTTGCTAAAACAATTTTGCTAAGGGTCTTTAGAGAAGCTAATGACTCTTTGGTGGAGTAGGGGAGCACTATAATGGTTGTTATCAGGCAACTGCACATAAAAATCTTTCTTCCTAAATATCAAGCTCTGTTTCCTTCCTTCCTTTCTTCCTCTCTCCTTCCCTCCTTCCTTTTTTTTCGGTTAATTTTACTCAAGGGGACTCCATTTTGATTATGAAAACTTTCATATTTCTTTAACATCAGGAATGATATTTTCAGATGCTTTTTTCCCCTCAATACATCAACAGAAATTTGGATGTCCACCTTATCACTCTTGAAAAACAGCTTTCCCGAAGGTCACCTCCAAGAAAGCAGTAGGAACATTTTGGCTCTTAGTTGCCCTCTTGCAACTAGTTGCTGTTGCTGATTCCCCTTTTTTCCCTTGTCCCATATTCTTCTCCACTGGTTCTTTTGGGGCCACCAAGATGTGCATAGAGTACAATTTCCTTCTTCCCTTATAACTAGACCAAGCCATGAGACTCAATTCTGGCCAATGTAATGTGAGTGGAGTTGTGTGTAGTGACCTCTGAAAAGTCATTTTTCTATGTTGTTCTTCCATGCTATTTCAGTATTTATATCCAACGCTATTGTTACCTGCAGAAACTTCTGTCTCATAGGGGAGACCAACACATTTTTAGGTAACCATAATATAAGGAAATAAATATACCCTAGTAAAATTAGAACTTCTTTTAGAAAGGAACCAAATCCCAACCTTCTTTCCTTTGCAATGCCTCGTACCCTTCCCGACATACAGTTGGTCCTCTGTAAATGTTAGATGGTTCAGGAGCTCCAAATGCCCATTAAGTATTAGGTCAAACAGGCATGAGGTGACAATCAGGAGTAGGCAGGAGCTCACAGATGAAGGTGAGCAACAGGTACCCAGAACTCCCTCCCCCCACAAGAAAAAGTTTTCTCCTTTTTGACTATTCTGAATACTGCAATATTGCCACAAACATTCTTTGCATTTTTTGTAAATCAATGTTTTCATTTCTCTTGAGCATATACAGAGTAACATTGAGGGTTTGTCTAGTAATGCTATGTTTAACTTTTTGAGGAACTGCCAGACTGTTTGCCAAAGAAGCTCTGCCATTTAACACTTTTATCAGTGATGTGTGAGGATTCCAGTTTCTCCCTATACTCACTGAAACTTGTTTTTTTTTTCAGTTTTTATTATCATAGCTATCTTAGTTGCCATTGAGATAGGGACTTAGGATACAGAGAGAGAAATATTTAATCTTAAAGGAAAGGTTCATTGAGACATTGAGATGCAGAAAGCACAGTTGTATATCTTAAGCAACACAACCTTGGCCCATGCCCTTATAAAATGAAGAAAAAATACAAGTGCAGAGAAAACTGGCTCAAAATTGTGCAGCTCCATCCTCCATAGATGGATCTTCTATAAAGATTGGGAAAGCGTTATACAGATTCCTATTAAAATTCCAATGACATTCTTCATAGAAATAGAAAAAGCAATCAGGAAGGTCATTTGGAAAAAATAAGAAACCCATAATATCAAAAGCAATCCTTAGCAAGAAAAGTGAAGCAGGAGGCATCACAATACCAGGCCTTAAACTATACTACAGAGCTATAGTAACAAAAACGGCACAGTACTGGCACCAAAACATACTTGTAGACCAATGATACAGAACAGAAGACACAAAGAAAAACCCAAATAAATACAGTTATCTCACAGTAGACAAAAGTGCCAAAAACATTCACTGGAGAAAAGATAGGCTCTTCAAAAATGGCACTGGGAAAACTGGAAATCCATATGTAACAAAGTGAAATTAAAACCTTATCTCTCACCTGGCACAAAACTCAACTCAAAGTGGACTTAGGCACTAGAACAGAGACCCTGCACCTAATAGAAGAAAAAGTAGTCCCAAATCTTCATCATGTTGGCTTAGGAACTGACTTCCTTAACAAAACTCCTAAAGCGCAAGAAGTAAAATCAAGAATCAATAAATGGCATGGATTCAAACTAAAAAAATTCTTCTCAGCAAAGGAAACAATCAGTAATGTGAAAAGAAAGCCTACAGAAAGGGAGAAAATCTTTACCATATGCACCTCACACAGAGTATTAATCTCCAGGATATACAAAGAACTCAAAAAACTCAACAACAACAACAAAATAACCCAATCAATATAATGGGCTAAGGAACAGAACAGACACTTCTCAGAAGATATAAAACTGATAAACAAATATATGAAAAAATGTTCAACATCTCTAGCAATTAGAGAAATCAAAACTACTCCAAGATTTCATCTCACTCCAGTCAGAATGGCAATTATCAAGAATAAAAGCAACAATAAATGTTGGCGAGGATGTGGGGGAAAAGGAACACTCATACATTGTTGGTGGGACTGCAAATTGGTGCAACTACTCTGGAAACCAGTATGGAGATTCCGCAAAAAACTTAGATTGGAATCACCATTTGACCCAGGTATCCCACTTCTTGGCATACACCCAAAGGACTTAACATCAGCATATACAGTAACACAGCCACATCAATATTTATAGTAACTCAATTCACAATAGCCAAGCTATGGAACCATCCCAAGAGTCCTTCAACAGATGAATGGATAAAGAAAATGTGGAATACTACTCAGCCTTAAAGAAAAATGAAATTATGGCATTTGCCAGTAAATGGATGGAGCTAGAGAATATCATGCTAAGCAAAAAAAAAAAAAAAAAAGCCAATCCCAAAAATCAAAGACTGAATGTTTTCTCTGATATCCAGATGCTAATTCACAATAGGGAGTGGGGTGAGGGAAAAATAGAGATACTTTGGATTAGGCAGAGAGGAGTAAAGGGAGGGGAGGGGGTATGGGGGTAGGGAGGAGAGTGGAATGAATCAGACATTATTACCCTATGTGGATATCTGACTAACGACCAGTGTAATTCTACATCATGTACACCACAAGAATGAGAAGTTATGCTCTATCTATGTATGATGTATCCAAGTGTATTCTACTGCCACGTATAAGTAATCAGAACAAATTTTTTAAATCTTGAAAAAAAAAATTGGACTCCCAGCCCAAGTCAGGGCTGTTTCTCACTCTCAAGGGAGCCCATATGCTCCCTTGAATGTTTTTCTACCTCCTAAGTGAACCTCTATTTATGCCTGTGTCTGGCTCATGCAGGAAGTCTTTCCGTCATGTGTGCCAGGAACCTGGGGAGTCCTAAGCTGAGCTCCCCCTCTCCTCTGGGAACTCCTTAGACCCTTCTCTAGGAACATCTCCAGTGACACCTTGCTTTGTGTGAATGTCTCTCAAAGGCCCAGCTGGTAAGGCTGGGTCCCCATCCAGTGGCATTGTTGGAGGTGGTGGAACCTATCTATGGGGCCCAGTGGGCGGCTTCAGGTCCCCAGGGACTGTGCCCTTGGCCTCTTCCTCTCTCTCTGGTTCCAGCCATCAGGGAAAGACTTTTCTGTGCTCTGCAGCCATGAAGTGCTCCTCACCACCACCCGGGAGCCAGGCACCAAGCAGTCAAGGATGAAACCCCCAAAATGAGGCCAAAGTAAGCCTTTCCATTTATATGCTGACAGTGTCAAGCATTGATCACTGTGAGGGAAAGCTGATTAATAGATTATTGGGTGTGAAGAGGTTCCCTCTGTGGCTTCAATTTGCATTTCTCCATGTCTGAGGAGGTTGAATGTGCTTATTGACCATTTGCAAATCTTTTTTGTAAAGATATCTAGTCAGGTTCTTTGCTCCTTTTAAAGTGGTTTATCTTTCTTTTCACTACAAGGTTATAAAATTTCTTTGCATATTCTAGATTTAAGCTCCTTTTCAGATATCTGATTTACAAAGAAAGTGCTCCCATTCTGTAGGTGGCAGCATGGACTTTGAATCACATGGCTAAGCAGATATTTCCAATGAAGTCAGAGGTCAAAGTCTTACTTCCAATAGTAAGAAAGGAAGCACTGGTCTGGTTTTGACCTGATTAAGGACGCCAAAAGGAATATGATTTTGTATATAAGAACCGTATACACTCCCAGGAATAAGTCAAAGGGAAAATGTGTGGATTTTTGTTCTTTAATCACATTTTACTATTTGTGTATCTTTTATTTGTATTTTTGTTTTAATTTGTCTTACTGGTAATGACAGGTTGGCGGGTGACTGCATTGCTGTCACCCTTGCTAGCCATGCTCAATGCCTGCACATGTGAAAATTCATGTGAACGTCATACTTGTCCAGATATCTTCTGGGGAGTCATAGTTGATGACATTTGTAATAGAAAGGCATTCACTGTGACTTAGGGCAGACTACTTGACCTTGTTATGTCTTTTTCTTCTTCTAATATTGGGATAGCAGGAGAGTAACTATCCCTGGATAATTCACACCATGAAGTTAGATAATATAATCAAAGACCTCACCACAGCTCAGAGTCTCCTACTGTATCTTATTATTGTTTACTGACAGAACTGGGGCATAAATCTAGGCCTCCTATTTTCAATGAGAGCACTGGCCCCTCTAAGCTATACCACTTTGAATTTGAAGAAAGAAGTTTCTCTCGTTAGGCATGGCTTGTAAGAGTAGAATTAATAAGGATTTGGGTATAAATGGAACTGAATTTGCTGGTGAGTCTTCAAGAAGCTGAAACCACTGCAGGACGCTTTAAATCAGGGGCTCTCAGGTCCTAACAGTGAATACACTGGGTACATTTGGGAGTTCATGGCTGATGTTGGCTCAGAGGGAATAACCTCACCCTTCCCCAAAGGCCAGGCTGCCCTCACACAGACAAGGACAAAGCTGTGTGAGCCGTCAGCCACAGTGCCCCACAAGAGCCATGGGCAGGGACGGTTACCCTGCCAGTCACATGCTGCTGACTTCAGCACGTGCTGCTGGGGGCTGCCAGCTGCTGGTTGTAGGGGACAACGTGAGAGGAGAGGGGTTGCCACTGGTATACCTTTCAGCCCGGTGCTGACTCACATTCAAAGGAACTCAAATTCAGAAAAAACAAAGAGCACTGTGACTCCACAATGAAAGGACAGATAAGCCAATTTAAAAAATGAGCAAAGGACCTGAATAGATGGTGTTTACCTAAAATACCCAAATGGCCAATGAGCACATGAAGGAGATTCGACAGCTCGACCAGCACCCTGAGCGTCCCTCCGGCCTTGCCTGCACTCAGCACCTTCTCCTGCTGTGGGACGCCTCACACTCCCCTGACTCCAACCCCAGCATGCTCCAAGGCCTTTATAGACTTTGTCAGATTAATTCCCTTCTAACATTGTGTTCTCGATGGGTCGATTCCTCATTATTCAAGCAAAAGCATTTGGATTTTAACACAGCTCTACTTTGTCACCAATGCTGTTGTCTAGATGAAGGAACTGAGCCTTAGGGAGTCTCAGCACCTTGCCCAGGCCTACACATCGCCCACGAGATACAAAGACAAACCTGGGCTAGGCCTCCCCAGGCCAAAGCCAGTGCTCTGTCTAGGATAGAGAGCTGCTTCCCCGTGAGCTTCAGGAGTAAACAAGAGTTCTCAAGAGTTCTCATGGGGGATGACATGGGGATGTGGAAAACACACATTTACAGCCAAAACGTTTTAAAGGGACATCACCTGGTAAACGTGGAAGGCCAAGCCAGCTGGGCAAGGGAGCACTGACTCACAGCCAGATCTGCACGGACTTATCTTTCCTCATGTTTGTCTTTAAACATCCTCCTCCCACTCCTCACTTGATTGTAGACGGTCATCAATCTGATTTATTATTTGGCTACACTCGTTATCCATCTCTTTTTATGTCTTTACATGTTATGGGTAATAATTACAGAACAATGGATTAGTCACTCCTCTGTGTGACATGGTAATTGAGGGTTATTAGACTGAAGAATGTTTCCAGGAAGCAGTCATGTTGAAATGGACTTGAACTGAGTGGGCCTTCTGAGGGGTGTGCTCCTCCTGCACCCCCGGCACAGCAGAGGTAGCTGAGTGGTGCTACAGATAGGGGGGGCTCTGCAGGCAGGCAGACAGCAGGCCTGCCTTGGCCCTGCCACCTCGTACTCTGTGGCTCTGGGCAAGTTTAGGGGATAGAAATATCACATGCATGGTGGTGCATACCTGCAATCCCAGCAATTCGGGAGGCTGATCCCAAGTTTAAGACCAGTGGGTGCAACTTAGTGACACCCTGTCTCAAAAATGTAGCTCAGTGATAGAACACCCCTGGGTTCAATCTCCAATATATGTCAGAGAGAACACAGGATGGGAGCCAGGTGACTCGGGTACCAGGCCCAGGGGCACACACTTGCTGTGTGACGTTGGAAAAGTCACATAGCTTTGCTGAGCCTCAGTTTTTTCATCTGAGTAATGAGGCTGATCATAAACCACCTGGTAAAATTGTTGAGTGGTTCGAAGGAGGTCATGTATGCAATAGACAGGGGCAAGTGCTCCGTCTGTGTTTTTCCTGTAGTTGTGAGGATAGGGCCCAGTCCTGAACTCTAGGTCATTATGCTTCTGTGGCCTGCTCCCTGGAGCAAGGACTGATCCCTGACCCCTGTAACAAGGACTGAGTCCTGTTCCCTGTTCCAAGGACTGAGCCCTCCTCCCTCTACTAAGGATTGAGCCTGGCTCCTTCAGGCTGAGGGAGGATACCGCATGCCTCATTCCTAGGGCCACTTACGTCCTTTCAGTATATGTGTTTCCCAGCTATTGGCTGTTCTTAAAGGAAAATAAGAGAACTTACTTAATTTCTTCATCACAATTTTATTAATCCAAATAAATAATATCTTAACATTGTGCTCTTGGAATAACATTTCATACATTAGATTAAACTAACAAGGCTGTGTTTAGTGTATGCTCATGATTTCTGGGGCAGAAGCAGTTCTATTGATTTCTCCTTCTTACCAAGCTGAGCCTCGGTAGAAATAAGCTGTGAGACTCTGTAACGGGTGAAAGGATTTCATAGCGTTGTCTGGTCTTTCACGGGCTCCTCCAATTGTGATGATGAGAAAAAAATGGGAATTTACTCTGCTTCTTTGAATCTTGAGCACACTTGTGTGTCAACTCAAGGTGAGACTAATTTTTATCATTCAACGTCTGCCCCATCATCAGTCTTGAGTATGGGCAGATTGAAGGAAGGGTCCTTAAGGCCAGCACTGGACACTGCTGGGACTCAGGATACCCTGACCTATGCTGACGACCTCATCTCACTCTTCAAACATGAAGAATAACATAACTTTTTGTGTGTGTACGTGTGTGTGTGTGTGCATTAGCGCACATACACATGGTGCTGGGAATTCAACCCAGGGGGCCCTGCACATGCTAGGCAAGTACTCTACCCCTGAGCTACATCCCCAACCCCAATGATTTTTTTTTTTTTACTTTTAGTTGTAGATGGACACAATACCTTTATTTTACTTATTTATTTTTATGTGGTGCTGAGGATCAAACCCAGTGCCTCACACATACTGGGCAAGAGCTCTACCACTGAGCCCCAGCCCCAGCCCCCAATAATTTATTTAAAAGAGAAAAATGTATCCATAATCTTCATTTGTTAATATTTTATTGTTAAATTTACATATATTTTCCCAGTTCTTGTCAAAAATAAGATATTTTTACATGGCTGTATAATATGCACATACCTTGTTAATTGTTTCAACATTCTTTCATAATCATATTTATAATTTTTGTGCAGTCATCACAGTTATCTTTGGAATATTTGATAATATTTGGTAGAGTGGATGTAGCTATGCAAGAAATATTTAGCTATTCTGGTATTAACTAAAATTTAAGGGATTTTTTTTCAATTTTTCAAATAATAAAAATAGAGCTATATATGTAGCTAATGTTATGCTTATAGTTGGTTTAATTTTATTATTTTCTTAAGATAATTTTCTGAAGTGAGTATAACTATTTTACAATTAAAATTTTCTAAATTAAAGAGTCAATAAATACTTATTGTGAAAACATGGACATTTCAGAGAAGCATAAATACACAAAAATTGTTTTTTTAAATGATTTCCTTAAAAATGTATATATGTATTATTTTATTAAATTGAGATTATAGTATAAAGAAATATTTTCACTGTCTTCTTTCAATAATCTGATGTAATTATTTGCAGTTTTCCTCTTATCATCTGCCTTTTATTTTTATATATTTGTTTTTAAAATACAGGAATTCACATTTTTAATGGAAAAATGCACTGACGTTTGATTCAGCATGTCTTCCATTGCTTGAATTCCCAATAATTTGACAACACAGTGTTCTATATTTGGGATAGTGCATCTGACTCTACGCCAAGGATCAGTCACAGAAGCTAAAGAAAAGAACTCTTCCTGAAGGCCCAGGAGCAGAGTCAGTTGCCCTGCTCTGGGGACATTACTTCCTTTCCTGTTGCTGTTCCTGTCTGGACTGTTCTCAGGCACCCCTGCAGGGGGCTCTCACTTGCAGAATCCATGTTCAACATGGTGGGCCATGCAGCAAGCCTGGGTTCCCCAGGCCCACCTTGCCTTCACTAGTGCCTTGATACAATCTCTTAGCTCAGTAGCAGAGTGACTGGTCCAAGCAGCCCCACAGAGCCACCAAACCCAGGTATCTGCCTCATGACATACCTAGCCAGGTGGCTGTCCAACAAGTCAATTACTGAGAGTTTGGCTTCAACCTTTAAAGGATGCTCTTTTGAGGGTGAAGTGCAGTGCCCAGAGGTTCCCAGCTGAGTTAATCAGGGAAGTTATACCTGACTCTGCAAGTGCCAAGTTCCTCACATTTGCTTCATTAGCATGGAGGGTTTCAATAGAAAGTAGAGACGAAAACAGTAATTAATCTTTCTCATTTATGGCAGAATGTAGTGGTTATAAAAATTAATTCCCTATGGGAATCAGGATTACATTTCACTTATATTTTTAAAAGGGAAAACCACAAGAATTCTTGCATAATTGTAGAAAAGGACGTCCTATAAAACTCAGTGAGCTGAATGACAATGCCATTTATTGAGAAGCAGTATATTAAATGCACATTGATATTTGCAATTTTATATGTTATACATGGTTATATATACCATATATTTTATATATTCATATTGTATATTTTATGTGTGTGCATGTGTGTGTGTTAAAATCACAGACAAATCACAAATACAATATATGTACATATAAAATGTTTTAGTTGGTGCCATAACTTGCCACACAGTAACATGACAGTGATATTAAAATATTCTCATTTTAAGCCTTGCCTTTCCTCCCTGGGCACCCTCTGGGGGCTCTGGAAGTGGAAGATGTGAGTTACTACTGAGAGTCAGAACAGACCAAGCCAATAGAGCAACCACTATTAAAGACATTTATGGAGTCTATGATTGAGGAATCCACTGGTCCTCTGGTTTACTTAGCCCATAAGAGTAGTCTTAACATGGTAAAATGTTCACATCAGCGGTATATTGGTACCACAGGATCTGCAACAGGGCTCGTTAATCTACAACAGGAGGTAATAGGTAACGGACTATGAACTTCAGTGATTCAAAATAGTGATAATTATGCCACATCAATTTTTAAACTGTGGGGAAATTGTCCACCCCTGAATGGTACCTATTCTTCTAAAACAGGAAGTTCCACTACAAGTTTTCTTTTATCTCTGATAACCACACAGGGACTCTCAAGGGTCTCCCAGATCAAGTGGTGATCTTTCCTGAGAACAGTGCCTCTCCTCCCCCTCACCCCATCCACCGTCATTCCATGTCACATAAGTTTGCAGAGTACCTATCGGATCAGGTACCACTGTAGCCTCACCTGCAGTCCAGGTGCCCATCGGTGCTGGGCGGGGCACAGCAGTGAAGCAGGCAGACATGGAGGCAAGCAGGCTTCTGGAGGCCATGCTCAGGCAGGATGGTGCTTCTTTTCTCCCATCACTCGGCCTTTGTTGATGCTGCTTGCTCTGTCTAGAACATTCTCTAACTTTCTTTGATTCTTCCTCCAACCCAAGCAAGAATTTCTGGAAGGGCTTTCTAAAATCTCCATATTCATGGTTAAATGCCACTATTTTTCATATTGTCAGACTTCCTTCTATATTTTCTGATTATATAACTAGCAAGTCTTATAAATGAAACATTGATAAATTTAAAAATCTATCACCAAAATATTGGTAAATACAAAAAAAGTAATTAAAAGATAAAAATTATTATTAATTCCACCCAATGACAACTTTTATGTTTATATTATTTTAAAATATGTTTTCATGAGCCTGATCCTTTTCTAGATCTCTTGGGACACATGTTCCTGTCTGATTGATATTGGCCGTCCTCTCTCTAGCTCTGTACCTGTCACGTAGCAGACCCTTAAGTACATGCTTGTTGAACTTGACCAGATCAATTCACTTAATGATTTTAATGCTATGAAAAAGGAGAGACAATCACCAAATTTAGAGTTTATTTATTTAGAGTGTTAGTAAAGAAACAATCCCTCCTGCCAAGTAGAAGAATACTAGAAGAATATAATGAAGGCAAAAGAGAAGTTGCAGATAAGAAAAGAGTGTAATTAATACATCAAAAACTTCTTTTGAAAACAACAACTATAAAT
The DNA here is from genome assembly GCF_021218885.2 of Marmota monax. NCBI lineage: Eukaryota > Metazoa > Chordata > Mammalia > Rodentia > Sciuridae > Marmota > Marmota monax. The sequence goes on along the minus strand of NW_026692881.1, from coordinate 34,057,732 downwards.
ATTTTACTCTCTGGCAAATATTTTAAAAATGAGAAAGGCCACAAATAATATTTAGAGACACAAAGGAATTATTGCAATGGAAACATTAAAAGTATTTATAGTACTACACTTAGCTGCATATTATAAATTTGAAAAACAAAATTATTTTAAAAAAATACAAGAAATTTTTTCAAAATCCGAAAAACAACTAAGTGGAATGAATCAAAATCTGACACCTGCCCTTCCTCCACCTTGCCGCCCACTGCTGGCCTGGGTTATTTCACAGGTGAACTGTTGTTCTCTCTGGAAACTGATAAACACATTATTTGAAAACTATTGTAAATCAGTGGCCAAAGATGGGATATTTATTAATGCTTTGAAATATCAACAACAGAACCTTACTCTGATTAGCTTAATCAGAAGAGGAGTTTATTCCAAGAGCCTTTGAAACTCATCTGCTCAGTGGGAAGACACTAGGTTTGGATGGGAATGAAAGTGGGGTGTGCATGAATGTGTGCGTGAGTGTGTGTGTGTGTGTGCGCACACACACACCCACACACATGTGCAGTGTTATTAAGACTGCAGCAGGAATCTGCTTTCAGGACAGCTGCAGGGCCACTGCTCCCAGGCTTGACTTTAGCTGGTGCTGACTGCGCTCCTCAAAGACATCCCCTTCCTGCTGCAAGACCCTACTCCACACCTGCTACCATGAGAAAACCTTCTGCCTGCCTCAGTCCTCCAAGGTTCAACGTGAGGCAGAAGCATCTGATGGGCTTGTGCTTGGTCATGAGCTGGGTTGATCATATGAAAGTACCATTTTTATGGATCAAAATGGTTTAATATCATTTTCCTGTGGTTCAACCTAACACAATATCCAGCTTCAACTTCTCTAATCTAGCAAAACCCAGCACTGTGAATGGCACAGTGGGCTCCTAATTAAGACCAGTTCCACCCAGGGCACTTCAACATGAAGGAAGTTTCTGGAACAGAAGTAATGTTGTGTGGGCTGCCATGGTGTACATGGCAAAGATTGGTGCTGTTGAAAGCATGATGGGCAGAGAAAGAAAGCATAAATCTAGAAAAAAAGGCCTGTTCCAATCAGGGAAAAACCTCTGCCCATGCATGATAGTACAGTCAACCCATTGCCCCATTATTATTCCCCCTTGGGGTTTTAGGTTTGGTTGCTGTATTATCCAATTGTGCAATCAGACATGGCACTGCTAAGGTCATCTTTAAGAGGAAAAGTCCATTCTAGCCTCTGCCTCAGAGAGAATGCCCCCCCACGCCATCCCAGCATTGAAAGCCTCTATCACAGTGAATTCTCATGAGGCATAAATATTCTCACATTCTGAGTTCAGTCACAGAGGGACTTACATATCTCTCTCCTGATCCTTCTTTTGTTACCGTCTCAATACCTGTTAACAAAATGAGGGAACTACTTCCCTCCATCAGCTAGCAAGAAATAGCCTTCAACGGAGAACAGTGGGAGCCCCAGATATGAAACCAGAATTGAACTTCTATGAACCACTGCATGCTGAGTCTCCTTCCCTTATTTCTCAACTATTTTTCCTAGGGACTATTTAAGTCATCCTTTTTGTTGCTGTGATCGAAAGATCACAGACACAAACTGACAAGAACAGTTTCAGAGGAGGAAGAGTTTATTTGGAGGCTCATGGGTTCAAAGGTCTCAGTACATGGGCTTCAATCCTTTGACTCAAGGTGAGGCAGAAAGATCATCATAGTGGAAGAGTGTGGTGGAGGGAAACGGCTCACATGATGATCAGAGAGCAGAGAGAAAGAGAGAGAGATTCCACTCTCCAGATACAAAATATATATATCCTCAAGGCACGCCCCCAATGACCCACCTCCTCCAGCCACACCCTACCTACCTTCAGTTACCACTCACTTAATTCCTTTTGAGGATTAATTAATTGATCGGGTTAAGGCTCTCATAACTCAATCATTTCACCACTAAACCTCCTTGCATTATCTCACATATTAGCTTTTGGGGGACCGTTCACATCTAAATCATAACAGGACATTTTCTAGTTGATCAGGGTCACAAAAATTCTTGTCTCTGGATGTGCTACTGGGAGGCCCAAAATAAGACCACTAATGGCCCACAGTCATTGTTTCCCAGTATGATCTAGAGAAGACCTGCTTCCAACTCTCATGACAGATTTCTCAGTACAGATTCCTAAGTCTTATGCAGACATAATGAGTCAGAATCTCTAGGAGTGAGGCTCAGAGATCCGCATTTTGAACAAGGACAATCTCCTTTCCAGGAGATTCTTCTGCACCCAGGAGTGAGTGAGTCATGGCTCTAGTCATGGTGCCAAGATGTTGAAAATGCTCTTTCCGGATGGAAAACTTTATAATGCCACAGTAAAAGTCTGTGAGTGGAAGCCTAGCAAGAACTTGGCACCGCATGAGTGATTTGCCATTCTCTCTCTCTTGGTGAGTTTCCTTCTGCTTCTCATGGTGTGAAGGATAGAGATGTGAGAGCTGAAGAATTGACTGTAAAAGCACCTTTATGTTGAAATTGCAAATTAGACCTAGTCAAACTTGAAGCTAGTCAATGGTTCGGGCCCTTGTCTAGCCATGTATTGTCCCCTGTCTCCTGCAGGATAGAAAAAAGACTTGATTCAGTTATTTATTCTTCCCCAAATAATCCATATACCTCAGGAGAAGTTGACTGTACCACTCTTGGCTTTGGGGTGGACCTGACTGACCTAAGGGAAGAGTTACCCAGGGTTAGTTCAGGAATCATCATGTGATATGATTCCGATTAATGAGATGCAAAAAGTATTTTTCTGGAATCTTCTGGGAACATTCTCCCTTGCCCTTTGAACATCTTACAGAAGCAACTCTCCTTTTCTCTTGGATATGAGCAAGGGAATGTAGTGTGGCTACTGCTGGAAGCCACCCTATGACCAAGAGGAAAGCAGCTATCAAGATTTGGATTTCCTCTTAAGTAAACAATAGATTTCCAAATTGTTGAATACTTTTTGAATTGGTTTTCTGCCACTAAAAGCACCCAAACTGACATGCATTGATGCTGAAAATAATATTCCCTTCAAAAGTTAAACTATGCAAAGTATTGGTGTAAGCAGTATCTGAAGGTGTTCTTTGACAAAGCCAGTGAGCAGCCCCCACACCCGGTCAGTGATGGCATCAAGTGCAGAGGGCACACCCTCCCTTCTCCAAGGAAGCATGGGGCTTTCTGCAAAGGCAGTATTGGCAGCCCCTGTGTGCCCAGCCTGACATCTGGCTGTGGTCTGGACTGCAGCCTGAAGCTGCTCCATTGATTTCCTTGGGTCCTCATTTGTTGACTTCTCCACTGCTATCCCGGCAGGCAGGGCTGAGCTACGGTCACTTTCCTGAGCAGTGCTTTCATTTATGTTCGTGATGAACTTGTGAGGAGCCAGCTGGAAAGCCGGTGAAAGGCTGCTGCCTGGTTTCTCAGATTCTCCTTGGAACTTTTTGGAAAGTGTTGAGTTTTTGATACTTCACAAAACACCAAACTTCATCTAGGAGCCAAGCCACCAGGGAACCACTGCCCTGGCAGGCTAGCATGCACCACTTTGGAGCCTAGAGTTGTTGACTTTTTAGCCTACCTGAGTGATTTCAAACTTGCTAGGAGAAAAATTCACATTCCCTTCTCAGAAAATTAGATCTCCTCTGTCATAGACTCCACGCTGACAGACACCAATTGGGAACCACAGATTGTGAAGAGCTCCAGGCAGCTCTCCACCAGCTAGACTGATGTTGAGCTGCTCTCTGTACCCACTCTTTTGGACCCACAGAGAGGATATCTGTTGGGCCTGAAGATGTCAGGATTCTACCCCACTGAGGAACTCCTAGCTTCCCCTGACGTAAGAGCATGTTGCAGCAGGAGCTATATTTGAAGGGCAGCATAGATTTAGTAAAAGTTTAAAAAACTATGCCATCTCATAGACTGGAGGAATGTTTAGATAAAAAAGATGCTCTACATCATCATTTTCAGTTGCAAGTGGCAGAAAGCATAGTTTGGGCCCAAAGAAAATTCTTTAGCTCATAAGACCCAAGGAAGGAAACACCCCAAAGGCAGGGAGCAGAGGGATGCAGGTGGGTGTCTGAGAAGCCTTGTCGACTGTGTTCCCACCAAATGACCAGCAAGATTTTTCAGCTGGAGCTCATTGCTTCTGTCCCTTTTCCCCAGTTCTAGAACAATTCACGGAGATCTGTGACTCACCTTATCTGAATTAGGTAACATCCTGGAAACATCCTTTCTGGCTAGGGGAAGGCAGGGATCCCAAATGGCCGTATGGATGATTTCTAGTGGAGGAAAGAGTTCCAGAAAGCAAAGGCTTTTACAACAGAGCCTCTGCCAGGTAGGAGAATCAGTCAATAGACATCACCGCTGATGCCACCAGGTCACCTTGTCCAGACAACCAGAAATCAGACCTACCCATGATACGGCAATGAGATGTAGTGAGAGTAGTACTTAGGTCTCCTATCATTGTTCTCTTTTGCTTTTATCTTTATACTAGTGGATAAGTTAGGATAGGTAATGGGCCCCAGTAAGGATTTTTTAAATGTGAAGATCACTCCATAAAGTTAACCTGTAGAAACATTTCAAACATTCCAGCCAACTGCTTTGTCTCAGGGTAACAAGAATAGAGAGGCGAGACAGACCTGAGCGAAGGCTACGGACTCAAGAGCTAACCAATAGCATCGGTACTATTCCAATAACTGTTTAGTATAGATTTTGACCCATAGCCTTGGTACTTTTCCAAGATCTGATTAGCTTAGATATTGACCAATGCCCCCACTCAGTAGCCATATAAACCCCTAGACTAGTACACCTAAGTGGCAGCCCCTACAGGGTCCCCTCCCACCCCACAGGAACTCTCTTTTCTTCTCACTTGAACAAAATCCTACTCTTTTGGGTTCAGTCCTCCTGGTCTGTGAATTTCATTCTTTGAATTTGCAAGACAAGAACCTGGAAGGAAAGCCTTGGCAGGCATCTGGGGTCTGCGGCAGCACCACAACAGCCGAGGCTGAAAATCCAGTTACACTAGTCCAGGAAGAGCTGAGTATTTTGTCTTTAAAAAAATGTATTTCTCCATTTATGATCTCTATAACATGCGGATTTGTAGACCACGTTAGCTTCTTACTGCTGTTTAAAGAGGAACTGAACTTTTATGCATATGTAAAAAGCACCAACCAAACATAAACAAACAAATGAGTGAAAGGAAGATCAGAGAGTAGAGGAAGGAGAATGGGGGGGGGGGGGGGAAAGGAGGAAAGGGGGGCAGAATGGGACCGAAACAGAGTGAATCAAATTCCATGCATATATGATTTCTTCAAACCCAACTGCTACTCAACTGTGTATAGCTATAATGTTCTAATAATAATAAAAAAAAGGAATGAGAACTTCCTCCTTTGTTAGGAAGTGGGTGGGGGACAACTCCACTCACAGCACATCAGGACTAATGTGTATTTATTCCTTTAACAGTCTATAGAGTTGCTAATCTCTTTCTTGAGGTCACCTTGTGGCAAAGTTGACAATGCTAATAAATAGTTGTTTTTTTTTCTGGATTGTTCATCCACCAGAGTCCTGGTATCTTACAATCATATCTCTGAAACTATTCCTACAAAATCACCTGAAGTATTTCTGAGGACTATGTTGTAAAGAAGAATTTGTGTTGAGTATGAAATTCATATTTATGTGTTTTCAGCACTTGTACAAGAGCAAGAGGCCTTTCCCAGCATTTAATGGAACCATTTGTCTCTAGAAATAAGCATTAATGGAATGTGACCCACACAGACCTGAGTTCTGCCTTTTCTCCTCTGGCACAGCCCCCAGTCCACAAACAAATACTGGGCTGTGAGCCCTGATGGCCTCTTCTCTCCTGGAGATGGTGGATCTCCAGGGAACACAGGAAGGAGCCAGACTGCATTCTCAAGGTTAAGGCCCTTTGTTTCCTGATCTAGAACATTCCCCTTTCTTTGGTTCTGGATTCTGTTTGTAGGAACCCTTAAGAGGAAAACCTGGCTAGGATTCTAGCTCTGTCCTTATAATTTTATAGAAATTGCTGCTGCTGTTATTATTATGGCTTTAATTTCTCTTGTAGAAATTTGCCGAGTGCTTAGTCCATTAATGCAGGAAAAACAAGAGCTGAATAACTAGTGCTGAACAGCAGTCAAAAATTGCTGACAACTAAAGAAAGACTCATTTGGATGAGGAAGTAAATAACCAAAGTGATAACCAAGCCTAATTATAGAAATCCAGGAAGGGATGATATTGCACTTGGTATTAATGATAGTTAACACTATATAGTGCTTGATATGTCCTAGTAGTTTATATCACTTAAATCATTTAAGTGTTAACCACCTGAGGAGGCAGGTATTACTTTTCTCATGTGGTAGATGAGGAACCTGAGGCACGGGGGTTTACCCAAGATCACATAGATATGCAAACTCTGCTGGTTTTGCCTGGCTCATGTCTGTGTTTGCTCTTGTTAAGAAAGCCCCAGTTACCTTTGGGGAAACCACCTCCTGGCCTGGCTCTCCCTGCCTGTGTTTTGTTGTGTCTGTCAACTCTTTCTCCCACCCCCTAGGGCCACAGGAGTGGTGGAGGCTCAGGCCCAGGCCATTCAGCAGATCCCATTCACACCAGCCGAAACAGCTAGTCCTGGGATGGCCACAGACACACTCAAGCTGAAAACCTATGTGAAATGTCTAGAAAAGAGAATTTATTTTTGGGTTCTATTCAAAGCTGGGAGAAGGTAACCCTGGGCTGCAGGGGTAACTTTAAGTGGAGGATGCAGCCAGAGAGTGGAGCCACCCAGAGCAAAGCTGGACTGCACATGAGGACAGGTTTGGCCTGATGATACCACTGAGGCTCTGGATTCAGTCTCTCCCAAAGACTGCACTGGACTTCTCCCACCTTTTAAAAAAAACACTTCAGTGGGTTTTTAAAAATAAGTTTTGCAAGATTGCACGACCATCAACACTACCTAACTTTTGAAAAGTTTCATCACCCTCAAAGACCCCTCTGTCTGGTGGCTGCCTGTTGTGGAGCTGGAAAGCTGGGGAAAGGACTAGGGCAAGGTGTGTGCCACAAAGCTGTCATGATTCAGCTCTTTGTCTTCAGTAAGCATGCCCAGGCTGCTGCAAGCCTTTGACTCCATTTCCAGAGGCCTGGGAAAGTGGCTCCAGATAATTTTGCATCTTGTTGCTGTCATGAGGGCCGGTTTCCTGCAGGCCCTGACTTTATCTGTTTTTGCTGACTCTCATTTTTAACCTTTCTGAAATTGAATGTGTCTTATAGTAAATAGCTTGACATCATTTAATTGGCAGCATTTTTAACAGTGGTGCATCAAATAATGGTGCATTCTAAATTAAATGTTGTGTGAATCTACAAATTCGCCTTTTGCCTGATCTAGCTTGAGATGAATTTTCTGCCTTTTTGACTGAGTAAATTTCCTTTAAACAGGTGAACTCCTTTATCTTTGCAGAGATGAGACAACCACTGGAGGATGTGAATTGAGAGACACTGGGGCTCTGAGCCAAGTCAGCAGACACCATGGATGATGGTCAGTGTCCTCCCCTCACCCCATGGGAGGTCATGTAATAAACATCAAACTTGACTCCGGGCTGCTTGGATTCAAACCCCTGTTCTTCCACTATTAGCTTAGTGTCGGCTAATCCTTAAAACCACTTGAGCTTTTTCAGTTGCAAACTTGAAATAATGGTAATACTTTGTATAGGAAGGATTATGTAATGTGGTGTTCAAAAAAAAATGCAAGCTGCCTGTGAATTTAGCTGAAACTATTCTAATTGGTACACACTCATTTGTAACAACATTGCATTTCAGTGAGATGGTCATTTTTTCAACTTTCTTTTGTATCCTTTTAGAATCACCCAGGAGAAAGTTTCAGTCTTCTCTGATTCTATCAATCAATGTACTTGCTGATACGAAGGGAGCAGGTCTGAGAACTAGGAATTGGCAGGCTGCAATATCTGCCTGTTACTTTTTTTTTCCTTCTTTTTTGGTACCAGAGATTGAACCCAAGGGCACCTTAACCATTGAGCCACATCCCCGGCCCTTTTTTATATTTTATTAGAGACATGGTCTCCCTGAGTTACTCAGGGCTCCGCTATATTGCTGAGGCTAGGTTTGAACTCTTGAACTTCCTGCCTCAGCCTCCTGAGTCTCTGGGATTACAGGCGTGCACCACCATGCCTGACTTTCTGCCTGTTACTTTTATGCACGCCTGTTATTTAGGGGTGGCAAGGTGTACTGATTTTCCTCTCATCATTTATCACATGAATTTAATTAAGCTAAAAATGTGGAACAACATTGATTTATCATTGATATGGCAGAAGTGGTAACTGACTGAATTCTGGGAAACATTTAGATAAATTAAGTATAAACATGGGCATATCGAAGCTGCCCAATGAAAGTCTGAGATCAGATGTCTAAGTGACAAAACAATAGGTAAGCTTCCTTTCTACACCTGTAGTGTGTCTCAGCCTCTCCACTTATCACATGGGGAAGACCAGCCACTGCACCATTTCCCTGGCACACAGGGAAGGGGTGGCAGGACCAGACCCACCATGCCCCAGCCTCAGAGGGTGCTGGCACCGAGCACCGAGAAATTCTCTCTCCAGAGTGGGAGACCTTCTCTTCACCAGCTGGAGAGCCCACCTCCCTCAGACAGAAAGCAGGGTGAAAATGAACTTCTTTAACAGGGCCAATGCAGGCAGCGGGCACAGAAGACCCAGGGCCCTGGATCCATCGTATCTGTAGGATCTTGTGAACAAGTTTTAATTTTTTTTACAATTAGAAGAAAAAAATGAATATAATCCAGCCATTTTCATATTTATCTTTAACTGATGCAGTCATAAATATATTTTAATTTTTTGGGGGAAGGAAGGAAGTGACTCATGAAGGCAAAAATTCCTCGGCCCCATTGAAGTCATAATGTGGCCCTGGCTAACAGCTAAGTGTCAGATGAGTCTTAGGAATATATTGGTTAACTTTCTGTTACTGTAACAAATACCTGAGATAAGAAATTTATAAACAAAAGAGTTTTATTTGGCTCAAAGTTTTTGAGATTTCAGTCCACGATTGACTGGCTCTGGGCGAGGTAGCATGTTTTGGCAGCAGTGCCTGGCAAAACCGTTTTCCTCATGGCCAGGATTCCAAAGACTGCAAGGGGAAGGGGCAGGGTCCCACACCCACTTCAAGGGCACACTCCAGGTGACTGGAATACCTCACCATGGGTCCTATTTCTGAAGTTTCCACCACCTCCCATCAGCCCCACACTGGGGACCAAACCAATAACCCATGGGCCTTGGGGGGACTCTTAGGGTCCAAACCATAGCAGTGGGAGTGGTGTTCCTTAGAGATAAACAGTAATATACTGCTTAGGGTAAAATATGGCACTCTGAGATCAGATGCCCAAGTGGCAAAACAATAGGTAGGCTTCCTTTCTACAGGCAACCTGGGCTCCTCACTGAGGTTATTCAAAGAAAAAAGATCAAATGGTGTCAGGAAAGGGAAAGGGTGGAAGGGGACCCATGAGCTTATTGGGTTATGCTGAGCACCAGGCAGTTTATACCCATACCGTCTGAGAAGCAATAAGCCATCAAATGTGCATAAGGTCCTTATCATGTCCAGGTGTTATGTGACCGCTGTACTTGGCTTATTTAATCTTCATGGTCACCTTATTTTGATCGTACTTTACAGATGAAGATGTTGATATTTGGATAGGATTAAGTAAAAGTTTTAATCAAGGCCAGGGAAAGAGGCAAAGCTCGGAATTGGTTGGCATGAGCTGAGTTTCAACCACTATCCCAGGACCATGACTGACTCATGTTCTCTTGGCATACTGCAGTCAGGAACAGACTCTGACACAAAGGCACTGTCAATTGGAGCTTGGGCTATCATGTGTGACACTTTTAGTCCTGGGGTTCATGGGTCATGAAACAACTATGCTCTGTTGGGGGTCAGGTAGATTTTAGGAGAGGTGGAAACATAGCAGAAAGGCCAGGCTATGTGGTATCTGGGGAACCCCACACACTATGGGTTCTAAAAACTTCTCTGTGTAACAAACATGTACCTACTTGTTTAGCAAAGCAAGTACCGTGGAAGCCAGCTCCCAATGGAACTACAGGACAGCTTCAAATATGTATAAGCAATGTGTAGGAACTCTTTCTATAAAGGACCCATTCCTTGCAGAACATAGCAGCACGTTCAACCACTAACACCACATCAACCATCATCATTGCTACATGACTATTGAGTGCTCAGCATGTGTTTAAAACATGTGCTCATATATCATGGCTCTTTTACTCCTCATAAATGCTTGGGAGATAGAAGTTTTTTAAATATCCATTTTATAGCCAAGGAAACTAGGAGTCAGAGGATGAGGCTGCATAAGATTGCAGAGCAGCAGAGCCATATTCAGATCTCCAGCTGCCTGACTAAACCTCCAGCTCAGGACCGCCAACATGCTCTTCCAAATCCTAAGGTTATGTCTCAGGGCCAACGTCAGGAGCTATTCAGTCCCAGGATGGAGGCTGCCTCAGTACATTAGTCCTACTTGGGAAAAGCATTAACACTGGCGATTCTCACACGGGGTTGGTTTTACTTCCCAAAACACATTTGACAATATCTGGATATATTTTTGTTGTTGTTGTTATCACAAAGGAGGGGGCAAAGAGGAGGTACTCCCAGCATCTAGAGGGTGGAGGCCAGAGATGCTGGTCAATATCTTACAACGCACATTACAGCAAAGAATTACCCAGCCCAAGTGTCACTGATGCTGAGGTTGAGAACCTCCATATCACATAAACAACCACTTGGATCTTACATCAAACTAGAGCAATTATACTCTTTTGCCCCTTTTTGACATGTGGCATTTCCTTGCTTACCAAGGAAGCAAGGTATGTCTTGGCAGCAGCCACTGGATGCTGACTATATAATGTATGAGTCCCACTGGGGGGGCGGGGGTGGGGACCAGCTATCTTGCAAACCAGGACACTGTGGAAGGAGGAGATGTTATTTACAATTCCTCCTTGACAACAGGCATTAATGTGGATAGCTGCCCCCGTCTCTCCAGGGAGCTCACTGGTGAAAATGTGCTAACAGCAGGGCCGGGATGGCAGAAATCGAGTTCCACAGCCGGTGCTTGGCTGTGTTTTAAGCCCTCCCAACTTACATGTGCATCTTCCTCCAGAGCTTGCCGATGGATTCTAGGCACTTAGGTGCCTCCGCTCTGCACAGTGACCCAAAGCACTGCCATCCACTGGGAAGAGACAGAGCTGGACATTCTGTCCTGCAGCCACTTTTGTTGCTGTTTTTGAAAACTTGTCATTTGAATTCTGGCAAACCGAGGCTCTTCTACTGTTCATTTTAGCCTGACAAACACCTGTGAAGGAGGTTGTGAGTTAAGGTCATTTTTCAGAAGTATAAACTGAGGCACAATAAGGCTGAGCCTCTGAGGAGCAAAGCAAGTGGGCAGACGTGGAGCCTGGGTTTCTAGCTACACCAATCCCAATTTATCTTCCTTGCACACACGCAGCGTCATGTGCTAAACACACCCCTGTGGACATAGCTATATTTTGAGGGCAACCTAAAAAATATTTTTACTACAGCCTCTTCTAACTACCACAGTTTTCAGTTAGGTGGCCTAGGTGGGTGTATTATCTGTACCCCACCCCCCTTTTCTCCCACTACAGCTCTGAATGTAAATGAGCGAAAGAAATTTTATGGTGAAAATATCCCTTAGATACACTATGCTTTATTAGAAAGAGAGAGATTCACAGACTTTAATTAGTAACAGTAATTGTCTGTGACCCACCTCTCGAACCACCATAACCCACCAGGCAGGCGATGGGGCACCATGCTGGAGAACAGAACTCCCCTCCATGGGGCTGTCTCCAGAGAGAGAAACACCAACAACAGCAAGCAACACAACAAAACGCGGCCCAGTCTGATAATTGTGGGATTTTTTTTTGTTTATTTGTTTGTTTGAGTTTCTCTTTTGAATTCAAAATCAAATCCCCTGCTTAAAGCTCCTGGGTTTTAGGAAGATAATGGTAGGAAATTTGGGCCTGAGAGCCGTCTAAGTCTGGCCAAGTGTAGACTAATCATAGAGAGAAGGCCTGAGTAATGAAGAGGCTTCAACAACAACAAGGGGTGACGTCCTTTAAAACGAATGGACTCCCCTCTCCCATGCCGGAGGACAGGATGCTGACCTAGTGACCTGTGAGCTTGTGATGTGGGGCGTGGCCACCTAGCCTGCTAACCCTGGGATTAAAAGTGGGAAATAAAAGTGCTGTGTCTCTCTTTCCTTTGCAGAGAAGGTGGCAGCTGCAGGCCGAGAGCAGCTCACTGACAACCGTCATCAGGAAGATGGATGACCCTGGCTCCTCCAAGAGTTTGTAATGGAGTTTTCTCCTCCACTGCCTTCCGTTTTTCCTTGCCACAGTTCCCGAGTTCCCCCTCTCCCCGGCTGAAATACACTCCTTTCTGTTTACAGATGGCAAATTTGACGGTGCAGTGGGCTGTGGGCCATAATCCAGGCTGACAGGCACCCTGAGCTATGAGTGGAAAAGGGCCAGCACTGCACGCCATGGGGTGCCGTGGCGTCCAGGAGTGCTAGAAGGGCCCCCAAGGACTGTGCAGGGCAGGTGGGAGGTCAGCCGTCTTCCTGTGTCTTGTCTGCCTTTCTTGGGACTTCTTCTGTCTCTTCCTCACCTCCCTCCCCGCCTCTCAGAGCACAGCTGTAGCCCTTGAGGAGTTTCCTGAATTTTGAGATTCTGTCTGGGGTTCATTGGAGGAAGAGTCTCTGTCCACAGGATCTGCTGGTCCCCCCAGGCAGGAACCTGGGTGAGGGAATGAGCCCTCTTCTGGTAGGAAGGCTCTCTCCCTAAAGGCAAGCCAGCGTGGCCGGGAGCCCAGCAAGCAGCAGTTCTGACCTCTGTGCCCTGTTTTCTGCCACTTCAGAAGGGGAAAGCACTGTTTCAACTCCTTCATTTTATTTCCTATCAGTTGAAGATGATGAATATAGTGTGTGGAGAAAATGATGTTTGAAGCGTTCTGAAAGCATGCATGCTTTGCACTTTGGGCACAAGTCCCCATCAGGGACAGATGGAGGTGAAGACAGATTTGAACTTTGAGGAGGCAAGCTGCATGGGCAAAGCAGAGCCTCATGATCAGAGAAGAGTCCCTGCCGCTGTGATCAGCTGCTGCTGTTGAGAAGCTGGGTTTAGGAACTTATTCCAACACCTCCCAAGGGGTCCCCACATTATCTGTTATAATCTTGAAATAATTCCTTCAAACCTAGTTTTTTAAAATTACTGATCTAGCCAACAGAGTCATCAAAATACACTCTCTTTCACAAAAGGCGATTACTATGACTATGTAAAAATGTTGTGAGCAGAGAAATAATTTCAGAAAAAGGAATGATGTTGACAAATTATAGCAGTTGTCCTTATTACATAAACATTCTTCTTTCATAAAACCAGAGAGGTATCATAACTCAGATGAGATGAGGTGGTTAAATAAGCATATTTTTTTTTGTTTTTGTTTTTAGTGGGTTGGTAACACTGTTTTCAAGCAGCAATTAGGTATAAGAGCAAGATTTACAGAAACTCCACCTATTTTACCTAGAATAGGGTTTCCCTCCATTATCAGAAATTTGTGCCCTGACCATGTTGCTAGCAGTCCAGCCCTAAAAGTATTCCTAATTCTAAGACATCATCAGAATTGGTCCGTGGCATCCAGATTTACTATTTTATATATGGAAAAAAACCCAACATACTCAGAAGTATGATTATGGACTTACAGAGAATCAGAGTCATCTCCAACTCAGCCCCCAAGTACCAGGGACTCCAGCCACATCTGCCCCCTGATGTTTAAGTGGATATCTCATTTCACATCTTCTGAGGGTCCTGGACTTTGAGCCAGCCCTGTAGCCAATGGCATAGGCTTCTAGGGTATTCAACCTGTGCCATCTGCTCCTTCTTGGTGAATGACTATTAGTGAACATTTGGCTTTTTTTTTTTTTTTTTTTTTTTTTTTTAGTTTTGAGATCACAGCAGCATGCTTTTCTTCCTAATTAGCAATCACCACCTGCCTCTGGAAGTCGACCCAGAGGGTCTGGCTGATGTCCTGTCTCCACACCATGTTCTGTTTCATAAGATGAAGCAGAAACTCATTCATCCTGCTAAGAGTGCTCCAGGTGACACACTTCATCCTACCTTTCATTATCATTTGCCTCTCCTCCATGCTGAAAGAGACACAGGGAGGATTTTGAGAGAACCAGGGAGCTCAGATGGCTAACAGCCACCTGTAGGAAGGAGCACATGGGGCCTAGGGGTCCCCAGTTACTTTTTGGTTCTTCTGCATTTAATGAAAGCCAGCCTAGCACTGGGATTTTCTTTATCTTATTTTCATTGAGATATAATTTACATATCATAAAATTCACACTTCAGTGGATTTTAGTGCATTCTCAGAGTTGTACAACCATTGTTGTTTAATTCCAGATATGTTCATGGAGTCCTCAAAACACCTGCCGCATTAGCAACCAACCCCCACGCTCCCTCCCACCCCTCTCAATTGCTAATCTACTTCCTGCCTCTGTGGCTTTGGGCATTTTCTTTCTGAAGCTCTGCTGATAGACTCCATTGCCACCTGTTCATTAACAAGAAAGAGGGAGACATGAAAGCCCCAGGGAAAAAGGAAGGAAACCAATCCCTGGGCACTCATTGTTGGCTTCGGAAGGGTCCTAGTACTCTGCACTCTTTTCTGTACCCCAAGTTGAGCCCTGCTTGGGTCATCTGTCCCTGGCTGCTGGTGCTCCCTTCCCCAATTCTGTGGCTCCAACTACCCCTTCCAGCAGTGACCAAACCTCTCCTGAGCTCAGGTCATACCAGATACAGCGCTTGGTGCTCAACTGGTTTCCTCTTGCAGCTGTGACAGATAGCCACAGACTTAGTGGTTTACAGTGGCCCAAATCTCATAGTTCTTGAGGTCAGGAATCTGAAATAGGGGATTTGGGCTACAAACATGGTGCTGATAGGGCCACAGTCCCTTGGAAGATCCAGAGGAGAATCCTTCTCTTGCTTCTTTCAGCTTCTAGAGCCATGTTGCTTGCATTCTTTGGCTCATGGCCCCTTTCAAAGCTGATCACTAACACCTTGACATCTCGCTCTGCTGTGGGTGTGTGGTCTTACCTGACTGATTCCTCCTGCATCTTTCTTAATCACATGTGCAGAACAAGTCCCCTTTGCCATAAGGTAACACATTAAAGCTTTCCAGGAAATAAACAAGGTGTCTGTGGTCCAATTTTCAGCCCACCATATAGCGTTCAATGTGTACTCGTTGAGAGAGGAAGGAGGGAGGGAAGGAGGAAAGAGAGAAAAAAGAGAGAGGGAAAGAGGAGAGGCAAAAGGAGGAAAAATTAAAAAATAGCATACTGTTAACCTCCCAGGGTCTTCAATGTGCTGATTTTTTCTGATGAGTAGAGGAGGGGACAATGGGACATGCAAGCCATTGTGAAGAGTCCTCAGTCCTGTGAATAGAGAGATTGGGGAGGTCAATCTGTGGTTTTTGACTGCCTCATGATCCTATTTATCTCTGGCCAGACTTAGGGTACAGAGCAGGGCAGGGAGAGGATGCCAGAGCTGGGGACCTCAAGAACATGGTGGCTGAGAGCCACTAACCCACCAGGGCAACTCTGTTCTTTCCCTTTGTTTTAGCCAGCTCTGTGTGTGTGTGTGTGTGTGTGTGTGTGTGTGTGACTAAAGGATCTGACTAGCACAATTTTAGGAAAGAAAAGGTTTATTTAAGGAGCTCATGATTTCAGAGGTCTTACTCCACAGAAGGCCGGCTCCATTTCTTGGGGCTCTAGGTGAGGCTGAATATCATGGTTGGAGAGTGCGGCAGAGGGAAGCAGCTCACAGGGTGGATCAGGAAACAGAGAGAGAGAGAGTCCCCACTTGCCAGATACAAATATATATCCAAAGCCACGCCCCAATTCCCACCTCCTCCAGCCACATCCTACCATTGCAATTACTACTCAGTTAACCCCATCAGGGGACTAATTCATTAATTGGGTTAAGACTCTTATAACCCAATCATTTCTCCTTTGAACCTTGCATTGTCTCACACACCAGCCTTTAGGAGACACCACACATCTAAACCATAACATCCTTTCAACTACATTTGGAAGAGCAAGAAAAGAAACAGATGGAAGAGAATAAATGCAACACCATAATACTTTCTTCTCTACTTCCTCTGCAGTCACCAAAGTTAGGATATCTGACCTGGGAAGACTGCACACAGTACAGCAGAAAAGGCCACCCCTAGCCTTTCATAATTTTGCACTTATCTTTCACATAAGTTCCCCCAGGATGTAAAAACCACAGCAAACGCATAAATGAATGACTAAATAAGCTAAAAAGTTGCTTCATGGGTTCAATCCCTAGCACCACCAAAAAAAAAAAAAAGTTGCTTTCAGAAATTGAAGCTTACAGACGGATTACAGAGGTCTTACAGGCTGATATTATCATATGTATTTGGTTACATTTGAAATAATTTTAAAAATTGTTATTTTTAAAATGTAAAAAAAAAATTGTTTAAAGCCCAAATGCTCACACCATATTGTGTGACTGATAATGATGTTAGAAGTATAATGCACGATTACAACTGCAGGAGGGCTGGGAGCTGCTGCCTGTAAGGTTCTTACGGGACATGCGAAGTCACATAATCTCAAAGTCCAGTGTTGCTTCACTGCCACAGTCCTGCTGCAGCAAAATAACAGGGTGTGTGTGTGTGTGTATGTGACGAGCGACTTGTGTAGATCAATACAGCAGGAGTGGAAGCCCTTTATTGTAGGACAACAGAGGTATTTATACATTCCACACAGCTTATCCAATTAACATAAACTAGATACAGCAGTCAACCAATCAGGAATCTCCACACTTAATGGCTCGCTGGCGTTACTTCACAAACCACTCCCTCTGCAAAATGCCAGGTGCCATCTTGACTTGTTTACAGACTCTAGCACTAGACAGAGCAGGCGCAAGGGCTTGGGAGTATGCAGGGTGTGCAGGTATGAGAAGTGACTGTGAGTTTTAGAAGGGTGCCTCAGAAATCCTCGCCAGCGAGGGGACATGTGAGCTAATTCTTGAAAGGGTGAAGAGAATCCGGCCATGAGGCTGTGGAAGGGAACAGTCCCTGCAAAGCCCCAGGTGCAAGGATGCTCAGAGCATTTGTGGAATGGCCAAGAGGACAGTGGAGCTGGCATGGAGCAAGCTGAGGACAGGGTTACAGAAATGACCAGAGAGAGAGCAGGCCTGTGTTTGATGTGCATTTAATCATAAAAAAGCAGCAGGAGTCTACACCAGTTTTGTACCTGGGAGTATTTAAACAAGTGCAGCCATGAACGTTAGAGCCTTCTCTCTGTAATGCTAGAGCCTCTGTCTGTAATCTGCATGTGATTGGGTGGCTCAGTACATGGGCTGAATGAATCCATTTCTGAGAGGGGGCCTATTTGGGTTGGGCTGGCACAGTGTCCTTGGCCAGTCTGCATTCATCCAGTGGCCTGAGGAAATGTTCCAGGGAGGTTTAAAGCAGTTGGCCAGTTTGCCTTGTGCTGATAGTAAAGTCAGTCAGTGGAATTCATTTTTCTAGTATTAGCAGCATCGGGGAAGGCTGTGGTCAGCAAGATGTCCTCCCACACATACTAAGGATTGTTGGGGAGCCTGGGCAGATTGAAGTGACAGCGGTCATACAGAATAGAGCAGGGGTCCTCTCTGAGCTTCAGTTTCCTCTGCTGTCAAGGGGATTGCCAGTTTCTCAGGATTGTGCAACCATCGGAAGAGTGTGCAGTGCTGGTGAAATGTGGGCACAGAACACAATGTGCCCACAGAGCTTGCCTGGGCCCTTCGTCCTCCCCTCCCGCCTGGGTGGGATGTCAAGTGGCAGGATGCTATGGACAAAATCATCTAGAAGATGATCAGATTGAGATGGGAGAGGAGTCAGGATGGGCTGCAAGGATCCAAGAGGAGGGAGGGCAAGCCTTCCATCTGGAGAAGTCAGGGAGGCTCTTGGGTGGGTGGCTACGGGGCTGGCCAAGATCCAGGGGTAGAGAGCATGGCAAGGATCTTTCTAGAGAAAACAAAAAGCAAGAGCAGCCACCAGGAGATGGCATGGCCACTAGCTGGGAGATGGAATTTTGTAGCAGAGCAGTTGTAATGGCCAACAGAAGAGAGGGCTGGAGAGGGCAGCAGGAGGGTCTGGACATTAGCTCTCGGGGAACCTCTGCTAGCTTTGGAGTTTATGTGTGGGGAGGAAGTGAGTAAATCCGAGGTGTGCTTGGAGAAGATGAATTTGGTATAATTTCCTTCTGAATTTCATTGTTTTAGATATGGAAAATTATCCTCACGGTATGTGAATCTTAACATGCATTCCTTTATAAATTAAAAGGACTCCTCTGCTCCTGAAGCCCTTACATATACAATAGTTCTATTTGGTTTTGCAGAGGGGTGTAGTTAGAGCTTATCTTGCTTCTGTGTATCTAAAAAAAAAAATCAAATTATGTAATGAAAGATATTCTTTGGGGGAATGTGCTTAACTTTTATTTTTAAAATGTTTTTTTCTTCTATCTCTATGCCTTTAATTATTCAATACAGGCTTTGCTTTTGTTAAGTCATGTTCCTGTCCCTTTTGAAACATGATAAAGTTGTCCAAAGTCACAAGACCATGAAGAAAGAGTATTCTCTACCTCGGATTTTGACCTAAGTTCTTCTTCCTTTTGGTCTTACTTAATGGAAAGATTGTTTCATACATTTTTCTTTCTCCCTGTATCTATTTCTGTTCTTTCTGATCTCATTTCAGAACTCACTGAGCCATTTCTGCTTCTCAAAGAGATGCTGTTCCGTTGGTAATAGGAAAAACTCCAGGTGCGGCATCATTATCTAATTCTAGGATTTTATTGAGAGCATCTAATCCACATAATTGTGTTTGATTAAGAAAGAATGACTAAGTCTCAGATGGAATTGACTAGGGCATAACTATTTCAGGGCTTGTTATTAAGCATTTAAATGCTATCGGGCACTTTCCCGTGGCTGTGTGAGGTGTCTATTTTCACTTATAATAATGGATCTCCTATTAAAACTGTATTTAGGTCAGCATTTCCTACTTAACAGGGTGCTGGCATGCTTTATTTGATCTTATCATCTTAATCTCTCAAATGTTTTTCTATTATTTTCATGACAAGGCATGAGACTTAAAGGACCTAACTGCCCAAAGCCACAAGTTTGGTAACAGTGGGTGATGATTTCATCTGAGTCTTCACTTGTCTTCAGTTTAAAAGTCAAATCTCTTTCTGTGTCTAGACTGCGTGTTACACGGTATGCCTGAATTTGTGAACACGAGACACACGGCACCAATTGCCCTTTGGGTGAAAGGGAAGGGCTGGGAATGTTCTCAGTGGAGCCTGATAGCGCTTGTTCAGTGTGATCTATAAATGATGACCTGTTATAGTTTATCTCAAAGGATTTGATGAGGCGGGCACCAGCATCAGTCTATTATTGTGAATTACTTCCCGTAATGTGAAATCAGTAATGCTTTTCATATTGCTGTTTGTGTTCTTTCGGCATTGTTTAAATCAGGGTCTCTCAATCTGGGCCTACTGACGTGGGGAGCCAGCTAATTCTTTTGGTGGGGCATGATCCTGAGCATGGCCAGATGCTTAGCAGCAATCTTGGTCTCTTCCCTGTAGGTAGCAACCTTCACCCCAGTCCCCTGGAGGACAAAGTACCCTTTGTTGAGAACCACTGCTATTGATGATATGGACAATCAAGTATTTTATCTCTTAAGTGATTGAATCCTCTAAACAAGCATTATTTATTACTCAGAAGCACATTTACCTATTGATCCTCCTATTGTCAATAGAAATGACTTGAGATGGTGTTCTAGCACAGAAAGGTATCAACATCTGGTTAATTCAAACATAACCCCTGGGATCAGATAATTAAAGATGTTTTTAACTGGCTGTCTTACCGAAATCAATGCAAACTACAGTTCATCCATCCTAACTACAGAGCACATTTTCTTCTAGCAATGTTCCTTTTAGAGGTCTTAGAGCTGGAATTGAGAAAAAACAAAACCAGCACCACCCAGAGTTGGCATCTTTGGTGGCATAATAAATGTTTGGCACACATAGGCCTGATTATTCTGCAAATTGGATGATCATTCCACTAATTTTCCATTGTGTAATTTGAAATGAAACAAACACGATAGAAAATAAAAGGAGGTAAGGCTCTGGGGAAAGAGGCATAGATGCAGAAGGGAAGACAAATATTTTAGAACATGCCTACCTGAAATAGGTATCTAGGGACACTGGCTTTATATACAAAGATCAACAGGATGTGGTTGTTAAGTGCACAGTCTCTGGAGTTAGACCATCTGGTTCAAATTTCAGCTCTACTTGTTAGCCATGTGAACTTGAGCAGGGCATCTGATTTTTCTCTGCCTCGGTTTCTTCATCTTTTGGTGTGGCTGCCAGCATTAGGTAAGCTGAGACATGCAAACCACTGAGATGAAGATCCAGCTCTGCTCCATTTTTATTGAGTGCTAATTTTTATTAAGACAACCAAGAGAGTTTTACATTTATATCTCTCTGTGACACAAGCAGGAGAGGGGATGATCTATCCCACCTGGGTTTGGAACTGAGCCCCACCATCCAGCACTGTGTGATGTCAGGACCTTGGTTTTGTCAGCATGAGATGATTTTGATGATTAAATGAGAAAAGATAGGTTCAAGCCTCTGGCACGGGTGCAGTTCAATAAGTGACAAATGTCAGTTTCCTTTCCCAGGTTTCAAGACTGCTGTCCTAATGCTGGTTATGAGATCCATGAAGCTTCCTTAGTATCTCAGATCCAGTTTCACATCTGTAGCATTATCTTTCCATCTCTTCATTCAATAAATTTTAATTGGTCCTCAATAAGTTGACCCAGATTCAGTCCTGGAAATCTCAAATTCCTCATTTCCTTTACATCATGGAGACTTGTAAATGTAGACAAAAGTAAACCATGCCTTAAAACTAAGCTCCACTTACCCACCACTCCGTTCTGACAATCACCAACCCATGCAATCTGCCTTTCAGCTTTAAACTTGAGCTCCCAGTCAAGAGCTCATGGAGGGTGGTCTCCATTAACTCCAAGTTCAATATGAGTTACCAGCATGACGTGGCTGCATTGCAAACTGACACCTCCCTAGCCTACTTTAATAATGCCCGCATCACACTTAGAACAAAGGTGCTGATATTGTTCTCTCACAAGCTGCCCAGGCCTATCCTGGGGTCTTCCATGCTGTTCCCTAGACTGTCACACTTCAAGAAGCCCTGTGTCAACAAAAAATGGTCTGGGGAAGAAATGGCCCTGGGCAGTTAAGCTGCTGGAAGTCATGAATAATCACTACAATTCTCACTTATTAAATTCCTGCTGTGCACAAGACACTATGTACCAAGTGCATTCTATAGATAATTGAATGTGATTCTCATAAACTCAAATAAGTGAGTGCTATTATTTTCATCTCATTTCACAGATGATACCTCTAAGGATAAGAAAATTTGAGAAATTCATCTCACAGTAGCAGGTCACAGAGCAAAGTCTTGAACCCCAGCAGCCTGGCTCCAGAACCCCCCAACCTGAGCCTCTACTCACAGCCCAGGATGCTTGGCCTGGGGAAGAGGAGCCAGGCTCCACCGTCTTTCTCCACGGACATGAAGGGCTGGTTTGGGTTAACTTGATTGGCTCTGTGGGTCAAAGGCAGGGGCAGGCTCTAGGGGCAGCAGTAACAGGCAATGAATTTCATTTCAACACAAATTTCTATTTGTGAGTGTTGTCCAGCACACAGCTCTGTGGCCTGGGAGACGTGAGTTCTCTGTCACTGGGGTTGGGCAGTGCCGTAGTGAGGGAACACAACAGGAAGAGAATGGCCTGGCAGGTCTGCACCTGCAACCCGATCTTGTCACTCACTGGCCCAAAGGCTTGGACACGGAACTAAACATCTCTGGACCTGTTTCCTCTGTGTCAAATGGGAATACTTAACTTGAAAGGTTTTCTTGAGAACTAGTGATGCTGTTTACAGAGCCCCTGGTTCATGCTAAGTACCCCACTGAGGGCAGCATTGCTTCCAGTTTCTGCAGAGACCTGTGTTTCTGCTGGAGGCTGGACTGCTTGACCTCAGGGTTCTAGGCATCACCCCATCCTGTCAGACACCCAGCAGCAGTGGCTTTGTAGTATTTCTCCAAAATGGCTTTATCCAGCACCATAAAGCAAACAGTTTGCAAAACCCATTAGATGCATATTCTTATTAACTTTTCCCTGAAACTATCCTTTACTGTTATATGGAGTGAGAAAAAGAATGAGCAAGAAGAATGATGGTTAAGGGCTCCATCCACTGAGTCCTGGTTTATGGCAGCAATAAAAGCAGTGTGGTCCTCAACCTTGGGAGTGTATATTTTTCAGTAAGTTGAGCTTAAACTTAGATTACACAGATCTGAGAGGAAATGCAGACTTGAATATCTGCAAGTATCTGGCCTGTGGAATGTTGGCTCAGCCTCCCTGAGCAGGTGAGGTTGAAGGGGAGTGTGTAGGAACCACAGGCCAGGGGAATGTCCTCCAGTCACCAAGCACATGCCCTCTGCACAGGCCCTAGAGAGCTGAGAAGGGGCATCAGACAGGAGAAAAGAATAGACAGAATAGAGTTGACCATAACCAAGGTATGGCTTCATCACTCATCAACATGTTCCCTATTTCATTCTCTTTGGTCCCTCAGTGAAAATGGCACAGACATTGCTCTTCGGCATGCAGGAATGAGTCATAGGCGAGGGTTTTCAATTATTTTTAAGGCTATAGGGCCCTTTCCTTCTACAGAATGACCCAAGTTACACTGACATGAAGGACAAATGACAAGGAAGCCCCACTCCTTGATGCTGGGTGGGGGAACTGGAGCACTGCCATCCATCTGCCCCTTGGACACCTGAGCAGCAACTTAATGGCATGGAGCTGTCACTCCGGGATCCAGCTCGGCAACAGTGGACACAACATTTCAAATCCCTTTCTTGATTTACCATCCTGTGTTGACTGTCCTCCTTTGCACATCTGACCTCGAAAGCCCTTCTAGTAATGGCCAAGACAAGAGATTAGATGACCTCCCTGTTGACTAGGTCTTCAGAGTCACCTGAATATAACACAGCCCCTTTTCTGATCCTAAGAGTCTTTTAATGTTGTTTAATAAGGCAGAACAATTCTGCTTTATTTTTCTACCTCTGATTTTCCCTGAGTTCTCACCATTTTCAAAATAGAAGAAGGTGGAGGAGGTGGTCATATGGTAGCTTGAAGCATTTATTGAAAGAAAATCCAGAAATGATGGTTCCTGTGAGGTTGCCATGAATTCAGCCCTCTGGGGAAAGGTCTAGAAGCACGAGTTTTTCATGTGAGCAGAGGTTCTGCCATTTTTGGGAAGTTAGGGACTGCTCTCATGGACACATGAGTGGTCTGGAAGCATCTGGAACAGGGCCTAGCACATGGACAGTGCTCAATACGCATTGGTTGAATAAGAACGATTGTGGAGTACCAGATGCACAGCAGCCTGATACGCTCTCCAGCACACGGAGAAAATCTAATTCCAGTGCAGGCATCTTTGGATTTAACTGATCAATTTTGTCCTCTTTCTGATGCCCATCTCCCCAGAAAACAAAGAGGCAACAATAGGAGATAAGACACATTTACATTTTTAATTTTCTTTTTTTGTTGAATGGACTTTTTAAAAACCAGTAGAGTGGTGGCAATTGGCAAAAGTAGATGCTGAAACCAATTAGTGGGATGACATGAAATAAGATGGAAAAAATGTAGATCTAATTGAAAAGAGCTGTAATATAAAGTCAAGCTGCCAGGCTTTAAAGTGGTAATTATTTCTAGGAGCTCATCAAACCAGGCTCATGGCTTCCTCTATAGCATGTTGGCACAACGGCCCGACTCCCAGGAGCCTCCCCTTCTTCCCGTGGCTGCCCCCGGACTCTTCTGATCCATGGCAAAGCCTCTCCTCCCGGCAGTAGCTTTATGATTCCCAGCCTCAGAGCAGCTCTCTCCTTGGGAGATGTGTTCAGCACTATTGGTTTAACAATGCCATATCATAAATCCTGCCAGAAGACATGCAATGTGACAGCGGATGCCATCAGGCTGGTAACTTGTGTCCCAGATCTATCAAGAGTCAGAAACAATGGCTCTGTCAGGAACGAGGAAGTAAGAAACGGCCGCTCAGGAGCTAAAGATAGCAAGATCCAGGCAGGGCAGACGGGAACCCACTGCTCATGAGGTAGCTGGCCCTTAACAGGCGCTCACTGAGCAGTGAAGGAAGCAGATCTTAGGATTCTGGAGGGAGAGAAGTGGGCATTCAGCAGGGTCTGAAAATTCTCCTCACAGGACCCAGATCTCTTTCAACCCAACCCTGCCACTTCCTGAAATCTACCATTATAAATCCTACGGTGGCTGAGTCCCCCAGGGACCTTTTGGAAAAGGCAAAGACCCTAAGAAGACATCTCCATATCCCACTGTGAATTAATTGATCCTCACTGGCTGGGGAGAGAGGGGAAAATGGGAATTTTGAGTACAGGAACTTGATCAAGCTTTGACTCATCTCGTCATAGCCTTTGGTTCAAGTAAGCTGTGTGATAGATGATGTCACAGGGGACACCCCTCCCTGCAGGCTTTGTTCTCTCTGGATAGGTGGAGAAGCAGACACCCAAATAGTGGGCCCCTTTCTTATGATCACTCTATGCAAAAAGCTCTGCCCAGTGAAGAATGCTATGTCATACATTCCTGACCACCGGGCAAAGAAGCTGCATTATAAGGAATCAAAGGAGGCAGAACATGCACAAAGGATGCTCACTCTGGGCAATAAATGGGTCTTGAGGTTGTATCCAATCGGACTAAAAGCACTGTGGGCAGATCAACTTTCATTTCAGAAAAGTTACCCTCATTTCTTAATGATTTTGAACGTGCGGTGGCTAATGATTTTAACATTCATTGTTCTTGTCCTTGAACTTATCAATGAAATAATGATCTGCCATGAAACATGTCCATGTTCTGCTGCTTGGAGAATCCTTTAGCAAAGTAAATCCCGATAGGCTCATTGATCTATTGGATAGGATTTTGCTTTAACACCTTGATGCATTTAACTCAGAAAGGAAATGAGAAGATGAAAAATGACCTTTTTCTTTTTTAATGTGAACCTGCTTTCTCCTGGGAGCACACATAGCTAGGAAGTCTTGAAGGTAAGCCACAGACAAGCCTGTGATTTTTCTTTTTCTTTTTTAATAAATGTCTATTAAAGTCTATAGTGACGTCCCCTCTACCCATCCAGGTGTTGTTAATTTGTGTCTCCTCTCTTTCTCACCCCAACCAGGATGGATAGACATCGTGTCTACCTGCTGAAACAAACCTACATTTTCCAGAACTTCCTTCTGTTTGGTTCTGGGTCCGGGTTGGCCCAAGAGCAATTTACATGAGCTCTGTGAGGCCCAATAAAGCGACAGTCCTTGGAGGCGCAGGATCTGCTGGGCTCCTGTGAGGATGAGTGCGGACTCCACCGGTCCATCTTGTGTGTAGGGGCAGCGGCCAGGCCTGCAGCCCCAGGAGCTTCCACTGAGTGCTGGCTCTGCACACCTCCTGGCCTGGTCCAGGTTCTCTGCCGCTCTGCATCACGTGCACCAGCAGGTCACTGTGCAGTGAAGTGGGTGCTCAGAGGTAGTGAAAGAAGCCTGAGGGTTCTGGTCTGCATCCCTGCATTCCAGAGGGTCCTCCTGGGTGCCAGTTTGTCCTTGGCTTCTCCCACTCCAGGTCCAGCTTTTGGTCCAGTCTGATGACAGGACACTTCAGACACTAAGCTAATTGCTTCGCAAGACTATTTAACCAGCTCCCCACATTGCATGAGGTCAAGTCCCTTTACTAAATCCTATATTCCAAATCACTCTTACTGGCTCAAGGTAGTTCTCTGATTAACTCTCAAGGGATAAAATCTATCTGAAAGATTATCAATGTTATCATTTCATTCAAAGAACTATTTATAGCTGTTAGTTTTCTCTATAATCTATTTCTTTAACTCCTGCATTTATCTTTTTTCCTTCTTTCTTTGTATTTTTGGTTTAATTCATTCCTATTTTTCTAGTTTCATAATGCAGAAACTTAATATTAAAAAAGTAGAAAGATTTCAAATCAACAGTCTGAGAATTAAATCTATATATTTCTCTTAAGTCAATGCAAAATTCTGAATATTTTGGTATGTCATTTTTAGTGCAGATTTTTTTCTTATTGCTTAGGATTTCATCTTTGACCTCTGCATTATTCAGAAGTGTTTTGTTTAATTTCTAAGCATTTGAAAACTCTAGCTATCTTATTGTTATTGATTTCTAACTTAATTTTGTTAGGATTAAAAACCATGCTTTTAAAGCTTTCAATGTTTCAAAGTTTATTGAGACTTTTTATAGCCAAGCAGAGAGTCTCTGGTAGTGAATGCTCCACACATTCTTAAGAAGTGCACGTGCACTACCACTGGTCAGTGCCAACACATTCTTAAGAAGTGCACGTGCACTACCACTGGTCAGTGCCAATCAGTGTGTTGCTGGTCAGATCTTCCACATCCTTACAGACCTATCTGATCTACTTTTCCTGTAATTATTAAGCAAGAGGTGTTAAAATCTCCATCTATATCTATTTTTCACTTAAAAACTCTCATTTTTTCTTTGTGATTTTGAATTTATATACATATTTTTATTGATTTTTAAGGTCATGCACATTTTGTATGGATGAGTTAGCCCTTCTATTACTATATAAAATATGCCTCATATCTATCAATAATTCTTGCCTTAAACTTATTTTACTGGTGTTAGTTCCCCCACATCATCTTTCTTGTGTTCGTACTTTGCATGATACGTATGTTTCATCTTTTTTCCCCAGCCTATCTGCATGTTCACATTTAAAGCACATCTTTTCAGACATCTTTTTCTTTTGCATCTTTCAGTTTATTTTCCACAGCATAAGAAGAAACGCCATAAGAATGACCAGATGCCTTGTGATGAAAAAAGGGTTTCTAAATAGTATTTTATGGGGGTAACTATAACCCAAATATGCACTTTTGTGACTTTAGGCAAGTTATTGATTGAAAATATAATTTTCTTATAATTTGTCAGCTGCTCGACTCACACAGATCCTTTTGACAGCTGTTTCTTAAACATGAGAAATATGAGACTTTCACATCTTGCAATAATAGCATCATCTGAAGGAAATGAGATTATAGGAGTTTACTGAGAACTGAACAAATACCATCCTCCCGCAGTATCTCAGAGGATCTGCCAATGGCCATTTGGTGACTGTAACTGAAGCACTTATGTGACTTGAGGTAAAAAGGAAGAGAAAGAAGAACAAAGCCATTATTCCAATCTACACAAACGGTGTCTTCACATTGAGCAATCTTTAGCATTTAAGTGAGCTTATGCATCTACTGTTTTCCTACCCTGCACCAACTTATATATTCTAATCTTTTGAATTGCTGCTAGGCTAAGGCGATTTTATTTTCTACAGGGTCAGAAAAATGTGCAAATCAAGTAATAAGATGAGGAGGAGGTCAATCTCTGTTTATTTCAATCTGTGCTTCTCCTAACTGCAACCAATGGTTACTCTTGTTTTGCACAGTGACTATTTAGGTGAAGTCTAGAAACATTTGCGAAAGGCTTACTTTTTGCTTTTATAACCTGTGAATGATCTCTGCCAGAGTCCTCGAGGCAGCACGGAGAGCCAGCAAATAGGTCCCCTGTGGAAAATGTAAAACCTGAACCCGATCAGGAGGGAATTTCAGACAAACTACACTAAGGAACGATAACTCGACTGTATTCTTTAACAATGTCAGAGTCAAGCAGCACATAAAGCTGAGGGACTGTTGGAGATGAAAGATTAAGGGGACATGGCCACAATGCAGTAGGTGGTTGTGGACTAAACTCCCTCAAGGGGAAAGTACCTTAAAAAGTTGCTACTGGACAATTGATGAAATCTGAGTATGAGCCTTCAGCAGATAATGACCTTGTATCCTGTTAAGTTTCCTGATTTTGATCTTTGCATCATGTTTAAACGAATGTCTTTACTCTTAGGAAACATTCACACGTAAGTTTTTAGGGACAGATGGATCGGATGTCTTCAATTTATTCCCAAATGATTTGGATAAAAACCTCTCTTTCTCCCCTTTGCTACCTTACCCCATAGATAGTTGGTGACTCTGGGTAAAGCACATGGAAATTCCTTGAACTATTATAATTTTTCTCTAAATTTGAAATTATATCAAAGTCAAAAGTTACCCAAATCACTAACAAATCAACTTCCCCCATTAACCTATGTGTCTATTAGAGATTAAAAAAATCCTTAATATTCTCTGGCAGAAAAGATCATAGCCCAGACCTGGGCCAAAATATTGATTTGAATTGGGATCTTGAGTAAATTACTCCTCTGACCTTTGTTTTCCTCCTTTATAACACAGACATAATAAATCCTATCAAAAATTGTCGTGATACTTTATCAATAGGACTCCTAAACCTCAGGAAATAATTCCAGGAGTTAATAAATGAAATGGCATCAAGTTAAAAAGCTTCCACACAGCAAAGTAAACAATTAGGAATGTGAGCAGAGAACCTACAGAATGGGAGGAACTCTTTGCTACCTTCTCTTTTACAGAGGGTTGATATCTATAATATATAATGAACTCAAAAAACTTTACACCAAAAATTAAATGACCCAATTAATAAATGGGCAAATGAATCAGACACTTCTTAAAAGAAGAAATACAAATGGTCAACAAATCTCTGAAAAAAAATGTTCAACATTTCAGTTAGGGAAATGCGAATCAAAACTACACTGAGATTTCATCTCACACCAGTCAGCAGCTATCCAAACCCACATAAATACAGTTATCTCACACCACACAAATGCTCCATAAACATACACTGCAAAAAAGATAGCCTCTTCAACAAATGGTGCTGGGAAAACTGGAAATCCATAGGTAGCAGAAAGAAATTAAACCCCTATCTCTTACCTGCACAAAACTCAACTAAGTGAATCAAGGACCAAGGCTTTAGACCAGAGACCCTGCCCAATAGAAGAAAAAGTAGGCCCAAATATCCATCATGTCAGCTTAGGAACCGGCTTCTGCAACAAGATTCTTAAAACACAAGAAGTAAAATAAAAAATCAATAAATGGGAAGGTATCAAACTAAAAAGCTTCTTCACAGCAAAGGAAAAAAAATCAAGAATGTGAAAAGACAGCCTATAGAATGGGAGAAAATCTTTGCTAATTGCACCTCAGATTGAGCATTAATCTCTAAGATATATAAAGAACTCAAGAAACTTCACACACACACACACACACACACACACACACACACTAACCCATCAATAAATGGGCAAAGGAACTGAACAGACACTTCATAGAAGAAGAAATATGAACAGTCAACAAATATACAAAAAAATGTTCAAAAGCTCTAACAATTAGAGAAATGTAAATTAAAACTACACTGAGATTTCATCTCACTTTAGTCAGAATGGCAATTATCAAGAATACAAGTGACAATAAGTGTTGGCGAGGATGTGGGGGAAAAGTGTATCCGTTTACATCACTGGTGGGACTGCAAATTGGTGCGACCACTTTGGAAAGCAGTATGGAGACTCCTCAGAAAACTTGGAATGGAATAAGCATTGTACCCAGTTATCCCACTCCTTGGCATATACCAAAAGGACTTAAAATCAGCATAGTATAGTGACATAGCCATATCAATATTTATAGCAGTACAATAGTTCACAATAGTTAAGCTATGGAGCCAAACTAGGTACACTTCAAAGATAAATGAATAAAGAAAATGTGGTGTATATATTAACAATGGAATATTACTCAGCCATTGAAGAAGAAAGAAATTATGACATTTGCCAGGAAATGGATGAATCTGGAGACTATTATGCTAAGTGGAAATAAGCCAATCCCTCAAAACCAAAAAGGTCAAATGTTCTCTCTGATATGTGGATGCTAAAACACAAAAATGGGGGAGGGGAAGAATAGAAGTTCAGTAAATTAAACAAACAGAAATAAAGGGAAGGGAGGAGAGACAGGAATAGAAAAGACAGTGGAATGAGTCTGACTTAACTTTCCTATGTACATATATGAATATACCACAATAAATCTCCATGTCACATAGAAGCACAAGACTGGGATCCTAATTAGAATAAAATGTATTCTATATTTGTATAAATATGTCATAATATACTTTACTGTCATGTACAACTAAAAAGAACAAAAAAATTAAAAATAATGATTTTCATTGTTGTAACATTAAAATTAAATGCAAATTAGACTTAAAAATGAACAGCAGTCATCAAGAATACAAATAATAATAAATGCTGGAGAGGATGTGGAGAAAAAGGAGCACTTTTACACTGTTGGTGGGGTTGTAAATTGGCACAACCACTGTGGAACTCAGTATGGAGGGTCCTCAACCAACTGGGCATAGAACCACCACGTGGCCCAGCTGTACCATTCCTTGCTATTTGTCCTGAAGAATTAAGGTCATCACATGACAGTGATACCTGCAGACCTGTTTATAGCAGCACAATTCACAATAGTCAAACCATGGAACCATCCTGGGTGTCCATCAGTGGACGAATGGATGAAGAAAAGGTGGAATATATACACAATGGAGTTTTATTCAGCCATAAAGAAAAATGAAATTATGTCATTTGCAGGAAAGTGGCTGAAGCTCGGGACCATCCTGCTGAGTGGAGAAAGTCCAACTCAGAAGGTCAAGGTCATGTTTTCTCTCATGCGGAAGCTAGAGAGGAAAAAGGAAGAGAAAAATGGGAGCACAGCCCTGAAAATCAAGGGGAGATCAGAGAGGAAAGGGACCAAGGGGCGGGAGGCCAGGAGGAAGGGGAAGTGCTGGGGAGTGACAGTGGCCAACTGTGCTGTGATATGGTGTCTCGTGTGCATGTGTGAATAGGCAGCAAAAGTCTCATAGGTGCATTAAAATGCACCCATAAAATATGTGGGAAAAAAAGTTATAAAAGAAACAGATGAAATTCTGTATATGAATAGCTTCATTTGGTGTTGGTGAAGCCTAATAAACAGGAGCTCTTATTGTGAGCCGGGGGTCCAAGAGCACTCCATAGACCAATCCTGTGCAGCAGAAATTGAATATAAGTTAATGTGTGATTTAAAAGTAATAAAATTTATAAAGGAAAAAGGCAACTAAAATCAACAGGACATTTTCATTTAATCTAACATATCAAAAATGATAATATTATTACTATTATTATTATTTGTACCGGGGATTGAACCCAGGGGCACTTAACCACTAAGCTACATCCCCAGCCCCCTTTTTAATACGTAATTCAGAAACAGGGTCAGGCTTAGTTGCTTAGGGCCTCGTTATGTTGCTGAAGCTGGCTTTGAACTTGCTATCCTCCTGCCTCAGCCTCCTGAAAAAATTGTATTTTAAGATATAGCCATTATAAAAAAATTGTTAATAAGGCATTCTCTTTTTCCTTACTTAACCTTCTAATCAAAGCGTATTTCCCTTCCAGCACCTCTCAATTTGTTCTAGTTACATTTCAAATATTTAGCAGTGCATGTGATGAGTGACAGACAAACTGGACAGCCCAGGTATAAACATGAAGGATCAGACGCTTTTTTCAAATTTCACACTTGCCATCTCATTTTCCTATGCACTATTACTGATGGACTGTGAACTACTATACAAATATTCTTAACACGGGTCTGTCACAGTCCTCTCAGAAGAAATTCCCATGGAGTCCTGTTTCCGCTGACCAAACACTTCACGAGTCTGCATTGCTCTTTTGTGAGGGCGCTCAGGGGAGAGCCAGGAACAGAGGGGCTTTGCCTATGACCCCACATGATAGGGAAGCATTGGAGTAGCTGCAGTGAGGTGACCTAGGATTTGTATCTAACTGAAGAATGTGTCCGTATTTAGGGGCTGGGATCAGGGAAGGGAAACAAGCACTAGGTGCCTTGTTGCTGGAGATGCCCCCTCAGAGTGCACCTAGATGTTTCCCAGAGGTCCCAGGGAGTGGTGACTTTATGCATGTTCCGAAACCTGGGTTCTGGTCAGTGATGACCCAGAGGAACTTGTATCCACTCCTAGAGCAGGTATGGACATCTCTTCCTAATTGCAGCATCTTCCTGTAAGTCGCTAGAAGGTGGTCACCATGGGATGTATACACCATGGTGCTAGCAAATCCTGCAAAGCAGGGCTTTTTTGGTGCTGTTTTTCTTTGAGGACTGGCTCATCAGCACACTGCTCCTTGCAACCTCAATTTTGCTGTTACACAAAACACTTTCTACTGCTCATGACCTCTCCGGGACCTGTTGACCAACAGAGACTCAAAGAGGTTAAAATCAAAGCAAAATCAAGTTTTACTTGGATAAAGCAGACCAATGGAAACATGCACATCATAGATAACTATGGGGAATTCAAAGAGGTTCTGGCAAAGGGCAGTTTTTAAGGTAGAAATGAGGAGGGTTACATAATGATCCTTCAATGTTTAATAACAAGGATGGCATCAGTCCAAGGTTGAACAGACAGTTGTTGGGTAAATGTCCTTGTTGAAGTACTTTCTGTATGAGGTTGCAGTGTTTCTGATGGAGTCTGTTGTGATGGTTGCTATCACACAAGCACATGAAGAACCCTTTTTCATAACTCCCCAGTTTTTCTTTTTGTTAGGGTTGACAAGAGTGACAGAGTGACTTCATCTTTTTTTTGCAGTTCTGGGGATTGATCCAGGATCTCATGCATGCTGAAGAAGTGTTACGCCACTGAGCTACATCCCCAACCTTTCAAAAATGATTTTTTTTTTTTAAATTCTGGGTCAGGGTCTTACTAAGTTGCCCAGGTTGGCCTTAACTTGGCAATCTTCTTGCCTCATCCTCCCAAGTAGCTGGGATAGCACACGTGCCGCTGAGGTCCGCCATGACTCCATCTTGATATAACAGCTTCTGCAGGCCTCGTTCTGCTGTCTCAGCTGAAGCAGCCCTGCTGACATGACACAGGCTCAGTGGGGGAGCATAGACCTTCTCTCCCCTCGCCTGCCTCTCTCGCTCCTTTGCCTACTGCAGAAGAACCTCAGTTGTAACTTTAGCCAATAATAATAGGGTGGTGTGAACATCCAGAGGAGTTTTGTCTTCTCAAAAAAGGTCTCAAAGTGACCCACAATCTAAGTTTGAAAATCAGCCTAACAACCCAAATGTCCACGACAGAGCATCTTTCTGCCTTGAAGAGGAATGAAGTACTAATGGGTACTACAGGATGAGGAATCTTGGAAACATCTTGTTGAGTGAAAGGGCTGGCCACCAATGTCCACGCGTTTTGATTCTCTCGATAAGAAGCATCCAGAAAGGCAAATCCATAGAGACGGAAAGTAGATCTGTGATTGCCAAGGTCTGGAAGAAGCAGGAGATGGGAAGTGACTGCTAATGGATCTAGGGGTTTTTTGGGAGTGGGTGGGAGGGATGAAAATGTTCTGGGATTAGACAGTGCTGATGGTTGCACAGCCTTGTGAATATACTAGAACCCTCTGAATTGTACACTTTAAAATCATGAATCTTATTGAATGTGAATTATAACTAAAAAAAATTAACAACAACAACAAAATATAACAAGCAAAACCAGCCAGCTGTGGGCAGTTTGCATCCCTGCACAACTTACTAGAAGATGGCTTTTTAGCAGGGTCCCCTCTTTCCAAGGGCTCCGGGTGGGCTCTCACTTCAGGGAGAGGAGCCGGAGGGTGCCTTCCTGCTGCTCCCGGAATGGAAAGCCCTCTCGGGGATCCCTGGACAAGACTGTGGCTGGCTACCAAAGGGGAACTGAGCCCCACTCCCAGCGACCCCCTGGGCTGCTGACCACCTCCAGCATCACAGAGGAGTGGGTAGGTGAGAGGCTGCTTTGGGGGATGACGTGATTGATATACTGCCCAGTGGAGAGGGTGTCGCCCCCTTGAAGTCCCGGTTCCTGTGGGATGGATATGACTGGTCACTGCAGACTGGCATGAGCCACACCCCCCACATCAGAGGAGAGTGGGTGTGAGACCTCCAGCTGCCAGTCAGCAGATGAGGCCAAGTCACATAAGGGACCACCAGAGCCTGGGAGAGGAGACCAGCTAGGAACTGAGGGGGTCCTAGGAAATACACTGCACAAGGAGAGATGACGAACAGCAAGGGTGATCAGCCACCCTGGGCAGTCACTGAGAGAGCCGTGTGATCCCAGCCGCAGCCCCTCTTCCCCACCCCACCCAACACCAGGGCGGAGGAGAGTGTTGTTCAAGCCACTCACTGATGCTCCACAGGCCCGGATGGACCTGCGACTCTGGCAGCTTGAGAGTTTCCATATACGTATGAGGCTGACCTTCAGAAATGGGCAGGACTAAGTCTATTACCCAGGCAAGGCTGCCTTGGTGGAATTTAGGGGTGTCTATTCAGCAGGGGAGGAGGGCACCTCGAGGCACTGAGGAAGAGCAGCAGGGAAAGCCGAGTCCTGTTTTCCTCACAATTAGACTCCCCCGTGAAACTAGGCAAGAGCCTCGCTGAAGGGGTCAGGAGAAGCAAAGGAGAACAGAGAGGAGCTTTCGCACAGCCTCCCCCTCTGGAAACCTTTGCTCCTGCACCACCTAGAAATTCCCGGGTGACCCCAAGAGACCCTTGGGTCCATGGAGATGATGTAGGTGCTGGTCTTCACGTCCCCCTTTTCATCTGAGTCCGGGGCTGCCCCTCTGAGTCTTCAGTTCCCAGGCTGATGACAGGTGGTGGGAACCTCAGGTGGAATCATCAGGCCCATTTTACAGTTGAGAAAACTGAGGCTCTGAGAAGGCGAAGGATTTGGGCAAGGCCATGCCTCAGTAAGTGCGGGAAGTTTCTTTCACTCCTACAAATTTCAAAGGCCCCAAAACTAAACCTTCACAACCTGCACCTGTAATCAGGCAAGAGCAGCTGGGGCCGCCCCCGCTGCCTCTGCAAAGCTGTTCATCGTCCTTCCGTCTTGTACTGGGCACTTCGTCTCTTCTGCAAATCACAGAGGAAAGCCTCAGGTCAACTTCTAATTGTTTTATTAGTACCCAGTAGTATGCATACATCATATTGAATATCATTAACCTACTTAATAATGACTTTCTGTTAGCAGGGAATATACCCATAGAGACTAATTCCATTCTGATAGATTTTCTAGGAAACACCATTAAATAAAAGATGATGGTTCAGAAACAATTTAGATAATACCAAAATAAATAAATAAAACATGCCACCAATGAAGGGGCATGGGAATGGGGGAGAGAGAAAGATGAGAAGTGTTTGCTATGCACAATCCTTGGTAATAGACAGCAGTTATTTTACATTTTGACAGATCACTGATGCAAATGTCATAAAACACTCCCCAAAGAAAAACAACCATGTCAACACAGCTGTGTCCTGGTGTCCTGCTTTGGATCAGGGAATTCATCAGAAAGTGGAGACTGAGATGGGCACAGGGAATTGAGCCGGGACAGAAAGGTCTGGCCCAGGAGAGCACAGAGGCTGTTTCTGATTGAGTCTAGCTTTGCCTACTGCACTTGACCATGGGACAGGACAACATGCTTGTGTTTGATGTACATCCTCCATAGGATTGAGCACAGGGCATGCAGCAGGTGCACTGTGAATGCTTATCACTTCATTGGATTTCAGGGCAGGTAAAAAGAGCAATTTCCATGATCAACCACAGCTATTATTTCTATCCTCTTTCTTAAGCTAAGATCAATAAGAGTATTAATAGTCAGCAATGAGCAGAGAGAGGAAATAAACAAGGACGTGATAAGCTGGGGCTATATTAGATTTAATTTCCTTTCTTTAATTATGTAGCTATGGGATGTGTAATTCAATTCTTTAGAGAGAAGGAGGACAGGAAGAAGAAAAAAGAATGTATATGAGGAGTAGAGCAAATACCTAGGACTGACCTGTCTTGTAATTCCCCAGAAGACTTCTGAGGAAGGAGGACCTGGATGGGGGCACTACAGAGCATCAGGAGTAAGTAGGGGATGGTCTCATCTCTTCTCTCATGAGGGTCTCCAACTATCTCATCAGTTCCAAGCGTGACAGACTATCGGCCCCGTGGGTGTGATAATGCCAGACCCCAAGCCCATCCAGCCTGGGCAGAATGCAGGTCTTGGACATGAAGGTGATGCCTACGGTTGAGCATGGTCACTGATGGAGGCCATTGCTCACTGTGTGGGAGTCCCGCACGTAGGAACAAGCCTGGCCCACCACCTTGCTCAGATTCTGGCACAACACAAGAAGCCCCTGAGTATTTGCTAAATGACTAGATGAACACGTGCATGAATGAGCTGTCTGTGCAGTTCACATCTTTGGTTGGGAGGAATTTTGCCTTTTACTTTAGGAATCATTCTTTCTGTTTCTTTGAACAATTTCCTCTGTGGTTTGTGACAGTGCAAGGTGCAACCACCCTTCTACCCTATGTTCCAACACAGCCACAAATCCTTGTCTTGTACACAAATACAGGAACAGCGTTAATGTTGCATCAACCCTGGCCAACCAACACCCATCACCATGGCATGGCAGGGATGGATGTGGGGGGGGGGGGACTGACACTTATGCACTTAAATGGTACCATTTCAAAGCTTGTTTATGCTCCAGAGTTTCTGGCTAAACTCTGTCTTTCAGGTATCCTCAGCCACAGAAATTCCTGCCTCGCACGTGATGATAGTTGCTCTCAGGATCACAAAACACTGTTAAGCCCAAGCTTTGAACTCCTGCCCTCACAGCTGCATGGACATGATCCTGATCCCCTAAGGGTCAGTGCATAGACTGCATTTCTCAGGTGCAACCAGAAGGGTGCAGCACTCAACCATGGTGCACAGAGAGCAGCCTGAGAGGAAGCCAGGCAGATGTGGGCTGGTGCTGAAAGGTGGGTGTCCTGTGGGGCCACAAGCCCAGGGACAGGCCAGCTGCAGCCTTGCTAAATAGCGGCACAGCAGAGGGAGGTAATTTCTCCCGTCCTGTCTTGGTAATGACACCTGAACCATGAGGCGCTCTGCTGGCTTAGTTTATTTACGAGGGAGGCAGCTGGCCAGGTTTTACTTGTTTAACAATAAGCTACCTGATGTCACAGAACACTGAACACATGCCCACAGCCCTTCTGAATTTTCTGCCTGAGTTAGCGTATTAGCTCATTTGGTCCTTGGGACCCAGTAGGCTGAGTCCTATCATCATTCTTGTGTCACCAAATCCAGAACTTTATGGCTTGTGGGTAGCAGGTTGGAAGGAGACCAGCTCCTGTGATGACAAGGTCATAGTGATTCTTGTCATGCACTGGCTCTGTTGCCTTTCCAGCCATGGCCTTCGGGCAGGAGACTGCATCTCTCTGATATGTATTACTTCCGTTAAATGGAACGTAATTAGACAATAATACCTACTTCATTCTGTTGTGCTAAGATGAAAATTAATAGCATCTAGTGATGCTTGGCCTGTAGTATCTGTTTGATAAATGGAGTCATTATAATTAGACTTAAGGTTGGAAATGGGGGATATATGAATCAAACTTATATTGGAGAAAACTCAGTTTGTATATAAATACAGGTTGGGCTAATTAAAAGCAGAAATCTGTTTGCATTGATTTTTCCTTTAAAAGTAATTTTCGTAAAGAAAACATCACAGACCTATTTTCTATGACATGTAGTTTCTAAGACAGCTTTGGGTTCCAATTTCTATTAATCCAATGTGTCAATATATCTATCCCATAACCTTGGAAGATTGCTGCTAAACTCAGTAGGTCATTTTGGGGGCTGTTGTTTTACATTGAAAAAGAATCCAATGAACTTCCTCATTCCCCAAGACAGACCTCTCCATTTATTGATCATCTACGGTGTCCAGGCAGCTCTGTGTCTACAGTATTTCATGTGTCCCTCCTCCAGCTCTGAAGGGTTTATTAAGCCCTTTTCACAAAGTAGGAACCCGGATCTCCATGAGGTTCTGCCACCTGCTCAGGGTCCCAAACCTGTAAGTGACAGTGTTGGGGCCACATCTCCTCTTTAGTTCCAAAACCTGGATTCAGTCTAGTGTGCTGCATTTAGTGCTCCAGGCCTTATAGATCTTTAGGCTTTGAAAGATTGCAGAACTTTACTATTTAAACCATTTCTTAGGTAAACAACTTAGAAAAAAAATCACATGCTTTCTTCTTGTAGTAGACAGGCCAAACATTGGCCACTTCTCCACCATTCAGGATCACTGTTCAGAAATTCCATCATTGTACTTTGGTACTTTACCAAACAGAGGAAGGGGAGCCTCTTCTACAAACAATGTCCTGATTGCTATGACAATGAATATTTTTCCCCACATTTACTGATTTTTTTTTTGCTGAATTATAAGACAAATTACAGACAATATATCACCCCTAAAAATTTTAGTATATACCTTTAAAAAATAAGGACATTTTCCTGTCTAACCATGCCACCATAATCACAGCTGACAAAAGGAGCATCATCTAGCAGTCCACCTGTGTTCAAATTTCTCCAGTTGTTCCAGAACTGTCCTTCATAACTGCTCAAGTTCTGTTTCGAAATTCTTGCCTATGGAGGGAAAATGCCTGATTATGTCTGAAAACTGCTTAAGGACACATCCCCAGGCAGGTGGTTAGAGGAGGCCTGAGTAACCCCACCGCAAGCTCATTACCCAAATGCAACAGGACCACACCTCACTGCATATATGATGCAACTGTAATCAGACTGTGGCTTTTGCAGGTTGAATGTCAAACCAGTCATATTTAAACTTAAGCCCAGATGGTGGGCTGTCCCCAAGCATGTTAGGTATCGAAACTGGTACTGACACATCTATCGGCTTTTATTGTTGTAAACACAGCTCATCTTCCCCTTGGGTGGATGCTCAAGGTCACAGTGAAGTGTCAGCTAGGAGAGTGGACAGCCTCCTCCCAGTTCTGGAATGCCTGCAAGGAGACAGTGATGGTGTCGGGGGCCATCTCCCCTCTAGTCCAAAGCTTGTGCTCGCTCAAATTTACTCTGTTTAGTAATCCAGGCCCTACAAATCTTTAGGCTTTGAAAGATTGCAAAAACTTTACCATTTCAACATTTCTTGGATAAAATTCCCCAGGTGGGAGACATAGTTGCTGTAGAAAAGTCACCTGTCTGAGCAGTGGGGTGACCTTGAGCATCTGGGACTTTCAGTTTTAAAACCAGAATGAGATGCCACTCTGCTCCCACAGGGTCCTCTACCACCCATCCTGGTAAAGCTCTTTCGTCTTGCTTGAGTTGTCATGTCCGT
This sequence comes from Marmota monax, assembly GCF_021218885.2. Lineage (NCBI taxonomy): Eukaryota > Metazoa > Chordata > Mammalia > Rodentia > Sciuridae > Marmota > Marmota monax. The sequence goes on along the minus strand of NW_026692881.1, from coordinate 34,018,316 downwards.
CAACCTGTAGTACCTACTGAGCCCCTATTGCTTGCTTAGCAGAGTAGTGGGGGCTATAGGAAGGAGGAGGATGGGAACTGACGTTGATGACCATGGTATGTCCACTGTTCAGTTCACTCCTCTCCCTGGGTGTCACCATCACAGGCTGGGGAGGCTTTTCTCTCCTATTTTTCCACCCTGCCATCCCTCTTAGGCAGCTTTTAAAACATTAAATTCTAACATCCGAGCCTCTAAGACTTTCTGATTCAAACAGTTTGGGTGATGCCTAAGTTGTTCTTAGTTTTGAGCACTTTTTCATGAACCCCAACCTGTAAGCTTCTCAATGTAAAACTCTAGGCAGCCGGCCCACTTGGCATGCAAGAGAAAACTGATGTGCCCGTGGGACACGCAGTGTTGGATGCAGGACGCCCACCGCTTCTCTTCTCCTGGGGGAGGAGGGAACCCTTGGTCCACTGGATCCTCATCCCGGCAGCTCCAGGTGGGCTCCTGGGGCCATATTCCCACCCCACCTTGCTTCCTCAAACTGACCTGTATGAGGCAACCTCTTTAAAATAAAAAAGCCACAGAATGTGCACTCCTGGGTGCTCACCACACAATACCACCATCCATGCTGCACATAAAAGTTGGTAAATATAAATATGAGAATATAAAATTAGTTTATGCTAAGTGCCAAATGAAGGTATCAAAGTGGGAATGAAGAAGCACAGCCTTTGAGATGGAGTGAGCCTGGGGGGTTTCCTGGAGGAGGGGGGTGGACCATGAAGGATGGGCCAGATACAAAGAGTAAAAGAAGGTGGGTTCTGCTCAGTAGAGAATGGACCCCCACACCTCACAGCTACTCATTTAGAGGGAAAAGTAGGGGCACCACTGTGCTTCCAGGTGCTTATGTTTCTGGTACACTGACCCACACGCTCTAGAGAGGGGCTACCTGTCCACGGTGGGCTTTCTGGCTGGGTAACCATGGGCAAGCAGGACCCTTTCCATAAAGCTGGATGAACCATATGATCTGCTGAATATCATGGCAATGGCTATGTGCAGGACGGAGCTGGGCGCATAATAAGCTTCCCATGATGCTGGTGTTGACAGTTGCTCTCATCACTAACCAAAGGCTTGGTTCATTACGATCATCGATCATCGCGTGGGTCAGACATCACCTCTCCAAATATGAAGGGAAGTTCTAGTGACATCACCACTCTCAGAGACGCCACTTATTTACTGGGTTTGTCAGAGCTGATGTTCACCTTCAAGGATCAGGAGCTTGGGGCTTAACTCTAAATCTGTCTGCATCCAGAGCATAATAAGCTGAAGTCTTCCCACACTTGGCCATGAAGTGTCCCCGAATGGGTGAGAAATGTATTCTCTCACTGTTCTGGAGGCTGAAAGTACACAATGAAGGTGTCAGCAGGGGTTTCTTCTCAGGCCTCTCTCCTGGGCCTACAGATGGCCACCTGCTCACGGTGTCCTCTCGTGCTTATTCCTCTGGACAGGCACACCCTAGCATCTTCTTTTATGTACCTGTTTCTCTTCTCATCTGTCAAAATGGAGCAGAGCCCACCCTAATGGTCTCACTTTAACTTAATCACCCTTTAAAGATCCTAAACCCGGATATGCGGAACATCTGAGGTCCTGGGGATAAGGGCTTCAACATATGAACTTGGGGCGGGGTAGAGTTCAGCTCTCAATGGCCGAGTCCTGCTTTCCACTCTATTCCTGTTAGTGCAGGGCAGGGGGTGCCCATGGCCTTGTTGTCTCCACAGGAGAAAACCTGGAGTTCTCCAAGCACAGGCCACTCATGGTTCAAATGCCAACTCTGCCTCATGAATCTGTCTGTCATGAGAAATGCAAATATTCAACAGTTCTCGGCATTAAAAAAATCACTTCCAAAGTGCTTCTGAGAAGTGAAAACAAGTTTGAAAATATGAATCATTTGTTGAACACAACCACTAATGGTTGCAGCCCATACTTCTCACTGATGGATGGGTTTGGAAACGAATTTACCACCCATCTCTCACTTATGATTTTGGGGGGATCCTTCCCTTGGTTAGGAAATGGAGTATTCACATCTTTCATCTTAAACAAAATGAAATTGTGTCAGTGAGATGCAAACAAAAGAAAAGGCAAACAAGATCTTCTTTTTTCTTTTAAGTGTGTTATTAGATGCTTTCTCAACTTTTATATTGCTGACAACCTACAAAGTTTTATCCCAAGTTATTTACTATGGTGTTCAAATGCAGAAGGGATAGAGATTTCTAGTCTAGTTATCAAGTTATTAAGGTTTGGTTTTGTATGTTCTTTTAAAGTTTTTGTTATTGTTTTTAAGTACTTGGAGCTTCAAAATGTTGAATTTACCTGGCTCTTTTCTTTGATCCACAGCAAAATAAAATTAAATTTATTTAAAAATTTTCTCAACATTAACATCCTGAAGTATCTACTTCAGCTTTACCAATGTGCACGCATGTGCATGCGTGCGCGCGCGCGCACACACACACACACACATACATACTCCTCCTAAAAGTAGTTCAAGCCTAGTTTGATTCTAGGGCTATTTAGGAAGGTATCTTGTATTCTTCTGCTATCCTGAAAGCCATATCCAACAAAGACTTAAGCCATGCACACTAGGCCTTTGGGTGCCTTGTCTTACTTATGAAAAGAATTCTCAATTGATTTTTTTATTCTTGAATTCAATTTTCCTTTCTGGGAAGTTCTCTGACATGGGTTTTAAGTGTCATGATAATTGGAATCCAGTTCTGTAATTTACAGCCAGCCATGAGGCATGGGATCAGATTGAGGCTTAATTTACCTGACTTTATTGACTACTAAATTATAGATTAGACTTTGAAGCATAATTTTCCTCAGCAGAGGGATGACCATGCAAAAGCCTGTGTTCAGAGGACAGCGACCCTTCCTCTCTCCTCCTTTACACTACGTAATTCATCGTAGGCCAACACTGCTGCGTACAACCTCACATGCTAACATGTCGGGAGATTTCATAAGGAACATTCCCACTTTTGTGGCAAATGCCATCTCAGTCTGCCTTGCACTACAGCAGGAGCAGAGAGGGCAGAGGTGGCAGCCACGTGGAGTGTCACCATCCACTGCGGGCAGATGCTTTGATGCTGCACAAGTGCTGGTAACCTTTCAGGGGCTCCGGCCTATGTGGACTTGGGACTTTTAATGGGTGTGGGATTGTCCTCACTAGTCACCTGAAAACTAGTGGTGTCTGCTAATCAGCCACGTTCATGATGTTAACTTGTCAGAGGGTTTGGCCATGGCAGGGAAAGGTGGCGCTCCCCAAGGATACTTTAGAGGTCATGGTTGCATCCTGGTCTGAAAGTCCTTGTGTCTGGCTGAACCAGGTTTGAGTCCTGGCTCTGTCACTTGCCAGCTTGGAGAGATTTAAGAACTTTGTAAATCCTACATAGGGTATTAAGGATTAAATGACATCATGCACCGGCATGGTGAATGGCACATTCCATACAATCAGCGGTTACTATGGTTACCGCCTATGGTGCTTACGTAGGGATAGCTCAATGGACACTTAGCCCGAGTTTGATGCTAAATGACAACATTAGATAAGTTAGTGAAATCTGGTTTGTAATCAACTTTGCTCCTGCTGTATTTCCACTTTATTCTGTGCTGGGTAGATATACTTAAGCATTAAGAATTGGAGCAGCTGCTATTTATTAAAGGCCTACAAGCTATCTCAGGCCTTTCAGAAAACTTGGGATTGCCAGTGTTCATAAATCAAGACTCCTGCTCTGAGGCCTATAGCTTAAGAATTTCAAATCTTGGCAAAAGTAGCCCCAATCAATGACTTACCTGACAGTGACAACTTGCTGATCTGGGCAGGCTGAATATCTACCACTGCCCAGTCTGAATGCTGGATTGGAATTAAGGTCTTTGCAGTTGGATCAACTTTAGATCTTGGGGCCTCAGGCTCTCTGGGTCTCCTGGTGGGAGAAATCTATCTTCCTTCCACAGCGAGGGATGAGGTGAACTGAGAAACAAATCCCTCTCCCCTGCACAGGTGTCAAGGGTGGGTCACGGGAGAGTGGAGACTGCTGGGGCCATTTGAACAGGGTCCCCCAGGGGGCAACTCAGCAGTTCCTTGTAGTTTAGTCTAGGGGTCCCATGGTGCACGATCCTTAGGGCAACCCCAACAGAGCGGCTGCTCCTGCTGCAGGGATGGCCCCCTGAGGCTTCTCCCTCCATTGCTCCCCAGCCACAGAGGACAGCAATTGCTGTTGGTGATTCTCTCTCAGGGCTCCGACAATTAAGCAACTCAGCTTTAGTCCTGTGGGTTACCCCTGGGCTTGGAGGGGCTGCAGCTCCCTGTTCATTTCCTTCTGAGGGTCAAAGGACACCCTTTGTGACCCACAAGGAACACAGGTACAGCTTCCTAGGCAGCTTTTCAGAGTCACCAACCTACCTGTGACTTCCATTCCTGCTCTACCCTGAAGCCTCATGACTAGCTGAACACCCTCCCCCAGGGTGCTCAGGAAGTGAGGGGTCTGCACCCTCCTGAATCCTGAGAGAACACATGGGAGAGGTCATCGGGGCACAGAGAAAAGATCAGCTCTTGATCATTTTTCTGGTAGGAGACTTGTGTGCAGTGGAGATCTCACCAGGCAAAGGGTGGGAAGCAGAAGGCTCAGAGCAGGGTGGGGGGGGGCGGGAAGGAGAGGCGCTGCTGGGAGGCTTTCAGCTGCAAGGAGTAGGAGCAGGTGCACAAAGGCAGAAGCCAAGCAGTTTAGACAATCAGGGCTATTTTTTTTTTCAGTTAATAAGAAGTTCACAATGAGCTGACTTTTGGGGTTGGTTAAGTAGTTCTGTTGTGTCTAGATACTGAATTAGTGCCTCTGCTGTTGTCTGAGTTTTCCTAAAGTCCAAAAGCAAGGTGGAGCAGGACTCTACCCTGTATCACTCCAGAGGAGTCCTACAAGACGTCCCCAGGGCATTTCCAATAATGTCTCTGGACAGAACTAGGTCTAGTGGATGCCAGGGAACCAAGGGCAACTGGAAAATGGGTTTCCCTGGGCTTTGGGTTTCTATTTATCATTAATACAGGTTCTACCAGTGGAGCAGTAGAGGTGACACCCTGTGTTGGCAAAGGACAAAATCATTGATGAGGATAAGAGTGCAGTTTTATATATATATATATATATATATATATATATATATATATATATATATATATATATATATATATATATATATTTGCCCCTCCTTTTCCTCCTCCCACATACTTTAAAAGGTGTTTTGCAAATAAACATACTTTCGTCTTCCTATCCTCACAATACATATTTAGAACACTACATATTATATTATGCAGTATAGTACTGCACATGTGTGCATGAAAACTCAGTGTCTAAAGTGGGTTACCCATGCCTTCAAGAATGAGCTTCATTTTCAAGGAAGCAAAAGATAACAGCATCATCAGCTGTTATCTTGTAGAATATTAATACATTTATGCTTGCATGGAGTGGGAAGACTAGAATGTGCTACTAATCTAAATGCTTTAGCAAATTATTGAGTAGAGAAGTAAGAAACTCCAGCCCCTCTTACAGATTCCTTTCATCAATAGACAAGAAGCCCAGCTAAAAATGGAGATGAATTTCTATTGTGGCTACCATAAGATGTTATAAAAGAAAGAGTGTAGACAATTCTACAACATAGAAAACATTTCCCAGATTTTATAACCTATACAGAACTAAAGAACAACTAAGATTGTCCAAAGAGAGATACAGGAACCTACCACACACGCCCATTTTTGCAGATGAAGTAACTGAAAATCAGGGGTACTTACTACCCTGATGAGCATTAAGTTAGCAAGTTGGTCCATAGGTCTCCAAATAGTCTTTTTGTCACTCCGTCACCCAACAAAAGTCCAACATTTTAAAGATTAATATAGGTTTTCTTTCAATTCTTCCTTTTCTGTACATAGTGAGCACTATGTTTTATGAATATTATGCTTTATAATTAGGCCCCTTAACACCTGCTATTCATGAGTTTCTCTTTATTTTTTTATTTTTATTTTTTTTTGCTTAGGAGATGTAGTTTGAATTTAAGGAGGATGTGACTTGCTGTGATGCTGGTGACATTTCAATCTACATGGTGGCTTGTGGGGCGTTCAGTCAGCTCCAGCACGTCCAGCCATCTTGGTAGAAATCAGTTCTGGGGCTGTGTGTCTGGTGAATGTCAGCGAGGCTGACGCTGTGGACAGGGGAGACTCTGAGCACGTTGGTTCATCTGAACGGGGACAATTTCCACTGGAGAACGGGGCGTAAACATGCCGTATAATAACACCCATCCTCTCGTGGCCAAAGTCACAATCTGACAACTCTTCTATTAATCAAAAATTTCCAAGACTCCACACATCTCTCTGTCATTCTTTTATTTGTTATGTCTCAGGAAAGATGCATCTAGTTGTTAAAATGTGTGATTTTTCTATGGGAAATCATCTGACTCAAGCTAAAAGCATTTCTCAATGGCAGCAACCAATTGCTTATAAGTGACATTTTCACATACAAGATTAAAGTCGCTGTAAGAAAGGCTCCCACACAGCACTGTCTGAATTCCCTTCAAGATGCAGAAACTGAGGCAGCGGAGGAGAGATGATCGACAGAGGGCACACAAGAAGCTGCTAACCAGATTGTGCCTGACGCCACCTCTGCCCAGCTGTTTAAGGTAATATAACATGATGGTAGAAAATTGTGATACGCAGAAGGAAAAATAAACTCATCTCTAGTTCCTCTACACTTAAGTCATTATTTTGAAATGTTTTTTTTTGTAACCTTTTTTTTCCTATTTTTACTGTCAGATTTTCTAAGATCCCAGTTTTTAAGTATATTCTTACTTAAATGCCATACTTAAGAGAGAAAAAGATATCTAAAACAGTACTTCAGAACACTGCATGTGACTGACTATGATTGGAATAGCATTCAATTTCCAAGGTCCTGTGTTCTGCCCACCATCCCGCCCTAGCACACAGTCTTTTGACTTCTTACCTTTCCAATATCTATTAACCATTGATGAGGAATTTACTTTAAACGCAAACTCTATCAGGTTGCTTGCTTTGTGCACATTTCCACCTTGGACTCCCCTGACCTGGTTTGCAGACCCAGTGGTGGGCTCTGAGCCCCAAGGCCATCTGCCCCTTAGGTAGAACCTGCACTGCTCTTGTGAAGGGGCAGAAGCAAGTAGAAGTTTAGACTGGAAATTCTGGATGTGTGCCCACCTGCTGAAAGTCTAAGTTCTGCCTTTTCACTTGCTTTCAATGGTCCTGGTACTATGCTGGTAGGTGGGTGGCCAACAAGCAAGGTACTCTGCTCACAAATCCAGGACCCAAGTGGGCCACGTCAGAGGACTGACACATTTGAAGAGTGGAACCCATGCAAAAGATTTAATTTTACTTGGGTATCTTTCAACCACTCACGAGGCCCCTGGGGCAACGTCTACAATGGCTCTATAACTTCTTTTCTCTGCCACCACCCAGTCATGGGGTTTTTCCTCCCTGCCCTGCATCCTAGGAACCCATTCCCTCATCCCTACGGTCTTATCCCAGATGCCTGCATCTCCTGTTCCCCATCATGATCCACGTGCCCCGTCCCACCTCTCACTGCTTGTGAAGCTAGCTGGGAGGACGTTCTGTGGGATCTCTTTTCTCGGGAGGCGTCTGCTCTTTTCTGCACTGAGGAATCAGGGAGAGAGGGTGGGGACAGGAAAAGCAACACTGCCAATTCTGAGCTCATTACCTTCTGGCAGAGGATAGAGCTTGAAAGTCCCTGCACACTGAGATGGGTGCGTCCTCTCGCTCAGAGGCAGCAGTGCCCCCGGGCTCTGTGTCAGGCACCAACTGTCGAGTACCCAAGTGCTCAAGAGCTGTCAATCTGCCATCCTCAGCACAGTGTGTCCCTTTGGACTGGGTAGCCTTATGCAGTAATATTACAAGTGGAAAGGGATGGGGGGAGAAACCCACCTGGATGAGATGGAAGTGCTCTGCCCCCACCCTCACCGGGTGGCATATGGAGCTCAGTTGAAGGCTAGCACTGACCAGGCTTGGACAGGAGGAGATGGGGGTATGCAGAGAAGCCGCATGGGCATCTGCAGGGCGGAGGATGGAGTCTCACTGCTCAGCTTCTGTGGCGGCGCGAATTGGCCCCCAAAATCTTCATTAAGTGGTATATTAAGATAATGGAAAAATAATGACACACACAGGACAATTGCTTTCATTATAACGTAGGAATTAAATCAGAACATCGTTTTTCTCTGACCCCCCTCTGTGTAGTTCAGAGAAGACTCTTAGGGGTTTTAAGCTCTCTCAGATGGGAAAGTTTAAATAAATGCTGTAACTTTAGTTCATTATCTCCCAAAGCTCAGAAAGCTAGACGTGTGGCGAGATGGGTTTGTTTTCCGTTTTTCCTCCTCTCTTTCTTCCTCCATCCCTCCAGAGGAGCTTCTGGGAATCTCGGGCAAGATTAATGAAAAGATGAAAAAAAAAATGGGGAGTGGGGGAGGGTAACGTAGAACACATTGGAGTGAAAGCCAGCAGGTTTAACTAGGGAAGGGTTGACTTGTCCTCTAAAGGCCCAAGTCTGAAAAATCCAAAGGGACCATGGCTTCCTTCCTTCCTTCCTTCCCAGTGCCGACCATTTCTCTTGAGAACGGAGCCTGGGGGAGGCTGAAAACCCAACATATGCTTCTGGGAATCAGCCATGAGCCCAGGAAGAGGAAGGAGCTGGGCGGTCACAGTGGCCAGGCACTCAGGAGCCTGCAGAGAGAGGGGCAGCAGGCTGGCCCGGGGAGAGCCTCTACAGAAGCACAGGAAACTGCCACGCGTTTGACCCTTTGCCCTCTGAGTGGGTAGTGAGTCGATGTGAGGCTTCTTTTCAGGCTGTGCACCCCACTGGTGTCCTGAATGTGTCCAATTGACAAGGGCTCAGTTGCACACGCTTTCACTACACTACAAGTGTCATAGTTTCCCTTCAAAGGACCAGGGGACAATTGAAGTCATACTTTTAAAAGTTATATTGTTGTCCATGGTGCATTTTTGCTTTTGTGGATTGAATCGTGATTCTTTGATGAGAGCCCTGGCTCTTCATTAGCTGGCTGTGTGGCCTGATGTGGGTTAACTTATTTCCATCCAGAGATACATTCATGTCCCAATCTCGGGTCACTGTGAATGTGGACTTCTTGGGAAATGAGGTCTCTGTAGATGTGATCATGTTAAGATGAGGTCACACTGGTTTAGCATGGGCTCTAAATCTAATATGATTAGTATCCTTGTAAGGAGAAGGAAATTTGAACAGAGACACCTACAGGGAAGAAGGCATGTGATGACACAGGCAGGGATTGGACCCCTGAAAACCAAGGACTGCCCACAACCAGTGCAGGATTCTGCCCCGGGCCTCAGAGAGCATGGTCCTGCTGACGCCTTGACTAGGCTGCTGGCTTCCTGAGCTGTGAGAGGATCAATGTCGCTGTGTAAACCGCCCGATTTGTGGTGCTGTGTTGTGGCAGCCCTGGGAAACCCACACGTGACCTGGGCAAACTGCTTGAGCCCTCCGGGCGCCACCTCTCAGGCCTGTGGCAGGCTGGCTGTCCCAGCGGCATCTCGCAACAGCTCCCTGCATGAACCCCTGGCATGGACCGCCCGGTGCTGTTCCCAGCATCAGTCCAGAGTTCTGTGAAATCTGGGCTAGAGTTCTGATCACATTCACACCTTCATCCCTGTGGCTGTAACTATTTCAGGGTGAATAATTGTTAGCAGTCGTGATAAAGAACGTGAGGTAATGATGGCGGCAGACCAGGCCTGGCTGGTAATCGCCGGGTAAGGCCGAACTAGGCCGTGGGCCATCTCTTGGCCCCGAGGAGGCTGGGCACAGAGGAGCAGGAGAGCAGTGGGGGCTGTTGGGAGGCAAACAGGGCTGGCCTAAGGGCTGTAGATGTTAAAAGAGAATGTCCACAGGACACACAGAGGAACTATGAGACACCAGCCAGTCAGACTGGTCCTAACTCCACGGAGCCACAAGTTACTCAGTCTTCTTGACAAAACTACCTACTTCCCCAGACCACTAGTTCACTAACTCACTCCTGGGTCTTAGGAAAGTGCCCCCGTGCTTCACCAATGAGAGGACCTTCACCCCAAAAGTAAACCTTCCCCAACCTGCGACCCAGTAGGCTGGCCAAAATCTATGCTTGGAAGAATGCAGAAAGCTATGAGAGGGGCAGAAGGGTCTAGGCAAGGCTCTTGGATCAAATTCAAAGGTCGTCTGAGAAGCAGGAAGGAGGTTCCACCTTGAACAGGCTACACTGCTGTCTACACAGGATAAGGGGAGAGAGGGCCATTGGAATGAGATTCAAGAAGACCGTGTCTAATTAATCCAACTGCATGCCCGCCATTGCTCGGCCCTGAGCCCTTCTCTTCCAACTCTTACATTGATAGGAGGAGGCATTCCCTTTTATGTGACAACAGTAGGCAGAGAATCCAGGCACAGAATTTGTTCGGACGGCTGCCACGTTATTCCAACCTGGTTTCTGACAGCAGAGTATATTTTTGCTTGCACAAAGTGCGCTCGCCATTGCTATGTATTAATTAGGAGCATATGGAAAGTTGTTTGTAGTTTGCAAAGTATATCTAAACACGCACTTTCACTGGGTGCCTACAGTACCGTGAGGTTGTATTCTTAGTGCCTACTAGTTTTGTTTCAGCCATTTTATTTGTCGGATGAAAGCCAATTAATGATTTAGTCTAAGGTTTGTGATTCCAAATCTGTCACTGTCCCCCTAGATACCAGCCAGGAGGAATCCTCTGCCTTCACCATACCGTAGGTGTTAGTTCAGTTCCTCCAAAAGCACCTGCCCAAACGGGCTTAGCTGTGCAAGAGGGTTACTGGGGGGCACACGGAAGGGGAGGCAGCTGCAAAAGCAGTCAGATGGCCACACAGGCCTAACCTCTGCAGCCCAAAGCAAGTGTCAGGGAGCCCCTGGGAGGAGCCTCAAGCCAGTCATGCATCAGAGGAGTCCTGCGTCTTAGGAGAAAGGTTGTCACCAGCTGATGCAGTTATGAGGGAGGTCTCAGTTTCCCCAGCCACCTCTAAATCAGCAGATTTCCCAGTGACGGCAAATGTCTCACCTCCACCTCCCCTGCCGGGGGTTCTGGCCGGGCTCTCCTCTGTGGTTGCAGTCTGTGCAGCTGCGCTTGGAACAAACTCAGCACTTTTGCTGATTTTTCTCTCCTTGATGAACAGTTAAAATGCAGACCCCAACTGAGCAGCTTCCTCATTTCATGGTGATAATGGCCCTGACAGTGGGAAGGAAGAGGCTGTGGACGTCTGAGTGTGGAACTAATTGAAAGCATCCTCTGAGCTGAGGGGGATGAAATATGTATCTCAGAGCTCTTAGGGAAGAAAGTTTGGAAACCAGCAGCAGGTACCAGTCCCACCTGCTGTTCCCCACTTGCCGTTGCTCCGACTTCTGCTCCTTGGCTGGAATCTCCCTCTGGGGTCAGCAGTGCCATCCTGCACACGAAATTCAACCCTGTGTCTGCAGCTCTCCGTGTGGTGCCCTGAAGAGGCTGCCTGGCTCTGCCAGTAGCATCTCCAGGGACGGTCTTCACAGCTCCCCGTCTCTTCCTTTTCCCTGGATATGCAGACCTCAAGGCTCTGCCCCCAGCCCTGGGCTTAATCAGGGTTAGTTACGATTCGTCTCTAAAAATCAAGAGCTCTGAGCTTTTCTTGAAATATCATCTCTGGTGCACAGGACCAGCTGATGCCGTGCCTTGCAGTGCTGTGCATAGGGACAGCCCTTTAGTGGCTTCCGTTCTGCTGTGGGTCCCACCGGCTGCTTCCCTTGTGTACCTACATGGCATTACTGACAGTGGCCTTGGGATGGCTTTGGTTTCTCCGTCTCCTGGGGCTGCACCCCCCATTGATACTCACAAGCCTCCTCCTGCTGAGCACATCTTCCTGCAGGAGGGAGCGAGGGAGGTGCTGGTGGCTCCTGGCAGTGCCCCTCCAGTCCCCTGCCTCTGTCCTGCAGGCACTCTCAGCAGGCCCTTCCTCTTGGATCAGGGCTGAGCTCTCCTTCTTCCCTCAGAAGCTTTACTAGCTCAACTAGAACTGTGAAGGGTGCTAGGCATGGAGTAATAGAGGACTCCGTTCCTCTCACAGATGAAAAGAACCAGCCAGACAAAGGGGGACGGAAACTATGCTGCAGCCGACCCAGGAGATAAAATCCAAAGGAGAGTTTAAGATTCAGAAACCCTGGATTCACAAGTTCTGGCTTGAAGAACCCCGAGGAAATCCGGGACTCCTGTGGGCTGCGCGTGTTTGCCATCTTGTGAGGGAAAGGACCATCACAAGTTCTCTGGGAAGCTCGGCAGAGCCAGCTGAGGGTTCCCATCGCTTCCTTTCTAGTTGTGCAATTTTGGGATAACCTTTAACTTTTCTGAGTCAACGTCTTTTTGTTTTAAATTGAAAAATATAATTTAGTTGAAAAATGGTACAACTCCCCCTGCCCCCAGGTCTCTAAGGAACGAAGTTTGCTATGATAATAGGGTGATCTAGAACGGGACTGCAAACATAGGAAGGCTCCAACAGCCGGGATCGTATTGTCCAGCTGCACAGGTTGTTCACCGTGTGGAGCCCAGAGTGTCAATCACGTAGCCTCTGCATAACCAAGGCAGCAGCCCCCGGTGCACTGCCATTCCCACTTCCCTTCACCTCCTTTCCTTCTATGAAAGTAGCTAAAAGATAAAGTGAAAAGATCATAGGTAACCACCAAGGCAACCTTGCAACTATATAGCCAGCACAGATGCACTGAAACAACAAGTGGTACTCTCCTGTCCCTCTGTCAGCGAGAACCAGGCTAATCCACTTGCTAATCCACTCGACACTCAAAGAACCTTACATGTGTGAGGCAGGCTGGACCCACAATTCTCGTTTCTGCAGAGCTCAGGCCTTTTGCCCTGTGGATCTATTGTCCTCACCTTGTGTGAAAGCAAATAGCTGTTTCCGTCCAGGAGCACTGTGCTGATTTTGAAGCATCTCTTCTCCAAGAACAGTCTAAGCCCCCAGAGGTCTACCTGGTCCATCAGAGCTCAGGGGACAGGCCGTTGGTGTTTGGTGGTGAGAGACTGAGGGGTCACTGTGGTCTTCCAGCAATGGAATCTCAGCATCAGGCAGTCAGAAGGACAGGGCACTGCCTAACTGCCCACCCACGTCTAGCAGTCCGGTCCTCTGCCTGGGCTGGCGTTCCCTGCCAGGGCCTCCCTCCATCCAGTGGTGCTTGAGGTCAGGACCTTTCTTTCTGACATCAGTCAAATGTGTGAAATCTGAAAATAAGTGTGTTTGAGAAGAAGCATTCTGGACAGGAGCAGTGGCTCACGCCTCTAATCCCAGCAGCTCAGGAAGCTAAGACAGGAGGATCGCAAGTTCAAAGCCAGCCTCACCAACAGAGAGGCCCTAAGCAACTCAGTGAGACCCTGTCTCTAAATAAAATATAAAATAGGGCTAGGGATGCAGCTTAGTGGTTGAGTGCTCCAGTAATACCACCCACCCCCCAAAAAAGAAAAAAACATAGAAGCATTCTGTTCTCTGAGATATAAATTATAAAAATTCTACTTAGACTTGTCTTTTAGGCAAAGAAAAATATTGAGATATCTTCTGTCCCGTACTTCTTCTTCAAAGTCAAAGACCCTGTCCCCAGGCTACGATTTCCATCTTGGGCTCAGCTGCAATACACGGATGAGACCCGTGAGCCTTAGTGTTGCTATCAGACCTTGAGTTTCTTATTTCCCTTAATCTTCGTGGAATGATATTAAAATGCGTAAGTGCACAGTGATGCAGAAAGGCAGCCCCAAAACCCACCATGGCTGGCAGGTAGTACCACCAGTCTACCTGCCGGCTGACCTCTGAGAGTCCTGAGTGAGGACCGCACGTGCTGATGATGAGCTGACAGACTGGACGGCCCATGGTCAACGGCAGCATCCAAGCTCCAAGTCCATTAGATGGGACGAGTGGTGGACAGAAAGGACCTCGGGGGCAAGGTGAGCCTCCACTTTGTCCTGTTCTATGCACCCTTGCTTTCTGGGATGATGTTGCAAACATTTATGAGGCTTAGTGGCTGGGGCAGCACTAGGCCCCTGGGCCTGAGCCTGGGCTATTTCTCAGCCAGCTCTGCTGGAGGGGCTGTGCTCGGCCAGAGCTGTGGCCGGGGCCCCCAGCCCTCAAGAAAGGTGTGAATAAGAAACTCCTGTCACCGGGCCCCGCCTTGCTGCTGAGCTACCTTGCTCTAGGGAGTCTGAATGTCACTCAGGGGAGCCACTTTCAGGTCTCCAAAGGAATGAGGTTGGGTTTGCACTTTCAAAGGATCATTGGAGAAGGGCTGTACATCCACCCTCGGGCAAGATGCTGGGGCGGACAAACTCCCTGCTAGACCAGAACCCGGTGTCCTCAAGTCCTGCCACAGGCTGGGCTTCATCTCTGCACTCCACAGTGTTCAGGTGGCACCCCTGCACGGACACACTCACACACCCACTGCTGAGTGAGACACTTCCACAGCAGTAGTGCCTCGGTGGCCGCGTCCTTTCCCTTTCCCAACCCTTTCTCGTTGACGTGGCCTGGTCCTCTGCTTCAGCTCCCACCCATGGTGCTCTGCCCTCCCCAAGATGTCCTGACTCAGAGGGAACAGAGGGGTTGATGGCAGAGGAACAGAAATCTGCCTACATGGTCACTTTCCCTCTCCTTGGGTGGGACAGAGGGCCAAGGGTAAAGTGGAGTAGAAAGAAGTCTAGGCCTGAACACCTGGGTTCTTCCTCTTCCTGTGATCTTGTGTAGTGCCCCCCCCCCCCACCGCCGACTCTTTAGGAAGGAGGCCAGCCCACCTCCCACATCCTGCCGTGCTAAGAGGCTGATTCTGCAGTGGCTGACCAAGGTGCTGGCTAGGGCTGTGGTAGAAGCAAGAAGACAAGCCTTACCAGTCATAGTGCTGGATCCTTCTGGGTCCATTTGGCTTGGTGGCTTAAGACAGTATGTTCTGTCACTCTGAGGAAGCCCAGATTGCTCAGACCTGAGTCACAGAGTTTCAACAAAATAAAGGTACTAATAGCAAAACAGGGTGGCCTGGGAAAGGGCCCACTCTTTGCCCTAGCAGGGAAGGACAGAGTCTGAAATATGGCTTTGCTTGACCCCCTACTTGATAATTTATCAAACATCCATGGGATGGAGTATTATATAGTCATCAAAAATAACAAAGCAATGTGTGTCTATTTATACCAAAATATCTTCACAATCTGCTGTTAAATCAAAAGTTGACTATAAAACAATAATATAACGAAATCTCATTTTAATTGTTTACTGTCAATATAAGGTACATACAATAGCTAACATTTACTGAAGGCTTACCAAATACAGAAACTGAATTAAGAATTTCACTTATTACCTAATTTGATTCTCACAAAATACTGGTAAGGAAGATCATATGTTAAATTCCAATTATACAGATAAGAAAATTGAATTAAAAAAAAGTTTTAGTGAATTCCTCTGATACTGGAGTCAATAAGTTTTAGACCTGGTTATAAATCCAGTTACCCTAATTCTAAGGCAAAATAGTGACAGTGGCTATTTCTTGAAATGGTCCATTTTCTTCTTTCAGATTATTTATAATGTAAATACTTAAAAATAATATGCAAACATAATGTATCTCTACAATGAATGCCTTATATTGCAAAACAACCAATTAACGATAATTAGAAAAAAATCTGAAAAAGTACTTTTGCAAATCTTTATGTCCATCTACCAAGTCCTCAGATGCATTTGGAGGACCACTTTGCAGCACAGTTCCTCTGTCCATCATCTTTTTAAGTACTCCAAGAATGAAACCAATTCCCTTTGAGAATATCTAACAAGCTTAATAATGCCTTTCAAAAAGGGCTGAGCGACCCGCTAAATGGAATTACACAGGCATGACTATTTGCGGTTACAAGACAGTCTTGATATTCTCAGACCTCTTAACTGGTTGTGTGGTTTCTGACTCTCGGGCAAAAGAACATCTCAGCCTTCTCAGTTTGCTGAAAGAGAAAGAACTGGGAGTGAAGTTGACCACACTGTGCTGTGTATCTGTGCGAAGACACCAGAATGTACTCTACTTTTATAGATGACCAAAGTGCAAGTAAAAATGACTAAATACAAGGAAGGCCAGCAGAGTAAAGGGAAGAGATCAGGGGAGGGCGAGAGGAAGCACCGGGGACTGCAATGCACCCCACGATGGCCCGCGTCCTTATGGATGTCAGAAGGAGCCCCACTGTTATGTACAACTAGAAGCACCAATGAAAACATTTTAAAGCGAAAATCACATGAAACTTTGCTGTGTGGTGTGGATTTCATTGTGGATGCTGGGAATCAAATGCTGAGCAGACACTCTCCCCAAAGGTCACACTGACCACTGGAAAATGAGCTGGTGTGTATAGCTCCATTCATCTTAGCAGTTCAATTAATCTTACAGAGTATCAGAGTGGGGCGGGGGAGCAAGATGGATTTGATGCCTGGGGCGCGTCTCTGAATCTGAAGCAGCACAGGCCTCCTTAAGATCAGAGCAAACCGGTGGCCAAGTAGGCTGGGCTAGGAACCCTGAGATCCTAGCCCAGGATCTTGGGGTGCCTCTGTGGCATCTTTCAGACCTCCAGGGCCACTCCCTGATGGCAGTCCCCATGTATGCAGGCTTTTGGCTTGACCTAGGGTCACAGCATTATCCTTGGCAAGGTTTCTCATTCCCTAGCCCACAGCTTTAGCTCACTTGTCTTTAGAGTTTATTGTCAGAGATAAAGAGCTCTTGCATATTCCTAAATGTGACGATGGGCATGAAACACGAGGGTCACAGCCACACTGCCCTCTGGCACAGCCTCTCCCTTCCTAGAGCTGGTAGAAAGCTGGGCCCCCTAGGCAGAAGACGACCCAGTGACCACAGATAGACCCACGGCGCCCTGCTAGTCCTCATAGCCCTCCTCCTGTCACCTGGGAATGGTGCCTGTGTGGGCCACAGCTCTAAGGCCTGAAGGGAAGCCCATGAGGAATTCTGCCCTGTACCACCTGCTAACACGCTCTTGACATTCACTGCTTTACCAAACCTGCCCCATCACCGGATGAGGCGGTTCCCCGTATTGTCCCCATTGGCTCACCAAACACTGGAGGCCAGGATCTAGGGGATCTAGGAGAGGCAAAGCCACAAGACCAGCAAAGGATGCTGCAGAGCGCGGAGATCAGGCTCCTGGCCATGTCTGCCCGACGCTGAGGCCCCTGCAGGTTCAGGCTCTGTGCTGCGTTATCTTCGCACACAGAGGAGGAGCCTGGGTGTGGTGGCTTACAGCATGGCTGCTGAGGGGGCCCGGCAGGCAGCAGGAAGCCTCCCAGAGCAGCAAACCTGGGAAGTTTATTTCCAAAGCACTCTCCTCCCCTATCCCCACCAACCCAATGTGGTGCTAGGAGAAGTCACAGGCACACTGTCGCCTCAACACAGAAAGACAAGTCTTGCCGCCCGTTTGTCAGAGAGGAACCAAACACAGTGACAAGGATTGCTTCAAATCCCACGGCAGACACCGTTTCATTGTTGTAAAAGACAGAATGCATTTGTTTTCAAAGTACGTCAAGACTTCAGATAGACAAGGACCCTGCAACCCACACTGCTTCCCGTTCTCCTCATGGAATTCTGGAAGCTTGTGTGTGTCACATGTCTGCTTTCCAGTGTGGCCGGGGCGGCGATGGTGGTGGAGGGGGCTGATTCTCAGGGCTCTGTGGCTGCACTGACATCCCCAGAGGTCCTCCCCACACACACTTCAGCTTCAGAGGGATAGAAACGTCCATTCTTTACGCCTTTTTATAACATGCTCCTGAACACGTCCTGTCTGGATCCGGTGTTCTAACCTGGAGTTGCAGCAGTGAGTCCCAAGTGCCCTTTGAGTTTCCAAAGAGCACAATAATGCTCCATCCCAAGTTTGTCCTAGTAGAAAATTCAGTGGCGAGGTGGGGTGACGGGGCCCACCTGGAAATACCAACTGCCCTTGGTGATGGGGTTGCCAAGAATGAGTTCCAAATCAATTATAATCAGAGTTATATATATTTTGTTGCAAATTCAATATTATCTAGTTTTGTAGGCCCTTAAGATCTGAGAGTTACAGGGTCATTACAAATGATTAGATCATAGAATCATGCTACCCCTGACATCGACTGAGCAGGGTTTTTCTTTAGAAAGTACAATTTCTCTCTCCATGCAGCTTCATTAAAATTTGTGGATGAACAGCAGGGTGGCTGGCAGTCCTGTGCCACACTGGCTTTGCTAAGCCCTGTTCCCCTCCGTTTGCTAATCAGGAGGGTCTGGAGGAAGATGAGGCTCAGCCGTTGGCTGGGGTGGGCTGGGCGTTAACCCTGCCTTTACAGCTCTGGGAGTCACTGGTGCTGCGACTTTTGTTTACCAAGCTGGAATCAGACCCTCCTCTTTGGGAGGAGGCAGACGGGTGACGGGTGTGATCACTCTGTGGTGCTATGCACTTTGATGGAAACGCTGACTATAATCTGTGCTTTTCTCCTGGGTGTCCTAACCACTTGCCTCATGCTTCCAATCAAACAGAGACTCTACTTCCTCTAAGCTGTGTGGTAGAGGAACAAAATCTGTGATTATTTTGTTTGAACTGCTTCTTTCATTTTAGAAACTATAACATCTTCAGAGAAAATAAATACTCTGTGATATTCATACATACTCCTCTGAGAGTAATTAGAAGAATCTCATAGACACAATTATATACAAAATATCCCCAGGAGATTCATTTTTCCACTGAACCATTAGATAACGTTGAGAACTACTCCTCGTCACTCCCAGCCCCCACATCATCCCTTCAAGACCCAACATCCTTGTGTTATTACTAGGGTTATATATATTTTGTTGCAAATAACAATATTATCTAGTTATCTAGGCCCTTAAGATCTGAGAGTTACAGGGTCATCACAAATGATTAGGTATCATTCAGAAAAGGTAAATGATCTCTTACTGCAAAAATTAGCTTTATATTTATAAAAGATTCTTCCCACCTTGAATATAATCCATGCATCTTGGTCCTCAAAGGAAATGAGGATTTGTGGCAACGGGCTTGAGGTACATTCACAGTGGCTCACTCAACCAAGACTGGACTGTAGCATGCACATCTGAGTGACCACCCACGTCTGTTTAACAGGCCCTGCTGGCTGGGAACGGAATTGTCAAAGAGAAGATCATCAAAACATCAACAGTGTGAAAAATAGAAAATTCAGTGGTTCATTTTCAGAATACAGTATTTAGCTTTAATTGGGAAGTAAGATCTAATTGTAACTATTTTAAACATAGCCTCTTCCCTTTGTGCCAATTTTAGGGTTAGTTAATGGCCGAGATTATAGCCCCAATCTCCTCCTATCTGGGCCAGGGGCAGTGCTGCCTTAGGGTTAACAGCAGGCAAACTGGCCAGCCAAGTTCAGCAGCACGCCCTGCTAGCAGGAGTAAAGTCTGCCTTGCCCACTCACTTCCAAGCACGTGTTTGATTTCTTGTGGCACTAACAATAGCTACAGAGGGTCCAAGGAGAAGGATCACAAAGGCCATCTGTTGAGATTAGGAAGGTAGCCATTGGTGGCTTCGGAGAGACAGTTCTAACCAAGGCAGAATGGAAGAGGGCAGAAGGTGGGCTGCAAGGATTCAAAGCAGGTTTGGATGCTGAGGAAACAGAAGCACAGGTTCCCATCTGCTTGACAGCTATGTTAGCAATAAAAGAAAAAAAGAGAAGGAGAACGGTTCCTCATGGGAAGTGATGCTTTGCTTCCTTAGTTATGTCATCAAACGTGCCACGTCTCAAGGCCAAGGGGAAGGAACTAGTGAGACCCACTGCATATGAACTGTGTAAACTTGGACAAGCTACTTGACTTTTCTGAGCCTTAAAAGCACCTTCTGTAAAAGTGGGTAATGCTATTCTATATTGAAATATGGTGACTGCTAAAGGAGCAAATTCATGAAACACTTAGCTTCACATCATGCTTGTTACAAATGAATACTGTGTGAACAAACAGAATACTGACCCAGAGAGAAGAAGGACGAGGAAGTAGAGGCCGAGGAAGTGACGCTGAAGAAGCTAGAAAGGAAGATGGGACAGACGGATGTGCAGACAGAGCTGCCCGGGGAAGAGTAGGGAAGGAGCAAGCTCCTGTGGATATTTCCCAGGTCTTCAACCAGAGCACGGTTCTCACTGGGACAACAGCTGGGAGTGGGTGATTAGGAGGGAGAGCGGGTGCAGGAACGTGGCTGGAAACACTTGCTAGACTTCATGGCGGTGACAGAGCAGTTGGCGGAACCCATTGGGAGTAAAAAGCAAGTCCAGAACCAGGTTCCAGGGCAGAGAGCAGGTGGAGGTGTAGGAGCCCAGGGAGGGCGCTGAGAGGGGGCGAGGAGGGCTCGCCCGCCCTCTGCCTTTCCCTCCCTTTTTCTTCTGGTAAGAAACACATTTACCTGCCCAAACTCAGAGAAGGGACTCATCAGACGCGAGGTGCAGGACAGTCCTACAAGAGGGGTGTCTGGTGAGCAGCCACACCCAGAGCAGTGACCACCAGCCATTTCTTCCCTGGCATGCAGGTCCCTCCCCAGCTCCCCACAGGCTGAGGACCATGGGCTTACAGTCTTCCCAGACAGAGAAGGTAGTCGGATTCCCAGGTAAGAGGAAAATGACAGCCGGTGACAAGAGAAGCCCAGCTCCTGGATGAACAGAGAAAGAGACCTGACATAGTGTGGAGCCTCTTCTGTATGGTCCCTGAACCATTCTCAAGGAGGGTCCTCATGACGACTCGCCCCCTAAAGGGCCCGCCTCTTAACACTACTGCCTTGGAAATCACATTTCAATATGAATTTTCAAGGGAAATAATCATGCAAACCACAGCAGATTTATAAAGTCGAGAAGGTGTGTAGGTGTTAAGGGGACAGTAAATAGCACTATCTGTATGCCATATGAAGTCAGAGAAACTAAAGGAAAAAGACACAGGAGGTAGACAGAAATAAAAACAAGACCTCATCACAGGCAAAGATGGTATTGGAGATGGGCTTGCACCAGCCAGGCAGGCAGGTCTGCCGACAACTTCCTGTGAACTGCAAGGAGTATAGACAATGGGGCTGGTCTCTGTCTACAGCTGAACAGGAAGGAGCAGAGGTTTTGCTTCCTGTGGTCACTGGCTCCAAACGGGGATATGTGTATCAAATTTATTCTTAAATCATAGGTCAGTTTAATCACCTTTCCAAAATGAGGAGTAAATAAGGTGTGGACCAGGAGGTCAGGAAGAAGAACGAAAACTTAAGTTATTATTTTTATATTACTCTCTCATCCATACCAATCCTATCCTAACAGAATAAACGTTGATAACTAATAAGAGTTTAATAAAGTTTCCAAATAAAAATATAAACATGTGAATCCATAACATCCATCTATATCAATAGTCAGCAATTAGAAAATAGAACAGAAAATAAAATGTCATCATCGTGCTGACATTAAAGTATCTAGTAATCAATAAAGAATCTGCAAGTCTTTCATGAAAAAAAATCATAATATTAAGAGATATCAAAAGAGAGAGGAATAAATTGGAGGCTGGGCCACCATCATAAATGGGGTAATCTATCATTAAAAAATCACCTCTCTCCAAGTTAATCTGAAAATTCAGTATAATTTTAAGCAGAATCCTAGCAGTCATTGGCTGGAACTTGATAAACTGATGCCAAAATTTGAAATGAGAAATAAAACTTTACAAATGGATAAGAGCCTTTCTGAAACAGAAGAACCAGAAGTGGGAAGAATTACCTTGTCAACTATCAAGATGTACTGCAGTGCAAGGGTCATAAAGACTGAAGACTAACAGTGGAAGTGAGAGCAACAGAAACGCCTAGAGGGGAATCCAGGAATCCACACAGACTGAGTGAATTATTTAGCAAATGATGTGGGGAGAACTGGTTCTCAGTATAGAGAAAATAAAGCTGTATCTTTACCTTTTGCTATGGAAAAATAAATTTCAAATGGATTGAAAACATCAGTGTAGAAGGCAGGAGTATAAAGCTAATGGAAGAAAAGGGAACAGAATATCTTTGTGATTCTCTTCTTAAACAAAATCATGAAACAAAAACCATCATAAAAGCAACAATCGGCTGTGCATCAAAATCAGACTTCTCACCAAGGGGCATCGTTGCAAAGCTCGAGGTGTTGGTAGGCCAGGGGAGGGTGCTGTCCATGCCCCAAATTCTTAAGAGCACATGCTGTATGACCCTGCAACATGGAGAATTAAAGGCCATAGAACGGAACCTGATGTAGCACTCAGAAAAAAAAAAAGAAGAAAAAAAAAAGCGAACCAGGCTTACATAACTGCAGGACTAGATCTCAAAAACTGTGTTCATAGAAAAAAATAAGAAACCATGAGAATGATAGCCACCATATATGTATGTAAGTTGTAACACAAAGACCTAGACCCTACAATTTTTGATGATACAAATATATAAATAAACAAAGAGAAAATGGATTAAAGAACAGGAGTTAGATCCAATGGAGGGAGTACTCGTGCCTGAAAAGCAGAGGGGGCGTGCCATGGAACAGGGTTCCCTATACACCATGTCTTGCCATAAGGGCCTCGAAGCATCTGCTCATGACCATGGGTGGTGATCTAAGAAGCATGACGAATTATTTTATGTGGATCTATAGTTGAGAGAGACAGGGAGAAGGAGGAAGGGAATAGGCAGGGGAGGAAGAGGAAGAGATAAAGGGTCAGTGGAAGGAAGAGAAACACATGGCCAATGGGTTTCATCGCCCACTCCCAATGCCCTTGAGAGTGTCCTCTTCTTCTTTGGTCCCACTGATGCACAAGGAGAGGGGACTGAGCAGGACAGTTTGCATCTTGACAGAGAAGGGATATAAGAGCAAGGTGGGGTGGAGAGGTTGCCTTATGGATGCTTGAGATAAAAATCATATTCTCAAATACATCTATAACATGTAAAATAGGTTAAGTTCTTTTGGATACCATGAGCCGCCTCTGGGTAGAACCTAATTTCTGAAATCTATGTGCAATTTAAACTGATTGCCAACAGCCCCCCCTGCAAAAAAAAAAAAAAATCTATTTTATACTCAAATCAAACTTCAGAAGTCGCTGAATTCAAAATACAAAGACATTCTTGGGATTTGGCTCCCAGGTCTTTTCCTCTCCCAGGCATTAGATTTTGGACTCTAAACCATCCCAGGGAAGCATCCATGCCTTTGATAGTTGAGCATAAGCAAATGATTCATGACTTAGAGGGTTGCAACTTCCACCCTCCACAACCATATCCTTCTGGCTCTCCAGCACTTGCCCTTGTCGCACAATGGCTTAAATTTGTGGCTTTGCATCTGAATTCAATTCATTGGTCCTCCTCTAATTAGCCCAAAGTATCTCATTATCAGCCCAGGCCTGGTCAATTAACTGATTACCTGCAGTATCTATCAATCAACAAGACATTGCCTCGGGTTTAATTTGCATGCTCAGGACACTGAGACATCCCATGGTCCTTTCTTGTCAGAGATTTATTAAGGAGAGAGGATATATTACCCTCTCAGTGGATGCTTCCTTCATTGTTATGAGTGGCTCATTACAGCTGGCTGAAGCTGCACTCAGATGCCTCCTGCCGTCTGCACTTCCATTTGGAAAGGTGTCTTGTGCTCCAGCCGGGCTCAGTGGTATCACTACCTTCAAACATGAACATCGGAAATCACACAGGAAAGGCTCCCCAGAATACACCAGGGGTAGGAACCGAGGCTTTGAATCTCCTTTATGTTTTTGTTCAACCAAATTTAATGAACTGTTTAGAAGGATCGTTATTAGGCCTAGAATTAATGTTTCATCACAAAGAGGAATTGGTCAAATTTCTTGAGACCCACAGCATTTTTTTTTTAAGGGGAAGTCATTGGATGGCAAATCTTACAGGACAGAATTTTTAACAAAATGCATTTTTTTTCATCTATCCATTCAACTTCTATTGAGCACTTATTATAAGCAAGGCCTATGTTAGGTTTTGGGGATACAGGGTGAAGTAGGAGAGACAATTAGAGATAAGTATTGCTTGTTTCATTTACCTGAGCAAATGAAAAAAACCAAACCAAAACAAAACAAAAGGTCAAAACAAGGCTATACCTTCTCCTGGGAAGAGTCCCGAGACAGACACAATGCTGAAATTTCTCAGGTTGTGTTTCTTGCTTATTTTGCCCTATTACAACAAGAGAGGACCAACAGATGTTCAATTCAGACCCTGAATAGAATATATAATTTGAACCCTCTGTTTCTTAGCAGAGGTAGAGGGAGCGAATTGGCCGAGTCCAAGAAAGAAACCATGGTATTAGTCCAGGCATTCTATTTTCTATTTCTTTTCTTGTGACAAATTTACTTCTGTATATACAACTTTGGAAGGAAATGTATCTGCGTGATAGCTGTTCAATTGCCCTTCTGTCTGTCCAAATTAGACCAGAGATACTTTGACTAACAATGTCTGATGCTCTTTCATCCTCAGAGGGGAAAGAAGTTAAATGATGAAAACAAGATAAAATGCCACATTTTTAGATGTGAGGCATTCTCCAAAGGCTAGCTGAATCCTCTTGATTGCAACCAATAGGATTTATCTTGGATCCTGCAGTTAGAACTGAGAGGTGACTTTAAGTCCCATTAGTGGTGGGACATCCATTTTGGAAGAGTTTGGCATTTCTATTAAATTTGAGATATACATACCTAATGATCCAGAAATCCATCACCAAATCCCCTAGAGAAATTCTGCACAAGTATAGCAGCCTTCAGGAACAAGAATGGTGCTAATGGCAAAATGCAAACCTCCTGAATAACCTTCAAACCATTGATGGCAAATTGGGTGAATTATCATAGTAACATAGTGAAATTATGGCAACCGGAAGAGTCCATAAGTGCACGCATCTATGTGAATGAGTTCCACAAATATGATTTTGAGTGAAAGATACACATCAAAAAAGAACACACCTGGCCAGACTGGATCCATATCAAGTTTTAAGACAAGCAAACTGAGTCAAATAATTTAGAGATGAGAAGCAAGGTGCTGAAGCTGTAAAGAGGGCGTGAACGTGTTTACTGTGAAAATTGACATATTGGCTATCACTAGAAAAGGGCACACATGTTTTGAGTGGAGCGTACCAGGCGATGCTTGCCTGAGCAGTAGTTGCAAAAGCATTTCATATGTTGTTAGGTTGTTCAAAGGCTCTCATGCATTTTTCTGTGTCTGTTATATTTCAAAGAAAGAAAAATAATCTCCATTTCTTT
This sequence comes from Marmota monax, assembly GCF_021218885.2. Taxonomy (NCBI): domain Eukaryota; kingdom Metazoa; phylum Chordata; class Mammalia; order Rodentia; family Sciuridae; genus Marmota; species Marmota monax. Next base: position 33,992,972 of record NW_026692881.1, on the reverse strand, counting down.
GAGACATCTTCAGTACTTTTGACCTGTCAGGGCCTCTCTAAACAGTATTCTCTGTAACCCAGATGTCTGTTCCTTGCACATCATTCAGGCTCTGGGACTGTGTTTATCTGTGCCCCAGAAAATAGAAACAATTAGCTGATGGTGACCTCCCTGCCACAGCAGAGCCTATGCTTTACCGGTGTCAGCCCTTGTCAGTTCTGCTAAAATGATGGGCATCTCTGGACGGTCACGCTGTAGGCACCGACTGCAGCCCACTGACAGGTTCTGGGGGCTGCGGAGAAGGCTGGACAAGACTCAGAGCTGCACCGCTGGGTCAACGTGAGTTGCAAACGGTGGTAACCTTCACAGTGAGCTGCCGACTCTTGATTTCAGGACTTCAGAGCACAGAGACATTGCATGGGGTGCCATGGGGTTTGACTGAAAGAGAAGAGACTTGGGGTGGTGGGGAGGCAGTTGATGTAGAAGACTCGCTCCCTCCAATTAAGCATTTTTTTTTCATCTGTCTGACCCTGACATTGCCAGACAGTCCAGGGTGAAGGAACACAGAGAAAGAATTCGTTGTTGGGGCTAGGTTAACTGAATTCACTCATTCATTCAATAAGCATGATTGACTGACTTCTGGTGCTCAGAACAGACCTAGACTCAAGGTGAAGGGGCTTAAAAACACGCAGATCATACCCTTGGGAGCTCAAAGGGGTATGTAGACAGGATAACTGTGGGGACATCTTCTGATAGACATGACGGGGACACAAGCAGGGGAACTGTGGTGCACAGAGGCGGAGGAGGAGACAGTAGAGGCACAGCTCCTTGGTGGTCCATGGTCACTCTGAACTCACTGTGGCCCAACGTCAAATCATCACCTTCCTAGACCCTTCCTTCCCCCTGAGTTCCCCGTCCAGGGTAATGACTCCCCATTTTTCCTCATGAGAAATATTCAAGCAGAAGCTGGGAGTCCGACTGCTGTGGTTTGGATAAGCCTCCCCCAGAGCCCGTGTGTTGAAGGTTGGTCAAGTGGCACTACTGGGAGGTGGTGAGCCTTCAGGAGGTGAGGCCCAGTGGGCGGAAGTTGGGTCACTGGGACTGTGCCCTCGAAGGAGATATTGGACCCAGTCCTTTCCTCTCCCTTTCCCTTCCCAGGCACCATGGCTGAGCCGTCTCCTCTACCATGTGCTCCTAGCATCATGTGCTGCCCCGCCATAGGCCGTAAGCAACAGAGCTAGCCAACCATGGACCGAAACCTCAGAACTGTGAGCCAAAATAAATATTTTCCTCCTCTCTACCACTGAGCTACATTCCCAACATCCCCAGTCTTTTATTTTTTCTAAATTTGAGACATATTTTTACTAAATTGCCCAGCCTAACCTCAAACTTGTGATCCTGCTGTCTCACCCAGTAGCTGGGATTACAGGCATGCACTACCATGCCTGACTAACCTTTTCCTTTTTAAAGCTGCTGTATCTCAGGTGTTTTGTTATAGTGATGAAAAGCTAGCTAACACACATATTCAGGTCTGGTCTGTCTCTCACCACCTCCTTCATTCACTGCCATTCAATTGTGCTCTTCTGGACCAGGGGTCTTAACAGGCTCTCTCTTGAGGGAAAAGGGCTAAGCTGACTGAATTGAGAAATAATACAGAGAATAGCAGATGGAGAGGCTCAGCCAGTGACATGCCCTTATGTCTATGGACCAACTAGACTTGCACATACTGCACCTCAGACTTTGTTAGGGTCACCCACTCAATCATAGTAGCAAGGCAGGACGTCCCTCAAGGGTTTCCTGCCCAGGGAAGATCTAGGACATGGAGGAGTAGAGGAGGACTGATGTTCGCAAGAACAGGCTCTCTCTTGAGGGAAAAGGGCTAAGCTGACTGAAGTGAGCCAATAATTATTTCCAAATCACTAATTAAATCTACCCTACCTCCCTAGAGGAGGAAGATGAAAAAAGCATGCATCCAGGGGAGGGTTAGGGAACCCCAGACTGTAGAGCAGCCAAGTCCCTCTATTAGTGAGTAGCTCCTGACTTTGCTCTTCTCCAGACCTGTGGCCATAACTGCACCTTGAGCGTGCTTCTCCTGTTACCTCCCCAATTTGCTCCTTCCTGCACAAGTTGGTTCCCAAACCCCATGGTGCAGGCTGAGTCATCTTTATGAAAACCAATGCACACTCATTCCGCCCACATCGGTAGACTTTCTTGGCTCACCTCTGTTCACATGCTCAGGCTCAGTGTCACCTGCTTAAAACATAGCGTCTTGCCCCGACTGCATGCTCCCATCCTGTCCAGGTTCATTCTTTGGCCCCTTTGCCTGTATGTGCCCTTCATTCCAGCCCATCTAGATTATTGGCCGTTCCTCAGACAGTGCTCCTCCGTGCCTTGTCCCCTATCCCTCTGCCTAGAGTGCCGCCTTCTCCTTTCTCTGCCCGGGTAATGCTTCCTTAGAACAGCGCCAATCCTACTGGCTGTCACCCAGCACCTGTCTGTGAATCGAGGATCCTTTTCGTGTTTCCAAGGCACCTGTGCACACCTCTATCAGAGGAGATGTCCCATTGTTTCTTGCTATTCTCTTTTCTGAGGCTGGATTCCTCGAGGGCAATGACACATGTCTTATTTAACCTGCACCGAGCTCTAAGTCTGACACAGAACTGATGTGCAGAAAATGTGTGTCGAACAAGCAGATGATCAGATCTTCTCTAGGAGTCATTCACGTTTTGAAATTCTGTACTCTAATGCATCTATATTACATCACAGTAAAAGGAGTGTAGTTAATGGGAAAGAAATAACAGCTGACATCTGTGCCTGTGTCATGGTTTACAAAGCCTTCTCATTTACTCCCTTATGTGTTCCTTCTGGGCAATCTTGACCTTGACCCTGGACCCTAAGCATGCGGCCAGTGCCACAGCTGAGCTCTTCCATTCCCACCAGAGCTCCTTCCAGGCAATGCTGGCAGCCAGCAGGACAGTGGGGCGAGGTGTCTTGGAGAGAGTTTGTGTCATCTACCTAGGATGGAACATGACAGGAGGGGATGAGACCCTGCCCAAGACACCCTCCCAGTGTGGTCTCAGGGTGGTCCTTTTATTAACCACGGCACCTTCTCCATGCAAAACCACCCAATGACCTCTACCTAACCCCCTCCCCCAATTTTCAACCCCTTTTCCTCAACGTGGAACCCACAGCCACCGGGTGCTCAGACTCTGATCTTGATGTGCTTCATCTTCACGTTTGTTTCTCTCTTCCAGTTACCTGTTAACCTTAGAAGGAGGCCCTGAATCAGGAATGGTATCTGGGAAGTCCAGTGCTGGCAGGGACCCCTGCACACAGGGTTCTTTCCTTTTTCCTGTGTTCATCCCTTACCCATTCCTACTCTTTATCATTGATGTCTCCCAATGCCATGCTAAATGCTATATTTATGTTTTATCTCTAACCATAAATCATAAAGCACAAAATGTCCCTAACACGTTGACCTCAAGGAGATCTCTGATTAAATGCATCATGGTAGTCCCTCCTACCCTGCCCAACACCATTCCATACTTTTGTCCTCTATGGTTTTAGTTACCCATGGTCAACTGTGGTCAGGAAATATTAAATGGAAAATTCCAGAACTAAACAGCTCCATAAGTTTTGAATTACATGCTCTTCGGAGAAGCACAATGGAATCTCAAGCCATCCTACTGGGTTTTAACCAGGACACGAGAATCCCTTTGTTCAGTGGATCCACTCTGTATACAGAGGCCTCCTGTGGGCAACTGGAATGCAAACTAAACAAATACTGTATAATATTGTTGAGAAGAAAAGTCCTAGTATTAAAATATTAGAATTTATGGGCTAAGAATTATGTAGGCATAATTCATTTGGCAAGAGATTTTATAGATCTTATTCTAGAGGGAAAGACATAGGGCTTCTGTCCTAGGTCTTCTGACTGCAGGTCCAGGAGGTTTTTACCATGGATCCCAGAGCTCAGTATGAAAACCAAGTCCAAGGTATATCCTTGGACCATCTCTTCATCAACATAAGCAGGCCATGATGCTGTTTAGGATTGAATCATTCCCACATCCCCCTAGGTTAAAGTGATCTGTGCTCTGTGGGTAAAGCTGCAATCACTTCTGAGCAACTTTTAATGGGCCTGAGAGAGAGAGTTGGCATGCGCTTTCCCCTATAGTGAAAAATCAGTTTAAATCTTAAGGGGAAAGTAGAACTATTTTGAAGTTTCCCCATCAGTCATTAGAATAGTGTTCCTGGGACCTTCAGCTTTCTTTCTTTTCTTTCTATTTGCTGTGCTGGGATGAACCCAGGACCTCACAGGCTAAGCAGGCATTCGACCACTGAGCTCTACCCTCCAGACCTTCAGCCTCCTACCCCGCAGGCTGATGCTCTGCACAGTTCCCTCCTTCACTGCAGAAGACACAGAGAACCATGGCTTTCCAGAAGCTAAAAACTGTGCTGTCTGTGACCTGAATTTCAATTTCCTTTCTGCGGAGGAAAGAATTCGGAATCATAGAATTTGCTTCCTGATGATGGTAAACTGGCAAGGAGACTGCAGCTCATAATGGCTCCTGATGGGACAGGATGAAGTGCGCGAGTCTGCTGGAGACAACTGCCTGTCTGCACAGGCGGTAGATTCACCCAGAGGCGGCTCCCCAGTGTGAACGTGGCCTCACGGCTGCCTCACCATGCTGTCTGAGCAGGCTCTGTGCAGCCACCACGCAGGAGCCTCCAAATAAGTGTCAGCACACCTTTGCGTGGGGTTCTCACCCTCAGAACTCACTTGGAATTCAGGAGAGTCCTACCTGCCAATCACAGTGCTCACACGCCCAGTCACTCTGTTGGAAAGGGAAGTTGAGAGGACGAGGTCCAGCAGGATGGGGACATTCTTTCAAGCTTCTTCTGAGCTTCAGATGGTTTATAAACTTCTTCCTTATAAAGTGTAATCTTGTCTCTAGGGGCATGGGCTTTGAAGTTAGACTGGGGTTCAGATCCTGGCCCGCTCCTTGTTAGTTTGTGAGCTTGGACATATTTCTAACTTCCCTGTGGCTCTGCTTCCTCATCTTTACCTTGCAGAACTTTTGGGGAAATTAAGCAGGAGAAAGAATGCAATGTGCCTAGCCAAGCTTTGGGTGCAGAGAGGGGGATCAGCAGTTATTACTATTATGGGCCATTTAAAATCAGCTGTATTAAAATGGGTGACTTGAATGATTTCTTGGTCCAAAAGAGCTAACTAGAAAATCGATCATTTTTTTTCTCATTAGGTTTTCTTTTTCTGTCTGTCAAAATGTAGACCATGGCATCACAAAGAGTTTGTGATTATGAGGTACCCCAAGTGTCTTTTATTACGTCAAAATCTTAATACAAACCCTGTGCTCTTGTTTTCCTACAAAAGGGCAAACTTCTCCTTCACAAGCCATGGAAGAAGTTAGCATTGGCAGCAAGAGGCCACACGTGACTTCCACACATGACAGTTTGCATTTGTAAACATGCTGTGATTTCTAAATTGGCATAAAAGAGCAAGAAATTTTCAATTAAATGGGAATTTTTACAGAATACATAAACAATTTCCAGAAATTCATAAGCATCCTAACTAAGCATCGGTCATCCATAAGAATCCCAGAATCCAACAAGCAACCCAACTAAACAATGAGCAAAGACTTCAAGTGTCTCACAGCCAAGGCTCTCAGATGGCTAGTAAACATAGAGAAAGCTACTCAATATCATTAGTAGGAAAAATAAATGAAAATCTCAACAGGACAGAACTGCACATCCCCCAGAATGATTACAATGAAAAAGACACCACCAAGTTGACAAAGGTGTGGAGCCACTGGAACCCGGGCACACACGCTGTTGGGAGGGCAGTTTGGTCCAACCACTTTGGAAAATTGATGTTTTGTACTAAAGCCAAATATGGCCTATGTTATTACCCAGCTATTCCACTCTTATGTATGTGCCTAAGAGAAGTGAATGCAGGTGATAAACTAAAAACAACTAAAAACAAAACAAAAAAAACCACCCCACACAAAATATTCATATTTGCCCCAAATTGTAAATCCTCTCAGAGGTCATGACTGGCAGAACACAGGTGACTATCAGGAAGGGTAGAAAGATTCATTTGCATTACAACATTAGGATTAAAAGATGCACACTGGGGCCAGGAGTGGTGTGGCACATGCCTGTAATCTCAGTGGCTCCGGAGGCTGACAAAGGAGGATGGCCAGTTCAAAGCCAGGCTCAGCAACTCAGTGAGGCCCTAAGCAACTTGGTGACACCCTGCCTCAAAATAAAAAGTAAAAAGGCCTGGGGATATGGCTCAGTGGCTAAGTTTCCCTGAGTTCAATTCCAGCAGGAGGAGGAGGAGGAGGAAGAGGAGGAGGAGGAGGGAAAGAAAGAAAGAAAGAAAGATGCACATTGGGCTTCACACTTCATACAGAGAAGTCATTGGGTCAGAGCAAAGCTTCAGGAAGAGCAGAATCATGATGGATGTTTGCAATGCAGAACTCCGGAGAGAGGGACACTGCGTTGGAGGTTTCAATAATGGCAGAGAACAGGATTTCTTAACCTTAGCACAATTGCTCTTTTGGATCAGAACGTTCTGTTGGGTGGGGAGGTCTGGTCATTTTGGATGTTTGTCAACATCTCTGGCTTCTGTCCACCAGATCCAGTACCAACCCTCCAGGAGTGACAAAAAAAAAAATGTCTACAGACATTGCTAAATGAACCCCAGCTTAGGGGTGGGGTGTAAAATAGCCTTTGGTTGAGAACCACTGGTCTAGAATATTAGTCACTGGAGAAGATGCCAGAATCACCAAGAGGGCCTTTAAATGCCCCAAGATCAGTCAACCATTCTCAATCCCCTTCTCGTTGCTGCAAGCAACCTACAAGGCAATTCTAGCCAACTAGATGTAAACAGAAGTCTGTCCACAGCACTTCTTTCTCTTTTTCTCTGGCTGGAGCTCTGGTGACCATCCTGCCACCATGAAGTCAAAGCTGAGACACTTTTAGATACGTTGGAGCTAATATTGTGATGTGATTAGAATCAGTGGCAGCCACTGCCTTTCTGCAGACTTTTTAAAGTGTGCACAAGTTAGTAAATATGCTCATGCTTGTTTCTCTCTGGCTAGCTGTTTTGCTATTTGTATTTAAAAACTTTCGTGGTTGATAAACTTTCCTCCAAGTATCTCCTATGCCTTAACCTCTTTACCAGAAGAATCAGTGCAGTGAGCCAAATTACAGATGGGAATGTGTCCTATGCCTCCGAAAAGGAGAAAAGTTTGGTGGAGTTGGGAGAGTCCTAACCTTAGCTATAACCAGAATCTCCAGGAAATTAAAAAAAAAATACATCAGGGCTGCAGATGTAGCTCAGTGGCAGAGCACTTGCCTACCATGTGCGAGGCCCTGGATTTGATCCCAAGCATTGCAAAATAATAATAATAATAAATATAAATAATAATATTATTATCATTCTGTGCCTAGGCTCCACCACAGATAAATTAATTCAGGGCCAGTGGGTGAGATTCCATTTTGATTACATCCAGTGTCTCTTGGCTGTACCCTTGTGTCCAGATGTACATGTGCAGTGCATAAGAACAGGCTAATGGCCCGTTTCCTGTGTCCCCGACCTCAGCAGGCCAGGCCTGGGGATCCAGGGGGCTGTGCTCCTTCTCAGCAGTTACCTCCCTGGTGCTTCCCCTGGGTTGAACAGGTACGGTCCCCTGCTGTGGGGCTACTGTCTTCTCCCAGGGAGCTGGTGTCTGGCCTCATTTGCCTTCATCTCCTGCAGAACACAGCTTCTCTATGGGTAAGTGCTCAGTGACCAAGCACTCGATTTTGGATGTCATCACAACCTGCTCCCATTCCAACAGAAGGTGTTCAGGACAGCCTCTTAGCACCAGTGATGGTCCCAAGCCACAGAGGCATAACTTTGCATCCCTGCTGAGATGGGCTGACCTCTCAGAAAAAGGGCGGGGGCATGGTGTTCACCAGGCAGGCAGGTGCGGATCAGGACCCCAGCAGAGAAGCAGTTCCAGAGCAGGTGGGGATGGAAGCCGGCGTTCCAATCCTTCCTTTCTGCCCTGAAACAAGTTATTCAACCCCCTTAGGCTTCCTGTGGCCAGTGGGAATAGTGCATGACATGAAATTACATATGCCAGGGCCAGGTGCCCAGTAGGTACCCAGGGTGATGTACTTAAGTACATAGCAAGGGCCAAGGGGTAAAATTCGTTCTTGGTGGGAGGCAAGAGTCTTAGAAGTCACAATGGCATGTGCCCTGCACCTGGAAGACAGACAGCTTTATGGCATTATGAGGAGGGGAGGTTGGGAAATAGTGCCTTAAAAGAAGGCTGATGGGGGCCATAATGGGAAGAGGCTGAGCAGCTGGATGGGCGCTTCTGGATCACACGTCGCTCCATTTCTGAGTCTTGGATTCAGAGCCTGCATCCCATGGCTGTTCCTCCTGCAGGCGAGGCTGCAGGCAGCTCCTGGGGTAATGAGTTCGCTGGGTTGGGCTCCCGGTTTCATACCTCTCTTTGTTTCTTGTTCCATGAACCAATGACCCATGAACGAGTAGAAAAAGCACTTACTTCAAACGTGATGGATCGGACCTTTCCTAGGATTTCTTTCCAGGCCTCCCCCACTCCCTCACTTTATCTTGGATTCAATCTTCCAGCAGCGCCTTCCCAATGGTCCCCCGACCCCCACCCCAGAACCTTGTGTTCACTGCTCTTAAAATTGGTCTTTAAAACAAAGCAAAACAAAGATTTATTCCTGTGTTGGGGGAGCCCTCCCCAGAGCTCTTGAGGTTCAGGAGATTCTTCAACTCTCATTTCTCCAGGATGCTGCGGGGTCAGCAAGAGGAGATCCAGGGACTAGAAAAGCACCAGCTATTCCCAAAGCACGGCCCATGGGAAAACCACCTCCAGTCAAAACAGTGGAAATCAAAACCATACCCACAAAGCCATGATGGGTAACAGCATGCCCCTGTCCCTTCTTTGGTGAAATATAAATTTGGTTCAAAGTTACAGAGCAGAGCACTCGGGAGCGTGGCTTGCAATTTTCATGCCGGTGTGTATCTTCATTGACCTAATTATTGCCTTTCCTAATGTTTTCCTTCTGTTCACTTAATAAATCACATTTATCTAAACATCATCTCCAAGGCTGACTCATGCCCGGTTTGGAAGATGCTAGCTCACTCCCCAGGCTGGCATTTTAAAACCCAGCATTAATTACAGTAATGCCCTCGCCCATCTCTGCAGGCACTTGCAGAAAGAAGGGAGAAGTTGTTTTTCTCCTTTATAAAGAGCCTGAAGAAGTTTGTTAATTAACTACAAAATTAGCCAGGATTAGATTTTATTTTTTGGTTTTGTAGGCTGCCTTAGTGCAAAAATTTCTGGCTACTGAGTAACAGGAGTAGATCAGATTAAATGTAGTAGCATGCCTGCATATTCCGAAGGAGAGAGTTCTAGTCATCATCTGAGAAAGCACACAGAAACAGGGAAGGTGGCAGAATCATCACCCAGTAGCTCCATCCCAGTCCCAGAGATACTGGCAGCCAAGGAAATGGTACATTTTGGAAAGATGCAGCAAATTCTTTGTTCCTGATAAGTCTCATATGGCATGTTCTGAGGGGTACCCATTCTGGAAAACAAGTCAACAGCTACTATCAGATTAGCACTGGGAAAGTGCTAGGTTCTCTGCAGAGCCCCTTGTATGAATTTTTTTGCCACATATGTCCACGTTGCCTGTGGCCTGGGTTCCATTCTTATCTCCAATTTATACCTGAAGACCCTGAGGCTGAGAAAGGCTGAGGACGCCTCACAGGGAGCTGAGGTGGGCTGCTTCCCAACCACAGAGCTGTGGAAGAGCTGACGGAGCTAGTGACTGGTTATCAAAGGCTGATGGAGGTGGCAGTGACGTGCTCTTTTCTCCTCCCTTACCCTTTTCCTCCTTTGTGCGGGAGCCCTGGCTGGGGATGTGGCTCCATGGCAGAGTGCTTGCTGAGCTTGCATCCCCAGTACCCCACCCACCTACATAAATGAAATGTACTGAAGCTCTGCCCACCAAATGCCTCACCACTGCCCAGCCCAAGCAGGGTGTGAGGACACTTTGGGACGCTCTTGCCTCTCAGGTGCCCTCCACCTCCCTGGGCCTCTTGACTACACACCACTCCTGCCCTTCTCAGCAGATGACCCTTTTCTCCTGTTTCTATAGGAACTTCCCCCATTGGCTTCCCCCCCTGGCCAACAAATCAAGGTGGCCACCACTTGCAAGGTGCTGGGATACAGGGTGACAACACTGGCCTGGGAACTGCCTCGGGAGTCCCAATCCACCTTCCACGGGTCTTCTCGGGGCTTTGGACTTCATCTCAAAAAGTCCCCCTTGCTGAGCCCTGGCTCCTCCCTGTCAGCATCACTGATCTAGGCCTATGTGTGAATCTAGGCAGAACCACCACCGTACCCAACACACCGCTGTCCTGCCTCTGGCCTCTCCTCGCATAACACTAAGCTATCTTTCTGCAGCTCAGCTCCTATCCCATCACCCCACTGCTTACACGGGCACACTGGCTTCTAGGAGTCAAACCTCAAACATTTTAGCAGGGACAGCAATTCAAAAATATCACCTCTGCCCACTAGATGGCGCACTTAAATTCACCAAACATCATACCCCCTTAACTCAAATGTGTGGTGGCAAGTTCTTTATAATGGTTACAGGATCTGTCCACAACCACTTACCACAACATAAACATTGATCCAGGCTATAAATATTCAGGGGACAAATTCAATTATGCAACTGGATGTCAAGGATCCCAAGGCATCAATCTTAACGTTCTGATCCTGAAGTCGGTCCTTTCACCCATCATCACCTTTGGGCTGCAGAGATGTATTTTTCTAGTGTTATAATCAACTAGCTCTCAACCTGAAGATGCAAAAAGTTCAACCCACTTTTCCAACCAGTCCTAAGCCAGAAAGGGATCTGGCTGTGCTCCACCCAGCTGTGGAGCAGATGATAAGACTTTGACACTCTTGGCCTCGTCTCTAAATTATTATCCCAAGGTATTTGCTTTTAGGGAAGTCAACAAACGATCAAACTGGTATGAGCGAAATTATTTTTATCACATATTAAAGGGTATTTATGGAATAATTATCCTATGAGGTTCCCACTCAAAAATGATTTAAAGCGATAGCAAGACCATGTCTACGCAAGTAGAGATATACATTTACTCACTTCCCTGAGCTCTGGTCTGATCCTATTCATTTCCTGCCTTTTGTTTTAGTGCCTGGAAGAGGTTCATCTGAAGTCACTCCTGTCTTCTTCCTGAGCACTGAGCTGCACTGCATAATTGTGAGCGCTCCTTTATGGTCACCCCAGAGGAGACAAGTGTCTCCCCCCCTCTAGAGGGAAACGTGGCCCATCGCAGGAACTTCACACATTAAATAAGCCAGGTTTGCAAATCACACCGGGCCAACAGAGAAGCCCCCAGCTTATGACAGATTATTGAAGGACTGTCTCAGCCTCGTCATTGAATATTTTCTTCAGCTGTTTTAGGCCTGGAGGGTAGAGTGAGGATGGTCCATGAACCAAGTTTTGCCACCTGCCCCTGGAACTGGGGTTTACAAAGAATACCCGTACATTCAGCTACATGTACATTTCTTTTTTTCCTTTTTTTAAGACTCAGATGTCACTTCCAGGAAGTCCTCTGTGACTTCTTCCCAGGCCAGTTCAATTACCTATTGCTACACTTACACCATGGATCATAACAATCTGCTCACAGGGCTGGTGAGGCCATGTTCCTCAGGCTAAGACTGTGCATGGCCCGTTCTCCTTCCTGGCAGAGTGGCTGGCACAGAGAAGGAAGCAGATGAACAGATGGATGCACTGATCAGCCAGTGTGTGCATAATGGGGTGCGCTCCCTGTGGCAGGGACAGGCCTCTGTCTGAGACGGGACATGTCCTTCTTTTCAAGGCTGGCTGAGTGCTTGTACATGAAAGAAGTGAACGGAGCCCCTGCAGGTAGTATGTAGATCTACATGTATATTCCATGAATGTGACACCGCCACGTGATTTGGTCATTTTAATCAGCAACTGTGAAAAAGGCAAAAAACCATTAAGTAAAATCTCAAAAATGAACAGATTTTAAGTGATTCATTATACTAATAAATACCATGGATGGCATTTTGATTTTCAAAATGTTCTCACCTATGGTATTTCTTCACTCCTCAGAACAAACCTCCTTAGTGGTTGGGTCAGGGATCATTCTCTAGACAAAGGAAGAGAACCCCAGAGAGCCACCTGCGGGCACTCAAGAAGGTGCATTAGGACACAATCTTCTGATTCCAATGCACTGTCCCTCCTAGACCCTGCCGCACTCTTTCCCTCGTCACTGCCTCGCTGGCTGCTTGGATAGCTTGGCCAGTGAATTTGCTTGTCCCAGTGGACAGTTCCAGGAAAACAAACCAGCTCCTCTCCCAGCTCAGCCATCAACGAGCAGCCTGGCCTTTTGCAAGCCATGGACACTGTGTCTGGTCCTGCAGTTTCCTGAAGCTGAGATTAGAAAAGTAACGGGTAAATCTATTTCTTAACTCTCAGGTGGCTACAGAGTTCACCCCCACCCCCAATGGCAATCGTGACTACCTTGTGTCCTATTCTGACTGTGCACCTTCACTCTCAGCACCTGACATTGTCACTTCACCCTCAAAGCAATGTAAAGTAGGAACAGCCAGAATTCCCACTTCACAGATGCAGGAACTGAGGCTTAACGAGGTGACAGTAACTGAAACTCAGTGAAACATCTCGTCAGTGGAGAGGGAAAGACTGGATTTCAGGAGATTCGGTTTGCTTCAGAGTGTGTGCACAATTGCACAGAAAGCACCCACTCAGGGCTTGACAGAGCCCTGCTCAATTAACACAACTAGTCTTGTTATTACTACTAAATGCAAATCTTACCTGTTTATCAACACAAAGCAGACCTCAAGTTCATCTACCTGGAAAGATAAAAACTATGGGGATCCCTAGGGGCTGAGCCCCCATGGCAGCACATCCATGCCAGCAGCCAAAGTGCACAATTTATGTAATAATTCCTGCCAGTGCTTGCAAAGCCATGAAAGCAATTAGTTCATATCAAGCTGTTATTAAGAAGTTATTTTTGTAACAAAAATACCATCTTCCTTTAATTTCTATGCAAATGCAAGGAAGCCAACCCAAGTATAGTTTATTTAAAGATGTTCCTTGTAAAATAATTTAATTTGTCCTTTTGAAGAAGAAAGTTATGGAGACAAGAGGGTCAACATGAAAGTGTTCTGAGCCCCTGATACAGAGAGCACAGCTTCTTTCTCCCCATGAACCCAACGCCAAATCCTCCTCATCTTGATCCAGGACAGAGTGTGCAAATCCACAGTGGCCAGTGGCACTTTCACTTCTCAGGTGTTCACCTGCATGATGAGGAGTTATTGTAAGGTGCATCCCAGCTCATGATGGTTGACTTGCAACAGTGGAACTGAGACTCAAGCAGGGACATTCAGTGCTCACCAGTGTCTTCAGAGTGCCCTGAAGTGGGGCTCATTAAAGCAAACGGGAGAAGAAATACCCAAGCACAATACTGGGTAAGCAACAGCAGAGAACAAGGACACTGGGCTTGGATAAGGCAGAAAACCTGAGCCTGGTTCCACTTAGCTCTGACAGATGGTGTCCCCTGACAAGTCATTGGCTTTCTTGAGCCCCAGTGTCTTCTAGAAAATGGAGATGGCCTTTACTATTTCTCAGAGCTACTACTTGTTTTAAAAAATATGAAACAAAGAACATGAAAGTACCTGGCAACTGTTCTATTCGAATTGCAAGACTTTTTAATGTACTCTTAATTAAAAAGAGAGCCATCTAATATGAAATGTCCAAACACCTGGAGCGATCTGTGTGTTAACATTAACATGAATCCTCCTGGCCTTTGGGCAGGTATGATCGGATTCTTGTTGTATTTATTGGCCCAAATATTTGAAATTACATTCACATTATGCCAAGTGTATTATAGCCAGTGTTTGAACGTGCTGAGCAGGAAACCATGCAATTTAGATTTTAACTGTGTAACAGATCTAAATTGTCAGCAAGTACCTGAAGGGAATGATTTGGGCTACTATTAGATAATCATGAAAAACTATTCAGTCCCACTGCGGTTCTGGGGTGGAGAGTAGTTTCATAATGGCATTTGATTAAGGCCTGATCACTATTCACTGACATAGATGCAAATTGTTGTGTGCTTAAAGGTCAAGCTTGATTATGCATCAACTTCTACAGTGATTTGTTATAAGGGATGCCATGTAGAACCAGGAGCTCCTTGGAGTCTCCTCGGGACACTTAAGGAGTCACAATTTACCAAGAGCAGGTGGGCACAGGACAATATTGATTCTTTCACGTGCCCCGGCATAGTTTTTGTGGGAGATCAGTGTTCCCTGGCTGAAATACACATGGATTCTGAAAATTAATGGGCATATGGGAAAACATGCTCCACTGCACATGAAAGATTTATCAGCTTGCCTCTCGTGACCCAGATGGTAGCAAAATTAATGGCTGTTTAGAAGCCATAAATTTAGAAATAAAGTTTGTAGATGGGAACTCAGTTTTACACATGTTGTATGTTAAGTGGCTTAGGAAACAGCTGAACCACTGAAAAGCATCCTTTCTTGATCTCTAATTTGTACACAGTGGCCCTATTTACTCGGAAAGATTCTTTATTTTCTAAGGAACGGAGCATCCAGTGCAAATACTCTAATAAACAAACAAAAAATAATATTTAGCTTCCACAGTAAAGATCAAATCCCCCACACCAGTTTTGGGAAGAGCTGAGAGGAAAAGGATTATATCCTGCCTAGTGGATCAGAAAGTAGAACCTTGTCAAACTTATCTCCCTTTTCAGATAAATTCAGTGCAATGGAATTTTTTAAAATATTGAGCCTATGGTAAGAATTCCAGACCAACAGTAAGAAATTGGGGCATCACTGTGGAAACTATTTTGGAATAAACCTGCCGAGAACATTCCTTAGATTTGTCTCCCTGCAGTAGGGTAAGAGGGTGACAAGAGTTCATCTCTGGGGCTCTTCCCAGCTCTGACATTCCATGATGCTATGATTCTCTAATGTTTAGGTCAACCTAAATGTATATTCAGATGTTTAGAATTCTAAACCCATAGAATTCAGGAAAATGGCCATAAATGCTTTAATTGATCAGATGAACAACAGAAATATATATGGCTTAGTTGGCAACTGTACAGAATAAGGAAATGAATGTTCCTTCTTTTCTTTTTTCTGTTTTTGGTGCTGGGATTGAACTCAGGGTCTTATGCATGCCAAACACCCTCTTTACCATCGAGCTGCATCCCCTGCTGCTTGTCCAAAGGGGTGTTACGAGCTGAATTAGATCCCTTCCTCCAAATACATATGCTGAAGTTCTAACTCTCAGTACTAAAACCTGTGACCTTCTTTGGAAATAGGATCATTGCAGATGTCATTAATGAAGATGATGTCCTATTGCAGTAGGGTGGACCCCCAACCCAATGTTACTGGAGTCCTTTAAAAAGGGGGGAATTTAGATACAAACATAGACACAGATACAGGAACAACATGAAATGAACATGAGAGGAGATATCGGGGTGATGTGTATAGAAGACAAGGAAATCCAAAGATGGCCAGCAATCCTCCAGAGGCTAGGAGGGGGGCCTGGAACGATGCTCCCATGAAGCCAACAGAAAGACCAACTCAGCTGACATCCTGATCTTGGCCTTCTGGCCTCCAGAGCTGAGAGAATAAACTTCTCTTACTCCATCCTCTCCCTGTTTGGTGTTTTATCATGGCAGCTCTAGGAGATAATGACGGATGACAGCATCTATTGGGCACCAACCTAATATTGCCCTGTGAGGATGCTGGCGTCTCCTGCCAATTTACTAAGAGAAGTCAGAAACATGGATTTTGTTCCATATAAAATACCCCAATTTTTAAATGCTGGCAGCAGACACAGAAGATCTAACAATGTAAAGGCAAGATCCATTTGACTCAAAAGTTACTCAAACCCCTACTTTAAGGATGGCTGGATATACCCCAAATTCTCTTCTTCAAGACAATTGAAAGTTATCTGGACACTCTTATGCAGGCCTGATTTGGGATAAGACACAGGAAGACTCCCAGCATAGTGTTCATGGGTGATTTGATATTCTAACACAGGAACCAACAGTTTTTATTTAGTGCAAGTCTGTTTGTAGGTTCATTCATTCATTTATTTTCCAATTTGTAAGTATGGAAATCCCATTTTCAAAATTAATCTTGCAAAACTAAAAAGCAGAAGTGGAATTTTATTAGCACATATTTGTTTTATGTGTTAAACTAATATTATTCATTATAAAGAGGATCAATGAGAACAAAAAGACACTTCAATTAGTGCAATATCTGAAATTAGGATTTGTTCAATTCTATAGGAATTTCATCAGTCTATTTACTTTCTGTTTGATTTTGTTTGCTCTGTTTTGTTTTGTAGCTTTAAAAAGACCTTCCTACAGATGTAGGAGTGGCAAAAGGTCACAGGAGTTTCTATACAACTTTACATATAAACAGTGATATTTGAATTTGTTTTTCACCTGACATGGATTCTTCTTCCTCCTCTCCCTCCTCCTCTTCCTCCTCTCCCTCCTCCTCTCCCTCCTCCTTCTCCTCCTCCTCTTCTTCTTCTTCTTCTTCTTCACTTTTACTAATACATGGACACAATATCTTTATTTTGTTTAGTCATTTTTCTGTGGTGCTGAAGATCGAACCTGGTGCCCCACATGTAAGGCAAGCCCTCTGCCACTGAGCCACCACCCCAGCCCAAGAACATTATTCTTCTTATACACCATGAATTTGTCCATGGCCCTCAGTTCGAAGGTCATTGCTCTAGAGTATCCATTAAAAGGATTGTTTAAAAGTATATTATTTGCAAACTGAAAAGGGGCAAGATGGAATAACAAAAAAAAAATCTCAATTAATCTAAAAGAAGACAAGAAGGGGGAAAAAAGAGAACAAAGAATGGGTGAGATAAATAGCACTGAATAAGATGGTAGACTTAAACCCAAATACTTAGGTAAGCACATTGAATATGAGTGGATGAACGACCTCATTAAATGAGACTGTCAGATTAGGATTGGAGCAGAGTCCAAGAAGTGAAACAAATAAAACATATTTACAGAAGGAATGAAAATAAAAGATGCACCACTGGAACCACAAAAAGAAACTACATTCATCAAATCAGGCCTAATTTAAGATAAAAAGCATTATAGGTGATAGAGGGAAACGTTTTGTAACCTTGTGTGTGAATTCATCCGGTACAACCTGCATTCTCTTACTATCGTAGACCCAAAATATAAAGCTTTATAAATACAAAACTTGACAAAGCCACAGGGAAAGAAATAAATCCACAATCACAAAGGAGAAATGGATATAATTCTTTCAGTTACCAGTAGAACAAGCACACAAAAATTCAGTAAAGATTTAGAAGATTTCACTAATGTCATGAGAAAACAGGATTAATGTGCACATATAAAACATTGCATCAAAGAACCTCAGAATTCATATTATTTCCTAGAACATGTAAAACCTTCCAAAAATTGACAGTAAGCTGTAACATTAAGCAATTATCCATCAAAATTTCAAATGACCTCAAACTTTGTGTATGTTCTCTGATTATAAGACAATTAAGTTATAAAGCTATAAATCGATTATAAAATAGATAACTATCAAATCTGCACAGGTTTGAACATTTTTAAATGAACTTCCAAGTAGCCCATGGGTCAAAGGAGAACCACAGTAAAGGTTATAAAATATTTTGAACTGCATAATAATTAAACATGCATATAAAATGTATAGGAAAGAGCTAATGCTATGCTTATAGGAAGGGATTCCATAGCCCTTAACAGAGATATTTAAAAAACAATATGGTTTAAAAATAAATAAATTAAACATCCATCTCAATAAGTTATTTTAAAAAAATTTAAAACTAAGGAATTATTACAGATAGCAATATTTAGGTTCATGTGCTGTAAGCTGAGAGGGTGTTATAGTTTGTATATGAGGTGTACCCCCAAAACTCCTGTGTTAATGCAGAAATATTCAGAGGTAAAATGATTAGATTTTGATAGCTGCAACCTAACTGGCTCACTGGCGTTTGAATGGACTGAGTGGGTGGTAGCTGGAGGCAGGCGAGGCATGCTGGAGGGGGTGGGTCAATGGGAGCATTCCATGGAAGGGTATCTCTTCCCCATGGCCCCTTCCCCACTCTCCATCTGCTACCTGGCTGCCTTGGGCAGAGCAGCGCTCCTTCATCATGCCCTTCCGCTGATGTGCCGCCTCACCTTGGGACCAATGACGGACCAACCATGGACGGAACCTCTGAAACTGTGAGCCCAAATAAACTTTCCCTCCTCTAAGTTGTTCTGGTTGGGTCCAATGAAACCTAAATATCAACAAGCATCCTTAACTCATAGGTCTTTGTTTCCAATACCCATTCTCCACTAAAAGGAACTAGGGTTCCTTGGAGAAACGCTGCTTATAAGACTAAGCAAGAAATGTGCCTGGAATATCTTACAATGCCAAAGTGTGAGGAAGACTCAAACAAGTCAACCGCACAGTGATGGGGTGCCACGGAGCCAGCTGAAGAGCTTTCAATGGCCAAAGTTAGAAAAATTTTAGCAACAAAATAAATAAAATGGTTATTATCCCAATGTATAAAATAAATACCCTCAGGGCCATGCTGATATAAATAAATAATTGAATAAAAAATTAATTGGAAGAGAATAGGCATACAGAAGAATTCCAAATAGTGTACGTGGCTACTCTTCCTTTGAGGAACCCAAGGTCTGAATCCGTAAGTGTGGGCTTCCTCCCAAAGCACCGAACATGTAAAAGAGGGGGAAGAGTAGTCCTGCAGTGGAGGACCTGGCAAACATCTCCGAGGCCAGGTCATCAGAGCCAACACCAATGGTGGAAAGTCATGTTGACAGTTTGCACCCTAGCTACCATGTAACAAACGTGGCACTTCGCATCCGTGGTCTTCATCTATATAGAACTTCCAGAACACTCATGGAAAGGGTGCAGAGACATTCCCGCTCCTCAGTGCCTCAGATGGGCTGTGACACCAGCCATTTTCTTTTTCTTTTTTTTTTTAATTTTTTATTGTTGGCTGTTCAAAACATTACATAGTTCTTGATATATCATATTTCACAATTTGATTCAAGTGGGTTATGAGCTCCCATTTTTACCCCATATACAGATTACAGAATCACATCAGTTACACATCCATTGATTTACATATTGCCATACTAGTGTCTGTTGTATTCTGCTGCCTTTCCTATCCTCTACTATCCCCCCTCCCCTCCCCTCCCCTCCCCTCTTCTCTCTCTGCTCCCTCTACTGACATTCGTTTGTCCCCCTTATATTATTTTTCCCCTTCCCCTCACTTCCTCTTGTATGTACTTTTGTATAACTCTGAGGGTCTCCTTCCATTTCCATGCAATTTCCCTTTTCTCTCCCTTTCCCTCCCACCTCTCATCCCTGTTTAATGTTAATCTTCTTCTCATGCTCTTCGACCCTACTCTGTTCCTAGTTACTCTCCTTATATCAAAGAAGACATTTGGCATTTGTTTTTTAGGGATTGGCTAGCTTCACTTAGCATAATCTGATCTAATGCCATCCATTTCCCTGTAAATTCTATGATTTTGTCATTTTTTAATGCAGAGTAATACTCCATTGTGTATAAATGCCACATTTTTTTTATCCATTCATCCATTGAAGGGCATCTAGGTTGGTTCCACAGTCTAGCTATTGTGAATTGTGCTGCTATGAACATCGATGTAGCAGTGTCCCTGTAGCATGCTCTTTTTAGGTCTTTAGGGAATAGACCGAGAAGGGGAATAGCTGGGTCAAATGGTGGCTCCATTCCCAGCTTTCCAAGAAATCTCCATACTGCTTTCCAAATTGGCTGCACCAATTTGCAGTCCCACCAGCAATGTACAAGTGTACCCTTTTCCCCACATCCTCGCCAGCACTTGTTGTTGTTTGACTTCATAATGGCTGCCAACCTAACTGGAGTGAGATGGTATCTTAGGGTGGTTTTGATTTGCATTTCTCTGACTGCTAGAGATGGTGAGCATTTTTTCATGTACTTGTTGATTGATTGTATGTCCTCCTCTGAGAAGTGTCTGTTCAGGTCCTTGGCCCATTTGTTGATTGGGTTGTTTGTTCTCTTATTGTCTAATTTTTTGAGTTCTTTGTATACTCTGGATATTAGGGCTCTATCTGAAGTGTGAGGAGTAAAGATTTGTTCCCAGGATGTAGGCTCTCTATTTACCTCTCTTATTGTATCTTTTGCTGAGAAAAAACTTTTTAGTTTGAGTAAGTCCCATTTGTTGATTCTAGTTATTAACTTTTGTGCTATGGGTGTCCTATTGAGGAATTTGGAGCCCGACCCCACAGTGTGTAGATCGTAGCCAACTTTTTCTTCTATCAGACGGCGTGTCTCTGATTTGATATCAAGCTCCTTGATCCATTTTGAATTAACTTTTGTGCATGGCGAGAGAAAGGGATTCAGTTTCATTTTGTTGCATATGGATTTCCAGTTTTCCCAGCACCATTTGTTGAAGATGCTATCCTTCCTCCATTGCATGCTTTTAGCCCCTTTATCAAATATAAGGTAGTTGTAGTTTTGTGGATTGGTTTCTGTGTCCTCTATTCTGTACCATTGGTCCACCCGCCTGTTTTGGTACCAGTACCATGCTGTTTTTGTTACTATTGCTCTGTAGTATAGTTTGAAGTCTGGTATCGCTATACCGCCTGATTCACACTTCCTGCTTAGCATTGTTTTTGCTATTCTGGGTCTTTTGTTTTTCCATATGAATTTCATGATTGCTTTCTCTATTTCTACAAGAAATGCCGTTGGGATTTTGATTGGCATTGCATTAAACCTATAGAGAACTTTTGGTAATATCGCCATTTTGATGATGTTAGTTCTGCCTATCCATGAACAGGGTATATTTTTCCATCTTCTAAGATCTTCTTCTATTTCTCTCTTTAGGGTTCTATAGTTTTCATTGTATAAGTCTTTCACCTCTTTTGTTAGGTTGATTCCCAAGTATTTTATTTTTTTTGAAGATATTGTGAATGGAGTGGTTGTCCTCATTTCCATTTCAGAGGCTTTGTCGCTGATATACAGGAATGCCTTTGATTTATGCGTGTTGATTTTATATCCTGCCACTTTGCTGAATTCATTTATTAGCTCTAATAGTTTCTTTGTAGACCCTTTTGGGTCTGCTAGGTATAGAATCATGTCATCTGCAAATAGTGATAATTTAAGTTCTTCTTTTCCTATTTTGATGCCTTTAATTTCTTTCGTCTGTCTAATTGCTCTGGCCAGTGTTTCGAGAACTATGTTGAACAGAAGTGGTGAGAGAGGGCATCCCTGTCTTGTTCCAGATTTTAGAGGGAATGCCTTCAATTTTTCTCCATTCAGAATGATGCTAGCCTGAGGCTTAGCATAGATTGCTTTTACAATATTGAGGTATGTTCCTGTTATCCCTAGTTTTTCTAGAGTTTTGAACATAAAGGGATGCTGTACTTTGTCGAATGCTTTTTCCGCATCTATCGAGATGATCATATGGTTCTTATTTTTAAGTCTATTGATGTGGTGAATAACATTTATTGATTTCCGTATATTGAACCAGCCTTGCATCCCAGGGATGAATCCTACTTGATCATGGTGCACAATTTTTTTGATAAGTTTTTGTATCCGAGTGGCCAGAATTTTATTGAGGATTTTTGCATCTAGGTTCATTAGAGATATTGGTCTGTAGTTTTCTTTCTTTGAAGTGTCTTTGTCTGGTTTAGGTATCAGGGTGATGTTGGCCTCGTAGAATGAATTTGGAAGTTCTCCCTCTTTTTCTATTTCCCGAAGTAGCTTGAAAAGTATTGGTATTAGTTCCTCTTTAAAGGTTTTGTAAAACTCTGCTGTATACCCATCCGGTCCTGGGCTTTTCTTAGTTGGTAGTCTTTTGATGGTTTCTTCTATTTCCTCAATTGATATTGGTCTGTTTAGGTTGTCTATATCCTCCTGACTCAATCTGGGCAGATCATATGACTTAAGAAATTTATCTATGCCTTCACTATCTTCTAATTTATTGGAGTATAAGGATTCAAAATAATTTTTGATTATCTTCTGTATTTCTGAAGTGTCTGTTGTGATATTGCCTCTTTCATCCCGTATGTTAGTAATTTGAGTTCTCTCTCTTCTTCTCTTCGCTAGCATGGCTAAGGGTCTGTCGATTTTGTTTATTTTTTCAAAGAACCAACTTTTAGTTTTGTCAATTTTTTCAATTGTTTCTTTTGTTTTGATTTCATTAATTTCAGCTCTGATTTTAATTATTTCTTGCCTTCTACTTCTTTTGCTGTTGTTTTGCTCTTCTTTTTCTAGGATTTTGAGATGAAGTATGAGATCATTTATTTGTTGGTTTTTTCTTTTTTTAAGGAATGAACTCCAAGCAATGAATTTTCCTCTTAGAACTGCTTTCAATGTGTCCCATAGATTCCGATATGTTGTGTCTGTGTTTTCATTAATCTCTAAGAATTTTTTAATTTCTTCCTTGATGTCTTCTATAACCCATTGATCATTCAGTAACCTATTGTTCATTCTCCAAGTGATGTATTCTTTTCCCTTCCTTCTTTTATCGTTGATTTTCAGTTCCATTCCATTATGATCAGATAGGATGCATGGTATTATCTCTA
The DNA here is from genome assembly GCF_021218885.2 of Marmota monax. Classification (NCBI taxonomy): domain Eukaryota; kingdom Metazoa; phylum Chordata; class Mammalia; order Rodentia; family Sciuridae; genus Marmota; species Marmota monax. Next base: position 33,970,215 of record NW_026692881.1, on the reverse strand, counting down.
CTCCTTTATATTGTCTAAGAGTTGCCCTGTGACATAATATATGATCTATTTTTGAGAAGGATCCATGTGCTGCTGAGAAAAAAGTGTAACTGCTTGATGTTGGGTGGTATATTCTATATATGTCAATTAAGTCTAGGTTATTAATTGTGTTATTGAGTTCTATAGTTTCCTTATTCAACTTTTGTTTGGAAGATCTGTCCAGTGGTGATAGAGGTGTGTTGAAGTCTCCCATGATTATTGTATGGTGGTCTATTAGACTCTTGAACTTGAGAAGAGTTTGTTTGATGAACATAGCTGCACCATTGTTTGGGGCATATATATTTATGATTGTTATGTCTTGTTGGTGTATGGTTCCCTTGAGCAGTATGTAGTGTCCCTCTTTATCCCTTTTGATTAACTTTGGCTTGAAATCTATTTTATTTGATATGAGTATGGATACTCCTGCTTGTTTCCGAAGTCCATATGAGTGATATGATTTTTCCCAACCTTTCACCTTCAGCCTATGTATGTCTTTTCCTATCAAATGCATCTCCTGTAGGCAGCATATTGTTGGGTCTTGTTTTGTGATCCATTCTACTAGCCTGTGTCTCTTGATTGGTGAGTTTAAGCCATTAACATTTAGGGTTATTGAGATATGGGTTGTTCTTCCAGCCATATTTGTTTATTTATGTTACTAAACATGGTTTGTTTTCCTCTTTGATTATTTTCCCCCCTTTACTGTCCTACCTCCCACTGTTGGTTTTCATTGTTATTTTCCATTTCCTCTTCCTGTAATGTTTTGCCAAGGATGTTTTGAAGAGATGGTTTTCTAGCTGCAAATTCTTTTAACTTTTGTTTATCGTGGAAGGTTTTAATTTCATCTTCCATCCTGAAGCTTAATTTCGCTGGAAACACAATTCTTGGTTGGAACCCATTTTCTTTCAGTGTTTGAAATATGTTATTCCAGGATCTTCTAGCTTTCAGAGTCTGTGTTGAAAGATCAGCTGTTATCCTGATTGGCTTACCCCTAAATGTGATCTGCTTCCTTTCTCTTGTAGCTTTTAAAATTCTCTCCTTATTCTGTATGTTGGGCATCTTCATTATAATGTGTCTAGGTGTGGGTCTCTTATGATTTTGCACATTCGGCGTCCTGTAGGCTTCTAGGATTTGGGGTTCTGTCTCATTCTTCAAGTCTGGGAAGTTTTCTCGTATTATTTCATTGAATAGATTGCTCATTCCTTTGGTTTGAAACTCTGTCCCTTCCTGTATCCCAATGACTCTTAAATTTGGTCTCTTGATGTTATCCCATATTTCTTGGATGTTCTGCTCATGGTTTCTTAACAGTCTTGCTGAGCTGTCTATGTTCTTTTCAAGTTGAAATACTTTATCTTCATTGTCTGATGTTCTGTCTTCTAAGTGTTCTACTCTGCTGGTAGTATTCTCAATTGAGTTTTTAAGTTGGCTTATTGCTTCCTGCATTTCTAGGATTTCTGTTTGTTTGTTTTTTATAACCTCTATTTCCCTGTATAGTTGATCTTTTGCTTCTTGGATTTGTTTATGTAATTCATTGTTGAAGTGATCTTTCATTGTCTGATTTTGCTGTCTGATGTCTTCCTTGAGACTCCAGATCATCTGAAGCATGTATATCCTGAATTCTTTATCTGACATTCCATCTGCTGCAGCTATTACCTCTTCTAACGTTGAGTTGACCTGCATTGCTTGTGGTCCTTTCTTTCCTTGTCTCGTCATACTGTTCGCGTTCCTTTCTACTTGGTGAAACTGTTGTGCTATTGAATTTTCCCCCTATATATTTATATTGGTCTTGTATAGTTGCAAAGTCTCCCTCGCAGGCGCGGGCGGCGGCTCTGTCCCTCTGCGGGCCGCTAGCTTGTTCTGTCGGTGGTCACAGTTCTGTCTACTTTGCAGGCGCAGGCAGCGGCACTGCCCCTCTGCAGGCCTCTGGGGCTGTACTGCCAGTGGGTCGCAGGTCCGCCTACCTTGCAGGCGCGGGGGCGGTGGGGGGCGGCTCTACCCTTCCTCAGGCCACTGGGCCTGTTCTGTCTCTCGGTTGCAGGTCTGGCCTGTTCTGATGGTGGTCACAGTTCCGTCAACCTTGCAGGCGCGGGGGGGAGGGGGCGGCTCTGCCTCTCAGCAGGCCGCTGCTCCTCTTCTGCCGGTGGGTCGCAGGCCCGCCTACCTTGCAGGAGTGATTGGAAGCTCTGCCACTCCGCGGGCCACTGGGCCTTTTCTGTCAGTGGTCACAGTTCCGCCTACCTGACACGCGCGGGGGGTGGGGGGCGGCTCTGCCCCTCAGCAGGCCGCTGGGCCTGTTCTGTGGGTGGTCACAGTTCCCTCTACCTTGCCGGTGCAGGGGGAGGGTGCGGCTCTGCCTCTCAGCAGGCCGCTGCTCCTCTTCTGCCGGTGGGTCGCAGGCCCGCCTACCTTGCAGGAGTGATTGGAAGCTCTGTCCCGCCGCGGGCCACTGGGCCTTTTCTGTCGGTGGTCATAGTTCCCCCTACCTGGCAGGCGCGGGGGGTGGGGGGCGGCTCTGCCCCTCAGCAGGCCGCTGGGCCTGCTCTGTGCGTGGTCACAGTTCCCTCTACCTTGCCGGTGCAGGGGGAGGGGGCGGCTCTGCCTATCAGCAGGCCGCTGGTCCTCTTCTGGACACCAGCCATTTTCTTTCAGGGCCCTTTAGTAAAAACTGGTCACATGGCCCCAAAGTAACTCCGCAGGAAGTGAGAAGATCCAAGGAATTCGTGGAGAATCTGGCCAACAGTCCTGCTTCTGTCTCCTTTGGACTTTGAAAGCAGAAGAAGGGAATGCTGTGTGACTGTCTTGTAAAACTGGCATATTCAAGGCAAATACAATATGCTTAAATATTTAGTCTTCAGGTCCCTCATGGGCACAGCACTACATCAGCCTGATAGATTTCTTTAATCCCCTAGTCTGCAAAATTTGTGCCTCTTCTTCAGTTCATAATCTCCTGGCAGTGATGTATGTCTTGCCACCAAGTAATAGTAGCCTGCAGGGGTGTATTACTAATGATGCAATTTAGAGCTTAAATTTTTATTCATATTCTTACATATCTGTGCTCTGGTATTTTCCAGAGGGATCCTGATAATTTTGAAATAGGATGTATTTTTTTAAAACCAATTCCAGTCTTAAAACTGACATCTGGCCCTAAAATAAAGAATGTGTGCTGTCAGTCAGCAGATAGCAAACACAATCAATTTTGTGAATTGCATTTTAAAAATGTTTGAGAGCCATAGACAGCTGAATTTTTAGTGCTTTCAGTATCATTTAAAAAGCAATGAAACGTCCTCCTTCCCTTGATTCCTTCTTTCCAGAAAAATTGAATCAAAAAGCCAAAGGGATCAAAACCCCTCATAAAATTGTGCATCTAAAAAGCACAGTGGCTTTCCAGTGAGAGGTTTGGGACATAAGAATGAGATGAGCTGAGCAAAGAGGGGTGGTTTCCTGCAGGGAGGGAGGTCGTCCACATGAGCAGACCTGCGGCCAACAACCCCAGCTCTTTTCTAACCACTTCGTGGTCATGGACAATGTTGGAGTCCCAGCTTCCCTGTCCAAAAATGAGTGATTGGGCCAGATTGGGGATGGCACACTTGGTGGCACTTCAGGAGCCATCGAGGGTAGGGAGAATGTAGGGAGACAGGGCAGGTTCTGAACCCCATCCCTCCAAAGAAGTCCCACTGATTCCCGTTTCATGATCTGCATGGGTTTCAACGCACGGTTATGTTTGTCCGAAGTTTCCTTAGCTAAAAAAAGGAATAACTGGAAAATGACATTTTAGAAACTAATTGGCAAGGTCACGTTATCTCTGAGGCTTTTGTTTTGAACCTTTTACTTTGTGAACATTTCTGGGACCTAAAGAGGAAAAGTAGAAGCACCTCTGGCCAAGCCGAGGCCCTGGGAAGTCACCGGAGGCCCCCTAATCATCCATTTTAGTAGTGTGTCCCTTCACAGCCTTATCAGCAAATGCTGTTCATGACCATAGAGGACAGAGACTAAAGAGAGCAAATCAATGTTGCCGAAGCCTTTGGCAGGAAGAAAGAAAATCAAATACTCTGTCTAGATCATCATGGACGCCTCAACCTCCTCAGGATCTCGCAGACACACAGGTGCACACACCCTCAGCACACACCCCGCACGGCAGCTGGACAGCAAGGGACCCTGTTGGCATGAGCCTTGGTGAGAGGGTCAGTCCAAAACTTCTGTTAGAGTTCAAGGTGTTCAGGGTTGGAAAAGTCTAATCCATCCCAAAGTTGCAGCTGTTAGAAGTGAAATCAAAGATTCAAGATTCCTTTAAGGTATTATTTCTGTTGAGGCCCAGGAAGAGAGACTGACTCTCGGCGGCACAGCTCCTGTTGTAAGTGACAGATGTGGAAACAGAGACTAGCGGTCCTGACTTTCAGCTCCATGTTCTGCCAGTGTGACCTTAAGCAGGCCCATGGAGTCAGACCATTTCAGGAACCCAGGGAGAAATATTGTGTGGCTTACTTGCTCCAAGTCATTAGGCAGATAGCAACACATGCACGTTTCCCTTTATATCTCTTGCTACCAAATTATAATCAAATCCAGATTTGGTAAAGAGAGATGCTATCCAAAAAGATCATAGCAGGGGCCTACTGCAATAGGAAGGGGGGGGGGGGCACAGGGAGCAAACTCTGACATCTACAAGCATCTCAAAGGTCAGCCAGAAAAGGGCTTTTCCAGGGAGAAGCAAGAAAGTCTGGAAAGAGCCAGATGTGGGAGAAAGGGATGTGATAAGGGGGTGATGGTCAGTAGATCAGAGATGCTTTGCCCCAACATTTGCTGGCTTAGCCCGAGCGTGGGTCAAAATTCAAGGAGAGTGGGCAAGGACAGAATCCTAACCAAAGCTGGGTTAACAAGGAGTTTGTTTGGATCGATCACAAATAGTTCAGGTAATAATGTAAAAGTTAAAGAATGGAAATCTGGAGGGGTTCTCTAGGGCCTTGTCATAGGTGAACAAAGGGGCACTTGGGAGTCCCACCTCAGTCACACAGGGATGGGATGCCCTGCAGCAAGCCAGTTCTAGAACATAAAAGGGATTGACCATCACTGATGCCAGGACCCCAGGCTCAGGCCAGCACAGTCAGAGCAAAGGAGGACTTTGATGGTATCATGGTGAAAACCAGCCCCTCATTTCCTCCACCCCACAGTCCTCTCTGGGAAAAGTGCTTTATAAGAGAAATCTATTTTGCATGATCCTTCTATGTCTAAAGGTTGGCCAGGTGGCTGCAATATCCCTGCAAATAATTGCAACAGGATATTGATTTCAAAATAGTGAGATCTAAGCCACTCTGTCCACTGCCTCTTTCAAAATCCAATTTTTCGGGCTGCTCTTTTTATGACCTATGGATAAAAGACTCTGTTCTATGACAAAGCCCAAGGCGGTGTTTCCTAGATCCTGTCCCACAGAAGGCCGTTTCTTTGGGACCTTAGTACTCATTACCCAGATATCAGCTGGTGCCACCTGCCTCTCCAGTATTCCGTTTTCTTGGTTTAAATCAGGGAGCCCTGCTACCTCTCCTCTCTTGATTTCTGCAAATTCTCAGGGAATCCTCTCATAGACATTTATTCTTCCTTGGACCAAACTATATTCAAAGCTTTGTGCTTTCCAGGTCTCCATACAAGACTCACCTGCTGGTATGTTGTGCTGGTCTAGTATTTGAGTTAATATTGAGGGGTACAACATGAAGCAAATGACCTCCAAACTTGTTTTTTCCACTCTGGGAAAACAGTTGGGCCAACCCCTAAATTTCTCTTTATTTTTTACTTTTGCCCCCAAGCACTTGAAATTATTTTCCAAACTATTTGTAGCCATCCTAGCTTTGTTGGGAGTTAGGTTAAACAGAGACCAATAATTGCACGTGCGTCGTCTCTACACTGAATACAGGAAAGCTTTAATGCTCAGTATTTTTCAGACCAGCAGCATCAGCTTCCTGGGGATCTTACAGAGGTGCAGATTCTCAGCTACTGGATCAGAATCTGAATGTTAGCAACATCCTCAAGGTGATCATATGACCATTAGAGTTTGAGAAGTGCTGCTGTGGAGTGTAAGGAAGTTTGGATCAGCTCCTTTCACCCTGGAGTCACCTGGTATGGTGGGTTGAATACTGCTCCCCTCTTTCCTCCTGGTCTCCAAATCCATGTCCATCTGGAAACTCGGAATGTGACCTTATTTGGAATAAGGGTCTTTGCAGATGTAATTAAGTTAAAGATTCAAGATGAAATCTTTGATGTTTAGGGTGGGCCCTAATTCCAGTGACTGATGTCCTTATTAGACAGGAGACACAGATTTGGGATACAGAGGCACAGGGGAGATGGCCATATGGAAATAAGGCAGAGGTTGGAGTGATGTGTCTACAAGCCAAGGAATGCTGGGGACTTCCGATAGCCACCAGAAGCTCAGAGAGAGGTGTGGAATGGATTCTCCCTCTACAAGGAACCAAACCTGCCAACACCTTGACTGCATTCCTGGCCTCTAGAGCTGTGACAGAATGAATTTCTGTTGTCTTAAAGCCAGTTTGTGGTCATTGTTAGAGTAGCCACAGGAAACCAATGTACCCACCAATACCTGGGTTTGGCTGTATGCCTCAGTCTCCATGGGGTCATACCAGTCCTTCGTTTTCCTCACCAATCCTGAGCTGGAGCAAATGTTGGGGTCTCCGTTGAGTGTGGTCAGGCACTTGCCATGTGCTCCCTGCCTGACCAGGACCAACACTAGCCTTTCTCTCTTGAATGCCTCCCACTCTCTGAACTTTCCTCTTAGCTCTGGGGTGCTCTCTCTCTTATCCTCTAGCAGTGAGCTCTTGCTTCTCCAGAATTTCGAGTGAGTCTGTTAGAATCTGCCCCCAGGCTGCATTCTGTCTACATTGCTATTCTGAGTTTTGTCACTATTGTTCTAAAGGACCTCATTCACTTCCTTTAAAAAGGAAAGAGTCTACCTATCCCAGAAGTCTTGTCAATTAGGCTCCAAGAAACTGGATTTGGGGCAATTCCCTGGAAGGCATTCTGCAGTTCTCACTTCCCACATTTGGGGTAGTCAGGGGAAATGCTGTCTCCTGGAAATTCCTGCTTTTTTAAGTGCCTCTAGACTGCAGGGGAAACTTTTCGCTCCTCTGCATATTGTTAATCCAAAGACTGGCTTCTGAAATGAGCATTGTCCATCCATTTTTTACTCTACTTCCATAGCATATGGGTCACATTCAGAAGAGAATGAGCTTAGAGCAGTTCATAGCTCATTTGTTTTATTTTTGTGAAAGGCTATTTCCCAAAACAATATGCTATCAGGTCACATAGGAATTGCTAACAATTTGTGCATGTATGTGTGTATTTTTGTGGCAGGGATTTGAAGCCAGGGCCTTGTGCAGGCAAGCACTCTACCACTGAGCTACCTCCCCAGCCCATAACTTTTCTTTCTTTCTTTTTCTTTTTTTTTTTTTTTTTTTTGCAGGGCCTCACAGATGCTAGGCAAATGTTCTACTACTGGACTACATACATCCCCAGCCTGCAAATATATACCTAAGATTAGGTGATTAAATATGAGTAATCCTACAGGGTGTTGCTACCTCACATCTCCAGCTCCCTCCTTGAGATTGAATTGTAGCTTCTCCTGGAAGGAAATGCTTTCAGCCCCAACATACAGAATTTGCTAAGCCATTGACTTTTCTCCTGAAAGTCTCTTCTACTTTCTGCTAATTCAGCAAATACTCCACTGAAAAGGAAGGGCGACTCTCCATCCCCATTGGTTTTTGACCCCTTTCCTCCTTCCATTTTGGGCCACACATAACCTGGGGCAAGTGCCTTCTGAGCCATGAGGAGCTGCTAGCTCAGATCCATTCCTGTGAAGCTGCAGCCTGTCTCCTGGCTCCTGCTGGATGTTGCCACAGCTGCCAGCAGAAGGCTGCCTGTATTGATCTTCGTGTTTGTTTTCCTCAAACACTGCTCATTGCTTTTCCGCTGTCACACCACAGCAAACTGGGGTAGGGTTAGGGTGGGGAGGAGTGTTTGATTTCCCCAAGCTCTGCTTCTTTGTGAGACCGGTGACTATTGGGGCAGTGACGGTCATGTTTTTAGGACAGGGATCCCCTCCCTAACACACTTGGCGTTTGGGCCTGGATAAACCTTAGTGGTGGGTGCTCTGTGCACTGAGCAAGTTGAGCAGCATCCCTGGGCTCTACCCACTAGATGCCAAGAGCACCCCATCCCTAAACTGAGACCATGAAAAATGTTTCCAGATGTCGCTAAAGAACCTTGTTGACAAAAGTGCTGCTGTTGAAAACCACTGCTTCAAGGGCACTGTCAGGTGTTCATTAAGCTCAAACACAGAGGCCAGTGCTCTGTGACTGTCACAGGAATCGGAGTGACTGGGTGCTAACCACTAGAGGGGGTACCTACAATGAGGCTCTGTGTTCAGGGAACGCACTCAAATATAACTTGCCTTTGTGGAAATGCCAGCTTATTTTCTTGCAAAACATAAAAAAAAAAAAACCCTTTTGTGAGTTTTCTAGTATGCAGAAGAACAATGAAGATGGAGGCATGTCTCTGTGGCAAAATAAACTTTCCTTCTGATTTGGATCCTCAAGGTGCTAAAGCAACAATTATCACTCTTACTGCTATTATTTTTATCATTATCATTAACAGTATTATTATTAATTTTTCAAAACCATTCTCTGAAAAGTGAATCAGTAAGTTTTAAAAATTTCTGCACTGGATTTATTTTCTTGATAGACACACCGGGTAGATACATATTTTTCTTTGGTTATAAACTATGTAAAATATACATAATTTTATGAAAAAACTCTGTAGGTTATATTTTGATTATTTTTCATTCCCTCTCTTCTCACATGAAAAAATTAACTCAATTGCTTCTCATTGGCATGAGAAGGAAATAGGTTTTGCTCTTGAATGCCTCTTGGTACTCAGAGTATAAACAGAAAGGTGACCCTAGCAAGCCTTGGAGTCTGGGAGTCCACAGCTGTCGGACCACTCTATGAACCTGTCTGGATTGTCTGGGATGCTAAGTGTCCTCGCAACCCCTTCATTGAGAATGCAATGAAGGAAATGAAAATTAACTCCACAGTGGGACAGCTTCAGCAAATCCAGTTTGTTAAAAAGAGAGAAGTATACAAAGTAAGAGTCTTCAGTTAGGTAAGAGATTTAAAAATTATTTCTGGAGTGTCTAAGGTGGAAATTTCTGTAGACTTGCAGGCAGGTTAGGTGTTACAAACTCTACATTCCTAAACAGGTTAGGGTTAGGATTATATTATGTCATGACCTCTACCTTACATGCTACCTTGAGCTCAGCCTGGGTGACCATGGTGTCTGATTCTGTGGAATGGTAGGGATGTGACCTTCTGGCCTCACTGGTTGTCACCAGGATTTCCTGAAGCACCTAAAATCTGTAGGGATGAACGAAGAGTCAACAGACTGGGTTATAGTCCCACTGTCTCTGGCTACAGCGGCAAAAAAGCAGGTGCCTATCAGGAAAATGGGCCAGGTTCACACATCCTTCATATTTCCCTTCCATTAATTTAATATTTTTCCCTTGATTGTCCTTGTGTCTGTACCTGCCATCCCAATTTGACTCACAAGTCCCAAACAGCAGGTGTTCAGCCTATGCCTATCTAAATTACATGACAAATTAAAACCACTTTTTTCAAGTATATGTTTGAGCTTAGCAGAGCCCTGATTCTGCTTGTGCCTACATCCTCTCATGTTACAGATCAAGCCATTCCCCCAAGCATAACTCCTACAATCAGAACCCGATGGCACACAGCTGCCTGGGAAGGGCTCTGCCATCCTCTCAAGCTATTGGCTGTAAGTGGCAGAGCAGCCCACCAAGACAGAGAAGACCACTGTAGCATGCAGATGGCTGCGTAAGCATCCCTTGTGGGTGGGAAGCCAGCCGATCACTTGGTCTGACTGAGGCTGGAAGAAGTGGGGAGAAGAACATATCAGCACATACCTGGGACCTCAGTGATGAACTTGAAAGGTCAGAACACCCAGAAAAATGAGAAGGGGGTGTCGGGAACAATACTGGCTAGGACATCTTGCTGTTGAAATTTTGAGTACCAAGAGGCATTCAGGAGCAACCTGTTTCCTTCTCATGCCAATGAGAAGCAATTGAATTAATTTTTCTATGTGAGAGGAGAAGGAATGAAAAATAATCAAAATATAACCTACTAGAGTTTTTCATAAAATTATGTATGTTTTGCATAGTTTGTAACCAAAGAAAATATGTGTCTACCCCTGATGTGTCTATCAAGAAAATAAATCCAGTGCAGAACTTTTTAAAACTTACTGATTCACTTTCCAGAGAATGGTTTTTGAAAAATTAATAATAATAATGCTAATGATAATGTAACCACAGGCTGCCCAGACAAATTTCCTCTTGAAATTGACTCTCCACAAAGGGGACAGGGTTTAAGGTGGAGGAAAATCAGGTCTGAAGTTCATAAGATGCTAAATTAGAAATGGGTGCGAAGTGAGGGGCAGCCTTCTTTGCACTTTAGTTCAAGATGGAGTGGGAAGGGGCCTGGTGCTCCTCCAAGAAATCGCTCCTCATCAGAACTTCCCGCTAGTCCCTCTCCTCCAGTGAGAGGAGGCCCGGCTGTCTCGGAGGAGCACAAAATTACCCTAGAACAGAGAAACTTATGACTTGGGAATGTGCCCTCTGAGTGATAGATGCCAACCACAATCTCCTGTCACATCTACAAAGCCGGGTTCAGTTTGACAGAACATTCTGGAACACTCCATCATTTGAAATGTAGATGGGGGAGCTGGCTTGGTGGAGCCACAGGTAAGTGCATGGACATTTATGATGGGATTGCATGGGCTTTGTGTCTCTGAGGGGGCGTCACAGACAGCTGAGGCGCCTGGAGGATAGACGGATTAGACTCATGAGTGGTCCCTGCTCCTGGGAGCAGGGTAAGAATCACTCTCTCCTGGAAGCTGTTTTGTTTTTAGCTGAACAAAGGGTGCTCACAGGGCAGGAGCCAGTGCCTCCCTGCATGGCTTTCTGAGATCAGTAGAGAGGTCGGGAACAGCTAGCTGCACAGAGGCTTCTTGCTCTCAGCCCCCAGGCACCCCCTGCCCAGGAGGCAAAGGGTGCCACAAGCTGATCTTAAATCTGCAGGCGGCCAAGTGTGCGACCAGGTGTTTATTTTATAATCCACATCCAGCTGGGTCAGTGTGAGTCCTCAGCACAGAGGGTGGCAGAGCCCTGTTCTCACCCACACCCCACCTGGCCTGGTGCTGGGGGCCTCCCCTCAGAGTCCTGGCATGGGGGTGGGGGTGGGTAGAATCCTTTCAAAGTAGGATGAAACCACAGGCAGGGGCCCTGAGGACCTGCACCCTCAGTAGAGCCCTTTCTTCACAATCAGAGGTAGAGTCCCCAAAGCCCAGGATGTGGATCCCCTGGGGACAGTCACTCTGCACGCCATGCCCAGCTCCCTGTGTCCTCTCCTAGCCTGGGGTGGCATGTGAGGGAGGACAGACTCATTGTCCTAGGACTTTTTTTTTTGTTTTCCTTAACATATAGCCTTTGGCTGTTCTTTATTCTGTTTGCTTACACAACTAAAGCAGACTCACTGTGGGAAAGTTACACACACACACACACACACCAGATGGGAAAAAAGAATCTGCTCTCCCACTACCTGTGAAAAACATGGCTGGTTTTCCTTCCTGTCTTCTCTGTGAACACTTTTACGTATTTCAGAAATTCTCTCACAGCGCACATAGTCATTTGGCCCAGGTCTATAAATCTTGAGTATCTTCCTGTGACATTAACTTCAACGGCTCTTTGGTGTCATCTGTCAATAATGTACAAAGCTGGATGATTTTTGGAGAGGTTAATTTATATCTCTTCTCCCTTTGTTTCCTTTCTTCTTTCCTCCCTCCCACTCCTTTCCTTTTTAAAGCAGATAGTAAAACCTGTGTTTCCTCTTCCCAATAGGAATCTATGCTACCGATCTGTGACAATATTAAATGCTTAACAGATATATCACTGTGGCATCAGAAGAAGAATGGGCCAGATGAAAACACACACACACGTATGTATTATGTGTGTGTGTGTATGTATGTATGTATAATTTTTCAAAGATAACAACTGATAATTTTCCAAAATTCATGGGTGGTATGAATCAATTAATTCAAGCAGCTCAGTAAATCTAAGAAGGATAAATATGAAGCCAACAACGCAGACACATTACATTCCAACTGCCAAAAAGCAAGACACAAAGGTAAAAACAGCTAGGGGAAAAAAAAGATGTATTATACACAGGGAACAATGCCAATGAAGCTGTATTATTTCTTCTTTTCATCAGAAACAATGGTCAGAATATTGAATAGCATTTTTGAAGTTCTGGTTCTAAAAAGCAATGGGAAAGAAAATGGTAACTTCAACCTAGAATTCTTATCCAATGTGAGAACAGGGCTTTGCCACCCTCTGTGCTGAGGACTCAACACCGACTCTTATCCAATTTTTATCCATCAAAAATGAAGATGAAATAAAGACATTTCCCACAAAGAAAGGTTGAGATGTCTCCAGCAGACCTAAATGGTAAGACATGGTCAAGGAATTTCTTCAAGCTAATGGGAAATGCCATCACATGACAGCAACCAGGAATGAAGACCCCAGAGGGGGATAAATACCTGGCTTTTTTAATCTTAGCATACACTTTAATTAAAAAGCATATTTAAAAGGGATGTTTGTTTAAGGCAAAATAATAAGAATGAATGCTTGCTGTGATGGAATATGTGCAAATAAAATACATGAGAAGAACACAGACATAGGAAGACATAAATGAAAGGGTCAGTGTTGTGAGGTTCGTGCACTGTCTGTGCAGATGTGATTTGAAAGTAGACTAGGATAAGTTGGACATGTGCCTTCAAGAAGCCCATACAATAAAGTTAGTAAGTCAATGGAATGGATAAAGTGAAATAATATTTTGTTAACCCAAAAGGGGATAAAAGAAAAGGAGGAGGAAAAATTAGATCAGCCCACGAGAACAGTTTGGGGTGGGCGGGAGATGGTCATCACGAAGGCCAAGAAGCAACTGGCTCACCCATTCCTGGTGGGAATATTAAATGGGGCTTGCACATGGCAGAACGATTTGGAAGTTTTTTATCAGGTTAAATATATGTTCAGAGAATACACTATTAGGTGTTTGTCTAAAAGAAATGAAAACAAGACTCATAGGAACCCCAATCTGGAAATGACCCCCATGTCCATCAATATTACTAAACAGGTTGTTTCATATCCCCTGCAACTGAACACAATTCAGCAACACAGAAGGAGGGCTCCACTGACACACACCACCCCAACACAGGCGAGTCTCACACAGGCTTTAGGAAGTGGCTGGACAACGGAAGAGCATGTGCCGTGTGACCCCGTCTGACTGAAGCTCTATAGCAGCCAGGGCCAACCAGAGACGGGTTGCCTTCAGGAGGCACAAGGGAATTTCCCAGATGGTCAAAATGTTCTGGATCTTGTTTGGCTTGTGCTACACACATTTATACAACTCTCAAAACCCACTGAATGGAATACTTTATGGTTGGTACATTTTATTGTATATACCTCAAAGTAAAAAATCAAAATCAAATTAATGTCCCTCTCATGGGAACACTAATGCTATTAACTAGTGGGTCTACTGACAAAAGATGTTTGCAATATTTTAGAGCAGTCAGAATTCTAAGGTTTGAAAGCAAGAGTGACCAAATGTTTCTGTTTCCCAACTCTGATTCTGAATATGCACATGGAAACTGAAGGATCACCATGAATACTGCCCCTGTCAGTGCAGATTGGATGGGATTGCTCAGGCTGTGTCGGGCTGAATCAACGTGTGGTTCAGATTTTGTGAATCAGCAGTATGGATTGTAACCCTGACCCGAAGAGTGGGTGTGTGTGTGTGCGCGACCATGCCAACAGGACCTCCCATTTCCAAAAGCCAGGGATTTCCGAGTATTTTCCAGCTTTATTTTCACTGGGCTCGCTGAAGTGATGACAGTTTTGTTCCCATTTCCCCAATAAGGGGCCTGAGTAAAGCGGCAGATCTAGAAGTTAAATCCATCTCTGCCTGTGTCTAGAAATCAAGTTCTTCACTACTCTGGAGTACTGAAAGAAAAAGCATCTGAAATGTTATCTTAGATATCACTGAGGGACACGTGGGAGGGATGGATCTACAACATTGAGAGAAATGAAGTGCACAGTATCTGGGTAAAATGAAACACTTCATTACGTGATGATCCGGATTATCTGTTGCATAAGTTGGTGCCTTCACATCTGTTTTCTCATCACAGTACATGTCTCTGCTGCAAGGGAGAAAAACACCGGCTCATACCAGGGACCTATTCTTAACAAGGCTGGGATGTAAATACTCCCAGAGAGAGGCAGGTCTCTTTCAAATACTTCACTTAAAAAATCTACCCAGCACCTTCTGCGTATACCTCATCTCAGTGGAGCAAGGGAGTGGGAAGATGTTATCTGGGGGAAGTATACCATCACTCCCAATTAAACCAAGGCAGTGAGTGAGCAGGCAGGACCCCGAGAGGCTAGCTTGAAGTCCCACTTAGAGAAGGAGACACGCAGGATGGATGGAGACTGCCGACCACGCAGAGTGACAGCTCAGCAATGGGATGTCCAGCAGGGGAATCGGGGTGTCAGGCAGGAGAGCTCCGCAGCCACCTCAGTGGGCACCAGTGCTGGGGCGGAGGCCCTGGTGGTGCTGCCTGTCCTTGTGCTGCTCGGGTCGACGCGTGGAAGTCTGGGGCAAGGAGTCCAGGGGCCACATCTGGATGAAGCAGCTGCTCGGGTTCACACAGCACTTTTATGGTCTCACCAAAGTAGGCGCCACACACACACACACTCTCTCTCTCTCTCTCTCTCTCTCTCTCCAGGCCACTGTTAGGAAAGGAGAACAATGCCAGGTGGCTGTGAACGACAGTGTTCACACCTGTTGGACACTTGCTATGCTGGGGTGTCAGGGTTGGTACGTGGGCTGGTACCCCAACTGTTACATGGATGAGTGTGCCAGGGTGGGGGGAAGGGCAGGGCACTCTTTAAAGTTAATGGAGTGGCAGCCCCTGCCCTGTGGCACTGCTGCGAATGTGGATTGAATTGAGTGGATCAAATCATATTAAGTCAGGGACTGATGATTTCAAAAAGGGGGAGGCAAGAACACTTCCATATTCACCAAGTGTGGTCAGTGGGCGGTCCTCATTGGCATCACCTGGAACCTTCTTTAAAACACATTCATTTGTTCACTGAGCAAATGGCTCCTTGACTCCCTCTGTGTGGCCAGCGTCTTTCACAGATCCAAGAACAAAAGAGTATACAAGGCTGACATCGTCCCTGATCTCTTGGGACATCCAATTTAGTGAGGAAAACAGTCAAAATTTGAAATTCTAATAATAATAAGCAAAATAAAGCAATCACACATTGTGATGTTGCGGTAAAAGAAGCGACTCGGTTGCTAAGATGGAGATGAACGTTGGGCGCTATGAGCAGGACCCTCTTTAAATGGGGAACCCAGGAAGCACCTTCCTGAGGAGTCAAATTACCAAGCTTCATCCCAGGTCCCCATAATTGAGTCAAGAGCATGAGTGGATTAGACACTTCCTTTCCTAAATGTTCACATAGGTTAGGTACCTCTCTTTGAAGGGACGGTAGAGGAAATCTTTGCTCTTGAAAGTATTACAATCTCATAAGATTAAACTGGGGGATCATCCCACACTGCTGCTGAGCCCTCCAGGGCTTAGCCTGATTCTCCTCTCCTGTCTAGACATGGGGGAGAGTATGCTGTCTGAGACAGGCCAGATGATTGGGTCTGGCCAGTGGGCTATGATGAGAAGTCATATGTGAGCTTTGTAGTAGCAAAATTAGATTTAACCACTTCAACTCAGGAAACCGATGGCAGTCAATAGTCTCTGTTCCCTCACTGCCCTTTTTCAGTGACCTTAGAAGCCACTGTGAGCTGGTGAAATCACCAGATGGGGGAACCTCTGTTAAACTAAGTTCCTTAGTAACCCAGTGGAGGCTCCCAGCTTTCTACTAACCTTCATGTAGCAGGTATGAGCAAGAAATGAAACCTAGCTTAAGCCACGGACATCATTTGTTACAGCAACACACCTGAGCATTACCCTGACTAACAGAGGTATGAAGTAGTACCTTCTTTCCCAGAACCCACTGGTTATAGAAAATCAATCTAAAACAAAATAAAAACAAACACTCATGGACCTAGGGAAATATGTCCTACATGGGTTCCTAATAATATCTCAACTTTATTGAGCCACTAAATACATGCTTGAACCTTTGTTAAAATAAAGTGCTGTGCAGCAGATTAATTTAATTATCTGAACTTGGTGAAGAGCAAGCCCAAACAACTGTTCTTTACCCTCTTACTACGTCTTGAGTACTGCTAGGACTTGTTTCTCTCCACTTCTTGGATGGGAAGAACCAAAAGCTTTTCTGATCACTGTCAGTTAATAAAAATTTCAATTCCTTCCAACTTTAAAATTTCAGAATCTCACTCAATTCTGGTTTATGCTGCCCCAGGCTTGGAAAGCAGGTAGGCGAAGTATGTGGTTGGTTTCTTCACAATGTTCTTTATTTTTTTCATACGAATGGTTAGTTACATCCTTGATGAATAATATATTATCTAAATTCACTGTAAGCATAAATACTTGAGAAGTGTCATCACCTAATAATGACAGCTGATAAGTTTGTATTTAATATCTTTAAGCACTAATTGCAAAACTTGTAATTGTACTGTACTGTGGTCCCCACTTGTAGGGGTCAGAAAATATTTACTGCCACTGCTTTCCTGAGTTGAAGTGGTTAAATCTAATTTTGCTACTATTACGGGACAATTTTCCAAGTGGGCATTAACTACAAAATGGAGATTTTATATTTTCCCCCAAACCAATTTTATTTTACCCTATTTAGGCTTCGGATTATAATTTAAAAGGCCTTTAAAATTGAATCACTCTGTGTTATTTTCTGTCCCTTATTATGTTACAACACAAGAATATATACTTGACTCCTGTTTTTCTTTTGTTAATTTTTTTCTGTCATAAGAACACCACACAGTCAAAAAGAGGATACTTAAGCGTCAGCGACTCATTTTCATGAGAACGGTTGTGATAGGAAGTGGAAATAGCACACGATTTGCTCTGAGACGTGAATGATCTGACACTAGCTCCTTCCCCTGGCTGGTTTGCCATTGTGGCTGTCAGTCTCGATGCCTTGGCCTGAAGGATCTTTTATGTAATTTAAACACATCCTCTGTTCTCAGAGCTGAGATAACCAATTTCACATCTCCCACTTGGTAAGCAAAGTGAAAGAGGCTCCTGATGGAAATGAAATGAATGTTTAGTCCAGGCAATAAGTAATTGCTCCGTTGGAAATACCCCCATCCAGAAAGACAGATTAATGGAAGTTATTCTGACAACATCTTCTTGAACAAAATGCATCGGAAGTAGGGAGAGGATAGGATGCAAACTCTGAAATTAAATGCAATGATGTATTTGTTTCCACATCATTTCCTCTCTATCCTTCTAAAACAGGAAGTTGCTGCACAGAAAATACCACGAAACCCCTCCCCCTCAGAAGTTGACGCTAATGGAAAAATCTGACAGTGCCCATTGAAATTCTGTAGACGCTCCTTCTAAAAGAAGAGGAAAATCCTCATTATATCTTCGACTTACCTGGAAAGGGATTGCTCCAGGTTATCATTTTATTATTATGTCTTTAGGGCCTTGGTGATCATTTTTAACTATTTTTTTTCCAATGGGAAGGGACTTCATTAACTAGGAGTTCTAATAACTGAACAAAATTCCAACACAACCAAAATAAGCTATTTTTATTTAACTTAGGATTATTTTATCTAAAGCTAAAAATAAAGTAAAAGTTTAATGAAAATAATAACTGAGAAAAACGTCTGAGGGGGTGTTTCTTAGAGGCAGGTTAGGCCCATGGACGAAACAAATGAGCTTCTGGCCAAACTCGAATGCCCATGTAGGAAACTCAGTGAAAGTTAAAACGATAATGGCATTATTTCATTTTCGGTTGAATAAAATGGCTTACTGAACGTGTGTTTGTGTAATTCAAGAGCTCTTTGCAAGCGGGCAAGAATCATATCCAGAAGTAGCTCCACTTTGTTTTGATGGTCATTGCTGAAGATGTTGACTTTTCAGTGTGCTACATCCAAGGGGAAGAAAGACATCCCTCGGGATTCCAGACAGGCGTGCCCTTGGTAGGTTTCCTCTGGACAGACCTCAGCACTGAGCTCCAGGGGGACCCTGCCTCCGGCGGGGAACAAGGGAGGAGCTGGCCCCACACAGATTCCCACAGACTCGGGCACCTAAACACAAAATACTACAGGGTTGCTTGGCCCAGGCCTAAGTTGGGGACAGTGTGCATTGTGCCCAGGATGCACAGGTGCAGGGGTTCCAGGGTGGGGAGACAATCTCCAGAGGGGACGGGGGTTCAGGCTTGTGCCCCAGGAGGGAGGCTCTCCCTGCCTTGTCACTGTGCTCTCGGTGGTGACCTGCCCGCCCCAGGGCTGTGGTCCAGAGCACTTGCTGGACTTAGTTACCTCCCTCGTGGCTCTGCCATCTGCAGCGGTTGCTTTCCAGCAGGTGACACCAGCTCTCTTGGCCCCTCTTTCCTAAGCTGTGATGATGAAGTTGAGGACGCTGCACAGGATGAATCGGAATCAAGGTGACATCATCACCACTGTGCCTGACATATAGCATGCCACGAGTGGTGGCCATTAGGTGTTGGTGTCTTGAATATTTGTGGACCCCCTATGGTGTGATGGTGCCAGGGTACACACAGAGGAGTTGGACCCAGTTGTGCCTTCAGGGACACCCCATGTGCCAAGTGGGGCCTGTGTCTGATACAAGTCCTCTCCTGGGACCCGACATCGGCCCCACTTCAGGGCACCCACGGGATTTCCTCAGGCCTCTGCCCACCCACGTGTCCCACCCAGATGTCACAGCTGCTTGTCTCTCTCTCTCTAAATGCTGTCTGTCCTTCTACCTCAGAAAAGGCTTCTCTCCTCTTAGAGTCCCCAGGAATTATTAAGAGTAGCTTTTGGAATTGCATGAAGTAGGAGAGGGACAGTTTCACAACAGGAAAGGATGACAGAGGGACAAAATAGCAGGGATTGTCTTCAGTAAGAGCCTGGCCAAGACTCGCTGACTGGACGCAGGGCGAGCTCTCAGGGAGGAGTCTGGTGTGACTAATGGTTCCATCCACGTGAACTGACAGGAACCAACAACACAGTTAACATTTAGATGTCCATCCCCACGTGCCAAGGGCATAAAAGACTACTTCCCAACCATGTCTTCAGTTAGACAGGAGTGGACAGCAACCATCACAGGGGAACTGTGCTGCCCGGAGACAAACGTTTTGAGTCAATCCCAGGTTTTTGAGCTAGAAGTCCTCAGAGTCCTCATTATTTGGTGCTACAAAAATACAAGTGCAAGAATGGAACAAAGGGGCAGGCTGGGAGAGAGTGGGAGGAGGATTGGAGGTGAATAGGGTGAGTAGCTAGTTTTTCCCCAATGGAAGCCGGGACACCTGTGTGTTCAGATCATTTCTTAGGACATAAGGGCAGAAGCACACCCCAGATTGACAGAAGCTCCCATTAGCGTTGGCAAGGTTACTGGGGAGCAGGGGACAAGACAATGTCTTGCTGTACTAATCTTTGTCCTCAATGACTCCACCAAGGGCCATCTCACTGAAAGACGTCATCGTCATGGAGGGCTCTCAACAAGCCTGCAGGGAGTCAGCTGCCCCCAACATCCATGCTGAGATTTGCCTGATTACAATTTCCTTTTTTTTTAAAGGAAGTATATCTAGTACATTAGCATCCCAGAGAGAAAAATGAGCATATTAAGGGCTATTAAAAATTCCAGCTAAAATAAATCTTTTAATTTATTTATTATAGTGTTTTTCAAACTTATTTGAACATAGAACCTCGTGCATATGTGTATAAAGCATCTGTTAACAACCCACCACCAGAATACACTTGTAGAGAAATACTAGCCTAGATGATCTGCAGCCTTGAAGGCATCTACCATGTTCTGCTTCAAAGCAATAACCAGGAGAGAGAGAGAGCGGTCCGTGAGCCCACTGCACGTGGCTTTGAATTTGCTATTTATTTCTCATGACAGACCTGTCTAACCCAATTATTGCTGACTCCCAAGCACCGTTCTGAGCGTCAATAACTGAGCTACCTGGCATAGAATCCCATGCAATGTGCAATTCTGGCCCTCTAGCAATTCTGGAGTCAGAAACAGCCTTGGTCATGTATAGTCAAGAAAACACCCAGGAAAGAGAAACAAGTTGGAGGTTGAAACAGAAATCATATTTGAATTTCCTGGTGCTCGTTCAAGTATTCCTCTATTCTATTCTTCCACCTCCTTTGATGAAGTCCCAGATCACTTGCTATCAACTGACTCTATCTACTGCTTGTATAATGTGCAACTTGTCATTTCTCCTTGAAAGCCAGTTCCACTTCCTAGTGAGCAGCAGCACCATTCTTCCCGTGACTCGCATTGGGAATTTCAGAGCTCTCTGGGATCCCTCCCAGTCTTAATCTCTAAATAATCATTCCTTCACAAAAAAATGTGCACCAAGTGCCCCCTCTGTGGTGGGCTTGTGTCAGGTGCTAACAATGCAATAGCCTCGGCCTCCTGGAACTTTCACCCTGGCAGGGAACACAAGCTGTCCCCGTTTCCTCGGCTCAGCTCTGCACAGCCAGTCCATCGCCAGGTCCTGCTGGGGTGCCTCTGGTGAAGCCCACCTCACCTGGGCCCCTTTTCCTTCTGTTCCTGGGCAGGGCTCTCTCACACAAGTCCACAGTGGTGGGAGGGGACTGGCTAACCTGCCCTCAGGTGTCCCCTACCCCCAACCCCTAAACCATCCTGTGCCCTCGTACCAAAAGGACAAAGCCAAGCCACTCGCACAACACCTCTCCCATTGCTCCTTCAGTGAATTCTGTGCTGTGCTCCTGTGAATCCATCCATCCCTTGGCCCAGCCCCACATTTCCCTACTTCTGTGCCTTGGTTTATGGCTCTCCCTCTCTTCCCCTCTATCTGCATGATAAAAATACCTGAAGTCTCTCAGCTCTAATCCTGCTGCCCCAAAGGGGTCCTCAGTTCTGGTCCTCAGCTCAAAGCTTCCCTGAACTCCAAAAATCCTACTGGAATGGGTCTTAACTTGGGCCTACAAACACTTAGAGTGGTTTTTAGGTACTTAAAACTGGCTGCTTAGCAGAATCACCTATGAGGATTCCCCCACTGACCCTGGGAGCCCACTTTAGGCTTATTGACCTAGAATATCTGGGGCAAGTTTGGGTAAATTTTCTCAGATGATTCTGGTCCATAGCTGGCTGAGAAATGTGGTCGTGGTCCATGGATGCATTTCAGGAAGAATCTGGCCTCTGCTCCTGCATGCTAAGTTTTCTTTGTTTATATATTTTTGTGTGGAGAGGGTACATAGATTCATCAGATTGTAAAAGGTTAAAATCCTCCAAAAGTTAGGAACAATGATCATGCTGTGTTACTACATATATGAGAGGTACATGTGTTCTGTGTGTGTGTATGTGTGTGTGTGTGTATGTGTGAGAGAGAGAGAGAGAATCAAGTCAGTCACTTTCATCAAATGTTTTGCAGTGCATTGCGCACAGTAGGTGCTCACTTTATAGGAGTCAAATAGAGATAGGAAGATCCAAGAGACTCCAAAGTGTGTGATGTTTCCTAAGGAAGACAAGCAATGCCTGAGTCTGACATTATTCCTTTCCAATCTGGCTACAAGTGGACATACCTTCTTTCCAAGTTAAAATTTAATTGAAATCCTATTGCAACTCCTAAAGAAAAAGGGGATTGACTCCAGGTAAAGGCTGTGTGCCCCACAATCATCATATCCCCTTGATTCATGTGAATCTGGAAAAATCCTGGAAGCCCTTCAGACTCCAGTGAAATTTTCACCAGTCCCAAGAGCCAAAACTGAGTCCCACTCCCTCAGCTATATGAAGTCTGTCCTCGGAAGAAACTAGCAAAAGTGTAGAGCCAGGTACCTGCCCCAGCATGAGAACCAAAGACTTGGGATATTTCAGTGGTTTGAGGCCAAGAAAGGGGTCTGTGTTGCATGTACTCTGTCGGCCTTTTTTCTTAACCAATGAGACTCTGCCCACACCCTGCAACTCAGTGTTTTATTGTGACCAGAAACAGGGTGAATATCGACTCATACAAGTGGAGCCAGGTTCTGGTTCAGGTTCTGCCACTCAAAAATGCTCAACCCATCTATCAACAATAAACAGGTCATAAAATCAGCAAAGATATTTCCAACCTAAATAGTACAATAAGTCAAATGAACCTAACAGACATCTACAGAATATTTCACCCCTAAACAGATGAATTTACTTTCTTCTCAGCAGCCCATAGAACCTTTTCCAAAATAGGCCTTATTATAGGTCACAATGTCAGTCTTGGCAAATTAAAAAAATGGGTATAATCCCACGGATATCAGATCCCAATGGAATGAAACTAGAAATAAATAGCAAGAAAAATCAGAGAAACCACAAACACGTGGAGACTAAACTGTACTTTTTAAAATGAGAAATGGATAAAGAACAAATTAAGAACTTCTTAGAAACAAATGAGAACAGAGACACAACATCAAAAGCTCTGGGACAGTATGAACACGGTTCTAAGAGAAAAGCTGATAGCACCGAGTGCCTGCTTTAAACAATAGCAGAGGAAGGAGAATGGGGGAGGGGAGAGAGGTTGGGAAGGAAAAGGGGGAGGGAAAAGTGGTGATCGCGAACTGAAATAAATTTCCATGCATGTATGAGATTATTGGGATGAACCCAACTACCATGAATAACTATAAGGCTCTAATAAATAAATAAGAGGTCCTAATTAAATAATATAATGTTACACATCAAGACTTTAGAGAAGGGAGAATACACTAATGCCAAAATCAGTGAAAAGACAGGAAATAATTGAGATCAGAGCCAAATTAATGAAATGGAGAACAACAACAACAACAACAACAAAAATAGAAAGGATCGATACAACAAAGAGTTGGTTCTTTGAAAAGGAAAACAAGATTGATAAACCCTTAGCAAAAGCAACCAAAAGAAAGAAGACCCAAATTCACAAAATTGGAAATGAAAAGGAGATACCACTACATACTTGTGAAATTCAGAGGATCATTAGGAACTGTTTTAAAAATTTATCATCAATCTGGAAAATATGAAAAACATTGACAAATTCCTAGATATATCTGTCCTGCCCAAATTGACCCAGGAAGATAACAGAAAAGCTAAACAGACCAAAATCAAGCCATGCAATTGAAATATCAATTAAAACAGTCTTCCAAGGGAAAAAAAAAAAGCTCAGGACCAGATGGATTCTCTCCTGAGCTCTACTAGACCTTTAAAGAAGAACTAATCATAGTAGTTCTCAAATTATTCCATGAGATTGAAAGGGAAGGAATATGCTCAAAAACATTCTATGAAACCTGTACAACCTGGATACTAAAACCAGACAATGACACATGGAAAAAGAAAACTATAGACCAACATCCCTGATGAACCCAGATGCAAAAATCCTTAATAAAATATTAGCAAACTGCATTCAAAAACTCATCCAGGCCGAGTGTGGTGGTGCACGCCTGTAATCCTAGTGGCTTGGGAGGCTAAGGCAGGAGGATGGCAAGTTCAAAGCCAGCCTTAGCAATTTAAAAGGCCTTAAACAACTTTTAATTTTGAGCAACTGTCTCAAAATAAAAAATAAGAATGGCTGGGAAAAAAATTATAATGTGCCATCAAAAAGGAAAATAAGTAAATACATGGTAAGCGGGGGTGGGGAGAGCAGGAGATGTGGCTCAGTGGCTAAGCACCCCTGGGTCCAATCCCACCCACCTACCAAAAAACTCATCAAGAAGATAATACACCATGATCAAATGATCAAGCAGGTCTCATTCCTGGTTCAAAATACACGAATCAATAAATGTAATTCACCACTTAAATAGAATTGAGGACAAGGATCACATGACAAATCTCAAAAGATGCAGAAAAGGCCTTTGATAAAAGCCAGCACCCACTTCAGTTTAAAATGCTAGAGAAACTAGGGATAGAAGGAACTACCTCGACACTCTAAAGGCTGCATATGACAAACCCAAAGCCAACATCACACTGAACAGATAAAAACTGAAAAAGATTTCTCTAAAAATCAGGAACAAGATCTTCAACCTGAAGACCCCAACCTCCCCATTTGTAAAACGGCTGGAGACAGCTATCTGCCTCCTAGGATTATTGAATGTTAAATAAAATCACACCTCCAAATACTTTGCCCAGATCCAGGCACCTACAAAGCACTTAATAAGTGATAATTCAAAAAATTTTTTTCCTATTACAGAGCTCTGGTGAAGGAATTAATTTGTCTCTCTCCTGGACTGCCCAGTGTTTGATAGTAAAGCTGTCCCAACGTCTCCAACATCCCTCACGGCAGTGGGCACAGCACTGAACCTGAATAGATGCCCAAGTGCCCACAGGACAGGAGGAGGTCTGTGGGTTGGAAGATCACGCTGTCTGCATGGGGCCAGGAGGAGGTGGCAAGACTGAACCTGCAGGACCATCTGACGGACATGACTTGGCTTGGCCTCGGGAAGCTTCTGGAAGAACCGTGGGGTGGGGTGGTGACAGGGGTCTGGGAAGTGCTTACAGCAGCAGCTCAGAGCAGGAGCGTGACAATAGCAGGACAACTGGGAGCAGTGGGGCAACCTCGCTGTCCTCTCAGCATGAAGAGGGTCCACGCACACAGTCTCTTCTACTCCTGCAGGGACAGACACCAGCACGCTCCCAAACCCTGCCTAGAAACACAACTCAAAGGATAGGTGTTCAGAAGGAAAAACATCAGCAAAATGCCAATAAAAGGGCCTCTACTTTCCTAAAATCCTATAATGACCTTTAGCTCTGATCTATTTTTTGATGCAGCTGGCTAGGAAGTCTAGATACCTAAGGTTTGTGTGGAGGGGCAGAAAATGACCTCAAGTATGGGGCGCGGCTGCACGTAAGTACGAGAGGAACAGAATTCAAAACCCCACACTCTGCTCAATAGGAGGGAAATCAGCCTGGATCTGAGTGTGGGGAAGGGGAGACACTGTCCAGGGGAAACCCAGATGTGGGCAGAGGGAAGTCCGTCCTCCAGGGGGTGGAGCTAGCAGTCGTGTGATGGTGACAGACCAGCAGTTGAAGCCACCTCGGTAAATCAGACCCAGAGGGTCTGTGGCTGAGGAAGGGAAACAAGAAAGGTCAAAGGGAGTCGCACAGAAGCAGCCAGGGGCACCTGGTGTGGGGTGAGGGAGGGGGCCAGGCTGCCCCTAAGACGGACATCAGTCACCTCCTGGGCAAGGGCGGGGCCTCCCCAGGGTCCACAGTGTACATTGGAGTTCACTCTTGGTGTTGTACCTTCTGTGGGTTTGGACAAATGTATGATGACATCTGTCACTATAATGTCACACAGAGTAGTTTCATTGTCCTAAAAACCCACTGTGCTCTGCCTGTTCAGCCTGCCCTCCCTCCTTCTGGTACCCACTGATCATTCTCCTGGCTCCATGCTTTGTTTTTTCCCACAGGTATCATTGGGACCCTACAGTCTGTAGCCTAAAGTGAAGCTTCTTTCACTTAGAAATATGCACTTAAGGATGTCTTTTCATGGCTTGATAGCTTATTTCTTTTTCATGCTGAATAATCTCAGTTTATGTACTCACCTATTGATGACACCTTGATGGCTTCCAAGCTTTGGCAATCATGAATAAAGCTGCTATATGCATCCACATGTGGGCCCTTGGTGTAAACATACATTTTCAACCCCTTTGGGTGAGTACCACGCAACTCGATAGCTGGATTGTATAGGAAGAGTATGTAAAGTTTTCTAAGAAAATACCAAACTGCCTTCCAAAGCCGGCTGTGCCATTTCGCATTTCAAATGAGAATTCCTATTGCTCCACCTCTGTGCCAGCACTTGGTGCTGCTGGAATTCTGGATTTTGGTCATTCTAATAGGTGTACAGTGGTGGGAAATGTTTTGATGGCTGAGTGGGGAGGGGGCAGAGGATATCCCAGGCTAAGGAAACAAGCGGAAGGGAAGACCTCTCTTGACCCCACTCAAAATGGAAGCTGCAAGGTGAGGTGGTGCCCAGCTGCCCAGTTTTGCTGGGGTATAAGATATGAGAGGAAGGACAATGGACATGGACATTCACATAAGAGAGAAAGCGGGTGGGGATTTAGGGCCACATAGTGTAGGGCTATGCTTAGGAAGGGCCCCAGAGGCAGGACTGGCCCCCACACACTTTTACTCCGGCCCAGGCTTTAACGTACACAGTACCTGAGCAGAACTAGATCCCCTGCTGGACGTCACACATCTTAGAATCAAAACCCAAAGGAAGTATTACAAACCTTGCTTGGAGACCCCGACTCCTGATGTGCCATTTGCAGGGAAATCTAGATGGTTACTCATCTGAGCCCATTAAAAGCCAGCCTGAGCCTCTGAAGACCTGATCCTTCATCTAAACCAAAGCCAGAACACTTGAAGCTAAAAATGGGAGAGGCTGGCACCAACAGGTCTCTCTTTTGGTCTTGTGGATCATGGGGCCTCTCGCATCCTGAGATGCCTTACTTTTGGGGGAGGGGAGTTATTCTTGGCTTCCTATTTTGAAATGTGAAGAAACTGTCCTTGGGGCAAAGCTATTCCGGAGAACTTAGTGTTATTCATCAGACCACATGCCAGGCTAGCTCCAGGGTCTGGGGCAGGGGAAGCTGTGCATTCTGTGAAGCTGGGACGCAGGATGCTCTGCTGCTCAAAGCTTCTCCTACAGACCTGAGCCCTTCCACTAGCTGAATGTGTTTGTTTTTTTTTTTCAGGGACCCTGGGGACCTTCTCAGATACCTGGAGACATTGAGGAGTAGGCCCCAGCATAGAGCAGGCCTCACTGCAAACAGGATTCTGCCAAATCTTTACTTTCCTAAACAAGTCTTTGAAACTGCTTCTTGTGACAATGCTACCACACAAGCCCCTCCGGTACACACAGCTCCTGAGTGGGTTCCAGTGGCCTTCATCCTCCTCAACAATAAACTGCCTCCCAGAGCCTCTGGGTGATGCTTTGTTTGCAGCCTGTGCCTGCCTAAATCAAACAGCTGCTGACACAGGTTGTACAAGGTCAAAACATAGCCACCGGCTGGTGGGAGGCAGCCTCCCTCAGGTCGTCTCTCATGGCCACACAAGGGTCCAGGAGACCGAGCAGGGCAGAAGCTCATGAAAACATGTGGCCCAGACTTTTGTGAGATCCTTAATGTCTCCTGGAAGTTGACAGTGGAAAGTGTCAGAAAATAAATCAGGGGAAACCCCACTACCTTCTCTGCTCTTTGAGCCACCAGTAGAGAACTATTAAGTTTCCAACCCAAACTTTGAAACTCTCTTCTTTCTTTATTTTCTAAATTCAGGTTTTTAGAGCAACAAAGACTTGTTGAGTTGCTTTTCCTAGTCCATCATTCATTCCACAGATAATTATTGTGCACTTATTATGTGCCAGGCAACTTCCTGTGTGCTGGGGACTTCAGGTGAGTAGACAAGACTGAAATTTTAAATGAAGGCTTAGTTTTACTAAAAAAAGAAGCAGGTATGAGCCAGAACTCAAAATCCAGCCCTAGGCATAAAGTAGGGTGCAAACCAATAACCCAGTGGCAGTGGTTGTGTTTCCGACTGCTTGGTCATCGAAGACACAGCACAGCCTCGATTGATTAGGAAAGGAAGAGATATTTAGAATGTGAAAAGAGCAGCCGTCATCAAGCCCTGGCTTTTACTTTATACGATCATGGACTTATAAACCCTTCTCCACTGAGCTAGAATCATGGCCAAATTTAAGATTAAATGACAGCTTTTCCAACATTGTCACCACTGGCAGCCAGGCCTGAGCCACCACCCTAGCCTTGTGCTGGGGTCTGCAGTGCCCTCCAAAGACCCGTGTGTAAAGGTGTGGTTCCCAGCCCATGGCAGTTTGGGGAGGTGGTAAGACCTCGAAGAGGAAGGGCGTGCTGGAGGTCTTCAGGTTACTGGGGCACACCTGTGATGAGGATAGTGGAGTTTCAGCCCCTTCTTCCCATTCATGTTTTCTGGCCATGAGAGAAGAACTCTGCCATGAGCTCTCCACCATGATGTGCTCCCCCAACATAAGTCCATGGACTGAAATCTCCAAAACTGAGCCAAAATAACCTTTTT
Source organism: Marmota monax (assembly GCF_021218885.2). Lineage (NCBI taxonomy): Eukaryota > Metazoa > Chordata > Mammalia > Rodentia > Sciuridae > Marmota > Marmota monax. Next base: position 33,941,895 of record NW_026692881.1, on the reverse strand, counting down.
CTCTTTATCAGTGGATCGATCTCAGGTATTTGTCATAGTGTCAGAAAGCTGGCTAACACATCTTGGTTATTGCATTGGTCTTTGAGGTGGCCTTCCTGCTCGTGGACTCTCAGATGCTGCATTCTTAGCGTGGGCAGCGGAGTGATCCCGTGAGAAGGTAACAGGAATAGGCTGAGTGCTAGGATTATGAAAGTGTATCAAGGAGGCAAAAGCCTCTGCTCTGGCAACATCATGCAGGCAAGAGGAAAGAGCAAAGGAACACACCTGAGGGGAAGTGGCTAAGTGACAGGCAGAAAAATAAGGCCAGGAGATGGGGGAGACTGTCGCTATGAGGTAGTGTAATTTTATGTCAGTATAATTTTATTTAAGGTCATAATAAGGCTTGGTGGCTGCTCATCTCATTCAACGTCTCATGTTGCCCACAAGACCCTCTAAGATCAGATCCTTGTCATCTTTCTGATCCTGTCCTCTCCCCTTCTCATTGTTCCCCAGGCATATTCATCTCCTCCTTGTTCCTTAAACATACAGGCTACATCCTCACCTCAGGGCCTTTTCACAGTCTGGTCTCTGTGCCAGGGAAGCCTCTCCCATCACCCCAGGTCCCAGGTATCCCCCTGTCACCTTACCCTGGAGGCCTCCCCTGACTGCCCTATATGAAACATCCACCTCCCACTTTCTCTTTTGTGGCCTCATTTTTCTGCAGGTTACTCATTACCATTTATTCGTTTCCTTGTCCTTTATCTCTCTACCTTTTGACATTATAAGGCAGAGGCTTTGCCTGTTTCACAGATTGCCATATTCCTGGTGTCCGGAACACAGTGGGTACTCACTGACTTTGTTGAATGATGCTCCATAACACAGTCTCCTGTGTGGCTCCTGTGTCTGGGTGTCAGGGTTTCTCTGGGTAAAAACCTGCAGATCAGTTGCTGAGGCAAAGAGTTGGCACAGATCCACTTTAGTTATGTTTTGTGAGTTGTTCTCCAAAGCGGTCATGTTGATTTTTACTCTACCAACCATGTTGCCGAGTTACTAAATTTTTACCAATCTTTGATACTATCAGTCTTTCTCATTTTCACCAAAAATAGGAATGATGTTAATCTATGTAGAAAAAAAGTGATTATCTAGGATACAAAATACATATTAGGTAAAATAGGAGGAAATGGATTAAAATGTTGACACAATAATCTCTGGGCAACGGGAGCAGAGGTGATGGCTAGTGAGGCAGGGTCAGTTTCTATGCATTTCCCCTTCTCTCTTATCTTAGCAGTGCCACAGGGCCATTTTCCTCCCCACAACCCTTGCAAAAGAGGAGCAAAGCCTCATGAAGTCCTTTAATAAGTAAGAGACAAAAAGAAGAGCAGGCCAAACTGTAGAGCCCACTTCACTGACCTCAGAGATTAGCAAGGCTGAGGCTCGGGGAGGGAGAGAGGAGGATTTAGGGCATCAGAATCCCGGGAGACAATGCCAGGGAGGAGAGCCTTGTGTCGTGACAACAGGGAGAAGACTAGAAGGGATTAAGTGACAAGATTTTTAAAAATGTGAGCAACTGCCCTGCTGACACATATCATGTGGTCCATCCAACAGTTTACAGTTGTTGGGGAGAAATGGGTCCAGAAAGGAAAGACCTTGTCCCCAGTGAGATGGAATGGGCAGAAACTATAGGAAATTCACCAACAAAGTAGAGGAATGGCTAGCATTCTGCCATTCACATTAATTTCATTTTCAAAATTTCCACCACCAGCATTCATTTTCAAGAAAAGTATTACAAGTCTGGGGGTTGTTAAAGTACCTTGTCTAGCCAGCAATCCCTGATGCAGCCTCTCTCTACTCCTTACTGAAAGATTATTAGAAACACAGCTGAAATATGAAAACTCACAGCACACATTGAAAAAACAAACAAAATGGCAACCAATTCGCTGTTAGGATCTGGAGGAAATCCTGCCATCTGGGAGATCTACATGGTGAATGGCTGCCCACCACCCAAGCCGATGCATGCTTTGTTGCATTAAACAGAGAAAACTACCAATTTTAAAAAAAACAAAACAGACCCTTTCTTCTTTACCGCCTGTGTAGCTCTCTCCCCACCAGAACCAAGCCCTGTGTCTGTGCATCCAACAGAACTTTGTAGGGTGAGGCTGTTTTACAGTGAACTGACCAGCACAGCAGCCCCCAGTCAGGTGTGGCTTACTGAGCACTGGAAATGGGTTTGGCAAACCCAAGAAACTCAAGTTTCGAGAATTTAGAGCATGTGTTAAGAATCATTTTCTGATTCATATTTTCAAGTGTAGGGCATCCAAAGGGCCCATTATGCACCTGGTTAAGAACTCTATGCAACCCACTTCAGGAAATGAATTAATCCAAAGGTTCCCATTGTAGTACAGTGTTCAATTCACTGAAAGAACATTGAAGAGAACCTGTCTTTTATGAATCATTCTGAATCATGATTTCCAGGCCTCCATGGATAAGTGAGTGCATTAAAAGGGCCAGAATGTACCCTAAGAAACCTCTGAAAGACACTTTGGAAAATGAGCTAAGCTAATGTTCAGGTGAACATGGTGGAGAATTCATCTTAAGAACCAAGTTCTGATTCTTGTTTTCAATAGCTCTCTGTACACTGCATCTGAGTTAAATGTAATCCATGTGCATTTATTTGCATCACATGTGTCTGTTAATGAGCAGTGAAGACTGACACCTGTCAGACGGGCAGCCTCCCCTCTGCTGCTCAGGTATTGCATTTTATGTGGTCAAGGGTGGCCCCTTCCTGCCCTCACCATCCAGATACCTTTCTAATGAACCAAAAAATTCAATGAACTTCTGGAAAATAACAGGCTACAAAATATTACTGTGGAGACAGGAAAAAATAGGAAGTGGGAATTGTCCTGTACCTGTTGTCACTCCCGAATAAAGTGCTAGTCAGGGCTCAGACAGAAGCCTGGCAGCAGGATATATATAGTAGGACAGTCTTTTTACACCATCTGTTTGAAGGGGAGGAAGTAAGTAGGGTTCTGTTGCTGGCTCCATTCAACTTGGCAGGACTGTTTCAGATGAAAGCCCTGGTCTGAGCCACGAGTCTGTGCACAGAGTCTGACCTTTGTCTGAAGTCCTGACACAGATTCTGCCAAGCCCCAGTGGACAGTGAAGGGAGAGGGCTGGCAGGGAGAGGCCTGTCTACAGGAACAACAGCTCTGTCCTTGCTCTAAGAAAATAGAGGCACCATCAAACATAAGAATGACTTTAAACCACAAAATGAGTAAGAAGGAAAATCATTCTGAAAGCCCGGAAGAACGTCACTTTGATTCACTTCCGACGTCGAAATACTCTTTTAGAAATTAGGCATATTCGATAGTTTACAAAAAGACTTGGTCCTTTGAGACAAAAATAGTCGGGCACAGGAAAGGGTAAGCTGAGGCAGGAAGGGAATCGGAATGGGCTAAGAAGGAAACTCAGGGTCCAAATAACCTGCAATGGAGGCAAGAAGAATGACTTACACAGAAACTAACTAGATCAGGGATATTTAGGAAAAATGAGTTATTTTTCTAAAACACAAAGAAAAAGGGAGAGACCAAGTTAATGAAAGAAAAGACACAAGATATAGAAGATAAAGAGTGAGCCAAAGAGTTGTAGGTTTTCCTATGAAAAAAAATCTAAAACTAAAATAATGAAGATATACAAAGAAATGAGATTTCCAGAGGCGCAAGACTACACATCCTCAATACAGGAGACTTGCCATGCTGCAGGATTGAAATTAATGAAAAGAGACACATATCTAGAAATATCCTGGTGATTTTTTTGAGTTGCAGGAATGACTTTAAAATTCCACAAGCACTTAAAACAAGCAAACAGACAAAAATAATAATAAAAATAGATTGTTTATAAAAAAATTTGAAACTATGCTGGTATGAACTTTTTCCTCTATGATGCTAAAGACTAAAAGAGAATGAAATAGCAACTAAAGAGATTGGAGGACAAAGATTTGTTCCCATGAATTTTCCATGGCCAGATTGCTGTTTATGTGTAAAACTAAGAGAAATGCATTATCACAAAGGCAAGAACTCAGGCGGGGGAAACTTTTTTGAGAAATCAAAAGAACACTTGAGGATGTACATCAATTTTGTCAACATTAAGCAAGGTAAGAACACAAATTAACCACCTCAATTTATAATGAACTAACATCCCAATAAACCCATCATAAGTTAAAAATATAATTAGGTGGAAAATGCATTTAATTTGATTTAATTACCTAATCTACCCAACATCGTAGCTCTGTAACACAGCAGGCTGTGTACTCCTGGTTGTTCACCCTGGTGACCACATGGCAATGGCCATTACTCAGAATCACTAGAGAGGACTGTATCCCATACCACTAGCCCAGGAAAATATCCAGATATAAAGTTCTAAGAATACTTCCTATTGAATGACCATCTCTTTCACATCACCACAAGGCCAAAAGATTGTAAGTCTGAGAGAGAACAGCTGTACTTAATACAGGGACATCATGGTACCAAAGCGTCTGTAGTGAGTCCTAAAATTAAAAGTTAAATCCAAAAGAAAACTTGGTTGTAGCTCAGTGGTAGAGCGCCTGCCTTGCACATGTGAGGAACAGAGTTTGATCCTCAGCACCACATAAAGGTAAATAAATAAAATAAAGGTATTTTAAAAATTTCAAATATGTTTATGAAAAGGAAATGAAACAATAATTTTATAATGTCATCCAGGCACACAATCACAGCCTGATTCAGAGAACAGGAAGTCAGAGGGTGAGAGGAACAGGGAAAGAAAGGGAAATTCTCTATTTTACCCAGTGGGGAGGAAAAGACAGCCTCAAGTCTGGTCTTTGACCATGAAAGGACCATAACTTAATGAATGTCTTTGAAAAAAAATGTGGTAGCAGTTATCCAAAGAATTAAAATCAGAAAAAATACCTACTGGGTGTCTACAGTTAATAGAGGAAACACAAGGCCATACCTTTGGCTTTATTCTTCTAAATACATTTATTTCTGCCTACCTTCCTCCAGGAGAATTTGAGCTTCTTGAGAAGACTGGGTTTGTTTCATTTACGGTTCATCCACGATTCCTATAGAGCAAAAAATACATGTGTATTTGTTTTGAGTTATTTATTTTTACATAGACAAATGTATCATTTCTCCCTTGATTTCTGTTGCTCTCTTATTTAGTTTTTCTAAACTCTGAGAACAATTAATCATGACCACTGTATTCTAGTATGTTTATGATTTCAATTTTTAAAGATCTACTTCATTATACTCTGTAGAATTTATCCTGCTGATACAGTGTGAGGCTAGGACCTTCCAGCACTACTGTTAAATAATATTCCTCCCTTACCGGCTTCGGATGGATTTCTTTTAACATCCTACACATTATATGCATTAGGATCTTTTCTTTGACTCTCTTTTCTAGTCCATTGCTCTGTGGGTTTTTACCTCACAGCCACACTGTTTTTATGAGACAAGACCTAATATGTTTCATTGCTATTCCTGATATTAAGTAAATCAGAGCAGTGCTTATTTTGGGTGAAAAACATGAAGGAATCTAAATGACCAAAGATAGAGGAATGGTTTACAAAGATACATTCATACCAGGGACTCCTGTGCATCAAATAAATCAGAGCTAATGGTCTGAGCTGAATTAGCATCTGTGCATGATCGTACTGAAATGAGGACCACTTCCCTGGCATGGAAATAGCGCTCCCCAGAAATATCCTCAGACTCCACGTTGGCCTGGCGGCTGCCACAAGAATACCCTGAGACCTAGGAAAGATCTCATTCCTGAAGAACGATCAATGGCTTGGAAGAATGTTTGCAACACACCAGTAAAAAATCAAGACGGAAAAGTGAAAATACAGCCCAAGTTCAGCTTTGCTTTAAAATCTCTGTCTGCATATTTTAAAGGCTAAATAGAAAATAGAGAAAAAAGAAAATGGAACAAAGCACTACAGGTCCGCAACATAGTACAAACAATTTTTCTAAATTTTCTATAGTTTTCAAATTTTCTTCCAGAAATTATAGATTCATATTAACAACTTTTAACCTCCATATTAAAACATCATGTGTAGAAAAGGCCAGGGCACTTATTTTCAGATGTGTAACGAGTGAGGCCATGGCCTGAGAGCCAGCTGCAGAGCTCAGGGGTGCTCGGCATCACATGAGCTGGCCCCATTCTGGGTTATCTCCAGAGAGGTCTCAGGCTGACTGGGTGGTTGGACCTGCCCACACCCCTGCCCGCCAGGCTCAGCCACATTCCACTCATAGCCTCAAAATCTGCTGTGGTGGCCAACACAGTAGAGAGGACGTGCTGTGGAGGTAGCCCTTGTAAGTACCATGATCAGGCTTGGAGGGAAAAATCACTGCTGTCCCTACTGCCATCATCACATAAGCCCCTGCTTGCCCATGAAGACCAGACCATGAGCGCTCTGTTACACAGCCTTCGAAATCCACAAATCCACAAATCCCATCGTATTTGCAAGAGAGATGGGAAGAGGGAGGGTATTTTAGGTCTTGGGGTCCTTTCCAGATGTTGGCTGTCATCTGAGGAAACAGCCAGGTGAAAATCTCCAACTCCTCCCTTCTCCTTCTCCTTCCTGACTGCGGTTGAGCTGGCTTCGCTGCCTGGTCTGGGGTTGAGTCTTTGTTTTGCTTTGCCTGTTAACAGGAGCGGCTTGGACAGACTCCCTGTCTGCAAAGGCTGTCCCGAGTCTGTGATGTAGACCCTGTGAGGTTTGCTTCAGGGAACACGTGGGAGGGGGGCGGGTCCTGCCTCCTGGGAACCTCCCCACCTGTGAGGAAGGAGACAAAGCCAGGAACTGGCCCACTCCTCACAGCTGCAGGAGAGCCCCTGGGGGTACACAGCAGGATTCCACTAACCATCATAGGGACCCCTGGGGCATCATTATCTCTATCTCTAGATAAGGAAACCAAGACTAAGATTGGGGGCCCCAAGTTTCTGAACCCTTTTTCACTATTAGACCATAATTTGGGCAGTTTGTAGCTATCTCTGGGTTAAATTTATTTATAGGGGTCATACAGATCCTAGAATGAGTGTTCATTCCCTCAAGGAGATCAACCTGGTGTCTGAGTTGGCTCTGGAGAAGCTACAAACCCTGCTCCTCAGAACCCTGGCAGAAAGAAAGGAAATTCCAAACTGGCAGAATTTGGAAAAAATCTGAATCTAAGTTTGGAGTTCTTTCTGGGAACCATTTGCTAACAGCATAATTATGGGTAGATTTCCTCTGCAAAACTGTGTAAGTCATACAAACAAGAGGCTACTGTGAGTCTAACACAAAACACATATGATTTTTTTGTAAAAAAAAAAAAAAAGAATTTAAAAGGAGGAGAATAAACTGGATACCTAGTATAGCTCACGAGCAGATAATGGTGGAGAGAAGATGTTGGTGGAATTCATCTTAGAAATATTTTTTATAGTATTTGTTTTTTTAAAATTTGTTTTAATTAAATCTTAGAAATATTTAAAAAATAAATTTCTTATAATAGAACATGGTAAACTGTTTGACAGTCTTTCACGTTTCCTACTAGTCCGGACATATACGTGGAAATACAAACAATATCTTTGCAGTCCTTATGAGCTGGCATTAATAGCAAATACATGGAGGAACCAGGCAGGACTTAATTTTATACTGTGTATGTTTGTTCAGGTTTATTTAACATCAAACAAATCAGAGCTAATGGCCGTAGCTAAGTTAACATCCGAGCACATGAGCAGACTTGAAATGAACACTGCTGCTCTCAGGATCACACCCTCAGAGCCCACCTGGCAGCCACAGGGAGGGCATCTGAGAGGCAGGGACAGCACAGCTCAATGTCTAGCCACCAGGGACCAGCCTCAGAAGTGCCCCTTGACCCTCTGTCCTTGTCAGTGTCATGGGGAGACTAAGCCTTCCCTCAGACCTGCAGTGTCATGGGGAAGGCTCTGCGGTGCCCGGGGCCATGCCTGTGTCACCACTCTGTATCTGGCACATCATAGTGTGCTGTAAACACCTGTCAATAATCACATGAGCTCATATACATAAAGCTCTTAAAAATGATAAAGCATGACTTAGATATTTGGTCCAATAATAACAATCACTCTTTATGTGAATGTGACCAGAGGTTGGGAATTAGGCTCAAGGATGTGTACACACGATCTCGTTGGACACAACAATCCTCAGGGCTGGGTACTATGTTATTATCCATATTTTACAAATGAGGGACTGATGTTGCCCAAGATCACAGACCTGGCAAGTGCAGAGCCGACACTGAGGCCACAGGGTGCAGCCCCTCTGCCTGTGCCCTAGGCCCCTCTTCCTCCCTGTTCTTCACTTTTTAGGAGATATTCAAGGTTTATGTATCACATTTTCCAGAAAAACTAGCTATTCTTCATTCTTTAATTCAAAACAATTGATTGCCTTACATATGGAGAGAGCACATAAGAAAGCAAGATACAAAAAAAAAAATTATTCTCTAAAAAATGCTCAGCCTAGGTCAAGAAGAAGCCTCATAGAGACAAGGAGTTGGATCTTTCAATGGTCCACACCAGTGTGTGAAGGTGAATACCACAGGCCCCTCCTAATTGCCTCCTCGGGTATAGACAGACGCCATGGCATCCAGAGAAGGGTGTGGACACATAGGCTGGGTCATCCAGGAAAGTTCAGGAAGGAATGTGGACCCAAGCTGGCCCTGGCCCCTTAACCAAGGTGGAGACAGGAGTCAGGGGGTGCCGTGCTGTGGTGGGGACAGACATGGCGGTTGCTGGAGTGGTGGCCTTGCCCAGGCTACCCACTCCTCTCCCTTCCTCCTCTGGAGCCTGGAGGCGGCAGCCATGCTTCCCCCTGGGTTTGTGATGGGAGCTGAGTGAGGCGACCACTGCACAGCTCTGTGCCAGACGCAGCGGCCACTCCTTAGCTGGTGGTGATGCTGATTCATGGTGCTCTTCCACACTGAGACAGAGAAAGATCGTCTGTGTGCTGAGTTAAGTTCCCCAGTGGAAGAATTCAAAATTTGTGAAGAAGAAAAAAAAAAAAAAGTGAGAGTCCCCTGAGGCTTACAGTTGACTGCTAAAAAGAAGTCATTAATTAAGCATTCAGAACAAATAGCAAAGTGAGACTTTCAAAAGCTGACTTCGACTTTTTCCACGGCCAAGAGTAAAACTTTAAGTGCCTTTTTATATATATCATTTAAATATCATTTGTTATAGAAAACAAATGGGTGATTATTTTTTTTTAAAGTCAAAGCTGTGTTCTTGGCACAGTATTTTTCTCTTAGCATTTTTTTCCTTAGTAACTGAAATGGTTTACTAAAGTATTTAAAGAGAAATCATTGGGGGAAAGAAAGTAGTAAATTTTAAGAGGATAGGTTACTGACAAATTAGGATATACTCAGCAGAAGGATCTAGAATCCATGCTATGAGAAATTGTTTAGAAATCCAAAGCCAAAAGGAGGCCCCAGGGTATGATAAACCTGTTCCATTACAGAAAAATTGTCATGTGGATGAGGGAGAAGGCCTTCTCCGCCTTGATGTAAGGAGCAGAAATTAGACTAATGTCTTTAAATTTTAAGAAAGCAAATTGAACTGAATATCTTCAAAATAAAAGGAGAAAAACAAGAGCACAATTACCCTTCCCAACTTTCTACCAGTTGCAGACAAATTGCCAGCTGCCAGGATAGAGAGCAAAATGTCCCTGCAGAACCTGGTCTGACAGAGCCAAGGATGCCCCGTGGCTGCTCATTGGTCAGCTCCCCACCTGCTCCCCACGGGCCCCTCTGCTCTCCACAAGATGGCCAGGTCTTACAAGATGGGAATCCAATGATACATATGCTCTCAATATCTCTCCAGGGTCTTCACGTGGGAACCCCCCGAACACCTTTCATACCCTGACACCCAGGCAGCATCGCAGACCAATGAAAATCAGATTTCTGGGGGCAAGGCCCAGCACTCAGTATGTGTAAAGCTAGCCAGGCACCACCCATGTGCAGCTAGCCCAAGACTGATGCTTTACTCCATGGCCCCAATCCAGGATTACCAGGACCTCATGGAGCAGGCTCCACCTGCACACACACCCCTCCTCCCCAACTTCACCCCTTCCTTCCAGCCAACTGGCTTGCTTTTCATTTCTCAGCTACGTTTGTCATATCACAGCAGTACCTGTGTGCTGCCTATGGGGGACACTCTTCCCTCTCCACCTAGCCAGGCCATCTCTCAGCCATGTCCATATCCATGCTTCTGATCGTATTGCATTGGGTCCTCTTCCCCTAGACTGACTCTCCACCCGAACCCTCCCCTAAAGCTCAGAAAAGCCTGCCATCAGAGCATGGGTCCTGGCTATTAACATAAACTCTCTCTCTCCCTCTAATTACTTGATCAATGATGGCCTCTCCCACTCAAGTGTAAGCCCCTGGGAGGGATGAGGGAACCATGTCTGTTTTGTTTCCAACACCTGCCACAGTGCTCGGCATACAGCCGATTGCATGGTTGGATGAATGAACAAGTGCTACAGGTGTGATTTTTTCATAGTTTAATACGGCATACTCATTATTGAACAGAGCTACATCTGTGGGAGAGTTCTCTCAGTAATCTGCACCCCCCTCACCTCTGTCTACATCCCAAAATGCCAAAGCATTTGTGAGTGCAGACGGAGTCAGAACAGCCTGGTTTCAGTCAGGACCTGGCTGCTTCTTAGCTGGGTGCTCTGAGGTCAGCTGCTTGCTTTTTCTGAAATTATTTTGCTCATATGTAGAATAGGAGATTAATATTTATTTCCTAGAGTTACTGTAAGATTCATCGGAATTGTTTTGTGCAGTGCTTAGCATATAATAGCTGTAGACCAAATAGGAAGAATGCTGAGGATAATTCTTAGAATTACTGCTTAAAACTCTTCACAGCCTCCTCCCTTACGTGCTGGATGGAAACTCACTCAGTGCAGGGCCTGATCCCCATGGTCTGCATTGCTCCCACCTTGCACTGAAACATGCAGAACCACAGAGGTGAATGTAGCCTACACGGCCCAACCTTTGCCACAGCTGATTCTCCAACCAGACAGCCTCCCACTACCCATCTGCATTCCCGCAAATTTTCTGCAAAATGATCATGCTGCACTGTCTTTGTTCAGCCTCTGTCTACAATGGGCTGCCAGATACCTGTAGCCAGGGAGTAGCTCTTTGTTTCCATAGAGACTGGTGCAGCCTTAGCATTCTGCACACTTGTGCCCTGTGTCAGGGATCAGAAAACAAAGGTATGAATGGTTCTAGAGAAAAATTATCCCCCTTCCTAGATTTATGATTCTTTCTGGAATGGACATCCCAGGACCATTAGATGTCAATGCCGGAACCAATGGAGCTTAGAAGCCTGCAGCACAAGGGTGCTCTGACTAGGGCCACAGCTGGAGCAGGAGACCTGTAACCCAGAAGAGTTCCTGCCATCCGATGGATGAATGCAAATCTCCCTCTGACCTGGAGAAGCAGCACAAAGCCTGTGCCTTCCTGGTGCACAGTCAACAGAGCAAAGCCAATCCTTGCCAGTGAATCACTACAGCGAGCCAAGGCAACCCAGAGGGAGCAATTAATTATGTTCTTTCCCTGACATCACTTTTAAAATATCTCCCTTTGCAAATAATCAAACGGATTGAAGCTTCCCAGTTTTAGAGCCGTATCTTCCAGAAGGTACTTTCAGAGAGAAACAGCAATTTTCAGATTTTTCCACTAACACACTGACTAGATGAAGGTCGCAAAAAACCTGCCCCAGCAATTACAAATAAAGCAATGGCTCTCTTGGCCCAGACCCTAATCCTGGAGGGTGGGGAGAGGATGCGCTTCCACTGTGATTCCCTCCAGACTGGCTCAGACCTGGCTTTGCTCTCAGAACTCAAATACGAACAGATTCATGTGTTTTCTTGTTGCTGTTATTGTTGAGTTATTCAGAGTGGATGATTTAGGCATATTAAATTTACATATAGATTTCAGCGATGTGGCCATTAAGATTCATTAAGGTTCAGTAATGGAACCAGCTTAGAGTTGAAAATATGCCTACTCTAAAGCAATAATCATCATCTCCATATATTACATTATCAGGGCAGAGAGGCCCTACTAGACTGTCATAATTTGAAAAATAGCCCAACATGTATTTGCATTCTGTCTGGTACTTACTATCCTGAGAAGACAGTCCAGGGGTCTCTGTGCAGATAAATGCAACCCCAAAGCACAACCAGCCACCTCCTACAGACTTCCTTTATCCTGCACAGGCTTGTTTCTGGGACAAATTGGAGGCAAAGGCTGTGTTTTGTACAGCTCAGAGTTTTCAAACTGGAGCATGCCTCAAAATTACACGGAGGATTTACTCAAATACAGAGTGTTGGGTGCCACTCCCAGAGTTTCTGATTCAGTAGGTGGAGTGGGTATGAGAATTTTTTGCATTTCTAGCAAGTTCTCAGGAGAGGGCCATGCATTTTTTTATAATCATACCAGGTGATTCTGAAGTTGCTGGTTCAATACTAGAGAACTACCACGTGGCTAGTGCTTCTCAACCATGCTGTGCATTAGGAGCTCCTGGGGAGGCTGTAGAATTCAGCAAACCTAGGCCCCCCCCCCCCCAGGGTCTGATTTGATAGGGGTTTAAGGAGACAGTGCCCTGTCCTCACATTAGCAAAGTCAATTCTATCAAGATCTTTTTTTAAAAATAATACAGACATATTCAAAGAAACATAGGAAGCAAATGTATAACATAATGAACTATTAACAAGGTGATTATTTTAATAGCCACCAGCCAGGTCAAGAAACTACCCCAGAATTCCTCCCTGGGCCCCTTCCCAATCAAAGCCCCTCCCTCTCTTCCTGGTTTTGGTAGAAGTCGCTCCTTGGCTTTCTTTTACCCCAATGTCTATTCTTAGAATTAACTTCATCTTGCCATTTTAAAAATTATTTGATCAATTTGAAAAATCTCCTTTAATATCCAGGATTACTTCTGTCTTTCTCTTAGGCTTGCATGTAGAACAACCCAGGCCATTCATCTTGTAGATTCTAATAGTCTGGATATTGCCAATTGCATCCTGGTTGTGCATTTCAGATCTCTTTCCTAGATAATTCCGCAAATTGCAGGTAAATCCAAAGGCTTGATCACACCTCAATCTGATCCTGAAAAACCAGCCTCTATCTCAGAGCAAAGCCTGTCCAAGAAAGGGACATGACCTTTGTCCTTGGAAAATCCCACAGAGCACTCCTAGGCACATTCCCACCCTGCTAAATTATTTATCTACAAATAACAGGAGAGATCTGCTGCACCAGGTGTCCCTGACTCAGTCAGGCTAGGTGGGGATCCATAGCAGCCCCCTAGCAGCCACCAATCAGCATGAGACAGGGAAATACCTGGGATGCCAGATGACCCTCCCAGTAGTTTATGGTGGTTGATAATGTGTTGGGAAACCATGTAGTTCAGCACGTACACCCCTCTTGGCTTAAACCAATCAGTTCAAACGAATACCCCTTTTGCACTGACCAATCACCCCTATCCAACTTGTTCCTGCCAGTGAATGTGCTAATCATGTTTTAGAGTTGTTATTTGATTTTCCCGCGGTGTGTGATGATTTGCTAAGGGATGCTATGATGTATGTGAAGTCCCTGCCCTCTCCAAAAAATGTATAAAAATGCTGCAAACCCTGGGCTCGGTGCCTCTCAGCGTCACCAGTTGCTGTGTGTGCGTGCGGAGGACCCAGCTAGCTCGCAATAAACACCTCTTTGCTGCTTGCATTGATCTTGGGTCTCTGGTGGTCTTTGGGGGTCCCGAATTCAAGCATAACAATCCCAATGGCAAGACTCAAGGTGTGCTGTGTCCTTTCATCAGGAGGCAATCAATGCCCAGTTGTCTTTTTGTGGTGTGTGATGTTGGTGGTAATTATTTCAGATCTATGCCTAGATCTGTTGAGTGGGAACTTCAAAGTGTTGATATTCTAATCCCATAATTTATTTTTTTTCTTTTAGTTGGAATGCTTTTATTCAGAGACGCTTTCCCTCCTCTATGGTTTGGTTACCCAGTGGTCCAGTTCTTGTAGGGAAAAAGGATAAATTGCATCATTCTTTCCCTTTGTTTATAGTGAGGTGTGTGTGTGTGTGTATGTGTGTGTGCGTGCGCGCACGCGTGAGTATGCCTACGTGCACATATTTGATGGGGTTTCATTGCAATGATTATCTTTATTGAGACAAAAACTGTGCTCTCTCTGGCAAGTGGGAGCCAATTCAAGTTGGCTGATGAACCCTTTGGACACGCACCTGGTAGTCTGATAACTTTTTGTACCATTTGATCTAATGATATGATCCGGGTTTATATTTTGCCCTTTTTCTGCCCTACTCCTGGGCTCAGCCCTGATTTCTTTTAATAGGAAATAGTATTTCTTTAAACAGGAATAGTATTTTAAACCCACATGTAGGTAGGTCATTTTTCTCAGCTAAGTAAAAAAGCTGAGAAAATATATATGTTTAATTATATTTTTATGTATTTACATATTTAAATATTTACTTGCCATATATATTCCCAGTTCTTTATACTTATATATGCATAATGTATTATATACAGATACTTTGGTATATATGTATTATAATTATAATTTGGTATATATATAATATGATTATGTATACACACACACATATACATTCCTTTTTAGATTCTTGCACCTAGAACAGAAAATACCTCATGAGTTGATATTTTTTACTTAAATGCAAGACTATGGAGTCAGTATCTCCCTTCTTCCAGTTGAAGCACTCTGATGAAATCCTCAGGATCAGGGGTAGCCTATTTGCTTAATTTTACCATATACACCCAACGGCCTCAGAATAACAATACAAATACTGCAACCAACTGTGGTTACTAAATTGGTTGACTTCTTCCACTCCCTCCCTTTCAGTGACTGGCTGCACACCCATAGCTATGCCAGCTCTCTCCTTCCCACCCTCACTGAGTTCTGGCTGTACACACAGCCAGGACGGCTCACCCCATGTCGCCCGTGCATGCCCACCTAGTTCTCTGGTGGTCTGAAGCCCAGGGCACTGTGGTGTTTTCCAGGAAGGACCACAGAAACAATCCCCACGGAGCCCTTACCTGTTGACAGCACACTGCACCTTGAACTGTGAAGTCAGTTTTGCCGGATGTGAAAACTTGGGCTCCCTTTCTTTTCCCTGAGTACATTAACATTTTCGCTCCATTTGTTTTTGGCATTATGATGGCTGTCAAAAATCTGATGATAATTTTTCTCTTCTAAATCACTTTTTCTAGATGCTCAAAAGATTTTGTTTTTTTCCCCTGTAGAGTCTGGTCATTTTATTAGAAAACCCCTCAATGCAGGGCGTCCTGGGTTAAAATTCTCAAGTGTGTCCTATGACCTTTTGATATACAGCTTTAAGTTGTTTTTTTTTTTTAAATTTAGTAAACTTTTCTTGAATTCTACCTGATGTTTGTTCCACTCCTTGCTTTCTTTTCTTTTCCAAGAAAGAAATATGTTTCCAAGAAACTCTGTATTGGATATACTTTGGCTTTCTTTGATATTTGTCCTTTTTATCTCTTTCCTTGTTTCTTTTTAGCTTTTTATAATATTTAGTCTCGTTTCATGTAGTTTAATCTTCATTTTTAAAATAATTTTAAATGATCTTCATTTAAAAAAAATGTTTATTCCTATTTTTCCCTAAGTTTGTTGTTTTGTGAGTTTTTCTGAATCTAATTTATATGGTTCTTCATGTCACGTATCATTTTCCAAATTTATTTTTGCTCACTTTGAAATAGCAAGTTCATTGCCTGCGCTTGCATTCTGGCTCATTTTGTCTTTAAGGGTATTATTCTTCTCCTTTTCATTTTTCTTTTTTCTTACGATAACTCTAAATGGACTTCCCCCGAAACTGTTCCTCATTTTTCTGAGAACTTATTTTACCCTGACCCTTTAGTAGAAGCCCAGAAGCAAAATAACTTTTCAAACTTCTCAGAGTTTCTTCTTGTGGTTTTTGTATTTTGCAAAAGTATGGTGGCTTACTTTTTGAAATGCCCTAGAATTGTTTCCTGCCCTAGGCTTTTGCTTTCCATGTTTCCTCCTGTCAATACCCTGCTCAATTTTTATTCCACTCCTATCTGTTCCTCTGCAGTCTGAGTTCCTCTCCTGGAAAGGAGCCCTGGTCAGTTAGTCCCAAGTCCACATGCTTCATGCCTTTCAGAACCTGCAGTGAACTGGTCCCTTCATCCACTGCCATGTATTCATTTCTCCATTGCTCACAAATTGGCGAGATTCGAGCTCCAGGGAATACTGTTGGGTATTTGGGGGTGTCCTTGTTCTGGACCTTCAAATGCCCCATTGTCTTTTTTCTGCACAGTCAGGTCTTGTGCTGTGGGCTTCATGCCTTTTCCCCTAGTGTTTTGTATGTATTATATTGACCATGAGTTTTGTGTCTAGTTTCTTTTCTCTATTTCAGGGAGACCAATGTCCATCCCACCATGCTGCCATCCCCTTTAGTCCCACCACCTTCCTTCTCACATTCTAACATGCCTCTGCAGTATTTGCCAAGGAAGAGTGAGATCCCAGAACTCATATTTCATGATGAATTTACATGAAAGTGGCAGTATAGGGAAGAAAAATATTCCAATGTTCTGAAACAGCTCTGTCCAAGAGAACTTTCTATGGTGATGGGAATCTATGTCCACACTGTCCATTGAGAGCTTGAATGTGGCTAGTGCAAAAGAGAAAATGAGCTTGTAATTGATTTAGGTAATTTAAATTTGACTTTAACTAGGATCAGTGACTAACGACTATCATATCGGATAGCGCAATTCTAGTGAACTCTTAGTGCTTTTACTAAGATGGACTTTTTTTGTGTGTTGACCTCTGCCTACAAGAGGAATAAGGTCAAGTCCAATGCCCTGCTTTTAAATAGCTTGCCTTCTTTAGCCGGAATCTGGAGAGATGTTAAATCCCTGTATTTCACAGACTGAGAACCAGCTCATATTTCTGAAGTATGGGGCTAACCACACCCCTGTGCTCCTCAGTTGTTAATGAAAGACAGAAATGCTTATGTCAAGAGTTTTGGAATATGGCTTGGGACACCATTAGATATAAGCCATCCTTTCTTCCAAATTTTAATGTTTCCTACTTTTCTTTCAAATTGTTTTCTCCTCAATAAGCAATATGATGATAGGTATTATGTCTGTTTTTTCCCTGTACATAATAGATGCTCAAAAGTATTTATTGACTCAATGATTAGTACATGAGTCAACAAATTTTGATCTGTGGGCCAAATGTGGCCTGCTGCTTATTTTCGGTATGGACCCTGAGCAAAGAATAGTGGTTATATTTTTAAATGGTTGGGTGGGGGGAGGAAAACAGTAATAATATTTCATGAGAAGTAAATTTGTATGAAATTCAAATGTCAATGTGCATAAATAAAGTTTTATTGCAACACAGCCTCCTCACCTAGTATTGTTCATGTTGCTTCACACGATGTGGGTGGAGCTGAGAGTTCTAGCAGAGACTTTGTGGCTTGCAAAGCCTAAAATATTTAGTAACTAGCCCTTTACTGAAAAAGTTGCAGACCCCTGAGCTAGTCGATAAATGCCATTATCTTCCCAGGAGAAACTTGATTGTGTTTCACATTTTAGAAGAGATTGAACATTTTAAGCAGCTTCCTCCTAGCTGTGGCCAGAGAAAATTACATTTTACACCCAAATATACACAGCTGGGGATCAGGGTAAGAAAGAGAGAACCTTAATGAAGTTATTAAAGTTGTAGCATAAGAAATAAAATTCTCCATAGAAATTCTTTTAAGCTCATGCAACTTGAGGGAAACAAAGAATTTAAGACCCTGTTTATTATCTGATTTCACAAAAAATGCCTGCCATGAAAGCAATTACCAACTCTAAATGCCACAAAATATTCACTTATTCCTCTCAGATTTGGGAGAGAGGAAGGCGGACATTAGTACTGTCATAAATCTTCACAATATTTTTCAGAACAAGCATCTTTGGAACATTTTAGGGCTTAATAAAAGCTGAACATCAGCCCTAAATAGAGGAATCGGTAGCAGTTTCATCTTTTGTAAATCTTGCTTTCCATCTGGAATCTTCCTTGCAGGAGGAACGTAAACATCATCCCTTTTAAAAGCAGACAAGCTCTTAATTGCATGCTTGACCCTTGCACAGCTTTTCCCCAGGAACAAAATTTAATGTATCCTGTTTGGATATTGATAGCCTCCTCATGAATATTCCTCATCATTTGAAATGAGGGGCGATACATTTACATGTCCCAAATAATTGCAGTCCTCTCTTTAAAGGGAGAACAAGTTGTATTATAGGAATTATGGAGCTGGGTCCCTAAAATGACACTAAAATTTTTACAGCTGTGTCAGTAAAGATGATGGCAAATAATTAAATAGAGTCATTTACCACCCAAATCAAGATGGAAATGAAAGCTTTGGTATTTGATATTTAAAAAAAATAAGACTAGGGTGTAATGAGGACATGAAAATCTAATATTCCAAGTTGTTTTGTAGCCAGAAAGCACACCAGAAATTGCTTGAGAAGGGGTTCATTTTGAATCCACATTTCCTGCCAGACACAGGGTATTGTTGGGCTATTGGAAAGCAGCTATGGTTCTCTTTTGCTTTTTCCCCTTTGGACCTTAGGAAAGCACTATCTAGCCATGATTTGCAAAGTCTTTCAAAGAGCACAAGGATGGTCCAGAGACAAAATGTACGTAGAGCAGGGGAGCAAGGGCTAAGACCTGAAGCCACTGCATGTGATCAGTTTGCTGCAAATGACTGTCTCAGCCAGATGGAGAGACACATTTGCTTGTTAGGAGGTGACAGATCCATAATGGAACCACCAGAAAACTCTGAGAGGTGCCACCGCATACTGCTTTGAAGCCTGAGCCTTGGAGCAAGATGGATGGGGAGTAAGTTTTGCCTGGTCTCTTGCCAGTTGTGTCACCATGGGCAAGTGACATCACTTTATCCCCCCTATTGGGATAGTGAAAGCATCCACCTTTTGCAGTTACATAAGAATTAAAAAAATTTAAAAAAGTTTTCACAGGTGCTTGGCACCTGCCCTGTCATTCAATAAACATTTATGAAACCAAGATGATACCAACGGTACAAATTGCCATCAGGGAAAAGTCTTGGATGCAATCTGGTGGATGACCTAGTCTTATTTAGAAAGTGGAGACCACCTCAAATCCTTAAAATATTGCAAATGAAGATTTAGGAATGAATTTGGGAAAGAAATTGTCTGGTGTATAAAACGATGATTTTCAGAAGGAGAATTCCTCCCTCTGGAGGGAATAGAAAGCCTGTTTTATTAGCCTCCTAAAAATCTGGGATCCATGTGACTTTCCCAGCACATAGCAGACAGGCTTGGGGTGGCCACTATTTCTCCCTCCCCTTTCTTCAACTGCACACAGAGGTGATTCCTGTGTCATGTATGTGCCACATCCCCAAGCTCCTCAGAGGACACTCAGAAAGACCAAAGATGGGTTCCCCAGTTCAAACTGAGCCAGGCTGATCCTCTTTCCAGGAGAACTTGTCCCAGGCCTGGAGGTCACACTGTCTCAGGACCTTTCACGAGCTTCATCAACAATCACTAAAAGTAAAATTAATTTAGACACAACTTTAAAACTAAGAACTTGTAGTAGACTACTCGTGGGGATGAGAAAGACATTGCAACTTTAAGACAGTGAGAAAGGGTCCTGAATCCGGACACACTCGGTGACATCATGGGCATTCAAGGTACAAGCACTAAGACAGCCTGGCTGGAGGGAGCAGAGAAGGCACAAAGTCACACTATCAGGCTCAACGGCCAGTTCAGAGAAAACATGAGGGGAGGGGTGGACACTCCACAGAGAAGTGTTTTAATTTCCTAGTGCCAGGGCCTTTGGCTTATCTTTCAGGAGTGCCCGGGTCTTTGCTTCTCCTCCAACAGCCCCAAGGGACATTGACTTATTTTTGTTCTTGGTTTTCCTTCTGTCTCCTTCTTCTTTTCCCTCCCCTCCCCTTCCCTTTTCTCCCTTTCCCTCCTTCCTGTTGGGCCACAGCAGATGATTCTTTTAAATATTTGAAGATCTAAGAAATGGAATTTTAATTTTGGCAAAGGAATAACAAGTGAAGAGATTAAATGGGAGCCATGCAAAGCAGCCTGGGGTAGCCTCTGTGTGCTGCCTCTCTCCCGGCTTCCTTCCTCTCAGGAGCTACAAAAACTCCCCTGGAGAGCAAGGAAGGCCCTGGAGGCAGCAATCTGGCTCCTCATCTCTCTGACTCAAAAGCAGAGCTGCTCACTGCATTCTGTCCCCTAATAACCAGGCCAGGCCAGGCCCACTGCATTCGGTCCCCCAGTAGCCAGCCAAGGCCAGGCTGATTGCACTCTGTCCCCTAATAACCAGGCCAGGCCAGGTTCTGCACACACAGTGCCAAACCACTTTGCAATGCTGCAATAGAGGCCTTAAGGCACCCGGCAGCTTGAGCCACCTCTGTGCCCTTCCTTTCTTTCCCTGACTGGTGACTCAACTTGAATCTTCCTCACTCCCATGGCTCACTTTGGGCCAGTGACCTTGTTATTTGAACCACAGTAGGACACAAAGGCAAGATATGGCCCTGGTCCGAAGGCAAAGACTCTGAGGGACCCTCCTGTCCAGGAAGCTCACTCATTAGGAAAGATGGACAAGAGTGGAATGTGAAGGGCCAGGGACAGCGGAGAGGAAACTCCCTGAGTGGAAATGGTCCAGTTCAGAGAACTATTCAGGCGTATCTCCATCCAGTGAAGATCACTAGACTACATTAAAATAGCTGAGCGTAGCCAAATATCACATTATTCCCGACTGGCTGTCAACTTCATCCAAAGGCCAAATCCACTGCAAAGATAAGTGTGGGGCTCAGAAACTGTGTGATAATGAGTCTTAGGAGAAAAGGCACTCCAAGAGCTGAGCCTCGTTCATTCCCCGCTTACACAGCCTAGATCAGCTTCTGTCAAGGCTCTGGCAACCATAATTAAATAATAATCATGTTTATTAAGCATTAGGGAAATGCAAAGTGAACCATATGAGGCAGTCATAATGCACACCTATTAGAATAGCAAAAATTGATAGACTGCTTATGCTGAGTGTTGGCAAAGTGGTGAAGGGACTGGAAGAAGAGATTGGAACTCTCCTATACTGCTTTTTTTTTTTTTGGCGGGGGGGGGGGGGTGAGGAGTACTGGGGATCCCACCCAGGGGTGCTTAAATACTGAGCCACATCCCCAGCCCCCACCTCTTCTGTTTTAAATTTTGAGACAAAGTCTTGATAAGTTGCTGAGGCTGGCCTCAAACTTGCAATCCTCCTTCCTCCTGAGTTGCTGGGGCTACAGGTGTGTGCAGTGGGCTGGCTTCTATACTGCTTTTGAGGGTATAAAAGAACAACCACTTTGCATGTTAAAAGTTGAACATCCACATATTGTGTAATCTAGCCACTATCCTCTTGGGTGCTTACCCAAGAGAAATGAGAGCTTACAGCTATACAAAGACTTACACATGAATGTCCAAAGAAATTTTATTTGGAAGAGCCAGACACTGGAAACAACCACACTGTCCATCAAAAGTGAAAGAATAAGCAACTTGTGGTATATCCATACAATGGAGTGCTACTCAGGAATAAAGAAGAATGACCACCAGAGCACTCAACATTGATGAAGCTCAAAATAACTATGAGAGAAAGAAGACAAAGAGGACATACATTTGTCTGATTCTATGTATACAAAATCCTAAAAAATGCAAACTCATTTATAGTGACAAAGCAGGTTCACTGTTCCTTGGGGACAGGGAAGTAAAGAGAGATAGGGGATTATGGAGGACAGGAGGAATCCTTTGGAGGTGATGGATACATCACTGACTCTAGCATGAGGGTGGTGTCACAAGGGTAAACATATGTCAAATATCATCAAATTGAACTCTTTCAATGTGCAGGACATTGCATGTCAATTATATCTCAGGACATCTATTCATTGAAGAGAGTACTCTGTACATACATACATTCAGGGCCTGTCTATCACAGAGACAGGCACTCTCTGTGGGTGATAGAGACAAGTTCTTGGTCACCATTTGGGCTACAGCATCTCACTTAATTCTTGACACACAGCAGGCAGGCAACAACTATTAGCTGAATGAATTAATAGATAAACTAGTCCCTGCCCAGGCAGGTATCTGATGTTACTACTTCTACCACCAAGTCAGTTACAGTCCTAACACTTTTTAAAGAACCAGTTGGTTACTCTGGGGCATTTAAAGATGAGCACTCTTACAGCTCATAAGAAAAAATTCAAAAAGGTTTGAAATCAGGGATCCTGATTTTAAGTAATTCTTACTTCTGTTTCTAATTATATCATGATTAACAGAAAATTGGGGAGTACAGAATTATAGAAAAGAAATTTTTTGAACTGATATGTCTTGGTCTATTTTCTTGAAAATATTTCCTCTCTAATGAACAAGGGTCCATCCTCATGCAGACAGACTCCTTGTCCATGACTTTGGCTCTGTGCTGCCAGATTCATCACCGCACCCAGGGACCCAGGGCCCTTGGCCCCCCTCTGTGGCAGGCAGCCTCCTCAGCATGAGCTGCGTTTGTTCGTTGCCCCCATCATTTGGGGCACCTACCTTTGTCTTATTTAGACTAGAAAGAACCAAGGTGCTCAAGAATCTGGTGAGAGAAACTGCTTTATTTTGTCTTATAGCTTCTAAACTTTCACAGAACAAAAATGATTCCCTCGTACAAGGCTGTACACCTAGGAAGTCTCTCTGATGAGGGTGTCAGTAACAACTCATAAGTCCCCGTCACCCCAGGACATACTTCATGCTGCGAAGCCAGGGAAACTTGGCCGCAGAGCACAGCTGGCTAAGGGTCTCATGGGAAACAGAAAGCTGTTGGCCCTTCACAGAGCTTGGAGGACGGTGAACTTCTACAAGTCAGTGGGTGCAGGATATTTGTGCTTTAGCTTTTCCTCCCATCTCAACCCAATGCCATTTATTGAACACCTTCTATTTTCAAAGCCCTTCTTTAGATGTTGCAGGGAACACAGGAGGCCAGCAGAACAGGCCCCATCCCCAGGAGCTCACTGAGAGGGGAACAGAGGAGGAAAAGGGCACCTGCTCTCAGACAATAGCAGCGCCCAACCCCCACTACCTCACCTTTTCAAATCTAATCAAAGGCAGATTCTCAGCCATGCATTTTCGAAATTACCCAAATACCTTTTAAAAATACAGAGATACCAAGGCTCCATTGAGACTTTCTGGATCTGAATCTTTGATAAAAGTCACTGATAAAATCAGTTTAAAAAAATGGGGTAAACAGGTCTAACACAAATTTTACAAGTATTATTCCTAGATATTTTATCCCATAATTTTGAAAAACTAATTTTAACTGCAGTAAAATGTGAATAATATAGCATTTACCATCTCAACCCACTTTACGTGCCCAGCTCCATGGCATGTAGCCATGGCCACTATCTAACCTCAGAACTCTTTTCATCTTGCACAATTGAAACTCTGAGCCCACTAACAACAGCTCTCTCCCCAGAGATCCCATCCACCTCTGCCTCTGTGCTCTTCAGACCTTGTAAAGTTGGACCTCATAATCTCCAGTGTCACATTTGTTGGGATTCGTTTTTAAAAGATTTTTTTAAAAAGTAGTAGAGTGCGTGTCTCTCTTAGATAGATCACAACAAACAACTATAGGATGGACAAAGAAAACAACCTTCTTGATATTATGCCACCGAGTTATTGGGACCGAGGACTAGATTTCTAGGGACCCACATTAAAAGAAGGCTTTATTTCAGGGAATTTAGGAGCAAAGATGAACACTGGGAAATACATCCCAGTGGCCCAAATAATTGTGAAAACAACCTTTGTCAGAGAATGAATGTGAGGAATTCAAACACAAATTGTTTTTGAATAAGAGTTCTCATCCCTAAGCTCTATTTCAAAAATCTGAACAGAGTGCATAAAAGCATATTTAATATTTCTTTTTATGTTTGACTAAGTCAGAAAGTACGATTTTTGCTCCTGTCTTTAATAATGACAGAACTTGTAGTGTAAATATTCTTCAAGAGATTTAAAAGAGGATGTATCACTTTCATTCACACTAGGAAATAAAGGTAAACAAACCATGTTGGCATTTTTGCTGAAGTCGAGAAAACCAAGACAATCCCAAGAAAGAAAATCCAGCCAAGCCTCTCCCCATCCTAAAACATCCCAAAAGCAGAGAATGAGAAATGACGGAATTAACACCAAAGGTACAAAAATTACTTCAACAATCATAAACTAAAAAGCAACATTGAGAACTATGGGAAAGGAAGTTGGCACATATGCCCAACACCTCCCCTGCCTCTCCTTGCTTCCCAGATCACATTGCCTTTACCCAAGATGGCAAAACTTGGCGGGATCCAGGGTGGGCTGGAGACACAGGGAAACAGAGATGGCAGGAAGTTCCCAGTGGCCCCCTGCAGTGGCCCCCTGCAGCTAGTGTACCTGCCTGAGGATCTCTGAGATCACCCAAGAAATCCACACAATGCAGAGAAATTTCCTCCAGGAAGACTGAATTCTCTCTAGCACCCCAGACATTGGGGAGATAGTAAATTATGTTTTTATAAAAGCCAAACAATAATCTCATGATGGGATTGCAGGAGCAGATGGAAAAGCAGGCACACAGCTTGCAGACACCTCAGCCAGAAATTTTAAATGAGCCTCAGATGCAGAGGCTCTCACCCAGGAGCAGAAATCCAATGGTAGGTGACTGTGAGCAAGGGTGTCTTCCAGGGGCAGCTCCACAGACCTGACCCGCTCTGGCATGGTCCTGTTAGCAATCAGCTGAGGGTTGTTTTGCTCAATTTGGATGGAAATTATGAAATGGTAAAATGCAGTTCTTTCGGTGTTATGATCTCCCAGCTCTCGGTGCTACCAGCTCAACCTTGGGCATCTTTGCTCAATACAAGATAGACATCCCAAGGAGGCAGGCAGCAATTCCACCCAAACAAGGCTTTCTTGGGGCTTGTGCTCAAGCACAAGAGACAACATGTGGAGGGGGACCCCGGGTTTGGCTCCCAGAAAGCAGACTTGCACAGGTGCTGTCTCAGCTGCTGCACCAGATGCAGAATCTCTACAGTCACATCTGCATTGGGCTCACAAGGGATGGTGAAGGTGCCCACTACTGACCCCAGGAGGCTGTGGGGAAATCCCTGGGCAAGCCAGAGCCTGGTGGTCCCTGAAGCACAGGCAGCAAGTAGAAAAGACTGTTGCCATAGGGGTGGGGTGACAGGGGTTGGCAGTGGGGGTGGAACACACCTTCTGGGGAGGATTGAGCCTTCCTATTCTCTGAATACAGCCCCAAGTCTGGGTAGATGTAAGAACTGAGGGGTCTATAACTCATAATTAAAAAAAAAACCTTCCTTATGAGAGAACAAAAAATATAATTATAAGGTTTATTTGGAATGCAAAAAGGAATTACATCAAATTTCAAATCTGACAAAAACTTGACAAATACCACTGTCTGATATTTGGAAAGATAGCATGATCATTTTATTAATTTACTGCCTGACTTCTATTTTTCCTCTTTTAAAAAATGTTGCTGTTTATATTCTGATCTCTTCACATAACGATGATTTTATAACATGTTTGATAAAATAAAATAGAAAGCTAATTCCATCTTTGCTCTAGCATGATTGATCAAAATTTGTTTTTCGCTTGTTGATATAGGAACATTTAGTTAACCGTCACAATTTGTTCTTGGTGACAGCATGCGATGATCTTCAGATTGTTAAATGCGAGCAGACTCTATCACATTCTTTGTGTAATTGTGATGTAGCATTTGGAAGAATTTCCCACAGACCAGCTGCAGAAAGTTCAAGACTCATTTCTTCTCTTTTTCTATGTTTCTGGCATAAGATACCAGACGCAGCCTGTCATGATTTGAGGTGAGTCACAGTTGATGGTCAGAGTATTCTCAGCACTTGTTCTTATACCCAGAGGCAAACAATAATTTAATTCTATGCAGCAGTGAATGCAAACCACACACACAAAATCTGACAAATAAAACCAAATGTTTCCTAATTCGACTTTCCTTTAGCCAGATGCCAACTGTGCCCACAGCCACTCCAGCATCAAACCAGGCATGGGGATGGGAGGCTGGAGCGGAAAGAAGACAGTGGTCGCAACTAA
The DNA here is from genome assembly GCF_021218885.2 of Marmota monax. NCBI lineage: Eukaryota > Metazoa > Chordata > Mammalia > Rodentia > Sciuridae > Marmota > Marmota monax. Next base: position 33,915,702 of record NW_026692881.1, on the reverse strand, counting down.
TTAAAGACAAAATTCCTTCTTTCTGCAAATTTTGCAAAAATATATAACCATTGAACATCTTCCAGAATTCTGAAGTAGCGTATTCAGGAACAGGATCACAAAGCGTGAGCTTCACTAGCTCCGTGGTGAAGTCACTTCCACCTTGACTCTTCCTAGGGCCTGGGGTGGCGTTCCTTTTTGGACCCAGTCACCTTGTCTATAAAATGGGAAGGAACATCTACTGAAAAAATGGGCTCACCATGAGGATGAAGTGTCACAGCACACAGGAAGGGCTGAATCACTTAACTCCAGCTTCTTCAACAAGTGAGCCCCAGTGTTTCAATGTCTTGACAAAACGGAAGAGTTTTATTACACACCAGCCCAGTGTGGCCGTGCGGGGTCTGCAGGTGGCTTTGCTCTACATGGCACCCAAGCTCCTGTGCTATGACCCCCATCATTCCTTAGGGGCTCAAGAGGCTCAGGGGAGTGTGTCTGGAGCTAAGAAGAAAGAAATAGTGGGAAAGGGACACCCAGCTCAAACCCTGGTCCTGAAGCGGCACCTTGCACCACACTCTGTATTGATGTGAATCGACTCGAGAACACGCTGCATCTAGAAAGGAGGCACAGTGTGTGCTCTGACAGGCAGTTCATCTCAGCCGCAGTGTGTGGCCCAGGACCCAGCACACAGTAGGAGCTGAGCAACCAAAACGCTCAGAGGGTCCACAAAAGGCCATCCCTCTGAACTGGGGCAGCAACCAGAAATGCCTGAAGGGACACATCAGGTGTCACAGATGAGCAAGGCAGCCCAGGGAGAGGGGCGTAACTGCAAACATGAGGACAACTGTCAGCGGACCCTGAGGAGACTGCAGAAGAGGTGTGGCTGGGCCACCCAAAGATGGGACGCCTCATCTAAAGAGGATCTGTGACACTCAGGTCCAGGAAAATGTAGCCCTGTGGAAACAGAGGTCCATTTGGTCAGAGAACCTGATTTTCAATAGAACCTGGAATTCTGGGCTTCTGGTAAAATCTCCTCGTTGATAAGTGGAATCAGGTATCTATTGCTGCATAAAACAAGCACACAGAACGGAACAATGCACAAGGGCTGCCCGGATGCTCACGCCGTTGCTTGTGGTTCTACAGGTGAGCAGGTGTGGGGTGATGGTCAGCCTAGACCCTCTTCCCCTCATAGTATCTCCCCCTCCAGGACAGCCAAACCCAGCAGTTGCTTGCTTTCCTAAATGACATTTTGTCGGTACATGGTCACACTGGCTGGCTTATATGCTGTCTGTGGCTGCTTTCACTGCAAGGGCAGACTTGAGCAGTCATGACAGAGGCAGTATGTTCTACAAAATCTACAATAGTTATTATCTGGCCCTGTGCAAAATTTTGCCGACCCATGCTCATTGAATTTCAAGAAGAGGTACTGATCATCGAGGATGACATAACATACATCATCTAATTTAACCCTCCAATACAACAAGGGACGTAAATGGCTCCCAAATTGTAGAGGAGGATGCTGAGGTTCAGGGTGGATCAGTGACTTGCCCAATTTTTGACAGGCAGTAAATAGATTCTACACACTCCATGATCTGGGGGTTGTAGAATCTATAAACTGCCATTGGGTTGGGCCATGCAGAGCCTGTGACCATGGTCAGGAGGAAAGAAAAGCCTCCCAATTTCAGTGGTGACTTCTGTGTAGATGCTGCCTGTCCTGCAGTCTCATGGCTGGCAGTAATGGAAAGGTCCTCGCACTGTGGGTTTGGCCTCTCCAGGGTGAGCTGCTCACCACCCTGTCAGCAGGCTTCGTCATCGTAAACAAATTGCCTTATCTAAAGGGAGGTTTCCAACTGGGTCCAGGCAGGAATCCAGTAAAGAATTTAATTGCATTTCTTGAATGATTTAAGTATTTAAGCATTTGTGTTGGATGTAGAAGTTTATATTTTACAATCAATCAGTCAACCAACAGATAAAAGTGGTTGTGTCTTTTGTAAGCTTGGCCTCCTTTGCAGTTGTAAAAGGAAACCATAGAAAGAAATCCCATTGGAGGGGACCAAAACAGAGAGCCACAGAGCTCAAAGGACAGCTCCCAGGGCCTGACCCAGGAAGTCTCTGCTGCCCCATGCCCTCAGAGGTAATGGTGCTCCCCAGTTCTCCAACGCCGTCACCACCTAAGGGGTCCCACCACCCAGGGCCGCCATATTCCCTCCTTTCTCCTTCCTCCAGCCTTCTGAGGCCAGTCGAGAGATCCAGGTGACGGAAGGCCACTGTAGGTGAGTGGCCACTCTTCATCACCAGCCTTCCCTTGGCCTCACCACATATATTTGTATAAGGAATCATTAGGGGAACAGCAAATATAGGTCAGGGGCATGCAGACACACCCCAAATCCTACTACCACAGGTTTTCCCTGGAGCCCCCCCTCTCTCAACCTAAGGTGGGCTTAGAAAGGCTTCTCTAAGGTATGGAGGATGAAAGGTAGTTTCAGTTTGATTTTTTAGGGTGTTTTGCAGTGGGGAGGTGGGGAGCGGGTGTTTGGAGAGCAACTGAGTGGTGCTGGGGTTGGTCGGCACCTGACAGATGACATCTCTGTGGTCCAGATGAACCTGTCTGGTCTCTGTTGGTGGCATGAGCTTTAGCACAGAACCTTTGGAGCCCGCGCTGTGTTCATTCTCTCTGCTGTGTGACAAACCAGAGAGAGAGCAGGAGAGAGGTGGCACTAACGGAATGCACAGAGCTGCCAAGATTGACTCCCAGGGCCCAGGGTCAGGTGACTCTTCAGGGAGTTTGACCTCTGGGGGAAAGAATGGACTCAGACCTTGCCCATGTGGCAAGGTTGCTCCCAGAGAAAAGGTGTGGGCGCTCCAGACAAGACCCTTCCCGTGCCAAGCCCCACGGTTCTAGGGCACAACAAGGAGGCTTTGTCCTGCTTTGCCCCTGCTCCCCCAGGTGAGTTCCCACGGAGCTAGGTGCCTAGTCAGGCCTGAGACATTCCTGCCCTCTCCTGTTTGTCCCTTCCTTTAAGGACAGAGACTGAGGGAGCTGCCCCTGCATGGGGTGTGCGACACCTGCACGCTGGCCCAGGAGAGACATCACATTTCTCCGTGAGGACACTCGGGAAAGCAGCTTACGGGAGGAACGCTCAGCCTTGTGCCTGCTAATTAATTTTAAACACCACATGGGCCTAAAAACATCTTGCTGTGATTTAGGAGCAGATAGAAAATACACTGCTGAAATTTCAGAAAGCAGGGTCTGACATCTAGAATACAAACAATAATAAATGCTGGAGAGACGTGAGAAAAAGGAGCACTTTGACACTGTGGGTGGGACTGTAAATGAGCACAGCCACAAGGATATCAGTACGGAGGCTCCTCAACAGACCAGGCGTGGGACCACCATAGGCCCCACTGCAACTCTCCTGGGTGTTTACCCTGAAGAACTAAAGTCACCACACTCCAGTGACACCTGCGTACCCATGTTCATAGCAGCACAATTCACAACAGCCAAACTATGGAACCAGGCTAGGTGTCCATCAATGGATGAATGAGTAAAGAAAATGTAGTATATACACACAATAGAGTTTTATTTAGCCACAAAGAAGAATTAAATTATGTTATTTGCAGGAAAATGAATGGAACGTGAGAACATTATGGTAAGTGAAATAGACCAGACTCAGAAAGTCAAGGGTCATATGTTCACCACATTTATTTTTATAAGGAATCTCTAGGGGAACTGAATTCAGCCTCCTGAATCCTGGTGTTGACTTCCCTTGGGTAGTTTATAACCTGGCCTCACTTTATAACGCCCTCCTCCCTCCTGTACCCACCCTTCCCTGCACTACTCTTTTACAAGATGGCCCTGCAGCCTTCCTTCTGAGCAGACTGTGAAGTGGGTGGTACCAGGAACCTGAATCCTCAGCCTTGTGTCCCAGAGCAATTCACTGAACCTCTCAGGAATTCCATGTCGTCGTAGTAATAAGGGAGTGGATTATCTCTCAGATCCTTTGCAAACTCCAAATCTTGGACCCCAAGTGGAAGAGTAAGCAATGTCTTCAAACAATAATAATTGGAAAAACTGAAAATCTGTGAGTATGAAAGAATCAAATGAAGCACTCGGGCATCAAGGATCATGAAGAAGGAATGATTTGCCCAGTGAGGCATTCCATGAGCTGTGTGGATTATATATTAATGGTCTTTGAGGCACGTTTGCACAACCCTTCACGAACAGTACAATTAATCAATTTAAGAGTGTGCAAAGCTACTCTGTAAGTTCAATTTTGAAGTTAGGTGCCACAAACCCTCCACCCTGGAGAAAGAAGCAGACCCTGTCATAAATGAATCTGGTACTTTGCGGCAGGGGTTGGTTAAGGGCCTTGCTCCACGCCTCATTTCCTGATGCAGGTGTGCATGAAGAGCTAATTAGTTCAGACCCATTTCTCCAGGGCTGTTCTGTGTGTGGCTTCTTTTTTTGCCTCAGTTGCTTTTCTAAGAGATTGAGATAAAGCTCTGATATCTGCAGGTCTGTGGAGAAGAAAGACACTAACCCATATGCCCATGGACCATTGGAACAGCAAGCCACCAGCTGTTCTCATTGGCAAATGGTGGGTTGCAGAGACTTTGATCAAGGTTATATTGTGATTGAGGGTTATGCTTGAAGAACAAGGTGTCATAACAGATTTTAAAGAACTTTGCATCCTAAAAAGCAGTTTAGAGACAGAGATGTTAGTCATTATTTGGGGCCATCCAGGGCAGGGAGTGACAGGTCTGGAGTCTCCAGCAGAAGTACAGAGCCACATCTGGAAGCTGGGCCTCTGGGGAGTGGCCAGCCATCACACCAAGCTCCTTCTGTGCAAGTCACATCATGATCATGGGGGACAATTTATCTTCTCAGCAGCTGAAGCATCTTCTCTGAGAAGAATCTGTAACTGCTTTACTTACGATCCTGAGTGCATTTTGTCCAAAGCTACACATCCATCTCCACCCCAAGAATCTGTGCAGATCTGGGTTCCATATCCAGGCTCCTAGACCCCAGCCTCCTCCTCACCCCTCCTCTTTCCAGCTCTCCATTGAAAGGACAGCCTCTCACATGGACTGGGGACCCTGCCCTCCGCAGTGGCTTCTTCCTGGGCCCAGGGAAGCTGAGCTGCGCCTTCAACTCTGTCCTGACTCTGGAGAAAACCCAACAAGTAGGAGACCAGCTGGGGCCAGTCATCCTGAGGACAAGACCCTCAAAAGGTGATCCCTGAGTTTGCACCAGACCCCTGGAGCTGTGCTGGGGCTAGGTCACTCCCAGTGCTGTCTGTTCTGTTGTCCTTTAGTGCCCTCAATGTGAACCCCCACTCCATGGCCCTTCGGTGTTAATAGTTCTCTCTCCTGTCGAGTTTGATTCCAAGGCCTAACTCAGAATCTCTTACCCTATTACAAGAGCTTCCTAACTAGTCTCATTGCTTTCCTAACCCTTCATACACTCCTCCAGATTAGTATTCCAGAGTTCTATGTTCACCTTCCACTTCTCTAATCTAATCAAAAATCTTCACTACTGTCCACCATTTTGAACTTGGCATCCAGGGTCCTCCATGGTCACACTTTGAACATCCTGTCCAATCTCACCTTCAGTGATTCTCAAGTAAGGACCTTCCTTTGATCTGCACTGTCTGTTCTGTCTCCTGAACAGGTCCACATCTCCCTGCATCTGGACCCATGAACTCTCCCCCCTCCAGCCCCAGGAGTCTTTGTCCTCAGTTCTGTCCAGTGAAATGTCACCCAGCCTCCAAGACAAGCCCAGATCGTAACCTCCTCCAGGAAGCCTCCCCAGACCCACCAAGTCCATGGCTTGCTCCCCTTGCCTGATCCCTATGGTTGTGGTGTCCACACTGGACCTTGCCAGTGGACCTTGCATGGGAAGCCTTGGGTCATTAGGAACATTTTGTGCATGTTAGTCTCATGCAGGGACACTTGACTAAACCAATCAAGGTCACTCCAAGTGAATTTGAGCTGACACGGAATAATGACACACAGAGAAATACCCTTTTCTGTGGGTTCAGTGACCGCTCCTCAGCCGCGGCTCCCACAAGGGTGGAAAGGCAGGCAAGAGAGAGGAGGAGCACGCCTCAAACCTGGGTTTTATTAATGGGGGGAGCTAACCCATGGAACATTCTATCCAAAAAAGGGCAAAGGATAGGGTTACAACAAACAGGTGTAACTCAACCCCATCGGGTGACGCTCACTCCCGGAGCCGCACCTTCCCAGCGGAGGTGAGGTCCAATTGCATTGCGGTGGGTGCAGGCCCAGGCCAGCACCTCTTTACTCCGGACTTAAAGGTGTGTACATTGCTGCTGTCCAGAGCGGCTGCTGACAGTCTCATCTCCCTAGACAGCTCTTCAGTGTGGGAGGCCGCCTGCCCATGAGCTAGGCACCCCTTCTCGGCCTTGAGGAATGGGGATGTCGGTCTCGCATTGCACGCCAGGTGCTGACCTTCACTCAGCAAAGAAATTTGCTTCAGCTCTGGACTTGAGCGTTACCCAACGGAACTGGGCAACCCCCCTTGAAACCTCATCCTCTGCCTTATTGGTGTAGAATATTCTATTGAAAATCCTTTGCTTTCTTTTCCCTATAAATAAAGCGATTCCAGGTGCACTTGCTCTCTTGCCTTCCAGTGTGGAAGAGGACCCTTGAGGTCGCAGAACCACCCACCGCCCCCCCCCCACACTCCTGCTTTGTCCATGTTGTCTTCACACCACCATCCCACACCACGCAGAGTGATCCCGATTCCACCACCGGCACAGGACATGAGTGGTACTTCAGGTTTGAACAGGGCTCAAGGCTTCTGGTTTCTCATATTGCCTACAGTAAGTTAGCTCCCTGCTCCCCAAATCCAGGCCTTGCACAGAATAGGAACTCAGTGGATGTTGGTTGATTTTAAATAAGATAAGACTGCAGTGTACAGCACAATAGAACTCAAACAATGCAGATTTCAGGAATGACATTTCATTAGGGCATTTTAAAGCATCTTCTCTCCGTTAAATTGGACATTTTGAATGGCACCAGTATCCCTAATTGGATGTGAAATGCATTAGCTCACGTTAGGATTATTTCACTGTTCCTAACATACAGAAGAAAGAAAATTAGAGAACCTATTAAATTTCAGTAATGAAAGTAGGAAATCAATCTTAACTTTCCATATTTAAATCACCTCATTTCAGCAATAACTCAACCAATTTCGTAATGATGAAGGGCTCACAGAATAACTCCTTTGCAGTGTTTGTGTTTTAGATCAACACTAAGGTAGAGTTCATTTTTTCCTGATTCAACTCGGTTAAAATCCATCCCCTTTGGATTTGAAGGAAAGGTCAATGTGAATTGTGACTCTGAAGCCCAGATATGGCCCTCCCAAATGCCCTCTCCCTACCCCCCAGGCCCAGCTCGTGCCCTGAGCCTTGGGGCATCTGGGGTTCGATCCCAAATCTGTGGTTTATGCTCTGTCTGGCTGAGGCCCAGGAACGTGGGTGTTGACGACGCTCACCTGGTGATTCTGATATGGAATCAGTTCTGGGAACCCCCAACCTTCATGCAGGAAGAAGCTAGTGGCCCTAGATCCATGAAACAGCCGGAGACTCTGCTGACCTCTGCCCACCAGGACAGTCGTGTTGGACCACTCGTCTCTGAGCACAGGTGTGCACATATGCGTTTGTGAGTGTACTGTGCCTTCTCGCATCCCTCTGCCTTGTGCAGCTGTCCACCTGCCTGGGTGTAGCCCTCCCCTCCTCCCCGTCCCCCTGTCCTCCTCAGAGACTCCTTGGTAAGCCTGCGAGTCACCTTAGGGGCTCCCCAACTCTTGCTCCACGGCCTCACAGCCCTGGTGTCCCTGTCTAGTCAGACAATCCTTCTTCCTTCATGCATTTAATAAGCACCAATGGAGAACCATGGTGTGCCAGGCCCTGGGACCTTGGAGGCTGGCACATAGAACTGAATTAACATGGTCCCTGGGTCTCTGGGTCTACCTGGGGAGGCCAACCAGGAAACCAAATATGAGCACTCAGTGAGGCCCTTTGAGTTCTGCTAAATTTCTTGAATAATTTGATAAAAACTATGTTTCTGCCTGTTTTCTTCCTTATCTCTTTCTAGACATCCAGTTATTCAGAGGTTGTACCTCTAGACCTGTCTTCGTAACTCTCTCTCTTCTTTCTTGTTTTTGCTTGACTTTTTATATTCTACCTTCCAGGGTCTTTATCTTCCAGAGGTTATAGTGCATTTTGGCTTCTCTTTTATTTTTAGTACCAAATTGTTTGATGGTCGACAGAGTTCTTGTCATCTACTGACATCTTATTCTTGTTTCTTGTTTCCAGGTCTCCTTCCATATCTCTAAAGACACTAAGATTTCTGAAATCCCATTTTTCCTGCATTGCTCATTCTGCGGAGTTTGATTTTTGTCTTGCTTTGTTGGTTCTGACTCCATCTTCCATGTTGGAGGCTCTCCTCGGACGTCTGGTGAGCCCCAGGCATCAGCTCCTACAGAGAAGGGAGGGACCGGAAGCTCTGAGCACGTGCACAGGGCTGGTTGGCTGTGAATGTCAGGAGCGTGGGAGGTTTGCTGGGAGAACCTCTGGTGAAAGGATACTTAGGTCCTTCATCCTCTGCTGTGTGTGGGAGGAGGTGGGTCCCTAGATGTCAGCACCATGAGGCTCAAATTGGGGGAAGAGAGCTGGGGGCTTTGGCATTCCCTCTTCAGGGCTTATTTCTGTATTTGGTGTATGGTCCTCCTATGTCCAGCCAAGTGTGGACCCTGTTTCGTCCTCTCCACAGGGAGGGGAAACTCTAGCATCCTTCCAGATGGGGGAGGAGGGACACAGGGTCAACTGTGTCCATCCTTATTTTAGTCCTTTCCCTTGACCTCCATTTACAGGGATGCCTGGTACAGCAATTTGAGAACCTTTGGGGATTCTATAAAGCAAATTGACTTTATTCTTCCACTGAAGGTTTAGAATTCAGACTAGTTTCTTATTCCTAACAGTGTGTTTCCAAGATTCTAAGTTGTTATTGCTATTATTACCTTCCCTGTTCTCCCTGTCCCTGGAGGTTTATGCTTTAAAAAAAAAATCCTTTTTCTATCATTTTAGTGTGGTTTCAAAAGGGAATGGAAAGAGATACATGCTAAAAATCCACCAAATTTACCCAGAAGTTTAATTTGAATTAGGGTATTAATTGCAAAGATATATCTTTTTATGTCCCTAGCCTGTTTTTTAGGTGCCCAATAATGATCTTAGAATAATAACAGTAGCATATTTGCTTATGGTGCAAGTGAATAAATGTGCATGTATTCTGTTTTCTGTTGCTATAACTGAATGCCAGAGATGGGATGATTTACAAAAAATAAAAGTTTACTCAGCTCGAAATTCTAGAGGACAGGAGATCCAAGGTCGAAGGGCCACATCTGGTGAAAACCTTCTTGCTGTTGAGGTCTTTCCTCAGAATTCCAAGGTAACACACAGAAAAACAGAACAAGTTAGCTAACTTGGATCTTTCCTCCTCTTCTTATGAAGTCATTAATATCACCATAGGGACCCTCATGACCTCTTCTAATCCTAAAAGACCCCGTCTCCAAATACCATTAACCTATGCCTTTGGGGGTTAAGTTTTTAACATGAGCTTTGGAGGGACACATACCCAAGGCACAGCATGTAGCCCACCTCAGGTGCAGCCCTGGGCTGCTGATCCTGGGGCTCCCTGGAGGCCCTCCACCATGCTGGTGAGAGCCCCGGGGAGCAGAACCAGGCTGTGCTCCTCTGTGATCTCACGCCTCCTCTGGGCACAGATTACTATGCCCTGGTTGAGTGGGCCTGGGTGTCTTCACCTGGGCATTTGTCATTGCTTACTGAGAGAGCTGTCCAACAGCTTGAATGTTTCTGAAACATTCACTTAAGAAAAGAAATGGGTTTTTCCATAATGTGACAGGGGTAAGTGTTTTCTGGTATGAATGCCCCACTCCTTCCTACCCTGGGTCCTGGCAAGAAATAGCTAACTTCATGAGGACAATCAATAAGCCTATGGTTAGGGATGGCAAAAATGGCTGCCTACCCCAAGTCCCTCTGTTTGTCACAGCATCTGAATGTCCCTCATGAAAACCATCGAGAAGAGGAGAGGCACAAGGTGGTGTCAAGAACAAACAGCTTGTAAATTTCACCCAGGATATTCCAGAACACCTGAATGACCGTGGCTTGACCTTGTTAATAACGTAAGACACCGACGGAGAGAACAGACTTATTCAACTCACATTTTCCATTTCCTCCCTGCTGTCTTCAGAAGAAATGAACTCATTTGTGCTCTAACAGGTGAATAAAGGCAAGACAGCCCAGCACTCCCCTGAGCTCCCCAACAACTGCCGTCTGTGGAGCTGACCCCATTTCTGGCCAGATCGTAGGTGGATCAGAGTGGCCTCAGGACCCAGCCTTGAATGCAGTCCACACCGAGATGCCAGTGAGCACTCTGATCTAGTGCCACCTGTTTTTAATGTCCTTCAGCTGTCCGCAGGGATACTTATTATTGATTGCCCTGGACAGGCAGCAGATTGAACCAGAGAGGACAAGGTTCCTAAAAAGCGATGCAGACTCACAGTGGCTATAATGAAATACTGTACTGGTTACTCCCCTGTTTTAGTTTCCACTTAGCAGAACAGCAACAGAGAGCTGGAAACACACAACTCATAGCTCCTTCACTACCAGATAGAATGCGTGGTGCGGCACAGAAAGAGGAATCAACGGTTCAGAGCTAATGATAGTGATGAATATGATAATAACTAAGATTCAGTGAGTGTCTACTAAGCACCAGACACAGGAGTTTTACATACAGGTTTTCATTTCACTGTCACACCATCACAAAATTGTCTTCAGTGGAGAACCCTTGCCAGGGTCATTGAGTAGAAAGTGTAAAAAATCCCCTGGATCTAATGATGGTCATAGCAATCATTTTTTGAGCATACACTATTGGGAAGAAGATAAGGCAGTGAAGAGGTTGGGCTCTGGAGCTTGGTTCAAATCCTGGTTCTGCCTCTTTTGTGTGTGGGCTATGCCATTAACAGAGACCAGACTCACTTGTGTCTTTCCACAGTGTCAGAGTTTGTTGAATAACAATGTCTTCCCAACCTACACCACTTTCATCCAGTGTAATTTACCAAGTACTCATGGGTCACTTGGTAGCCATGAGCCAAGCGATCAGAGGCTCTTTTATTCCACTCTTCATTACTAATAGCAGCAATACTCAAGTCGTATGTCACACTTCACACATACATATTTGTGTGTGTGTGTGTGTGTACATCAGAAAGGCTGCGAAAAGGGTTACGGCAGCCAGAGAATTTCAGGGTGCCGTGTCAAGAGCCATGCAGGGAGCAGATACAAAGGCAAAGAATTACCGTAGGTGGTCAGATACGGGTTTTAAAGAACCAGTTCCAAGGGTCTGGACAGACTGCTTGATGGACTAGCTGCAGTTTCAGAGGGTCAGCTTGAGGGTTCAGCTTGAAGTGGGTCATGTGTTGTCATCATAGGCAGGAGAAACCATGCTGAGCTAAAGCCCAGGGACAGAGAGTCAGAGGTTTATCATTAGGGCAATTTGCCTGGGCAAGGCTTATAATGAGGGAACAGGTGACAGGGCCAATGTGCCCCCTTGTTAGTCCTGGGCCACTCCTTTTATGGAGCTTAGGTGAGGGACGTATTTCTGGTGATATAGGTCCTATGATTGGGGCATATGTCCTGTGTATGGTGTTTCTGATATAATTTGATATGCCCAAGTGGCTGGTTTAATTTGACAAGCTGTACAAATCAATTTTTTTTTTAATCAGTTTGTACCTTGTGGTTGTTCACTTGTACAAAATGGAGAGTCATTCCACCTTGGCCCTCGTAATCAAAATGGGGCAACTATGGCAAACTACTGTTTTATAAGTGGAGCAACTCAAGGTTAGGCACAGCTGAAAACTACTCTTCTCTCCATCATGGAGCAACTCCGAGGAGGCAGGGTCTGATCTCCACAGCATCTCAGCTCTTTCATGCCTGGGTGTTCTTATCGGTAAAGTGGAAATTATGAGTACAGGCCTCATATGGAAATTTCAATGATCAGATGAGTCATATAAATCATGGAAAGCCACTGGCAAATAGCAGCTCCTGGTCTGTGCCCTGAGATCTTGCATTCACTAACTTTTTAATGGTGACAGTAACTCTATGATGTGAGTAAGTTATTCTCCCCATTTTCCTGATACAAACACTGGTGCTTTGCTAGGGAGCAAGGCTCAGGGTCTTATCAAGACTGCGTAGCTGGGAGGAGGCACGGAAGTCCTGTGAATGCTCACCTTCAGAGCCCCAGGGCCAAGCTCCTGATTAACATTTCCTACCTCACCTCACTAACCTCCCATATATCGAACCTGATGCAGGATCAAATGCCTTCAGAAAGTCCTCTCTTGTGTTCACTCAGGTCCTCCGGGAGGCAGGAGGATGGGATTCCATATGCATGAGGTTTGGTGGGGAGCGGGGAGGGACCGGTGGAAGCTGGCAGAGCCTACAGACCAAGGCACAGGTCAGGCTTGGGAGGAGGCAGGGGAGGGAGGAGGCACTGGCAAAGCCCCTGGATGTCCTCAAATGTCTCCTGTCAGAGGCTTCTTGGGTTTGCCAGGAACGGGTTTCCCTTAGAATTTGTCCCAAGCTCCATCACTGGCCAGGAGCAGTGTTTGGGGGAAGCATGAGGCAAACGGGGGCTGATCCTCAGCTGAGGCCACCACCAGCCTGTCCCTGGCAGTGGGAGATCTGAGAGGGACATTTTCATGGCTGCCATAATTATCAACTGCAAAGAGGAACGCGGAGTAAGATACACGGAGGGAGGGTACTCAGCTCTGCCAAGGAGCGTTTTGATGTCATGCTTTATAAACTAAGAGGCCAATGCCCTCATCAAAGAGAAGCTCTCCCCAGCAAACACCACTCCCCCAGCCTGTCTTCCCAGGAACCACCGTGGGCTGAGGATGCCTCCAGGTTGCACAGCGGCCAGCCCTGGTGCTGCCCACAGCTCTGCACTCCGGCCTGGACAACGTTCCCCTTCTCTGGACTTCTTTTGAACTTTGACTACTCCAGGTTTGTTTTTAAGATCAAAAGGAAAATGTCCTAATTCCCGAGGTGGCCTTAGGATCTCGGGAGCTTGCTAGATTTCTTGGGGAGGTGGGGGGTTCACTGGGGAAGCTGAGTGTCCAGTACTTTGTCAAGTAACTGTCAGTTTCATTTTCCAGCACATAAGTCTGCTCCTTTTCCCCACATCTCCTGCCAAATCCCACCTTTCTCTTCCTTTCAAGCCATGCAATTGTTCAGGGTACAGTCAGGGAAGGAAAAGGGAAAGTTGATGGCCGCCTCTGAGTGGTGGTGGTGGGAGGATCCCATTTGTTCTGCCCTAAGCTGGTTAAACAGAAGCACAAATTGTACTACAACGCCACAGTCTCTAATCCAACTCAAGCCTGTCACCTTCTATTTTACTTGGAGTTTCTTATCTTTATAAAAAAAAAGAAATTCTTTATCTTGATGGCCTTCAACCTGGACTTGGCTGTATAACAGTATAACTTCTACTTTTTACATCTGTCATTTGTACCATTAAAACTTCTCAGTCCAGCTCTCTGTGTTCTTTAAATACAACTTCTCATGATTTCATAGAAGAAATAAGTTTGTTCCCAATCACCGACTGGCCGCCTACACCCCTCTTCTACTGGTTGACTTCTAGCAACCATAACGGTTGTCTTCACCCATACCATAGGTCACTTAGCATAATGACCAGCGTAGAGCAAATGTCTTCATAATGGTTTGTGGGAATTAATCTACAGCCCTCTTAGGGGCTTCACTAAGCCCATGGTTTTCAGCAAGTCTTCATCATTGTGGAAGTTGGTCATTTGCTGGACAAAGAGAAGCCAATATTGCGACAGTTCCCTTTAAGGTAGAGAGTACAATCAGAGAAATGATGTGGGGTGCTCAGGGCTTACAGCAGGGTCAGGGACTTCAGAGGGGCTCCAGGAGTGGGCCTCCAGATGCTAACCACAAATAACAGGCGGAAGGGACTGTCTGCTGACTCTGTGGCCTCTAGTAAGTGTCATGAGGCCATTTGGGGCTACACAAATGACTCTTTGCTCCTCGCTCTTCCTCATTAACCTAAGTAATGAGCTGGAGAGCAAGCAGTTCTCAGGGAAATACGTGCAGGAAGTGGTTCACAGCAGCAGTATCGTTGTGAAATCTTGGGACAACCCAGATGTCCTTTGATAGGGAACTGTTTTTTAAAAAAAAATAATAATAATGGTTGGTTCATGAATTAATATACCTAGTCATTTTTCCAACACATTTATTGATCACCTACCACTGTTCTAATTGAATAAAGGTATAATGTTGAACAAAACAGAAGTTGCTGCCTGCAGGGAGTCCACACTGTGGCAGAGGACTAAAGTGGCTTGTAGTGGAATACCATTAGTGGGAGGAAGAAAAATAAATCAGAGTGAAACAGAGGACAGGGACTTCCATTTTAGCTGGGGTGGTCAGAGAAGGCCTTTATGTGTATGCAAAATACGCAGACTCCTGAATAAATAATGAGAACATGACACTTAGATCTGGCCAGGCATCTCCAGGTGAGGAAACAGAGTGCAAAGGCCCCGGGGTAGGAGGGTGCTTAGAGACTCTGAGGGACAAAAAGGAGGCCAGGTGGATGCTGAGGGAAGGAAGTAGGAGTTAAGTTTCATGCATACAAAGGGATGAATAGTGATCTCTTACTGGCCTAGGCAGGTGCCCATGCTGTCTTGTTAACGTAGGAGGCCAAGTGATCGGACACTATACAGTCCTGTTTTGTAAAGCTATTTACATATAAGAATAAACTTCAGGAGACAAATGTCCTGCCATGTTAAGGGTTGCTCCCTCTAGGTTGTGACCTTTAGATTTTTTAAATCCTTTCTACTTATCTGTTTTCTACTTTATAAAACCATCCTGATTGTTTTAGAATTCAGTCTTTTAAAATAAAAAAGATCATGTCCTCAGAACAAAAGTCTTGTGTTTCCCCCACTCGCTAGCACAGAGTCTGAGGGTCTCTGGTTCATGCTCTACCTCTCTGGGCTGTGCCCTCAGGCTAACCTCCTGCTCTTGGCAATGATACCCCATGATCCAAACCTTGACCACACTCTAACTCATCCCTTTTCTGTGTTGGCCAGCTTTCCATTGCTGTGACAAAATCCCTGAGAGAAATCACCTTAAAGGAGAAAAGGTTTATTTCGGCCTATGGTTTCAGAAGTTTCAGTCCATAGTTGCCTGGCCTGGTTAATTTTAGGCCTGTGGTGAGAACAGACCATCATGGCAGAAGCACATGGTGGCCAGAAAGCAAAGAAAGACAGGCCAGGAAGCCAAGAGAGGCAGTAAGAGTAAAGAGTCAGAGAACAAAACACACTCTTCAAAGGCAAGCTCTCAGGGACCTAATTCCTCCCCCCAGGCCCCACCCCCTCGAGCTTCCTCCATCTCCCAACAGCCCACTCAGCTGTGAATTCATGGATGAATCCATCCGTCCATGAGGTCAGAGCCCTCATGGTCCAGTCACTTCCCAAGGCCTCACCTCTGAACACTGCTCGCTGGGGACCAAGCCCTCAACACACAAGCCTTTGGGGGGACATTCAAATGAAAACCACATCACCTTCCCCATATGCCCGGTTTCCTGTGCGTCACTAGCTGTGGGTTGGCTTCCTCTCTGATCCCACAGTCACTGTGAGAGCCCCTGCAGGCTGGCTGGGCTTCCTCACAGAGATGCCATCCTTCTGACTGTAGCCCAATACTGTCCTGAAATACCTGCCCCAAAGTCCTCAAAAGCTCCCCATTTCCCATCGTGTCAAATCCGTTCTTTGGGGTTAACCTCAGCCTGGCCCATCTCTTCCTTGATAACCTGGCCTTTCAGCACATATCTAACAGGGCTCTGGTCATCGTTTTGTGAAAACACCAAGCTTATCCCCTTATCCTGTTTTCTCCTTTCTAGAGAGCTCCACCACCCATTCACTTAACCAACCCCACCCATCTTTCAAAGCCCAATTGCTCGACCACTTTATTATTTATAATAGTAATAAAATAATAAGAGCTTTCCATGAGCCAGCCATTGTACTAACTATCCCCCATGCATCATGTCATTTAATCCTAACAACATTATTTCCCCTGTTTCAGATGATAAAGCTGAAAGAGACTGATTAACTTTGCCAGGGCCCTACAGCTGGTCAGTTGTAGACCCTGGACTTGAACCAAAGGCTGTCTCTCAGGTACACTTCAGCCATCCATCACCACCCTCTCCAGGGAGAACTTCACTGATGCTTCCTCCTCACTCCCATATCTCCTTTTTGAACAGTTATGGTCTAAGTGCAATCTAAGTGCAGCATAAGTACTTTACGTTTGATTACGTTATTTGCTGTTGCTTAAAGTTGCATATCCCTAGAGGAGTGGCGAACTCGTCCACATTGCCCTGGGAATGTAAATTGGTATAACCATTTTCACAAACAGTTTGACAGCATCTGCATACCTTATGCCTCAGCAATTCAACTCATAGGTGTTGGTCCAAGAGAATAGAAAACATTTGCCCACAAAATGCCTAGTACAAAACTGTTCACGGTTTAGTTATGATAGCTCCAAACTGGAAACAACCCAAATGCCTATAAACAGGAGATGGAGTTCTACACCAACAATGAGAACAAATAAACTCCAGCTACACGCAATATGGATGAGCCTCACAAACATATGTTGAACAAAAGAAGCCAGAAAGAAAATAGTATCTGTGAATGATTCCATTTTCATCTGAATAAAACAGGCAAGAGATTCCTTAGGGGAGGTGAGAGATTTCAAAGGGGGATGAGAAAGGATTAAGAGGAGCTGGCAAGGTGATGCTTCTTGACCTTGGGACTGGCTGCAAGGGTGTCTTCAGTTTCAAAGTTACACAAACTGGACAATCAAGATATGTGCACCTGCCTGTGTATGTTATAGGTTAAGGAAAACAACTGCATACCAGCTGGGATGGCGGCTCATGTCCTTCTACACCTCCTTCTTTTGAATGAGTATGTTTTATGTGTCCCCAAACCTATCAATGATCAAACATTTCTATATTTGGTATCATCTATTGGTTGCAAAATTAAAAGGAGCTAGTCTTGTGGGAAGAGTTGCTTGTTTTTAAGTTGGATTAAGCCCATGTTCCAAGGGGGTTCTGACCTCTCCGTAAAATTACAGAGCCAGCTAAACTCAGTTTGGGGTTGAACTAATTCTGAGTGTTCTAAGTTTTCTGTCTCAAAGTTCTTTCTCCAACTTGGTTAGCATCCATTCAAATTGGGGGTTTTCCCTCTGACTTGTCAACCTAAATAACAACAAAGAGAAATTCTTCAAGGGTAATGAATCTCTTCACAAATAGCAAAAGGACTGCAATATGTGTGCTGAAGTGGTATATGGGTGTATCTGGGGAGGTTGAGGCAAGGGGAAACTTTTAGAGGCAAAAGAGAGAAGTATGATAATTTGTTCTAAAACAAAGAGAATGTGGTTGCTGGGTTTACTGTCGGAGTTCAGGTCAGTTTCCTAGTGAGAACAGAGTCTCAGGTATGTCCATGGTACATAGGCTCACTGCCGTTGGGACTCTTGGGCAAGCTACAGTTTGGAATGTCCTTGGAGAAAGTTCCTGTTACAGGCATATGTTCTGAAGAGGCCTTCAGGGAGTCTTTGTAATCATTTTATCATAGGCAGAAGGACCCGCCCTTGCTAACCTCCTGACCCTATTTCTTTTGTTAGGTCTTGACACAATGGACCTCATTTTGATTTGGACAATTTTCATAGATTTGCTCTAATGAAATCTTATTTTAAACTTGGAGGTTTATTTATATATTATATTTTTATAATTATTATAATCATCTTTTGATATTATAATCTTTTGGAGATACATAATTATTTCTTGGTTACATGAATTCTAAATACTTAAATGGAGATCTATTTAGGAGATCTAAGATCTCCTGAATACGTAAAATCATCATCATCTCATAAAAGGAGCAGTTAGGTTCCAGTCCCCTTAAAGACCGTGCACCCAGATGTACCCCTGAGTGCAGAAGCTACTGGCGCTCTTCAGGAAGGCTTTTTTTCCGAGTGCTTGCGTTTAACTTCTCACAGTTTCAGTCCCTCTGCTCAAAGTCTCCATCTGCTCATGCATGTTATCTACCTTTCCTATGGGTCCTTTAACATATTAGTCCTAATGATTTTGAAATCCCCTCTGAAAGTCTCGACATTTGGACCATCCCTGCATCTGTTTCTGTTGATTGCTTTATCTCTTGACAATGCTTTTGTGTGTGTGTCTCTGTATCTCATATTTTGTGATTTTAAAGGATAGCAGAGATGAAGATAAAAAAGATAAATACCTGAAAGTGGGCCTACCTCTTCCTTTGTCAGGGCACTAGTGCCAGCAGTTGTGTCCACCTGGTCAGTAGCTGAACTGGGTTTGGGTTCTGCCGTTTCAAGGTCCTCTGAAGGTGAGAACTGTGACATCTTGTGCTTAGACTGAGGGCTCAGGTGACAAAGGGTCTTTCCCAGGTTTCCTGTCTGCCCTCAACCTCCAGCCATCCTGGCACCCCAGGCCACAGAGGGGGTCCCTATCGATGCTCCAGTCTCCCCTAGCCCAGCAGCAGATGATCTGGCTCCTTACCAAGGGCTGAGTTCATTCTGAGGGATGGGTGTTTGGAAAGGGAGGTGGTCCCCAGCTCTCTTAGTTCAGCCTCACTGTTCTGCAGATACCAGGCACCAGGCCTGGGAGAGTCTCTTTCTCAACATCCCCATCCCTCCTCCCTGTGGCAGCCAGAACAGGTGGTTCAAAAGGGGCTTCGAAAGAGACAGGTTCAAAAACATCCTTCAGGAACTTGTGCCTTGTGTCTGAGGTTGGATCTTTAGGAGCAAGACTTGCTGGCTCTACACAGCTTCCTGCCCCTCCACAGAGGATAGGGGTCTGCCTTTACCCTTCCCCAGTGCCCTTGACCTTGACCTATGCTCTGAGAGAAACAGAGTCTGCTGCTGCCAGCCGCCCCCACCCTCAGCAGTTTAGGGCTCTTGTTTCCTGGGGGAGTGGAGCATGGGCAGGCTGGAGTTTGGTCCCCCTGCCACTTGGACCATTTCCTCCACAGCTATTCTGCCCAGGGAGGCTCCTTGCACGCTCCATCCCTGCACTGTTTCTCACCAGCACTTGGTAGAAATGAGTGAGGAAGAGCGCAAGAGTGGCTGTGCACAGAACTTCCTTGAGCCTGGGCCCTGTTCTCCCAACCAATGCATCAGCAGGTGCCTTGAGCAACTCAGCCACACTTCAGCTCATTTCTTCTATCCTGCCTCCCCTTGAAGGGGTGGGCCCCTCTTTGGAATGCGGATTGCCTGATTCCCTCCAGCTCTCTCCTGGGCCCAGGGAAACTGACAATTCTGTAGATGGGCATCCCTGGTTTTTTTCATTGTCAGGGATACCTTTCCACATCCTAGATGGAAGTTGATTCTTGAATCTCTTTCAAGTCGAGACCAACTGGGACAAAAACGAGTCAGCCTGATTTCCATCTGACAGTTGAATTTGTACTAATCCACATCTCCATTTTTGTATAATGCAATTTATTACGTAAACTTGCAATTTCAGTCATAAAATACCTGATACTGCTATTCTCCAGTATCTTTGGAAGGTCGATAACCTCTCAATTACTGCTTAGAGCTAAATTCTTAATAAAGCTTTAAAGTAACATGTTACCTAGGGCTTTTTTGTAGAGTGAATATTCAAATTATAGACTCAAATGTAGGCTAATTTGTAGTTGAGCTCACAGCGTAATATCTAAGTATTAATTTAAACCTTTCTTTGTAATTCTCACCTACAATTTAGTAAGGGTTTCTGTAAACTTGAAAAGGTAACAGAAAGAAAGAATGAAAGGAACCTTCCTTAGAGACATTGGCTTCATGCTATTTCTTCAGTTTTCCAAATGAGAACTCAGTCTTCTTGCCACAGTTGAAGGTAAGAGAAGGTGAGCAGACAGGTAATCAAAGATGTGCAGAGTCTCCAAATATTGTTCAGAATATTCACCCCAGGAGGGCCTGAGCAGTGAAAGTCAGCCCCAGCTTGCCCCCTCTTTCTTGGGAATGCAATTTGGCTCCTAAACCCAGAGCCTCCTGTGGTTCAGCAGGTGCCTCAAAGTCCTTGGGAGGTGATGGGGGGGGGGGCTCTACCTTTTCAGGAAGAGCCTCACAATATAGCCCACCCCTGACCTTTCTGTCCTGCTGCCAAACCTAACAGACATTTCTTTGGGTCCGACTCTGTAGCAATCTGTAAGGCACTGGCTCCGGCCATAATTACACGAGAATCAATCCAGCAGCAGCTCACAGCTGGCAGGGGATTTATTTCCTACAACATCCCCAGAGGGCCATAACCCTCCTCTGGCTGCCAGGGCCCGTGGCAGAGGCATTCTGTCATAGCACAGACATGCTGTGTCCACCTCTAGCCAAGACTCCCACTGCAAGGATGTGGGAATTTGTCACAGGAGCGGCAGTGACATTGGCATGGAAAAATAGTCCTAACGTCAAGTGTTGCTAAGAAGAAAGCCTCTCAAGCTAGAAGTCTGAGAGCCTGTGGTGAGGGTGTTTGACTTGGTGGCAGGAAAGGAGTTGGGTGCCATTGGGCAGAGAGATTGACAGAGGAGAGGGATCCAGACCAGAGGGGAGGCTGAGTCTCTAACACTTCAGACCGGGGTTCCTTCTGCTCTTGTGAAGAAAGAATGGTAGAGACTGCCTCCCACACTAATGGATCCTGAATGGCATTCAGAGTTGTGTGCATCTCTCTCTCTCTCTCTCTCTCTCTCTCTCTCTCTCTCTCTCTCCACCCCCCTCCCTCTCTCTCTCCCTCTCTCTCTCTGTGTAGGCTAGTTTGTAATGTGAATTTCATTTTCAATGACTTCTGTTATCCTCATAAAATTTTAAAATTGAAAGGAATCTCCTTGGCGATGGTTAAGGGGAAGGGATAAAATGGATCTGTGTTTGCCACAGTACTCTGCAGGTGGGGAGGAAGCAGTGGTGGCCAAGGTGACCACGCAGCTTCTGCTGATTTCTTCTACAGGGTGTGCTGGCCGAATGCCTGCCCCTCAAGGGCACACCTACCTGGACCCTAGGAAATTGACCTTCATGGGGAACAGAATCTTTAAAACAGAGTGGTTAAAGATTTTGAGGGTGGGTCTGATATCCAGCAAAAAGTATTCTTAAATGAAAAGAGAAGGGAAGAGAAAAACCAGAGCGGGGGTGATTGTAAGGACGAGGAGAGATCGGAGGGAACCCAGAGGCTAGGAAGGATCACAGGCCTGGCAGCAGCCACAGGAAGCCAACCAAGAGGCCGGGAGGGGCGCTGCCTCCAACCAGTCCTGCCAACACCTCGATTCAGACTTCCAGCCTCCAGAACTGTGAGAGAATACATTTCTGTTGTTTTAAGCCACCCAGTTTGTGGACATTCATTACGGAAGCCCAGGAAACTTACGCACATGGTAATCCGTGACAGGGTTCAGGGAGTGGCATTGAATGCTGGCTTGGGCATCAAGGCGAATGGCACCTCTGCCCTTTTCTGGGACAGTTTAGACGGCTATTCCTCTATGTTCTCCTCTACACAATAGAAATAAGTGATGTTTATTTCATGAGATTGGAAATGAAGTGGGACATGGTTGCAGAGCACCCCGCACATAGTAGGTACTGGATGACATTCAGGGTGTTATCAGGAGCAATTAGAAATCGGCTGGGCACCTAAGTTACTGGCAGTGAAGCCAGAATTAGAGAGGCAAGGGTCCATCCAGAGAATGGAGGGATTGAAGTATTAAAGCCTTGAGAGCCCTTCCTCTACCCTTATCAAGAAAACCCGCCCCTGCTCCAACCTGTTGCTAAGGCAACCTGTCCCAGGGATTATCCCTCCCTACAGGGAGTTGTTAATTATGTCCCCTACCAGCCCAGATCACTCCACCTTGGCCCCTCCAGTCCATCTGCTTCTCATCTGTGGCCATCCCACTGAGCATCTCCTGGGCCCCATCAAGGTAGGCAGGAAGGAGAGAGATAAGGGGGAGAGAGCAGGAGGACAAGGGAAGCCTAGGACATATAAAAAGGCAGAACCCTCACTTCTGGGGATACCAGGACACCAGCCATGGCCCCCTTCTCCCTCCCCGGAGAAGTCTGTGTTCCCCCTTTTTAAATAAACCGTGCTTTATGGGCTTGCCTTGGCCTGCTTCGCTGATGTCATACTTCAACATGTGGGAAGCAGAACTCGTCACCGGTAACGGGTGGGGTGGTATCAACAGGAAAGGGCAAAGTCACTTTTGAAGTAGGCATTCTAGAAAGTGACCAAGGCTCCTCTTCTGAGAAGTGGGCATGGAGGGAGGGAAGAAAAACTAAGGAAGCCCATCTGACAGCTGCATTTGAAAGAAGAGACTGGAGGAGAAGAGAGGAGCGTGCAGGGAAGGCCTTGGGGAGGACTGGTCTTAGGAAACCAGCGCTGCTCTTTGGAAGATGGATGGGGGCTGTGGCTCTGCATCTGGGAGGACGGTAGAAATGAGGAAACTAGTGCTTTGAAGGACAGAAGAGAGGCTCTGAAGAGGTGGACACAGCACCCACCCCCTGCTGCTCCAAGGAACATGCTCTGGGGAGGGAGTGGAAAGGAGAGCCCTGGGGAAGGGCCCATTTCCCAGTCAGGATGCCTCTAGGTAACACATCTCCAGGGCCAGCAGGGTCAATAGGTCACAGAGAAATTCCTGGAGGGTGGCTCTGCATGAAGGGAACAGCATGGCCTGTGAGGTGGGTCTGCATAAATTTAAGGACAGACAAGCAGGCATCTCCATCCCGTCTCATCAGGACCCAACTCGTCCTTGAGGTGCAAGTCGACAGCCAAGGCGCGACCTGTTCTGGAGGGGAAGAACAGCTTGGGCAAAGGTGGGGTGCACCATGAACGTGGGGGTATGGGAGGAGGGAAGGGAAGACGTGGGCAGGCAC
Source organism: Marmota monax (assembly GCF_021218885.2). Taxonomy (NCBI): domain Eukaryota; kingdom Metazoa; phylum Chordata; class Mammalia; order Rodentia; family Sciuridae; genus Marmota; species Marmota monax. The sequence goes on along the minus strand of NW_026692881.1, from coordinate 33,892,711 downwards.
AAATAGGAGCTGTGCATGGAATGAACAGGTGGGGAGGTGACAGGAGACAAAGAGAATATCTAGGAAGCATAAAACCCCGGTGAGAGGCAGGGACCAGGGGAGGCAGGGCGGGCGCCAGTGGGTACAACCACCCAGTGGAATAGAGGTGAGGGACCTAGCAGCAAATTATACGTGGGCTGCTGTGGTAAGGGGCTGGGCTGGAGAGATAGTTAAGAGCCTGAGCAGGCCGGAGGGGAGCCACCACAGAGACAAAGAGCCCGTGGGGGAGCAGGAGGAGAGAGAGAGAGAACATTTGAGTTCAGTGTAGACGTCCCCGATGACCTCCAAGGGACCTTCTGCAATCACAGTTACTGTCAGCTCACCCCTTGTCACTTAGAATGTGGCCCTGGACCCAGCACCAGCAGCAGCACCTGAGCGCTACTTATTAATGCACATTCTCAGGCCCCAACCCAGATCCACTGATGCAGAATCTGCATTTGAATCAGACTCCAGGGGACTGTGTGCATGTGAAAGCTGGAGATTGTCAGGCCAATCTGTCTCCTCCTCCTCCTCCTCCTCCTCCTCCTCCTCCTCCTCCCCCTCCCCCCTCCCCCTCCCCTCCCCCTCCCCCTCCTCCTCCTCCTCCTCCTCCTCCTCCTTTTTTTTGTGTGTGTGTGGTTTCTTTTAAAGAAAGAAAAACCACTCTCTTTCCCCGACTCCAGGTGCAGCTGGCAATTAGCCCTGTGTACCTGAGGAGAATATTTAGTGGTGTCAGGCACCGTGGATGGGGGCTGGCTGGTCATCTGCAGCGCTCTCTGCTCACCTGGAGGTGGGAGGGCCGGGCATTGTGCTCTGCCCTGGCCTTGCTCCTGGCAAGGTTACCGCCCTCCAAAGACCTCGCCAACATCAATGCTGCTCCCAGCATATAGCTGTCCATGCAGAGCTTCGGAACCATGGCTCCAGGGGAAGGTAAGAAAAGCACTCTGTGCCGGGTCCTGGAGAGACTCGGAACACCCTGGATGTAAGCCCTCACATGCAGACTGCCCGCCCTGAGCTGGGCATGTCCTTTATTCAGCCCCCACAGGGTGTTCCTTAAAAGTTTAAATGAGTGTCCATACTCAAGAATTGAGAGGTTTTACTTAAAAACCAGGTTATTGGCACCTCCTGAAAAATCAGAAGGTCCTGAGAGGCTGGAGGGGTGCAGCCTTAGGAGACGGAGGCAGGGGACACTGGGGCTTCAGGTTTGCCAGCGCCCACCTTACCCGGTACCACACTTGCTCACACCCCCTGTCTGGCCCTGTAGGCCAGATGTAGCAAAGCCCGGGTGGCACTGAAGTGCCCATGAGGCCTCCTGCCCAGGCCCTGGGGCTGAACCACACCTTTGACTGGCTCTATAGACTCGACACCTGCGGGACTCCCCACGCACTCCCTCCCTGTGCCCGACATGGTCAGGCCATGGCCTTAATTTCACAGAGGAAGACTGAAGTGTTCTAGATGTTCTGGAATGGTCTAAGACTTCTGCCAAGTCACATGAACCTTTGAGTCTCACTACTACCACTTCCCAGCTGTGTGATCTTACATGTCTAAACCATCTCAGATGCCATTCCTTCCAAAGGGAGATATTAAATCTATCTACCTCAGGAAGTTGTTGTAAGACCTAAATGAGATAATGCAAAATAAATAAATGTATAGTCCACTTATTGATGAGTGTTCAGTTATTATAGCTCAGAGAAGCATAACCAAGGTCAACAGTTGTTATATAAGAGAGCTGGTCAGAAGCAAAGTTCTTCAGGTAGCAATCTGCACAGATCACTCTGACCGATCTCACATGAAAGACCCCAGTGGGAACTGGAGAGATCCTCCTTCACCCTACCCTTGCATTGAAACTGGAGACTCCAAAATGAACTTGAATGATTTCATCAGCATGGATCCTGAAGTAGGATGGGGCGCTGTCTACAGGCTGTCTAAATTTGTACCTCGGTTTAACAGTAACTACTGAATTTGACATCAGGATGTGGAACTGTGCAGAAATTCTAGGACATGGACAAGCCATTCTTTCATTTAGGACAGCAAACATTATGGTACAGTTGGCTTGGAGTTACATTTTTCTCTTGATTCAATTGAGGGAAAACAGAGTGAGCACAAATATCAGTGAACTGAACAAAACCTTTTTTGGGCTGAGGTTGTAGCTCACTGGTAGAATGTATGCTTAGAATATGTGAGACTCTGGATTCCATCCCCAGCAACTCAGAAATATAAAATAAAATGCAATCTTTTAAAAAAATATATATCAAGTTGAAACTTGATGTAGCATGTAATTGCTAGGTTATTCCTGTGGCTTATTTGCTAAAACACGTGATGACTTATGTGGGTGATTGCTCTTGTTAAGGTAGAGTTGTGGACTTGGAGCCAGCTCCATTTGTATGTTCTGGGTGTTTCCTGTCTCTCTGGCCACACTAAGCTTCTTGTGGGCAGGGCCATGCCTGTGGCTGTGGAAATCTCTGATGCCCATAGAAGGTGCCCATAAAATATTTCTAGAGACGGTTCTGCTGCCTGGGAAAGGATAATACTGTGAGCTAAATCAGCAGTAATTATTAGTCTTTTTGGACTATGATGTTGTTAAAAAGGCTGAAGTTCTCTTAGGCTGAATGATATTTTGGCCTATTCGTAAATTGTTTTAAATAAAATAGATTTAAAACAAAAAAAAAAAAAAAAAAAAGAGAGAGAGCTGGTATTGGGCCCTGAATTATCCATGTTCTCTAATTTGCTTTCTTTCTAAGTCACACTGTTTTCCTTCCCTGTAATAGCAGAAGGCTTTAGCCCAATTAAAAAAAAAAAAAAAAAAAACTACTTACAAGGCATCTACTATGTGACAGAACTTATGAACTTAGTTGAGCCTTAAAGAATTGTTTTAAATCTTACTTTCCAGTAAGAAAGTATCTTATCATCATTATTTCCTTCCTTCTATTTTCTTTGACTCTTACTTTTCTATTTTTTTAAGATAAAAATAAGTTTTTAACTTCATATCTCTCTTCAAATATAAATATTTAGATGATAAGTTTTCTCTCTATTGCTTTAGCTGCATACCATAAATATTTTCTAATTTCTTTATGGCTTCTTCTGTGCTTCATGAGTATGTACATTTGAATTTGCAAATATTTAAGAATTTTCCAGATATACTTTTGTCAGTAGTTTCTAAGTTAGTTCTATTTGATCAGAGAACATACTCTTTAGTTTCAATCTTTTTAAACTGATAAGACTTTATGGTCTAACATATGTTTTATCTTGGTGAATTTTTCATGTGTACTTGAAAGAAGTATGTATGACTCTATTTGGGGGTTGAGTGTTCCATAAATGTCAATCTAATCAGTTGATAGACAATGTTATTCAAATAGTCTGTATTATTAACCAATTTTTTGGCCAAGTTGTTCTGTGAACTGGTGACAGAAGAGTATTAGCATCTCCAACTATAGTTCTAACTGTCTTTGTATATTCAGTTCTATCAGTTTTTGCATAATGTGTTTTGAACTTTTGTTATTAGGCACATACACATTTAAAATTGACATGTCTTCCTAATGAATTCATTCATTTATCATTAGTCTATTTACTCTGATCACTTCAGCTTTCTTATAATTAGTATTTGTATGTACATACATTTCTCAGCCCTTCCATTCAACTTATCTTCTTTATATTTAAGGTATTTTTTAGACAGTATGTAACTGAGTTTTACATTTTAACCACTCTGCCTGTTAATCTGAGTGTTTAGACCATTACATTTAATGTAATTATTGAGATGGCTGGATTTAAATATACCATCTTGCTTTTCTTTTCGGTCCTTTTTTTCCTGCCTGCATTTGAATTGAGAACTTTTAGGAATTCATTTTGCCTCCTCCTTTTAAAAGTACTTTCTCTATGATTTACTATATGTTTCTTTAACACATCACAGCCTACCCAACATCATACTACCTCAAATAAAACCTCAGTACTGGGGGTTCTCACCCTCATCCCATTTGTTATTGTTGTTACAGTTGTTTTATTTATGTATGCATTGCTGTTTCTCTTGTGTGTTATACAACCCACAATACATAATTTTCATTTAAATAAAAGCTCTGTTAAAATGAATCATAGATGTCTCGGGGAAAACAAGAGAAAAAAACTGCCATCTTGAAGAGGACAAAGATTTCTTTTTTGACAGAGCACCAACTATAAAAGATGAAACTAAAAAAATTGCACTTTATTAAAATTTAAAACTTCTCTTCTTTGAAAGACACTGTTAAGAAAATGGAAAGTTAAATGAAAGATGGGGAGAAAGTATTTGCAGAAATTACCTGTGATAAAAGATATGATGTATATAAATCTCAATAAGAAGAGGAAAAAACACTATTTAAAGTGGGCAAAATTGAAAACGTAAGCGCGCGTGTGCACACACACACACACACAAAATGGCCACTAGGCACACAAAAAGATGCTCAATAGCATTAGTTATCAGAGAAGACCAATTAATACCATGATGATGTTGCAACACCTGCCCACAAAGAGAGCTAGAGCTTAAGAAATATCACCAGTCCCAATGTTGCGGAGGATGTGAAGCAGCTAGAATTCTTATCCACTGCTAGGAGGGACATTGATGGTGCAAATAGTTTGCAAACTGTTAAAAAGTCAAACTTACTCTTAACCTACAAACCAACACTTCTATTCTACCCCAAATAAATGAAACATGTCCACAAAATTCTTAAAAACAAGTATTCATAACACCTTCATCACCAAAATCTAGAAACTTCTCAATGTCCACAAACAAGTGAATGAAAACCCGTGGTATATTCATACAGTGGAATCCGCTCAACCCTAAAACGTTACAGCAATAGAAGAACTGATGATGCCTACGACCACAGGGATTATGCTTACAGACTTTTGAACAAGTCTATCAAAAATGCATGTCATTATTTGCATTGATACAAAATTTTAGAACCAGCAAAACTTATTGTTGGGATAGAAATGGGCTCAGTGGTTGCCTGAGGAATAGAGATGAACTCTGACGGTGTTTGAGTTGACTTTCTGGGGAGATTGAGATGTTCTGTTTGTTGGGACAGTTAAACAGATGCATACATTTGTCAAAACTCATAAAACTGTGCACTTAAAATCTGTGCATTTTACTGGTGTAAATTATACTTCAATAAAGTTGATTTAATAAATTCTCCTCCCAGTGGAACAGCCGACAGCAAAATTAGGACTGCCAACAAAAAAAGACAGAGGCAAATGAGTCGTACTGGAAGACGGACAGCAGCCACCTCCGCCAGCCCCTTCCCGCAAGCAGCCAGCATCCTGCGGGGCGCATTGGACAGGACGCGTTTCCAGAGGCATGGAGTGCTGACAAATGCTTGGAGCTGAGGTACATTCTAGGAGAAACTGAGCAACGGCACAGGTGACACCCAGCCCTAGTTGACACTTCCACAGGGTGGTGTGGTGGGCTCAGGATGGCCTGGGACATACAAGGGTCTCTACTGTTCTGGGGAAGACAGAGTTCAAGTGGATCAAGCAATTTCTCTAGCTACAAAGGTTGAGACTTTGCTGTTGTTATTGCTGCTGGTGGTAGTGGTGTGTGTGTGTGTGTGTGTGTGTGAGCGTGCACGCACATGCACACATTTGCAATAGCTCCTTGAGAAGAAAAAATCTGGTCAGGAGTCCTTCCTACCTGGCTTCCTAGCCAGTTAACTTGAATCTGTTTCTCCTCTAAGATCATAGGTTCAGATATCCTCTTGGCGTCTCGGGGATGTCTTCAGTGAAGAGCATAGTGTGTAGCCAGAGCCCCTGGAGGCCCTTAGGAGACCCTTAGGAGACTTATTAAATCAAGACTCTGAAAGTCAGAGTTACTAGCTCCAAATTCATCACTGCAAATTCTACCTTAGCAAACCTTCCGGGATGGAATGCAAAACATAAAGCACAATCTGGGATCTGCTTTGTTCCTTTGCTGACTTCAGACTCAGGGCAGATCCATCTACAGACCAGGTTTCCTGGGTCTCAATCGTGGTATCAGTACAGTTGTCACCCCCCATGCACAAGGGAAAGCTTGGCAAGCTCCCTTCATGTGAAGATTCAGTGACACTCTTCAACCAGCCTCAGAATGGCAAACGCAGCCCAGAGCTGGAGCCAGACTTCCACCTCCCTTAAGAGACCGGATTCCAGCATATGAGACCAAAACTACAAACCCGTAGTCACTGTACCATTCCATTTAACTCTAATCTGTATCTACTATTTTTACTGCTTTGTGGCATTTCCTTTCCTCAGGCTTGTTTTCATCCTTTGGGAAAACTTCTCTCTCTCTCTCTCTCTTTTTCCCCACAAATAGCTTTCAATTTCCTGCTCTAGTTTATGCAAAACAAATCACAACAATCTGTGACCCAACTATTTGATTAGAAAGCAGCCCCAGGGACAAAACACTTGCTGTTCAGAAACCACACACCCAACACACCAAGCCAGGCTCCTGGCACACACGACACAACCAGCTGACAGTTGGGATGGGTTGGAGCTGAACTTGAAGGCCAGGCAGGTGGGCAGAGAGGATGGAGTATTTTCTGGGCGGGGGTTGGGGAAAGAATACAGCTAAGAAAAGCAGTGGAGCTAGTGTTGAGGGTGTCCACTGCAGAGGTCACTGCCTACTTGTCTAGTTTGAAATCCCTGCTAATGGCAGTGTCCCTGCTGGCCCTCCCTGCTGCACAAAGGCACCATTGCTCTGTGCATCCAGGCCAAGGGCTCAGGACCCTTGGGGGAAATATATGGTCCAGCTTGGTTAGATCAAGTTTAGCATCTGCTGCCATCTCTCAGAAGAGTGACATGGGACAAGGTGGGTCTGTATTGAAAATGGGAAGGGCGGAGAAGGATTTTGGCCAGGCTTACAGGGGTACCAATGTGGGGTCCTGGATGGAGAAGATCAGGACACACCCAGTCTATGGGTCTTTGCTGCTCCCCCTCATAGGGGATGTTTTTCCCCGACTGACACCCCCATGAGTTGCGATCTTTTCTTCACCCCAACCTCCAGGTCCCATTTGCCACTCCACTGTATATTGTGTGAGGAAGTGTTGGCAGCAGAAGCAGGGCAACAGATGCACCCAGAAACTGGGAAACTAAGAACTGCCATTTCTGGCCATGACAAAGTAGCTGGTACCGGGCTTAGTTTCTCACCATAAACTACTGGAAAACCAGACAGAATATGGGGAACAACTGTTTTCAGACACTGGAGCAGTAGCATAGGACCATGATTCCTGAGAGAGAAGAAATAACAAGGTCAAATGAATAATAATCTCAACTTTCTCCTGGAAGCTTTTCTCCAACCCAATGAAAGGGGAGGGATCCCAAGCAGAACAGAGCAGTGAACTGAGGAGACAGAGACCACAGCTTAGAGAAACCAAGGCAGGTCTGCAGGGTAGAGTGTTAGAAAGGAGGGAGCTTTGCAAAGAAAGAGCTCCGGAAATCTCCATAGGTCTTGTTTTGAGTCTCTGCCTAAATACCAAGCTCTGCATTTTCAGAGTAAAAATCTAGAGGTCTAGAAAAGAACAGCTGACTTGGAACGGGGCACTGTACAATTCTGGGAGCTCAAGCAGGACCGGGAGATGTTTTTGAGTGAAGAGACCACGTTAAATACCCAGAGCATTTAGGACTTTAGGAGAACCATGACATTGTGGTAGGACTAAATGAGACTTAAAATAAAGGCTACTGTAGGACCACTCTAATACAGCTTAAAAACAAGCCCAAAAAATCAATAATAATAATTTAACTGCCAGGACAGGGCAAAGTCCAACTTTATTTAAAGGAAAGCAACAAAATCCAGATGCTCAAAAAAGTGAAATTTACAGCATCCAGCACACAATTAAATATCACCCTAATACCAAGATACAGTGACCTACAATCATGACAAAAACTGGGCCATAGAAACAGAGACCCAGAACCTAAATCCCTAGGTATATTTTTGTCTCTTATTCAAATCCCTTTTCTCATGGGAAATTGATTTTACCCCGTCAGACTCTCTCAATACGAAGTCCCTCATGTCTATTTCCCACTTGATGTTCTTGACATCTAATTAACTAAACATTTGCAAACCCCCCTTAGATGCCGGAGGATGACCTCTGCCTTGGAAAGGCCAAGAACTTGAGTTTTCTTGGATGAGATGAAGAAAAGCTGTTCGCCAGGACACAGGAGAATAATAAATCCTCAATGAATCCTTTCCAAGGGGTTGAGTGCCCATTTCCTCTTTTGCCTCTCTAGGCTCTGGAAAAGTGTCCCCGTTCCCACTTCCCCACCCTTCACCTATGGCAGTTTCAAAGCCAAAGAATTAGAAAAGTACACAGCAAGTATTGATAAGAACCCAAAAGATGAAAACAGGGAAATGTACATGAACTCTATTTGCACAGTGCTTTGGCTTTCTCTATTATTGCTGGGGAATTACACCAAATCATTTCCTATTCTTCAATAAGCATATTAAAGAGTATCCCAATATTCATTAAATAGCTATGATTTTACAAACAGCTATGTAGCAAGCCTGCACAAAGTAGCAGTCCCCATGTCCACAGACTAGAGCTTGCTAAGAACAGGCACAAGTTGGTGGTGGTAGTAGGGAGGTTGGCTTTTTCCATCAGAACTTGTAGGTGGTAGTTTGGGAACATATAATCTGCTTAGCTTCATTAAAAAATGTCATTCAAATGTAAGCCTTTATATTCAAGGTCTTCATCCCCACTGCCTAGACACACACACACACACACACACACACACACACTGCTCTTTACATGCAGATTTGGGTGCTCAAGGAAGTCTCTAACCACAAAAGGGAATGAACATTCGCTCTAAGAATATTCTGAGACTCACTGAATTGCAGAACCACGCAATCACTCTGAAGGTTATTATGCTGAATGTCGTGGAATTTAACTGGTTCCTACGGTCCTCTTACTCATGTCATTGTGTGGGTGGCAGTGTTCTGGCCAACAATGACTATGCACAATTTGGGACTGAGCAACTTTTCTAACCATCTCACTAGATTCTGAGAGTTTTCCAGAGCTGGCTGCACAGGGCTGCTACAGATGCTAATTAGAAGGGCAGCTCAAGTTATTTCCTAGATAATGAGGAGAAATGTCCATGATTTAACTTCTACCTACTATTGTTCCCTGTGGGGTTTTGGAGGGAAGTAATTGCCTCTTTGTTTCTGCAAAACATGAACTTGGTACATGTTTTGTTGTTGCTGTCTTAGTGTTTTCCTCCTCTGAACTCTATTTGTTCCCAAATGGCTTGAACTTCTTTCAGGTATTCTATTAGGTCACTGCTCAATCTCCAAGAGTCAAATGTGACACACAAGATCCAAACAGTTAGCCAGCCCAACATTCTCTGCAGTGTCTGACTTCCTCTGTCAACATGCCCTCTGTGTGCTTGGTCACCGCTAGCATGTCTCTAGACAGGAAACTTAGTGTCTCACTGGAAGCCCATTTCTACATTAAGAAGGTTCTTAACATTGGGCTAAAGTCCCTCTCCTACTGAAAAACCAGCCTGTCCAAGGAAGTGACATGGCCTTTGTCCTTGGAAAAACCCACAGAGTACTCCTAAGCACATTCCCACCCTGCTAAGTTGTTTATCTACAAATAACAGGAGAGATCTGCTGCGCCAGGTGTCCCTGACTCAGTCAGGCTAGGTGGAGATCCATAGCAACCCCCTAGCAGCCACCAGTCAGCATGAGACAGGGAAATACCTGGGATGCCAGATAACCCTCCCAGTAGTTTATGGTGGTTGATAACATGTTGGGAAACCATGTAGTTCAGCACGTACACCCCACTTGGCTTAAACCAATCAGTTCAAACGAATACCCCTTTTGTACTGACCAAAAGGGGTATTCATTTGAACCCAACTTGTTCCCACCAGTGAATGTGCTAATCATGTTTTAGAGTTGTTATTTGATTTTCCCGTGGTGTGTGATGATTTGCTAAGAGATGCTATGATGTATGTGAAGGCCCTGCCTTCTCCAAAGAATGTATAAAACTGCTGCAAACCCTGGGCTCGGGGCCTCTCAGCGTCACCAGTTGCTGTGTGTGCGCACCGAGGACCGAGCTAGCTCACAATAAACACCTCTTTGCTGCTTACATCGATCTTGGGTCTCTGGTGGTCTTTGGGGGTCCCGAATTCGAGCATAACACTACTTAGTGGTTCTAAGTCTCTCTTCTGCTAGGCAAGAAACAAGTCTGCTCAGGTTTGCAGATGTAGCTCTTGATGCGCATGCTCTGCTCCAACCCCTGCACCTACTCCTCAAGCCCTGTCACCCCAGAGTGTTCCCTCCTCTGCCAAGTGGCACTGCCATGGCATTCTCATCTTTTTAGTTTCTTTCTCTCTCTTCTTCTTTTCTGTTTTTTCGGTCTGTCTGACTGACCGCCTCTATTTTCTCCTTTTTGTTAAAAACATATTTGGAAATACTGCTTAAAAATGCCGACACATACCTCCACAGTTCCCCACAGGTGTCTTCAAAGTTCTTTGATTCAAATCTGCTCCTAGAAAGGGTTGTTTTTTTGCTCAATAAAAATAGAATCTTTGGTCCTATTTACCTGAAGAATTTGGTAACAAGTGTGTGCAGGATCTTATCTTTTTCAGAGCATTAATAACTATATTCTGAAGCTGACACTGACATTTCATTGTAGGACATGTGGACTTTCTTCTGGGTACAAAGTAGAGCTGAACCACGTGGCAAGTGCATGATATGATTCAGCTGACAAACTTTTTGGTTTAATGTAATGGCTGATGGGAGAAAAAGCATTTCATCAGCATGAAGCTTTCTGGTAAGTGTCCTAAGCCAGCACATCATCATGCCCCAGGTGGATGTGGCCTTGGAGTGCACATAAGGCTGAGTGGCCTCTGCCACCAACCTGTGCTACTTCTTTTTTTCCATAAATAGAAACTGAGATCCTAAAACTAACCCATCTGCCTACAAGTGGCTATGTTGTTCAGGACGAGAGGTAGCTGCTACACTCCTCATGAAAAACTGACATTGTAAAAATAATTTGCAAATGGTATTTCAAGTGTTTCATTACTGTTTGTGATATTGAAGGTGCATTAACCTACTTGTTTTTTTCTAGTTTCTATGGAAAGCAAACCACAAAGACCACATTTTCCCCTCAGATCACATCCAAGTAAGAGTGGATTTAAATGTATATTTATATAACAGATATTTGGAGAAATTGGACAGCCATATCCCTACATTTTCCAAAATGACATAATGGCATCAATGACAGGGTAAAATTGTGGCTCTGAGCCATCAAACAGAAATTGCAGATGTGGCCCAACTGCGCATACAGGAGCACTGGGGCAGCTGAAGGCAGCCACAGATTGTGAACCGGCTCCCCAAGGTGCGTGGCATTCAGCCCATCTCACCAAGACAGGAAAACAGTGTGCTGAGGAGGGAGAAGCCTACTACCGAGAAGTTCCACTTTGCAGGTTCCAAACATGGGCCGGAAGAATGGGGTGCACCAACTGGCTTGGGGGCTAAGGCGAGCAAGGGGACAGGCCAGGAGCCAATGGGGCTGGCAGGAAAGAAAGGGCCGGCTCAGGTAGATGCCATTGCAGAGGAGAAAAGGGGCATCGCTGCTGTCCAGGACTCGGACTCACTGCAATGTCCGACTTGTTCAGCCACACGGGATCCAAGATCTGGCTAAATTGTTTTATTTTGTTTTTCAGTTGTAGCTGACACAATATCTTTATTTACTTTAATATGGTGCTGAGGATTGATCCCAGTGCCTTACACCTGCGAGGCAAGTGTTCTACCACTGAGCTCCAGCTACAGCCTCTGCCCCTGAATTGTGCTGAACTGTGCTGAAGACAAAGGGGAGCATTGGTCCAAGTACCTGAAAAGCCAGGGTTAGGGCTGGTTTCTGGCACAGCTGGGTCCAGAACCCAAGTGATGTCATCAGTTCGCTCCTTCTGGGCTCCAATTTCCCCTGAGTGGGCTCCAAGCACGTGCGCCTCCTCTGCTGGGAAGATGGCAGCAGCTTTCCCAGGTTCCAGTCCCACCCACGACAACCCCAGCCAAAAGACAGCTTCTCTTCTGGGCAGTTCCAATAAAAAGTTCAGAAATGGATCTCAGCAGTTCTGATTGGTCTGTTCCTGGCCACATGTTCATTCCCTAACCAATCACTGAGGTCAGAGCGGGTGATTCCTGATTGGCCAGGCTCAATCACATGCCCACCTCTGAGGCTGAGGCGGGTCAGTTCCACGTTTACCATTGGACAGAGGGTGGATGAGGTGTTCCCCAGGAAAATCGAATTCTATCAATGGGGAAAGAGCACAGAGTAGCAGACAAAAACAGGGAAGCCCCAGGTTAAACGTTTGAGGGGCGGAGACAGCATTTACCATGGCCAGGGACTCCTAAATACAACACTAGCTGGTGGCTTCGTTTGCCACCATCCCAAATGAGCCCCTAAGTCAGTCTGCAGCTCTGAACATCCATTGTCCAGGAAGCATGAGATGAACAAGTTCAATTACAATTTAGTTGGGTGTTTTGAGGACTGATGATATTTAAGGTACAGCATATAGTTTTTGCCTTTATTTATTTATTTTTTGACAGTTTGTAACTTTTTGTGTTTACCCACTCTTCATAATGAAACAACTGTTGGGGTGTATTACTCATTAGGGTTCTAGTGAGCTTGGAAAGTCGTAGACATTTCTGTTATTTTTGGTTTTCTTGGAAGTATCAGCGGTCAATGTTTCCAGGTTTGTTAGTTACCTTGCGCCTCCGGTGTTCTAACTGAGGAGCTGGGAGGGAGCAGACTGGAGTGCTGGGGAATTCATTTAAGAGGCCATGAAGTGGCAGCGTCTTCCCTCTGGAGTCCCTGTCAGTCCTTCCAGCTGACTCACAGCAGGTCGCTCTCGAAGCAGAAGTTACTGTGAGGTAGGACCCCACCATGTGGCAATTTCAACTGATGGAAGAATTTAGGACAATGTTTTCAAAACAAAGAGGTCTAATGACTCCCAGGCAGCAGACCAGTGTAAAGTGGAAGAGACTAGGTCTGGGCTGTTGGGCCAAATGTGCCAGAGGTTTTAGCCTCCAAGCCCTGCTCATGACCACCCACTCCAGTCCCAACCCAGCTTTCCACTCCAGAATTGCATGGGCATCAGTGACTGAGGGAGAAAGGACAGGACATCTTTTCCCACCGGTGCTTTTTCAAATGGTCAGATTCCCAAGCCCCGGCATTGTCTCCTGAGCCTTACAGCCACCCTGAGAGCTAGTAGGGCAGCATTGTTGCCATTTTACCAATGACAAGATGAGGTTTCTCCGGGTCACACAGCTCTCTTGGACCCACTACCCAGTAGTGCTTGTGGGATCTCTCTCAAGGGATTTAAAAAATCAAAGGTGTGCCCTGCAGATCCTGGTCAGTCAAGGATGTCTGCACATTAGGATGGTTCCCAACTCCTGCTCTCTCACCATTTCACTCAGCCCTCAAACTCTAGGCCTTTTGGAAGCCACCGTCCCTCGTCCCTCCTAAGGAGTCAAAAGGTAAGGTAGCCAAAGGGCACTGGGATATGGCCAACCCAACAGGGACTCAGAGTTATGCCAGGGAGAGGCTCTGTTGGGACACCAGCATCCTCTGGAAATTCTTTTCTGTGAGTCAGATGAGTCAACTTCTTTATTTTTGTGTCTTTTCTACTTCTCTGTCATGTTAGTCATTTGCTTCGGGGTGAATTACATTCTCTGTTGGAGGGCCTAGTGCTCCCTGGTATGAAGATGTGTTTGTGAACTGCGACAAGAATGTCACAGCATACACAGTCCAAACCCTGCTCCGCATTCTTCTGGACACAGGACTCAGATTATTGATTGGTCTCCTGTGAACCCCAGCTCTTTCTTTTTAAAGTGTCAAGCTACTGTATGATGGAGTTGTCTGAGGTCTCCAGGACTATGGTGGGGCTCAGATGTTAAGGAGTTAGTGTCCTCTGAGCTCTTGGTAGGCCAGAGCAAGAAAGAATAGCAGACTGTTCTCAGGACATGCTCAGTGGACAGGGTCAGACTTGCCGTGAGTTCCTCTTGAGACTGTGCACATGCTTCCTGTCTTTCCCTGTGGTGGAGTTATTTTGGGGGATCTTGTGCTTAGCTGCTAGTATAGATCTAGGATAAAGATTAAGGAAATTAATGTAAATGTAGCATTGTTTTTAAAGAGATATTTTGGTATTTTGTCTGCCTAACCTCCAGGTTGCATTCCACGGTTGGGAACCCACTGTAAACTATAAAGTGCTGAGCTTGCCAATAATACTTATCCTTAGCTGCACCAAGCTTTGGGTCCCCTGTGTCCCTTCTTTCGTCTGGCTCAGCTCTTCAGTCCCTGTCAACAACTGTAGTCCAATTTCTAATCATGGCTTTTACTCACTGCTAGTCAAAGGTAGAAAGGTGTAAAGTCCAAGGCCATATGAGAGACCCATGTCCTTGGGTTTTAGAGGAGAGGACTTTGGGAAAACTTCCTGGAAGGTGCTGTGGCTTGGGTGTGTGCTGAGTGTCCTGCATTGTGACTGATGGCCTGGTCTGCAGTCTGACACTGTTGGAATGTGGTAGACCATTTGGTAGTGGGGTCTAATGGGAGGTTCTTGGGTCATTGGGATATGCCTTCTGGGTAGTTTGTGTAGGGCTCCTTGGTAGTTCTCCCAGGAAGGTTGCTAAAGAAGAGCCTGATTTGTTCCCAACCAATTTTCTCTGCTTCTGGCTAAGACATGATGACCTGATCTGACCCATATCTCCACCATGGTATGATGTGGCCAAGAGAAGGCCCTCACCAGGACTGGCTGATGTGGTCGCCATGCCCTTGGACCTCCAACACTGTGAACTCAATAAGCTTTTCCTCTTTGTAAGTCAGCTGCCTCAGATAAGTTTAAGTAACTCAAATATGACTAATCCTTTGGGTGATCACTAAGAGTTCCTTCCTCAGGATTAGTCAGTAAGAAACAGTAACAAGGAGCCAATATGTCCCCAGTGCTGTTGGGTGCCAGGCACTGATTCATTGAATTTTCATAGTAATCCTGAGGGGCGTGCTGCCATTATTGCCATTTCACAGTTGACCAAACTGAGGATTAGAAGACCTGGGTGGCTTGCCCAGACCCATGGGACAGCTGGCATGTAAATCTGTGAGTACAAATCTATTTGAGCTAAGAGCTCGGTGACTCTAGAGTTGTCCCTTATCCACTGGGCTGGTGCACCCCTCAATCGTTTAACATTGGGAGCCCAACACATGGGGATCCCAACAGCCAAATCAGTCCATGCAGCCAACTGCCACCCAGAAATCCCCTTCCCTTTGTGGAAGCTATTGAAATTTTCCATCCCCTTCTTGCTGTGAGCCTGGAGCACAGGCTCACCTTCACCAATACCCCCTCCATGCCCAAACCAGAGCCTGACCCGGGACTTGGGCTGCTTCTGCTCCTTCTGCCCCCCAAAGGCCCTCCCTGCACCCCTGGAACACCCAGCACCATCCCCTTTGTGTCCTCAGGCCATTGAGACAAGCAGGTTCTGCAGGCAGTGAGTGTTTTGCCCAGCCCTGGCCGTGAGACCCGACAACGGCACAGCAGAGCCTCTGTTGCCTTTGACCCTCCTTCAGCAGCGAAGTCAGAACCTGAACTGATATCTCAATAAATTCCCTGCCCTCCGCAGATCCGCTACTGAGTGTTCAGTACCCATCTGTTAGCTGGGGCATGAGGGTGAACATAATTACAAAGATTTCCTACGTCTTTCTTATTGAAATGACAAAGTTTGAGAAGTTCCTTCCTCCAGTCCAAGATAATGAGGGGGTTTCCTCCCTCCACAGTGTCCTTTGTTCTACAAAGGAGCTCAGGGTGGAGGAGGCTGATGAAGTTCTAGGGCAGCCTGCCAAATCTAGCACCCATCAGCACCCAGGCCCCATGGCACAGCAGGGAAGCACCCACAGAGACAGGCTGGCAGGAGAGAACTGAGCCCAGAAATCTCAGACACATGGCAGTATAGAGACCCAGAGAAATCATGCCAAAAAAAAAAAAATGGAGAAACAGAGACAGCACCGAAGTATAAACTGAATGTCAACCTGCTGCAAACTTAACTAACTTTGAAATGAATCCAGTAGCCACATTATTTAGGCCCCCTGGGGAGAAAGAGTTCACTGAATGGGCTATTGCATTGCAAACCTGCTTTGCAGTACCTGGCCACCCCAAATAATGTGAGTGTGTGTGTGTGTGTGTGTGTGTGTATTAAATCTGATGCGATCTCCATACACTCCTTCCAAATTCTTGGTGTTTTGAATTTACTCTCTGTTAGCCTTTCAGGTTTCAGGTTAGAAGATGGCACTCAGGTGAATGTCCCTTGGTTTGCAGGCCTGCAGCTCTCCGGGCACCACCAACAGCCTCTGGGGAATGGACTTGATCACAGGAGGATGGACTGGGGTGTGGGATGCCCAGTCCTTAGGCGGGAACAGAAGGCCTTGTGCAGCGGGCTGTTGGCAACTATCCCCTTCTAGCTGCCTGGCTTTGGCTGTTTTGTCCTTGTTACTGTTGTCTGTCCCCGACAGCCCGAGGGAAATAGCTTTGAACATCCTGAAGCACTTTGAGGCAAAGGAGCAGTCCATACCCTACAAGGAGGAGAAGCACAATTCCCAGCTCCTGTTTGTTGGAGAAGTTCCGGGGCAGAGGGGCAGG
Organism: Marmota monax; assembly: GCF_021218885.2. Classification (NCBI taxonomy): domain Eukaryota; kingdom Metazoa; phylum Chordata; class Mammalia; order Rodentia; family Sciuridae; genus Marmota; species Marmota monax. Next base: position 33,876,073 of record NW_026692881.1, on the reverse strand, counting down.
GGCATCTGGCAGGATGAGAATGTCAGGGCACCAGGAATCAGGATTTCCTTGCTCTCAGCTGAAGCCTTGGGCAGGTCACCTACACCTGATGAGCCAACATCAAAGGGATAATGGAGAGAATAAAATGATGGGCCCATTTGTTAATTCAGCAATATATTTGGGGACAGGGCTGTGATGAAACATGAGGCCTGCATTCTAGAGAAAGCAGAAAGGGGAAAGCTGTGTTAGTTCCCGGGGCTGCAGTGACCCAGACCCCACCCTGGCTGGCTCAGAGGACAGCAGAGCTCTCTCACTGTTGTGGAGGTCAGGTGTCAGCAGGATTGGGCTTCCCTTGGGCCATGAGGGAGACCGTGTCACAGGCCTGTCTCCTTGGCCTGCAGACCGTGTTCACACATTGTCTCCTCTCAGGGTATGTCTGCGTCCAGATCTCGTCTTCCGCTAAGAACATGGGTGATGTGGGAGGAGCACCTGTCCCCATAACTCACGCTAACACGGGGATTCTGTAGGTATCTTCAAATAGGTCACGTTCAGAGTACTGAAGTGGGAACTTTATAAGACTCAGGAGGAGGGACAACATTCAGCCCATAAAAGTATATGAACAATGTAATTGTGATATGAAACTTAATGGGGAAATATGAATAAATACTGCCTATGGGAGACAGTGTGCCTGTGAGGAGAGGAGCAGAGGAGCTGGCTGGGCTCTGAGGAGGCAGCGCAGGAGCTGGGACCCGGGGAGGAGAAGGAGCCAGGTGAGGAAGAGCTGTCTCGGCACAGCATGCAGGAGGCGAGGTAAGACCACTCATTGGCTCTCTCACCCATCTGGGGTCCTCGGCTCAGGCTCTTGTCCTCTCCATTCCAACTTCTCCCCAAAGCTCCATCCTCCTGAGACAACCCAGGCCTAAGATTCCCATTTCCATTCCCAGCTTCCATTTTCCCTGCATATGACTGGCCTTCCAATGTGTCTTCCTGCTTCTAGAACAATCTAGAAACAAGATTCCAGCCAACTGCAAAACAGAAAGGAGATGCAGCAACAGAACAAGACTGTGTGCCTGCTTCTTCATGATCATTTACTCAGCAAACACAACAGGGCCTCCACCATGTGCAGGGTTCATCCTTGGGCTGGGGACTCAGGTGAGTCAAATCGGATGGTGCCCCCACCCCAGAGCATAAGGCATGGAGTGAATGAAGCCTCCTCAGACTGCTTAGGATATGAAATGGCACCTGCAATGATTCGCACCAGGCTGAGCCGACACATTTGCCTCCAGTTCCCTGGGGATCTCCACTTGTAGGAGAGCGAATGCCACCCATGAAAACAGAGACCGTCAGAGAGGAGACATCAGAGAGGAGACGTCAGCTAAAGAAAGTAACATTTAGAAGATGAAAATTTAGAGGGACAACAACTTCAGTCTCTTTCTCTGCTCTGACCAGCTGCATGGGAAGTGGTGATGAGAAGCACGTGGCTTGGGCTGCAGAGTTCCATCTGAAGCCGCATGGAGACGACTCCTCAGGCAGGGAGAAGGACAGTGGTTGAGTGCAGCCAGGACCTTGCAGTGGTTAAGGCGCAGACTCCGGGGGACTGCTGGCTTCACCCCTGGGCTTGGCCCCTACACAGTGCATTACAGGTCAAGTTTCTGCACTTCTCTGTGGCCCTTTCTCCCCATCTGTACACTGGAGACAGAGCCTTTCTCAGGATCACGTGTTGGAAATTGTTGAGCCCCAACATTATCTGTGCTCAGTATCTAAAATGGTACTCAAAATCCTGATGCTGTGTTCTTGGGAAGAGGCCTCTGGGAGGGCCAGGGAGCGCAATGATTTTAATGAAATTTTCATTTAATGATTTTAATGAAAATTGGCCAAAAAGTGAGAAAAGCTCATGCACACTCAGGTGGGTGGAACAGCCTGTGTTCTACAACACAGTGACACATCCCTCTGCACCATGACAACAGATGCCACATGTTGAACCCTTTCTATGTACCGAGCCCTGTACAAAGCACTCTCCATCGCACCCTCTTTATTTAAAACACCCAACTTCTGCACAAGGACACTGAGCCTTCCAGAGGTCTGCAGGCTGCCCCAGAGCTGTGTGAGCTGAATTTGAACTTGTGCACAGCCAATGCTCCCCTGTCACGTGGCTGTCACACACTGAGATGGTGCCCTTCCTCCAGTCAACCCCAGAAGGCAGCCCCTGCCATGGCTGAGGTTTTCCCCTCTGAGCCCCCTAGCAGGGAGCCCAGCTTCCAGGACCTTACCTGAGTTCCAGGTGCAGGTGCAGGACACCAGGCAGGTGTGGAAACCAGCTGAAGGTCACAATGTTCCACAAAGTCAGCTTTAGGCAGCGCAGGCCCAGTCTATATCTCCAGGGAGTGGCAGTGCCCCATGTCCCCACAGTCTCCAGGTGTGTGCACACACACCCACTCAGGTGCACACGGGCAGCTGACTCCATGCCTCCTTCTGTGCTAGGGGTGAAGCCCAGGGTCTCATTGATGCTGCGGAAGTCCCCCATCACGGAGCTACATTCAGCCCTTTTCCATTTTTATTTTATTTTGAGACAGGACCTTGCTAAGTTGCCCAGGCTGGCCTGGAACTTGAGATCCTCCGGCCTCAGCCTCCTGAGTAGCGGGTGTGCACCAAGGTTCCCTGTCCTACCCTGGCCTCCCCACCCATTTTTATCAGTTGAGGAGACCCTGTGCAGGACAGACATCCTGCATGTCATTCCTCTTTTTAAACCACTGCGGGCTGTGTCTGGAAGCAGTACACTGTAGCCGGCCCTGCCCCAGCGTCAGCCCCAGGCAACCTCTGCACCTGGGCTGCTTCCAGCGCTCTTTCCCGGGGTCGGCCCAGGTGGATCTGACTTTCTGCAGCCCTTGGGGGAGGCTCAGAGCCTCCCAGTCTTTTCTTGGGTTTTTCTGACTTAATGCTTTTCCCGGCAATTGCAGTGTGGCTGGCTCAGCTGGGCCTCTTCCAGGGTGGCCGAGGTTGGCTCTGCCGGGTTCCCACCCTGCCTGCCCCCGGGAGGCCTCAGGAGGAGCAAGCCTGGGGGTGTGGATCCCCTCCCTGGCCCTCAGAGGGTCTCTGCCTGCTTTCCCATGTGGGGTGGCCTTCCCCCCAGCAGCAGTGGCTGCCGCAGCCCCTGACTCCACCAAACCTCCCAGAGATCTAACTTTTTACAGACCCGGGGGGCTTCACGGGGATAATACTTCAACCTCTTCTAGGGGAAACCTGGGCTTCTCGCGTGGGTAAACTGCAGCACCGCCCACCGGCCGCAGCGCAGTTGGCCCAGGGTCATCGCGCAGTTGGGCTTGGGTACTCGATGACGTCATTGCCGCTGCAGGACCGCTCCTGGCTTAGATTAGAATGGCTCTTCGTTTTTTAGGGGTGCTACGTTCAGTATTTACATCGCCCCCTCCAAGTTCATGGGTGGAACTCCTAACCCTCAAGGTGACAGTATTAGGAGGTGCAGCTTTAGGAGGTGGCTAGGTCAGGAGGGTGGAGCCCTCGCCCTGAGCAAAGGGGCTGCGGAGGGTCCCTTGCTCCCTCCAGCCGGTGAGCTTGATGAGAAGGGCATCTGGACCATGGAGTGGGTCCTAGCCGACAGCAAACTTGGAGGCGCTGTGATGTTGGACTTCCAGCCTCCAGAACCCTGAGACTAAACCTGTGGTTTCACACCGCCCAGCCTGTGGTGTTCTGCTGCGTCAGCCTGCATGGACCCCAGGGAGGTGACTGCCAGGGTGCTTGCCTGCTCTGCGGCTTCCTCAAGGGACCTCAGAGTTTCTGCAGTGATACTGAGGTGTAGGAGCTGAATTTGAACCTGTGCACACCTAATGCTCCCCTGTGTGACACCACTGTCATGGCCCAATATGTTTTACATTCCTGATTTTAAAAAAGTCCAATAGCATCCTGTAAGGCTGATGTCACCCCATTTTAAAGCAACAGAACCTGAGGCTCCTGGGAGTGGAGCTGTTAGAGGCAGAGCTGTGAGCAGGGCTGCCTGGCCCCATTCCGAACCAGAGGTGCCAGGAGGAAAGATGGGGGCTGCTTCAGGGTCAGTTTCATTCCTGTAGGACTTCTCAGAGCTTTCGCTAGGCATTGTGTGTTCTGAATCTCTACGAGGGGAATTTAGAATGTGTTAATTTGCAAAGCTAGACCAGTTCAGTGAGACTTCCATGGGAAACACTGGTATTAGGCCCTCTCTTCTTTACCTCTCCCCTCACACAAAAACCACCCCTGGAATGCCAGTTCCCCTGTTCCCGCCCCCCCAGACAGCAGTAGCCATGTAGGCTACTTTGAATTGTTCATCCTAATTGAGACTGAACTTTTTGTGCTGGGATGACTGTAGTCACAGGTGACCAAGGCCATTTTCCAATATGTTCACAGCTCTGTTTAACAAAAGCCACACTCGGTAGCCATGGGATGTGCCCAGCCAAGTCCAAAGGCATGAACACGAACACACGCAGGGGAAAAATCACTCCCCAAAGATGCTTCATCATTAAGACCCTGGCACATCTGGGTGGGGTGTAGCTAGTGGTAGAGGGCTAGCCTAGGGAGAGAGGCCGTGGGCTTGATCTCAGCACTACAGGAAACAAAGAGATAAGTTTTACACTGAAGTTAACATTTCACTTTTCAAAACTCAAGAAAATGTTAGTTTTGCTTGTTTCAAATTGGAGAACAAGATCAAAGCCCCATGTCGGGTCTTCCTCATTTATCTGTTGGGTGTTTTGATTTGGGTGTGTGCCAGAGTTTGGGATCAGCGAGACCTGGGGCACTGCAGTTGAGGTGACAGCCAGCCAGGAATTCTCTGGATCCTTCAGCTGGGGTTTGCATGGTAGAGGGACGAACCTTAAGAGAACTCGGTTTTGAAAGTTGGGAGAGACTCTGAACCCCGAGGTCATCAATGCAGCCCGCTGTAGATTCCCTGTCTGTAGAGCTGGGGCTGATGAGATTAAAGTTATTTAGAAGTTGTTAAGTGACAGAAAGCAACTCTGGTAAAAAGAACTGCTGCGTTGATAGGCTCTGGGTGGCTCACAGGAAGAGCTGAGGAACCAACCCTCTCAGGAAGGCAGGAAGTGGGGGTTCCCTGGGGTCCCTGGAACTAGAGGCTGTGTCTTTTCTAGAATGCTGTCTAATTTTAAGGTAGCCACACTGGGCTCCAACTCCCAGGAGTGAGGCCGAGACTGGCCCACCTGGGCCAGCTGTCTCCCTTTTGACCAGTCAGCTTGGGTGGCTAGAGCTGTTATAAGCCCCCTTAGGAAGGCAGCGGTGCTCTTTGTAGGAGGTGGCCCTACCCTGTATGGGTACTTCTCCAGTGAAGGGGGAGACTCCCAAGGGGGTCAGTTCCGGAGAGCATCAGGGAGCAGGTTAGGGTTCAAGGACCCACCGACACTGCAAGAATTGGATGTGCCACGGTGATAAAGTGAAGGGAGGCAAGGGAATGGTGTGCGGAAAGACAGGAACGGAGTCCCAAAAACAGTTGGTGGAAGAATGTTCCAGAACCCTCCAGGGAATGGAATAGGCCTGGAAGAGAAGCTAAGTGGCTTAAGTTCCAAGAGCTCTTTAGAAGGCGGTGACCCAACAGGGTTCAATGGATTGACAGAGCCTTAGCTCACATTCCAACCCAGCAAGAAGTCATGTGACCCCAATAGGCCTGAAAGCAGCAGGCTCTGCACATATATGTGCCATTTTTGTTTGTATTTTAATTAAATTGGATTTCGTTATAGACACTGCGGTTTATCCACCCAACAGCCAATCTTTAGTTCTTTTCCCAACAGACAGAATCCACCTCCTACAAAAAGCCTGAAGACGCTGGAGACTCCCTTTTCCAAGCACCATTGCCTTCCTAAGGGAGGCTATGTAACAGTTCTAGCTAATGTAGGCAAAGGGGACTTTTCTCAGGGAAATATTTCCTTTCTTAATGAAAAGAGACCCACAAACAGAATTATCTTGTCACAGGACTGGATTCCTTTCTATCTTTAGGCAGGATTAGACAAGGACGTGATTCTTGGGAATGCTGCAGCCACCATGTGATCATGAGGATCACTGGCATACTTGAGATGGTGGATCAAGGAGGTGGAAAAGGCTGGGCATCCTTGAGACATCTACCTCTTGATTTTTTATATTAACAAAACCTACTGATCAAATTGCTTTCAGCTAGATGTTTGGTTAGTGACATCCTAAAACATCTCAATGGATAGCTGCCTGTGATAAAAGCAAGGACTTCTGCATAAAAATGTAGGTTCCTGATTTCTTTTTAAAAATCTGGGGATCTGGCAGGGACAACTTGGAGCACCATTTCTCCAGTGTTGCTCTTTAGTTACCTGCTGTTCCCAGCCTCCCTTGTTCCCTGTGTTCCTTTCCTAGTCCCAGGAGCTGTTTGACCTTGTGGCTGCTGCCTCTAGTGAGGACTGAGTGTGTCCACACAGTGAGGCAGGAGAAGCCTTGCACACCACAGATCCAAGGTGGGCTCTGTCCCCTCCCCTCCTGTGCCACCTGCCTCACCAAGAGACTGACTGGTAACCCTTCACATCCAGAAGGGATCAGGGACTGGGGACAAATGCCCTCACCCTCAGCCATTTCTTCTGTGCATTAGGGCATTATATTTCCTTCACATTAATAGAGCATGAAATTAAAACATATGGACCCACAAAACACCTGCCTCTGTGGGCTGGCGTATGCTGTTAACTATGGCTCCCAAGGATCCTGCCTCACGTTCATGTTGTCACATCCTTTTTAATTCTAATCAAAGCTTTTACACAGCCTATTTGGGGGCCTTTGGTCTAATGATCAGCATTAACAATATTCTGTTTTTTTGTTACTTTGCAGAGTTCTTCCTGGCCATTAATCTTAAAATGTTAAGTATGGATATTAAGTTTCCACTTCATGGTCCAGAATTTTAATTGACCATTAACTTAAGTCTAACTCTTCCTTCTGCTTAATATTGCAAAACTTAGAAAAAACTAGAATCAAAAAGTGTAAGCACATATCGGGCTGCCCCCCTACCCCCACCCCATGGTAGTTCCTTTTCCCACATTTCTATTTTTGAACATTGTAGTTTTTATTAACTACCTATTAATTTTGTAATTTTATACGAATTTTAGATCTGGATTTAAAGTTACATGTTATGACTGACTATGATCTAACTTTTAAAATACCTCTCATTCATTTTCGAAGTTGCTCTCAAAGTTGTTAGCTGTTGTCATAGATACAAGTCAATGGTTTGACCTTGATGGACGTCAGTTGGGGCCCTCCCTTCCCTCCCCACACTTGTGAGACCATCATGGCAGCTTTGGGCGAAAGCAGTTTGGAGGCACTACAGCTGGACAGGACCGGAGTCCACTGAAGGAGGTCTTCACAAGGTGGTGCATGGCTCCAGGGCCGACTCACAGTAGAGATGACCTAGGGAAGACACCTGCTGGCTCTAAACTGACACATCAGCAGCTGACCTACAGGAGGTAGAGGAACCTCTCGCCCTGGAGCTGCCTTTGTCCTCCAGGGGTCATGCAGCCACACCCTTAGGTGGCAACTGATTTTCCCATCTGGGAGATCAGTGGCACCTTCCCTGGGTGCAGTGGAATTTTCTCTAAGAGGCTGAGCTACAGCGCAGGCTCCCCGACCTAGATGGTAAGGCTGGAAGAACCTGCACCCAGAGCCCAGAGCTCCGTGGCCTCCCCGCAGACACAAGCGCTCGTGCTTCTTTGTTTTTATTGTTCTTGGCAGAGGTCTGTGCATGGAGGTATTCAGCTCAAATCTTTCTAAATAAGTGATGCAAAAAGTGCGGGGAATGCTAAGACCCTCGCTCTGCGTTTCAAACCCACTTCACGGACACGCGCTGGGACCGGAGCCTTTGCTCCCCGGTGCAGCCGCCGGACCCCCATGGACAGAGCTGGCTTTGGGCTGCGCTGTGAAACCCCCTGCAGCTGCGAATGACTTCGCCACACTGGACGCGCGTCTTCCAGGAGGGAGGTTTTATTGTGATGTACAACCATGAAGGAGGAGGAAGGCGATCGCTATGGCGAACACCAGGTGGAGGGAAGCGGCCAGCCACGCCCACCCGCCCCTGCAGCCCTTCCCTGGTCTTCAGAGAGCGCTTCCGGTGTCTTGACCTTGCAAACTCGAAAACGTTGAAAGGAGACCTCGAGAGTGGCACGAAGACCGTCGGCAAAATGGAAGCAGAAGGGAAACTTGGAGAAATAATGGATGAGAAACACACTACAGAAAACCTCTGCCACCGTGTTACGGCGTTGGGGGGAAGAGCGAGCCCGGGGCTCAGCGTCCATCTCCCGGGACACTCATCATACGGGGCCTTCGGTGATCCCCTCCAGGGGCAAGCTGGGCGCGCTGTCCGCCGTGGGCCTCTCCTCCTTCTTCAGCGAGGTGGGCACGCGCAGGCTGACGTAGGGCTTATGGCAGGCCGTGTTGGCCAGCGGCGGGTAGTGCTGTCTGTAGCAGATGTATGCAAAGATGAGGCCAATCACGCCGCCCACGAACGAATCTAGGAAGAGCAAAGGGAGGAAGGCGTTACTCTTCATTTACACGTGGCCAGTGGAGTTTTCCAGGACGCACTTTTCCCACCTGCTCCGGGGACTGGTTTTCTGTAGGTGCGAACCTGTGGTCTCTGCAAACTGCCATCTCTCCTAGCACGTACCTGTAAGTGAGTACCTGATTCTCTCGCCCCTTTTATTTCTTTAACTCACATCTGAGCATTGTAAGAATTTAGATCTTATTCCTGACTTAAAAAAAAATGTTTTTGGATGTTGATGGACCTTTATGTTATTCGTTTATTTATATGCAGTGCTGAGAATCAAACCCAGTGCCTCACACATGCTAGGCAAGTACTCTACCACAGAACCACAACCCCAGCCCTTATTGCTGACTTTGAAGAACAATTTTAAATTCTGAAAGATTACCAGCCATCTCGATAACATCTAAATGCCTGTACCCGTGGGGGCTGACTTTTCTTTTTTCTAGGTGGGTCTCATTGGAGTCCTGAGATCCTGCTGGTGCACCACAAAAATGCAGCAGGTGTGCTGGTCTCTGCTTCCAGGTAAGTGGTTTCCCAGGGACAAAATGAACCCTGTCTGTGACACAAAGTCACAAAGTGAATAAAGCATCTGCAACATGCCAGGGTTGGCACAGTCAGTAGACCTCTGCAGGAGGGGACCTCACCCCTCCAAAGAGCTGCATATCTGATCAAGTTGAGGAGGTGACAGACAGCAGCTGAGGCAGGGATGGGGCCCCTGTGCAGGCAAGATAGGTCTCTCCACCACCACAGGGAGCAGCCATTCACCAAGGAAGGCATACAGCTGGTGCCCAACAGCGACCCCATGAAACCAGGCCTCACTCAGTGTGTGTGTGTGTGTGTGTGTGTGTAAAATGCTCTAAGTTGTCTCTATGGATTATTCTTGCCAAAATATCCTGGCATGATAGAGAACCTTCCCATCAAAAGAAATTTAGACTTTTATTAAGGTTTCTGCCATGTTCAGCTGCCTTCATTGGGGATTTCCATTATTACATTTATTATCTTGTATAATCATACAAGCTTCTTGTGGGAACTAGCATCTGCCCTGTTTCCCCCAAACTCACTGGACTGGAAGCTCAGGGTCCTCATTCTGCAGCCTGTGCAGGCCCACGGTGCTGCACTAGATTGGGTCAGCTCATTCCAGGCATCCTAAGTACCTGCCTCTGAGATCCCAGCTTTCACAGTGCAGCAGGCCCATGGGCGGAAGGGAGTGTCCACCTGGGCTCTGTTGAGGGGCCACAGGGCTCCCTAATGATCAGTGTTCAGGGCATAAGTTCCCAGCCTTCCCAGGAAGTTACACCCTGTTCAGAGACTTCAGTTTAAGTCACAAGATAATTCTCTGGCATCTCCTGTGGGGGAAATTTTGAGGGGTTATTGAAGAAATGTATCTTTCCAAAAAAACCAGCTCAATGTAGATAATGTGCATCACATTTATCAGTCTTTTTATGATTCTGTTACAGGTATCCCGGCTCTGTTTAGATCAATCAGAATAACTTCTGAGGAGAGGGAATATTTCTCTATTTCATTATCTTTCCTAGAATTGCCTCTAGCTTCAGCATTTCTAGTGGGCTAATAGAAAAACATAAACATCCTATAATACATAGCTTTAAGTTATTTTAAATAAATTCAACCACATAGTGCATTTCAATTTACTGACCTACAATAGGAAAACAAATAAAGAGGTAATAAGTAAAAGAAAAGCTCTTTTGTTTTAGAAATTTCTGTGATGGCAGCCTGAACGGTTCAGAGAAGGGCACAGTCGCTGCTCTGGTGACCAGAGTATGGAAAGCAGCTGGTGATGACCGCTCAAGTGCAAACAGACGGAGCTGCTCTCTTGCTGGCAGAGTCCTTGCCACTGCTCCTAGAGAGCTACCCAAGCCCCTGTGTCATTCAAGACTGTTCCCCTGGCCCTGCCACCAGCCCCAGCCCTCCCTCCCACTCACTGTCTTCCTATCAGTTGCTCAAATACACTTGCCTCTTCCCCTTTCAGGACCCAAAGGTGCTGTCCTTATCCTGGACTCTTGCAAATCCCTTCTCCTTACCCTGCTTTCGATTTTTATTCATGTTTCAGAGCTCAATTGTATGTCCCCATGCAACGCAGTCCCTACCTGACCCCTGCCATGGACCAAGTCTCCCAGGTGTACACTTTGAGCACCTGTGCAGCACAGTGGGGAACAACGTCAAGCTGTGCAGATGAGGGACATTTAACACTGGACTCAGAAGGCTGTGAGGACAGGGCCATGGCTGCGGTTCCCGCTATACTGGATCAATACTTGCTCACAGCAGAACTAAGTTTGCTGATGGAAATGGATGCTCAGTGACAGGCCGGACTGGCTGCTGTCCTGGGTGTCCTTGGGTGAGCCCCTTTCCCACCCTGTTCCTCTGTCGTTTCATCTGCAACACAGGAACACTAAACAGGCACCTGCTGGTGAGCAGGGCCTCCTGAGGGAGAGGTCCAGGAGTGCGGTGCCCTGGGTCCACCTCCGTAGGCCACACTGAGGTTCTCTGGTCAAAGAAGAGACTGAATAATTGCCCCAGCTTCCTGCCCTGGGAGTAAAAATCTAAACAACAGATGGATGTGGTTATGGCCGCCTAGCTGCCAACAGGCAGAAAGCCCAGGGGCACATCTGGGCATCTGCTCGGCCCTACGGAGCAGCCATCAAGGTGAAAGCAGGGACATCGGGGAGGCCGGAGGCCACGGGCGGGTAGCAGGCCAATACCTACTCATCCCGAGAGGCACTGTGGGCCCTGCAGAGGGTCCCCATGCCTATCAGCCTGACTCAAGAATCTTCCTGCTGAGGAATCCCCAGCCCCTGCCAGGGCCAGTCTCTTCACCTCTCTCAGACCAAATGGAGGTCTCAGTCCCCACCTCCCTGAGCTGTGATGGTGATCTAATAATGCTTCCTCTAAAGACAGTGCCGTAGAGCACGTCCAAATAAGACCCAGGACACAGTCCCCATCTCTGCTCTTCTCATGCTGTCCTCTCATGTCCCTCCCTGACACTGCCAGGGGACTTCCGATCCTCCGTGCTGCCCCCTTACCTAGCTCTGCTGTTCTCTCAACACATCTGTACCGCACACACAGCACCCAGGCCGCCCAGAGTGTCCACCTCCTGAGCTCAGCCTTATTTTCATAGCGTTTAAAATAAACTTATAATGAATTTAAAAAACATTTGTCACTCACTGGATTGTAAAGCAACAGGAGCTCAGAATTCCTGAGCAGCTCAGCCGTGCTCTGCAGCTGCAAGGCACCACACAGTGCAGCCTGCAGTGGACTGGGCTGGGCTGGAGGGTGTGGGGCTCTGCTTGGGATGCCCCCCACGGGTTAAGACCTGCAGGATGTGCCAGAATCAGCCAGGGGAAGTGCGGAACAGGAGGCAAGGAGAGCACCCAAGGTTTCCAGGCAGAGGGAAGAGTACACAAGAGCACTTGGGGAAGAAGGGCTTGGTGAACCTGAACTAAGGAAGGCCGTCTTTTAACAGGGTGGCGGTATCTTTGTAGGATGCAAGGACGTCACAGCACTCCCATGTCCCTTTGTGGTTCCATGAGCCCCCCGTGTGGAGCAGGACCCCACTCCCACTGTAGGCTACCACCTGTGCACCCTGCAGCCTCACACTGCCACTCAGGGCTGCGGCTGAGTGGTTCTGTCTAGACCTGGGCTGCCTCTTCATAGTCACCTACACAGGGCAGCGACTGTGGGGGGAAACGAGGTGAGGTCAGTCACAGGGGACCGAGGATGCCCGGGAGTGAGCCTCGGGAGTCTGCTGTACCCAGGGCTGGTGGGGGCAGTAACAGAGCTCTGAGAGACCCTTTTCAAGTCACCTCATTTAGAGACTGCTTCTGAGGGCCCAAGGGAGGCCTGGTTATCTGTGTGTCCCTCAGCTGTGAGAGACAGAAAGACAGGCAGAGGGGAAGGAAGGAGAACCCACGAGAGACCTGGGCGTTACAGAGCACCATGAAGCTTTGACAAGGGTTTCTCCAGAGGGAACAGCCTCTGCCTGGCTATGCTGAAGCTGACAATCTTCTGTGGCACACGCAACAGTCCAGTACAGTGGCCAGTGTCCCCCTCCGCACACCTGCATTGGTAGGACTGATAATCTCCTGAATTCTGGTCACTACATGGAAGTTCATTTCAGATCACTCTCACAGCCCAGTCAGGGAAGCAAGGTGAAGGCATGGGCGGCCATGTTGAAAACGCCCATATGGGGTCTCCAAGAGGGACGTGGGGGCTTCCCACCCTCAGCTGGCCCTTGGCCTGAGTGGGAACAAGTGACTGCCTCTTTCCAATAAGGAAACTCCACTTAGGCACCCAGGACGGCTTCAAAGACCTATGATGCAAGAAAACAGTGCTGCCCAAGCCCAAATCCCACAAGGAGAACCTGGATCCAGATGCAGGGTCTCAGTGGGGGTTCATCATCCTGTCCCACAATCAGGCAAAAAACAGTCTCCTGCCACTGCCATCTAGGACTGTACCCTGGCCAGAGACCACAGGCACAAGTGTGAGAAGCAGCAGACGCTGGCCAGAGACCTGCTCTTCCTCTGCTGCTGTCTTGCTCAGGAATGGTGCAGGTTTTAGAGCTAAAACACCCAGTGAAACACAGAGACGAGCCCCTCTCCGAGGCGACACCTGTCAACTCCCTGCTTCCAGTGGACCTGAAAGTAGTGCATCACAGACACGGGGCCAGCCACACAGAGTTAGCATCAGTCCAGCTGGTTCTGTGTCCAGACAAGTTTTGTTAAAAGTCACACCTGCCCCTCCCTATGCCTGTGCCCCTATATTTCCCTCATTTAATAAAACAGCATACTTGTGTATTTGGAGTGTGCCAGGGGGCACGAAAAAAAAAAAAAAGAAAGAAGAGAAAAAAACCAGAAATAACAGAAAATAATCAGGATAACTAACAGAGCAAGTCGTTTGAGATTATGGGCTATTTATTGGATGTGAATATGCAATGGAGCAATCAGATGTATTTCCACATTGGGCTCTATTGCTTAAATCAAACTTGAAATGGAGTCAGAAAACCTCCTAACATTAATGTTGATTATTAATTAATTAATGACTGAAGTCAATGACGAGAGGGCCTTGGGCAGTACTGATGCCCACTGGGCTCTATACAAATTTCCAGCCCAATAGATGGCCCCTGCCCATGGGGGCAGCTCAGTCCATGAAAGAAAAAGTAGTAGTTTATCTCATCAGGCTCTGGCCACAGCAGTTGGAGGCCTAGCTGTTCACACCTTCTCCACCCAGGAAACTGGATTCCTCTCTAAACTGTGCCTTGGGTGCTGAGGGGCAGGCCTGGGCGCAGGCCCTCCCCTGCAGGGCGGCCCAGGTGCAGCTGCAGCCGGTGCAGCCCCACTGTGGACCCCCAGCCTTGCTGCCTTCCGGCTGCTGCAGGAGAACTACAGGGCTCCTGGGCGGACCAGCTTTAGCAGTAGTGGGAATGGAGCGGCCTTCCAGCCTCTGCTGCTGTTTATAATGGCGACGTGGAGAACACACTGCAGGATGCCCGGCACCTTTCTGGACAGAGTGGCTCTGAGGGTTCTCATGTGAGCCCTCCTCACCCCCAGACTACAGCTTCTGCAATAGGTACCACAGCCCGGGAGGGAAGAGAGCAGCTGTCAGGCCGAGCAAGATTACACTGAGAGAAGGAAAGAAGTCGAAAGCATCTTAAAGGAAAACTCAGATTGGATATGGGATTGGTCAAGTTGGCAGGGAATCTCCTCCCCAGGGAGTTCCTCCTTAAAGAGCACAGGGAGCTCTCTGGATGAGACTTATGAAGACAGGGGCTTTTCCCAAGCAGAAATTCTTAGAACCCTAAGAGCTCTTCCACCTCTGCTGCTCTCAGCTGCTGGCCATGGGACTGGGGACCTATATCAGGAGCACCCAACAACCTCCACCATCACCTTCTGATGAAGAATCGGATCTAACGTCATTCACAGAGGGGATCTACACCTGAGCTTGTGACGGCTATTGGAAAAGCTATCAGGATGCCTGGGTGGCTGCACAGCTTGGGTTTATCTGTTCTGTAAATACTGCGTTCCAGATTTAGGAACATCAAAGAACAGACACTAAAATCATGCTGACCTATAATTACTTATGGGATCAATTAATAAGCATGTCAGACTGATTAATATCTACTATAAGAATCTGGTAGTAAGTTTTCTTTGCACATTAGATATAAATACTAAAAGTAATTTTAATAGTCATGATATATGTAGTACTTAAAAATTATCTATAGCCTTAAGTTAAAATACTTTATATTTTGAAAGACTGAAGAAGATTGACAGTAAAATCACCATATTAAGGGATTTGTCCAAAAGAAACACTATGGCCTTATAATCTCTTTATTGTAGAAAATATGTGTTTAATTTAAATGGATGCAGGTTATCTGTAAAGACCACTTAACTACGCAAACTATTAAGTAATAAATAGAAGCCAAGGTGCAGCTACAAACTCCATGAAACAGTTCATACACTAAACAGTTTTTTGTTTTTTTTCCAGTGTGAGGACCAAGGCCTCTGCCTGTCAGCTCATTACCCTGATGGTCAGTTTTCTGTTGGAAGCACCTACTTGGTCTCTTGGTCCCCATCACAGTGGACTGCTGAATTTAATCTTATTGTTTGTGCTCAACTTTTGTGTGCTCTTAACAACAGCTTTATTGTAAGCAAATGCATCTACTTAAAAACTTAATGAGAAACAAAAATCTTTGCCAAATCCTTAAAAAATATTTAGATATAACTGAGTGTTGAATGAATAAAATTTCTTATTCCCAGAACATTGTTGCTTCTTACCATGAAACAAGGGAAAGAAAGATAGGGCTTTGGCGTGATGTGGATCAGGATCTCAATCTTGGCAGAACTGACCTTGGGGCTGTGAGAAGGGGCTCGTAGGATGTTCAGTATTATAGTCCTTAGCTTTAACCCTCTACCCATGAGATGCCAGGAGCATCACCCCAACGTTGTAACAACCATAAGGATGTCTCTAGACATTGACAAATGTCCGGTCAACCTCTCCATCCCTACAACCAGTGTGGACAGTGATGGCCTCATAAATGAGACTCAGGTAAAGTAAGCCTGACTCAGAGTCCATAAGAGGATCCAAGAAAAGGTATGTTCTTTCCCTGGCTGACTCCAGGGGAGCAAGCTGAACAGACTGTGGCAGAGCTGGGCTGGCACTGGGAACATACCCCTGACATGAACCAACTCATGCAAGTCCAGGTTGGCTGCAGAGGTCTACCATCACACAGTGCCACCTTACTCCTCCACCAGCATGGCCCTTAGCATCACTAAACATTATTTCTCTTGCTTTGCTTTTCCCTTGGAGTGGTCACAGTGTTTCTCCACTGCCCAAACTTCCTTTCTGTTCCTCTTAGACAGACCTGTTTTGAAGTCCCGGTTGTCAGCAGACCCTGGGCACACCAACTGCATCTTGAATCCATCAGCCCCTAAAGCCAAGATCCCCATTCTTCCATGGTGGCCACATTGCTCAGCCACAGAGTAAACAGTAACAGATCAGGTTAGGGTCACAGAGTGTTCAAGAAAGACCAACCTCACATCTTAGATTTTTAGTACAAGGTCACTACACAAGGGCTCTTACAACCTCCAATAAAGGAAAAGTCTATCCAATTTTTAAACTCTTGATCATTTCCCAAGTCCAAAGTGGTTGAGTAATAAAAGTGAAAACCCAGTATTCACAGCTCACAAACAGATCATGCTCCAAACCAGTTGTTTGGGAAACACAACATGGTCTCCTTAGAAACAATGCGCTAAGGAATGGTGATACTAATTTGCATTCATGTAGGACATTTCCATTTACAAAGTACTTTTGGGTCCATTATTTCATTCAATCCATGAAACAGCACTGTGAAATATTCAGGGATTATAGTTCCTATGCTCATAAAAAATGTGCTTCACAGGGATGCATGAGAAGCGATCTATATAGGGCTGTTTGGCTCATACAACTCTTCATGGGCAGATGACCTAACCACAGGGACAACATGATTCTGTGGGAAACATCCACAGTTCCCAGGGCACCATTGGTATGCCAACTGCTGTTAGCCCAGTGATTCTCTCCTTCCTTCTTTCTTGTGATGTGGACTTATATCATCTAGAACTTCATCCAAGTCATTGGGTGAATAATGAGGGCAGGCTCAGGCCAGAGTCCTGGGGTCCCCTCCTGACCACCTTCCCAGAGGGCCTCAGACCTTGTTCATGCCTGGTGCATCACCTGTTTAAACCATGCGTCAGCCCCTCTTCCCTTTACCCTGCACCCTCCAAGTCAACGCTGTTGCTGGAGACACACGACACCCAGGGCATGAGATCCAGGAGGGTGGACCTACAGCTGGGAGGGGGTAGGAGAAACCGAGGCAGCACTGAGAGGAGGAAGAAGCCCCTAGAGAAGACAGAGAGAAGGTGCCCTCAGCCAGCAGTTGTCCTCATCTCTGGCCTCTACTGGGCCCTTACTATAGGAACCAACTGCTGGAGGGAAGAGAAGAGGGTGGCCCCACAAGGCAGCTAGCTTGAGAAGCAGGGAAGAGGGAGGAGGGGAAAATGTAGTAGCAGTACAAAGGAAAGGGAGGAGGTTGGGGCCACAGTCTGGGTGGGGAAGGCAGGTGCACTTACTTTGCTAAGTGACATGGGCAGTGGAACTCTAAACCAACGCTTCTCTGACTACAGAAAGGACAGGCTTGCGTGATAACTGTGGATATTCCTGACCAGAACCCCAGAGAACCTCACCCCACCCTGAGAGTCAAACTCCTGGCTCAGGATCAAGAGGATCTAAGGACTGGCATCTGGGAAATGCTGCCCTAGATCTTGCTGCCCCTGGAGGCCACACCCTCTATGGATGTCCTCTCTCTGTTCCCTGTTTGCTGGGGCAGATGATGGCTGTCTTCCAAGCAGACTGTGAGCTATAGTTCATCTGCATGGGGACATAGCAGGGTTTAGTTATATTCCAGGAACAAGTCCCTCACTTGTTTTATGTGATTCAGATTTTAAAAACATCCCAGGACTAACACACAGAGGCCACCTCACCCAGCCTTGCAAGTGCTGCTAAGAACACTGCTGGGGTTGTCCTTGGGCTGGATACACTCTTTGGAACAGGATCCAGGGTGAGAAATACATCCTTGTAGACTGTACTTGATATGGGAAAAGAGCCAGAAAACACTTGGCACCAAGTCTGAGGACTGAGTCAAGTGACCCAGCAGGGAAGTCCCACTGGAGTCTAAGGCTAAGGTGACTACCAAATGCCTAACATCTTGGCAGGACTTGAGAAAAGTCTCTCGGAACAGACAGCAAAGGAAGAGTTCCGATTTTGTCCTAGCAAGAGCAACATGAAGGTCAGAACCCACTTGAACAGGTACCTTGGCTTCAAAACCATACCCACCCTGGTTTCTAATGTTGGGCACTTATTCCTCCTCCCCAGTTAGGTGCAATCTCTATACCCATCCATGGAGGAGGAGGAGGAAGAGGGGATTGCCATGAGGATGGGCAGGCCCTGGGCAGGGACTCACCTTGCCAGTGATGCTTGTAGTCACACATGCGGGACAGCGCGATCATCATGGCACAGTACAGGGGCAAGATGGCGGCACAGAGCCGCCAGCTCTTCCCCCGCCCACTCTCGGTGAAGCAGTGCAGCTTGCCTGCCAGGTAGAATGTCGTGAAACCAAGGCCCGAGAAGGCAACTGCCAAAGAAAAACAACAGGTGTTACTCCAGTAGGTGGAGAGCGGCAAGTTCTCCTGGGCATCCTGTCTGCCATCCTGACATCCCAGGGCCAAGCCATGGTGGCAGCCTCTAGGCAGCTCACACTCCTGCTGCGACACTGGAACAGACTTCCAACCACGAGGCTGGACTTCTAGGCCTGCAGGTGAGCACCTGCTACATTTTATTCACTCATTGGACAATGGTTTAGTGGGTATCCAGTGTGTGCTGGGCAGGCACTGTGCTGGGTGGGAGGGATGAAAAGAAGCAAGAGATGTTCTCTGCCCTCCAAGGGCTCAGATTCTGGTGGAAGGACAGTGGTCATCCTGATGGGTAATTCTAATATAAAGTGTTACCCTCTACAAGAAAAAAAGTGCATAAAGAACAAAAGACTTGGAGGACTGCTTAGATTTGAAGGGTAAGGGAGAGTCAAAACAGAGACGAGGCCCAGATTTTTGGTTAGTGAGACAGTGTGCAGTGATGGCGTTCATGAAGATGGAACTTGGAATGCTATGGAGGAGCAGAGCCTGATGGAGAAGCCAGTGAGACGGATCTTGTTTTCTCAGAGAAATAACAGCCGTTGTTTCTTGGAATTGAAAACACAACTCATGGCTATGCCAAATCCATTGTCAAAAGCATGAAGGTTGGGGATAGCCTGAGACTGCCATCTAGTCATCTGCAGAAATGTGGATGAAAGGACATGGATGGACATGGTGTTATGTGAAATGGGCCAGGGACAGAAAGAGACACCACATGTCCTCCCCACATGTGGAAGCTATGTAGTTGACCTCACAGATTAGAGAGGCTAGGGAGGGCAGGGGGGAGGAGGTAGAGAGCTTGGATAATGGGCACCAAAATACAGTTAGATAGGAGGAATTAGTTCTAACGATCTACAGCACAGTAGGATAACAATAGTCCACAACAATTTTATATTTCAAAATAGCCAGAGGTGTCTAAAGTTTCCCAAAACAAACGAGAAATGTTTGAGGAGATTAAATGCTCATTCTCCTGATCTTATCATCACATATTGTATATAAGTATCCAATTATCATATTCTACCCCATAAATCTTGACAAATACTATGTGTCAGTTAAAAACTAAGAAAAAGAAAAGCTGGAAAAAAACACAGCTGGAGCTCAGTGCCATTTCAGGTGGGTTTCTGAAGGCTTAGAACAGTGGTCCTCCACCCTGGCTGCACATGGTGTCACCTTCAACACCTTTACCATCTACTGGTAGCCAGGTGCCACTGTGAGACGTTCTGTCTGTAGTGGTCCTGAGTGGCCCGTTGTGCATGTGTGAATGCAGGTGTGTGCAGGAGTGTGCAGCTTCCCAGGTGACTCTGATAGCAGTCATGACTGAGCCTAGAAGCTTCCACTGAAGCCAACTGCTGCAGCTCCTTGGCTTCTCTGGACACCAAACTACCCCAAACTTGCCCCTTGATTAGAAAATCCTGAGAGGAAAGAGCTCACAGGTAACCAGCTCACACAGCGACTCGGTAAATCAGCTCTTTCAAGGAGTCAGTACACCAGCAACTTTAAGGACTGCCCAAAGCCTGGGCCGCAGCCAGGAATCCTGCAGCATCTTGGTGAAAATGCAGACTCTCAGGCTTGCTCCAAACGACATCTGCATTGTACAATATCCATTAGCAATCGGTGTGCACACTGCAGTCTAAGAAAGCTTGGCTTAGAACACATCTGTCGTCTGTATAAGAGAGCTCTAAGATCTACCTTGAGATTACAGTGTACACTATGGGGGAAATCTGGAAGGTGCTCTGCCCAAAGTTCTCTACAAACATGGAAACCTGGAAGTGATGGGTACAGAAGCACAGATAAGCCAACTGTGGCGTTTCTATCCAATGGACTCTGAGGCCACCATGAAATACGAGATTGAGTAGCAATATGGCCAATACCTAGGGTACAATGTTAGGTTCAGAGGCAGGAGTTTAAATTGTAGGGCCAAGATTTTCATGACTATAGTACATAATAATGAACAGCCTGCAGCCTTTCCAAATTATCTCTGAAAATAACAGATCTCAAAAGACACCTTGGATATAAATATAAGCTTATGCCAAAGCAGAACTTCTTCAGTCCCAGAAGTAATAAGGTCACAGTGCAGCTTTCCCCCGCACCTTTTGTTGGTTTAATTATTTGTTTTTTAACCACTACATTGTGTTGACACTTCCACAGCTGTAATTTTTAATTATAATTATTAGCACATATTAATTGTATAAAATAACTGGCTCTTTGTGACATTTTCATACATCCTTATACTTTGATCATGTTCACTTTTTTGAAATAGAAGCTAAATTAGATTTATCCTGGATATAAAAATGAAGCAAAAGCAAGAAAATGAAGGAGGTAAGAGCACCAAAAGCTCTTCTGAACAGTGGCCAGCACTCAGTCAGCAAAGTGGTGCCAACATACATTGAGGACTGTGCTTAGAAAAAGCCATGAGGCACTGCACTGCCCAGCCCTGTTCTAGAAGGCTTCTGGGGTGGAAGCGTATGAAGTGATTTATGTGGTGTGGCCCCGTCTGGCGCCATCTTGGCAGGCACAATGGCTTCTGGATTCCCATCCACATCTACTTTGTTTCCTTCCTTCTCTTTACCCACATTCTCCCATGAGGTGTCAGAGTGGAAGAGGAAAGGTAGACAGTTGGCTGTGGTTGGTACTGGCCCCATCTTGAGCTCTCACAGGAGGAATAGTAGACTTTATTCAAATCAGATGGATTAGCAAGTCTATCTACCTAGGTACACTAAGTGTGGGGAGTAGAAAAGCCCAGGGCTTTGCTGGGTTATAGATTAAAGTCTCCAAGATTGGAATCTCTAAGAGAAGAAGCAGCTGTGGGGTTGCCAAATTGGCATCTGTCAAGAAAACAAACAGATTTTTAAAAAGTCAATGAACACAGAGTGGATCTGAACATGAATTTGTCTGTGTCCCCATAAAAAACCGACCTGGAGACTTTAAGACACAAGAGTCATCAACTCAAGCAACCAATACCACTTCTGGATACCTTCAGGGGATGAAACAGGGGAAGAGTGTTTGGCCTATGGAGAGAGACCATCCCCAGCCTCCTCCTGACCCCTGCTACCCTGGGGACTCTCAGCTGGTCAGCTCTGGCCCACTTTCACTCATATGTTTTGAAGCTCAGGTCTAATATGTTCTCTCTGGCATGGTGGGAGCTTGCATGAACACCACAGCCCCTCCACATCCTGGAAATCTCTGCTTCCCTGAAGAGGAGGAGATTCCAGCCTTGCTTAATGGCTGAATGCAATGGCCAGGAGCCCGTGGGCATCTGGAAGCAGCCAGTCTTCTTCAACACATGCTCTTGGGCCTTTGGACAGTATTTCCAAAGCACTACTCTGTGCCATTATTTTTCTAGGTGACAGGATGAAGCTCCAATTTCATGCTAAACCTTATGCTTGTCACTTTCTTGCTGACATTTATACAGTTATTGAACAGACATAATGTCATTCACAGTTGACTCCTTCTGCCTGGGAGGCACATTTGAGCTATGGGAAGCTCTGGTCTTTTTTTATTATTATTATTATTATTTTATTTTTTGAGAGCAGGTACTGTTTTATTAACTGATCAGATAAAAAAATACCATGGAAGATATCTTAGTTCATCCTTCTAATAAGTCTGTTGATCTGGTCTTCCCTGTTGCCAGCATCTCCACCTTCTACAAAACGGGTGGTCTTTTTCTTCATTTCACCTCTCGGAGAAGATAATTTGAAGGACCACAGGAAGTTATTTGCTTCTTTGAAGCGTTTTCCAACAGAGTAGATCTCATGAATCAGATCTTCCATGCAGATGATGACATATTTACCAAGAGATCGAGCAATCAAAGTGTTATCTGTCAAGGCAATTCATTTCTTATTGGTTTTGCCATATCCACACTTGTAGATGAGTTCATTCACTGATTTCAGATTTGGGTACCCCTCTGCAATGTAAGGTTCCACGAGCCTCAGCATGTTAACTGAAGCCTTGTTGAGTTTAACGAAGGTGCCATTGAAGATCTGGCGAAGGCGAACCTTTGGGCTCACACCATTGATACCTCTGATCCTGATAACAAATGCCAATTTGGGTTCTGCAGGTACATAGAAGTTGCCGGCTTTTCTTGCCATTCTAGCCATCCGAATCTCTGTTCTGTACATTTGCCTATATTCCTTGTGGTAATGCTTGGCTTTTTCATAGATTAGCTTCCTCCTTGCCTTTTGAAGCATCTTTTGGGCAAACTTCTTCCTCAGGCGCTTGACCTTCAGCTCTGCATAATGCCTTTGCTTTTTCTTAAGAGTTTCTAGCCCAGCAGGAACCTTCTTTTTCTTCTCTTCGGCACCCCCCATGGTTCCAGCCAGAAGAAAGGAAGCTCTGGTCTTTTGCTTGTCTGCCACCCCAGTCAGAATCAGCATCTACCAAGCCATACCTAATTAATATGATCCCCGCCATGAGATAAGGGGCTTGGGACCGGGATGTAATCTCCTCTGAGCCACCCCACTCTGAAATCCTGGGACTCTCAACCACCAAGGCTCAGATTCAAATTCAACTGGGACAAGAAAACAGGAAGGCCATCAAAAACACATTCTCCACCTCTAACATGCAACACCCTATTTTCTTATCCTAGAACCCACACAATTGAGACACCTGGGGACCGTGAAGCCTTTTATCCTAGCATGGAACAATTCTGTGTGAGATTCTGTCCCTCTTCCTAAACACAAGCCTGACTTCCTGCTCAGTAAAGAACCAAGCAGGTATCTGGAGACATAAGGCACTGAATGTTTTGGAAGATGAACATTATAAGGTCCAATAAATGTATTCATATCTTGCTAACATTGCCAACAACAGAAATATAAGCAGAAACCTACCAAGCCAGAGGAGTGAGAGGATACAAGAATCTGCCTGTTCTAGGTTGCAAATTCATTCCTTGGCGCTCTAGTCTGACACCATGTGAGGTGGGCACACATGCCCCTTAACTAATAACAGGAAGGAAGCAGACACAAGATTTGTGGAAAGAGGACATGCCCCTTGCTTTCAGAGCTTGTGGAAGGTTTTCCTGGCCGTGGGAGCTGATTAAGAATATTTATATGTGGATCTGCTGGGAAAAGCAAAGATGCTCTCAAGCAGGGAGAAAGGGAAAGGGGATGGCTTCCCTCCCTGTTCCTGGCATTGAAGATGCTCACTTGCTATTGCCAATGAGACCAGACAAGCAGAGTATCACAACCAACAGAGCTGGTCCAGGGGGTGATGGCCAGAGCATCCCGTGACCAGGGTTACCTGCCTCCCTGGTGACCCTGAGAAGCAATCACCAATTCTTGCGCGCAGCCACCCAGATGAATTATCACAGATTTGCAACTCTCCTCTTGTTTATTGGTTCAGCTTAAGTGTAATGATGTGTTTTTTCCCCTTCCTCTTGTTGACTTTTAAATCAAGTAGAAAATCTTTGACCTTAATGATCATGAGAAATAAGAAAATTGGCATGGAAAAAGAAAAATCGTTAAAAAACAAATAAGATAAGAATCAGGGAGACAGACCTTGCTTTTACCACTTTTCACTTTTGCTAATTATAATAAATTTCTCAGACAAATGTATCATTTGGGGCACCAAAGACAGAATTGTGCTCTGATGATGCAATCTATGTGCATTTTCCATCTCTTATACTCAGAGAATTAGTATCTCCTTCTCCAAGAAGGAGAAAAACAACACTAGGGAATTGAGTGTTGTTGAATCTTGATGTTGGAGAATGTTTTGCACAGGATGCAAATGAAACTCCCCAGGACCATCTAAAGCCAAGGATGCGGGTAACAACCTAGTTGTCTATACCCCATAAGGAGTGTGGTAGTGGAGATGAAGACTTGGGTTCCTATCTAAGCTCTGTCCTTCATAGAATACATGATTTTGGACAAGTTTCTTTTCTCCTCTGGGCTTTGGTTTTCTCTGCAAAATGAGAGTCTGAACTACAAGGGGTCACTACATCATATCACTGGAGGCTGGCCACACAGTGAGCAAATGGTAAAGCCACTGGATATTGGAGTCAGCTTTCCTGCAATGCTTATAAACAACAGAAGCCACCACGGCTTCCCCCTTCCACATCACACTGTTTGATGGAAAATGCTTATCAGGACTCAAATGTTCCTGGCAAGAGCTATAAGAGTCCTGAGGACGGGAAGTGGTTTTGCCCATCTGAGCAGCCTAATCTACAGGAGGTCTAAATGCTCGGGATCACTTTTCCTTTTTCCAGCATGGATGATGAGTGGCGACGATCTGAAACATAAATGTAAGAAAGACTTCTGTAGGTGACATTCTTATACCCTTTTGCTTTCAGTCCACTTGTATGCTTAGATTTAGAGTCACCTGTAGATTACATGCAGTTGAATTTTTTTAATTTAATACTGTCATTCAAGCGATTTGTTTTGATTGGTTTCTGTAATAATGAATTTATAATCAAATACATTTCTAAAAGTGAAAAAAAAAAGAATAACCCTTCAAAAGAAAGAAATACCTTTTCCCTAATGCCTTAAGAGGAATTGGTCAGAGCCTGGGAAGGAGTATGATGAGACTATTTCAATAAAAAATAACTCATTGAGTCTCCAAAGGCTTCAGCATAACATAAATGAGGTGGTGAGATCTGAATAATAATGTTCCTGTTTAGAAAACACCAAAAAGTCAGTAGCCATTGACTTGCCCAAAGTGCTCATCTGATTAGTCTCTCCTGGAGAAGCCCCTGGGGTCCTAATGACTGGCACTGCCTGCTGTCTTCTAAAGAAGTGGCCTCCACTCCTCCCATCTTTTATGAGATGCTCCAGCACCTGCTCTGTATGATTTGTTAGGGAAATACAACTCTTAAACCCACCCCTAGCAGCCACAGTTGGTGCTCTCAGTCTGCACAGGAAAGAGACTTAAGGAGATCTGCTGTCCTTGGGGTGTTTGACTGACAGGCACAGTCCAAGATAGGTGCCAACAGCCCAATCAATCTTCTCTAAGTATTGTGTACTGGAAAAGGGGGGAGCAATTGGACTTGCAGCTACTGTCCTGAGCTAGGCTAGGCCTCTGCTTTGGTTACTGAAGAAAACTGCAGGACAATCCAGTCTCAGGAGCCCCAGGGGACTATCTAGTTGATGAGGCAGCATCCCAAACTTCCCCATTTTGTTTTTTTCTGAAAACAACCTTTCCAGGCCTAAAGATCATCTATGCTCCTCTTGCACAACCCAGGAAACTGACCATAAACAGACAAGGAGCCTCAATTATTTGACATATACAAAGGATGTCTCCATCTATTGCCTACACCATCCACATTCAATAGATTTATGTTTATATGAGACGAGTGTGTGTGTGTTTCTGTGTGTGTGCACATGCGCACGTGCGCACGTGCGCACATGTGTGTGTGTGAAGTCTGGGGGACCATTTGGGAAAGCAAGTTTCTTAAGTTTCATCTCCGTGACCTTCACAGACACTGCTAATTGATCAAGAGACTTTATTCAGAAAGCCAGCTTCAGGCTCAGAATCTCTCTTAAGATAGTTATCACAGCAATGACCTGCTCTGGGCAGCAAATTGAAATCCACTTGCTGGCTTCTCTTAAATCATTTAATCCAAGTCAGCACTGTCACAAGAAAAGAACTCTCAAAGGTGTCTGAAGACTTGGGTTCTAAATCACAGTGAGGTCTCTGGCATCAATCCTGTCTAGTCTCTGAGTGGGGATAACAAGAGCCATGTCAGCCAGCTCTCAAAAGACTCGACATTTGTGAAAGTGATTTGTAAACAGAAATTCAACATACAAATGCAAGGTGTTATAACTGTAAAGCTGAGGCGGCGGTTATCTAGAAATACTGAGTGTAAATGCTGGATTCTATTTCTAAGTCCAAGTTAGTCCCACTTTGCAACACAGAAATATCACAAAATTCCCAAATCCAGGACTTCTATTTGCAGCAGTGTGGCAGACTAGACACCTTGTTTGAAATAATTAAATTCTGGATGAAATATAAAACCCCCCAATAAACCTTTCACATATATCACTGCCTTGAAAGAGAGAAGAATTAATGAAAGCCAGGTTCCCCAAAATGAAGGGAACAAGGTACAAGGGAGGAGTATGGACAGGTTGGACCAGGCTGGGCTCTGTGGGGAGGGACTTGCTGACCTGGAGCTCCACAGTGGCATCTTGGTGACACACAGTGAGTCTGTGTGTGTGAAGGGACAAGGTATCAGGCCCATTCAAAATAGAACAGATGGAGAATATAACAGAAGACTTCAGATAAATCTCAGACCCTAGGACTACACCACCTGCTTAAGAGGAAGTAAGACAAGAGGCTGCCCTTCAGAAGGAAACCTCAGGGGAACTTGTCCCCCTCCTGTCTTAAAGCTATGTGGAGAGACTCCGTAATTATGAGCCAACTGTCACAGGGCTTCTGTGTCCAATTCATGCTTCTGAGATAATCTTCCAAAATCCTTAAGTGGGAAACTAATTTTGAGTGGCCCTGAGGTAAGAGTTCTTGGGCAATTGGCAAAAGTCCTCTCTAGAGGAATTCAGCTTCAATCCAGACATCCAGATATTCCACCAAAAGAGAGTTCTAGAAGAAATTAAAAGCCCAGAGTAAGAAAACTCAAAACGAAAAGATTTCAGGTCATCATGAGAATACACAGGACAGATCGACTCATAATACTATAATTACAATGCACATAGCTATTTGTAATATTCAAGAAAGTATAGAGAAGCTTGAAAGTAAGAACAGAAGACTAGCATTATAAAGCAATACTACAGTAGATCTTTTAAAGACCAAGTAGAATTTTGATAAAAGAAAAAATACAATAATTGAATTTTAAAACTCAATAGACGGGATAAATAACACCTGAGAAAACGTTGGATAAAGAATAAGTAAATGGTAAGATACATTCAATCAATAAATGGGCTAAGGAACTGAACAGACACTTCACAGAAGAAGAAATACAATTGATCAATAAATATATGAAAAAGTGTTCAACATCTCTAGCAATGACAGAAATGCAAATCAAAACTACTCTAAGAGTTCATCTCACTCCTGTCAGAATGGCAATCAAGAATATAAGCAACAATAAATGTTGGCGAGGATGTGGGGGAAAAGGTACACTCATACATTGCTGGTGGGACTGCAAATTGGTACAACCAATATGGAAGGCAGTATGGAGATTCCTCAGAAAACCGGGAATGGAACCACCATTTGACCCAGCTATCCCACTCCTTGGTTTATACCAAAGGACTTAAAATCATCATGCTATAGAAATGGAGCCATATCAATGTTTATAGCAGCTTAATTCACAATAGCTAGACTATGGAACCAACCTAAGTGTCCCTCAATAGATGAATGGATAAAGGAAATGTGGTATACATACTCCATGGCATATTACTCAGCTTTAAAGAAGAGTGAAATTGTGGCATTTCACAGTAAAATGATTGGAGTTGGAGAATATCATGCTAAGAGAAATCAGCCAATCCCACAAAACCAAAGACTGCATGTTTTCTCTAATATGCGGATGCTAATTCACAATAAGACGGGGGGCACTATGGAAGAATAGTGTCACCTTAGATTAGGTAGAGGGAAGTGATGGGAGGGAAGGGGAGGGGATGTAGGGATAGGAAAGAATATAGAATGAAACAGACATTATTACTGTATGAATATATGTGACTACATGATCAATATGATTCTGCAACATTTAGACTCAGAAAAATGAGAAATTATATCCCATCTATGTATGATATATCGAAGTGCATAAATGTATTTTACTTTCATTAACTAATTTAAAATTTTTTTTAAAAAGATACATTCAAATTTTGTTCAGAATTCAATAAAAAATAAGAGAAAAAAATGAAAAATAAGGAAAGGTTAAGTGACATGAATAATGTAACAAGAAGATCTAACAAATGTCTAATGGGAGTCTAAGTTAGAAAGTGATAGAATGGAGAAGAGGCCACATTCAAATAGGTGATGGTTGAGAAGATCTCAGAATGTTAAAAGACACAAACCTGAAATTTATAAAGCCCAATAAATCCCAAGCGAGTCACATTAAAGAAAATCCATGCCTAGAAGCATAAGAAAACTTCATGACATACAAGAAAAAGCAAGATATTAAAACCATCCCCAAAGGAAGAAAAGAATATCTGCAAAGGAGTAGCACTAAGACTTACAGCTGACTTCAAAACAGCCCCCATAGCCCAGCTAAAAGGCAGTAAAATAATGTATAGCTTGGATCTTAAATGTCCCTAAATGCTCATGTGCTGAAGGCCTGGTCCCCAGCTGGTGGTGCTATTGGGAGTTGGTGGAAACTTCAGGAGATGGGGCCGACCAGAGGAAGTGGGTCGCTGCAGGTATGACCTCACAAGGTGTGTTAGGACCGTGGCTCCTTTCTCTCCACCCCACCCCCCTTTTTCTTCTTCCTGGCCACCATGAGGCAAGCAGCTTTTCTCTGCCATGTGTCTCCACCATGATGGACTACTCACTAAAAGCCACTGGGCCAAGTGACCATGGGCTGGAATCTCTGAAACTATATGCCAAAATAACTCTTTCCTCCTTTTGAGTTGTTTATATTAGTTATTTTATCACAGTAACAGAAAACCAACAAATACAAATGTTATCTTCAAAGTTCAAAGAGAAAAACTGTTGAATTAGATTTCTGCATTGAATAGAACTACCTTTCAAGAATGAAATCAAGGGAAGAAAATTTAGGAAATTTAAAGGATATATTTTAGGCAGGAAGTGGAAAGAATGAGATGGAGAAAATACTGGGAAGTAAAGATATTGCATATATGTAAGCTAAACTATGTGCAGGCTGGTGGCTTTGTTGGGATGAATGGGAAGCATCAGGCTAGAATTAAAACAACAGACAAAACTAGGAAGGTAGACTGCACTGATCAGAGTTAAAGCATTTAACTTCCTTACATTTGTTAGAGTAGAGAAAAAATTTATTAATTCAGACTTTATGTGCATTAAAATAAGATTTATAGAACTCTCCAACAATAACAAAAAACATGAAAAAAGAATCACACTTGAAAACAGTACAAGAAAGAAGAAAGAAGAGTATAAAATGATATAAATAAAAAAACTTCTAATATTTCAGTAATGACAAGAAACATAATTGCAATTAGCCTCTTAGATAAAGATTTTTTTAAATATATACATAAAATATAGGGTACAATAAACAGACAGAAAAAGATATGAGGAAAATATTAACCAATAGAAAGTTGGTGTCAATATTAATGTTGGATGGTCTTCATTGTAAAAAGTAGTATTAGAGACAGAGGTGGTCACAGCTTAAGTATAAAGATTGTAAAAGGTATAACAACAAGTATGATAATTCTTAACATTGTTTACGTCTCATAAAATGTACAAAATTATAAATACCATGGAACTACAACAGCTTACACACTAGTGCAAAGTTTTAATACAGATTTCTGTAATTGATAAATTAAGAATGAACAGAAAAACTAGAAATACACATGATATGAATAGCACAATTAACAAGATTGGTCTAATGGATATATAACACTTTGTGTTCAATTATCTTTTAAATTATTTTTTGGTATTGGGGATTCAACCCACGTGCTTTACCACTCATCCACATTCCTGGTCCTTTTTATTTTTTATTTTGAGACAGACTAAGTTGCTGAGGGCCTGGCTAAGTTGCCAAGGCAGCCTTGAATTTGTTGCTGGGATTACACACATGTGACACTGTGCCTGGCCTATGTCCAGTGATTTTAAAACTCACATTCTTTTTAAGCCATATGGAATATTCAAAAAAAACTGACCATATAATAAACCTCAACTCTAGCCTTAAGATCAAAAGTTTCGTCATTTTTGTAGATTATATTATATGACTGCAATGTAATTAAACATAAATAATTTTTTAAATATAGTGAGAAAAACATCTATGTTTGGGATTTTTTTTTTTAAACAAAAAAGCTTTTGTAAGTATCTTATGAATCAAATAATTAAATAATAAAAATTACAAAATATTTAGAAATAAATCTGATGACATGCATTAAAATTTATGAAATATAGCTAAAGCAATATTTAGAGAAAAGTTTATAGCCTAAATTGCTTACATTAGAAAAAGAAGGAAAGTCAAGTTTTATTGAGCTGAACTTAATAAACTAAATAGAGAACAGCAGAATAAATTCAAAAATTGAGATGGGATAATAAAGATTATCAGCATAATAATGAAAGTAAACAAGCACATGGTAAAGACATTAAAGGCAAAAATTAGCTCTTTGAAAAGACTTATAAAATAGATTAACCTCTGAGAAGACTACATTGTTTTGAGAAAGTATAGACACATAAGCAATACAGAAACGAATAATGAAGATATGAAATTAGAAACATTGATATTAAGAAATACTTTGTGTTGACACATTTGAATGTTTGTATGAAAAGACTGTTATAAAAATAAATAGAAATCATGAAGTATCTCAAGAAAAAATATTTTAAAACCTAAGGGTTTTTTAACCCTAAGTAAATTGACTCAGTATTTTTAAACCTAATGTTTTGGGGGTATATGGGCCAGATATCCCTAAAGGAAAAATAACCATCAGATATAAAATCTTTACAGAGATATTTTAAAGGAGGGAACATTCATTTTATAAAGCTTGTTAATTGTGTTGTTCAAGTCTTACATAGGTTCCCCTTTATGTTTGACACTGAAATACATATTTAGGTTTACAATCATTTTTGTGGATTTTGTAGGTCTTTATTTCATTTTTGCATTTTTGTCTTGTTTTGGTAATAATGATTCCAAAAATCAAACAAATATGATAAAAGAAATGAGACTTACTTCCCAATAACAAATGTTACCAAAAAAGTCATATGAATATAATATGTTTAAAGCATTCCATTGAGATTGTCACGAAACATGGATGCACATTGGGAGATCTTAATTAAAGCATAATTTATTATGCTTTAATTAAGCATAATAAGGTTGTATGATACTCTACATAGAAAACTCAAAATAACACATGGACAAATAATTAGAATTACCAGAGAGTTTAGCAAAATTTCCACGTAAAAAAATCAAATCACCAAAATCAACTACATTTCTAGACAATAAAAAGCAATCATCTACAAAATGTTATTTAAAAAATAAAATTATAAAATAGCAGTAAAAATATAAAATATCTAATAATTAAGCTAATAAATAGTGTACAAACCCTTTAAAAAGAAAATTTTGAAACTACTAAAAAAAACATTAAGGCCTAGATAGACTCATACACTACATACATAGATAGGAAGATACCATTTCTCTCCAAACTGAATCATCGATTAAATAGAATTCCCAATCAAAATCTCAAGAAGAGTTTTCCATGGAACTTGACCAGCTGAGAATAGCTAAGACACTTCTGAAGAAGAGAGAGGAGGTGCACAATCCTCCACTTCCAGTTATACCAGGGTGGATTCCCTGAGACCCAGCCAATTAGGTGTGGTCATGTGACTGTTTCAGCCAATGAAATCTAAGTGACAAGTTTCAGTTCTGGGAGGAAGCCAATGAGCTAAGGCTTGATTCTACGGCTCTCTGGGCCTGGAGCCGTGCTATCTCGAGCACCCTTTTACGTATTAATAAAGCTTCTGTTGAGCTCCAGATTGCCCACAACTGTATATGGGGCATGAAACAAACCCTTTTAGTTTTAAGCTACTGAGATTTACACTCTGCAGCCCAACCTATCTTGAGCAATAGGGAGATTTACCCTGCTTAAAACTTATTATAAAGCCACATGATTAGGACACGACATGTTGGTACAGGACTAAGCAAACAGACCCTTGGATCAGGATGGAGAGTCAAGAGAAAGACCCTTCCTTGCACCCCAGGAGACACGGCAGAGGTAATATTGTTGATCAGCACAGATCAATAAACAGTGCTGGGAGAGTTGAGGATTCAGATGGGGAACCTAAAACTGACCTGCTACCACACACCATCCCCAGAAATCAATTCCATATGGATAAAGGCCTAAAGGAGAAAGCAAAACTAAGAGTTTTTTTTTTTTTTTTTTTTTTTTTTAGAAGAAACACACTCTTGCAGGTAGAAGATATGTCATTAAATAGACAAGAAGTAATAACCTCAAAGGAAAAGATTGATACAACCAGTTGCATTTAATACAGAGAACTTGGTTCATCCAAATACACAGCAAGTCCTGGATTGCACACTGGTTTGACAGAAGCTTTAGAAGGACTGGTGGTTACTTTGGGGAAATCTGAAGACAGTTCATGTTATGTCATGAAATAAAAATAACTCCAATGGTTAACTAGAGATTATTGATTGAAAATTAAATTTTATTACATACCTCCTCCAAATGTGCACTAAAGTGCTAATGTTGGTGACCTCTAAGCAGCAGAAATATAAAGTTCTTCATTGTCAAAAAAAAAAAGTTTACTTCTCTGTATGTCCTAACTTTCTACAGTGTGCATCTACTGCTTCTTTAAATAATGAAAAGAAAAAGACAAGTACAAAGATAGAAAGAATTTTTGTCACAAATACAACCAACAAAGAAATAACGCCCAGAAAATTTTTTATTGGTCAAAAGACACAAGCTCATATGTCAAAAAACTACAAATTCCATTAAACTTGAGAAAAGATGGTTCTTCTCATTAGCCAAAAGGAAAACACACACCACCACCACCCCAGGGGCTGCCGTCCCATTCTCTAGACTGGCCAAAGCCAACCCGTGACAATGTCAAGTGCCCATGAGGCTATGGGGGGGGGGGGGGCAAGGGGAACTGTCATAACTTACTGAACAGAGGGTAAGAATAGCTTGGCATTATTTATTAAAGTTGAAAATTAGCAAATGATCCAAAAAAACCTTACTGTGAGGAATATGTCTGAGAATTACATGTGCAATATGTGCCCCAGGGATTCAGCCACACCGTTCATAAAGGTCCAAGTTGGAGATGATCCAAAGTCCATGGATAGTAGCATGACTTTTAAAACTGTGGCATAGTCATGCCTTAGAATACCACCCAGCAATGAAAATGAACACACTCCTGCTTTGATACTTCATAAAGAGGAAAATCTCCAAAAGAAAAAAAATTGATGAGCAAAAGTTGAAAATTACAAAAATGTATTCTGTACGACTCCATTTATGTAATGTTCAAATCAGGAAAAACCCAAACAATATATTGCTTTAGGGGTGTGTGTGTGTGTGTGTGTGTGTGTATGTATAAAACTACCTAAAAAAGCAATTCTTTTTGTTGTTATTGGGTTTTGTGGTTTGTTCTTTGGTATCAGGGATTGAATTCAGGGATGCTTAACCACTGAACCACATCCCCAGCCCTTTTAATTTTTTTTTTAAATTTTGAGACAAGATCTC
Source organism: Marmota monax (assembly GCF_021218885.2). Taxonomy (NCBI): domain Eukaryota; kingdom Metazoa; phylum Chordata; class Mammalia; order Rodentia; family Sciuridae; genus Marmota; species Marmota monax. The sequence goes on along the minus strand of NW_026692881.1, from coordinate 33,842,549 downwards.
ACTATGTTGCTTAGGGCCTCACTAAGTTGCTGAAGCTAGTTTTGAACACTGATCCTTCTGCCTTAGCCTCCAGAGCTGCTGGGACTACAGGTGTGTGTACTGTGCTTGGCTAAAAAGCAGTGATCTTTAAGATTTCAAAATACTGACTACCATGGGAGAGAAGAATCAGCCACTAGGGAGGGTTATGCTGGGTTTCTAAGGTTGTAGTTAAATTTTATTTCTTAATCCAAGTGGATACATTGAGTCTATTTTCTATTATCATTTAACATTTTCTAATAGTTAATAATAATGATAGTATTATTTAAGCCATATGGACAGATTTTAGGTATAATTTTGTTCACAGATTTCATCATTAGCTAATTCTCCCTGTTAAACAATGGCAGGGTGCCAAGAAAATTCTAAGGTTCAGAAGCCAATGTCGAGTCACAGTCATCAAGCCATTGACTCAATAGCAGGGACTATGCAGCCACTATTTGGTCATGATCAGGAAGTCGGATCACTTGTGAAAGGAACTATATATAAGTCCCCGTATCTGGTCTCCTTTCCTTGTGAAAACGCCACTGGAAAAGCCCCAGGACCACAGGGCAGGCCTTCAGCAGGCCACGGCTCTGCATTCCAACTGAAGAACATGCTAATGATGATAATGTACTGGATTAGGTTTTCAGAGACAAATAAATACTATAATTATGGAGACTTTAAACTGCGTTTTTATGACGACAATGATTTAGTTAACCAGAAAACAGAAGCAACAAAGGAAGCCAGCCCGAACATCCTCACGTTATTCAAGCGCAATGAACTCCAGCTAATACTTAATTACAAGCGGCGTATGGAGGATCAGAGGAGAATAAGACATGGCATTCTCCAAGGTACTTGATTGATTTCTCAGATTACAAAATTCAAGCCACTGAGAATTCTGCAAACATTGATTTAGCAGGAAGGAGCCCAGAGAGCCAGAGTTTGCAAAGGGAATAAATACAGAACAAATGAAACCGACCAGGTTGCCTGTTCCAGAGTTTACATCAGAATGCACTTCAAGCTTCACTGCTATTTTATGTTTCTAATGCAGATATTTCCTAAGGGTGAAAAGACAGACTTCATCCCTTTTCTCCTCTTCATTACAACACCTGTGACTTTGTGCCATTTGTTATGTTTTGCATAATTTGCATGGGCTCAGAAAAATGCTAAACCAGGACCTGAATGATTTATTTTCTTTGAAAATTATTAGCAATGAGGCATGCCCTACAAAAAATAAAATAAAATAAAATAAAATACACTTATTACAAAGTTTTGGAGATAGAAAAACAACATGAATCATCAACAGGAGATGTCTTCACTAATTCAACATCTTGACCTAAATTCAGTTGGCCCTTCATATCTGTGGGTTTTGCATCAGTGGATTTAACCTGTTGCAGATCAAAACTTATTTGGAGGGCTGGGGTTGGGGCTCAGTGGTAGAGCACTTGCCTGGCATGCATGAGGCACTGGGTTCCATCCTCAGCACCACATAAAAATAATAAATAAAAGAAAGATATTGTGTCCATCTACAACTAAAAAATATTTTTTAAAAATCTATTTGGGAAAAAATAGTATGTTTGTACTGGATACAGACATTCTTTTTCCTTGTCACTATTTCCTAAACAATACAGCACATCAACTATTTACATTGACGAGGTATTGTAAGTAAACCGAAATCATCTAAAGTATATAGGAGGATGTGCAGAGGTTATATGCAAATACTACACCATTTTATAGGGACTTGAACATCCAATGGTTTCAGTATCTTCAGGAGGTACTAGAACCAATGCCTCACAGATTCTGAGGGAGGACCACATGATAGCTAACCATGTATGCGAAATAGCACCTAAATGTTGGATCCTAACATCACTGCTTAACATTTGAGTGAATTTGGGCAAGATACTTTACCCTTGGTCCTTGTCTGCAAAATGGGATTAATAAGAATGTCTTTCTCATAGGGTTTTTCTGAGAATTAACTAAGACAATGCATAGAGAACAGTGTGTGCCTAGCATACAGTGAGTGCTCAATAAATGTTTTTTGGGGGCCTGCTGATATATAGTCAGCAGAAAACCTCTATGCTTAGTTTAATATATTCAAGGGAAGGCTGGACTTTTTCTGCATCTCTTCTATTGCAAATGACAAGCTTAAATTTTATGCTCATGCCTACCCTTCAACATCCTTCCTGTGAAATCTGAACACACCCTGCATTCGCAAACAGACGCTTGGGCCAGAAATAGTTTAAGTTAAATATAACTGTTCTACTCCCACTGTGATTTCTAGAAAGAGGAGGACAAAAAAAAAAAAAAATCAGAAAAATCAAGAGCAATGTCAGCCACCTGTTAGCTTAAGGGACCTGCAGGACTTGAAGAATCACCTCTCAGCACAATGAGACCTTCCACATGTGATCAAGAATTACTTCCAGGAATCTTTGCAAAAGATGAATAACAGGAATGATGCTTGGTGAGGAAAATATCTTGATTTGCTTAAAAAACGATTTAAAGAAAAAACTGGAAGTTAAAGACCATAACTGTTGGTAAGGGTCTGGCAATACTCACAGAATGGAGTATGACATCTCCTAATAACCCTCATCCTTTTCCTAAGTCAGAGAGGAAGGCAAGCAGTCCTGTGAGCCATGAGCCACCAGGCTGAGCGAGCAGGGCAGATGAGGTCCCAGGCAGTCTGGTTCCATGGTAGACACAGCCAGGAACTCTCTGGAAGAATCCCTCCGTCATTGTCTTTCTGTCCTTCCCAGAACAAAGTTCCGGCAGAACAGATGCTGTTGCCCTTAATTTAGTGCCTGGCACCCAAGAGATAATCAATAAATATCTTCCAGATTAATGAAGGAGATGTCACACAATCTGCTCAAGATCACAGCTGGTGACAGATACGAGATTCCAAATTACCTTCATTCATTCACATATGTGAACAGGCACTGAGGTAGGCAGGCCTCAAATCCCTCGCTCCTTCCTTCTGCGCCCAGTGGGCCTCGATTCAGTAGGTGTTTGCCAAAATAACTGCTAAGAAGCTCAACAGGCTGAGCATCAGGGGGCTCTTTGGAGGTTTGGTAGCTGACTATATAACTAAGCTGAGAAAGTACTGATGTCATCCTGCTTAAGAGCCCAGCCCTTATTTCTGTTTGCTGTTTCTAGATGTATCAAAAGAGATTGACAAGCAAGTTGCTAAGAAAATCCCCTGTGATGTTATGAGAAGCCAAGTCTTCACTACCTAAGCAGCTTCCCATACCCTGTGCACCACACAGGGAAAACATAAAATGTGATTCCAACATAAGGAAAAAATCTCACTGGGACCAAGCACATCATTTGAAAGCTCCCATATCCTTCAGATCAACCAAGTAAAGACAAAACGTTTCCAACCTGACTTGTGGGAATAAAAGTTCTTCCAGAGTCAGACATTCCTTGCCCTTTCTTCCCCAGAGGCTTTGCTATTTGTACTCAGCTTGGCTTTACTGCTTTTCATTTATTTCTTACTTGCTGGTATTTTTCCTACTCCCTTCCAACCCCACTTCACAAATTTGCCACTCACTTTATGGGAAATTATCAGTATTCCAAAAACTTTCCAAAAGCAGATTTGGGGCAGGAAGGACGCGGGCGTATGCTACCTTCAGAAGCCAGCAGACAGAGCCAGCAGGCCTTCACCAGCAGCAGGGACACAGAGGCAGCAGCTGGAGTCTTTCCAGGAACTATGAGTATCTCCACCTGGAGCCTGGAATGAATGGGGAGGCCTTGGGAGTCCGAAGGAAACCTGGGTGTGTGTCCCCTTGTAACTCATTTATTCTTCAATTATATCTCACAATCTCTGATACTTAAATCTATCTCATCTGAAGCAATCACTGGCTTCATCCAAGTGGATCTGCCCCTTTTCAGCTGCTAACCGGTCTGTCAGATCCACTGATCCACGGCTCACCTGGGAGGCCAGCAGCCCTGCAATGTCCCTTCCCTGACTTCACAAAATCCTGCATCTTCCTCAACTTGCCGTATGTTCTCACTGCACTGTTTGCTATGTTAATCTGTTGAGGCTGCTGTAATAAATACCATAGATGGGCTGACTTACAAACAGAAATTTATTTCTCGCAGTTCTGTAGACTGAGAAGTCTCCATCGAGGCAGACCCAATATCTAGTGAGGCCAGTTTCCTGGCTTATGGGTGGCTCCTTCCTGCAATGACCTCACATGGGGGAAGAGCAGGGAGCTTTTGGGGGCTTATTCCTGCTCATGAGGGCTTCACCTGATGACCTAATTACTTCCCAAAGTCCCTACTTCGAAAACCATCACATGGGTGATTAGGTTTCAACACATAAACTTTAGAGGGGGACACATTCAGACCATAGCAATGGTCATATTAAAATATCCAATCATCAGGGAGGACTAAGTAAAGAAGAGAGGCTCCCTCCAGGATTTGGCAGGAAGAGGTGTTAGCCAGCAGGTTAACTTTGAGGCAGTGGACATCAACATCGTCCCACATGTTTTCTTTCACAGCATGCCGACTTTGATTTCCCCATGCAATCACCTAACTCAAAGAATCCAAGCAGCCATCAGATGACAGTAACTTAGAGGATAAAATCCCTAATGTCTGCACTGTCTGTATTGTATCAATCAGCAGGAGAGGAGGATCTTAGAGCCCCAGCTTCCTCCCTCGTGTCCTTCAAAGACCTTCTCCTGCATCAGTTCCACCAGCCCCAGTCCTGTCACTCAGCTCCTTGAAGAGGTCTGGAAATCAGCATAGCCGATACGCCTCTCCCATCCTTGATGCAAGTCTACAGCTTTGAGGAAATGAGGCCCAGGGGTAAAGCTGGTTTGTGTTCTGCAGCACCAAAGTAGGTCACAGATTCAGTAAAGTTCAGTTAAAAAAAAAACCCTGAAGCCAACCCACTTGTCAAGTCAGTCAAAATGGTCTATCTGGTCTACCAGGCAGACGGCTTTCCTGGGAATGAAGACACAGTCATGCACATTGAATTTAAATGACCAAGTCCCTGAGAATTGCCAAGGTACCCTTATTGCTGGCCACTAGTGATAGAATGATGATGGATTGACGTGAAAGCCCTGAAAGCAAATCAGATTCCGGGTTTCTATCCAGAGACGGGATGATGAGCGTCACCCTGATCTCAGCCTCATGGTGTCATCATTGGGTAAAGAAGTGGAGACTCAGTGAAGGGTCGTGTTCCTATGGGCAGCCACGTACTGAGTTTAGAAAAAAACGCCCCAGGCCCTAGGAAAACAGGGCTTTTGTCCATGAATAAATCTAGCCTGCCAGGATCTAGAAAAATTTGTGGACTTCACAAAATACACAAAATACATTAGTATTGTTTCTGGTTTGGGCTTATTAGAAACAAAACTGCTATTAGTATTTTGTACAATTTCTATATACGTACCTGGATCTATAGGGCTGAGTTTTATTATGAGGCCATTCATTCCATAAATATTTATTCAGTTTTGCTAGTGCCTGGGCAGTTCTGGGGGACAAACATCAGACTTGGTTTCAGCCTTATGGAGTTTAGTGATAGGAATCATTACCACCTGCAAATAGTATTAGGACAGAAATAACGTGCTCTGGGAAGAGAGGATGGTTCATGGGAGCAGCAGAGACTCCACTTCAGGAGCCAGCACTGTGAAGAGCATCAGGAAGGGTGGCCAACAAGGGATTGGCCATGCAGGCTGTGAAGAGGAGGAGGGATGCAGTCAAGGGTTTGTCAGAAGGGCCGTGGGGCTGGGATGCAGCTCAGCAGCAGAGTGTGGGTTCACACACCAGCCCCAGGTTCAATCTCCAGTACACGTGCATGCACACGCACGTACACACACACAGCCGAAGGCAAGTGTGGCTGGGACAGAGAAAAGCCTGAGATGAGGTGTGGGATCAGGCAGAACCAGAATTTTGCAGGGTGGTTTGGAACACGGTGAGTCATTTGAATTTTATTCTAAGAGTCTGATTTTTATCCTAAGCATGTTAAAGAGCAGCAGAAAATCAATTGGTTGCTGTGCGAATGGCCAGGAGATGAGCAAAAGTGGAAGCAGAGGGGCTGGATGAGGAGCTGTTCATCAGCTTCAGTATCAGTGGGCAATACCTGACCTTGGGCGGCCCTGAGAGTTGACAGCGTCATTTCAGATACCACTTAAAGGCGGTCACAGTTCACGTCCTGCTTATTTTTCAAAATTAAAATAAATACTGTAGGAAAGCCTTCACCATTTAAGTTCCTCTTAAATGTCCTTGAGCTGCCCACGTGTACGGATGGTGTATCTGGAAGTGTCCAAACATGTTTGCTTTGGATCCAGTTATTTTTAAGATGAAATTTATATGCAGTGAAATACATAGATCCTAAGGCCTGAAAGACATAGACATTTGCATATGACCCATAAAGCTAGAGAATACTCCATCCCCCCAGAAAGTTCAGTGACAGCCCTTCCCAGGCTGTGCTCCCCCAGGTCTTGCCCTCCCGCCCCTCAGAACAAATATCCTGGTTTCTACTCCATCTACCAGTTTTAACTGGTTTTGGATTTCACATAAACAGAGTACAGCACACATTCTTTTGTGGCTGAATTTCTTTCCTCAACATAGCATTCTTGATATTAATCCGTGTTGCTCTATGTATCAGTAGGAATTTTAATCCCTTTTAATTGTTATCATTCTCCTATCGATAAGCATTAGTATTATTTCTGGTTTGGGCTTATTAGAAACAAAACTGCTATTAGTATTTTGTACAATTTCTTTTGTGGATACATGTTTTTATTTCTCTTTGGTAAATAACTAGGAATGGACCTGCTGGATATTTGGATAAGTAAATGATTTTGATTTTTTATAAGAAATTAACAACCAATTTGCAAAGTGGTTATACAAATTTACACTTCCATCAGCAACAGAAGAGAGTACCACTTGAATCCATATCCATCAATATTTGAGGTTGTCACCTTTTTAAAACTTAGCTATGTAGTTATGAAGTGGTACCTCATTATAGTTTTAATTTGTATTTTCCTAATAATTAATACTAGAGTAACTTTTCATATTCTTACTAATCATACACATAACTTCCTTTTATACAATCTCTGTTTAAGTCTTTGGGCTACATTTTCATTGGGAGGTCTTTTTATTGTTTTTCTGTAGGAACTCTTCATATATTAAGGATGACTATACAAGTCCTTTAGGAGATACATGAATGGCAAATATTTTCCTTCAGTCGGTGACTTGTCTTTTTACTTCCATAATGTCTTTTGAAGAACAGAACATTTTAATTTGGGTGAAATTCAATTTTATCATTTTATTTTAAAGTTTTGGTGCTGTGTGTTCCTCTTAAGAAATCTTTACCTATCCCAAAGTACTAAAGATATTCTTCTACATTATCCTCTAGATGATTGATAAACTGAATTTTTAGTGTCTGATCAATTTTGAATTAATTTTCACATGATATGAGGTAAGCATCAAAGTTAATTTTTTAATACTTTTTTTCATAATTTTTAGGGCTTTCTAAAGCCATTGATTTTAATCTTTCCTTTAACCACTAAATTAGCCTGGTATCGTTGTTGAAAATAAACTAAACATATACACGGGTCTATTTCTTGACAGTGTTCTGTGTCATTGGCTTATGTATTCTTTTTTTAAAATTTTTATATTTGTTTTAATTAGTTATACATGAAAGTAGAATGCATTTATGTACTTTGATATATCATACATAGATGGGATATAATTTCTCATTTTTCTGAGGGTACATGTTGTAGAATCATATTTGTCATGTGGTCACATATACACATACAGTAATAATGTCTGTTTCATTCTACTATCTTTCCTATCCCCACATCCCCTCTCCTTCCCTCCCATCACTTCCCTCTACCTAATCTAAGGTGACACTATTCTTCCCTAGTGCCCCCTGCCTTATTGTGAATTAGCATCCACATATTAGAGAAAACATTCGGCGTTGGGTTTTGTGGGACTGGCTTATTTCACTTAGCATGATATTCTCCAACTGCAACCATTTACTGTCAAATGCCATAATTTCACTCTTCTTTAAAGCTGAGTAATATTCCATGGAGTATGTATACCACATTTTCTTTATCCATTCATCTAATGAGGGACACCTAGATTGGTTCCATAGTCTAGCTATTGTGAATTAAGCTGCTCTAAACACTGTGATGTGGCTGCATCTCTATAGTATGCTGATTTTAAATCCTTTGGGTATAAACCAAGGAGTGGGATAGCTGGGTCAAATGGTGGCTCCATTCCCAGTTTTCTGAGGAATCTCCATACTGCTTTCCATAATGGTTGCACCAGTTTCCAGTCCCACCAGCAATGTATAAGTGTACCTTTTCACCACATCCTCGCCAACATTTATTGTTGCCTGTATACTTGATGATTACCATTCTGACAGGAGTGAGATGAAACCTTAGAGGGATGTTGATTTGCATTTTTCTAATTGCTAGAGATGTTGAACGCTTTTTTTAATGTATTTGTTGATCAATTAATTGTATTTCTTCTTCTGTGAAGTGTCTGTTCAGTTCCTTAGCCCATTTATTGATTGGGTTATTTGGTTTTTCTGGTGTTCTTTCTGAGTTCTTTATATGTCCTAGAGATTAATGATTTATCAGAGGTGGATGTGGTAAAGATTTTCTCCCAATCAGTAGGCCCTCTCCTTATGTTATTACTTGTTTCCTTTGCTGAAAAGAAATTTTAATTTGTATCCATCCCATTTATTGATCCTTAATATTACTTCTTGTGTGTTAGGAGTCTTGTTAAGGAAGTCAGATCCTAGGCCGATGTGGTGAAGATTTTTCTTCTATTAGGCGCAGTGTCAGAAGAGACAAAGGACATTTCATACTTCTTAAGGGAAGTAATATATAAGGAGGATATAACAATTAAAAAAATATAAGTATTTATGCCCCAAACAATGGAGCATCTATATACATCAAACAAACCCTTCTCAATTTCAAGAGTCAAATAGGTCACAATACAATAATACTGGGTGACTTTAACACACCTCTCCCACTACTGGACAGATCTTCCAAACAAGAACTAAATAAGGAAACTATAGAACTAATAATACAATCAATAATTTAGACTTAACTATTTCATCCATCAATGAGCAAATAGACTTTCTTCTCAGTAGCACATGGCTCCTTCTCTAAAATAGACCATATCTTATGCCACAAAGCAACTCTTAGTAAATACAAAACAAACAAACAAACAAACAAACCCGGAGATAATACTCTGCATTCTATCAAACCACATCTCTAGTATGAGATAACCATATTTATGTGCCAAATCATTCACTGGAGAAAAGACAGCCTATTCAATAAATGGTGCTGGCAAAACTGGAAATCCATATGTAGCAAAATGAAATTAAACCTCTGTCTCTCACCTTGCACAAAAATCAACTCAAAGTGGATCAAATACTTACTTATGTATTCTTAAGCCACAGTGGATTAATTATTACAATTTTATAAGAACTCTTAATTTTAGGTAATTTTAGTTACTTCAAAAGAAATTCCTCTTGAAAGGACTTTGAAAAAGTCTTTCTCAAAATTGTTTGGTTATTCTGAGTCCTTTGGGTTTTCATATAATTTTATAATCAGCTTTTAAAATTTTTTTTAAAAAATTTAAGTATAATTATATTGAATCTATAATACAATTCAGGGAGAATTAATTCCTTAGCTTTATTGGATCATCTAATTCATGAACATGGTATACACTTCCACTTATTTAAGTCTCCTTTCAGTGATTTTTGATAGTTTTAAAAATATACATTTTCCAATTTCTTGTTAAGTTTATTCCTATAATTCCTAAATTGATGCCACCATAAATATACTTTAAATTGTATTATTTCTAATTGCCTCTTGCTATTATAAACATTTGATTTTAAACTTGCTATTATATACAATTGATTTCTTATATTGACTTTTTTCTTATAATCTTGTAAAATGCACTTACTTGTTCTAGCATGTTTTGTAGATGTCTTAGGCTTTCCTAAATAAATAATCATAATTCTACAAAAAAAAAATAATTTTATATCTTCCTTGTCACTTTCACTTTCTTGTCTAACTGCTTTAAGACCACCATCACAGTATTGAATAGAGACAGTGAGAGATGTCTCCTCATGACCTAAAAAAAAAAAACCTTTCAGTCTTCCATCTTCTATGAAGCTAGCAGCAGGTGCTTCAGAGATGCCCTTTATTTGTATTCCTAGTTTAATAAGAAATTCTATCATAAATGATGTCCTTTTTTCTACATCAATGAAGATGATCATATGATTTTTCTCCTTTTATAGTATGGTTAATTATAATAATTGATTTTAATTTTTTATATCAACTTTGTATTTTGGGGATAAATTCTAATTTTTTAATGTATTGCTTAAACTTTTTTTAATGTATTGTAAACTTGCTAATTTAAAATTTTTGTCTCTGTATTTGAGAAATTTGGTTTATAATTTTATGTCCTGTCAGATTTTGTTAACAGGATTATTTTATAACTTTATTTGTATAGCCCAACAGAACCGGTTGAGAAGTGTTCCCTCCTCTCCCATTTTTAATAAAATGTTGTGCAAGGTTGATATTATTTCTTCTGTAAATGGTTGATGCATGATACTCATAAGGCCACCTGGGACTGGAGCTTTCTTTCTGCAAAGAGTTTTAATTACAAATTAAATTTCTACCTCATTTTATATCCATTTTGGTGAAGAGTGGTTTGCAAGGAATTTAACCATTTTACTTACAATGCTGAATTTGTTGGCATAAAAATGTTCACAATATTTCCTTATTAACTTTTTAATAGCTTCAGGATCTTTATTTCCTGATATTGGTAATTTGTGTGTTCTTACTCTACTTTCTCTTGATTAGTTTCACTAGGAGTTTATTAATTTTATCAATCTTAAAAATAATAATAAAGACAACTCTAGTACCAATTTCTCCCTCATGTATCAAATCAGAAGTTCTTTATCTAAAAGTTTTATAATTCCAAACAATTATCATCTAAGTCAGTCCTCCAAATCTAACACCAATTATCTTCGTCTCTATGTACCCATTATCCTTAAGATATCTGAAGTGACGGGAACAGGAAATTAGCATATTTTGAAAACTTAATTATCCTCACAATAGTATGAAATATTGCCATATTTATTTCAAAGATGAGAAAAATAAAATCTTAGAGAAACCAAGGGATTACTGAAGTCCCTGAAGCTACCTAGATTCACGCTCATATCTTTTAAATTCCAGAGCCTGTGAAAGTTCCACTTCACCTCCACCATGAAGTCCCCACAAGCCAACACCTGAGGACCTTTTCACCAGCATCTGAGCAGCCCACCTTCAGAAAGGTGCTGTAGCTCATGAAACTGGGCCACACGCAATCCGAGAAAGGAATATCTGACAAGACAAGGCACCCCTCGACTTTCCACACAGAAGGGTCACATTCCACCAAATGCAATACTAATGCTGACGGAAACACAATAACTCATTGATCACATCCAGAAGAATGTCCTCTAGATGGAAGATGGTAGTCTAGATGAGCGACCAAGTCCAGATGACCTGCTGGGTGATGGACGATCCACCCCTCTCCCATTGGGTTTCTCCTCCAAATTGCTCATAGTTCATTTAAAAAAAAATGCAGTTTCTAACTTTCACTTCAAAAATGGGATTGACAAGGATGAGAAAAGTCACTTACAAGCTCATGATAAGGCTACTTGGATAAAAATCATGCCAGTTTTGTTATTTAATAATAGATCCTCTTAGGATTATGCTTTGTCCTCTAATTTCTAGACATTTCTTTGAAAGGCACTTATTTCTTCTTGATCAAGAAATATTAGGATTTAACTAAACATTTATTTCAGGACCTGTTCTTCTTGAGCATCTTATGAGAAAATGAAAAAAAAAAAAAACTCCTCTTTCCATTATCTGTGCTCATCATCTTTAAAGATTAATAAAATCTATTTCAGAGACATCTATTTTAGGAAGAAGAATATGCTGTTCAGTGTCCCTGGATTCTAGTAAAATACTGGACATACATTCATAAACTTATTCCTTATGAACTTGCATTATTAATTTCACCTATCATTCAATGCATATAATAAATTATTCAGTGCTAGAAAACATTTTAAACTCTTGTTTACATCCAAATTTACAGCAGGCAACCATTTCACTTGCGTTTTCCATCTCATCACTCCACAAGGGAAACAAGACAGATGATAGGAAGGGCATTCTGTGGACCCTGGTAAGCACAGAAGGGTTCTGGAAAGTCTTGGGAACATGAGTCCAAGCTGAACAGATGAGCAGGCAGGATGTGGATTCACTCTCTCTACCTTCTTCTGTCACAGCCCAGCCACATGGGCAGGGTACACAAGATAGGCAGCTGTGAGGTGCCAGATCACCTGGCTCTGCTCCTCCCCTGCCTCAGTCACCTCCAGGAGAGATCCGCTCTGGTCAACACTGGCTTGTACAAGAAGCACCTGAAAAGTCTTGGTGTTAAAAATACTGAATCTAGTTTCCGGGTATCTAGGGACCACTCTGCTCTGGGACACTATGACATCCTTCCCTTAACTGGTGGCAGTTAGGTCCCAGGTGCTGGTGAAGACTGGCAGCTCTTCCCACAGCTCAGTCCTACCCAGGTGGCTCATCCTTGCCACTCACATCTGCCAACTCCCCAGACCATGGGTGTGAGGCTACAGAGAGCACCATATTCTTCCTCATCTCCTTCTCCCAGGCATGCAATCCCTAGGACAGACATTTCTTGCAGCTGTCTCTTAAGAAGAAAGCGGGTATGGTTGCCTATCCTATAATCCCAGCAGCTCTGCAGGCTGAGGCAGGAGGATCACAAGTTCTATCTAAGTCAGCCTCAGCAACTTAATGAGCTCCTAAGCAACTTAGTGAGACCCTAAGCAATTTTGTGAGATCCTGTCTCAAAATAAAAAAACAAAAAAGGGGCTGGGGATATGGCTTAGTGGTTAAGCACCCCTGGATTCAATCCCTGGTACCAAAAAGAGAAAGAATAAAGAATAAAGCAGACACATTGCCTCTGGAGAAGAAAGGGCCCTCCAAGTAACTATTGCAGAATCGGTGGAGATTATGGAAGACAAAGTCGTCTTTTTGCCAACAATCAGGGTTCCAATGCCAAGAATGAAGGCCACATCAAGTCACTCTGCAGTGGGTTTTGTGGTGGTCAGTACCACATGCAGCTTTTAGCATTTAATTACTGCAGCACTTGCAGAAGTGAGAGGAGGGGCCAGGAGCAAGCAAAGGACCAAACTTCCTGTTGCAAAGTGACTCTTCACTGAAGCTCACACGGTTCCCCATGCTGGGCAAAAGTCCTCCCCTGGCACCTTTCTGGGGACAGGCAGTCGGCTCCTCCACTCTGATCTCAGGGCCAGGTCCAGACCATGGTCCAGATGCATTAGTGGAGGAGCCCAGGACCCAGGCATCCAGTTGCCTTGAACTCTTCGGGACAAACACCCTCACTGTACCCAGGGGCTCCTTTTGCATCTCTAACAACTGTCTCCATGGATTATGGGGTTCCCTTAGGGAAGAGATCATTAGTTCATTTCTTCAACTATAGCCCACGAGCAAGTGCATGGAGAAGACTTTTACCCCTGAGGCCAAAGGTCAGGCCGTGGCAGCCATTCATGTCCAGTCCATGCAGGCTGACCTCACTCCAGGCAGCCCAGCCTCCGTGACCCCTGCAGGTGAGCACTAACCTGCACTCTGAAAAAATGACCTCCAACGGGCTCCTCACCTCCAAGCCTGAGATTGGCAGGCTCATGAGACCAGGAGATATCCATCAGCCTAGCCCGAGGGAGGGTCTCTGAAGCTCACACTGGTTTTCGAGAATCTTCTTAACAGCATTCTGTGCTACTTACACGCACAGCAGGCCCTGATTGAAGAAATGTTTCTCAATTTTTTTATTCTTGTTTTGAAAAGTTGCGAGATGCTGAGTCTCCAAGGCATATGGATCTGTACTTAGAATGAAATTAATACTGTAGATATAGAGCAAAGAAGCACTCCACAAGAACGCATTCTCTCCCGTTCGCACAGCGAAACTCATGCCAAGGCAGACACTGTGAGGAGCATGATCACTACAAACACTTTTCAGCAGGGAAACAAGCTGGGGCTCGGGACCTGCTCCAGTGCTGCATTACAAATAAGGCACTTCAGAGACATCCGCAGGGACAGTCTTCTCTCCCCTCACTGCCACCGGAACAGGGGCCAGAATTTCCCGGTCTTTTCCAGAATCAGAGTTTCAGATACCCCTCCATATCAGAATAGGAATAGGAATGATGCCAAATTATTCCGTTTAATCTGCCACCACACCCCCAGAGGCAAGGGTGAGAACTCCTGCCCCAGGAGCACCTCCTGTCCCTGAAGCCACATGCCCAAGATCCCATCACTACAAAGTCACGGAGCCAGGCCAAACTCACATCTCAGTCTGAAAATAATAATTCCTCTCTCCATCATCATCAATGTGGAAACATACTTGAAAACAAGATAATGCAGGGCAATCTAATGATCCTAAAATTATAATCATTATAATTATCATTATATTATAGCAAATATATAATTCCTGGCCCCAGGCTAGGTCTTAAAACGGCACTCTGACATTTAATGGCACGTGATTATGAGAATACAGAGGAAGAGGAAAAACATGAATGTTCATGGCGTTTAGGCCAGAAGTGTTGGAGTCTTCAAATGACCTGCGTGCTCTGCCCCTTCTCCATCACCAGCCACCCGTGTCCTGCTCTCCCCCGTGCAGCACAATGACAGGCAGGTACACTGAGTTTCTTCTACCCAGAAATGCTCTCATCTCCTCTTGACCTGGTGTCACCTCCCTCTTCCTGCAGAATTAAATGTCCCAGAGTCCTCTGATTATGTCAGATTCCATTTAATTACTATGCATTATGTATTTGTGCTACTCATATATATCAGGATTATAATTAAATGTCCATTTATGTAATTATTTGCTCAACATCCATTGCTATCTATCAGGGCTGCCAAGAATTATTGCTTGGGATGTTCACTGCCCAAGGGTGCCCAGCGGAGGAGGGAGACCTGCTCTCTGCTCACTCTGCCCTGTGCCTTGGGCTCACCTGCTGAGAGCAGGGACAGATGCAGTTCCCAGAGTGGAGTGGGCCAATAAGGATGAGAATTTTGTCTGTGTTCACCACTATCTACTCCTGCACTTAACCCAGTCCAGGCACACAGAAGGTATCCAATAAATGCATGTGGTATAAATAATTTATTTTACTAAATAAATGGGTAAAGGAATAGCCTTAGAATTTACAGAGCCCTAGGAGTCCTACCAAAGGTATCACGACAAAGTGTGAAACATGGCAACTCCCATCTCACTTGTTCTAGAAGCTAAAACCATCCTAACAGCAGAACCCAGCACAGTTCACAGGACGGATCCCTGGGGAGGAACGGCCACTGCTCAACGGGACCCGCATCCTGACCACAGTTGGCAAACGCCAGGCATTTTTCTTCTTTTTTGAAAGGAAAATTTCTGAAAGAAAATAATTAGAATCTTGTTTTATCTAAAAATAGTACCCAGACAAAAATAAATGAAGATTTAACCAAATGACCATACTGGTGCAGGCCATGAACATGAGCCACATCTTTCACAAGGTCATCATCACCTTGGGGTTAGGGGGTTCAGCTGGGGAATCATGGACATCTAGAGCTCCTCCCGTACAGGGTAAGACACCAGGAGAGCCAGATTCAGCTATCAAACTCTCTCCCTCCTCCCATCCCCCCTCCCCACCTTCTCTCAGTGGAAAACTCATAGAGCTCCTTGTGACCCAGAAAACCGAGGGAGATAAGCCTATGGGAGAGAATGACTTGGGCCTGAAATCGAATCAATCTGATGGTAGAAATAATCATAAGGAGGCCCCCAAAGAAATGTCTGCTTATCAGAAACTGAGGGATGTCAAGGCTGTGGAGTCAGGAAGCTAGTCTGTCTCCAGCCCTCCAAACCCCACCCAGATCCCACCCCAAGCCGCCAGGTAGAAAGGGCCCTAACTTGCAGGCGCTTGCCTTGCTGAGGCAGCAGGGGGCGCCAGTGTTCACAAGGCTCCTCCAGGGTGCCCAGCCAAGACTCCCAAGGACATCTTTGGCAGGCATCTTTAAATTTTAAACCCCCTCCTAAAGCAGAGCCACCTAAAGTCGAAAGAGACCAGAATCTCAGTAAGCAAAGGGATGGCAGCCCTGTCCGGATCCACTACCCCTCTAAGCCAAGCAATGGCAAGGCCTCCTGTTCCCTTACGCTGGTCAGCACGGGCGCTGGCCAGCTTAGCCTCACAGCTTGGGTTTCTCTCTCTCTCTAAACAAAAGAAGGTGAACCTGGGCATGGTGGTGCACATCTGTAATCCCAGCAACTCGGGAGGCTGAGGCGGGAGGATTGCAAGTTCAAGGTCAGCCTCAGCAACTCAGCAAGGCCCTAAGCAACTTAGACCCCGTCTCAAAATAAAAAGTAAAAACATCTGAGGATGCATCTTGGTTGTAAACCACTCTTGGGTTCAATCCCTGGAACCAAAAAAATAAAAAAAAGATAAGTAGCTTTCTAAGAACTGGACATCAGGAGTGAGTTTGGGGTCCTGGACACACATTTATAGCATAAATAAATTACAGTGTAAGAAATGCTTTATTCAGTCGGGTCCCTAAATCAGGTCAGTCCATTCAATAAATTTCTGGGGCAACTATTATGACCATTCACTGTGCCGGACGCTGGGAGCACCTGGGCATTGGACAGTCACAGTGCCCTCATGGAGCTGAGGCCAATGATGGAAGCAGAGAGGAAAAATAGTCCATACCAAGGACAGTAACAGACTCAGCTAAGTGCTGTGACAGTAAGGAGAGGAGGGTGCGGGGTTTTCAGGGTGGAATCTCCCTAAGGCCACACCGAGGCTGAGACTCAAGGAGGAGCAGAAGGCAGCATGGAATGTCCCAGATGGCTTCCCTCAAGACGAGACCCTGAGCTGGATTCAAGTGCCAGCAGTTGGTTGGGGAGGTGGTCCCAGGAATCCCCAGCAGGAAAGTGAGACAGGGATGGGAGGAAGCCATCAGAGCCACCGTGGAGCAAGGTACCAGCATGGGCAGTAAGAGGTCAATCCCACCGAAGGCCTTGGTGAGCCAGTGTGAATACACCAGGGACTCAGCCCACCTTAGGGGCAGGGAGCTGGGGGCTTTATCCACCTCACACACCAGTCACCGTCTGAGGGCTGCTGGGGGGATGGGTTGGGCTTCTATTCCTTGCCACAAACACAGGCAGAGTGAGTCTGCACCATGAGAAGCTCTCGGCCAGAAAGATGCAGGTGCTGATCCCTGGGAATCAGAGGGAATGAAGGTGGCAGGACTCTTACAGCCCATAGGAGGCAGGGGAGGAAGCGGAGGGCAAAGGCCCAGCAAGGGAAGCATACAGCTGCCTGGTGTTGCAGGAACCGTTAAGAATTAGACTCTGAAGTCAAGGGCTCCAACACCAGATGGTCTAGATATAAATACCAGCTCTGTGGCATGCCAGCTGTGTGACCTGGGGACAAATCATTGCACTCTCTGAATCTCGGTTTCCTCATCTGCACATTCTGATTAAAAACAGTATTGATCATGGTATGTTGGGAGGATCCAATGGGACAAGACCTTTGTGGCCCTCAGCACAGCACCCAACACGTCTTACATGCACCAAGAGGGATGGCTGTTGGCATTTACTGTAAAGACAACACAGGAAACCACTCAGGGGAGCAGAGCACGCGCTGCAGGCCTGCAGGGGCCCGAGCACTACATTAGTCTGAGATCTGTTGGGTGCACTGGAAGCCACCAAGGAGGGTAAGCCAAGGAGGCCTGACTGCATGATTGCAGAGTGTCAGTCTCCAAGGCAGCAAACACCTTTTCTGCTGCCACATCCCCTGTCCAAGACGACCGCTGCCACAGGAGGAGGGTGTTGCTTAGCAGCAGTGAGCCAAGCTCATTCAGAATGGGGACCATTTCCAGATATGAGGACTATGGGACAGTCTTCACTCATGGTATCCACCTTTTCATTTTTTTTTTTGAGCTCTATTGAGGTATAATTGACAAACAAAAATTGTACAAGTTCAAGGTGTATGCTGTAATGTTTTGATTATGCATGTTATGAAATGATTATCATGATTAAGTTAATATATCCATCATCTCACCTAATTACCTTTTTGGGAAGGCAGGGTGATAATATTTAAAATCTGCTCAGGAAATTTCTAGTCCACAACACATTACTGTTAACGGCAGTCTCCCTGCTGTGTGTTAAATACCCCAGAATTTTTCACCTAAGAACTGTACATTTGTAATGTTGCACCAACATCTCTCCATTTCTCCCAGCCCCTGGAGACCACTGCTCTTCTCTCTGCTCCTATGAGCTCAACTCCTTTTAGATCTCATTAGAAGTGAGGTCATGCAATACTTGACTTTCTGTGTCTTCTTATTTCCCTTAGCATAATGTCCTCCAGGCTCATCCCTGTTGCCAAAAATCACAGAAGTTCATTCTATTTGAAGCTGAATAATATATTTGGGTAAACCCAAATATATTATTTGGATAAACACCAACACACTCTTAGGTTGTTTCCACCTCTTGGCTGTTGTGAATAATGCTCAGTGGACACGAGGGTGCAGGTATCTCTTCCACATACTGATTCCATTTCCCTTGGATATGGACCTAGAAGTGGGACTGCTGGATTATAAGGTGGTTCAACTTCTAATTTTTAAGGCACCTCCACACTGTTTTCCATAATAACATTCTCACCCATAGTGTGTGAAGATTTCCTTGTCTCTGCATTCTCACCATCTGTTATGTCTTATCTCATTGATAACATCCATCCTAGCAGGTGTGTATGGTGATATGTCACTGTAGTTTTAATTTATTCAAGGATTTGAAGGATAGACACTATGAAAATATCCATTTTACCCAAAGCGTGCTGGAGAGACAGCGTGATCCCTATCAAGATTCCAATGGTGTAGTTCAGAGGAATGAATCCTAAAGCAATCCTCAACTTCACATGGAAATACAAACGACCTCGGATGACTAATGCAGTGTTGAGGATGAAGCACAAAGCACGAGGCATCACCCTTTCTCATTTCAAATCACATTACAAAACCACAGGAGTCAAAAGCAGTATGGTGCTAGTGCGAAATAGACAGACCTGTGGAGCAGAATAGAGGGCTTTTAGGACTCGTACACACATACAGTTAATTAATTTTTTACAAAGTTTCTGAGAACTCATAATAGGGAAAGGACAGTCTCTTCCATAAGTGGTGTTAGGAAAACTGGGAACAAACTGGGAATCCACACACACCACACATAAATGTAAGACTGAAGCCATAAAAACTCCTACAAGAAAATCCATGGAAGAAGCTCCTTGACATTGGCACCAGCAATGATCTTTTGGATATGAGGCCGAGATCATAGGGAAGCAAAATAAACCAGTGGGCTACCAAAAACTAAAAAGCTTCTGAACAGCAAAGGAAGCAAGAAACAACACAAGGAAAGAGCCCAATGATGGAGAGGACATTTGCAAACCATGTATGTGATGCAAGGTAACATCCGAAATATATAAGGCATTCGTTCAATTCAATAGAAAAAAATAGTAACCCAACGTAAAAATGGGTGAAGGACCTGAATAGGCACCTTTTCCAAGCAGACCTGCAAATGGCTAACAGATACATAAAAAGATGAAAAGATGTCAAAATCACACCGCCAGTAGGAATATAGAATGGTAGCATTGCTGTGGAGACCAGTTGGGCAGCTCCTCAGATTTAAACAGAGTTACCTCACGGTCCTTCGTTCCATCCTATGTGTATACCCAGGAGAATGAAGGATATGTCCCTCACAAAAAGTTGCACACAGACATTATAGCAGCATTTTCCATCACTCAGAAGCTGAAAACAACCTAAATGTCCATCAGTTGACTAGTGGATAAATAAGATGTGGCATAAAACCACATTATTATTGAGCAATAAAAACAAATCACTGGTGCAAGCTACAATACAGATAAATCCTGAAAACATAAGAAGACACCTTTGCAATTTAAGGATAAGAAAAGGTTTCTTAGCAGGACACAGCAACAAACAGAAAGAAAAAGTAGTCAGGCTCAATCAAAATTAAAAGTGGCTGAAGACACCAGTAAGATGAACAGGCACTAAGATGGGGGGGAAAAGCATCTATCCAACCAAGGCTTATAAGGTATGCGAAAACTCCAATTAACCATAATTACAGCCAAAGAAATTATAACGGGCAAAGAACCCGAACAGATAATATGCAAATAGAAAGTGTTGTGAAAAGCCAATATGCAAATGACAGGGTACCCAACACCATCAGCTATCAGGGCAATGCAAATTAAAACTGCAGTGAGATCCCACTGCACACCTACCAAGATGAGTAAAATCAAAAAGATGGATAACATGAAATATTAGTGAAGATATGGGAAACCTGGAGTTTCAGAAAACTTTTAACCCAACAATGCCTCTCTCAGATATTTTGCCAGCATAAAATCTACTAAAGGAATTGCTCTCAAATTCACAACTGAAAAGAACTGGAAAAATCCAAATGTGTACCAAGCATAGAATGGACAAACACCGTGTGTGAGGTCCATCGCCACAGCTTACATCTCAGCAATAAAAGGGCTAGTTACTGATACTCCAGCATGGATGAACTGGAAGACATAAGAGCAGACGCTCACAGACACAAAGAGCAAATACTGTGGATTCCGATGATGGGAATGGAATGAATGGACAAAGTTAATCTAAAGTTCAGAAAAATATAAATAAATAAAAGGGGAAAGGAAACATGAACGGTGGTTGCTTCCCTCCAAGGGATGAGGACTGACTGGAGAGACACAGACAGGAACTGTTTGGGGTTATGGGAATGCTTTCCTCTGTGATGGGAACATGGGTCACACAGAGTGTCCACTGGTCAGGGTTGACTGGCTGTGGTTTGTGCATGTCAATGTATATTTACCTTAACATGCTATTTTTTTAATATTTGATTTTTTAGTTGTAGTTGGACACAATACCTTTATTGTATTTATTTATATGTGGTGCTGAGGATCAAACCCAGGGCCTCACATGTGTGAGGCAAACACTGTACCACTGAGCTACAACCTCAGCCCTAATATTGCTATTTTTTTTAAAAAAATAATCATGTTAATGAGTGGTGTGGGAAATGGGAAGAAAAAACAGGAAAGGAGAAGAGCAGAGCGTTGCATCTGGGGGTGCAGATTCATTGCACATTCCATTTCTTTTAAATGTTCAAAATATTTTATAATAAAAAAGCTGGACATTGGGCTTTAATTATAATCTTTGATCTGACCCCAATCATTTTTTTTTCCAAAGAAGAAAAGAGCAAACCAATTCTTTGATGTGGAGTATGCTGAATGAATTAAACAGTACCCATTTCTTAAAAGATTCTATTTATTCAGACCAGGAACTTGGAGAGTAGATGAATTTAACACATGAATTACTCATTTCTTCCATATATCACCCCATTGCCCTAGAGCGAGGTGTCCCAGCTGGACCCTATTGGCATGTTGAGCTGCGTAACTGTCATGGAGCTGAGCACCCCTGATCTCTAGGCAGCAGATGCCAACGGCACCAGCTTCACACACACACACACACACACACACACACTCACATACACACACAAAAAAAACATCATCAAATGTTTCCAGACATTGCTAAATGTCCCCAGGGGGCAAAACTGCCCAGTTAAGAGCCACTATCCTAGAATATACATTGTCGATCAGAAGATAGCTCCTGCTCCTGGGGGGATGAAAATTGGTTCTTAAGGAGATGAAATAAATCTTAGCTATTACAATCATCTGGAAGGGAAAAATAAAAACTATCATTAGAGGAAAGACGGTGAGGAGCTCTTGCCAAGTCTGCTGATGTCCCTTCACGTGACTTCGAAACTAAGGGCTTTTATTTTTAAGTATGTTAACAGATATACAATAAATGGATGGCATCCAAATCTCGTGGGAGTTAGAGGGACAAGTCTAACTGCCTCCGGGGGGGGGGGGTTCAGAGGAGTAGTAATGAAAAGCAGGCTGTTGAACATGCCCTGCAGAGAGGGCTCCTTCTGCACCCTCATCCCAGGCTTTGGCAGGCCCAGGGCAGGCCTTCCAAGGCACAGTGAGTCTTCATTCAGGTAGCAGACGTGGCAAAGTAGGTGAGTTGCTTCCCAGAACCTCTGCAATTGCCCTGGAAGCTTGAGACGTAGGATGATAAAAAAAAAAATTAGGAAGAAAAACTATGAAGAACTCTTGCCAAGTTCACTGAGGTCCCTTGATCAGGAAGTTTTCCTTTTAAGTCACAAGAGAAGCCACATGAGGTGAGTTGATCTCAGACAAATGGCCACCAGCTCATCAGGTTGAACCAGTGGTCTGTGCAGCCCGGGCTGTTCACACAATGCTAAGAGGAGAGGAGTTCCCAAGCTCCCTGTCTACCAGCAAAACCCCTTGAGAGCAATTTCATTTCATAAAATGATGCAAAACAAATGACCCTTGCAGTCTTCCCTGCTCTCCTGGTTCCTTTTTCTTTATGCAGAAGCCTGTGGGGCCACTCTAAGAAGCAGCTGGTTTATGACACTGAATATTCATACTCGATGGAGTTAGACCTGGCAGAGATGATATCTTGTGATCATTTCCCAATTCATACTTAAAAGCTACTTAGATCCCTTCAGCAAAAGCAAACTCTCAGACACTCAGCCTGCAAAGACCCCTCCGCATGTGTGCGTTTCTCAAGGACCCTGCTAACAAACGCAACACAAAGCAAATGCTTCTTCTACAATGAGGTCACCAGAGTTCCACGGCGGCATTTCTGACTTTAAAGTGAGAAGTGACAGAAGGAGCAGCAGTGTGATGTCTAACTCGACTTAGTGCAGCCACGACGGCTGCTTGTTTGGTCAAACACCAGTCTAGATGTTGCTGTGAAAGTATTTTGCAAAGTGATGACTACATAAAGCAGACTAGCCTCCATAATGTAAGTGGGCCTCATCCAATTAGCTGAAGGCCTCAATAGTGAACAGTGAGATTTCCTACATCAGGAAGAATTCTACGTCTAGACTGGCAACTAGGAGCCCTACCTGGTTTCCAGCCTACTGGTCTCAGCTGGGGCTCAAGGCTTTAACATCAACTCTTACCTGAATACCCAGTCTGCCAGCTTGTCCTGAAGAACTCAGACCTGCCAGGCCCCACAGTCCATGAGCCAATTCCTTAAAATAAGTCTCTCATTACATGGTAGATACAGAGAAAGAGATGCACAACCTATTGGTTCTGCTTCTCAGGAACATAAATTCCATCTGATGGCACTTGAACTCCACAGCACACCATGTGAAGATGGGAAGCAAGTGGCCCAGGGGCTTCCGACTTGCACTGCTACAGACAGATCAGTCTTTGATCCCGCTGAGGATGGTGCTGAGGAGGAGCAAGGCAGTCCTTCACTCCACAGGGGCCTGCAAAGCCTTGGAACTGGAGGCATCTGGTCCTGGGGAAGGCAAGGGTGGTGGGGCAGAGATGGGTCTGGAAACAGAGGTTAAGTAGAACGTCCCTA
This sequence comes from Marmota monax, assembly GCF_021218885.2. Lineage (NCBI taxonomy): Eukaryota > Metazoa > Chordata > Mammalia > Rodentia > Sciuridae > Marmota > Marmota monax. The sequence goes on along the minus strand of NW_026692881.1, from coordinate 33,819,000 downwards.
TAAACAGAAGCTAAACTCCCCAGGCCCCAGCCATGTCCTGCAGAACTAGGAAACCACCCCTGCCCACTCTTGAAGAAGATTTAAAGCTTTAATCATCCGAGGCTCTGAACTTGGGAAAGAATAAGAGACAGAGGAGAAGACACAGCCCAACAGCAAGATGGAAAACAAGGAGAGCATGTGCAAGTCCCCAAGGTGAGCCAACCTGTGGGCACCCGCAGGGCCTGGGAGGCCTCTTCTGGGACCAAAGAGCCTCAAGGTAAAAGTCAGATGCTAACCCTCAGGAACCAGCAAGCCAGTGGACCCCACTTACCCAGCTCTACCCAGTTATCTGAGCAACTAGACCTTTAATAAGAACAGTCAAGGACACCAGATGTTGAACACACAAACAGAAGGCAGGGAGCAGGTGCAACCTGCAAGCAGAGAGGTAAAAGATATCGCGTCCATGGGGAAAAAAAAGAACAAGCTATTGATTTTTTTTAAAATCAGAGTTCAAGAAAGAGTTCTTGGAAATTAAAAATATAAAAATCAAAATGATGATTCTGTAGAACGGTTAGTAGATACAATTATTTAAATCTCTGAGAGATGAGCATAAAGGACATAAAAAATAGGAAAGAAAAGATAATAAAAAGATTAAGAGTCCAGGAGATTCAACATCTGCTTAAGACAGTTCCAAAGATGAAACAGGGACCACAGAGGTACAAGTAATGAAATTCCAGCTTAAAAGGACTCGTGGAGTGACCAGGACAAGAAAGTCAATAAAAGAAGCCCAGTAAGGCACATCATCTTCAGGAAATTCAGATGACCAGAGACAGAGAAAATATCCTAGGAGGTCCCAGAAAAAAAAATAGAGAAAAATGAGGAAAGCAACATCCTCAGACCTGTCTTAGGCATGCTCTGGACTGGAGTCCTGCATGGAAATGATTTGCAGCTTAAACTTCTATACACAGTCACAACTAGAATTAAGACGCTTCAGACATAATAAAAACCTCAAAACATGAAACCCACCTGTACTCTTTGGTGGGAAACTCTAAGAGAAAGTGCTTTTCCTCCTGGAGGCTGCCCTGCCCCTTGACAGACATTCCCAGCTTCTCATTCCAGAGAGCAGCGCTGTAGGGCTAGGGTCCGCCTCACCCGCAAGGAGGACATGGGCCACGATCATCCTGGTCCCCTCCCAAGTGCTGAGCCCAGGGCCTCCTGAACAATAAGGGCTCTGCAGGGGGCAACTGACTCTCTGTCAGCCCTTCCTACCTCCCCAGCCCTTTAAAGAATATACCTGCCAGCAACAATGGCCCCCCTTTATACTGAAATAGAGCTGTTCAAAATTGAAGCATCCACGTGCACAGTCTGAAGGTGCTGGTCTTGTTTAGTAATGCTTTTTATTTTTATTTTTATTTTAGAATTTTTTGGTATTTATTTATTTTAGAATTTTTTTGATATTTATTTTATTTTTTTTTTAGTTTTCGGCAGACACAACATCTTTGTTTGTATGTGGTGCTGAGGATCGAACCCGGGCTGCACGCATGCCAGGAGAGCGTGCTACTGCTTGAGCCACATCCCCAGCCCAGTAATGCTTTTTAATACTACAGGTTGCAGCATGTGTCAGGTGCAAGGATGGTGAGCTTGTATTGTAAATAGATATTGTCATTTTTGTGGACCATGTCTCTTTTGCAACCACTTAACTCTGTCCCTCTAAAGTGAAAGCAGCCCCAGACAGTATGTAAATGAACGGTCATTTCTGTGTTCCAATAAAACTTGATCTGCAAAGCCGAGCAGCTGGTGGCTTGGCCTGCCTGCTGGCGTGGGCCATCCCTGGACAATGGCATGGCTTCACTCATTCCCACCCCTTTTACAGGAAAGAAGCTTCTGAACAGCTTGACTTGGCGTTAATCATTTGTGTTACTGTGTTTTCTCTCTCCCCTCTATTCTCTTGAATCATTACCCAATCAAAAATTGAGATTGTGCTATGAGACTCGATTCTCTTTGCAGAACGTTCCAGTGTTCAGCACCCTGGAGAGAGTCCACTCTCTGACTCCTCTTCAACCCAAAGCTTCTCCCAGGCCTGCAGGATACCACCTGCTCTTGGAAACTGTGGTCTCTGCGTGTCCAATCAAGGGGGATTAGGCTGCCTTGCTGAGCAAGTCCCCCTGAGAGTCCCCCACTGCAGGGACATGCTGTGTGCTCAGGGTTTGCTTTGTGAGCTCTTCAGCTGCAGTTGTTTGGTTGCTCATCAAGAACAAGATCCTTTGTCTCCAAAAGAAATCAGTGTTTGTTCTTCAGTCCAGAGGAAACAACCCTTCTACAGGATGTTATGAGGGCAAGGCCTATATTCCTGTGGCCAATTATCTCTGAAGACAGCAGGAGCAAAACCACGCCTGGTCCAGGGGTTAGATCTCCATCCCACATCCCAGAAGTTTCTGTCAATCAAGCCTAGAAAATTGATTTTTTCTTTTTAAGGAAGAAGGAGTATTTGTAACAAAATAAAGGTCCACTGAGGTCATCCTCTCTGAGGAGCAAAAGTCACCCCAATCACGAGCCTTCCTATTAGTTACAATAAGAAATCCAGAAAATAGCCCTGATGGTTTTTTGACTGGAGATGGCAGGTCCCTTCAAGCCAATCACTGCCCTGTCATCAAAAGGGGAAAGAGATACATGGAAATACCCCCATGAAAGTCCAGAGGCTGTGGAGGATTCCGCCTGCTGACTGGACAAATCTATAACATTCTAAGTGATATCTGAAGCAAAAGATAATAATAGCACCTTCCAAAAAGCTTGTCCAGCACAGATCAACCTCAGTCACACATTCAACAAGCGGCCAACGGGCAGCCTGTGAGACAGTCTTCCTGGTGACTAGAGGGAGAGAGTGAGTCTAAAGGAAACAGCTTTGCGGTGCCAGCCATGATCTCTGCGGTCCAGCCGTCTGCCTGCTTGAGGCCTTCAGGTGAGAGCTATTTGCTCCCCCAGTTCAAGTGCAGCAGCAGACACTGAACTCTGCCTCCGTCCTTAGTCAACCATTTGAAAAGTCAGAATTAAGATTTTCCTATCTTAGGAAAGGGTTCCGCTACTTAGTGCTCTTAATTTTTAAAGCCCCCTTAAAACAGCACCAAGCTGTTGGGAGGATGAATTATATCCCCAAAACAACACAAAAGAACTTGAGTGAGGCACAGAGAGAGAGCAGAAAGAGCCGACCCCAGGTGAAGACAATTCCAGGTCCCTCGAGCAACGCCAGCTTGGGAATTCCTGGCGGCAAGGATGCCACAGCTCACAGCAGGGAGCCTCCGGCTGGCACCCCAGACCCTTGTACTTCACAGAGTAAAAACGACTTCGGAAGGAAGCACTTCCAGGTGTGTTTCCTCCCTCGAGTGGCAGGAGGCCTGAGGCCTGGAAGAACCTGAGGCCCACATTCTCATGCATCATGCTGCTCCTGACACAGGGACCTGTTTTGAAGCAGCATATGTAGCAACGTGTCTCCCTCAATCCCCTGCACGTCCCTAAAGCCAATTCCTTTGTGCTGATTAAGTGTCTGATCTGAGTCTCTATGTTCATCTCCCAGGGCTGCAGCAATGGGCGACCTTGACACGGAGGCGAACACAGCTCACACTCCTTCTCTCACACTCCTGGAGACCAGGAGTCCACCACCAAGTTGCCAGCAGGGCCACGCTCCCTCTGAAGGCTCTGGGAGGAACCTCTTCCAGCTGTGGTGGCTCCACGTGTTCAGGGCTGGACTACAGTACTTCAACCTGCCAATGTCTCCACTGGGCCTCCTCCCCTGTGTGTCTGTCTCAAGTCTCCCCATGCCTGTCACCTATGTCAAAAATGATCGCATCTCAAGATCCCTACTATAATTACATCTGCACAGACCCTTTCCCCCCCTTTTTGGAATGTAAGCAGTAATTTTTAAATAATAAAAATATACATAGTAAAATGACTACTACCGTCAGACAAGATACCATATCCATCTTCTCACATGATCACCTTGGGTAGGGGGTGGGGAGATTCTGAAATTACTCTCTTGGCAAATTGCCACTATATCATACACTATTATTAACTAAGATCCTTTTTCTAGAGGTTCCAGGGACTAGGACTTGGGCCTGCCTTTTGGGGGCCGGTATGCAACCCACCACGGTCTTCAACAAACCAAAAGACAAAATGAGTTTTTATGTAGACTTACAAGAACTATAAATACTTCATTGTATTAAACTGTCAAAAGGCCCAAGACATTAGATCAAGAGAGGTTGTCATCCTTGTCAAGTTACTAGGTCTGTCTAAGCCTCAGTGTCCTTGTAAGTTAAGTGGGAACAACCCCAGCCTGGCATGTTGGGGTTCAGGTTGACAGCGATTCATTTTGAGTACCTGGCACCCCAATATCTTGTTGACAGACCCTCAACTCCAATGGCTCTGGGCAAAACATCCACAGCCGGTCACAGGATAAAGCATTCCATTAATTCTCAAATGTCTCAATCCAGCCACTAGTAGGGTTTGTCTTAGGTACAGAATTTAGGAAAAAAAGAAAAGGAAAGATTAAGATGAGACAAGCCCAGGTAAGCAATGATCAGACTTGCAGGAGTCAAGAACTTGGCATCATGGCCCATCCCAAGCTGTCAGTCACCTGTTGCCATAGTTCCCCCTCCAATTATCCCAAGAATCGCCAGCTTACTACACAGCCTGCCACTGCCTATGGACATGCCACGGCAGGGGCTCATCTTATTCAAGGCATGGGCTGCATCTTGTTTCTGTCTGTATCCCCAACACCTGGCGTGGTGCCCGGTATCCAAGTCATTTAATAAACATTGATAAAATGAATGAAGACATGAGCCAGGATATTCTGGAAACTTCATCTCTGACAATAAATAACAATAGAGAGAGCTACTGCTTATTTGAACTCATGATTCTAAGTGCTTTGCAATTACTGAGTGGACCAAATAAGACAATGGACCTACACATTCTGGCACGGCAGGTGCTCAGAAATGCAAGTGGTGGTTATTGCTCATTGACAGACAGCAGAGGCATTCTCATTCCCACTTCATGCAGCAGGAGCCGAGGCCCTGAGCTAATATCTGACAGCCAGGATTTGGCACAATTCAAAGACCTGTGGTTCCTTCTACCCAATGATGCCCCAGACTCGTTTTCTTCAGCCTTTGCTGTGATGCTGACCCCAGCTCATGTACCTAAAGATGAACTATACATCAGTGTGAGTGAGTGTGTGTGTGTGTGTGTGTGAGCGTACATGCATGTGTGCATGAATCTGCATATGCATTATGTATATATGTACACAGATATCTGAAATACGCACAATTGAAGAAATAAATCAGGCAGAACACTAAGTTGAGCAATATCAGGTCCCAGGGAACATGGAAAATTCCCACGTGCCATCAAGGTTAAAGCGTCACACGTCACACTCTGCTGAGCTCAGGAAACAACACGTACAGTGTTGGTAAACCCCAGAGCCTTGTCTCCAGGCTAATTACTTCCTGTTGAGCATCCTGTTTCTAAGCCAACCACCCTACAGCAAAGAAAAATGAATGGTGCTTAACATGCACACACTAATGCTCTTCTCTCCACCTAAGCTCCCCAAGAAAGTGACCAGGAACGTGCCCACGGGAACTGAAGTGTGTCCCCACCATGAACTTACAAGAGGAGTGGATGCTGGGGAAGCTTTTGCGGCCCTCGGACACCAGGTCAGGGTCACCCGTGCAGTGCATTTCCGAGTTCATCACTCCATCTGGAAAGCAGCGGTAAAAGAAATCGGGGCGAGGTCTACAAAAGACACCATGGACATTTTCAATATAAAATGCTGCCATCACAATGAGCCCCAAGCTGAGCCCACCTCCCCACGGCCCCGGCCCCTTCCTCGAGCCCCCTCTGCCGGCAACACCGCAGTTTTCCCCCAGAGCACTCTGCACATGCTGGTTTGGGGGAAGCCCAGGCTTCTGGGTCAGAAAGACCTGAGTCGGAATGCTCGCTTGCCACTTACTAGTCGTGTAACCTATGGAAAGTCGCTCAGCCTTTCCCAGCCTCCGTTTCCACAGCTGTCAAAGGGGGAAGTCAATACTCAGCCAAAGGCAAGGTCCCAGAACTAAATGGCATGACTTATAGGAAGCACCTAAGCACAGCTCCAGAGCAATAAAAGGTACTGCCTGCCTCAATCCACTGCTCTGCCAATCCATAGGCTGCTCCCAGGACCCCAGGCTATTCATATAAAATCTGCCCTGAATTTCAGTATCCAGTTGCCTTTCCTCAAAGAGCAGGTTCCACTTGACCCAAGAAGACCTGAAAGCTCAGCTCCATGATGCAGAAAACTCTGAGGCCCACGCTGGCTTCTCTGGTCCAAGGCACAGGAGAGAAGGCTCTAGCAGGGAGAGGGGTACCCTGGCCCCGAAGCCAGAACCACAGCTAATATCTGATGAACACATACTGGGCACCAGACTCCATGCTAGGCACTGCGTGAGCCTCACACCATGGGACTTCTTACAGTTTAGATCCAGAATGCCCCCAAAACTCCTGTCCTGAAGACTTGGTCCCCAATGCAGCTATGTTCAGAGGCAGGGCTTTTGGGAAGGGACTGGATCATGAGGGCTCTGACATAATTAGTGAATTAATCCACTGATGAGCTCATAGTTAAATGGATGATTGGGAGGCTGGACCTCACTGAAGGGAGCGGGTTCTTGGGAACATGCCCTTGGGAACTCTTTCTTGTCCCCAGCCCCTTCCTCTTTCTCCTTTCTTCCTAGCCACCTTGAAGTGAGTGGCTTTCCTCCACCCTGCCCTTTCACCATGATGATCTGCCTCCCCTCAAACCCAGGGACAGAGCCAGCCAATCACAGATCAAAACTTCTGAAAATAGTGATCCAAAATCAATCTTTTCGTCTTTAAGTTGTTTTTTTCAGGTATTTTGTCCGGACTACAGAAAACTAACCCACGACTCTTAGGAGAACACTGAGGCAAAAACCTGGGGCTTTCTTCCTTTTTACGGTTGCCAAAAATGAAGGCTTAGGAAGATTTACACTCCTTCCTAAGGTCACTCGCAACCTGTAAGTGGCAAAGCAAGCTCTGAACCCAGCAACTGAATTCTCAAGCCTACACATCCCCCATGCTTGACTGCCTCACTCAGGTGAGGATCCTCAGGGGGGTGTGTGATGGTCCCTTGCTTCACAGTAATCCAACTAACATTTGCTGGCTCTCTACCATGGGTGAGACTCAGCCAATGCTGCAAACACAGCACCCTTTTCCTGGCATCCTGGGTCACAGTTCTTGTACACTGAATGCTGATCCTTACATCTCTGGGATCTGGGTAAGGCCTCAATAATCCATCAGTGCTGCTGGTCTTTTCCCTACATGGCCAGGGTTTCTCCAGGGTGGCTGTCTACCTACTGAACCAGAACCTCAGTAGATGAGGCCTAAGAATCAGTATTTTATCAGGACCCTAAAAGAACTCTAAGCACAGGGGGAGGGAGGAACTGCGGGACCAGGCCAAGCACTGCTCAATTTTATCCATCTTCTACCCCTCAATGTCTGACCAGCATCCTCTACCAAGTCTATAATTAATAAATGCTGTGGTTGGGAAAGGGGATCTAACTTATCCAAGGCCAGCAATTCATCAGGGTCCAGACCAGGACTTGAATTTGGGCCTGCAGAGACTAGCTCTTCACCAGAGTAGTCAGACAAGGAAAGATAAGGTAGAACAGAAATCAGGTCTTAGGGGCAGTAGAGAAATGTGCCCTAAGCCAAATTTCAATGCCAAACTACATGTCATCGTGCAGAGAACAATAACTAACCTTTTTTATTTATCAGAGGACAAAACTGATAAGAGAGAAGGTATCTGGTGAGGCCCTGGGATAGCAGTAGATGGTTCTGGAAATGCCAGTGGCAGGCTGTGGCTCATAAGAAAGTATGGTCAGTGGACAGTTCCTTACTGTTGATCTGTTCTACAAAATAGCAAGTTTGCAATTCTAAGGAGAGAAAAGACCTATGCTGATGATAAAAAAAAAAAAAAAAAAAAAACAGAATGGCAACAACTCAGGGGAAAACTAGGATCTGTCCTATGTAGTATCCTGTGGCCATGGTTCCTATATGGTTGACCTGGACAGTCTAAGTCACCATTTGTTTCTTTTTGGAACTTACCTTCCCACTATTAATTTAATAGTGTTTGTGCAGACTCCATTCAAAGCAAGAGCCAAGGACACCGCTACAAAACAAAACCAACAGACAGAAAAATAACCAGCTGGCTCTCAAATCAAAATCATCACCATCACCACCATCACCATCATCATCACCATCACCATCATCATCACCACCACCATCAGCATCATCATCATCATCACCATCAATATTATTATCACCATCATTGTCCCCACCCCATTAATCATGGTCCCCACCACCATTATCACTGTAACATTTAGAATACTACTTAATATGACTGTTCAGATATGAACCAGTGCTTTAAAAAAGAGGGAAGCTAGGCTGCTACAGAAAAATATAATTGGGGCAGGACTTTGGAGGGTGACTCATAAAACTCCAAGTGAATATGACATGAAATTTATCTCTCCTCCTTGACTTGAAAATTTCAACATCACAGAGGAGTCCATCTATCATTTTCTGGCCTGATATAAACAGATTTAATACTACAGCATGTAGAATTTCTTTTACTAGTTGCAAGATACATAACTTTTTATTTCCTCCCGGCAACCTTCTCAGGCATAATTCTAACCAGAGCACTTGCTGGAATCTAGCTGCAGAACAGGACATCCCACCAGGCCACTATCTCATTGTTGACCCATCACTCCTGACAGCCACCCATTTGTTATCAAACAAGTCACTGTTTCTGAGAAGTTTTTCCAAGCACCTCGCTGGATTTTGAGAAGGTTTGTCCAGGTGGTGGTTTTTGCCATCTGGAACAGGAAGAACTTCTGGAGTACATTATTTTAAAGTATACAGCACAGGGCCCTCCTCCAAGCTGCTTGGAAAGACTTTACTGGATGAAATACAGATCATCCAAAGGGTGCCAGTGACATGAGTCACAGTGCTTTCCATGCAAAATCCTCACCCCTCCCTCTGTGGTTCATCAAGAGTGATCAAAAGGCAAAGTCATCCCCATCAATGTGGCGGAAGGTCAAAGGCCTTGCATAAGAAAGCTTAGCGATGCCCTGTTCCATGGCTCTGTTGAACAACAAAGCACGCGAGCTACCATTTACCTCTGGCCAATAGTAACTGTTCAATTTTCGCTGAGATTTATGTAACAGAGCAGTGGAGAGGCATTTTCGGGAAGGAGCTGCCTAGAGCAATTTGGACCATCGAGGGAGACAAATGTGTTGTTTTGCAAGCAGAAAGTACTGTGGGATGGTCGAGATGGTCACCGAGGGCATAGGCCACCCAGATGGGGACAAAACTACCTGCTCTTAATGAGTCATAGGAAGCAGAGAGAATGGTAGGGATAAGTTGAATTGAACACCTTTGTCAAGTGGAAACGAATCACTGAAGTGGGAGGGGAAACACCTGCCATGTCTGAGCTCGGTGGCAAAGGAGGATGGGCCAGGGCTGGAGGGCAGAGCGCGAGGCAGCACCGTGGCACTGCCCCCAACACGCCGAGCATGCAGCTGAGGGGGTGCGTGAACTGCATCTGAGCAGGGGAAGATCTACCGACAGCACTCTGTACACACAGACCCCTCCTTCCTAAAATTCTGGCTTCTCTTCCATCTCACAAGCTCAGAGCACTGCTGAGAGGGCCCTTTTGCAAAGGAGAGAAAACTCTCTGGGCTCTCTTGGTTGTATTTTTTTCCCAGAACCATGGTCATTAATAGGCTATGAGAGAGCAGGGAAAGACTGTGGTCTCTCCCCTGCTAGGGCTGACTGGCAGGCTCCCTGCTGCTCTCCCAGGGGGCTCAGCTCACACGTATGTCCTGGCCAGAGGTTGGCCTTAGCACAGATAAACCCTTTGGAAGCAAGCATCACTAACTGATCTCCCATCGCCCCTCATAAATCTTGGTGAACTTCATACACAGCTACATTGATCCATCACACTGCATACCCCCAACCTAAGAGCCTGGTGGGCTTACCCCAGCACAGGGCAGTTCTTCAAAAACTTTGAAGTAGCTGAGCTAGAAAATATATGGATGTGATCAAACCACCAGCAGCTGGCAGCCTCACTCCTAAAGAAGCCCGGACGGGAACCTGGAGTCATGGTGCTTGGTGTGGAGGCTCCACGGACCTGATGGATATTTTCATGTGAACAGCACACCCTCAAGGACCAACACAGGGACCCCTCCTGATACCAGAGGCTGCCATGGGCTGGACAAGCAGGGAAGTGAATGGCCCCCTCAGGAGTGCTTGTGGATTGACAATGACCCAGTGGGCCTGGCTTCTACGGCTTCTCCCAGCAAGTTTAACAGAAAACTCAGAAAGACAAACCAGACTATGTCTGATAAAGAACTTTAAAGCGACATGGCCTGGGAATTGGCTTGCTGGAACCCAGATTGAAGGCACCACTGGTTGTAAGCATTAGAGAGGATTAGGGCACCTGTGTTGTTTATTTTGTTGTAGGAAATTCGGACCTCAGTCCTTCTGCAACACGCTCTCTATTATGCAGATGGGTTGCTCTGCAGCCCAATGCCTGAAAGCCCAAGGCTGCATGGGGAAACCTCACTGTTCTCCTCTGGCCCAGATGCACAGATGGGGCCAGTGTGCATAGGCAGATCAGGAAAACTTGGCACCTGGGTTTGGAAGTCTAAGTCTTCCCAGGACACCTGAGTAAGGAAGGGACCTGAGCACTACACCACCTCACTGAGGAAGTCCTGAATTCCAGACATTAGAAAACACTCTTTTCTGTCCTTAGTGTTTCAAGTTTACTCCCTCACCCGCTACTTCCAGCCTCCCTCCCTAAGAACAGAGGTTGTTTTGAAACTCTGCGCACAATGAAGGCTCTTCATCATTTTTACAGAGCAGGTTTTCATTTATTTAGGCAAACAGAACATTCAACAATTCCACCTTCCCAGTTAACACATAGGAGACAGACTCTGGTGTTCAATTTTGAAATGTCACCATAAGGAAGATTTAGCTGAGAATGAAAGTGTCTATAGAAGGTAACCATGAGCTACTTACTGCCATCACAACGGCCCAACTCCAAAAGCCAGCTGTAAATTGTAACCACAACCATGAAAGACAGTTCTTACCCATCATCGTTTATCTGTGGATCTGAGCCAGGGGAGCAACTAAAGACTGAAGTGAAGGGCTTGTAGACCAACTAGATGGCTCCTGGTGGGATGTTTGGGGACCAGGATGCTCGAGCCATGTGTGGGAGGCCCCTGTGCTTGTGTTGGAGAAACTGACTTTTCTGCCACCTCAGTCAAAAGGACCAAGACGGTGTGACCCAACCCAACCCACAGATGCAGCCTGGGGACACACAGCTGACCTGTGGGAGGACAACTCCAGGCTGGACTTTATGTCCAGGCTGAAGAAATGAGCTGAGTCAGAGTCCAGACCAAGAAACAGTGAAAGTCAGTGACGGGCCCCAGAGCTGAGCAGTCAGACATGGGGCAGGACAGTCACCACAGGGAGCTCCAGCCTCACATGAACCAAAGGTCTGGGCAGCAGGAGGGTGAGGCCAGGAGGTCCAGACAATGGTCCTGAGCCCAGGTGGGTCTCTCCTCTTGATGCCCTAGCTCCCCACTCCAGTCCCAGTGAGATACCTTGGTTTCCCCTTCTCTTCTTACAGGTCCCTGAGATGGGCTTATTCTGGCTCTGGATTTAAACCCCTAATTCATTTAAGCTAATTTGTGAGGGTAGTTATCCTATTCCTTTCAACTGGACAGGACCTAACTAAAGCCTGGTTATGTGAACAACATCTGTGCCATTGAGGGTGGAAGCCCCTTGACTGTTCTGTGCACCTTATCAAGAAAAAGGAGGACCACATTTGCTAGTTTCATTTCCCCACAACCCAACCATTAAACACATTGTTGAGTGAGAAGTTTCATTCTTCCAGGTCCACTACCTAACTAGATGGTGCGTCTGCACAAACACCAGACATAAATTTTGAGGTGAAGTTATAGGTAACTTTTATGTGAGTTATCAAAAAAAACCCAATAACCTTATTTAGCTTTCCTTGGAGTCAAAAGATGTGGCTATGGGTTAATTTATTCTGGTTATTAAATAAGCCAAACAATGTTGGCAGCTCTTCATCCTATCATTGACTCAGCATTTTATAACTACGAGGACTAGAAAAACATTTATCCCTAAAATGTCAAACTCTTGACATAGGCGGACATAGCTCATCCTGGGGAGCGTCTATGACAATGGTATTATAATCAATGACAAAGCTGGAGCTCTCTCCACATAGCAACCACTGCCAAAGCATCTCCCACTGTAAGTGACTGCAAGTTTCCAATTGCTATTTTATTTGACATCTGCTTTTGCCCATTTTTGCCTCCAGCCAATATTGATTTCTGAATTCCCCCAGAGTGTGGGCCTAGGAGCCACAAATGTGAGATGGCACAGCCAGTGGTGACAAAGTTTCAGGTTTCCATCTGCCTTAGCCAAGAGCTACCTTGCCTCCGTGTCTGAGTGGCCTGGAGTTCAGATGGGGACATCAGGCCCAGGTTCAGCACCAAGGACAGCGAGCATGGGCACCCTCTGGAAACCCTCCTTGGGAATGGTACATTGGCTCTTAGCCCTTAATGTTTACCTCGTCTGTTTCTCCCGGAGCTTAATACGACCAGCTGCAGCTGAGATATCTAAACTGCGACAATGCCCTTAAGCTCAGTCCCACCCCCTAAAGCAGGAACTGTGAATACCCTACCTAAGAAGGCTTCCTTAATTTCAGTCTTGTCTGTTCGCCGGATAATTTTCACCACACAAATAACGGCCAAGGGTGTGAGGAAAGAAATTGCCTGGAAGAAATAACAAATAATCCCTTGTGAAGACATCAGTTTGCTTTCAGAAGGGCCAGTTGATCATTAGTTCCAGTCAGCTTCACTTCAACTCACTAGTTGGATGCCCTGCCCGAACTCCTGACCTCAAACAAAAATGAATGAAGGATTCATTTCCAGAATTAGAGACTTGAAAAAACAAAGGTCTGATTATAGGTTATAACTGAGTTGCCATTGGTAGGAGCCACGTCGACAACGTTTTAAACAGAAAGGAACAGTCTACAACTACCATGAATTATCATCACAAATGACACCCCTGTATTCTCCCCATGGCCCCCCAGCCCCGTCTCTGGGCCATATGAGAGTGTGGGACTGTCTATCCATTTATTTCCCTCTGGTGTTCTTGTTGAAATATCCATCCCTTCTCCAAAGCAGAATTTAGTCCTTTCCCATTAAGTCTCTCCTCTCCTCTCCTCCCCGCCCTCCCCACAGACACTCGGCACAAACTTACTGAACTCAGCTGCTGAGACCCCAAGAAAATCAACCTCATTGCAAAGCCTGCTGTGGGTCAGTACCAGGCCAGGTGCGCCCAGGCTGATAGCCTCTGAGTCATCAGAATGGCCCTGTGACTATCTTCTCTGGGCTCCAGGACTAAATGATGTGCCTGGGTCCTCACAGGAGGGGAGCCGCAAGGCCGGGCTTTGGAGACCAGGTTCTCTGCCTCCCCTGTGGACTCTTCGATCCAGCTTTCCGTGATTAGTAAGTTGCTTTTAAACATTTCAACAACAAAGAAAAAGGTATTTATGTTACTTCTTGGGCTAACCATGTCAGGAGGGACTGAACTCCCCACAATCCATGACTGGCCCAGCAGTCAGTGGTACAAGGCATAGACTGGGGCACCTGTCAACCTGCACCATTCACAGTTCTGAAATATTAACCTGTGCTCTAAGGAGATATCACTCTTTGGAGAGAGGCTTCCTGATGGGACAAAGTCATGGCTGGAAGATGCTTTTTTTTTTTAATGAAAACAGAATTCATGAAAATGATCATGACTTTCAAAATAAGTTGAGATGCTCAACACACCACAACCAGACTGCAGAGCTGAATTACTCTGGGGACTCCTCTTGGGCACCTGTCTTCAGAGACAGTTTACCAGATGCCACAAACCCTCCTTCTTACTGCCTCCAGGTCTTTGTGACACAAATGATATTGGCTGGTTTGATGACCCTCCTTATCAGCTATGGTGCTGAATAACATGGGCTGTTTAAGCATCAAACAGACAAGTCCCAGCACCACAGGGCACGCAGGAGCACAAGGCACAGGTGCAGAAGGTGGATGCCTGAGAGATGGCTCAGAGCTGAAGCACAGAATTGGCCCTTCCCCAGGCCTACCATTCACTCAGTGATTCCGGGCCAGTTTCCACAAGTTCACACCTAAGTAGTTCCAGGGCTGGTTAATGCTGACTCCCTCAAATGACTAGTCTGGAGTCATGTCAAATGGTCCCGATGCTGGTGACTGAGAAACAGACCTCAGAGACGGGACCTGTACCTTCAGGGCCTGAGGAGCAGTGACTGGTCTGCTTTATCCACAGTCATGGTCATGGCTGAAGAAGTCCTTGTGCCCCCAAATCCAAACATCAAGCCCAGCTCCCTGCCCTTGACAACACAGATCAGTTCACACGCTCCCACTCACTGAAGAGCACTCGCTCTCTAATGACCCCACCAACAAGTCCAGCTCGTACACATGAAGGGGAAGAGAATATGACAAAATGATCCTGGATAGGCAGGAAACCCCAGAATAAAACATCAGTGGGAAAGGCTTTATCCAGAGGCTCCCGAAGGCTGTCCAAAGAGGTCCCCAGCCCACACAGAAGGGCCCAGCTGGGAGGCCTCACCACCCAGGTGTGGGAGCTGGGGAGTCATCAGAGCCACCCGTGACCTCAGCTGGGGGCCCGATGGCCAAGGGGCTTTTTTTCAGTACTGCTCCCTGCTCCTAACTGGATCCCCAGACCTGCTCCCCCTGACAGTGGACTTAATTTAAACCCATTTTCAACTTTCCTGGGTAGATTTGTTGGGGTGTTTTCCTAGAACCACCAATCAACTGCTCCCTGAGCCAGGAGGGCAGCCAGGAGGGTCCAAGGCTCCCATCTCAAGCGCTTCTCTGGTAGGCAAGGGGACACCAGCCTTCAGACAGAGTACCTGTGCCACCTGGGGCACAGCAGAAGCGCCTGCCCTGTGTGGCTGTGTGACGCGAGACCCTCCACCTCCGGACAGTATTTTTGGGCCCCACTGAGTTCCTTCTTCCTGGACAGCACAGTGCCCAAATGGGGACGAAGAGGGACATATTTGCATTCACCATTCACCCCCTTTTGACAAATGCTTTTCAACCCAGAGTTGGAATTATGAGATGAGCCCCAGAAGGGACACCCTAGGAAAAGGACATGTTCCTGGGGCACAGGCCACATAGAGGGAGGAACAGCAGGAGGGAGAGGACCAGCACCACCCTCCACCTAGCAAACCCCAGGAGAACCCTCCCAGGCCTGGCCAGCACCGCAGCCCACAGGGCAGAGGCAGAGGGACAGGGAGGTGGGGAGGGGTCGCGTTTATCTCCCCACAGGTGTGGCCATGGGGACAAAAATGGACAGAAAAAATCCTCGTGGGACTGTTCTCCCTTCTGTCAATGTATCTTGGGCTTCAGACATGACTGAAATCCCTAGGATAAGTCCAGGGTAGGACAGCGGAGTGGTCAGAGATGAGTAAACTCTAGCCAAATGTCCTGTGACACAGGGGCCATTTGATGGACACTCCTAGGTTAGAATACTGAAGAATAACATGGGCTGAGGACTAACTAAGAATCACGGTCTGCCTAGGCACTTCCCACAAATTTATTCACTCAATCGTCACTGCAACCCTATGCAATAGGCCCTTATTTAGTGCATTGTAAACTAAGGCACAGAGAGGTTAAATAACCTGCTGAAAGTCACACAGTTAATAAGTACTAAAATGGGATCAGTTCAAGTTCTATACTTTTTTAACCACAATGTTATACCCATGCTCACCTTAGAAAGTAAGAAGCATTAAATAAATCACAATAAATGCCTTCTGCCCTGGTTGGAGAAGAAAGGCAAGGAGGCTTGTTTCAGGGACATAGAAGAAAATGACTGAAACATTTGCGACAGTTGTCAGGGACTAGGCGAGTGTTGCAGGCTCTCCTCTCCTGTGCGTAATCTAACTTCTCTGTTGAGGAAACATCCTCAATGTGCAGATAAAGCTCAGAGAGATGAGGGAACACACAGGGCACACAGTTGGCAGGACCAGCACCCCCTCCACTGGGCCACCAAGCTCCCAGGTAGACACCCTGAATTTTGGTGACCCCTTTGCCCATCAGCTTCATTTCACAGATGGTGAAACTGAGGCTGCTATAGCTTATCATTGAGCAACTTTGTGTAAAGGACCAAACATTCTGCACAGCACCTGGGACTGAGATGCTCTATGGACATCACCAAGCAGGGTGCACCATGGCTGCTTCTGCATGATGCCTATTCTACAGGCCAGAAGCTGAGCCCAGACAGACGCAGGGAGGAGGCCTGCGTTCCAACTGGGCTTCAACACTGACCCATGTCCTAGAGCCAGCTGCCTAACCTGCTCGCCTCTGAGTCTCCATTTTCTCCTTTACCACAGGCCTACTATAATAACATGCAGAGCAGGGCATCACTGGTAGCATTCGAGTCACCAACAGCCACTGAGTCCTTATTATGTGGCACAACACCAAGTGAAGCCTCATGGTCTGCCCTGCCCCCCCCCCATGATGCTCTATACTCCAGCAGGGACGGTTATGAAAGTCCACCTTTAAAGTGATAAAGGAAGGAAAGTGAGGCTCTGGCAAGGGGCAGGTGATTTCCCAAACCTGCAAAGCCAGTAGGAGGTGAGGCTGGGAGGTGGCCATTCTGGAGCCCACACCCACCGCCTACAGACGGCCCAGGAGAGCCGCATCCAGCAAGTGCTAATTGTTGGTTACAACTTCACTATTTCCTGGGAAACTGTGTTAACAATGACCCAAAGTACACCATTAGAGGGTACCAGGATCCTGTCTCCAGACGTGGAATCAGAGCATCTTCAGCCGCCCACCCAGGCCGCGAGATCTGGGTAGTGAGCACTTAAGTGCAGGAATGAGGTTGAGGGTGGGAAAGAGCCTAATTCTCCAGTCACTTTGCTCATACCTTAAATGACCCATGTCCCCAGCTAGTTCCTACCGTGTGTAGCCACCAATGAAACCACCCCAGGAAGTGCCTCTCTCCCAGAATGTGGGTCATCCCCGGTGCTGACACAGGTACCGTGCTGCCCCAGATGCAACCGGAAAATGAAAGAACATGGAGCAGCATGTCTGATGCGGGAAGGACTAGAGGATGCCAAAAGCCTTAACAACCAGAAGGGACCAGGGCCAGAGCAGCCCAAGGTCAGAATGTCAGCCAGAGGAGAGCCTATCGCAGAGGGGCTTCCACGTCCAACAGCACAAGGGGCCCGGGGTGCTGCAAATGGTATCTGACAGAGGGGTGCTACCAAGTGATTGCAGGGACAGAGTCAGGACAGACACCTGGAAAAGGCCCCACTGTGGGTACACAATTACCTCCTGTCACAAAGAAAAGAGCTGTCAAAGACTCTAGAGAAGAGCCCACAAATTAAACTGTCCATCAGGAGCCAGCTTGCCTCTTTTCCTTCCGCCCTCCCCCGCACAAATCTGACTTTATTTCTGTCTTCCTTAGAAGCATCCTCTCCCAGAACAGGCACCCCGGCTCTCTAAGCAACACAGTGTCGGTGAAATCCCAAGAGCACATCCAGCAAAATCCCAGTAGCCGAAATGAAGAGACAAAGGCAAAGGGCAGGGCTTGGGTGGATTTAAATTTGTGAACACCTACTACCACTTCCATTTCCTATTTGAGTCTCTCCTGCTCTTCTAAGGTTTTCCAGGGATGCTGAACCAGCTAGCCTGCGTCCAGGCCTACGCCTCCCCTAGACTGGAAACCATCCTTCTCAGCTGGGCACCTCAGCTGGGAGAATGAAGGAACTTTGGATTGTGCAGAGGGGAGAGAAGGGAGGGAAGGTGCTGTGAGGATGGGAAGGACAGTGGAACCAGACAGACATTGTCCCCCTATACACATGTATGATGACACTACTGTTGTGACTGCCCCATGTACAGCCAGAGGAATGAGAATTTGTGCTCCATTTGTGGACAATGTGTCAAAACGCATCCTACTGTCATGTATAACTAATTAGAATTTTAAAAATGTATCAGAAAGAAAAGCAACAGTAAATACCAACTGAGGTGTCCTATACCAAAAAGTAGGGGTTTCAACATGCTCTGACAAACCCCACACTCAGCAAGGAACTGTGACTGCTCTGAGCACAGCTGCCCGTGAAGGTGGCTGACTGTATGGGAACAACCAGGAAATGTCAAGTCAAGACTCCGTGCTCTGAAAAAGCATCCTCAGCCATGCCTTGGTCAGCAGGAATACCGAATCCTTGAGGAAACCTGCTCTTGGAATGGGCTCCAAGCACCCCCACCTCCCACTGAGAGAGAAAATGAGAGTTGGGAGGGGCCTGGTGACCTTATCACCAGTTACTCAGTCCCCTAACGCACTGCATGTACCTCAGTCCCCTAACCACAATGCTGTTGGTTTTCTTGTCACCCAGGACCCGCTGGCTCTTCTGAAACACAGACACACATACGCACATGCCCACGCACACCCAAGCCTCCAAAGGCCCTAATCACCCAATAAACAAACATCTGGGTCAGTACCAGCTGCCTTTCAAAAGTATCTTGGTTGGAAAGTTAAAAAGTTCACCTTTAGATTTAAAACATTCCAACCAAAAGTAATAAAGACCCAGGATTCTGTTTATATATTAAATAATGAAATTTGAGCTTTCAAAAGTCATCAGGCTATTTTAAATACCAGTGAAAATGTGTGCTCCATTAAATACCCTTCTACAAACACTGGAAGGTTTTAAAGGATCAAAGCTGACAAATGATATATTAAAATTCTTAATGAAATTCAGGAGAACAAATCTAATTTATGGAATGACAAAGTACTTTCCACCCTTGTGATGTGGGTTATTACAGTTGTATCCACTGCTTTTCTTGCACTATTATGGAATTGTACTCAATCTTATGACCAAATACATGAAATTCATCAACTACAATTAACAAAATAGAAGGCTGAACGTACTTCATAAGATTAGAGAGTGGGAATCGGCATGTGTGGCTGAAACCCTTCTGTTCTCCAAGAATCGCTGACCTAAGTCATTCTCCCTCTTCTAACATGCAAATTGCTCCAACCCGTGTGTGTCTATGGCCAGGATATTTGTGGCATTTGTATCTACCCTTCAATCCATTGTTCATAAGTCCAGGACAGAGCCACAAATTTCTCACAATATCTGTATGACCATCCCTCTTCAAATTGTGTTTCATACAAACTTCATGAAATGTAAAATCTTACCAAGAATGAGAGTAAGTGATAAATAGAAGCTTCCCCCTAATTAAGGCTATAAACTCATTGGGCACACATGGATTCCCTCATTTCTAGAATGTATAGAAGATGAGTTAGAGATGAAATGGAAAAAGTCTTAACAGTAGTACTAGTTATTTGTTCTAACCCACTCCCAACCACATGCACAAAAATCTGGCTTATTCTCCAGTAGAAAAGTAACTATTAAAAAGCAATAGCAACAATCTTTAATGTTCATGTGGTGTTATAGGCATTTGGGGGAGTTTACAGATACAAAGATCTTTCTAATCATCATGACTTCACAAGATTCTCTCCATAAAATCAGAGGGATTTCTTTTTAAATGCAGAAGCGGCCCTCATGTACTTTAAGAATGTTCTGGAACAGCCACCTCAAGAGGCCGGGACACAATGATAGGTCATCAAGAATAACCTTCAAGCCACAAGGATGCCCATCCAAAAGTTACATTACTGTTCCGTAACAAGGGGAAGTTTAAATATTTCCTCTGCTACAGAGAGGTTTGATGGCAACTCTCCAGGGGTTAATTAGCATCAGCAAGGAGTCCTGGACACTCTGCTCCCGACCTACAGGGCAACCTCCTGGCACAGACCTGAGCTCCAGAGCCGCTCCTTGGACCTGGCGCTGCTGCTCACTGGCTGTGGGACTCCAGGCAAGTTCCTTCTGCACTTGCAACATGTGGACAGTGGGGACACCTTCCTCACTGAGATGGGATGGAACCAAGGGAAATTATCCTTCCTTAACCTCTCAGCAAAGGGTCTGGTGTGCAGGAAATGAAGAGTAAACAGTTGATACTGCCACACACAGGGAGGAGGTGAAAACAATTGTAGTATATCCCCAGCTATTGGGTTGCTTGCACATTTATTCTAGAAGGAAAGAGACACAAGAAACTTTCTGAGGTTAAGCCATATGGTAGCCTTACCAGCAGGTGACCAGCTGAAACCAGAAAAGCTACTAGGGCAACTGGCACCCAAGTTTGGAAAAATCAAGGCTTATCCTGAGAGGAGAGGGAACAGAAAATCCTTGTCACTGGCTTCTAGTGTTGACACAGCCCAGGGAAGTGAATCCCTTCTCCTTCCAAAGTGTTGGGTAATTACTACTGCTGATGTCACCGAGCAGCACCACTATGATCTGGGAGTGAATTTTTATTTGATGGCTTGCTCTCCTCACTACTCCAGGCTGCTCACCATCTTCAGCAGGGGTTAGAAGACCACAGATGAAAGCCCATTTGGTTCATCTTCCTTGGGAAAGGGGTCAAATCGGCCATGAAAACATGGTACTTACAAACATGAGGCGAGTAGGTATGTTGTCTGATTGCACCAGAGGATTTTTATAGAGCCAAATCTCTTCCGGCTGGATGACTCTCTGGAATGGGTCCAAAAACTCTGTAAAACTGAAACAAAACAAAGAAAAGTACATGAAAGCTGAGCATTCCGCAGCTGCCAGTAGAACCTCGAGGTGGCTACTCCTGCATGCCCTGGGAAGGATCTAGTCTTTAGGGGAAGGGAAAATAGGTGGCCCCCATGACGGTTCTCAGCCAGTTCCAACAGGGGAAAGTCAAAGAAGTCTCTGAGATGGTGGAATCTTCCGTTGCCATCTGCCATCAAGGACCGACTCCACAAGTAAGGAACAGTCAAGACTCTAAGAACCCGGGATTCCAACGCAAGCTGAAGTTCAAAGGTGGTGGCTTAGATGGGAGCCAGCCAGACCAGCAGCAGAGGCTCAGGGGCTAAAATGGGCTTGAGTTGGAACAAAAGAGAGGAAGCACCTGGTTCAACTGGGTCAGGTGTGCCCACTTCAATCCCATTACAGTACCCAGATGGCACCACGCTGCCACCACACCACCACTAGGGGGCAGAGCCAGGATGAAAACCTTCCAAGAGAAGATGGTGGACTGGGACAGGAGAAACCAGAGAAGAGGAAAGACAGGAAGGGAAAGGGAACGGCAGTATTCTGGTTCTGCTGACATGACAGCTTTCCGCATCCTATTTGCTCCCCTCTTCTTCCTCCAGAACCCATTCACGCCCTGAGAACCCACAGCACTCGGCGCCCATGTTGCGCCTTCACTGGGTGGGCAACGGTCAGCAGTCACAGTCAGCGGGGGGGGGGGGGGGGGGGGAAGAGGCTGAAAGAGTTCGCTTCTTAGGATCTCACCTCCTGGGCCTCCAGCTCAATCCTTACCTGACAATATCCATCAGTGTGGCTCCAGACAGCTGGAGAGGGCCACGGGGCCAGGAGAACTTAAGGCTTTGAGTGACAGGTAAGCCAATGAGAAATTCAGAAGATGGGATTAAAAATCGGACTGAAAGTGGTGGCCCTGGCAGTGGAGAGGGTGGGACTTGGAGCACAGAAGGAAGGTGAGGATGGCCCAGGGGTCATGGCAGCTGTCCTGGCAGGAGATGCCTGCAGAATGGACAAGAGAAGGGCAGTAGGGAAGGCCTCAAAGCCCATCCAAGGCTGATAATTTGGGCTTCCTAGAAAAGGGGTAGTAAGAACCAAGAAGGGGGTCAGGAAAGGTGGAGGAGAGCTATCTTCTCTTCTAGGGACCATCTAGGGTGGCCACAGTCCCTTTTTGCTTATTATTTTAGCAGTAAAAGTCACAGATCCCAGAAAACCCTCAGTTGTGGGCAAACGAGGACAGAGAGTCAACCTAAAGCCACCCCAGTCCCCGGCCAGAGTCTAGAGACTCACATCCTTGGTGTCAGTCTTAGACTCAAGACACTGTATGGTGTGACCTATCTGAATCTTTGGCCACACTGTGAGCTTGTAGAGGGGAGGGGCTATAGGCTCAGAGCCCACTAGGATGGTCACTGTAGAGGCTCAGACACTGCAGGGCTGGGACACTGCAGAAGGTAATACCTGCTTGGGACTCTGAATAGTGTCACTGTTGTTTTAGGCACATTTTTCACTGCTGTGATCAAATTACCTGACAAAAACAATTTTAGGGGAGGAAAAGTAGATTTGGGGCTCATGGTTTCAGAGGTCAGCCGGCTCCATTGCTCTGGGCCCAAGGTGAGGCAGAACATTATTGCAGAAGGTGTGTGGTGAAGGAAAGCAGCTCAGAACTTGGCACCAAAAAGCAGAAAGAGACTCCCCTCACCACAGTTAAATACAATGCCAAAGGTCGGCCCCCAGTGACCCACCTCCTCCAGCCACACCCCAGCTGCCTCTAGTTGAACCCTTCAGAAGACTGATGCACTGACTAGGTTAAGGCTCTCGTAACCCGATCCTTTCACATCTAAGCTTCCTTGTATTGTCTCACACATGAGCTTTTGGGGGACACTTCATATCTAAATCATAACAGTAATATTCTCAATTTGATCAGCCACACACACAGTTTTAAAAGAAACTAAAAATTCATAATGTCTGTCTTTATGTGTCTTTTCCTCCTTCCATCCTTTCCCCTTTCTTTCTACCTTCTCCTCTGTATTGTCCTAAAAACATGCATTTTTATGTAATTTCAAGAACAAAATGGTGCCCACGACAGTTCTGCTCAGCACTGTGCCCCCAGCACCTCCAACTGGCATGTAGGAGTCACCTGGTGAATATTTGCCAGATCATCGAATGGGTTCTGCCAATCATCTACCAAGCCAAACCCAGAACATGGCTTCTGCAGGAGAGATTGTCACTCAGAATCTCTCCTGTGTTCACAGGACACGTCATTGGCTGGACTGTGATCACCTGAGGGCAGGTCTAGGCTGCCCATATCGTAGTGCGTGAAGATCCCTTCATTGGTAGTAACTTCTGCTGTAACTAGTAACTTCTGCAACCCCTCCATGCTTCCAGAGCACAACTTAGGGGAACACCCTGTGTGGGCATGAGGAAGCCTGCTCTTGGCCCCCAGCCCTCCTGTCAAGCTGCTGGGTACTGCAGGGAGGGAGGGGGAGCCACTTCTGCTTATAGGATGTTGGTGTTCTCAGGTGCAACAGGGGAGGCCGGACTTAATCAGAGACCTCAAGTGCAGACGGTCAAAACTTTCTGGAGACACCCCACCCCAGACCTACAGACAGGACGAACAGGATCTGGTAATGTGGATTTTAAAACACTCCCCAGGTGTCTTGATGGGCTGAGAGTCCCTAGCACTGAACTACACGACCCCAAGGCCCTGTACCTCATCTGCAAAGAGAGGAGGCTTGGTGACTTAGCTGTCCTCCTTGACGACCTTTCTGGTCTCTGCAGTACAGGCTCTGGCTGTGTGGCTCCACGTGAGTCCCTCTCTTAACATCTCTGCACCCTGGTTTCCTCATCCATAAAATGGACACATCTTATGGAATGAAAACTAAATGAAAGAATAGACATGGAATACCTAACATGAACAGAAACCAGTGTTCTTGATTACCATTATCATTTTACTCTGTTCTACAGCTGTGTGTTTTTACCTGTTTTTATGATTCCATTTGATTTTGTAACAATCCATTCCCCGTTCCCAAGCGTTTTAAAAACATTTTAAATGAAATGAAATATAATGAATTTTGTTTGAAAAATGTTTTTTAAGTACCCGTGACTGACTTCTAGCTCCAGCTTCCAGAAGGCTCCAGTTACTAAAGCTGCATAGCAGATAATACCAAAATATTTCACTTTGCAAGTTAATTTGTAGACTGGGAAACGGACAGGGGTTCAGCTGAGCAGTTCCCACTCGGAATCTCTCCTGTGGTCACAGGACAAGTCATCGGATGGGCTGTGATCACCTGAGGGCAGGTCTAGGCTGCCCTTCAAGATGGCCACCCACATGGCCAGTCCTTGATGCTGGTTGTCAGCAGGGAGCCCAGCACCTACACACGTCTGTCCAGCGCAGCTATCCTGGGGTAGTCAGAATCTGCATGGTCACCAGCTTCCCCCAGAACTGGTGTCCCAAGAGAAGCAGCCCGAAGCTGAGTGGCTTTTTCTGACCTAGCCTCAGGATTTGTAGTCTCATTCCTATCACATTCTGTTAGTTAGGAGTTGAGACGTAAGTCCAGCTAGATTCAAAGCAGAAGAAATATCTCTGTCTCTTGACTATGGTGTGGCGAGAGCCCAGACAGAAAATCAAGTGGATGTGGGACATGGCCCCAGTCACCTCTGAAACACAATCTGCCACACACAGAGTGGCATTTATTATAATAGTCACATAGCCCCTGTTCTGAGGCCCTTGAGCCTGGATTGCCATTTCCTCCCCACAGCAGGCCATGGGGCAGGGAACTGGGCACACCATGCCTGGGCACTTTCCTTCCTCACCTTGTCTGTCTCCCAGGTTTTACCTTCCTCGTCTCAATTTTTCTAAAGCCTGATGTACCCAGCCTTTTGCACAACCCCTCACCCTACCCAGAGCAGCTGCTGTCAGAACACATCTATCAAGCAAATTATGTGCTCTGGGAGCAGCAGGACCAACAAAGATGGATGTCCCTTCTCCAGCCATACCCCACCCCCAGCACCTGCCTCTGGGAATCCAGACTGCAAGGCAGCTGCTCAGAGGACCTGGGTCTTAAAGAAGCAAGTGGAGGCAAAGAGGGAGCACGGACAAATGGGACTCCCTGGAGCCATTACAGGGGCTCCAAGAGAGGGTGGGTCTGGACCTGAAAACATCCTGCTGCAACCTCTTTGGAAGTGGGTTGGAAATCAAGATGCAGAAGCCCTGCAGCCAGGGGAGGAGAGAAGGCGTGGTCTGCAGTGATGTCTTCCCCAGGCTCCGTGCACACTGAGCCTCCAACAATGGACCAGGTCAGTGGGTCCCAAGCTTCAAAGTGCCCAGGAGTTACCTGGGGTCCTGTGATTGCAAATCCAGACATGAGAAAGGCCTGGGAGCTGGTCTTCCAGGTGAGCTTCCTGCTGATGTTCTGAGGCGATGCTCTTGGTCCACTGACCAAATCCTGTGCACAAGAGGCCAGGGCGTCAGCATCACCTGGCAATCTCGGGCCCCACCCACACCTACATAATCAGAACTGCACTTGACAAGGCTCGAAGGGGTTGCACGTGCACTCCTTGGCTTGATTGAGACTCAGTGCTCCCAGAAAAGCCAGGGTTTCCCAGGTTGGGCCGTTTAAGGACCAGGTTGGCCAGTTTTGTCTTATCGTCCCCTACACCTGCACCATTAGCTCTTTAGACGGAATCCCTTTGTAAATAAAACCAGGTGATTTTAGAAGAAACTCCATGTCACTCATTAATTATAAAATCAACATTCAGCTGGTTAACATCAAAATAAAACAATAGAAATTCTTCAATCCTACCTTGCAAAGCATCCTAGTCAATGCTACTCCCCACACTCCAGGGAGAAGAGTTCATGTCCAACAAGCCCTTCCCACGCAGGCTGGAAAGGATGGATGGGATCTGGGGGGGCCACCGACTTCCTGCTCGACTTCGATGTTAGAAAGCTCACGTCCTTGCCCAATCTGACTCACCTCAAGCCCCACTTGTGGAATGGCAGGAAACACAATTATAAAAATCAAAACTGAAAATTCGAGACACAGGAATCTGGGGCCCGTGGGTGAAGTGGAAAATGGCCACCTGCACCAGCCGCTCCTGAGAGTATCAGCATGTTCCTGGCCAGTGCAGTGACCAACGTCCTTGAGTTTTCAAGAAAAGGCTGAAGAAAGTATAACACTTCTTTGACCCTTGGCCAATATGTAAAAATACTTAATTCCTCTTATTTCCAATAAATACAGTGCCAAGGAAAACATCTTAACGTCCAAAAGACTCTAAACCATCAGTACACAGCCCCTTGGAGGCTCAAATCAGATCTGTTATTCTACTGTGACTGGCATGTCCCCATCTGCAGGGCCTCAGCTGGGGAGGAAGAGCTGGAGTGATCAGGTGCCTGATGCAGGTCCCTGTGCATTCAATCATGTGTCACTGGCCCAGCTGGGTGGCACAGTATGTTTGGGAGTCGGTCAGACTTCTACACCCTCATCAGAAGGAACAGCCTTGTGCCAAGAGGAGCAAATCTAACATGTCATGCATTAATCATTTAAAAGGAGAAAAATGCTATTTTATGAGTTTGCACAGGTGTAAGAGCAACATGATCTTCACAGTTATCAATAAACGCAAATTCAGGGGCTGAGGTTGTGGCTCAGCGGTAGAGCGCCAGCCTAGCATGTTCACACATGGCCCTGGGTTCAATCCTCAACACCACATAAAAACAAATAAATAAAGGTATTGTGTCCAATGACAACTAAAAAATAAATATTCTTAAAAATAAATAAATAAATAAACCCCAATTCAGCAGCCAGTGCCAGTCTAACCCCCAGATCACAGACTTCTTCCCTCCTTATAAGCACTCAGGAGATGTGACCTGCTGCTGGCAATGTTCCACTTCGGGGGAATTCAAACTACATATGCAATGTCTAAAGTGTGTAAGTCAAATGTCTGTGTGGAAACCGTGGAGTTGCTACTAAACTAGACACATGATCTTCTTTCATGAAAACCACAATGGTCCAAAGTCGAGTACCTTGTTGGGTTTTTGTAGAATTCATGCTTCGTTTGTTTGCTGTCAGAGTCAAATAATTCTCTTAATCTACTCATGTCTTAAATGGCACAGTGGGGACAGTATTGCTTGTGTTCTCCTTGGTTATCTCATGATACAGTTTGAAGAACTTGGAAAACACATAATGAAAGTTCAAAGACATAATTCTAATTTTATATAAGCAACTCTCTTTTTAATTCACTCATAGTTCAAGCATGGTATAGATGCTTAAATCCTCCTTAGCTGCATCTCATAATACAACATACACAAACTTATACATACACACAGCATGCACAAACATACAACATGGCATGCACCTTAAGCCCAAATTTAAGCAGGCAGAAGGCAGGAAAAGCCTGGGGTATTTTAAGATGCAGGGAGAATCCTCTAAAATTAACTGGAATGGAAAAGAGGCAAAGGAGAATCAGATGCTGACAAAGAATGAGAGGGAGGCAGAGATGAAGTAGGCGGACGTCAAAGCAAAACAGCAGAAAACTAAGCACCTCTTCCCTTGCGCAGACCTAGGTGCTGGGTTACTCTCTCCTGTCAATCATGAGCTCACCGCCTGCCTCCCCTCCTGGTCACCTGAATCTTTACCTACAAGCAGCAGATGCAAATCCAGGCACCGGTGGGAAAACACCAGGCTCTTTACCTGCCTGGCATAAGCAAGAGCACAGCTCTGCCCCAGAGGACCCTAGGCTCCAGGGAGAGCAGCATCTAGACTCTCACCAGATAAGCACTCCACTTACACTCACATGTGTACACCCAGGCACGCACACACACACTGACATCCACAAGTGCACACCCAGGTACATACCCACACACTCAATGCCACGCTCCCTGGGGTCAGTTGCATTTCCAGAGCAGCCTCAGGGATTTATCTAGCCACATAGGCAGAAAGGGCACAGTTGGGGACAGACAGTGAACTATCATCTTTGTCAATTGCTTATTTGCTCAAACAATATTCACTGTGTGTATATGAGATGTCAGGTACCATCCTACGACACTGAGTGAAACTACAGCCCTCACTCTGGGAGGACTAGAGTCGGGGTGAGCCTTCAGTTATAGGCTTTAGAAGGTCGTCCACATAAAAGACTGCCAACACTGTGCTTTGAGATGTCTGGTCTGCTGTGCCTCAGTAGTTGAACCTATAAAATGGCCCACCCAGAGCTGCTGGTGAGGACCCTGGTCCTCTAGGGAGGTTTCCGCCTATGTATCCACCACTGTCACATGCTGAATATGGCAACAGATTCAGCCCAAAGTTGGGAACCCAGAAGAATGACCAATCACCCTAGCAAGAATAGCAAGTCTCTGCTCAAGGACAGTGATGCCACTGTCACCCAGCACTTGTTCTGACTCAGGAAGTGAAGTTCTCAAATCCCCAGTTTCCCTGCCACCCTCTAAAAGGTTCTGTGGATCTGCCAATGACCCTTAGCCCTCCTTCCTTGACAACAGGCTTCTGTCAAGATCGGCGACACTCCAGGGGGCCAGAAGCCGCGTGCTACCGTCCTCTCCATCCCTTCCCAGCCACGAGTCTCATAGATTATACAGAAATATAAACTAACCAAGATCATTCGACTTGGTTCAAATCCATGCTTGGGCATTTGCCAGCTGGACAGCTTAAGAAAAGTCACTTCTGCTCTCAAGTCTGCATACGCCCCTGCCCCCAGGATGACCACAACAACACTCATCATTTGGCCATTTTATGAGCAAACAATGGCCCAGAAAATTACTTCCAACTCTTGAGCTCTAAAGAAAAAAACAAAACAAAATAAACAAAAAGCCTTCCAAGGGAGGGCAACAGTAAAGCTTCTCCCAGCTGCTCTCTTCACTTCTCCTCCCCAGCCGGCCTCCCCAGGAAAGGGGAGAACGCTCACAAGCGGCAGGATGTGATCAGCAGCAGCACAGGACTGGAAGCCAGGGGTGGGGTGTACTGAATTTTTTACTGGTCCTGGGAACTTGGGGTGGGATGCAGTTATAGAAAGAACGTACTGGTGACTCTTCTGTGGGCCAGTGACCCATCACCTGCCCCTGGTCAGGACTGCAGCGGGTGATCCCCAAACACAAAGTGACAACTAGAGGACAACCATAACTAGCTGTCACGATTGGAGCCACCTGGGCCAACCTCTTCACTCAATGCTTTTCAACGTGGCTTTTTTTTTATTAATCTTCACATAACCTGCTGAGGCAGGAAGTGCCAATCTTCCCATCTTAGAAAGCAGGGCACTGAGACCACGAGGCATGGGGTGTCCTGCCTGAGCCACCCAGCGCGACGCCTCACAGTGCCCACCATTCCTCAAAGCCTATGCTGAAACTGGAGGAGGTCAAGGTCATTCAGTGGCATCAGCAATTACTTTAAAAAGAGACAAACTTCCACAACTACAGACAGAGACATGTGGCCTCACTCAGGTGTGGCACCCAGTTGATCTCTATTATCAGCCGGAAAACAATTGCCATCAGATTTATGCAGAGATCAGTTTGAGGTTTGATGGGAAGGAGGGGAGGAGAGAAAAGAAGTGCTGGGAGGGAAGTGGAAAGAGAAAAGACCCAAGAAGTTGTTCCCACTGACACCCTCCTACCTGTCACTCAAGCGGCCCCTTCCATTTTCAGCAGCTGATTTAATAGAACAATCCACCCTCACCTGGAGAAGGGAGACTGCATACCTGGGCCCTGCCGGCACCAGAGAAGGAACAGCCCAGGGACTCCCACCCCATGGGGGTGTCTCTTTCACTCTGAGATCAGCCTCCCAAAAGAAACAAGGCTGACGCTTCACACAAGTAAGTGCCCACCAAGGCAGAGCCTGGACCCTGTCCCGTCTCCTCTCTTTCAAAGGTGGGGCCCAGCTTTGGGGCAGCTGGCCAGGCTGGATTTCCATTCATCCCTTACCAGCCACATCACCTCTCAGGCCTGTTGCTTCATCTGTAAAGTAGTGCTGATAACAGCACCCACCAGGCAGGGTTGGTGTGCATATTAACCAAGGTAGCTTATGGCCAGGGCTCAGAGGGGCATTAATATGGGCAGCGAAAAGCCTAAAATTAAGTCCCACCTTGAAATCTGAAACCAGAAGGGCTTCACATGTCCTAACCACAAGTTCCTCTGGGGAACAGCATCCCCTAGCCAAACAGCCTTTCCTACTGAGGGGACCAGCCACAGTTCTTGCATGTCCCTGAAGAGTGGATTTCAGTTCATGCCGACCCACATGATTATCCATACAAGCCAATCATACCCTCCTGCGGGAACCAGAGAGTACCCCAGGCTCTTGATACCGCAAAGCCTGCCTCCCACAGCCCCTGATTGTGCCTATGTGTCCTTGAATGTCATGCAGGGTCCTCCTTGGGGCTGTCAGTGTACGTAGCAAACAAACTGCTGTTGACCTCATCTGTCCAGCATTGGGTGCTGCCTACGGCATCCCAGAACTCCGGGAATCCCTCCTCCACACCAGGGTGAACAGGATGCAATTTGGAGATATACCCCCACCGCAATACTCTCCTGAACATGCCACGGTGGGATGGCTTGAGTGGCATGACACTGGTGGGATGTGTGAGCCAAGTCTGGAGATGTCTGTCTGTCCACCTCTCAGGGCCAGAAATCAAAATGACTGGAGAGAGAAGCTGAGGAACAGGCTGCCTGGATGAAACAAAGCCGCCAACTCAAAAGACCCTCCTGCTCATCCCAGCTCTTCAGCTTTTAGGAAAAGGGCACCAACATGCATTCTCTACCTTCTCCAGGCCCGTGACCCTCCTTCTGTGCCAACAGAGGGACCTGAAGTACATACGGGGCACCCCATGAAGCATTCCTTCTAAGCATGTATCCATCCAGCCTTGGGCCCAAGGATGACAGAGGAACAAATAAAAATGTCCTCAAGGATTGATCAGGTAAACCCAAGGAAGAAAGGTAAAAGGAAGGTTACAGATTTCAAAAGTCTGAACAGATAAAAACAACCAAATGCAGCATGTGTGCTTTGACTGGGTCCTGGAAAAATGAAGAAAAAAAAAACAATCAAAAACTATAATAATAAAACTCTGAGGACTGAGAGGAACTGGAGACTGAAGAATGAACTGTATCAGATGAGAGCAGGAAGGACGACTCACTCCCTGGCGCAGTGAGGACACGGGTGTGTAGACCCTGTCTTCTGTTTAGAAGCAGCTGAATCTGGAGGATTCACGATCACGGTGTGCCATCGACATAATTTCAAATAATTCAGAAAAATATATATGTAAGCCTACAAATAGAGGTAGCAAATACGATAAAAAGTTGATTGCTAAGTCTAGGAGGAGCACGTGGGTGATCATTCTAGGCTTCCAACCATTCTGTATATTTGAAATAGTTCAGGGTAAAATGTTGGCATAGAAAGATCCAGAAGCAGGACCTCAAAAAGAGGGGGAGAGGGACACAGAAGACAGCGATGCCGTGAAAGATCAATGGTTGGGAGCCAGAGCCCTGGAGCTGAAAAGCCTGCATTCTGCCCAGCCACTTACTTGCCATATGACCTTGGGAAAGTGGAGACATCTCTGAGCCCTGCTGCCCCCCTTTTAGTGGAGATCACAGCACCACCTGCCTCTGGGGCTGGGGCAAGGTAATGCAGA
Organism: Marmota monax; assembly: GCF_021218885.2. Classification (NCBI taxonomy): domain Eukaryota; kingdom Metazoa; phylum Chordata; class Mammalia; order Rodentia; family Sciuridae; genus Marmota; species Marmota monax. Next base: position 33,787,607 of record NW_026692881.1, on the reverse strand, counting down.
ATGGACCTGCCTGGGAACGGGGCCACACCACCCTCCATGTATGTGCCCTCCCACGGGAGCTTGTCTCTAGCAGCTGCAGCATATTTGAAACCACTGCTGCTTCACAGAAAAACAGCACATTCAAATGCACCGCAGCGGGTGCAGGCGTGAGCTGAGCCCAGCGAGCACTAACCCACGTGGGAACTGCGCGCACCGCCCCAGGCGTTCTAATGTTCAGAGCAACAATTTCCAAACTTTTCTGCAGAGGATGCCTTGCAAGTAAACAACCGAAGACAAAAAATGTGTTCATGGCCCCTCTGCCAACAGAAAACCCTGGTCCACTGACCAGACTATGCAGAGCAATTGATCAGGGTCCAGTTGGGCTCTCATGACCTGGGGGTCACACTGCTAAATCCCCCGATGCTTGGGTAAAATGGGCAAACACCCTACTGGGAAATGGTGAGTAGTGAGGGTAATTGTCAGAACCCACCGGAGGTACTCAGCAACAGCATTAGCACTACTGATCACTGAAGAGTTCCCCCCAAAATAATAATAATTCCTAAGAAATGTGTATTCCAAATAAGGTGTTCATTACTTGGATCCAAATTTTAAAAACTGTTAATATTAGGTGTTATAAAGATTATCTGAGGTGTTGTCTTTGTTGTTTGGTTGACTGTGTTTTTGTTTTTTTTAAATGCTGCTTACAGTTACATAAGGAAGTGCGTACCTATGAAACCATGTCATATCTGGAGCTGGCTTTAAAAAACTCCACCAAACGGGGGAAAGAAGGGAAAAGATGAAATGAAAGTGCTGATGGTTGGTGGAGAGTGTCTGAAAATTTCCACAGTGAGTTCTGTGGACTGGTTTTGCTCTCTGACCACTGATACTACAAAATTCAGTGTTCATCAGCCTGAGCATCAGCCTGCTCCTGGGTAGTATTTAGACTCAGACTGGATTTCAGTTAAGTATGACAATAGGAAGAGTAATGAGAAAAATCAGAAGGAAGACAGAAAGGCAGGAAAAGAAAAATCAGAATCAGAAACCAGGGCAATCAGGCCATTCACAAAATGAGTCACCTTTAAAAGCCTTCAGGCTAAAGGTGCCTTGGAGCCTGAGGAGTCCTCTCCCTGGCTCAGATGCTGCCCTGCAGCTGCCTAACAGCTTTGAGGGAGGAGGGGCTGGTGAAAGTGAGCCCTGCGGTGGCAAGGGATTCACAGCCCGCAGGCTGCCAGGCTTGCGACTCGGGGAAATCTGTAGAATCTGCCTCCCAGAGCCCAGACCCCACCCAGCACCAGCTACCGGCTCTCCTAGCAGAGCCAGCAGCACAGAGACCTAGGCACCAAACACCCCTCTGGTCTCCCAACCAAAAAGGATGCTTGCCACAGGGAAACAGGCCACACCAAAGGTGACCTGGCAAGAGACAGAGGAGGGAGACAGGTGCTCTGCTCAGAGACCTCACCCTGCAATTAATCTGTGACTGTGTCCAGTGAACTGTTCATTCCTAGATTATATAGGGGTCTTCGGGAATTCAGCTGGAGCCTAAAACACTCTGGAACCTTCTACATACATACCTCAGACCAGATCACCCCAAGTCCAGGTTACACCCCCAGGTCATACTTAAGGGGCTCTGGGCAGAGAAGAAGGCCACTCAACACTCAGAAGAAAAGTGAAGGGGGAGCTTAATTTGGAAGGGCTTCAGAGCTGTCATTTTAACTAAAACACACCAGGTAGAGGGCACCGACTCCTAGCCAGGGGCCTGGCAGTGTCTTTGGGATTTTTCTGAGTAACCTCCTCTGAATTTTCTGGGTGCCTGAGGGCAACAGTGCAGGTCGCATCTGGTCTTTCTGCTGCTGAGACTTCAAGGACCCAGAAACCAGCGCAGTACTGACCTGAGCCCTGACCACTGCTCCATGACCTACATACCCCACAGAAGGATAAGGCTGTGTTTTCCCAGCACGGTCTTCTGGTGGACTGGCCAGTGACAAAAGCTGGACATATGAACAGCCACAAACCAGATGGCCCAGGCCTGGGGACAGCCCAGGGTCAGAGGGGAGGCTGAGGGCAAGGCCCAGGACAGAGCTGAGAACCTGTGGGTGGGAGGTCACCTCTGGTAACCAGCTTCCGGAGTGCACCAGTCCACTGGGCAGCTGAGCCGGGGGAGTGGGTGGGGAGGCATCCCTCCCCTCCACCCTGAGGAATGCCTCAGGGAAGCTTGTGGCTTCCACATAGCTAAGGGGTCCTCCTTTTTGCCCCAAAAGGTGTTTGCTAGTGGGGAGCACCACTGGGTTTCCCATGGCCATCTTCACTGCAAACTCTTAACAGCCTAACGTAAAGGCAAGTGGCAGCACAGCCCTGCGGACCTGGGCTTGATCTTGGATGAACAAAGACAACCTGTGGCCCTGCCAGTGGCCAGCGCCTGAGTCCAGGACCACCAGTGGCTGCCCGCTGGTACAAATGGGCTCCATGGCTATTTGAACTGATCCCCTAAAACATTCCCAAGAAGAGGATGAGGAATAACAGCGTCACTGTCATTGTCACAAACATTCAGTGGCCCCAGCAGAACGTAAGGGCCATGGTAAAAATCAGCTCCAAAAGGGCAACTGGGATTTTTATTTGCTTCTGATGAGAACGGCACTACTAGCACAGAGCCTCCCATGCAGTAGGTGGTCGGTAAGTATTTGTTGAATCAGTGGCTGAAGAAATAAATCCACAATTGGCTCCTCCAATAGGACCTGATCCTCGGCCAGCAGAGGCTGGCAGTTGGCAGGCCCTGGACTGAATAAGCCTGTCACTGTGTTTGGTTTGGGCTAATCCATGTTATTAAAAAAAAGTGTAATTCTTAGCCTATACTTAAAAACCAGGAGCTTTTACATGAAAACCTGAATTCCTGGCTTCTGCTGAAGAATTCAGTTCTGGTCACTCTGGGGCTACGTCCCTCAGTAGCAAGAGTCAGTCAAAGAAACTGATAAGTAGCTACCCACTTTGGACAAGGCAAATGCCCACCCGACAGTGGTCCCCACCCAGCCATGTGTTTGTGACCTGCTCCCATCCAGAGTGGCACATGTGGTCCCTTCCCATGGCTGCTCAGGCTCGTGGCTAGTTGATCTGTGGGAGGGGGCAGTTAACAGTCGCCAGGACCCTGCCAGACACTTCCCACACCTAATCTCAATCATTCCTCACAAGTGAAAAGCAGGTGCTCTCTCCAGTTTCCAGAGAAACCTGAGGCTTAAAGAGCTTTCTTGACCTTCATTCAGGTAACGAGAGCAAAACTGAGATGCAAACGTACAACCCTCATCCTGGGCTATTTTCACTGTGGCCACTTCTGGAAAAGGGAGGCAAGAGGAGTAGGGGCAATGGGTGGGCTGAAGGCAGCTTGGCTCCATGGAGGACGCGGGAGGACCCAGAGCCTGCCCAGGTACTCCCGGAGTACAGGCTGGTGCTAGTTAGCAGCGCTGGACTGGGGATCAAAAGAGCTGACCAGCAGTGAAACACTGCCGCTTTGTAATCAGGGAAGCCACCCCTTCAGGGCCGGTCCTTCTTTATTGGTGAAATGGACATTCATTTATTTATTCACTCATGTGTGCAGCGAGGGAGTTTTAGTGAAAAGCAGATTCTGAAACAGGTTTCCTTGGGTTGAGCCAAAGCGCTTTCCTTCTGTGGGTCTCAGTTTCTCAGAACTGTTGTAAATGAGATGACCGCACCTACTAGGAGACCTAAGAAAGGTGATGGTCACTGTCCATTCATTCACTCATCCACTCAGCACTCCGTGACGTTCCACCAGCATGGCAGAACCGCTGTGAGGCTCCAATAGGGTCACAAACGTGGAAGTGTTCACAACCTGGAGCCCCACTAAGAGTGCTGGCACTGACCCTGGGCTCCTTGGCACTGCCCACCTGTTCTGGGATCGCTCTCCCTGCTCACCTGCTCTTCCCAGCTCTGCTTCCCCTGTCCAGGTCCTTCATGAATCATGTCACCCCGCAAGGACATCCTTTGGGTCTTGCTCCCTCTCCTGTGTGGACCTCATGTACTCCTGGGACCAGTTCCTAGCAGACTCTCCACTCCTGAGTTCTCATTCCCTCCCGTCTTAGGGCTCCAGTTGCCCTTGGGCTGACAGACGAAGGGTTCATGTAGGCATAAAAAGCTAATCAAGCCAGGCACGGTGGCACGCACCTGTAATCCCAGCATTTTGGCAGTCTGAGACATCAGAGGATCATGAGTTCAAAGCCACCTCAGCAAAAGCAAGGCGCTAAACAACTCAGTGAGACCCTGTCTCTAAATAAAATACAAAATAGGGCTGAGGATGTGGCTCAGTGGTTGAGTGCCCCTGAGTCCAACCCCTGGTACCAAAAAAAAAAAAAAAAAGCAAATCCAGTTCTGTGTGTGACGCTCATTCCCACTGATGCTGGAGCTGGCGCACTTGTGCTCTGTTCCTGGCCTAGCTGCTGAAGCAATCTGAGCAAATCGTTTACTCTTTCTCTGTTCCTCATTTTTCTCTTAAGGAGCTGAACTAGACAACTTCAGAGTTTTCTTTTCATCTCAGTGCTGCTACTCTTCCCTGCCAGTCCAGAGAGAACCCAGTGGCTCTAGAACCATTCTGCATTCCAGGTGCTGCGCTAAACACTTAACACCTGGTATTTCACTCACGCCTTACCACACTCTCCAAGATTACTTTGCCTACCAGAAGACTGATTATAAAAGTCACGTAACACTGGTAAAAGGAGCTGTGAAGTAAATCGACTCTTGCTTATCCTTAAATGAATTCTTTAAGTCCTTTAACTTGTTACTTTATGGTGATGTCAATGAATGGTAAAATAAATCAGTAACTAGTGCAACAGCAACATTCCATCAGAATCATCCCACTTAAAATACCAAAGGTGAGTTAAAAATCACTCCAGCCAAATCTGCAGGAGTCACCTTCCCACCTAGACTCATAATTGCTTTTTCCAGCTTTCTCTGAAATTCTTTAAAAAGCCAAAGTAGAAAGTCATTCTCACCACTCTCAACCTGTTGCCTGACTTGGGAGACTTGTGACAGACTTCCCCGGAATCTGCAATCGTTACTGGGAGGTTTTAATTGGCTTCTGAGATTTTGCACAGAGCTGCAAATTTGGATAATCAAGTTTGGGAAAGAGTGTAATCAAGCTGATTTATCCACAATTACCTCCCCCTATTATCCTCCTTGTTACCCCATTCTGTAATTACTTGCATGGAAAATTTTTATGTAATGGAGACAGTGAAGGAGAAGGCAGCAGATCCCTTCTGAATTTCACCATGAGCAAGGGCTCAGCTCCATCTGGGAGCCTGAGCTGCTTTCAGGAGATGGCAGAGGTAGCTGTCCTGGAGGTGGGCAGGGTAAGGAACAGGAAAACACTTGGGAGCCCCAATTCAAGCTAACAAGCACCTTGCACCTGCACACTCGTGGACACCCACTGTGACATCCTTCAAGAAAGGACATGATCCGTGTCAGTCAAGAAGTGGGCACCATGGCCACAAAGTATGTGCCACAGGAAGCTGAAAGGCTACGGTGAAAACTATGCCCATCAATGTTGGGTACCACCTCTGGCACTCATTTTCCTCCCTGTAGCAACAGAAATTTAAAACAATATTATTTGTTGTTTTGTAAGCAGGCATTTATGTGCCACACACTATTCTGGGCACTTTAAATGCATTATATGTCTTTTCAATCTCATAACTATAGAAACTATGTAGTATTAAATCCATTTTACAGATGGACCAATGGCTCTCAGGAGCCATTCAGGACTCATGCAGCCAGATCTTAGAGCCATGAGTGAGGAACTCCAGAGTACAGGCTCACTCCTGCTAGTCAGCACTGCCATACCAGGGAAAGGTACAGACAGAGCAAGCAGATGAGTGGGTCCATCAAAAGCTGACCTTTTCTCTGGACATGGTAAGATGACCAGCCTGGACAACTTAGCAAGACTTCGTCTCAAAATTTTAAAAATAAATAAATAAATACTGGGGTGGGGCTGGGAATGTAGCTCAGTAGTAGAGCACCCCTGGGTTCAATGCCCAAAACCAGAAAAAAAAAAGTGATCTTTAAAAGGTGCATTTGGGAAGAAGCAAGCAAGCCACTCCCAGATAGAAGCTGTCCTGATGGAAGGCTTCTGGTAGCACTAGTAAGAACTACGGTGGGCACCAGATCCGCAGGAGGAGGCCCTGGTCTCCACCTGGCTACCTGTGGTGCGACCTTGAGGATGTCACCTGCATCCCTAGACCTTGGATTTTCCACTTGTGAACTGAGAGGGCCGCCTGGGCGGTCTGCCAGGGACAGGATGTAATGAGCCTCAGGGCTTGAGGGCTCCTGACTGGAGAGAGATCAGAGCAAGAACACCTGGAGGGGAGGTGCTCCTGGCTGGCTGCTTATTAGACGCGCTCGTCTAGCTTTTAAAAATATCACTGCCCTTACCTCACCCCAGACCAATTAAATCAGAATCTCCAGGCAGCCAGGATGGGGCGCCCCTGCTCTGGAGCCACTTTACAAAGAGAGAGGCAGACAGCAACTTAGGAGGTCAACCCAACATGTCCCTTATTCTTTTCACTTTGCTTGTTTTCTTTTATTTGAATTCTCTCTTTGATTTTTGTCTTTACCTCATTTATTTCCCTGCTGAATGAATCAATAATGGACCTTTTAAACTTTTTTTTTATAAGAAATCCACAGTATCCAGCATCACAAATCTTGTGTGTGTGTTGAGTTCCGCCAATGAATCCTGCTCAACGGGACTCCTCTTGTGAAGGAGGCCCCATGGGCTGGGAGCTAAACCAGCTGGCTGTGTTCTCTCATTCTGTGCCTTTGCCTTCACTTCAGACCAGCCTGGGCTGGAAGGAGGTCCCTACACCTGGGAGGCCACTTCAGGGGGCCACATCATGAAACTTGTGTTTGAGTCGAGTGACACCAAGAGGCCCCTCCCCAGCCCTAACTCAGAGGCTCCAATTCTGAGCAGACGTAAAGAGTTCAACAAAGATTTGCTGGGCTGGGAGGCCACCCCTGGCCCTGGGATCCAGAGTGAACACAGCACAGCCCCTGCCCTCAGGGAGCTCCAGGTCTTAGGAGATGAAACAGGTTTAAATTGTGCAGTCTGGGTTTACTCCTGCTGCTGTAACAAATCTCACAGGCCTGGCAGCTTTGAACAGCATGAGTTCTGGAAGGACTCACCTGGTTAAAATCACAATGCTAGCAGGGCCGTGCTCCCTTCAGGAAGCTCTGAGGGAGAATCCACTTCTCAGCCTCCACCAGTTTGTGGGGGCTCCCTCATCTCTTGGTTTGTGGCCCCTTTATTGCCAAAGCCAGCAGCAGTGGGTCAAGACCCGTCCACATAGTATCTCTCTGACCCTCTCATCTGCACCTTGTTCCATGTGTAAGGCCTCATGTGACCAGACGGAGCCCACCACATCTCCTCATCGAAAGGTCAGCTGACTCACAACCTTAATTACATCTAAAACCTTAATTTGTCTTTGCCGTGCCAAGCAACATATTCACGCGCTCAGGATCGAGGACATGCATATCTCTGGAGGGGACATAACTCTGCCACACTGACCATTTATGGTGACCAATTATTTGCAATGCAACAGTTAGTGACAGGGATAAACAGCAGATCCATGCACTATTTTTTTGTTTTTCCTTTTTGTTTCTTAAATAATAGGCTACATGCATGGTGGGTAAAAAGAGACCAAAAAAAAAAAATTTCCACAAATGTTCCCAATGGTGATATCTGCTTAGTCACTATGATGTCACGTTGAAGTTTCCTGGGCAGCACTTAGTTCCATGCAGGTTTTTTTCTCATTGCTGGCTGGTCCCACCAGATGGTAAACTCTGACGAAAGAACTCTAATTTATCTCTCCCTCTTCACCCCTGGGCCTCACCCTGGAGGGCGTTCCAGGTCCATGGTGGTGACCACGGTAGGCCATGACCAAAGATTCAGTGTTCGCAACACCATCTGAGTTCTTTATATCCATTAACTCAGTCCTCACAGGACCCCTAAGAGGGTGGCATTACTGGGCTCCATGGTTTGCACATGATCCAACTATACCAGACCCCCCACCACCACAGGTCCCTCAGAAAGGTCCCTGGCACAATCACCTGTCCCTGCTGATGAAGACCAGACTAACTCCATGTCCTCTCCCAGACAATGATCTCTAATTTGCTTCAATTCTACCCAGGATGAAGTCTTCCCAGAGCCCCCCCCCCCACTCCCTCTGCCCCCACCAGATAAGGCTGAAATATGCAAAAAAGTTCTACACACACTCCTGGGCAGGGGCACCATGGGACAGGGGTAAAGGGCCAGGGCCAGGGGACAACTCTGCAACATGTCCCCCAGCCAGGCTGGTAGAGCTTAGGGAACCAAGAGAGTGGTTCAGATGAGGAGAGGGGAGTGGGGCCCCGCATGGGGGAAGGCGCGAGGCCTTTGGAGCCTGGAGGATCTGGGTGGGGATCCTGGCTCTGCTATTTGGAGCTGCGATCCTGTGCGTGTGTCACTTGTACACCTCACGTCCCAATTAGGACCACAGACTCTGCTTCCGAGGACTGAATGGCGAGGATTAGAAGAGAGTCATCTGACAGCTGGGCCCAGGACCGGAACCCCCTGGCCAGTCCCGGGAGGTTGTTACTGACCTCATCACTCTCTCACTCCACTCCAGACACACTGGCCTCCCTGAGGCCCTTGAACTTGCCAAGCATGCACCCATGTCAGGAATGTGTCCTTGCTGTTCCTCCTCCTGGCACGCTCTTCCCAGATACTCACGTGGCTTGTGTCACTTCCTTCAGGTCTCTGGGCAACGGGCATCTTACCTGCCAGGTTTGCCAGGACATTTGTATTCAAAACAGCAACACCCCCCCACCCCCACCCAAACCAGGCCTGCCCCCTCTGCCTCGCCTTTCAATTCTCCCCGCTGTCCCACTCCACCCACCACCCTGGGTTTTCCTCGTGGGCGTCCTGATCGTCTTTCTTGCCGGGTTGGAATACAAGCTCCTGGGGACAAGGTCTGCGTCTGTTTTGTTCCCTGAGTCACCGGGCTCTGGAACCCCACCTGATGTCCAACAGTTACTCCAAAGAATGTGCTGGATGAGTGATGAGTGAGTGACCCCCTCTCTAACTTCAAAGTGAAGAAAACTCACATACGCTTACTGATGTCCCCTCTAATAAACGGTCTGTAATCATTTCTGGCTTCAGGAAGTGAACTACACCTTGCGGGGGTCATCACGCACATGCACGCATGCGCACCCACCCACCCACACACAGCGCTTCACTGAACCGCAGATTCTAATCACCCTGACCATGAACTGAGAACCTAAAAGCAGATGGGAACGCCAGCTGTCTCTGTCACGGGGGATCCTCTGTCAAGTGCTTTATCAACCTGGAGACTAACTCCACATTTTTCAGCTGGGGTCAGGGAGGGTAAGTGATTGGATCACAGCCACCTGGCCAATAAGTGGCAGCAGGGACTCACACCCAGGCTCTCTCCCTCTGGTGTGTGAGGCTGTGCCACCACCCCACGCTGCCTTCGAGGCCCACAGAAGACAGATGTCTCTGTGCTGACAGTGCAGATGAGCTTGACACTCTGCTGTCCCTGGAGTGGCAGGAGCTATTTCCGAGTGAGTCACACACTGAGGTCAGGAAGGGTCCGCTGCCAACCAGAAAACACAGAAGAGGCAGAAAAGGACCCCCTGAGGCTCAAGGTCTGCAGACTCACAAGAAGTTCTACGCGCCTCAAGCTGAGAAAGCGCCACAGAGCTGCAAGATGGCAGAACCACAGCCTCAGAGTCGCTTCAGCTGCCAGCTCCTCCCAGGCCTTCCACGAGGCCTCTCTGTCCCCATGGGGCCACGAGAGCACCGAAGCCACGCAGGGAGCTGGGAGGCTGTGGCTGCAACTGTCGTCCAAGTCCACACCCAATGTCCAGGTCCCCTCCACAGTTCAGCGTTGGTGGCTATCAGGTCTCCTGGTGAGCAAGCAGTCCACGTGAAGCTGGCTCCAACAGGTTTAAAACTTTCACCAGGGATCGAGTCCTCCCTCTTCCCCTATGTCCCCTGCTCTGCCCAAGAACCCTTCAGGACAGTCCACTCCACCCTGCCAGGCAGCACTGTCCTGGCCCGAGTCTTGCCCCATCCTGGCAAAGCAGCCACAACTCCCTCACCTGCTTCCCAGGGGACAAGGCCTGCAAAGCTATCACCCCTGGGTGACTGATGAGATCCAGTGGTGTGGTCCACGTTTTTAGAATGGACATATCACTAGCCAGGTATCTGTGCCAGCCATACTGTCACTGCTCGGGGTGGGGCAGCCCTGCACGTCAGAGTCCCAGGTGCAGAGGGGAAGACAGGCCATCAGGCTCTGGCCTCACACAGGTGAGTCCTACTGAGGGGAAGAGGGACCCCAGCCACTAGGAAGCACAGAACTCAGTCCCCCTGCAGGCCCCAGGAAAGCTCCCAGAGGAACTAAGAGCCCAACCTGGGCTTGCAACCCTCACATGAAGGGGGGGAGAAGGGAAGAGGAGAAGAGAGCTGTTCCAGCACCTAGAGGGAGACTGGCCCCCGGCAGGAGCAGTGCTGGGGCTGGTCCAGCAGTCTTTAGACACGGAGGCTGACTGGACAGAAGCCATAGTTGACTTACGAATTAGCATGGGGGAAACCTACAGGCCTTCCTAGGTCCACATACACTTCATGCCAGGCCTCTCCCGTGGCAAGCAGACGCAGCTGGCTCTGCCCAATTGCGCCTCAGGCTCTGGGTGTAATCCTGTTAGGGTTACCTTGTTAGGTCCAGGCCCATCGTTCCTGTCAAGATTTTTATGAAACTTGATTCTATTATCTGACATATTACCTTCCATCCCAGTTTTGTGTCATTCACAAATTTGATAAGCCTGCCTTCTATGTCTTTATTCACGTTGTTGATAAAAACCTTAGACAGAGGAGGTCAGATTCAGAGTCCTGTGGCATGGCCCTGGGCAGTGTCCTCCAGCTGTGCCCCAGATGTGCAGCCACGGCCAGTGCGCCCTGTCCGACCTATTGGATTAGTCAGAAGACCTCAGCCATTGAACTACAGCAGCCAACACACAGGAACCAGAACTGTGCAGCACTGCTCGCTGGACTCAGAGACCCAAACTGTCCCTCCGTCAGAACCTCAGAACCAGCTGTAATCTAACATGCCTCTGCGTTCACAGAAGACCCCAGCACCTAACACAGAGAACTGCTCTGTGCACAGGCTATACCTAGTAAACCTTTACTCTGTACACAGTTTTGACAAGGTGACTCCCTCCCTGCAAGCCCTTGGCAAATCAGTAGCCAAGGGGAAAGGGAACATGCCATAGACAGGACACTGCCCTCAACCTTTCAGAAACAGAAATGTTTTGAACCATAAGAAAGAAACCACAACCAACCTAGGTGTCCCTCAATAGATGAATGGATAAAGAAAATGTGTTATATATATCCAATGGAATATTACTCAGCTTTAAAGAAGAATAAAATTATGGCATTTTCCAGTAAATAGGTGGAGTTGGAGAATATCATGCTAAGCGAAATAAGCTAATCCCAAAAAAACCAAAGGCCGAATGTTTTCTCTAACATGCGGATGCTAATTCACAATAGGGTGGGGGGCACTAGGGAAGAATAGAGTTACCTTAGATTAGATAAAAGGGAGTGAAGGGAAGGGAGAGGAGGGGATAAGGGGACAGGAGGACAGTAGAATGAAACAGGCATTATTACATTATGTACATATATGACTGCATGACCAATGTGATTCTACAACATGTACACTCAGAAAAATGAGAAACTATACCCCATGTATGTATACCAAAGTGCATAAATGCATTCTACTGTCATGTGTAATTAATTAAAACAAATTAAAATTTTTAAAAATATATTATGATAGAAAAGTTTAAAAAAAAAGAAAAAGAAAAAGAAAGAAAAAGCTACAGCAATTGTACCCCTGGATAGTGCATGGAAATGAGGCCTTGCACCTCACTAGACAAGAAGAATCTCAAAACTACCTGAGGGGTGTTTTTCACCATTCTGAGACCAGCCACAGGTGAAATTATGATTGGCATTTTAGAATAAGAGTAATGAGGTTTTGTTTTGTTTTGTTTTAATGTGAGATAATGCCTGTCACTGGCAGTGTGAGTAAACATCCATTCACTCAGAAATGTCTTGCACACCAAGATGAGCCAAGTCCTGGGAATGGTGGGAAGGCCCTGCAGGACAGCAGTGGTCCCGACAGGCAAGGGTCCTGCACTCGCAGAGCAGACAAGCTGCAGAGCAGAGACAGGAGACAACCAGGGAGGCCCGGTTCTCATAAATAAACGCCATGAAAAAATAAGAGCACTGTCATAGTGTAAGTGTCAGGCATGGGACACTGAACAGAAGGCTCTGTGAAGGGCTCTCTAGCAAGGGACATCTGAGCAGGACTGGGGAGGACAGCCAGCCAGATGGGGCACTGCTAGGAGAAACAGGAATGGGCACAACCTTTCTGGAGGGCAGTTTGGCAAGAGTAGGATGGAAATCCCTTTGATGTAGGTATTCCTTATCCAGGAGGGAAGTCTGAGGACATAAGCCGGGTGTGCACAGCGACACAGGACCCAGGAAGTCCACCACAGTGTCGTCTATGTCCACTGGAAACAGAGGAGACCTCTAAGGCCCAACACCCACAGTTCACTAAATGGACTGGGTTTCAACTCTTCAAAAAAGCAAGTTGAAGAAGAATATTTACCAGCACGAGAAAAGGTCGCGAGCACGGTGCCAAGTGGAAAGGCGACTCTCAGACTTTGGTTCAGGTGAGGCCGACCTATTGTGCAGAAAAAGTATCACATATTGCAGGAGATGGAAGGAAAGAGGAAAATAACATAAACCAAAATGTTAATGGGTTTCTCTAGGTAACAAGATCATAAGTAATTTCATTTTATTTCCATTTTTCTCTCTGTATTATATAAATTTACTACATCAAGCCTTTATTTGTTTCATTTTTTAAAAATCTCTTATTTAAAATAAAATGAAAGAATTCTTCCAGCAACAGGAACTTGTTTCAAAACTGTCCAGAAATAAAGGACACTAAGCTGCAAGGGTGAGGTGGCCACACTGAGCGCTCCTTCCTGGGAAGAGGTGCCAGGTAACCGAGTGTGGGTCTGCACCTGGGAAAGGGACCTGACACCATCTGGGGCCCCACCTAAAGTGGGACGGTCGGCTGTGGGCATGGATCTGACAGGCGACAGAGGCCCAGCAAGCCCCGGAGTGTGTTGAGATGTTTACTTGATGCCCACACATCCACAGAGACCCACTGTCACCTCAGCCACCCCCGTGGAGCCTGTGCAGCCTCTACAGGGCAAAGAGCAGTGGGGCCAGTCAAGAGTCCCCTGCCCAGGAACTGAGGCTGGTAAACCCAGGTATCTCGATGCCACCCTGGGCTTTTCCTCAGTGCATTTCCTCCTGGGGGAGAAGACTGTCCTCCATGAGTGACCCCTGACACCCTCAACTTGTCCTCTGAAGTTCTGGCCTGGGCCCCATCTTCCCATACTCAGGCCCAAGAGAGGCCAGCAGGAGAGGGCCCTCCTCCAGTGGACAGAGGGGTGACCCGAAACCCTTAATACTGTTCACTCACTCGGGTCCCATCTCCCGGGCATGTGCCAGGGGCCATGCGAGTGAGCATTGGGGCAGGAGGGACATAAGTGGAAGCACAATATTAGCCCCTCCTGAGAGTTCAGAGCCCAGCTGGGCAAATGCCCTCCTGACCCAAGGCCACCTGGCGGTTACACACAGACTCGCTTCCTCCTAGGACCTGACTGTCCAGTGTGAAACCGGACCCAGCCTATCTAGCGCGAGACCTGCTTCCACCTTCCCAGGGAGGCAGGACTCACAACTCCCAGCTCAGCCCGAGGAACACAGAGCCATTTCCAAAGACCTTGCTGAGAAACCCAGACCTGTAATGGGAGGGGACATTCTTCCTAGGTGCTCACCAAGTCCTTTTTATATTTAAACTTGAAATAATTAAAGTTAATCCAGGAACTCTTTGACATATACCTTTAGATTCTCTGGAAAGGAAAAAGAAAACCCCCAGGCAGTCATTCTAAATGCTGAGACAGCAGAAGGGAGATTTTTTTTTTCTTTAAATGCTGCTCTCCTGGATTAATTCAAAGCAGGCAGTTCACATTCTTCAGAAGAAAATGAAAACTATGATTCACTCTTTAGGCACAAAGTACACACATAGTTAATCAAGCCCTGTCCGAGGCTCTTGATGATCTTTATGTTGGCCATCCAGAGGCAGATGGTATTTTCCAACAGCATCTGCCAACATCCAGGGAGAGATCCTATTGTTAAAGAAAGAAACCACAATTGTGAAGGCGATGCCTATAAACAGGTGGCTCTCCCACGCAAGGCAAGGTCAAGGTGGCAAGAGGCCCATGGGGAGAAAGACCATGGGATATTTTGCTCTGAAGACAGTGGCAGGAAGAGCAGGGGCATTTTGAGATGAGCGCCCAAGAATACAGTGACAATGGTGACATTTGTGGCATTCTCCCTGCACGCCACCACCCTGCTAGCATTTATGCCATGACCACCCCATCCAGTGGGCCCTGCTTTTACCCCTACTCTGCCAATCGGTAAGTGAGGCAGGAGAGCATGACGTGAGCACAGGAGAGGTGGGGCCGCGTCTGAATATGGGTCTGTGCTGCCGGGAAGCAGGGCAGCTCAGAGCACCCCACCCACCTGCAGGAGGAGCCCCCCAACAGACAGGTTTCAGAGTCAGGGAGCCTGGGTTCCAACGGCACCTCTGCCACCTACTGGCAAAGGACTCCCCTCCCTGAGCTTCAGCTGCCCATCTGCAAGGTGAGAGGGCAGCACAGGTGATGTAGACGAGCCAACGGCACGAAAAGCAAAGGACCTCACCAGGTGCTGAGTAAGTGGAGGAGGAGGAGAAAACAGGGGAGAAGGAAGAGGAAGAAGGGGAAAGCACCAGCAGCGGTGGTCACTCCCAGAAAAGCAGTTCAAGGGGCAGGCCCTGCGGGTGGAGGCCCGGCAGCCGGGCCACGCAGCCCCTGGCGCCCTCCACTCCCTCTCGCTCCCGACTCTGAGCACGGACGTCTTCCCCACTGAGCTCCCAGCTCTGCTCCAAGTCCCATAACTCCTCCTGCAGAGTCCATGGCCAATGTCCCTGACCAGAAAGGTTGGCCCATTGCAGCCAGAACTCCAAGGGCCCTGCTGTCCGCCAGGAGTAGCAAGGCAGGCTGTGCCACTTTGCCTCTCTATTCCCAGGGCTGGGACAGTACCTGGCTTAGTACCTGGAACAGTGGGGCTCAGTCACTGCACTTCTGAGGCTGTAGGAGTGAAGCCATGGACTTTACCCTAAGTGGGGAGAGTGGACAATGCCTCCCATGTCATCCCAGGACAAGGGACGGACCAAAGAAGGTGAGGTGTCACCAGCCACAGATATTCTGCCCAAGTGCAGCTATTCCCAATATAACCTGTGGAGGCCTCTGATGTTTGGAACTGGCCTCTGTAGAAAAAAAAAACACCTTCAGAAAGACCCACCTGAACTTTAGGTTTTGTTCCTTTCCTGATTCCCAGAACAAGGTCCCCAGGAACCTCAGGCCAGGGAGACCAGGAGGAGGAGGGAACACCAGCCCAAGGCAGGGACCGCTGGTTACCTGGCCTGTGAACACATCTCTCGTGTGTGCCCCACAAGAGTGACGAACACACACAGGTCAGCTGTCAGGACCCCCTTAGGGAAGAGCTGGGTAGATAAAAACTGGCTCTCCCAGGTGCGTTTCTGGACACATCATTCAATGGTCCCAAGAGGATGGAGCCAGGACAAGCCCCAGGAGGCAGAACCAAGCTTAGAAGACGTCACATGCCATAGCAGGTCCTTTTGGGGACCCAAAGTCAAAAGACTGAGGCACTCGGCTCAGCTCTGCCATTGAACAACAGGAGGCTGTTAAGACCTCTGTCAAGAAAAAGGAAAGATTGAAAATAATAAAAAATTTAAAGGAGGGAGATGCATGAGCCAAGATGGGTGTAATGTAATTCATTCCATGGTGTCAGGGGGGAATGTTCAAGTTCCATTTGCTCAGCATGGGTCCACACCCATCATGCCCACGATTCCCTTGAGGCCATCGGGGTCACTTAATTACCAGAAAGCCTCATGACCAGTCCCAGCTCTTTCCCTTCTCCCCCACACCTGATGTAAATTGTCTCAACACATAAAACACTTGATTTAAAATTTGTGCACAAAGCATTGACATCTCACTTAATCAGCGTGACACTGAGAGAATTCTTTAACCTCTCCAAGGCTTGAATTTCTCATCTAAAAAATGAAGGAATTATAAAATTCCTACCTCAGAGAGTTTCCTGAAGATTTAAAGGGGAAACTGTCTTACAACACTGCCTGGCCGACAGCAAGAAGTCAATAAAGATGATAATTACTATTATTTCCTCCTCCTCCCCCTCCTCTGCCCATCATCACCTCCAGAGCCAAGCCACTCATTTGCTACTTTTAGCAAACAAAAAAAAAAAGGATCTTTTGTGTCGGGAAAAATCAAAGTATCTCTGTTTCATATGGATTTTTCACAGGTAAGGCATGAACAGATAAAAGCCCAATTTGACAGGTCCTCATTACATGACCAACTTGACATTGATTCACAAGACTGAGTTAAAGCAGAACACATCCAGGAACCAAGCATTTCTACCTCTAAGAGGGAAAAAAAATGTGTGTAAGATTAATTCAGGTCCAGTATGTTTGGACAAGACAACACAGAAAAGTAAATTCTAAACTGAGTTTTGCAAAATAAGTAGGATTTTAGATCACAAAGTGAAGCCATTTAAATGATGGCTCAGAAAACCATAAAAATATTCATGGTGAAAGTAAGAATTGATAGGTTTTTTTAATCAATATAATTTCATGTAGGAAGAAAGTAAACCCTATGTCAAAAATTTGTGGACTTTTTTTTTGGGGGGGGGGGCAGGAGGCAGCGGGGGGAGAGCTGGGGATTGAACCCAGGGCCTTGTACATGCTAGGCAAGTGCTCTACTTCTGAGCTACAATCCCAGCTCTAGAACATCTTTTTTAATGTTCTTTTTTAATCAGTTCTTTTTAGTTATACATTTCAGAATCCATTTTGACTTAATTACAAAAGCAGGGACTATATCTTGTTCTGAGACATCTGGTTCTGACGGAATCTATACATTTTGTCTTTCTTCCCTTTCCAAACACTACTGAACAGAATTAAAACATAAATCGGAATCCATATCCAGGCTGAAGAGTCTCAAAAGTCACCAATCAGTAGAGCAGAACAGGGAAAAAATTATGACAAATCCTAACACAGATAGGGATTCAATAATATATAATACAAGAACCCTCCTGTAAAGAAGGTTAGCCACAGAAGGGGACCCAAAGCCCTGGGTAAACACATCTCTCACATCATTGACCAACTCAGAAATTGCACTGCGCAGGGCACGACTCCAAAGTCCCCAGCAGGAAGCAACAGCTGCAGTCTGAAGAGTCAAGCGGAGATTCCAACATCAGGTGAGTGCTAGGAGACACAGTCAGGAGTTGAAATTTCTCCAAGTTAAACCTTCCACTGGAACCTCAGGAGCTAAAACAAGAGCGGCGGGGTGGGGGTGGGGGGCGGGGACCACATCCCAGAATGAAGGGATGCGAGCTGGGATGGAAGGCAAAACCAGAACTGACTGGCCCAGGCACAGCTAGAACCAAGGCTCCAAGGATGAGGTGAATCAACAGCCAAGTAACTGCAAGAACAGATCTCAGCACTCCTAGGGGAAAACAACCACCCAGAATCCCTACCACGTGTGGCCCTCAATGTCCACCATATGATACAAAATTACTGGGCAGACAAAGGAACCAAGAAAATGTGACCTGGAATCAGAGAAACATCAGAGCCACATGTTGGAATGAGCATAAAAGGATTTTCTATTATAAATATGTTAGAAGATGCTATAGTTTGGATCTAAAAGATCCCCGGAAGGCTCATGTTACAAGCTTGGTCACCAGCCTGTGTCACTAGTGGGAGGGGGTGGAACACTTAGGAGGTGCAGCCCAGTGGTGGGAAGCCAGGGCACTGGGGATGTGCCCTTGACCAAGATATTAGGACCCTGGACTCTTCTTCCTCTTATCACTTTCTGGCCACCATGAGGTGAGTAGCCTTCTCTGTCACACCCTGCTGCCCTGACATACTATGCTGCTACAGGCCCAACGGGGCCATGTGACCATGGACGGAAATCTCTGAAACCCGGAGTCACAATAAATTTCTCCTCATGATATGTTGTTTATCTCAGCCATTCTGTCACACTGAGGGAGAGCTGACCAACACAAAGAATGGAGAGAAAGATGAACACAACAGGTGGGAACAGACGGAATCCACTAGAGAACTAAACTCCAAACCAACCAGATGGAAATTCTGAAATAGAAAACAAATGAACATCTGAAATAAAATACTTATTACATGGTCTTACTAGCAGACTAGACCCCACAGAATGAAGATTTAGTGAATCTGAAGACAAGTCAACAAAAATAACTTTTAACTTGGCCACAGGGAGGAAAGAGATTAAAAAAATAATAATAACAATATAAAATAAAATGGAATAGAGCACCTAAGACCTGGAGAACAATGTCAGACTGTCCAATATACGTGTGATCAAAGAACCGAGGAAGAGCGGCTAAAGAATGAGACAAAAGGGATATGTGGGAAAACCAGCAACTTAAAAATATTTAACTGATGAAAGACATCAGACCATAGCTCCAAGAATCTCAACGAACCCCAGCAGGAAAAAAAAATAAACGAGACCAACTTAGACACATCACAGTCAAGCTTGAAAACAAGACAAAGAGAAGGTCTCCAAAGCTGCCAAGGGCAGTGACACAGTGCATTTGGGAAGGGTGGTAACTGCAGCAGATGACCCCAATGCAGAGACTGAGAATCCACAGGAAAATGGGAAGATGAAGAAACTGCCAGCCTAGAATTCCACCTCTACCAAGACTCCTAGAATTCATATTAAACAAAAACAGCTCTAAAAAAAAATAAAGGCAAAATAAAGACAATTCCAAGCTCAAAGTTCTTCAGGCTTCAGGGACATAATCCCAAATGGAAAATCAAGTTTGAAAGACAAGACCTGTGGAAATGATAAAGAAGAGATGGATAAATATTTTTTAAAACTTAATTTCTGTAAAAGTACATCGATTGTTTAAAGCAAAAAGTGATTTAAATGTTCTATGGGATTTTCATACTTTCATTTATCTAGAAGTGAAGAATATAATTGTGTATCAAGAGGAGACTTAATACAAATCCACCATCCTAAGATATTTACAGTGTATGTGAAATGGACCAATACTTAAAGGAGATGGTCATAAATCAAAACTGCATACTGTGATCTCTAGAGAAAGTACTGGAAGTGTTTAAAGTGGTATAAGTCAAACTAAAGGAGATGACATGGAATATTAACAAGTATTTGACTAATCTAAAAGAAGTCAGCAAACAGGGAGAAATCACAGAGGAGACTAATGGAGAACAACACGGTGGTCAGTTTACGCCCAATCACATCAACAACTACATTAACTGTAAATGGCCTCCCCATTCCAAGGAAAGACAGAGATTGGCCAGTTGGAAAAAATTAAATGATACAGTTAAGACCCAATTACAAGAGACATACTTTAAAAACAGATAGGGTAAAAGCAAAAGGATAGAGATGATGTAGAAATATATTAGTGTTATATAAAGGAGACTTCAATATAACAAATTACATGAAGAAAAATGGAAATTTCATGAAGATAAGGTACAATTTATTTGAAAGAGATAAAATTTAAGAACACTAGCTGGAAATATAGAACTAGACATAGAAATTGTGACTTCCAAATCAAGAGAAAAGAGAGGGTAGAAAAAAACAAACTATTCAGCTAATCAAGAAACAGGGGGAGGGATGGCTTCATCCACATCTGCAGCTATAACACAGTACCTGAGACTGGAAAATTTATAGAGAACAAGATTTATTTCTTACAGTTCTGGAGGCAGAGAACTCCAAGATTGAAGGGTCCACCTCTAGTGAGGGCCTTTGAGTTACATTATTCCATGGCAAATGGCATAAGGACAAGAGAGGACATGGGAACCGCAGAATTGAACTAATACTCTAGGCCTTTTATAATCAGCATTAATGCATGCAAAGGGATAGAATGTTCATGGCCTAAATACCTCCCCTTAGGCTCCACCTCCTGACATTGAGGCATAGGAGATAAGTTCTCAATGCTTTTACATGGACACATTAAAACTATAGCAGGGAAAAAAATATGAAAATACAGTACCACAAAAAGAAAACTCAGCCAGGTATGGTGATGTACATCTGTAAACCCAGCAATTCAGGAGGCAGGAGGATTGCACGTTCAAAGCCAGCCTCAGCAACTTAGGAGGCTCTAAGCAACTTAGCGAGACTTTATCTCAAAATAAAAAATAAAAAGGCTAAGGACGTGGCTTAGTGGTTAAGCACCCCTGAGTACAACCCATAGTACCAAAAAAAGAAGAAGGAAAAGAAAACAAAACAAGTTGGCAGCAATGAGACAAAATATTAATTATCTCAACAACAGTAAAACAATGTGAAGGGTTTAATTATCCTAGTTTGACAGAGATGGTATATCTTCACATTAAAAAGACCAAACTTAAAAGTGCACATTTAAGAACAAGATTATAGAGGATGCAAATAACATAGTTAATGTGCTTTAATATATTTAGAATTTTGTACACACCAGAAACTATTCATTACGTTCAAGCTATGTAAATTTACCACAAAAAAATGTCATTGTAAGCGGCCACATGGAAAATCATAACCAACTATAAAGCAAATCATACAACCCAGAGGCTTTGATCTCAAAGATTGAAACTATTTTAGAACTAATAAAGAATAGGAAAGAGAAGCAGAGAGAGAGAGAGCAATCTGCCCAACTTAGACAGCTAGAAGACAGTGCTTTGAACCCAGGCACCCTGGCTCCACAGCCCAACCACTGCTGGGCTACTTTCCATGGACAGGTGGGGCATAGGGGGACTTCCCTCACAGACACATAAGTGGACTATGAGATCATAACTATAAGATCAACTAAAATGCCCATTGATTCAGATCAGGCAGATAAATAATAAAATCAGTAGCAATTTCATGGACATACAGAAAAAAACTATGGGTATTTCATAATTGACAAACTATTTGTTAGGAAAAAAGTTAAATACTTCAACTCACATCAAAAGTAAAAAAATAAATAGCCAATACACTAGAGAATTAAGGAAGAAAAGTATAAAGTATACTAGATAATTCAAAAGAATGTGTCTGTTTTAGATGGAAAAGGACTTTCTAAATAGGACTGAAACTCTGAAACCAAAAACAAAAAGAATGACAGATTTAATCCTATAAAAATTAAAACTTGTATGCAATAATAGAAATCACAAAGACACTTAAATGTCAACTATAGGTGTGGAAAAAATATTTGCACTATACGAAAGAAAAGATTAATTTTTTTAAGGCACAAAGCACTCCTCCACATTGATAAGATCATTCAGAGATCCAAAGAAGCACACAGGGGAAAGACAGATGTTTTACTGAAGAAATATAAATGGAGGGCTTGGATATAGCTCAGTTGGTAGAGTGCTTGCCTTGCATGCATTAGGTACTGGGTTCAATCCCCAGCACCACAAAAAATATACACACACACACACACACACGGCGAATACACATGTGAAAAGATGCTCACCACTAAACATAGAGAAATGAAAAGTAAAATAAAAGTTACATTCCCTCCCATGCCAGAAATATAAAAAATATTAACATCCAGCCTTTGGCAAGGATGTAAGAAAACAGACACGGTCACATGTTGCTGGTGACATGTAAGTGTGCACACACAGTAGTTCCCTTTGGATTGACAAAGGGTGGCCATGTCCAGCCAGGTTTAAAACACATGTAGACTCTTGACCCAGAAAGTACATTTGTAAAAGTCTACAAGGCAGCAACACTCAAAGGGTACACTATCATGTATGCAGAATCACAATGCTGTCACCTCGAGAAATAAAAACAGCTCAAGTTCTACGAACAAGCTCAACAGTAGAACACCACACTGCCAGTAAAAAGAATCAAGCAGATCTACACAGGGAAAAACATCTCCAAGACAAATCTGGTTAAAAAAATTAATCTATACATAAAATGTGTTCTTTGCAGTTTACTTTAGTCATAGAAAATGTGTGTTAAAAGTTTAAACAGGGGGCTGGGGTTGCAGCTCAGTTGTTGAGCGCTTGCCTGGCATGCGTGAGGCACTGGGTTCGATCCTCAGCACCACATAAAAAAATAAAATAAAGATATTTTGTCCATCTACAAATTAAAAAAAATTTTAAAAAAGCCAACTTAAAAAAATAAAAGTTTAAACAGGGTTTAAAATAAAAGTTTAAACATAAATTAAGTTAGGGTTAGGGTGTTTTTATTTCTCGAGGTGACAGGGGCTGGGGTTGTGGCTCAGTGGTAGAGCTCTTGCCTAGCACATGTAAGGCACTGGGTTTGATTCTCAGCACCACATACAAAAAAAAAAAAACATAAAGATATCGTGTTCATCTACAACTTAAAATTATATTTTTAAAAAAGTTTAAACAGTGAATAGAATATAACTGGCAGAGAGAGGTGATGGGATTCAAGGAGGATATGCTTTTGTATTTCTTTGATGTTTGCAATTATTTTACAATCTTTCAAATGTTTTTCTGTAAGTGAGAGGAAATGCATTAGTTCCCATCTCACTCACCTTGTGATCCTCACCTGCTCAAATCAGGCAAACTTCAAATAGCACTAATTCTGAGATACATTTCTGTATGGCTCCTTTTTTGTAAAAATTATATCATAAATTTTTACCAATTTTTTGAGATTTTCAAAATGATTCTTTCAATATATGTAACATATTTTTCTTTGTATCCATCCTTGGCCAAATCATCTTCAAATGTTGACTTGAGCTTTATTTAATTTTTGTTTGACGAAAATACTTGACTTTCGTTTGCAGGCAATATAGCAGCGAACATCATTTTTAAGTTAGAATTTTTGTATCTCTGACTTTAGTATCTCAATATATTTTCTCTTGGAATTTTAAGTCAAAAGGCAGGAATAATTCCATGGATGCTAATGCATTGCAATATTGCTCTTCAAAAGGGCTACAGCTATTTGCAATTCCACCTGCAGCAACTATTACAGCTGTTTCAATATAAACATGCACATTCCAGGTGTTAATCTCGACTCTCTGAAGTTTCTTAAATATTTTAGTTGAAGTAAAATATAGAAATGTTGATTTCTGGCACAGGCCCACTTTAAATATTCCTAAAGCAATCACAAAAGAATTTTCTAGTCCTCCAATCGGGGATATTTCTTTCGATTCTCCATTTTACCCATAATAGTAAACATACATATTGATTTTTCCTGATTATGTATGACAGTAACAAATGTTTACAATAATTTGGACAATAAGTGGCACTACAAGAACAAATACATATTACATAATCCTATCAGCTCACCCCTACCCCAAAAACCCATCATTTAAGATTTTGTGGATCTCCATAGACATTTTCCTTACAGATATAAAAACAAATTGAATATATTACATCACCACATTAAAATGGCATCCTGTAGCCTTTTGCAACCTGCTTTGACTCTAAGCCACCCATGATAGGTTTCCCCAAGTTGGCAGATAGTTAGCCACATAACTAGCTGTAATGACTACACATGCTTTGATCATAGCACATAACAAGCTTGCGCTAATCTACAAAGTTATGCTGTTGTTTTCAGAGGCATAGCTTGCATTTCTATAAAAATTACAGGTTTGAAGGTGCATTAATTATTTGTGTTTTTGTTAGTTCCCTGTTCATATCCATTGCCCGGTTTTCTGTAGGAGAGCTCTTCTCATTTCTTAACTGATTGGTGAGCGTTCTCTGAAGATGAGGGGCATTAACTCTTAACTCCACAAATCAGGGCAGCAATGCCACCTCCTGGGGGCTGTAAAGGTTCAATCCCCTGATGTGTGGCCCGTGCCTAGGTACACAGCCTGCACACACAAGTGCTCCAGATCTCCTTCTCCACTTTCCTTCCTTCCTGAACTGAGTAGAGAAACAGGTCAATCAGAAGATACCTACCCTTACGTACACAGGGCAATTTCTCAATGGCTTCTTGGACAGTTATTCAGAATGTCCTCCTAAGCTCTCTAAATCCCAGTGCACAACTCAGTTGTATCTTGTGGTCCTGAAAGCCACACTCTCCCTATTACTACTGCACTGGGGTATTAGCCATCTTTTAATTGACCTACATCCCGCCTCTGTCATAGGAAGGACAGGAGCTGAAGAAACGCAGAGACACTGGCTTGAACGCCACGAGGCGCCCTCTTTGCATTAGGCACCCGTCACCTATTATATTCATCGTTACAACTCCCCAGAAGGGGACACTGTATCCACCCCCTGCCCTTTTTTCAGATGAGGAAGCCAGGGTGCATCTTTGTCATTGGCAGAGTCAAGATTTAACTCCTTGACCTCATGCCATGGTGCCTTGCCCTCCTGCAGGTGTCGACACAGGTTTAGGCTCCTCCGCATGGTTTACATGAGGTAGGTGCCTGGCAGAGGAGGCCAGCATGGCAAACACACTAGATATCACTTTTAGAGTCAGAGCCACACAAAGAGAAGCCAAATACTTGTTTAAAAACCTCTGGTGAATAAGCCACCATTTCTACTGCAAGGTATGCACCCAACAGAAACTGTAAATATGTTCACCGATAAACAACAGCAGCATTATTCTTGATAGCCCAAAACAATAAACAACCCAGATATTCACAGACAGCAGGAGGAGTGAATGACCGGGGTGCAGTCACAAGTGGAAGGCTCTGTCGCAATGAGAATGAGCAAGCCTGACTGACTGCCCACCACACAGAAGAACCTCCAAATAAGCCGAGCCAAAAGGGTCACACGAGAGCCCAGGTGTCATATGGTTCCATTGACACCGAGTTCAAAACAGTGTTAGAATCCAGGGTGGTGGTGACCCTCGGGGCAGGAGAAGTGGGCTTGGCAGGAAGGGCTGCTCTGGGCAGCCCTACAATTATGAATAGGGCACTTTTCTTTGTGTATGTTATTTTTAGTTTGAAATAAATGAAATTTCTGGTTCTATAGGTCAAAACAGTCAAATATCAGCCATTTCATCAGGTTCAAACTAATACTGCAGTAAAAACCCAGTTTTAAAGTCCTCTAGAAAAGCAGAAAGCAGCAGCCAGCAGGGCCTGGAAGGTTGGCTTTCTGGAAACCAACCTAAGTGCTCCTGCAGCATCTGACCCCGTTCTTTGCTCCTTTGTCTTTAGCAGAGACAGAATAACAACGAGGCTTCTGTGGACAATTTGTGATGAAGCTGTCCCTGGGCTCCCCTGTGCCAGCTCCTCGCTCTCATCCCGGGCATCTCAAAGCCCTGTAACACCTGCATGGCTTCTAGATGAAAGATGAGGTCCCTGCATGAGCTTCCTGGCTGTAAAGCAGTGTTTTTAATTTATCCACACCCAACACCAAGATGATATGTTTTAAAGAAGCAATATTACTAAGATAATTTTTACATTTACAAAACACTATCCCAGGAAAAACAGAAGTACTAAGCTTTTACAAGCCTTGTGTGGGTCATAAAAGGCATAATCTTTATAACTAATTGAGATAACTGTATCCACAAGTTCTGAAACTAATGATGTGCTTTTGTTGTGTTAAGAGCATTTATCTTCCCATGGGAAAATACCATCAATTCTCAGAATTCTGGGTACAATCGACTTATTTTACAGTGGCAAATAATACTTCAAACAGATGGATACCCCATTTATCAGAGGACCAGGCAGACCCCTTCACCTTCCCAGGGAGAGAAGTGCCAGGGCCACCTGCTCCCACTTGTATGGATGGGGCAGAGGGCATGTGAAGATAAGAGCCCTGGACATGCTGCTAACCAAACTCTGCAGGAGGAATACAGACTGAAGTCAGGGAGAGGGAGCGGGATTTTTCCTTATGCATTATCTAACACAGATGTGCTGATCAGGCTTTTGACTCACTGTCCTGCAATCACAGTTGTCAAGGGTCACCACTGAGAAACTACAGGCTGAGACCCTCCACCACATCAGACAGCAAGCCACCCACGCTGCTATGGGGTCTGGCTCATTAGGTGAGCTGATGGCAAGTTTTCTCTTTGGGGAGCTAAAAGATATCATTTGAAATATAAGTCCTAAAGGACTTTATTTTTTTCCTAGAAACCCCATACTAAATAATTTATAATAAGAAAATCAATAGCTACCTATGACGTTTCTCTTCAGTGTCCATTACGGATTCAGTTTAACAAAAGGTAATGATAATGGCATTACCATTTGTTAAGCATCTCCAATGAGCTGAATACTGAAGCTGTTCTGCTTGATACTCACAGGCCACCGCTCATAGATATCGTTAATATTCCTCATGAACGGATGGAAAGGCAAAGATTTAACCTGAAGAAATATTTTGCCCAAAGGCTCACACAGCTCATAAGGGGCAAAACCAAGATGTAAGCCCAGGTGGCCTGAGGCCAAAGGCCATGTAACCACTATGTCACACTGCCATTCACATATGCTATGCTTATGTAGTAGGGTTCACAGAAGCAGAGAGAAGACACCTCATTATATACTTTAGACACTAAAAATTTCTTTATCTAATAAAATCCAGTGAAGTATTATCTCCACTTCCCCAGTAAAGATACTGAGGTTTAGAGGTTTTAAGCAAATTGCTCACTGGTGCACAGTCAACATTGAAACACAGACCTGTCTAGCTCCAAAGCTCATCATGGTCTTTTATTGTGCCACCTTGCCTCCAACAACTCCTTTGGAACTTGTTGCTAGGGAGTGAGCAAAGTTACATGGGTGTGTTAGGTCCACGGCTGCAGAAGGCTACAGCAGCCAACCAACCCCAAATCTTGGTTAACTCAAAGAGCTGCCTTCTGTGCCACAGTCCACTTCCCATGGTGTGATCCTCCAGGATAGCTGCCCTCCTGGTGCCTCCATCCTGCAGCTGTGCCACGTCAACATGCAGCTCCACCCGTCACTAAAGCGATTTATGGTGCCTCAACTCAGCAGTAACACTTGCCATTCCACCTCTGTCCCACTGAGCAGATCTCATCCCCTGGCCTCTTAGGCAATAAGTGGCATTAAAAGAACAAATACATATTATAGCAGGGACTGGGAAGGGCAACACTCCTGTTTGGTCAGGAAGCAGAGAACCACCAAAGGAGACCCGCAAATGACTGTAGGCTCTGCATCAGTAGTTCCCAGTAGTGGATGGAGCAGGTAGTGATCACTACCTGAGCATCCAGACTTGTTCAAAGTGCAGATTCCAGGGCTTGATTCTTTATGTGGCTTATGTTGGTCTGAACTAGGCCCCAGGTCATTCTGATACAGGTGGTCACCAGACCAGACCACCTTTTAAGTAGCTTTGTTGTGGGTCAATGCAGAGCACTCAGAGTTCCTAGGGAGATGGTCCTCAGCAATCAGGTCAGGAGGTATTGACCATACCCCACTCATGGCGTGGCCAGGTGGGGAATAAGGGGAAAGCAAAGAAGATAAAGATGCAACCTTGTCCCCAGAGTGTAGCAGTGGACAGGTCAGAGCCAGACACATAGACCACAGGCCACAATGCAAGATGGAATAATAAAAAACATCCCTAGTGAGTGGGGAAGTGAGGAGAGGGCAGAGCTGTGTACTGTCACTCACAAAAGTCAAAAGGCCTGAGTGCCCCCAAAGAATGGTCCTTTCTACCAGTGGGCAAATACCTGAGCAATTGCTCTGGTTCAAATCTCCAGACCTCCTGGTTACCGCCTGCAGGGGAGCACCTCACATCCTGGCAGCCACATTCTCCTCCCAGACCCCCTTTTCCTGCCACCCCAACACTGAAATCCACAGTCCCAGGCCACACCTGGGGAGCAGATGGATCCCCATCCAAAATATGGCTCCTTGTCCTCAGACCTTTGTTCTGCAGGAATGTCCTTGAGCCCAGGCCCTGACACTCAGGACTCAAGACTCAGGTAAGCCATTTCCAGGCAGCTGTCCCTGGCACCTGTCCCCTTCTTCCTCTTCCCAGGGTTAGTCAGCCTTCCTTCCCAGTAAAACTGAGCATTCTGCTCCAGCTACCACCTGGAGTCCAGACTGAACTCCCCGGGGGCAGTTAACAGGTCTGTTAATTGTTGTCAATATTTCAAACACCCAACAAGCAGTGCCTTCAAGTCATCTGGACTTGAAGCAGGTCATCTGGACCAGTTCAAGTACCAAGTTTCCCTGTGTCTTGTTGGAATTCCACCAACCAATGTGTGCTCATGGAGGAGAAAGAAAATACTACATGAGCAAGCGCCTAGAAGGACCCAAATAAAGCTCTGTCCACTGGATGGATGATAAAAGAGAAAGTAAAAGTTTCAAAACCAGTGATTGCATAAGGGGCAAATAACACATAGGGGGCCATCGCGCAGCCCTCTGCTGGAGTGTGAGCTCACTGGAGGCACCTGCTTCCTCTCTTCTTGCCCCCAGCACTTGGCACATACCTCCTGCATAATCAAAGAAAGATGCAAGACAAATTTGATGGGAGGCAAACACCTCTACCTGAGCATCAGGCATCCTGAGCAGACTCACTCCAGGCAGGATGCTGCAGAGAGCAACCAGGGGCTGTCGGGAAGAAGGAGCCTACAGACAGAGGAGCCCAGGGAACCCCAGTTGGCAGGTGAAACAGGCAGACACCTCCACCCGGTCCAGCTTTTCAGATGTTATCATCCTTCCAAGGTCTACAGTGCTGTGAAGGTAAGGCTGTCTGAACTAATTGATATCCTGGGTGCAATGGCCAAGAGCAGAGGGAGTGAGCATGTGCCCCTAGCTCTTTGCTATGATCATCTAAGCTCTTATCAGCAACATATGCATGTCTTCCCTTCCAACTCTGGGATGTACCCAAAGCTCAGGAGTTGAACCACCACTGCCATCCTTCTACCTCTGAAGTACCATCCTAAGATTTGATTTAAGAGCCATAGTAACATCTGTGCCAATGCATTACTTTGAGTCATGTGCACTTGCTTCTCTGGAGGGAACAGTTCACAGAAGGGGATCACTTTCAGGATGTGGCCACTTTCCTCCCCATTTGGAAGCCTGGTGCTGGACCCTTCCTCAGTGGCTGATGACTTTGGGACACAGTAAACTGCCTGTTCTGCATCCAAGTTCAATCTCCTGCTAGCTGAGCAAGCACCATCAGGCACAGTACACACCCTTTTTGAACCTTGGCTTCTTTACCTGTGAGGTGGGGGTATTGAGCAGTATTCACCTCAAATGAGGTGAAGCTTCAAAGAGAAGCTACCTGGGATGCTCAGTGTGTACAGCAAACCCTCCACTGACCAAGGCTGCTGCTGTTTCTCCTATAGCAAGGTGGCTAAGCATCCAACTTTTCTCGCTATAGGAGAAAGTTGCAGCATCTGAATTTAGATCTCAGAGAGACCCTTATAAGCTCTGTAACCCAGACACTGCCTTTATCTGACTGAGCTTTGGTTTCTTCAATCCATGATGACATCAATATACTGCCTTCATTGGGTTAAATGCCATTCAATAGCCATCATTACTGCCTGACAGGTAGCAAGCCCTCAATGACCAGGAGCTACTGCACTGGTGTCAGTAATACAGGTGAACAGTACACTAGCAATAGTGTACCCCTGGCCTCAGGGCTGTTGAACCAGCACCTCAGAGCTGCAGAGCAAGGTCTTTGGGATTTAAGGAATTGCATCCTGAATCTCTCCTATGGTCTTAGATGACAGCAGGATAGAGGGACCCCTGGGGGCTGCCCTTCCTCCCTGCCCTGCTCTGCCCCAATTACTGAATAAGATCTATGGGACCCCAAGGCCCACAAGCTTCAACGTACTAAACGCAGCCTCAAAGCTACACATTGTACGTTAATGTTTCCTAAATACTGGGTTCCTATAATCAATGCATATCCAGGTAGGGTAAAGTTTGTGTGCCAGCCATGATCTGCATTGCTATTTACTAATTTTCTTCCCAGGTATTTGAGGTCCTTAGACAGGGTTGCCCGAAAGGCACTGAGCATCTCTGAGCATTGTTGGGAGAGCTTCCTCTGAGAATTGTGAATGCACAAAATCTCAGTGCCACACCTGATCTGCTACCAAAAAACTCCTCAGCAAGAGAGAGTTTCCACTCCTGCTACTGGTGAGTCCGAAATACATTTCATTAGCTCTAAACTGGGATTTCTAGGGAGGATGTGGGATCCCTGCTCCCAGGCAGGGCAGATGTGCTGAGAGAGCAGGCCCCCACATACAGGTTAGGTTTTTGCAGAACATGAGCTTATAAAGAGGTGGGCTACACTTTCCCCAAAAAACAACTAGTCTCTCATTCTGGGAAATAGGGTAGACAGCACAGAAACAAAATAGGTGATAAATTATATGGGCTAATATGAACACTATAGCAGGGAAGTCAGATTCAACTTGCCCAGAGGGACTTCCCAAACCTCTCCAGACTGCAGACACTACCACCTTCCTGAAGAGAGGTGGGGAGACCCCACTGAATCATGCCATCATTCCAGGGCTGGCAAAAGGAAGAGCACAACTTCCCCCAAAGCGGGTTTTGTCAAGGCGCCAGAAACTTATCTGAGAAAACAAGGGGTCATCTGTGTCTGTGCTCCTAGTGTCCTTCCGGAAGTCATTATCTGCCCGATGACAAGAACATCTCCCTGTGGGGAGCTCACATCAGTGCCAGAGCTGATCTTTACAGGTCAAAGCCACCAGTTGGACACTGTTTAACATTTCTGATTTGATATGAAACGCAATGAATCATCCAAAAATGCCATCATGTGTATCCTGCTGGGGAAGGGATACATGAAGAAGCATAACAGAACTTTGGAGAAAAGACTGTAAACTGCCTGTCTGGTTTTTACATAACACCCTTGGAGGAAGCCGGAGCACACAGACATTACCAAGTTTCAATGGCACAGGCCACTGTACACCAGCAAACATTTCATAAATATTTGGGGGAATATTTAAAGGGAAACATGAAAACATTATATTTTATATATTATTGGATGCTTTTTTAGTGGCAAATTCCTAGCAGCAATCAAAGCAAGTAGCCTAAGTACCTATTTTGCTTTATTTCAAGCATTTTTCATATATTCACCCAACAAATGTTACATTTTACCGTGCACTGAACACTATTTTATCATTTCTATCACATAATGGGATTTTAGTCTATCTGCCAACTGGAAACTGTCCCCATCTGATCACAGAGCAATCACTAGTTTTAATGTTTATTCCAAAGGTAGAGAAATAGAGTAAGAAGAGAGGAAAGTGCTTTGTTTTTCCAAATGCATCAAGACCCAACTGAAGTTCTTGTTCCTTCCTCCCAGTGAATAACACTAGTGTTCAGTTAGAAGGCAGGAGAGGGGGGCTTGCCTGCATCTGGGGGCGCTCATGGCCTTTTCTGATGGTGTGAATAAACACTCTGGATGAATTTAATCCTCAGTAAAGAAACACATACAAGAAAAGGCGTTTCTTTCCCAGGTGTATACCCTGGGCTGCACATCTGCCAAGAATGAATCCCGATTGGGGCAGAAAACCAAAGAGAGGGCTCCTGTTTGTTTTGGTGCCTCCCCCTCAAAAAAAAAAACCCCGCAAATCCAGAAAGTTCATGTAATTTTAATGTTTAAAATGTGTCAGAAAACATCCTTGGGCATACGGAAATATAGACCCTGATCCACTAATGCAGCCTCAGATACAGATGTGGGTGCCTAGGTGACAGGAGATGAAGGGGTGATGCCGGGTGAGTCTGAGCTGGAGTCAAGGCTCCCATCTGAAAGGGAGAGATGCGACAGCTCCCTGCTGCTTGGGCCCTGGAGGTGGGTAAGAGGTAAGAGGTGGGTACCTGGGTGCCTGGAGGAAGCTCAGTCATCTCTGAAGGAAGCTGCGCCAGCGCCCCCTCCTCTTTTTAAAATTCACCGTTCCCAGGTGCCACGCGCTCAGAGCCTTCCCGGCATTTCGCTGCCGCCCCTGAAGGGCCTCTGCCTGGCACCCGGAGGAGACATCCACTGCAATCTAGCTCCGGGGTGTTTCTAGCCCACATGCTGGCTGCAGCCCCTGCCTCCCCTAGCCTGGGCGGCAACAGTTTTCCAGCGGGAGAAGTACCGCAAGCGCCTCCAGGGAAGACGCTCAGGAGGACCAGAGGCGGTGGAGCCAGGGACACAGAAAGAGACCAAGCTTGGCCCTGGGGCAATGGGAGATGGGGCCAAGAGCAAAGACCGTCAACGTCGGCCTCGAAAGATCACAGAGAGGGAGGAAACTTCCCGAGGGCGCGGGCTACGATGCGCGTTCTAGTCCAGGACAGCAGCCTAAATACCAGGGACAGGTGGTGTTGGGCCAGGAAAAGGCGCCAGCTAGGGGGCTGGACCCGCGGCCGGACTAGCTCCCTGGCCGGTGGTGGGGACAGAGGAAACAGGTCCCAGTCCTGGCGCGTGAGGGTCTCTCTGCGTCGAGGGTCCCGGGAAGGAGAGGAAAGGGTTTCTCTTGGTCCGACATCACAGATCTCGGACACCAGGAGTGCAGGGGACCTCGAACCCAGGCCGCGGGGGACGCGGTAGAGCAAAGAAAGTTGGGGCACAGAGAGGCTCGGTCGGTGGGCCCCCGCGTCGGTGCGCCCCGCCAGCGGCGCTCCACTACTTACACGAAAACCCCGAAGAGCAGGGCTCGCACCCCGATCTCGATGGCCAGCTCCCTCATGGTGTGGCCAGAGCAGCTCCCGCAGCGGCGGCTGGTGCTCTCCGCGGCTCCCGCAGCTCAGCCGGCGCCGGCTCGCCAACCCTGGGCGGCGAGGGAGGCGCGCTCCAGGCCGCGGGCGGGGGCGGGAGGCGGGCGCCGGGCGGGGGCGGGCGGACCGGCGGCTGGGAGGGCTCAGGCAAACCCGCTCGGGCCGAGGGCTCCGGGACGCTGCACTGCTGCCTAGGGCCCCGCGTCCGCGCGCTCAGTAGGGGCGCCTCGGGGACTCCCGGCTCCCTCGCGCCAGGAGCCCCCTCCGCGTCCTGGGCCAACGCTGTGCACTGGCGGCCAGGGGAGAAGCCCGGGGAAGCCCCGCCGCCGCCCCTGCGCGCTCTGCGCTCCGACACTCCCCCGCCACTGGGCGGCCACTGGGCTCCCCGCCCGGGCAGCGCGTAGCGGGGGCTTTGCCTGCGGCCCCTCTGCGTCTCCTGGTTCTACCACCGACTCTGGCTCTCGGTCTTTGGCCCCCTGCACGCACGCACGTGGGCATGTAGTATACGAGAAAGCTTGGGGATTCTCTCCGGCTCAGGGCAGCCTTGGCGCCCTCTGTCCAATGTGAATTTTTTCCTTTCTTTCTACTTTTTTTTTTCCAGAAGCCCCCTGAGATCACTCACGGGTGTCGCTTTGCTCTCAGGCTAGGTGCCAAAGCCCTGGCACAGACTGAGGGCAAGGAGGAACCTGGCTTCCCGCCATGCACCAGCGCCAAGTGGTCCCTGGGGAGGGGATCCCCTTTTCCCACAATCACTCTCCCCTGTCCTCAGCAACTTTGAGCTGTGGCTGTGCTAAGAAATGGAGGCAGTGCAGCGGGGAGAGTGCTTGGCACCTTCCTGCCTGTGCCCAGCAGGTGCAGTTGGTCCAGGTCAGTTGCTGATGCAGTATTTAAGCAGCTGGGCAGCAGGTAAAATCAGGGTCCTTGACCTCAAGGGTCAGTGCCAAAATTCACCCTTCACCGGTGACCTGGGGTGGTGGCCTCAAGCTAGAGCCCAACTAGGTCTTGGCTTGGCTTTACCATCATCTGTCAGGGTTATGTATCTTAAAATTTGAACTGGGCTTCACTAAATAAAAGCCAAATAAACAGTTAAAATGCAAAACTCACAACAATCATAACCATTAAATGGTTCCTGAAGAGTCCAGGCCTTCCCAAATTTTAGGAGAGATCCAGCTGGGTTTTTTCTGAGCAGGGATCAGGTTAGAAACTGGTTCCTGAGATTGAAGAATTGTCTCTTGGTCTTGGACAAAAGAAGGAGCAGGTGGGAAGAAGACCTTAGGCCATCGATGGGCTTTGGCATCAGTAAAAGGCAAACAGACCCTGCCTCCAAAAGAAAGACATGGCAGATCCCTTGTACTTGAGTTAAGTTACCTGAGTTAAGATATGGCAGGAGAGGGATGGACAGGGGAGAATTCCAGGCTGTTAGTCAACCTTCCTTAACTGTGACAAAATACCTGAAAAAAATAGCCTTAAGAGAGGAAATATTTATTTTGACTTACAGTTACAGAGGTTTCAGTCCATTGTCAGTTGGTTCCACTGTTCCTGGGCGTGTGATGAGGCAGAACATCATGGTGAGGGTGTGGCAGAGCAAGCTGCTCACCTCATGGTGACCTGACAGCTGAGAAAGAGAAAGGAAATGGTGGGGATAAGATATAGTCCCAGAGAGCATGCTCCCAACTACCCACTCCCTTCAACCCAGGTCCCACCCCTTACTATTTCCAGCACCTCTCAATAGCCCATTCAATTATGATTAATCCTTCAGTGGATTACTCCACTGAGGAGGTCAGAATTCTCATGATCCAAAGACTTCCTAAAGTCCTGCCTCTGAATATTGTTGCATTGGGGACCATGGCTTCAACAAATGAGCTTGTCAGGGACATTCCAGATCCCAATTCTAACAGGCTATGCCTGGAAGGGACACCATACTGTAAACCCCACAGGCAGGAGCTGTGTCGGCTTTGCTCATCACTGTACACCCCATGACCAGCACAGTGTAGGTGCCTGATGAATATCCGATGAACAGAAAATTGAGTGAGTGACTTTGGATCTCTCAGGCACACAGACTG
Organism: Marmota monax; assembly: GCF_021218885.2. NCBI lineage: Eukaryota > Metazoa > Chordata > Mammalia > Rodentia > Sciuridae > Marmota > Marmota monax. Next base: position 33,752,768 of record NW_026692881.1, on the reverse strand, counting down.
TCAAGTGCAGGCAGAAGAGGGCAGACTTGAAGGGGAAACATATAGTTCTGACTGCTCTGTACCTTAAACCCAGCAGCTACTCTGAGCACAACTGGATTCCCTTGGGTTGGCAAAGTGGTTTAGGAGAGCTTATGTCAACCCAGTGAACTCTGATGACCTACATCTGAGACTTCCAGACTTCCATATTCCAGGAAGGGATGCCAACAAGAACCCCTGATGTTGAGACATCACTTACCTATAAGAACCTGCCGAGTCCTAACAGAGCAAAGCTGTGTGCTGGATGCTGGGACTCATAATCCATCTCTGCCCCAGAGAAGATGGGAGCCCACAAGTCCTGCAGATGGTCAGCCAAGGTTAGGTTGGTTGTGGGGAACTAGGTGTGGCAGTGCCCACCAGGGTCTGTTATGGGGATCACAAAATCAGAATCGTTGTGCCATTTTATGTTTATTATGTCTTGTTTGTATTGGCAATATCTGGAGAGAAATTTTGAAAGGACATTTGATTTAATAGCTATAGTAATTAAGTGACTTTAAAACACTAGATATAAAGAGCTGTGCCATTCAATCTTCCACTTGCAGCTTGCATATGTTCTATAGTGTCCCTTCAAAGAGATCATCTTGTACAGGTTGCAAATCCTACCACTAAAAAAGCACTCACTCTTGAGGAAGCTTGTATCTTCTTCAGACAACTCTGTTGAAAGCAACTCAGCATCCTGCAATTTCTATCAGTACGTTCGACTGCCCCACTTAACTCCTGCCCCTGTTTTCCAGCTGCTTTGGGGTGGCAAACAACAGATGCTTTCAACAAAACTTATTAAAAAAAATAACTGAAATGTCCAGTGGAAGATCAGCCTTCGGGCTCTGCTGGATTCAGAGTGCAAGCAATGCCATCAGGACTTGGTTCTTTCCAGCCCTCTGCTCTCTCTGTCCTGCACTGGCTTGGCTGTAAGAATTTGAGCTTCACATCATTTCAGGTTCAAGTCTGGCTCTTCCAGCAAAAGTATCATTGAATGTTATTGTTGCTGCCAACCTGAACCAATTGCTAGGGCCAGAAAATCATGAGAGATTGATTATCCCAGGCCTGGAACACACACTTCATCCCAACCAAGTCCCCAACTGAGAACAAGCAGAAGGCTGATACCAGGAAGAAGGGAAAATGTTAGAAGGGAGGTAGCCACTCTTCCATGCCACAGCCGTGCAGGTCAAAGACACCTGCTGCTTACCTGCATTCTAGAGATTTTTGACTAGTAAAGAGTTATTCTGGGTGCTTTATAATAAGGCTGCCTGATGGCTGCTTTTGTCTAAAGGGACTTGGCAGGACTGACTCAAAACAAAGCTGTGATGTCATCTCCAACACTTGTCTGCAGCTGCCTGGTCTCTTTCCCTGCCCCTTTGACACCCCTGTCATCTGCCCTAATGATCTCTTTCCACTTACCAAAGTCTTCTCTAGTCTCACTTCTCAGTGCACTCTCTCTCCAGAAGAGTTTGTCATTTAAGCCATGTCCCTCTTAGAGGGCAGACAGGGTCTGTCCCTCCTACAAAGGACTGCGGATGGTGTCTTCAGTGCCCCCAGATGCCACCAAATAGGCAGCCTCTCCCAGGTGTTTGGATGTGGCCGGCTCAGCAGCTGTCCAACTGTGAACACATGCCAAGCAGGTAGAGACCTCCAGAAGGGCTGTGTCACTGAACCAGCAGATAAATGGCTTCTCAGGGCGTGGAGAGGCAGGGTCAGGGTAGATGAAAGGATCCAGCTGGTCCCCAGAGCCAGGCCAGGCAGCCCTGCTGGTCTCTAAGGTTCCCACGGCATGTGATGAGTTCTCCAGTGAAGGAAGCTGGATGGAGGCTTCAGAAGCCTCAGAAATGCTTTATCCTAAGAAATAAACAATCCCTCGCCTAGAAATTAGCACCATAGCTGTAAAGTGTGAGACTAATCTTTGAAAAATCCCTGAGTGCAACCTCCCCCGATGTTTTCATACCTGCACACATTTTGAAAGTGGCACTTTGAAGAGCTGTCTCCTATTTGATATTGAGTGCATGGGCATGCCAAGAGAACCACCTTCATCCCTCATAGTCATGCCCATGTGGTGTTTGTTTTTTAAACCCCCAAGCAGGGTTGTCCAGAATGATGACCCCAGATGGACCACTCTGGTCTATTTCCCAAAAAACAAAGTCCTGTTCAAAGAACAGGAATTTACGAAAACTTCTTAGAGTCTCATTTCCAAAAGTCACGCTTTGTGCCTGAGTGGCACCTACCCAGCTGCTCTAGGAGGGTGGCCTGGCAACAAGCAGCCAGCACAGGCTCCTGACCTCTGGGGACCCACACATCCTGCCTCTCTATCATGGTTGCCTGGTTTGCCTAAAACACCAGGGGTCCAAGAGGAATTTCAGAAAGATCATTAAATTCTGCCTGGTCCTGAATATCTCCCACAATGGCCTCAATAAATGTCCACCCAACACCCCCAGGGAGACAGAACTCATTTGCTGTTCATCCCATTTCTAGAGAGATCTACTGTCTGAATAGAAAAAGACTTGCCCACAGCCTTCCTCAGTGGACCTGAATTGTGCTTTGGGGACCACAGGGAATAATGTAGTGTCTCCTCTTCTACCCTGTAGCCCTTTAATTACTCTACAAAGAGACAGAGACAAGTTTTCTTTTCCAAGCTAAAGGCTCCATTCTTTGCCTACTTTCCAGCAGTGATACCTAGAAGACCTCTGAGAACATGGCACTAGTCTTGACAGTGAATCTTGTAAGGCCAGATTCCAGGCAATTCAAGGTCATTTTCTGAGGAAAGAGCTAGGGCACACGGAAAGTGAACTAACCCTTTCATATCCTTCAAGTAGATGTCATGCCCTCAAAAGGAAAATGTAATAAATAATGACATCTTCAGGGGAAACCTCATTTCCTAAAAAAGTTTAAATTAGGAACTTTCTTTTCTAGCAGGATCTTGTCTGTGATTTTCAGATGCCTCGTGTGAAGTCATATCACTTTCCTTATTTCATCCACAGAGAAATCTTTGTGTGGGGGCCACCAACACGATTCTCATTGCCTGAGATGCTGTGGCATAATTAGAATCCTAATATATTAGTTCAAGAAAAAATAACAATAATAAGGGAGACTTTGTGCTCTGTACACAGTTCTGTTCCCAGGGGTCTCAGCACCTGGGTTCCCTCAATCCCAAGCCTGTGCTCTTTTAGGGCACCAGCTGCGTTGTGGCTGATACCTCCCTGTGGTTTTGATTTGCACGTCCCTAATGGCTAATGATGCTGAGAACCTTTTCACATACATTTTCACTGTTTTTTCTTTTGTGAAGGACATATTTACGTCCTTCACCTGTTTTTAAAATTGGGTGTTGTTTTTAATTATCAATTTGAAGGTACTTATAATAAATTCTAAATAGTAATCCTTTGTTAGTTATGCAAATTACATTTATCTTTTCTCTATCTGCCCTAACTTTTCATTTTCTTAACAGTGCTTTCAAAGAGCACATTTTTAATTTTGATGATTTTATCAGTTTCCTCTTTTATGAGGGTTCTTTTCATGTCCTAAGAAATCCTTGCCTTTCCCATATTTCTAAAGATTGTCTCCTACAGGTTCTTCTAGAAGTTTATAATATTAGCTTTTAAACTTGGGTCTATGATATATCTCAATTGAATTTTGCATATGGCATGAAATAGTGATTGAACTTCTATTTTTCATAAAGATATACAATTATTCCAGTACCATCGGTTGAAAAGACCATCTCTTCACATGAACTACCTTGGCACCTTGGTGAAAACTGACAATTTGTATGAGTCCATGTGATTCTTGTTAACTTTCCCACTCTTCTCTTTTAGGTCCTGCTCCAGGGGAGCCAACACCAAGGGACTTGTATCAAGTGTTCCTAGCTTCTTTATTCATGATAACTGAACACTGGAAATAACTCCTATGCTCATTAGCAGGAGAATGAAGAGTGGCATGTTCAGACAAAGGAAACCATTTGAAAACAAAAAGGAAAGGGCTTCTGATACAGGCCCACACATAAGCCAGCCTCAAAAGCATTATTCTGAGCAAAAGAATCACACATAAATGAGGCTATATCATTTCCCATTTATTTGAGGCTCTAGAACAGGCAAAACTGAGCCGTGGCAACAGAAAGAGTAAGTGGGGTTACCTTTGGTAGAGACAAGAAAGGAAGACTAAGGGAAGCTTGTGAAATGCTAGAAACTTCCTGAAGTACTTACTGAGATGTTGATTACCTGGGGACTTACACCTGTCAACATTCATCCTCACTATCCTTAAAAATCTGTGGTTTTATTGTGTGTGCTTTATATCTCAATTTTAGAAAGGAAAGAAGGAGGGAAGGGAGGGATAGAGAAAGAGAAGGAAAAGAAAAGGGGGGGAGAGAGCGAGAGAGAGAGAGAGAACATCACATGATATGGAGGAAAATTCTCAGTAGTTCCCCAGATAAACAACAAAAAAAGTTCTGGTGTCTCACAGAGACCCAACCCAAAGGTTGCTTCGAGGATATATTTAGAAGCTATTCAAATTCTTCTTGCAAAGAAACAATCAGATAATAATATAAGTTATTTCTCCAGACATATACATACTCTGAAAAAACAAAAGCTTACCCACAAGGATAGCATTCAGCTTCATGCTGCAACTGGTTAAAGGCGTCAAAAGGTATAAGATAGGCTACGTTGTGCTTCTCACTGCACGCAGGCTGGACACCGAAGGGCTTCAGGTCTCTGAGCATCTCTGCATATCGAGCATCTCTGAGTGGGACAAAACTCTGGCACCATCCATCCAATCTCCCTTTGAACCAGAGCACCGAAGCTGGGTAGAAATCTGGCCACCGATCTGGTCCAACTGGTGAGCTCAGAACACTCCAGCCCACTCTCTAGGGACGACTCTTCATTTGTTTTCAAGTTCTTGGTCTTCATTAGCCATCAGTCTTCTTTCCAGCATCTTTCATGTGCTGGTCGCTGTCTTACCTTCAGAAAAAGCGAAGGACAGCTCCCCACCTACGTTCTCCATCTGGCGGGGGAAGACCGGCTGTTCACTTGATCCACCCTTCTTCTTCCACACCCCTTCTTGCTTTATAAGTGCTGCAGAAATAGCTGCCAAAGAAGAGAACGTGTTCTCCTTCATGACCCAGGAAACTCCAGGTCTGAAGTACTATTCTGGGACTGAAGTCACTGCAGAGCCAGGGGACCGGTGCCCACACAGGAGAACTGCAGTCGTAGGAAGGAGTTCTCAGCCTCACAATGTCAGACTTACCTAACTGTCTTTGGGAAGCAAAGGAGTTCCCTCCTCAAAGATCCCCCTTTAAAATGCAGGATTTCCCAAGGCAAACCTTTGGCTGTTTATTAACAATAATGCCTCATTTTCCATGCATCGATGTGCTGTTTGTGGCACACTCTTCCATGGGTTTGACCAAGGTGAGGACCAGGAGCTCATATGTAAGAGGATGTACTGTTATCATTATTAGTTCCACCTTTCTTTTTGGAAGATAAATCTCAAGCAGTTCCATGGCTCCCCCAGATCAGCTAGACAGGCATTTACAGAGCTGGAAGTCATGGGCAAAACTTCCTCCCATAAAGTGCCTGTTCAGTATGCCAAGGCCTTAGCCCTCCCTATTCAGGTGAAGACTGACTGGCTTCTGGGAAAGCAGAAAACCAACAGAGGACCCATGTCTGGGAATGTAGGAGAAAGCATGGGACAGGATATTGGGGATGAGGAGAAGGTGCTGATGATGGAAAGGAAGGGAGGCTCCTGCCCACCTTTACCAACCCCACAGTTTGGCCAGGCGCACCTGTCCTCGGAGAACCTTGCACACAGCAGGGATTCAGAATATGTCGTAGCTACAATTACCTGACCAAGTCTCCCAGACCAGTGAGTGAGTCAATCGGTCCCTCTAGTAGCAACGGGTGGAAAGCCCAACTCAAATCCAATGGCAATAATGTCCAGAGGGGTACTTTGCTCAGCTTGATCCAGGCTCAAACAATGTCATGAAACCCGGTGTCTTCAGTGATGTCATTCAATAACATTTCTCTGTTATCTCCTTACTCAAACTGGTTGTCTTCCTTTTGGGCAAGTTGATAGCTCCAACTTACAGCCTCTCAGATTCAAGTTTTCAGAGAAGAAGAAAGAAAAATAAAATGAACAGAAGTGTGTGTTCCTAATAGCTCCTGCAAACACTCCCAAAGTTTGTTCTGATTAGACCAGCTTGGGTCATGTGGCCTTCTTGTGGCTGAGAGTTTGGGATGTCATTTTGCCCACTGGGTCTTTGACACACATCCTTATTCTCAGAGGCTCAAAAGTGGAGAGGGAGTAGAGATCCTTGAGCACCACGAAGTCAGGTGTTGTCAGGAAGAAGGACCAAGGAATATTGGGAAGGCAAATTTTGAATGCCCACCTTATGGGTCCCACTAGAAGGCAATCGCCATTAGAACAGACCTTCCTTACGCTTGCTGCTCTGTCCCCTAGAACACAGCTGGCATGGAGTCAGACCTGAGCAAACACTAACATCTGTTGTATGAACAAAGAAGAGAACAAACTTCCCACTTTGGGAGAGTCTTTCAAATATGTGACTGTTTTGCTCATCTCTCTGTTTCTCTGGACTTCAGAGTTGTGTCCCCAGCACACCCGTGTCTCGCCCTGCTCTTGCTAAACCCACCTTCCTTAAAGCCCACTTGCCACTTGGGCTCAAAGCGACAGCACGTGTGACTTTCCACCATGGTGCAGGTGACATTGATGAATTCCACAAGTTTATTTGCACACACACACAGGCTAGGTCTTGGATCTCAACTTCTAAAATGATCTTTTCCACCTTTTCAAAGACACTAAAGAGTCTATTGCAGGGAAGTGGTGTGTTGAGAGCAGTGCTAGGTGGATAGAGACGCACCGTGATCAGTGGCTCTGAACAGCACTGCCAACAACCGTGCTTTGGAAGGCCTCTGGACTTCCAAAGCCACTGTCCTACAGGTGTGCAGTCTTTGTAGACATGGATATAACACTGCTTCCCTCCTGGGAATCAAGTTTGCCTTATCTGATGTGCTGCTAACCAACTCCTCCAAATAGGACTCCCAGAGCTTTAGAGGTCTCCAACCACCATGTGTGTTTAATGCTGGGATTTTCTTTTCCTAGGAAAAAGAAAGTCAAGAATCTCTACTTTAGTGATTATCAGATCAGATTACCGATGACTCCAATAAGCAACGATTCAAGCCTTGTGCCATAGATGAATTAAAGAGCACTCTTTAAAATGGTTCCACTTGGTATATACAAGGTCATCCCATTGGAACCATTAAAGGTACATGTAATGCATCCTGCCATGGATAGACCTGGAATCAGGCCTACCTGGGCATCTGACCCTATGCACCTGAAGAGTCAACTTAGTGAGGACCCCTACCCCTATACATGATGAAAGGGGGGAGTGACCTGGAGTAGGCCACAGGTCCATCCAGGTATCCCTGAGGCTGACATTTCCAAATACTGCCTGTAACTAGGGTTCCAAAAGAAGTGGCCCCCGCTCCAGGACAGGTATCCAGAGTGCTCCATCCTAAGCCATCGACATTTCCATGCCTCTTTCTGTTATGAACTTCAAGACATGTATGTGAGATCACCAAGGCCAGCTCAGCACAAAGAAGATCCATCCAAACAGAAGAACCATTTAATGACCAGTTCCCAGCAACCACTTTTTTGAGGTCTCTTGACTCGGGGACAGTGAGCATCCATTGCAAAGAGTTTGCTCTCTTTATGCTCATAGTCCTTAATTTCCTCCTGGGGACCACTCTGGTGTAAGATCTACAATTAGAGCCCAATGTTACATGTTGCCTCTACATCAGGTGACACCAGGACGCTTCCTAATGGCCTCAAGTTTTCCTCCTTACTCTGCTCCTGTGGCTAAGGTATCCTCGCTGAAGGACCCTACTAAAAAGGAGACCTGGAAAAGCTCCCACTTACCCTGAGTGTCGGGTTCCCCTCCTCTGCCAGCCTGCAGAATTATTCCAATACGCCAACCATCTCCTCCCATTGGAAACAGGGGGTCACCTGCCCTCTTGGTACTACAAACCCCACCTCCCACAGCACTTGGGTGTCCACTCTACTCCCAAGTGTGGCCTCCATGTTTCCCAGGGCATGCAGCATTCTGCCCCTCGTCTGCAAGTGTGTGACCACAGTACTGACCTTGTCAGTCTAGGACAGAGGCATTTTGACCATCACCACAACTCTTGGACAGGGGTCCATCCCTCACCAACAGGATAAGTGGGAGGTGATAGGACAAGCACTGCCCCCCTGCTCTGGGATCTTGTGTTTCCAGTGAAGGTGACCTCCTTCTGGCCTCCAGGATGAGTGTTTGATTGGGGCCTGGCCAGTTGGAGTCCAGGGATAGGCTCACGACTCAGTGGGAGGTAGTAAGATGCAATACAACTTCTATTGCCAAGAAATGCCCTTTTTCTTCTCATGTGGACCCAGATGTTGGAGGACATAGGACTGAAGCAGGCGTCCTTCACCAGGTAGATCCTAAAAATTAATATGAAAGAGAACAGAGATATGATTTGGAGAGATCAGGCCCAACTGAGACCATGGAATCCTGAGGCAAGCTACTCCAAAAGCCACTAATGCAGTTACATGAGGTGCTACATTCCTGGTGTTAAGACAGTTTTATTTATTTATTTTTTTCAGTAAGATCATCTTGAATCATCAAAACCTATTGTATCAATCAGAGAGTATTTTCCAGATATCTACCATGTGCCTAGCATGGTCCGTGCTGAAGGGTACAGGCAGAATCAGAAAGTGTAGAAGCCACAGGGGTTTTCTCAGGGAAGCCACAGAACAAGAAGCTAATGACTAAGTGCTACCACACATGGCAGGCTCTGCAGGGGAGAGAAAGTGGCCGTTCTGTCCATCCACTCCAGAGTGAGTCACTTCCTCCTTGCCCTCTCATGATCCATGTGCATGGCCAGAATTTCAGCGGAGGACAGGCGGCAGTGGTGTCACCAGACCAAGGCTGGCCCCTTCCCATCTTACCTGGCGCTCATCTCCTTATCCAATTCACAGGTCTGTTTTATAACTTTCTAGGACACAAGATGTTCTGACACTTGAGTAATAAGTGATATTCACAAGTGTTTTCCCCTTCTCCATGCAAAGGGTGCTAATGAGAATGGGTGCCGCTCCTTCCCCTCCCCAACCTTTCTCAGAGCAGAAGGCAACAGTCCTCCCTCCTAACAGAACATTAGGCTCAACACCAACCACATCTTTACGCAGGGAAAACATGAAGTAGAGACGCAGTGAGCTCAGTCCATGCCCACACCTAAAGATTTTCTCTGGTTGGGTTGGGGTGTGACTCAGCAGTGTGAGGCCCTGGGTTCAATCCTCAGCACCACATATAAATAAAAAAAATATATAGCTATTAAAAAAACATATTTTCTCTGGTTGTGTCCAGCTAAGTTAAAGTACAAAGTTATTAAACGGGCCAGAGTCCCAGTGGGCCCGCTAGGTAGAGCTGCCAGATACCCCTTTAATCACTAATCACCGACTCCAACATAAGGGAGCCTGGGGCAGCGGCAGGTGAGAGAGTCCACCTCTAGTCACTGATGGAAACACAGGTGAGGAGTGCAGCCACAGGGGAGGGGTTTGCACTAGCACCTGCGTGGGCTCAAACCATCCAGATCTGATTTTCCGGGACCCTTTGTTTTGAAGAATTTTACATTTACAGAATAGCTCAAAGAATACCCACAGAGCCTCTCCTGGGTCCACCAAGCATTGTCATTTGCCACATTTGTTTCATTCCCACCCCCAGGTAGACAGTTAGGTTAGGTAAAGATGTTAGCATGTGTATGTACGTGTGTGTGCGCGTGTGTATGCACATGTGTCTCGAGGTCTATATACATTTCTTTCTGAATATTTGAAAATATATTGATAACATCATTATGTTTAAGAAAATGAATAATTCCAAAGCATTTGCTAATATCCAGCCCATATTTAAACATCTCTAAAGTGTATTTTGTAATTTATGTAGGATTTGATTAAGCACATTTCATCCAGTTATCGCGTCTTTTCAGCACCTCTTCGCGCCCCTCTCCCTTTTGAAATCTTGAGGAACCCAGGCCATTTGTTTTACAAAATGCCAAGGCCATCAGATCAACATTCCTGGTTTGTCTGCTCATCCGCCGGTGTCCCTGCTCCTGTTGTTCGACCCCCATCCCCTGGGTAATTGCTAAGAACCAGGAGTCCTGTTACAGACCTGATTTGATGCAGGCTGGGCACTTTGGACAAAAATACATCATGAGTGAATCTGAGAACTTCATTCTGCCTCCTATCAGGAGGCCCATGAGACCAGGCGGCCCCTTTATCCATGAGGCTAAATTTGATTATATGGTTAAAGTAGTGGCCACCAGACCTTCCCATGGATTTTCGTTTGTAAATAGTAAACACACAGCACTGCTTTGACTCTCAGCCTGGCATCCAGATCCTGCCCAAGCCAGACAGAAACGTAGAAGCCTAATCCCAGCAGCCTGGTGAGAACGGGAAGTTGGGATGAGATGAATTGACTTTATAGACATAAGACAGACGGACTGCAAGTTGGTGGGAACCCCAGACTCTCAATTAAACCCCAAACTAGAGTCTGAACCCAGCCTCACGGCGTGTGCTCAGTCTGCCCCCCAGAGTCATGTCTGCATCCCAGCCTCCCTGCTACGACCAAGCCCTTCCTTGACCCTATAATACTGGACCAGTGCCACTGCGAGTCACTCTTGTGGGGGTTGCTGGGGTTAGAAGGAATCTTTTAGTTGACTTTGTGTCACTATGACCCAAAGACCTGGCAAGACCAGCTTAGAGGAGGAAAATCGTACTTTGGCTCACAGTCTCAGAGCTTCAGTCCCTGGTCAGTCCCTGGTCAATCCATGGTCAGCTGACTCCATAACTCTGGGCCTGAGGTGAGGAAGAACATCATGGCTGAAGGGCGTGAAGACTGGAAAGCAGCTCAGTTCATTAGACAGGAAGCAGAAGGAAAGAGGCCTGTTCTCAACTCCAAAGAAAGCCCCCAGTGACCTGCTTCCTCCAGCCATACCCTACCTGCCTACAGTCACCACCTACTACAGTGGTCCTTTCAAATTATTAATCCAGAAAGTGGATTAATCCACTGATTAGCTCAGAGCTCCCCTGATCATTTTACCCTGATGTATGCCACTGTCTTGTGCATGAGCTTTTGGGAGAACATGGCATATCTGTACCCTAACAGGGAAGACATAGTCACCAGATCACATAGAGAAGGTGTCAAATGCTGGCACAGCAGCCCACTTCCATGCTTATTGGTAGATCCCAGCTCTGCTCCTGGGTGAGGGCCCATTTGTGTACCCCCAGCCACCACCTGGGAGTAGATTAAACCCTAACAGGAAATCTCCACCGTCCACAGGCTGGCCAGGATTGGCAATGCCCAAAGATTCCAGATCTCCCAATCAGCTCGATTCTCTTAGCACAAAAGCTACCCACACACTCCTGACTCGTTTCTTTCTCCATAACAACTATATGCAGCTCCCAGCAGTCCTGTGGCCCAGGACTGCCACCATGGGACCTCAGATACATGACTCAAACTCTCTGATACTTGGCATCTCATAGCTAATACCGGAATTTTAGTCTTGGTTTCAGATCCAGAAGCTGAGGCACCATCTTTGTTCCGGGGAACTCACTTGAAGCATCAGAGAGAAGTCCGTCTGCTTACTGTGCAACTCTAAAGGAAAAAACAAAAAACAAAAAAACAAAAAACCTCACTGGACTAGCTTGGAAATGTCTCGTGAATGCCAGTCCCTCTCCACCAGCTTTTTGTTATCGTCCCAAAGTCATTACTAATAGAGAAAATCTGGGGGGAAGCTGGACTTCTACTAGAGATAAGTTGTTGAATATTCTGTGCCTTGAACAACCAGTTATAAAAATAAGGAGCACGCTGGTACACCATTCCTCGACATCTTCACTGAGTCCTATGAGCACCACAGAGACATAAAGGAACACTGTTCCCCAAGGAGAAGCCTTTCCTCAACTGTGCCTTTAGGACACGTGAGAAAGAAGAGCCCCTCGTGCTTTGCCCATCACTAGGCCCATCAGGGATGTGGCCTTGGTGAGACCCTGAGTTCAGACTTCATCTCTGCCCCTTCTCTACCGTGTGACCTTGTGCAAGTGACATGGCCTGAGTGCTTTGGTTTCCGTCCAATGGTGATCATAATAAACCTACCTTGCAAAGCCCTTGGGCACACAGGCAGATGAAGTACGCAAGCGCTCGGCACAGAGGATGGGGCACCTGGCCAGTGCTCAGGAAACAGAACAGCAGGTATTATTTTGGCAATAATTTTGTTGCCTGGAGCCAAGTAAATAGGTTGAAAGTCTCATTCCACCAAGCCACCTCAGTGATTTTCTTCCGCAGTTTGGCTTTGCTTCTGTGTTCATCTGTCTCCCAGGAGCAGGTAGGCTGAAGGAAGGAGGAAGAGATTGGCCTTCCTGCAGTCCGCACACCAGAATATGATGATTGCAAACCTGCTTCTAGAGACGCAAGTCAAGCAAATGCTGTCAAACTTACTTGAACCACTTTTTAAAAACCATGCTAAGAAAGAACAGGCCTTCCTAGGTGGCATCCTCAGTCCTAGCACAGGAGACATAACCAGTGCATTAACTGGTGCAGCCATATGCTCTCACTTTTGTGCAAATGTTGTGGAAAAACATTCCGACTCTGTACAATCTGAAGGGTGACAGGGATTAGAGTCCTGTACTCTCTATTGGTCATTTAAAATATTCTAGCCTCTGCAAATCTCTTTGCATCAAATGCACACATGAGGACAGCTCTGTCTACCCAGCTTATGCCCTTGTCACTTTGAAAGTGACAAGTGAATACATGGACAGTTGTGCCGTGCAAAATGTAGAGCTGTCCATCAAAATGATGCTGCAGACTGGAGGCAAGTTTCATTTTTCTCAAAAGGTCCCACTGCTTCCAACTTGAGTAGGATATGTGGGACAGAAGTGGTTTTTAGCTTTATCAATGATTCAATTCTGAAAATAACTACTACATCTCTCATTTTTCTACAGTGGTTTAATTGAAGAATATATACTATGATTGCAAAGTAAGATCTTAAAAATCCATTGTTAGAATTTGTGACTACATGCCTATATGAAAACAGATTATTTTTCTGTCTTCCATATTGTATTAGTCGGCTTTCCATTACTACAACAAAATATGTGAGGCAACTAATTTTATAAAGAGAAGAGGTTCACGTAGCTCACAGTTTTGGAGAGTCCAAGTTCAAGATCAGATGGCGTCACTGCTTTGGGTGGTGAGAATTATGCCATCAGGGCAGGAGCAGTAGAAGCAGTCACATTTAGAACTGGAGAAGAGAGAGAAAGAAATTAGATCCCATGCTCTCCTTCAAAGGCATGCCCCCAGATGACCTAGGAACCTCCCCCTAGGCCCCGACTCCCAAAGAGTTCACCACCTTCTAACAGCATCAATTGGGGAGCAAACCTTCAATCACAAGGGACCGGGGGGAGACACTCAACCCACATGGAAACCACGGAACACATAATCCAAATAGCATGTGGAAGGACAGGGAGACAGAAAGGAAAATGAGGCAGAATCCATCCATCCTAACCACACCTTAGTTTTGGATTCCAGTCAAGGGTACAAGAGCTTGGAGCTTATTCAGGAAGTGATTCATGGCAGCTTGGTAGGAGAATAAGGAAATGAGGCAGGTAAGAGAGGAAAATCCAGACAAGGTGTGTCATCAAGCAGGTGAACCTGTGGGCAGCTGGGACTCAGTCTCCCTGGGAACTGAAGCAGACGGTGTCTCTGAGTAACCCCTCCCCAGCTCCACCTGCAGGCAGAGGTTTTATCCGCTGACATCCATCCATCAGTAAGAGCCACACCTGGGGAGCCAAGAGGTAATTCCTATGCACACCTGGCCTTGCCTGAGCCCTGGAGGAGCTGACAACAAAGGCCAGAGACAGCTCTCAGCAAAAGGTGCAGGTCCTTCCGCTGGCAGCTGAGCTAGTGGTGCACAGAGTCGGGGAATAGTGAGAAAGGGCTCTGGGGGCCTGGGTGGCATGGGCAGGAGTTTCTGCCACTCCCTGCTCTCTCCATGGCTAACAAATTACCTTGCCAAACACCTTCCTGGTTTACCTTGGTGATCCTCACATCAACCCGTGGAGAAAGTACTGTTTGTATCCTCGTTTCTCAGATAAGGAAAGTTAGGCTTGGAGAGGTTAAATCACTAACCAGTGATATCACCCAATAAACTAGATTCAGCACTGGAATGTGGAGCTGACTTTAAAATCCTTTATCCATCCCCCAAATTGCGGTCATAGTTCTCATGTATAATGCTAGCTAATTGGTTACCCCATCTTTCTACCCCATGGCAGATTAGAAACAAAAACTGCCAGACAGACACGGGGCTGGTGCATCTCAGCACCCAGGGGTGACAGGAGCAATCTCCCTGGGCACTGCACAAGCCTAATGACAAACACCCAGTGCAGGGGACGGTGCAGAGGTGCCATTACATTCAGCACTTCCTTTTCGAAGAGGAACAGAGGATGCAAAGTGCTTTCTGAAAGCCTTCCAACGAGAATCACAAGAGGTATTCAGGTCTGGGCTTCAGAAGGGAACCTGTCAGTCATCTGGCAGACGTGTAAATGAGGCGCCGTGTTCCTCATTGCAGATGCTCCGAACCTACTAGATTGGTCTCAGAATCAGGGAAGCTGTGGCTGAGGACTGAGGGCCCAGGGGATCATCTGGGGGTGGGAAGAGGATGTGCAGCCTCCTGGGGATTAGCAAAGCCCCACTCCAGCGGGAGGTGGGCGGAGGTGGCCTGGTGCACATCTCAGCACACCTCCAGAATGACCTCAGGGAGAGACAGAGAGATGGCTGGTTTTAGGCAGAGTCTGCAGGAGCAGATTAAATTAAGGGGAGAATCAGCATGAAGACGAGACACCTCCTTTTATCTTCAAAGCCCTTTGCAAAATCTGAATCTGAGAACAGCCCAGCCTCCTGGGAGGCACCACCCGGGAGGGCTTCTGTGGCCACCTGCACAGATGGGAGTGAGGCTGAGGCACCTGGGGCCAGAGCCAGGAAGAAAACGTCTCCACGAAGCAGGTTCTGCACTATGAGCACCCACTGCTCGTTCAGGGAGGGCTACAGTCCCGAAGACCCGTCCTTCAAAGGAACAGGAGGCGATGAGTCCCTTCAGACCCAGCCTTGGAGACAGGAGGCATGTGGTGCTACGGTTCTCAGCTGATGTCATTTCTACAGGGGTTGGAGGGCCTTCTACAAATTGCACAGAACCAGCCCTGTGTGTGGGGTGGGCCATAAGTACCCTCAGCTCTTGCATCCATACCATTACTACTGTGTCAAACAACTAGCAGGCAGCATATGCCTCTCTCTTGAATGTCAAACAAAATTCACCAGGAGGCCACCCCCACTCCAGAGGAGTAAATGGGCACATGCAAATCACACACAAGGAACAATGTGTAACGCAAAAACCCGAAGCTGTCAAAAATATCCTCTCTGTCCCTGACACCATCAGCACTGGGATTATTTTCTGTGGTTTCAAATCATCCAATGGATTCATTAGGTCTTACTCAAGAGAGAAAAAATGCCTATAGAGTGTTGGAAGCAGAGTCTTGTGGGGTGGGGGTAGGGGACTGTGAGGACTTCTAAATAGATGAACTATATAAGAGGATTCAGCCTCAAGAGAAATTTTTAGAGCTTGGCCAGGGATTCTGGGAGCATAGCCATTTGCTCAGCACATCTCCTGCTGAGGGACACTCAGCAACATATTAGCCACTGGCTGCTCTGAAACATTAGACCAGACTTTACAATGGAATATTATTCAGTCTTGAAAAGGAATGGTATTCTGATGCATGCAGTGACATAAGTGAAACTTGAGGGCATTATGCTAAATGAAGTTAGCCAGACACAAAAAACAAATACTTACGATTTCACTTATATGAGGCCTATAAAATCCTAAGATCCACAGAGAGAAGCAATTACTGAAGGTGCAGGATGGGACGTGGGAGTTATTGCTTAATGGGCACAGAGATTCCGTTTGGGAGATGAAAACACTCTGGATATGCGTGGTGATGTGATTATACAACCTGTGAATGCGATGTTTTAGGTTTTGTGTATTTTATCATTCACATAAAAATAGCTCCCCTGTTGGAGGAATTTCCATCTTGATGTTTTCATATCAACCAAAGAACCAAGCCCAGCAATGACCCCAGCCCCCAGCCCCCGCCCAGCACCTCCTGCACTCCTCCACCTTGGTTTCTGCAAATGACTTTGCCCGAGTTGAAAACCCCATGAGTGGACTTTGCACTGGGTGCGAGAAGCTAGAGGAAAAAACACAGAGACAGGCTTCAGATGACAGAGCTCTCCGGCTTCCCGTTTCCAAGGGGAAGGGAAATCAGATCAGGTTGACCTCTTTAATACAAAATAATTAAAGCTCCTGTTTTTGTTTGTTCTTTAGCTAAAGGTTTTAGACATGCACGACTTTTTGGTAAGAACAATTTATGGAATTTTTCATCATATGCAAGGAAGGAAAAGTCCATCGGGAGGTGGCGTGAGCTTCTGAGGCTCTGCACACGGGCCCATCCTGGGCTGCAGGCGGTGCTCCCATCCGTCCGGCGATGTCTTTCATGCTCTTCCTTTCGAAGGCAACCTCTGTGGCAGCAAAGAGTTACATGCGCACACACACAGGATTCCAAAACAGCCAAGACAAAAGGCGACGGAAGCAGGATTTCCGAAATCACGTTGCATGGACTCTGCCTCAGAACCACCCATGTGCTTATTAAGAATGCACATGTCCTCCTGGATCAGCCTCTGGAAGTGCAGGCCCCGGATCTGCTTTGTATTAAATAAGGTCCGTGGTAAGTCAGGGAGGAGAAGTTCATTTCTGGTCAGTAGGGTCTGTGTCAAAGGGCTGGCCTGGAAGGACCAGAGATGAGGGCCCAGGGCCATCTGAGTCCAGTGCCCTCCTCCCTGCCCAGTGCCCCTTACCACCTGCCCCAAAGCCCTCAAGTCCCCATTTCTGATATCCATTCACATCCTGACACCCCTTTCCTGGTGACTGGCTTTGGGGACGACAGGGCACCACCATTCTTTGCCCCAGTGAATAAGGACAAAGGCAACGGCCAATCTACTCCCCTGCCTGGCTCACCACTGTGGAGCTGCTGTGCCAGAGCCTGCTGTGCCCCCGGCTCAACCACAGTCTTCACCCCAGCTGCACCGGGGTGGCCAGACCAGATTTGGCCAACGATCTTGGTCTCCATTGCTCACTTCAACCATACCTTGCAGTGTGGCCCGAGTCAGGGACGTGGCTTCATGGATTGCAATGCCTGTCATGGGCCAGGAGGGGCAAAGCACCAGTATACCTCTCTGCCCTTTCACTCACATAAAAATAGCTCCCCTATTGGAGGAATTTCCATCTGGATGTTTTCACATCAACCAAAGAACCAAGCCCAGCAATGACCCCAGCCCCCAGCCCCCGACCAGCACCTCCTGCACTCCTGCCTTATGATAGGATTTTTCATACTTCAATGAATTATTTCTTCATGTATCTGTTTACAGGTACTTATATAGCACCTTCGATGTTCCAGATAACCTTCTAAGGGATTTGGAAATATTAACTCATCAAATCTTCATAACAATATAGATGCATGGATTGGTTTTATCTTCATTTAAAAAGGAGGCAACTGAAGCACAGAGATGTTCGTGACCTTGCCCACAGTGACTTTGCCCACAGTTGAACAGCTTAACATGCCACCGATGATTCAGGCCGAGGCAGTCTGTCTTCATAGTCTGTGCCAAGCTGTCAATGTGGGGTATATATAAGTTAATGGGAAAATAAAGCACATCAATGAAAACAAACAGTGTTTTATACTCTGGTTACAGTTCTTGTCCTAAGGCTCTTTCTGTTGAAAGGGGAGAGTAGGAGCTATTTTTAGTGGTATTAAAGGAAATGGCACAAAACCTTGAAGCTTTCTCGTGGACATCATTGAAACTGAAAGAGAAGTATAAAATGAGTCTTCCTCCTGTTGGCCTTTTAAAATCTAGAATCTCTGCAGTCCTCACTCTGAAGATCCAGGGAATGTGGATTCCAGCCAGATTCTTCTCCAACCAAGGAGAGATAGGAAGAGCACAGGGTGGGGCAGGATCATGGGCTGAGGAAGAGGACAGGCCAGACAGACAGAGAGCCAGGGAGCCTGTGGGGACACTTCTGGGCAGATCCCGCTCTCTGCTCTCCACACTCTCTTGGGCCTCTTGCCTTCTGCAGCCACATGTCCCCCTTGGCTACGTTGTCCCTGGACATACTCCACCTTCCTTATCTCCCTGAACAGCCTGCCGTTTTCCAACACAAACTGTACTAAAGCCAAAGCGGGGAGGATATAAAACCCAGAAAGCCAGGGGTGCTCCCCAAGGACTTGGGATTGATCCTCCTTCAGCACCTCTGCATGGACCCGCTCATCCATTCTCTCCATTAAACTGGAAGCAGAGAGCTGTCCAAAGGGAACACCATCTACGCAGGGATCCAGGGTTGGTGGGCCGGATCCTTTGCTGTCGCACCCAAGTCTCCGACCCCAACTCAATCTTTTCACCCTTCTGTCCACTTGTCTCTTTGTACCAAGTCAATCGACTGCAAATAAGGTCTGCACAGAGGTGGCAGAGCAGATCAGAAGGTGGAAGATGCACCAGGTGCTATGCTGAGCACATCACACGCATCACCTCCACTGACGCTCATGAACAAACTGGCCAGACACCAACACACACAGCTGATGTTACCCAGAACTCACCCCGTGCCTTCAAGCCTGTCCTCGGTGGGCACCTCACACGCCTCCGTGCACTTCAGCCTATTACAACTCTATGAGCTGGAGACTAGTACCAGGCACATTTTTTTTTTTCAGATGAGAAATTTGAGACACAAAGAAATGGACCATTGGATCCAAAGTCAACTAGAGGTCAATAGCAGAAGAGTCTTGGGACTGGGACTGAAGATTCACCTTCCTATTCCTTGTGCTTCTAAGAAAGAGAGAGCAGGAGGACAGAGGCACAGAGGACAGAGGACAAACCATCCAGGGAAAGCCAGGAGGCGGGTATTGCTGGAAGGTTCACTAAACACTGAGAAAATGTGGTGGCTGCAGGTTCACAAGATGTTTGGCCTGAGACAAAGAGAGCAGAGCCAGCCCTGGGGTCCCAAGCAGGGAAAATAAATAAACCAAAAACTCAGTTGTGGTGGGAAGGAAGAACTGAGAGGAAGAGTGGCAGCTGCTGTATCAGTCGCTACTCGTAGAGTCTTGGTTGTAAAGAACAGGAAGTAAATCCAGCTACTTAAGCAGATAGCAATTGTTTCGATGGATTTGATAATGTTGTAGAAGAGAGAGAGAGAGAGGGAGAGAGAGATAAGGAGAGAGAGAGAGAGAGAGAGAGAGAGAGAGAGAGAGAGAGAGAGAGAGAGAAAACAGATTCAAACAACAAAACCAGTGAATAAAAAGCTCCAGGCAGCAGAAGATACACCGCGGTCACACTCAAAGAACAGTCTGGTTAAGGCAGGGTCCCTGGGCCCTTGCTTGCCCATCCTTGACTCTGCTACCCTGGCTGTGGGTTGCCTCTCAGTGTCCCTTCATTGATGAGCCACTCTCAAGTGGGCATCAGATTGGCTGAGCCTGGGTGAGGGACAGGGAACCATTCAACTCCCATAAGCTCAGAGGAAATCCTCTGCCACCAAGGTTCACGTAATACAGGCTTCCCTCCCTGCTGCTCCCAAGTCTGTGGCACCCACGGCAGCTGCCAGGCGGACTGGAGCAAAGATGTCCCTATGCCAGGTTGACCGAGACCCTGAGGATCAGCAAGCCTGCATGTAGAAAACCTGAAGCAGCTGGCAAGGTGTCCAGGACAGAGGGGAACAGACACCTCCCGTGTCACCAGATATTCTAGCTTGAAAGATGTCTGTTCTCACAGTCCATTGGGGGTCAGTGTCTCTAACTTTGTGAAAAGGCCTCCTCTTGCAAGAAGACTATAAGACCTTGAGGACCCCATGCCACACAGGTGACAAGATCCTTGTTACAAGTGATGGGTGCTCAGTGGCCAATGCTCCCTGAGTCAGTGGGCTGAAGCCAGCTCTGCCGATGACCACCGTGAGTACCTTCCTCTCTGAACGATGGATCCTCAGAGGCACAGTAGAGGGAGAACATGCTAAAGGAGGGTAAGTTCATGCCTGTCTACTGACCTCTGATCAGCCAAAGGAGTAACCGTAACCATGGAATTTGTTTTCCATCTGAGCAAAGGCTGGTCCTGCATCTAAATGACCTTGCCTACACTGTGTCGACCTGAAGATTGTGGTGCAAACTCTCCTGCACAGCCACCCACTTTTCCAAGCTCCCAAGCTCCCTGTGATTGTGGGGGGATCTTTCTTCTTACTTCCAGATTGACCCTGAAGGGTCAGAGAGGTAACCATTCAGCAGGACATATTATGGACCTTCAGGGTGCTTGATAAATCTGAGCTGAAATCAAGTCAGATATGTGCATGCTGTGGGGACAGAATAATTATCACCATGAACATGAACCCAACAGCTGATGGAGGGTGGCAACAAAGGGAAATTTTCAATGGGGAAATTTAATTTCGAAGGCAAAACCTTGAGAAAATTATGAACTCAATAATTTGATTTAATCATCTGTATTTGAATAGCTCTGCGTGAGCAACACACTTAAACATTTATAAAATTAAGATGCTAAAATTAATGTTTAGCTATTATAGAAGTGCTTATAATTGTCCAATGATCGTGCATAATTAAATAGCAATTTCAAACAGTACAGGATCTGGCCCCATTCAAAGCACAACATGGAAGATTTAATGGACAGGAAGACAGTGAGTTGGGAGCCCTCTTGTGGCCATGACATGCAGTGCGGCCAGGGCCTCCCTCGACTCCTGAGTCCTGGAGGAGTTGAGCCTTGGGGATAAGGTTGTATGCGAGGCAGGGTCCTCTTCTCCAGGTGAGGGCCTCTGACTCTAAGAAAATTCCTGGATAATAAGAATGTAAATGTCCTCTGTCCTTCTGTGTGCCATGAGGGACACCAGAACAGAACCCAAACCCTCCCAAGCCTCCAGGGAGCTGTTGCCCACATCTGTCCACCCTGGTGGACAGTGGCATCTGGTCTATAAGGAACATAGCATCTGCTGATGCCAAAATCCAGGTTTTAGGAGCCTGATGTGCCAAGGATTTTTCTCCTTTGATCTGTTCTGAATGTCACCTCCTCAGAGAGGCCTTCCCTGACCACCCTGTATAGTCACACCACCACCTGCCTGCCCAGGCCAGACTCTGCTGGACAGCCACACCTCTTTTATCCTGGTCACATGCAAGCCACATGCTAGTTAAACACCTTGCACACCAGCATGGAGACCCCAGTGGTGGTCCCCATCTGTCTCCCTCACCCTGCTCCGTGAGCAGGACATCAGCCACATCTCTGGAGCCATGAACGATGGGGTTAGCAAGGCACGTGGCTGAAACCCAGGCTGGGGCAGATCTCAGACTCATTAGAGAAGCACATTGTCTTGTGGGGCGTGGCTGGATGAGAGCGGATGGACAGTCACTGGAGTCAGCTGCTGGCCCTCTGGGTCCTAAGGTCAACCCTACACCTTGTCCCATCCCTTCCTTCCTTCTCCCGTTACCCAGCACCTCAGTCAGAAGCTCCGTTCTCTAGCTGGTTGCATAAGCCAGAACCCAGGGCATTTCTTGGCTCCTCTGAATTTGAAGTGCCTCCTCTCCTCCCCTGCACAGCTGAGGAGCACCGAGTCCTGCTCACCCACCTCTCGAGAAGTGCTTGAGACACTAGCTGCTCTGCGTCCAGCCGCGGTCTCCTTGCCCAGGTCATGGTGATGGCTCATCTGTGTTGTGGCCAAAGGCTTCAGCTGTCCTTGCCAGCTCCAGGATGAAGCCAGAGGGTACTCTCCAAAAGGCAGAGCCCAGCCCATCACTCTTTCATGTAGACCCCCAGATGCCCCCACAGCTGCATGATCTGGCCCCTGCCACTGCTCCTTCCTCCCTCCCACAACCCATGCAGGCCTATAGATGTTCTTCTAGAGAGCTCCTTTGTGCCAGTCACTCCACAAGTCCTTTCCACAAACATTAGCTCATTAAAGTCTCACAGCAACCCTGCAAGGGAGAAATTACTGTTCCCATCCTTAAAGTGAAGCAGGTTCAGACAGGGGAAGGTGACTCTCTGGGATCAGGAAGGCTTGTGGTTTAAAATCTATCGCTCCTTCTGCCTCAGCCTGTTGCTCCCCACCCATATCATCGGCATTGCCAATGTTTGTTAAACACCTACTGTGTACAGGACACCATGCAAGATACGTTCCAGGGCACTGTCTCTCCCTCCCAAACCACCAAGTGATTATAAAACACCCTAACTCCCACCCAGTTAGCAAGGTACCCATCATACACCACCTGGCCCTGCACATGATTCCTCTGCCTCTGCGCAGGGTCGGCACACAGTGGTACTCAGTAAACATCTGTGGAATGAACAGTCACCCATGCTCTTTTCTCCCCTACTCTCTGCTGCCTTTTAGGGGTTATAGTTTTATGTAGCATTGCTAGGGCCATCTACCCTGACCAAGGTAAAGTACAAGAAATTGTAAGCCTCACTTATATTCTTTTCTGGCTTTTCAAGCTCCTATGGGTCTAGAAACAATTTTTTTTCCCTATCTTTCCAGCAAGAAAACTAACTCTACCATCATGCAAGCCTCTCACCCCATGGGCAAGTTCTATGAGGATGCTGATAAAGAGCTGTTGCAAAGATGGTAGAAGATGCAAGCCACACTCGGACTTTGTGGGCTTCAGATCTGACCCTTATTGGGTTGGAACACAGGTCTGAGCTCTTGCAAACCCCCACGAAGGCAAAGGCTGCAGGGCTGCGGAGGCAGCCCCCAGTGAGATGAGCGTTCCAGACAGCTGCTCGTCCTCTTATAGGAGCTGTCTGTTTACATCAGTTGCCATGGCAACCATACCCTTCAAATTTGGAAAATCTCATAAACAAGATCACCCTGGTGTTGCAGATCTCATCAGAAAAATGGGCAGACTCAGTCCCGGAGGGAAGAGTGATTTCTTGGGAAGCCTCTCTCCCACAAGGCCGGCCATGGGACTAAAAGACTGAAGGCTGCTAAATGTGAACAGGAAAAAAGGGATGATCTCGTACTCTTCATCCCACTAATGGTGGCTTTAATAAAGCCAGGTGACTTGCCTGGCTCTTCAAACTAGAAAATCAAAAGCAGTGTGGTTTTTTTTCAACCTTTGCCCCAGCATGCAAAAACATTATTTTGTTCAAAAACATTATTTTGAAAAGATACATAAAAGAAATTTCTTTTGATAGAATTGATTTCTCTTATAGATATAGAAAAATATATTTAATTCTTCCATAAAACTGCCTAGAAAATTAATAGTGGCACCGAAGGTTGGTTTTTCTAATACATTTAAATGAATAATTAGAACATCAACCCTCTTGTTGATTTCTCTGCCTAAAACACTCTTCCCCTGACTTTCCATAGAGTTCAAACATTTCCTACCCCTCTAGCCCCGTTCACAAGTTCCTTATCAAAGAAGCCTTCATTGATCACACTGTCCAGAGAGGTCTCCCCCCACCGCCCCCCGAGCCCTGCAATTCTTTCCTGCATGGCGGGTGTGAAATGATGCTCACTTATTGACCTTTTGCAGCTCTTGGTTTGTCTTCTTGCCTCCTGGATCCCCAGGCCCTGCCACGCTGCGGGGCGTGTAACAAGAGGTCTCCTCATTGACAGAGCTAACTCAGCACTTGCGGTACGTCAGTAGCCCTTTGGAGGGTTCTGTGTGCACCTGCCCCTCTGCCATCACTACAATCCGATGAGGTGGGTGCCCAGATGCCATATGACATGGTCACATGACTAATAAGACATGAAACTGGATTTTGAAACAAAGATTGACTGTATTGGGGTGTCTTAGAGTAACTTTAAGTCCTACATAACCAGAAAGAGCTTCTAGTCCAGATAGGAGAAGGACACAGGTAACATGACTTCAATGTCATCTGATGGAAGATGAAGCCAGTGATACGTACAGGGAGCTGAGCACACACATGAGGGTCCTCGACTTAGCTGGAAGATGCTGGGAAGGCATCTTGGAGAAGGCAGGTGGTGACATAAGGGTATTTAGGCAAAGAAAGATGAGGACGATATTCCAGGCAAAGGGCAGGCCTGAGTGGAAGTGTGGAGACTCCAAACAAGCCCATTGGCACTGCTCAGTGTGAACAGAGTGGGCAGCTGGAGGACAGCATGCAGGAGGACAGCCAGAGCCTGACCAAGAGGCGAGTCCAGTGCCAGCTTCCACCACGTCCACCATCAGAACACACCAAGCGGCATTTCAGTACCGACCCCCTCAGCGCTGAGGTAGTGAGCGCCTGGTGTACTTAAGTGGGTAGGGGAGGGAGGTTAGTCATACTTGCTAAGTATTTATCTCAACCCTTTTGACATTCTGGGCGAAAGTGAAATGGTGCCCTTTGAGAAAGTGCTAGAGAATGAACACCAGGATGATTCCCCTTCAGGTGGGTGGTCACAGGACCTGGCAGATGGTGCAAGTCCCAGGCTGCGCCTGAAAGGGTTTCCCTCCCTTCTGCTGAGTCCGATGGGAATGTGTCCATGAAGAGGTGACTTGCCTGGCTCTTCAAACTAGAGAAGAGCCAGATGTTCCTTGGTATTTAGACTTTGCAGTGCAGCCTGGGTATTGGCTTTGCAGCATTCTAATGGAAACTGATATGATGGATGATCTTCCAATTTACAGCAATTTCAAATCCTACACAGCCTGCGCCATTTGAAAAGCCGATGATTCACGGCATGACTCAATTCAAACAGGCATTTGAAATAAAATTTATTCGTGGGGTTTTTTTAATATAAAAAGAATATGAAAAGGAAATATCCCACCATTGCCCATAAAATCCCAATTTAATTTTACCTTATTTTTTTATGAGTCTGGTTTTTTGAGATGTAACTTACATACAGTAAAATTCACACTTTGGGGACACACAGTTCAGTGAGTTTTGATGAAGTCCCATAACAATCAATGTCTTAAGAAGTACCAAACAATGATAACTGAGACATAGGACATTTTCATCACTCCCAAGTGTCCCCCATGCCTTCACCCCCATGCCTCAACTTCCCCTTTACCCCTATTTCCTGTCAGTCACTGATCTGACTTCTCTTTTTATAGTTTATCCCCAATTCTTAAAAACTAATTAAGAATCAAGTAAGAAATGTCAAAATATCATAGACACGTATGAGGAGGTAAAACACAAGTTTGGTTTTTGTCTTTGTTTCTCGGCATGGTGGTTAGAAAAATGTGTCCATCCACTCTTGTCTTAATGGATGGATTGTAATTTTCTCCATGTCCTATTATATGGCCAATTTTTGTCAATATTAAAAGACTACTTGAAAATAAGGGTAATCTCCATCAGCCGACATATCCATGTGTAACTGTTAGAATGATTTTAAGTAATTATGTTTTTAAGGTCCTTGAAATCCTTACATATAATTTTCTATTTTACCTAATTATTAGATTACATCAAAAAGACCCCCAAATATGCAATGGCATGAATATGACTCTCATAAAACGTACTGATCAGTGAGTGATTTCCTCTCCCACAGGGCTCCTTCCTGCAAGGCCTTATCACTGTGGTTAGAGGCCTAAATGAAGGCCCAGTATCATGAGCTGCCTTGACACCAAGGGGAAGAGGGGAGAGAGGCAGCTTCTTAAAACTCCTGGCCCAAAGTCTCTTATATCCCGTTTTTCTGAGCTAAGTCACATGACCATATCTGGCTGCAAAGGAAACCAGGCAACATAGTCTAGTAGTATTATTGGGAAGAAGACAACACAGATTCTAATGGCAGCTCATGATCTGACTCTCGTGTGCCAATATGAGCAAGTTAATGCCTCTTTCACGCTTCTGTATATTTCTCGCTGTACACCCTGCCCTTTCCATTGACATCATTTGATGTTGTTTATTATGTTTGATATGTGTATTAGTTTCCTGTTGTTGCTATAACAAATAATCACACACTTAGCGGCTTAAACAACACAAACTTATCATCTTATGATCTGGAGGCCAGAAGTCTCACTGAGCTAAAATCAAGGTGTTGCGGGGGTGCATTCCTCCTGGAGGGACCGGCAGAGGATATGTTTCCTTGATTTCTTGCTTCTAAAGCCACCCACAGTCCCCACTCCCATCTTCAAAGCCAGCAACAGTGTCCCTCTGACCTAAGCTTCTGTCATGAGGTCTCCTTCTCTGACTCCCCTGAAGGGGACCCATGCATGAAGAGCCCCGTGATTCTGTTGGGCCTGTGTGTATGATCCGGAACACTCTGCCCTCTCAAGATTCTTAATCTAAACACATCTACAAAGTCCCTTTTGCTGTATGAGGTTAACATCTTCACAGGCTCTGGGACTTGGAGGAGGACATCTTGGAAGGGTGGTGATTGTCTTATTGTTATCATGGTCTTGTCATAGAGATTACTTTATCATTTTAAAGGGCCACATTTTCTTATTTTAATCTGGGGCCTAGAATTTGACCTCCTGTGATGTCAGCATTCTTTGCTTACCTTTGCTCCATGATTCCTTGTCCAGCCCTTTGATTTTTAACCTTTGTAGGTCACTCCTTTTGAGTGGCTGCCATTCAAACTTGAACTCTTCAGGAAAAAGAGAGCCTGCAGTTTTACTATAGTGAATAACTTTGACCATTTCGTGGCTCTTAGTTTTCTGTTCCGCCTCATTCTGTCATCTGACTTCGCATGTGTGAACTTTTAAAGTTTTCAATGTGGCTAGTCTTAATCTTACTGAGAGCCTTTAGCTTTCCTTTCTGATACCTTTAGCTTGTCATCTGCTCTTACTTCTCCGAGTGATTACATTCATCCATTTATAAATATGCGTAAGACTCCAGGTTCATCTGCCTGCCAATATGTGATTCATCTATTGACTCCCCTCCTCCTGTCTCTCCACCCACAGAGCCCAGCATTTCCTTTCTCGTGGTGCTCTTCTTGTCGCTGTCATGATGTTGGTTGCATCTTAAGACTCACACCACCTGCCTTCTACAGCAGCTAGGGTGAGCCAGCTCGGGTCTCCCCGTGAGGACCTTTGAGTTCACCATCCACCACCAGATCTGCCGCCCGTCCTCCACTCCTGCACAACTCCACTCTTCAGTGTGCTTTACCCCTAGATACCAGAAGAAATCCTTCTGCCTTTCCGCAGTTCATCACCTCGACTGGGACATATCTCAGTACTGGTTATTCTGTAGCTGCTTTTCCAGAATATTTTCTTCTGATCAATAGAGCCTTCATTTCAGGTGGGAAAAAAATAAAAAAGCTATTTTTCCAATATGTCTCTGAATATCCTTTCTGTTCCCTTCTCTGGGTTCTCCGTCAAGGATGGCAGTCACCTGCCGTTGGCTCCCCCTGTTTCCATGTCTTCGTGTCCATTTCGACTGCTCAGCCTTTTATTCTAGATCTCTACTTATTCTACACCAGGCCTTTTTCTCTCTTGCAGTGTCTCTAATTTTTAGAGTTCAGTTTCTCTCTTATCTACTATCTGAGGGGTTTTTATATTCTAGCCTCTTCTTTGAGCTCTCGTTTTAT
This sequence comes from Marmota monax, assembly GCF_021218885.2. Taxonomy (NCBI): domain Eukaryota; kingdom Metazoa; phylum Chordata; class Mammalia; order Rodentia; family Sciuridae; genus Marmota; species Marmota monax. The sequence continues at coordinate 33,725,121 of NW_026692881.1, read as the reverse complement.
TACATCCTTGTACGTGGAGAAGTACTTGCTGGGACCACCTTTCACTTAGTCTCTCCCTTCTTTTCTGCCTCACATCCTTCCTTCCGTTTCTCTCTTCTCGAGGGCCTTTTACCAGTTTCCACGTTATTTCTTTTCATTGAGACCCTGCCCCTCCACACAGAGCAAGGGAAACAGGCATGATTTTTCCCTCATCTTTGTTCATTTTCCCCATGGAGCTCCAGTTGGAGACCTGAATGTTTTAAGTCCTTTCCATATTTTTGGCTTCCTGAAAGGGGGAAGGAGAAAGGAGAGCCCGTCTAGGGTGGGGTGAGTCCTGGCAGATGCTCTGCTCTTCCTTGTCCTTTCAGTGAAAGTCCTACCACCTCCATAAGGTGGCAGCTACCCCACTGCTGGGGTGGGGCGCCCAGACTTCAGAGGGCAACCCTCGGCTCCCAGCAGAGTTACCAACCCCAGGGTCCACTGCCCTCACTGCTCCTGCCCAGGTGGAGGACAGACAAACAGCTGGTAAGTTTGCCCAGGGCATTGGCCCACAGGGTCAGGTCAGCAGACTCACAGGACTCCACCACGGTGGCCTGAGGGAGAGCCACCTTGGAGAGCTGAGGAAGCAGTTTGTCCCTTACTTCCCTGGATCCCCTGAAGCTCTGGTTCCCGAGGTCACCTGACCTATGGCTGTCTGTCTTGTAGGGTGAGCAGATGGCCAAGGAAGAGTCCACCCTGTGGTGACACCGGCTCCTTCTTCCCTGTGGTGGGCAGCCCACCCAGCTTTTGCCTCTAGCTGCCAGTGGCAGACCCCCATGGCTCTGCTAACCAGCAGACCTCGTGGAAGCTTCTGTCTAGCAGAGAAGGGACACCCATGTCATCAGCTTATTTTCCAGAGAAGAACAACACAACTCCCCACAAGGATGCCCCAGCAGATTGTTAAAAATGTAAATGGGATTCTGCCCCTCCCTGGCAAACACCCTCCAGTGACACCTCCTATTGATTCTAGAGTGGAATTCAAGGCTTTACCTTGGCTCAGGAGCCCCCACAGCCCGGCCCTAACCTCTGCCTCCCACCATCGCTGACTCTGGATGGGGATCAGGATATGCTTCCCAAAATACACAACTCTGGCATGAGGATTATTTTAAGCAGAAAGAACCTGAGAGTCAACAGGTACAGGAAGAGTTCTCTTAGCTTCTCTTTCTGCCTAAGAGGAGGGCAGAATTTTCCCCTGTGAAGGCCAACCTCTCTCCCACACTAGGAACAGGCCGGAGTCATCGTGGAGATGAGCTCACATGAACAATCCTTCCTGCAATAACCCATCTTCTGTTAGTTTCCCCCACGTACTTTTTAGTCACTTTCCCACGATTTAACACCCTGGAAACCCCACCCCGCCCCGTCATTCCTTGGCTAAAGTGGTATATAACTCCCAAGTCAACTGCTCCTCTGAGTTTTGCTTCTTGTATAAACTCCCATCCCCATGAGATATCAATCAATGTTCCTTTCCTCCTGCTAATCTGTCTCCATTATGTTCACCGTCCCCCAGCCACGGAACCTCAGAGGGTACAGGGAAAGCCTCCCCCCCACAAACACTCTGTCCCCTGTACCTGCTCTAACCGGCCACCCCAGCCTCCTTCCCCGACTCCTTGGAGGCACAGAGCTCTTCTGTGCTCTTGCAGAAGCCCTGTTCTCCACCAGAACTTCCCACTCCTCCCATCTCGGCCCCTTCTCCCTCCAGGTTTAGCTTGAGCACTGTAAGGAGGTCTGCTCTTCTGTTCATCATAATAGCCCAGTTTGTTTCCTTAGCTCTTGTCAATACATGCAGCCCTCAGCTCTTGCCCATTAGAACACAGGTCCCAAAGGGCTGGGAGCGGGTCTGACAGCTGATTACCAAATCACCCCCATACCCAGCTCAGCACCAGGTGCCCAGCAGGTGCTCAGAAATATTCATGGAGGAATGAGTGGCCTGCCCTTAGTGACAGGTGTTCAGCTCAGGAATACCACGCGCCCACAGAATTCCCTCTCATTCCCCACTAGATGTTCCCAGCTTGTAGCATCGAGCTCACAGTTTCACAGACTCAAAACTTCTCCAACACTCTGTGAGTCAGAAGATATCTCTCCAGAGAAAAAAGGGTGAAGGCAATGAGCTCTTTCTTTCTCAGCCATCTCCCACGGCCAAGGACTGTCCTCACAGCCCACCAAGAAAATTTTCACTCTAACTAATGAGGCAAAATGTTTTAGAGAATCCAGACATTGCCACCCAGGACTCCCTCCTCATCTAACGTTCCTGAGAAACTCGCAAACAAATGTTATACCATTTTAAAGAGATCTGGCATTTGCAGCCACACGAGGATACATAAAGTGAATTAATTATTTAGCTATTTTCTGTAAAGCCACTCAGAAATACCTTTGAGGCATCTGTGTTTAATTCTGCTAACAGATTAGCAGTCAGCCTAATTTCCTCCTTTTCATATTTTACTAACTTTTTCCTTCCATGTTTGCTCCATTAAAGTCTATAACAGCATAAAAGATGAAAGAAATGTGTTCAATTGTTTTAAAATGCTAATTTCACCAGGCCTGCAGAGGCGGTTCAAGGTGATTTCTCCTTCATTGAGGCAATGACTTGGTAAATTTCTGATTCCCAAAGTAAGTGTTCAGTTCACAGCCTCCATAATTTATGTGTTAATTTGATCAAGAGTAGTTTACACTGCAAGCTCAGGAAACCCACATTTCCTTCATTGTTGGCAACACAAGAAAATAACTTGATGTACGTATGCCCAGCTCTTCAGCCTCTCTGAAAGACAGTAGCAGAGATCACACGGTGGTGAGAGCCCTGAATGGGTAGCCACTCCATCTGCACTGAGGCTAGGAAGCAGCAGGAGAGACAGGCTGAAAAGAAGTTCATCCAGGTGTTCAGGCAGAACACATTGTCTCCTTGACGGTTGAGAGCCAGAACAAGGAGCAATGAATGGCCACCGTGGTGGGAGATGTCATGATGTGGCCTGGAGAATGACAACAGACCCCAGTTGGCTTCCCGGTCTCCCTATTAGGCCAGCTCCAACACCGATCTCCCCATTTTCCTAATTTGGAGAGTGTACTTATAATCATCCCATTACTGGGAGTAATCTGAAGGAGTCCTGGCAAGGGACTGGTCCAAGCCAGTGCCATTGGTCCTATGAGGAAACCGGATATGAGATATGGTCAGCTCAGGGCAAACATGCCAATACCAAGGAGAAAACTCAAATGGCAGCACAGAGAAAAAGACTGTAATGTGTCTCTGCAGGTAAAGGAAAAAATATATGAATAAATCATAAATATTACTCATTAGATTGTGATCAGTGCTGAGGAGAAAGCAGCTCAGTATAATGCTCATGGAGGGTGTATTAGTTTCTTGCTGCTGCTGTAACGAGTCACCACAAATTTAGTGGTTCAAAAGAAGGTAAGTTTATTCTCTTAAATTTATGTAGATCTAGGTTTGGGCAGCTGTGGTCCTTCTGAGGCTAGAGGTGGGGATCCACTTTGCTTTTCTAACTTCTACAGAATGACTGAATCCCTTGGCTCATGATCCCATTCTCCATTTTTAAAAATGATAGTGTGGCATCTTCCAATATCTCTTTTTCACTTTTCTCACTCTGACCCTCCTCTAAGGACTTTTGTAACTACCTTGAATTGTCCAAAGAATTAGGATAACCTGGCTCTCTCAGGATCCTTAATTTAATACCAGATATCCTTGTCACTTAATCTCACAAAGTCCCCCTTTTTTTTTCATAAGACACATACAAATTCTGGGGGTTAGTCCTGACCGTCTTCGGAAGACCAGTATTCTTCCTGTCACAGAGGGCTAGGGATGATCACAGGAAGGTGTAGAGGACGGGGATTTGAAGCAGAGTCTGAGGCCGATGAATTTTGGCGAGGGAGAGGGGACATGAGATGTGGGCAGAGATGGAACAGCCCATGGTAAATCGTTTGGACTTAAATTTGATAGAAAATTATTCAAGGATTCTAAACAGATGAGTGATATGATAGGATTTGATTTTTGCATTTCAAAGATTGAGATCACTGTGGCTGCTCTGAGTAGACCAGACTGTGTGGGATCCAAACTAAAGTCAGGCAGAAAGTGAGAGGCTACAGTGTGGCCCAGGGGGAAGATGGCTTAGATGGGGCACTAACATTAGGCTAAGGTCATCCTGCACTGTCCAATCATGGGGGCCTGCATAGAACAAAAAGGGCAGGGGGGGGGTGATCTCTCTCTTTCTGAGAGACATCGTCATCGCCCTTGGACATCTGGTCCTTGTTCTTGCCCTTCAGACTCCAGGATTATGCCAGTACCCTGGACACGGCCACCACCTGCTAACTCGCCCAGCCCTCAGCCCTTGGCCTTGGAGAGTGAGCTACACCTTCAATAGTCCCCATTCTTAGGCCTTCATACTTACACTGGGTTACACATGGATTTTCCTGCTTCCCCTGCTTGCACACAGCATGTCAAGGAATTTTTGTCCTCCAGTGTTGGACAACTGTGCAAGTCCATTCCTATAAATCTCTCTCTCTCTCTCTCTCTCTCTCTCTCTCTCTCTCTCCCCCTCCCTCCTTCCCTCTCCCCTCCCTCCCTCCCTCCTTCCCTCTCCCCCTCTCTTCCTGTTTTTCTACAGAAGCCTGACTAGTGTAGGAAGTTAGCAAGATAAATGAACAGGAGATGTGGTCATGCTGAAATTGTCGCAATGGGTGGTGCTGGCAGCAGGGCCTTGGAAACATGGGCAATGGGAGTGGCAGGCTGAGATGTTTGAACTCAAGACTTTGGGTTGGGTGAAGTTTAATGAAAATAAAAACTAGAGTCTGGTCTGGGGAGTCACGGGCTTACGTAGCATGGAAATAATGGTCATCAAAAACAAAAAAGTCAAGGAACCGGAAAACCTGACACTGGATGGATTGCAGAGACACACCGTCCAGTGTGTCAGTAGCCACTGGCCACATGTGGCTGCTGACATTTAAAATTAAATGGAGCTAGAGGCTACTAAATTGGACAGCAGAGATATAGAAAATTCCCATCATCGTAGAATGTTCTATTATACAGTGCTGCTCTAGAAGATGTTGCAATCAGTAAGAACATGACCACAGTGTTGGGCCATAGGAGAACAATGAGCCAGGCTACCTGGGTTCAAGCCCTGGATCTACCAACGACAGCAAATATCACCTTAGACATATTCTGTAGCTCATCTGTGCCTCAATTTCCTGGTCTTGGAAATGGGGATAATAGTTCTCACCAAGGATGGTGATTGGGAAGATAAGTTCATACGTGCAGCACTTAGTGTATCCTAACATGTGGAAACCTATGCAGGTGTGAGCTGTAAAGTTCCTGTGCTGAAACCTGTAACAATGAGGAGAATGAAGGGGGGGGCAGATTAGGAGGTCACTGCAGCAGCGTAGGGCCACAGGGAATGGAGCCGAGGGAGGTGTGTGCCAGGAGCTGGATTTTGAAGGGGGCAGGCAGAGTCAGCCATGGGAGGAAAGAAGATACCTAAACCTTTTTTTGGACTCTGAAGAGAGCTATAGAGGAAGCCAAAGACTCGGGGCACCACTTAATTTCTACTAATGGAAGAACAGAGGAGAAGAGGGTGCTGCTGTATGGGAATTTGCTGATAGTAGCTCCAATATCCCAGACCAGTGGAAAAGCTGGAAGCAGGAGAGGTGAGTAATCTGCCCAAATTACAGGCATGCTGTAAGGTCCTTGCTTAGCATCTGGATGACCATTTTAAGTGACAGTCACAATTTTAAGAAAAGTTTCGCTTTCCTGCCCAAGGGAGTTTCTGAGAAAAGCTCCCCACTCCCTCATACCCCACCCTTAATTGCTGGTATTAAGACCCAGCTGGCTCTAATCCCTGAGCCTGTCTCATAAAAGTCCCGAACCCCAAGCCTGTTTTGCCTCTCTCCGTCTATGAAGAGATGGCCTTTATTTGTCAGGTCTGACAAATAAACTCTTGTGTGTATCTCTGCCTGGTCTCTGTCTTTCATTTCTCCCTGGCCCGCCTCCCGGTTCCTCACTTGCCTTCCACGTTCCAAAGGGCAGGGGTTTGTCTGGAGCCTGCACTTCGGGTGCTGACTAAGGTATTCGGGGTGCGATGCACAATGACTGTGGCCTGCTGCTGTCCTGGGGTGGTGGGTGCTCAGGGGTACTCCTGGCCTCCTCCTCAGGTCCCGTGGGCAGTTTGCAGTGGTATGTTGGGTAGCATATTAGTGAGAGGTCTCCAGATAAACAGAACTAGAGCAGATCTACTATGGGAATTGACTCACGTACATTTGGAGGCCAAGAAGTCCCACAGTTGGCCACGTGCAAACAAGAAAGCCAGGAAAACCAGGGATGTGATTCAGTTCAAGAACAAAGCCCTGAGGACCAGAGGAGCCAATGTCATAAGTCCTAGAGTCCCAAGGCTCAAGAACCAGGAGTTCTGATGCCCAAGAGCAAGAAAATATGGATGTTCCAGCTCAAAAAGAGAATCTGCCTTCTGTTTGTGCTACTTTTGCCCTCAATGGGTTGGTTGATGCCCACCCACATTGTTCAGAGTGGGTTTTCTTTACTCAGTCTACTGATTCAAGGGCTAATCTCCCCCCAAACACTCTATAGACATACCCAGCAATGTTTTACCAGCTGTCTGAAGGCCTCTTAGCCCAGCCAAGTTGGCACAGAAAATGAACCATTGCAGTCAGTGACACAGTCAAGGAGGGGAGCTCCCCTCATAAATCAGGTGACCCTTCTGTTGTAACTCACCCAGCTATGCACCCAAGCATTCACCCCTCCCCACCCATCTGTCCACCCAGCCTCTATTCACCTACAAATCCATCCACCCACGTATGCGTCCAACTGTCCACCCCTTCACCTGTCAGTCCATCCATCCACCTACTGCCCACCCATCTATTCATTAAGATCTTTATTATGTACCAGATTAGCATGAGATCCAATGTTTAGCGTTTCATTTAGACAAAGGAAGACTTCTCATTTCCAATCACATTTTCTCTTTACAAGGATTATTTTCACACATGTAAATCCCTTGTTTATAATTTCATCTTCCAGACTGCAAGTCAAGCCATTTTTCTCCCTGTAGAGGACCCATCTCCTCCGTGCTATTTGCATTGCTTGTGCATGACTAATTAGCTCCTCTAATCATAATAAGCCTCTTTTCAACGCTGTCAGTGTGAGGCAAGAATGTACTGTGTAAGCATCGTGGTGTCATTTCCAAAAATGTAACAAGAAAACAATAGCTTGGGGTTTATAAGTTTACCAACAGTAGAGACATTTGCCCAGGGAGAGATGGATACATAAAATCCAGTTCAATAGCTAGTAGAAAAAAAAATACAAACACATAAGTAGAGGAAGGGATTGTTGAAAATATGTACTGAGTCTATGGTGCTGTTTCCAGAATAGCATTTTGAGGAAGGATAGTAAGAATACCCAACATCTAAGACAGTCTTATTAAGTGCTGGGTTCCTTCTATGTGTGATTTTAACTGTCAGTGCACTAAAAGATCTATTTAGCTAGTACCCCGTTTTGTAGGTAGGGAAACTGAGGCACTGCTGAAGGTTGTGATCAGGTGTAGGGGTGACTCTGGGACCTGCAGCCTGACCCCAGAGCCTCAGCACTACCCTCTGCATACCTTGGTATGTGTGGAGACACCAGAGCAGAAGCTTTATAAGGACCAGGTATAAAGTGGAAAGAGCAAGGCCTGGGAGACAGGCCACTGGGCTAGTCTCAGTCCTTGTGTTGCCTAGTAGGTGACCTTGGAGGTCACTTTACGCCCAAGGTCCTCATAAAATGGGAAGTCCATACTGGATGGTCTCCCATGAAACTCCTGGAAAAGCCACGTGACTGTGTGGCTATCTCTGGACTTCATTTAAGGCATTCAGCCAAAGTTGCTGCAAAGTCCCAAGCCATCAGAATTAAGGAGGGCAGTTGGAACTGTGACACCCCAGATGGAATCTCCCACAGTCTGGGCAATTTGCACCTGGTGAGCATTCCAGAGAAGATCCCAACAGTCACAGAGTGTAGCCCCACGGTCCCTGAAGCCACTGTCTGGAGGACCTGCAAACCCCCCCACAGCCTTACAAGTACCAACTGGAAAGGAGGCCACAGTGAGTATGGGGACAAATGACATGACTGAGCTGTGGACTGCCACAATCAACAAGCACGTGCTGTGTTCCCATTCAGTGCCCAGGAAGGAACCAGTGCTGGAGATGCAGGATGAGTAGAACAGAAAGACACCCAATTTAGGGAACAAGGACGCCCTGTATTTGAAGTATGCACAAGACATTTTGAGGGTACAGACCCAGGAGCCATTGGCTTCACCCATTGGCTCCTTTCCGTTCCTCAGACTTCCTGAGCTCCTCCCTGCTTTCCCAAAATGCCCTAGGCATAGTGGCTCCTTCCCTGTTCCAAGAGGCCCCTCTGAATTATGAACTCCTCTGCCACTCTCCACCCAGTGTTGGTTATCTTTATATTACAACCACTTGTCTTGAATTGTTTGCATTTATTTATTAACACAGTTCCATAAGGGCAGGCACTGGGTCTACTGTGCCAACATGGTGTCCACGTTACCCTAGCGAGTGCCTATTATATAATCTGAAACAATTTTAAAATTAAGGGCAGAGAAGCATTCACAGGGAAGACATTTAGAGAAAGAGCAGGATTCCTGAAGCATGCAGAGCAAGGACAGGGCTGTTTAGGAGACCAGAAGGTTGCAAAGGCGCTGGGGTAAAATAAAGGAGGGTGATCCCAGGAAGCTGCTCCGTAGTAATGAGGGCCTAAACTTTGGAGGCGTCTGCCCTTCCATTTTCCTTCACTGAGAAAATATTGAGTCATGGTGCAAACAGAACTGCTTAGTCTATGGTAAAACAAGGATAATTAGAAACAAGAAAATGATGCAAATAATGAATAATCAGATGTATAAGATGAAATTGCACATGAAAATGAATCATGATTTGTTTCCAGATTGTTCCACTAAAAAGCATTCACTATGTTTGTCTTGGTATAATTTCCGAAAAGGGCTAGCAGACCATCATCATCGTGTTAGTTTAATTTATACTTGCTAATAGCCGCATTATGTCATTCCATCACCGATGAGATCAGGTGCAGATAGCACAGCTTTGGCAAGAAAAGAAAATGAGGTTGCTAAGCAGGAGCACCTGCCTGTCTTCTCCAGGTGTCAAGTGCATTCTCCCACCTCCCCAGGCTGCATTCCTATGGATGGTAGCACACTGTTCTGAAACTGCCCTGGGACTTCCTCTGAGTCACAGAGATCACAGAAATTTAGCTTCTTTCAGCCCCTACTCAAATGCAGAGGCCAAGTCTGTTCCTCTGTGTTGCATAGAAAGTGCACTCTGGGGCTCCTAGTTTTGAGAGCGGAAATTAACTAATGCTAAATGTCAAGGATGCCACGTTACATTGATTAATTCTAAACATGCTCATCACGGGGTGGGTGCCATGGTGCATCCACCAAAGGAATTAGCAATGATTAGACACCTTCCTTGTGGAGTGGAATTGGAGTGTATGCCTCCTTGAACAACACAAGTGAGCACATCCTTCCGAATAAAACGTGTCCTCCACCCCCATCTAATCCAGTCTCTGGATTGTCAGTGGCTGCCAGTTCTGCTCCCAAAGGAAGCATCTCATGGAACTAAGGCTGGAGACTCCAGTAGGCTCTTGCTGGAACTAATGTTATGGTGGAATTGTTCAGAGAAGCTCCAGCATCATACCCCATAGTTCCCTGTATTACAAAGTAGGCAAAATCATCTTGGAAACACCCAGGAGTGTAGCAGGCAGAGCTCCTATCTAGGTGTCTTGTTCGGGATGCTGTGACAGGACACTGTAGCCCAGGTGGCCTAAACACAGTTCTGGGGGCTGGGAGTCCAGGATCAAGGTGCCAGCAGACTTGGCGTCCGGTGTAAGCCTCTGTCTGGTTTGCAGATTGCCTCCTTCTTGCTGTGTTCCCCCTGAGGCAGAGGAAAGAGGAGCTCCATCCCTGCCCTCTTTTTTTCTCTTCTTTTTATGACAGTCATTTCCTCCACCCTCATGGCTTTCACGAACTCCCCCCAAGGCCCCACCTCCAAATGTTGTCATATTGAAGATTAGGGCTTCTGCATATGAATAAGGGAAGACAGGAATATTCTATGCACAACAATTAGCAATAAAATGTCTGTTTCCTCTCCACCTAATAATACTTCAATTTTTAAAATTATCAATGCTTCTCCAAGGGGGAGTCAAAGTTTCGAATCAACTAGAAACTTCTAAACCACTCTCAGTCCTGTGGTTTTGAAATAGCGTTTGCCTCACATCTTTCAGGGACTCTTCACGGTGTGAACAGCTCAGATGCTCAGGGGACCAGCCACTCCACAGCTGTTGTACATGAGTGACACCCTCATTCCCTCGATTTTCAGAAAAAGGTAGGATTTTCTTCTTCTTTTTCTACAAGTGTTATAATTTAACAGACAACTCCCTGATCCAAATAGCTGAGGCCCAAGAAATGTGACATCAGGACCCAGCTCTCTTGCCCCAACTGTTAATGTTAGAGGTGCTGACTGGCCCTCCCAGGAACGCTGATGCAGACAGTTCCCTGGGAGTCTCTGCAAATCCCAAACACGGGGAGGAGGGTGGGACTTCCCTCTTGGCGTTCACTTGGCTCAACTCCAGTGATTTGCAGCCATTAAATATACAATAGATAATTGTTCAAAGACATAACTTTTCTCTCCACCTACTCCCTCTAGCAAATGGCTCAGTGTAGGGTGCCCTTTTTATCTATTATTAAAGTGACTATATGAATGAAAGTGGATAAATTTATAATTTGGCCTGTAAAAGTGAAATGGACGAGATATGCCCTAAACCAGGGCTACAGGCTAGGATGCTCCTCTGTTCATTCCAGAAGGTAACTGTCTTCTCTGCTGCCCTGGGTTACACACATGTGACTGTGGCCTCCTAGTGCCGGGCTTGTTTCCCGCCCTGGGCTCAGACTGTTCTGTGAAGGACTGGCCTGCAAATTTGAGAAAGTGTGTGGGAGGAAACCACCGCCAGCTGCCCTCCTCTGCATCATTTTATTATTATTTTAATAAAGGCAATGCATGCACCTGGAGGGAAAAGGAAACGTCAAGCCAGACAGAGGAAGGTTAGAAATGAAAAGGACTATTTCCTCTCTCCCAACTTAAAGTTCTTTGTGAAAACAATCACTGTGGGCATTTCATGAACATTCTCCCAGCCAAATGTTGATGTGTCTCACAGCACACATTTGAATATGCTTTTATAATATCCAGTTGGGACTATCTATCTACATGGGGGCACACACACACGTGCACCCATGCACCCAGAATTCTTAATTTTTCCCTTTATGAGTTGAAGATTACTTCATATCAGGTATGTCTCTATTTTTTATTTCTATTTTACTTTTTGACTGTGGCAAAATATACATAAAATTTACCACTCTAACCATTTTAAAGTGTATATTTCCGTAGCATTAAAATACATTCTCTATGTTTGTAACCATTACCTCTATCCATTTCCAGAACTTTATCATCATCCGAAACACACACTTTACACCCATAAGTGATAACTCCCCATTTCCCCCTCCCCCAGCCCCTGGGGACCTCTTTCTACTTTTTCTCTCCATGATTGATGTTCCTAATGTAAGTGGAACCAGATACTAAGTATCCTTTTGTGTCCTGGTGTATTTCACTGAACACAGTGTTGCAAGATTCATCCACCTTGGAGGTGTTCCAAAACAACCCGCTCTGTATTTGAGGACAGGCCCCAAGGCACCTTGAGACTGAAGAAAGAAGCATACAGGTCTACCATTGAAGAGGGTGTACTTTACTGGGGACCTGCTGACAGAAGAGTGACTGGGTGACAGCAAGACCAGCTGGATCCCTACATGTTGAGTCACAGGCAAGAGCCTATGTGTGGTCAGGATGAAAGTGACCTCACCTTAGCTGGAATGTACCTGGTTTACCTTAAGCTAGTATCAGTCAGGCACATTCCTTGCACCAGGGTCTCATTATAGATCTCCATATGTCACTCCAGTGGTTTTTCCTATTCATAGTTTTCTGGAAAACTGAAGGATAAACCAATGAGCGTTATTCTGAGGCACTCATGGCAATTGTAATCCAAGGTGGCTGAAGTCACATCCAGCTGAATCCATGCAAGTGTGTATTAGAATTTTCTTTTCCAGGATGAATAATATTCTGTTGCTGAATAAAATTTCACATTTTGTTTATCCATTCCTCTATGGCTGGACACATGGGATGTTTCCATTTTTGGCTATTGTGAATACGGCTATTGGTGTACAAGAATCTGGAGTCCCTGCTTTTAACTATCTGGAGTGTAGCTGGGAGGGGAATAACTGGATCCGTGGTAATTCTATTTTGAACTTTTGGGAACTGCCAAATCACTTTCACCTTACCCTCCCTCCGGCAATGCACCAGGGTTCCACTTCACATCGCTGCCTTGGCTTGATATGTTCCACATTTATAAAGTAGCCACCCTAGGGAATAGAAAGGGTCATCGTGGTTTTGACCTGTGTTTCTCTAAAGATTAATGATGCTGAGCATCTTTTCATGTGCTTATTAGCCATCAGTTTATCTTTGTGAGAAACAGAAAATCCAGTGGTCCATTTTCAGAATGTAATACTTAGCCTTAAATGTAAAATTGAAAGGTAAGAAAGGCAGCCAGAGTGCAAACAGAGCGGAATGGAAAGTTACACAATAGCACCGTAGCCTGTGGCTGTGACAGATTCAAAGTCCATGCACCTGAACAGCCCCTGGACAAACAGGAGGTGGGGGAAGCGGTCAGCCTGACTAACAGACAGAAGTCTGTTAAGAAATAGTAACTTAGGAAAAGAGGTAAGAGCTGCGTAGGTGTCAGAATGCATTCCCCCCACAGAAGGCTTTCCCGCCACCAGAGAACAGAGGGAGATGGGGACAACTAAATAACCCAACAAGAGACAGTAAAACCCAGGGACATTTAGGAAGATTGTGTCTCTCGTAGTAATGAGGAACTGGGGGAGGGACCTTGTGTTCCAGGGGATAAAGTGCCAGTTTACCCAGTCTGTGGGTGCCCGCTCCCCCAGACACCAACCTTGCAAGACCGTCATTAAAGGGAAGCCTCGCTCTTTGCTGTGCTCTGTGCCATCTCTTGGTTCACTCTTTGGGGTTGGACAGGTGAGCAGGTTTATCCCACCTTCTTTGGAGAAAATTTTTTTCAAATCCTTTGCTCATTTTTGAATTGGGTTGTTTATCCCTTTTGCTGTTTGGTTGTATATATTTATTTTTAAGTAGACTTTTGATTGAAATAATACATATTTAAAGTGTTCAAATCATCAATGTAGAACTTGATGACTTTTTACAGTGAGCCCATTCAAGTAATCACCACCACCCCCATCAGAGAGGCTGTATCACTCACCACCCCAGAAGGCTCCCTCACACCTCATTACCGTCATCACCTGCCCCAGCCAACGCAGCCCCTGCCCTGACTACCGTCTTTCTCAATGGATTTTGCTTGCATTGGGGACTTGGACACATGAAGCCCTACAGGAAATTGTATGCTGTCATGCTCTCTTCTCTGTCTGACCTCTTCTACTCAATACTGTGTTTGTAAGATCTTCCACACATAGCAAGAAACAGTAGGTGGGGGGAGCAGTCAAGAACAGTAGTTTTTTCATCTTCCTTGGTGTTTGATATTCCAGTAGCATGCCCATTCCACAATTTATTGGCCCAAGATGATGCCTTCACATTTGGGCTGTTTCCAGATGGTTCTAATATACATGGTGCAGTTAGAAACATTCTTGTGATATCTTTTGGAGATCATATGCATGCCCTTTGGGGTGTGAGGGGGTACATATAGTAGACCTGCTAGGTTGTGTGGTACACATGTATTCCATCTTACCAGATGTCAGTACCTTTCCAGAGGGGTTTTACTGATTTATAATCCAACCAGTAATGAAATTATCCCTGAATAAATATCACAACCTGTTTCAGGATCTAGCACATTGATGTACACTGTTAAACTCCCCAGTCTTCTACTGAAAAACATGTAGGTTGCTTGCAGTTTAAAATATTTTGCATTTTACTTTTTTTAAACAGTGCTGTAATAAGCATCCTTGTGCATTATCGGCAAAGTTTGTCATCATTTTTGGACATTATTAACAAATTTTACATATTAGAATTTTTAAATCAAAAATTTTAAATTTATCTCACGTTATTAGCAAAGTTTTGCAAGCACAATCTTAGGGTAAATTCCTGGCAGGAGAACCCTCTGTCATCGTGTATGTACATTAAATATTTTGATGGACATTATCAAATTATCCTCCAAAGTAGTTACAAACATTTCCACTCCCACCAACATGATGAAATTGACTGTCAGATGCCACCTGCCTCCTCTGGCCCCAGCAACACTTAATCTAGCTTTCTCCCATTTGATGGGTAAACAGTGGCATCTCCTTGTCACTCTGATTTGCCATCTTTCATTACATTCACTTTTAACCTGTCATCACAGTGACAGGAGGAGGCAGCAGCTTGACCCAAGGGTACAAGAAGAAGCTTCCCACCCCGACCAGCAGCCTCCCCATGAAAAGCAAGTGAGAAACTGGATGCAGATTCAATCGTCAGGCTGTAGGTTCCCCCAACTCTCAGGGTATATCCTGACTTTGCTTCTCCCATTGCAATTCTTCTGAGCACGCCAGGCATGAGTGTGGCATGGCTGCTACCCCTGTCCTGGTCATCTTCCTAAGAATGGCTTATGGCATGTCATCTGGGCAGCAGGGGCTCAAGACCCCAACCCTGGAAGCTGCATGGCTCATGAGGATGCCCTCCCCGGGATGTTGAAGATCCTCCACAGCTTCCTTTGACCAAGAAAGCTTGAGTTTTCCAACCAAATTCCCTATGATTGGACAGCACATCTCTGTGAAGATTCCCAGTGAGTTTCCTGGTTTTCCCGAAAGAGTGAAGGCTGCCAAATTAATTTCCTAGGGCTTAGGTGACAAAGGACCACAAAGTGGGGCTTTAAAAACCAAAAATATGTTCTCTCAGGGTTCTGGAGGCCTAAGTCCAGAATTGAGATGCCAGTGGGGCTATACTCTCTCAAAGACTTCGTGGGGGACTCCAGCCCATGCCCACCTCCTGGCTTCCATGTCTCTGCCAGGCCCTGGCACTCCTGGGCCTGCAGCTGGGTAGCTCTCATCTCCACCTCTGTCACCGCATGATCCCCAGGACCCCTGTGTGTACCTGTATCCAAATGTCCCATTTCTTAGAAGAGGGAAACATTGGATTAGGTCCTGATCCAGTCATATTGGATTAGAACCCACCTCAATGACCAGTGCTGTAATAAGCATCCTTGTGCATGATCAGCACAGTTTATCATTATTTTTAGACTTTATTAGCAAATTGTTATATTAGAATTTTTAATTTAGCTTGACTATAGCTGCAAAGATCTTATTACTGAGCTGAGGGTGTAGTTCAGTAGTAGAGCGAGCACTCGCCTACCATGTGGGAAGCCTTGGGTTCCATCTCCAGCACTGCAGAGAGAGAGAGAGAGAGACAGAAAGAAAGGGAGGGAGGAAAGAAAAGAGACCTTATTACAAAATAAGGTCACAGTCACCATTAAGACTTTTGGGGAGCCACAATTCAACCCATAACAGCTGCCAAAAATCTGGACATGCACCTCTAAAATCTAACCTTTCCTAACCCATTCTTTACCTTTCCACAAAATAACCAGAGTCATTTTTCTAAATTATGGAAATTGAGTTTCCACTCCCTTCCCGGGTGATCTGCCCCAGCTGCAGCCGTCTGCAAAGGCGTCCAAGCAGAGAGGCCGTCCCCACTGAGCCCTCCCTCATTTCTGCCACTTCTCTGCTGCCTCCTACCCTGTGCCCTCCATTCCAGCAGCCCCTGGTCATCTGTCCATCCCCAGGCTTCCTGTTCTTGGACTTTTATTTCTATTCCCAATGTTCCTCCTTCATGTCCTCTACCTCCTGGACTCTTACTCATCCCCAGCAAACCCAAAGCAAGTGCCTCCTCCTCCAAGAAGCCTGCCTCATTCTCTCCCTCTGCAATCCAGGACCTACTGCCTCTAAGACTTCTTTCTGCTTAAGCCAGGTCTTAATATGTCCATCTCTTCAAGCCAGGAACAATGGCATACAGGGGTAAGTGCCTGGCACGCAGTAGGCACTACTGAAGCTTCTGGAAAGGATACACACATGATCATTTGAGGACGGTGACGTGAGTCTCTGATTGCATTAGAGTACATTCAGCCTGTCCCCATGTCACACAATCATAAAAATGAAGAGGGACCCTCCTCAAGCCATCTCCCTTCCCTTAGGGAGGAATACAGCCCCCCTGTACCTACCCTTGGCACAGGAAATGAACACAGCACTGATTTTGTTGTTCCTACTCTAAGGGTGGGGCCATGGCCTGTCCTGCATCCCAAGGGCCTGGCCCAGCTCAGCGGGCCCCTGGTGAGCAGGGCAGAGTCATCAATGAGTCCTCCATGGCTGAGCCAGGACTGCAGGGCGCTTGCTGGTGGAACTGAACTTAAACAGAGCTGCAAATGTTAAACACCTGGCACAAGGGCCTCGGGGATGGCGGCTGATGGTATTGTTATTTAACACTAAAGGGAGAGCGAACCCGACTCAGACTTGGTCTCCATGAAACTGCATTTCTTTCAGAGGTTGATTGACTTTCCCGAGGAGGACTCAAAAGGTTGCAATTTGGTGGTAGTTCTTCCGAAGTCTGAAGCTTGGTCCTGCGGGTACGGTGGCACAGAATCTGAAGCAGCTTCTTCATCCTTCATTGGTGAGGCTTGGCCGCGGGCACTTAAGGCAAGCCCAGGGGGGTCTAAGGAAGACCTCAGGGCTCTCTATGCCTGTGCCCATCTCCCTGCCCATCTCAGCAGAGAGCTGCACTGTCCAGACTGGCACCCAAGTCAGGAATGTAAACGCCACCCTCGGCCAGTAACCGCCATCACCTCCGTGTCTAAATCCCACACTACACCTTGTAAGTTTTTCTTCTGTGTTGCTTTTATCCACCATCTCCAAAAGAGTTTCTACCATCTCTCTGCAGCTTCTGTCTGCTCCCTCATTATCATTCCTGCCTGTCCTGTGCCACGGAGGTCCTTTCCAAATGGAAATCAGCCACATCTGACACACGTATCCACAAATACTTCTTTAAACCCTCCCACAGTTCCCTGTTGGTGTAGATGCTTATCAGACTCTATGGAGCCTGGATGAGGATGGACTTCTTCAGACTTATCTCAACATGCTCACCCCTCACTTACCACCACAAGGGCCTATTCTCAATTCCTGGAACATGCATATTTCCTCTCACCTCAGGGCCTTTGCACCCACCACTCCATGTTTCTGGAATTTTCTTCTCTTGCCTTAAACCAGGTTAGCCATCTTAATCCTTCAGCTCTCCTTGCAAGCATCATTCCCCAGCAAAGCTTCCCTTTCCCTTTCTTAGCCCTCCTAGTGCATACTCCCCACTACTGCCTGCCTCTCTTCTTCCATTTAGGGTTTCACCATATAATTATTTGGTTCATGCTTCTCACTACATGCTAGGATCCACAGGGAGGTTGCTGAATTTCTTCCTCATTATTTTTTATGCCCTGGGTCAGGGCCTGGCATGCACCTATAATCCTGTGTTGAATGGGGACCTGCTGAATCACGAGTACACGCACACGTGTTTCTAGTTGCCCGTATGCCCACTTGATTGAGATTCCAGGGTCTTGCACTATGGTAGGGTGTGGGATTTGTTTTAGGACACCTATAAAGAACTCTTCTGGTCACCTGGCTTTCCTAAACGAATCTCAGCAGGGAAACCACTGTGACTACGAGCACAGTGAGTGAATGCACCACACAGGCCTGCCACCAAGTTGGCACTAACTGAAAACACCCCAAGCAACTTATGTGCTGCTGTTCAGTGATTGATTTGTGTTGATTTGTCCCAGAACATTGAGGGATATTTGCCAAGAATAATGATTTCTATTTCAGCACAGGTAATGCCTCCTCTGAGAAAATCACCAGCTGGGTTGGCTGCCTCTCCAGGCACCTGTTTTAAGATAGAGAAATGATGTCGACAAAATAGAAAGAGACCTTTTTCCCCCATTTACTATGCCAAGTGGACAAGCAGCCATTCAACTACAGCCCAATCTAGTCATTCAGACAGAAGCAAAAAGAAGGGGTGTGTGGCAGCAGTGACCACGAGAACGAGGCGAGGGTGATGCTGCCATTTCCACACTACAGGCAAGACACCCCTGGGTACCTTCTGTTGATTCTCAGGAAACCCTTCAGACAGGTGTGCCTCTACTACCTCCCTTTGACGGGCAGAGGAATTTCAATGACCTGGCAAAGCCCACAGCAGGGAAGTCATCACACCTGGGACTGTATCAGCACAGCGTCACTGTGGCTACAAACTGGGCACATCACCTCCCCACTGCCCCTCCCCCACCTCTGGCCCCATGGGTGCTGGTACAGGCAAACATAGGGACCAAATCCACATCTGATCACCAACCATGTGACCTGGCATGCAGACAGTCCTCACGATGGTCCTGAGGATATATTGTCATCTAGTTTTACAAAAAGGGAACTGAGGCCTGGGGAGGCCCAGAGCATGCCTAGAGCCACATCATGAGGATGTGCCTGTCCAGGTATTTGAATTCAAGATCACTGCTTGGAGCTCCGGCTCATTTGACCCTCCTTCCCCCATTTGGCATGCTCTTCTGTCAGTTGCCATGTCCTGTTCACCCCTAAGCCGAGGTTCCCAGAAACAGCTAAGAGAAAGGGATTGGAGGACAGACTCAGGCTATGGGCATCCGACCTCTGCATTCACAACAGGTGAAACCGTGACTCTGCTCACTTTTCAAGACATTTAAACATTAAGTCAGAGATCAGCTAGTGACATAAAGACACTGTTGAAACCACAGGTCCGATTTCAATTAATCCTCTACAGTCTAGTTACTCATTTGGCAGAGATCAGAAACTGTGAAAGAATCCTTCCAACAGATCTGTGGTCCTTTTCTCCCATGACATACCTGGGACACTTTGCTAAACCTGCCCCTGCAGGGTGGCTGAAAATGACCCCCTGATTTCTAAAATACCCCCTACCCTTGCAATCTCTAGAGCAATGTATCCTGATAGATTTTTTTTCCATGTATAGATTTTTTTTTCACATGTGATTTAAATTAGTGAAAGGTTTTCTCCTTTCACTGAAGTGGAAAGCTGAGAACAATACTGACAGCCCAATTAGTAACATTTCAGAAAGGACATTAGGAACCAGGAAAGGACAGGAAATAAGTGGAGACCATGAAGAAGAAGAAGGAGAAGGAGAAGAAGAAGAAGAAGAAGAAGAAGAAGAAGAAGAAGAAGAAGAAGAAGAAGAAGAAGAAGAAGAAGAAGAAGAAGAAGAAGAAGGAGAAGGAAGAAAAAGAGGTACTCATTTTTGTGCCTAAAATTAAATCAAAATGTTTTAGAAAAGATTCCAGAAAGTATTCTAATTAAATATTAATTATACAGTCCATTCGTATATATTGGAGCTATAGATCATTGGCTGCTTCTTAGAAATTCATAATTTAGTCTTCAATATTTAGGGATTGTACAGAAAAAGGGACAATCGGATTCTACTATTGTGTTATTACATAAAACTAAAACTCCAAAGACGTCAGCACAGGCCAACTGGTAGCCAAATGGAAAGTGCTGTTGATGGCAGGTAGAGAAACGTGACTGAAAGCAGCCCGGTGGACTTCTAGACGTCACAGAGGAGGCATCAAAGGCTTCTGATAGCTTCTTTCTGCCCAAACTACTTGGATTTGCAAGGACAACTAGTTGCAGCTAGAAGAGGCCTGGGAGAAGGGGAAAGAAAACTCCCAGGAGGTACCAGAGCTTCTCTTAGAGAGGAGGCTCCAGGGCAACAGGTAGCTAAGGAGGCTGAGGCCGTCCCTCTAAATGTCTGTCATTAATAGCACTTGGCTCCTGTAATACCACGTGTGATTCTGATGCTAACCATTCAGAGTCAGCACACGTCCCACAGTCAGCCCCTGAAAAGACCACCCTCACTTCAGATGTTAGCCACAAATGCGCGTGTCCCAGACCACCAGTACTTCTGACCAGCTGACTACAAACTGGGAGCCCGTGACCACCTCAGGCCCAATGATCCACTAAAAGAACTCACAGAACTTTGGAAAGTGCTGTTCTTACAAATGATTTTTGATTACAAAGGATACAATTCGGGACCAAATGAAGAGACCTATAGGGTGAGGCCTGGGAGGGGAGAGCTCTGTGTAGAATCAGGGTTCATTACCCACTTGGCACATCAATGTGCTCACCGACCAGGAAGGCCACCTGAGCCCCAAGGTCTAGAATTTTTGTTGGGGTTTTATTTTGTAGGTGCAATCAATGGAATTGACTGAACTCAGTCTCCATTCTTCCTCCCCTCCACAGAGGTCCAGCTGATACCACCCGGTTCAAGCCCCGATGAGTTCAGTGGCTGACCTTGCAGGCAGGACCAGCTCCCACTCTGAGTCATCTTAGCAGAGATTCAGAGGGGCTCTCAGGGCCCATTGTGACTAACCAAGACACCTACCACTGGAGGTATTTCAAGGGTTTAGAAGCTTCCTTCCAGGAACAGGGACAAAGGCCAAACCAACTATGTATTATACAATATCTCTACATGCCCTGATTCTGAATCTTCATTTATTTTCTCAAAAGAACAAGCCTCATCATCCCAGCTTGTGTCCAGAATCTATTCTGTTTTAATAAACCACAGAACCAAGGGTTAGAAATAGAGCTCCAAGGATACGCCCCCATAAGGGATTTTCTGGAGAGGAGAGGTGGGGAGCCCTAGTTCCTCATAGGTGTCCACAAGGCCCTGATTAGTAGCATCAAGTCAACAGTCCAGTAGCGAGGATCCAGGAGACCTGGGCTCTAATTCAATTGTTTCCTAGTAAAAAAAAAAGACATATATTACTAATGGAAGAATTAAATAAATTCTTGGAACACCGTCAGAGTTGGAACCAGTGTACGTCTTTCAGAAATGTTAGAGAAGCCTGTGGAGGGTGGAATTTTGTATGAGACAGTGTATTTCATTAAAATGACATCACCTTCTGCAAGTAATTGAACCCATCTTCAATCTTGTCATAGCAATGGCAAGAATGTATTGATTACATGAAGTTCAGATACTCAACTCCATAAAATAATATAGGAAAATTTATATTAAGAAAGCATCCATCACTCTGAGAACTTAAAAGGGAGGTGAGGATGCAAGGGGGAAAATTGAGAATGTTTGAAATATTGAAATAAATTGTGAGAGGTTTCATAAATAGAAAGCTGAAAATACAAGCCGGCAGGGTCCTGCTTGAATACACAGAGGCAAATTAATATCATACTAAAATGGAGAAGTCCCACCCAATTGCCAATACCCAAAGATGGAACCTTCTTTATGCTTTTGACTCATTGCTAATCATTCATTCTAACAAAAGCTGTTCTCTCTGCATGATCAATTCATAAACTGAGTCAATAAGGAATATTTTAGAAATAATTGAACAACAACAACAAAATAACTTGGATGCCCAGAATGTAGTTATGTTTACAACACACTTTCCCCTCTCCAACTTGTCAAGTCCTGCTGGAAAGAGAAGAATGCTGCCAATAACACCCCTGGGAGCCCCTTGGCCTTCACGCTGGCCTGTCCAGCCTTGACTTATACCACCCCTTCAGCCTTAGTAAGCAAATGGGCTTCAGGCAGCTTCTACCTGTAGAAGCTGGAACTTGTCAACACTGCAATTTAAAAAGACCATAGGCATTTTCCCCTCTTCCTAATTTTGAGGAACAACATCAGGTTTGTCTTCTCACAAGTCCTCTGGCTTGTTGGTCAAGAGGTTGAGCAGGGAGCTCGGCAGAGCGGGGACTCCTGGGTGTACTATGGGAGGAGCATCCATTTCTAGTTTGGCTTTTGGCAGTGTTATACAGCAGGTGAGATTTATTTCAAACCACACAGTCACACCCCTTTCCTTTCTCGGAAGACAGGTTGGCTCTGAACTGTGCACACACAAAATGTATAAAACGTGAAGGGAAGAGTCAAATAACTGCAGGAAGCCAGGAGGTTGGTGGGTTCCACTATTGGTCAGACCAACCCAACAGTGTTGAATTCCCACCAAGCCATTTAATCAGTGGAGAGTTTTGCCCAGTGACTAGCAATCCTGAGTCTCAGATCTGAGAGAGCCAAGGAATGATTTCAAAGAGTTCACGAACATGTGTGGCAATAAGCCTCTGCCATTTTTGTCTTTATTTAGTACTCATGAAAATTAAAATGATCCCAGAGTTATACCTGTGGGAGCTGTTAAGATAAAATAGTTTTTAAAAACCCACTTCATTCCTCAAATTATTCTTAGCATTTATTATATCTGTGCCCAATTAACAGATACTAAAAGTATGACCAACAGTGAAGATCCATCAATGTTTTTGCCATTGAGGTGAGATATTTCTCAGTCTCCTCAAAGCTGGGAATTGTCTGTCTAGTTCACACATTTGGATACCCAAAAAGGAAGCTCCGCTCTGAACCCCAAGTACCTAATCCACAAGCAGAGAATTGTGCATGGTGAACCACACTGAAAAGGCTCAGCAGAGCCGTGCTCCACGCTTGCTGGTCAGAGAAATAGTAAGTACACTCAGAAAAGATGCCTACAGACTCTCAAACCAAACAATTTTAAACAGAAATGGTTTTAAAAACAGTAATATGAACCCCTTCATGAAGCCTATTTTTCTGAGCAAGATATCCACAAGTTGTTCAACAGGAAGGATCCAAGAGTTGGTTGTTCCTTTGTTCAGGAAATGTGTATGGTGCTTTCCCTGAGGGAAGATTACTAAGAGTTGGATTGTGCTATCAAGGATTCCCATCTGGTGATAAACACAAATGATAGGCGGCACACTGCACACTGCACACACATCTGCAGCTAGCAGTTATCCAATGAGGAAGTCGCAAACACCAATATCAAAAGGAGGACTGCCTGGAGGAGGCTACATTTGGCCACATCTTTAAAGAAGATCATTTCAGACTGCTGCTTGGGGAAGAAGGTGTCAGGTCTTAGGCAAAATGTGGCATTGAGACTTGGGATCTATGTGCCTTTCATGGAGCATGAACTTGGAGCCAAAAGACAGGTACAAATGTTAAGGGTTTCTTTGCTTTTTGCTGTGGGCTGCATATGGGACTGAGGCTAGATTAATATGCCACCAAGGGTTCCCCAGGACCCTGCACCTGTGGCTATAGTGACAGCCATAGGAAGGGCATCAGCTCAAGTATCTCTGGCTCTTTTCCCATATGTCCTCTGCCCCCCAGAGAGATGCAAGCATAAGTTCCCACATATGGACACTCTCACATGCCCATGCTTGCATGCACACGTGCACACACACACACACACACACACATCTGCTTTGAAGAGCCACCCAACAGGCCTTGCATCGGTTCAAATATGACTTGCCTACTCCTGCCCTGCAACAGCAGGCCACATCCTCAGTGCTGATCAAGGGGAAGCCCTTCCCTTCCCCAATGCCGACAGCCCCCTCAAGCAGGCTGGGGGGCTCTTCTGACTCTGAAGCTTTGCTGCGCTCCCCACATAGAAGCAGAGACATTGACTCTTCCTCATGTGATGTCATGACTCCCACCCAAGCCATACCATGGCTGCCCCTAGGGCTGCCCTCTCTCCCGAAGCCTCTCTCTCAGATCAGGAGGACCCACGTCTGCAGTTATCCATCCTGATCTTGTTCTCTCCATTCCAAACCTTCCCCCTCCGCTGAGACATTCAGTGAATGGCCTCCTGGGAGGGGCTGTTAGGTGAATTACTGAGAAACAACTCAGAGAGGCCCTGGACGGGGAGGAAAAGAGGGGAGACCCCCTCCCCTTATCAGTCCTTAGTGATTCTCGCTCAGTAGCTTTAAGGAGGTGCCAACCAAACATTGGTGTCTATCAGTGAGTCTTTAGATGATGCTAATGTGCTCTGAGGCCAGTGACCACCTAAGTGATTCTTGCTGGAAGAAGTCAATAGCTTTTAGCATCTCAAGCCCTCTGCAAAAAGTGAAAATATCACAAATGCCAAGAATTTTTCTTTTTTCTTTTTTTTTTTCAACTAGCCATTATGTTAGACTATTAAGCTTGGACTCAAGACTGACAGAGTTTGAGTCCCAATAACTTCAATCTTTAGATGTTTCTGAACAAAGCAAGAGAGTGCGGAATCTGCAATAATTCCAGTCTGCACACCTCAGTTTCCACATTGCTTCGCCCCCATAAATTCATGAGGAAGAAATTGGAAATGCAGACTCATTGCAACGGATCTCAGCCAAGGGAACGGTGCTGACATGATGGACATGATAAAGACTGAACTAAACTGAGAACCGCAGACGATTAAAGCTTCAGTGTATCCTCAGGGCAAAATCCTTTCTCTGCACTGCTCCTATTCTAGTGAGCAAGCCATCAGTCTTCATAGGACGTGCTCGCTGCCGTTCCCATAGCCCCTGTGGATATGGTTGCCGATTTCCTTACAGCGGCCATTCATCTCAAAGCGGGCAGTGTAGAGCGTCCCAGCATGCTGGATCAGGGTCCCCCAGCGAACAGTCCCTGCCATCTACATTTCACAGCCTCTTCTTCATCTTCAAAACAGAAGAGGAAATCAAATAGCTCCACCTGGCTATTTTATTTACATTTTTAGATAATATTTTATGCAATATGGCATTTAAAAACATCATCCAGAAGTCAATATTTTTAAATATTATATTCTCATTATTTAAATTTAAAACATTCGTCCTCAAAGCATTACCCTGTTCCAAGTGAGGCCGAGAGCCATTAGCTGCCGATCCCGTTCTTTATCAACCTTCCTGAGAGAACATTCCTATGCCTGCTCACTCTCTGTTAATCTCCTAATGGCTCTGCGATGCCAGCTACAGTGATACATCATGAAGTGGAGGAACTGAGTAATTTTCAGATTATGGGACTCAAATCTATTTTTAATGGACACCTAAACTTATATTTATACAATATTACCTTGCAATAAATCACCGAAATGACCCCAAAGATTTTAAGTACCTATTTGAAAACTCCTAATAGCTCCAGAAATCCCAATAAATCTGATTGTACAAATGAATATATAATGATTCGGTGGACTTACCCAAGAAAAACGTAATTTAAATGCCTACAAACAAAAAAGAAAGGCATCTATGTATGTCACCTTTGAGCTCACTTATCAAAAGGAGAAAAGGAAAAAAAATAACGTGCCTGTTACTAAAATGTCTGTTGGCTAAACTCCATTTTTCAAAACTGAGATATTTTATTCAACAAGAGGAGACCAACCATGCTTTGAGGAAAAAATATGAGTTAATTATCCAGGTAATATAAATTGAGTTCCTATGCATTTGAAATGTCTAGATTATTAGATCCAGTCTGAGGCAGGATGATCTGAACTGTTATACGGCAGAGTTACATCAGCTGTGATTCAGTTTTTGTCTCCCTGTCAAGATTGTTCCAGCTCTCAGCACGACCAATTGTGAGTTGTGGCTATTGGTTTTGGTGTTTTGTTTTTTTTTTAACTCTATCCCAAAAGACCTAGATTTCCCTTTTTTTCCCCCTCATGGAAAGAAGGAACCTAACTTTGCTAATCGGAAACTAGAAATTGGTCTGTGGAAATTACCCTATAATGAATTGCAACTCATTAACTCCAAGTGGAACTTTTTGGTGGCCCAGACTCCATTGTCCACTCTGAGGGCTGGTCCCCTGTGCTCGCTCGTGTCAGGAGAAGAACCTCAGCTTTGAGCCTGACTCATTTCTGATAAGGCACCACACATCCCTGTCACCCTCCTCCACTCTGTGCTGGTCCTGGGAAGCTCTGAAATGGGAGCACACACTGGACGTTCACTTGATCCCCCACAAGAGGCTCAGCCACGAAGGAAGGAGGAAAGTGAAGGAGGAAGTAGAGGTGACTGTGTCCCTTGGCTCACTCTTGGCTCTGCATGCAGCTGGCTCCCTCTCCCAGAGGAGGGAGGTCCTCTCCTCCAGCAACCGCTGCTCCCTCTGAGTCCAGGAAGTACCTGGTGTTTCCTCTTAGCCCTGTCCACACCTGCACAAGTGCCCCAAGCAGTTATCTAGAGCTGAGGTGATATAAACAGAAATCTAGCCTGTGGTAGGGGAGGGAGGGCTATGGGGCTGAGCGGACAGCCCCGTGATCAGGAAGACATGCCACACACTTGAAAATCCTATGACTTCTGGAGTGAATTATGAATTATGGGAATGAGCAATAGTTTTGATATCTGCTATGGTTTGGACATGTCCCCCCAAATTTCTAGTGTTAGAAACTTAATCTATGTGTTAAAGGTATTTGGAGCCATTGAGAGGTAATCAGGATTAAGTGAGGTCATGAGGGTGGGGCCACCCTGATGGCATGGGTGGCTTTTTAGGAAGAGGAAGAGAGACTGGAGCTAGCCTGCTTGCTCTGCCTCACCATGTGATGCTCTTCCCATGTCACAGTGCAGCCACGAGGCCCTCAGCAGACATCCAGCCAATAGCAGTGCCATGCCCTTGGATTTCCCAGCCTCCAGTACCACACCAGTTAAACAAACCTCTTACTCTTTATACATTCCCCAGACTGTGGTATTTTGTTACAGCATTAGCAAACAGACAAAGACAGTATCATTTATATAGAAAAAAATTTTTTTTTCCTAAAACCCCAAATTTCCCTATCAAGATAGAAAAATAAAATAAGAAAAGCTCTGGGCATTTTGGTAGAACTGAGGGGAAAGTGAAGAACTGGAAGATGGATGAGCAAGAAATGAAAGACAGAGACCAGGCAGAGATACACTCAGGAGTTTGTTGTCAGAGCCGACAAATAAAGGCCTTCTCTCCATAGATGGAGAGAGGAATACGGGCTTGGGTTCTGGGACTTTTATGGGGCAGGCTCAGGGATTAAAGCCAGGCAGGTCCTATTTGGTATGAGGGAGCCTTTCCTGGAAGGACCCTTGGGCAGGGAAAATAGAGACTGTCACTTAAGATGGCCACCCAGATGCTAAGCAAGGATCTTTTTTTTTTTTTTTTTCCTTTCAGGATTCTTTTTTTTTTTTTATATATTTTTAATTTTTTATTGTGGGTTGTTCAAAACATTACAAATTTCTTGACATATCATATTCCACACTTTGATTCAAGTGGGTTATGAACTCCCACCTTCACCTCATACACAGATCTAAGCAAGGATCTTACAGTGACTGCCAATCACATCATTTGTATTCAGAAGACATATGAGGTTTATCCCCCCCACCCAAAGTTATGCCTACTCAGAACCTCAGAATATGGCCTCATTTAGAATAGGGTCTTCACAGATGTGATTAGTAATAAGATGGGGTCACATGGATTAGGGGGGATTCTAATCTAATGAGTAGCTGATGAACCCAGCCTAATTCCATCTTAAGATTGGGAGCCATCTCGTCACAAGGTCATAAAAAGTTTATTTCT
The DNA here is from genome assembly GCF_021218885.2 of Marmota monax. NCBI lineage: Eukaryota > Metazoa > Chordata > Mammalia > Rodentia > Sciuridae > Marmota > Marmota monax. The sequence goes on along the minus strand of NW_026692881.1, from coordinate 33,697,641 downwards.
GTTTTACTGTAAAATACTAAGATTTCTATTTGGCCTGACCATACTTCGATGTTTTAAAAACTCGCTTGGGATTCCTGCCCGTGCTTTGAACTTACCGGTGCCCGGCTCTACCAGACCAGATAATAATCCTCCCCGAAATCCCAGCTGCTCCTCATTGATGTTGGAATCTGAGTTCACTCCCTGCCTTGAGATGTCAAGCCATGTAGATCATTCATCTGCTATCTGCCCTTGTATTACGCTTGCCAGAACCCTGGAAGTTCCCAAGACACGGGCCTTTGTAACTTCTGTTATAAATCCCCCTCTGTCCTTAGATTACCTGGCTTTAGGTAAGGCAGTTGCTGATCAGCTCTCTGGGGCACACAATATAAGCTTGCTTTGATTTGGTTTAAATGGGAGTCGGTGGTCTTTTCTCTACATTCTTCACGGGTTCAACACAGCCTGCTTATAAGAAGAGAAATTGCAGACAGACACAGAGGGAAGGCAGCCCCCATGGAGAGTCAGAGGAGCTGGGGAGATATGGCTGTGAGGCAGGGGACACCAAGGATGGCCAAGAATGGCAGGAGACCCCTAGAGACCAGGAAAGGCAGGTTCCTTCCCCAGAGACTTCAGAGCACATGCCTGCCACCAGCAGCTGGATCGTGGGCTTTGAGATACAGGAACTGTGAGAGCGTACCCTGCTCTGTCCTCAGCGCCCCGTGTGTGTGCCTTATTCCAGCAGCCACAGGACATGAACACAGGGAGCCAGCAGTACTCCATCGCCCGAGCTCACCAGCTCTCCTAGAACGTGAAGCTCTGTTCCCCGTCAACACTTGGGCCATTTCAGCCTGTGTCCCAATGTGTCTTCTCCCTGAGAGCCCTGGGGCCTCATTTCTCCATCACTGCCCTCTGTCTCTCCTCACTCTCATACCTCCCTGCTCTTTACCCATGACCCTTAACCCACTTCCTGGGAGAGGACAAAGAGAAGTCTCAAGAGTTCCATTAATTAGAAACTACCCTGTGCTGGTGTTGCCCAGCTGTCCCTGCAGGCCAAGGGTCGCTCCACGTCATGCCTGTCTCTGGACACCACATTTCCCAACATGATACCCAAGCAAAGCCAAGGGAGACTGAGATGATGGATGTTTTTTCACCTGAATGTTGACTTTTCCCCATTGAATCAGGTGGTGGGTTCCGTGGTTCACTGCCAGGGCAGAAGGTAACCGGCCTGCAAGATTCCTGGCCTCCCTTCCTTTCTCCAAACCCTAAGCCCACAGAGCTGAGCAGAGCTGGAGGAAGAGCAGGCAAGGCTCAGGGAGCAAGAGGGTGCAGTAAGGGTCCTCCCACTGAGCAAGAGTCTCTGAGCTGCAGGGCCTTGGCTCTCCCCAGGACCCAGGAGGGACCCAGAAGGACAGAGTCAGAGGCATAGGACCGCAGGCTCCCCACCACTCCAAAGATGGCTCAGAAAAACCTCTGGGGCTGAACCTCACAGCAGAGGAACAGATGGAGCTAGAGACCCTCCCCCAGTTTCCTGATCGCAAGAATCCCACAAATGGGGAAACCAAAAAAAATGGGATTTTCCCCCCTGTCTGGAGCTAAAATTTAGGATTGAAAATTTAAAGAATAAAGAGATATTTCTTTATTTAAAGAATAAAGAGATATCTATGAGTTTATGGCCCGAGTATCACTCAGTCTCCTTTTGTTTTGATGAGGGCTTAGATGGACAAAGGATGGGTAAAATGTATCATCACGGTAGTGGAAAGCCAGCATTTCTTCTTCTAAGTATGTAATCGACAGAAACGTGGGCATATGTTCAACAGAAGACATGTTCCAGAAGGTTCCTGGGAGCATTCCCCATCACTGGCTCAAAATGGAAAGCTTCTCGGTGACAGGAGAATGGACAAAATGTGGAGCAGACCCACAGTGACAGTGTCCAACAACGAGAGCGAGCAGCTCACAGTTCTTCCCAATTCAGATAAATCTCACCAACAAAATGCAGAGTGAAAGAAGCCCCATGATTCCATTCAGAGAAGCCGCAAAGCAGGGCATCGGAGCCAGGGGGCTAGAAGTCAAGCCAGCAGCTGCCCTGGAGAGAGGCGGTGATAGGGAGGCAGAGAGGCACCTGGGATGCAGGTTGGAGCCCAGGAGAATTCTCCTGCAATCGAAGCACCTCTCTGTAGGCATTTCATCTTGCAATATAAAAATAATCAAAGGTAAGGAGAGAGTTTGAGAGGTAAGGAGCAAATGGGAATAGAGAGGGCAACAGAAAGAGATACATGGGGACAGATGGAGGCAGATAGGGATAGGCAGGAACCCGCTCTTTTTCTGGTTGGTTGGTGGGTTGGTTGGTTTATTTATTTTTGCACTTCTGGTACCCGGGATTGAGCCCAGAGACTGGTGCATGCTAGGCAAGCACTCTACCACTGAGCTGCACACCCAACCCCCAGTAGCCCAGATTTGACATGCATCCCCTTTCTCTAAAAATATTTGATATTATGGCTATTTGTGGGGAGGGATAAAAGTACACTGGCTCAGGCTGAGGAATGGGCATATAAGATATGGTACTTGACACTGCTTGTCTGGAAACGCTTGGTACAGTCGGCAGTCCACAAAGCTGTTCTCAGCCTTCCCTCCCCATCACCTGCAGGCTATGAGCAACAGTGCCCAAAGTTCTGGATTTTATAATGAGCAGACGTATGCAAGCTCTCATAAATATCCAGTGCCTGAGAAAAGAACTTCCAGAGCCAGAGAAGCACATTTGCATTGGTTTGTTCCTGAGAGTGTTAAAATATATAGCTCGGAGTGTTTCTTGGGGAAAATGCTGCTCACTCATAAGTCATAGCAATTTAATGACTGTTATAAATTGCTATACAGTTTTTTTCCCTAAAACCATAATATTGCTGGAATTATGTAGGAGCACATAAAAACTGTGCTCAAGATCATTTCGTTTTGGAAAGCTAGGAGACTGTTTCTTTCCACTTCTGATGAACTAATCAGCATCCCCATTCAACCCTGTTCATGGCACAATCATGAGACTTCTTTGCTAAGACTCATCACAGGCTTTTCCAACGGCCTGAGAAATATTTAATTTTTGCAAGAGACCTTGGAGGACAGAGCCATGAATTATTAATTGTTGGCATTAATTTACACCAAAAGAGTATATATTTGGACATGACCCTTATTACTTCTCAAGCATTTTTTCCACTTGATTTATTATACTCTCTTACATGAATGCATGTTCATAATCTGCATTACCAGTCCTCTAATGGTGCCATGTCAGATCCAAATGTCACCTCATTATTTCTGACACTCACAGAACCCACAACAGTAAAAGCCAATTATAGACTAGAGAAATCTCAGGAGACCTTGCCTGCTCTGACAGCTAATAAGCTCCAGCATAATTACAACTGGAGATGCTGGCCCCACATAATGGACATCGGTGCCTATCTGTGCGGAGCAGTGGGTTCCTCTATTCACAGGGGTAAAGAGATCTAGCTCGGCATCCTTAGCTCTTGAAAACCATTCTGAATGCCCTGGAAAAAACCATGGGCTCCATCAGCAGCTGGATGACCAAAGTGTCTTGATGGTTTTCTTTCAACAGGCACAGGGAATCAGTTTCAGACAGCAGTTCATTGACTGAGTCGGCTTGGCTGAACTAGGACCCCATCTCCTCGAACACCTTCTCTCTAGATGGATCCAGTATAGAGGAAGCCAGAGGAGAAATGTGCCCAGATCTGGAAGGTAGAAGTGAAGTGGCAGTCGTGACATTCAGGAGGTCACTAGAGGCAGGTAAGGTGGCAAGTGAGGCTAGAGTGCTGGCAGATTCCGGTTTGTCCTCGTTCTCACCTGCACATGTACCGAGCTCTTCCCAAATGCCTTCCTGCTGGCCAAGAGAACATCCAGAGCCCCCTCAGACAGAGAGGGACAGCCTCCCACCATCTCTTTCCCCCTTGGCAATCCCTCTCCTGCAATGGGACCTGGGTGGCAGCTTCCGGGGCTGGCTTACAAGTTCTACCTTTCCGGCCCAGGTTAGTGCTTTAGGAGGCTGGTTGATGACTTTGTTCTGACCCTCCAACTTCTCTTCCCAGATTCTCCTTCCAGTTTGAAGCACTGACATTGTCTTGAAGGGTTTTTATGAACCCTTGATCAGTGGGATTAATGGAGGTAACAACCAGGAAATTGTCCCCCCCTTCCCCAAATACTTATGGAGACTCTTCAGTGAGTCAGGTTCTGACTTTGGAATAGAGCAGGGAGAACACAGGGATACCTCCCATCCTCATGGAACCTGCACAGCTAAGATGCAGATAGGAGCTGTCATTTACAATATTGCAGGTGCTGGGTTAAGTGCTTAACATAACAGTTCATGTCACCCTTGCAAACACAGCTTTATGATGTACGCACTATTATTACCTCCATTTACCCATGTTAAACTGACAAGTTTGGATTAGTGGGTTTCTTTCCTTGGGTAAAAAAATTTGGCCCAAATTGCCTCTGTATATAGCAAACTGCAACCGCACTTAATATGTAAACAAACTACAATCTAATTTAGGAGCATCTTTTAACAGCGTGTTAGTCAGGTTTTGTCACTGTGACCAAAATGCCTGGCATGAGCAACTTAGAGGAGGAAAAGCTTATTTTGGCTGTGTTTCAGAGGTTTGGTCCATGGTCGGCTGAGTTCATTGCTCTGGGTCTGGGTGAGGAGCTCATCATGGAGGAAGGGTGTTGTGAAGTAGAATAGCTGCACCCAAAGCAGCCAGGAAGTAGTGGGGGGCAGAGCACAGGGAAGACACACCCATTCACAGCTCGCCCTCAGTGACCACCTCCTCTAGCCAGGCCCTGCCTGCCTACAGTTAGCACCCAGTTAGTCCATTCAAACTAGGAGGGACTAATTATGTCACAGCTCTCACAATCCAATCATTTCGCCTCTGAATGTTCCTGCATTAACACAGGTGCTTTTGGGGAGCACCTAATATGCAAACCATAACAAAGAGATAGCCTAGTCTCAGCCAATCACAGCAGTGAAACTTAGCCAGTCACCCTGATCAGGTCTGTCTGTACCTCACTCCCTTTTCTCTGGCTATAGAGGTAATCTGCCCGTGTGGCAGGGCAGGGCCTTCCCAACCAACTCTGGTCTGGAACGCTGCCCAGTTTTCTTGCTCAAGTAAACAGTGCTAAATTCAACTAATCTCAGATTTTTCTTAAACACCCACAAGGAAAAAAGCTTAAAGAAACTAGGATGGCACCAACTCCAGAATGCAAATTCTGATCGTTTGGGCTATTGGGCCTCTCTGAGCAGGAAGACAAAGCCCAGGGCACGGGGCACCCACAGCAAGGACAAGCTGGCTCTTGAGTGGGATTCTTGTCTCAAACCCAGAACTTTTAAAAGATTCCAGTGGAGAAACCCCAACCCTGGAACAATGCGGTTGTGCCATCCAAAGAGGCCTGACTGATGGATGGTGGCTATGGGGGCAAAGCCAGCCAGGACCATGGCCAGACAGTGAGGCCCACCAGGCCCATGGTTGGTTGGGTTTTGATTCAATGCAGAGAGAAATTAAGTGACCAGCCAGGTCCACCATGTATTACTTAATCCTTTCTCTGTTAAGAGATAAATGAACAGTGATAGGAACACAGAAGACAGTCGCAAGAACATCAACACCTAATGGTGGTTTTCTCTAAGATGAAGAGGGATGGTGATTCTAGAGAATCCTCTCTAAGTCAGACATTTCATAGTATGTGAATTTTTAATAGCGTAGATGTATATTTTGTAACCAAAGAATAAATGAAGCTGCTAATAAGGCCAGAAGCTTATGTTGTGGAATTGATTCAATTAGGAAGCATGGTCACAACAAGTGACCTAGTGCACAGGTGCCTGACTAGCCCAGGCCATCTCCTTTATCACACTCTGTGCCTCCGGTGCCTTCATATGCCTTCACAGAACGGTGCTGAATTTACTGATTGCTCCATGGCAATGAAGTCCAAGTTCACCTGTAATTGATCTTGCCTTCTACCCCATTCCCAATTCAAATCAAGGCCAAACCATTAATCATTCTAGCAGGGCCCAGAAAAATCACATACACCAATCTGAATGTTATCGCCTGCTGTTTGGGAAATATTGAACCAAAAAAAAAAAAAACTTGACAGTGATCTTATTACAATTTAAATATATTGTTTATAGCTTTTTTGTGTACCTGTCACAAAACAATCAGTAAATACATATTCTTCAAACTGTGATACTAATGAAAAAAGGTAAGATTTGAGTTTGTCAATATTCTTCTTAGATTGATGTTACCTTTTTATGTCAAAAAAAAATAATGCAAACTTGAACCAAAACTTTACAAATAGATTAGTTTTTTCTGTTGACAGCATCAATAAGAGCCAGGAGCCTAACTATGTAGCTTGGCCCCCTGAGAATTAGCATTTTTTAAGTCAGTAAGAGATTCTAATCCTTAGGGATTTCCAGTTCCATTGTATAGTTTTAAGAGGCAGCAAAATGAAAGCAGATTTCAAGAATCATTTTTATCTGTTGATGGATGAAAGTGTTCAAAAGGTACAAAATGATTGGATTAAGAACCACATTGGGAATGGGAATGAAAACTAGTACAACCATTGAGGAAAACAGCATGAAAATGCCTCAAAAAATTAAAAATAGAAGTGCTGTAAGAGCAAGCAATCCTACTACTGCCTGTATATCCAAAGGGAATGAAATCAGCATGTGAAGAGATCCCTGCACTCCTGTTTATTGCAGCACTATTCAAAACAGCCAAGAAATGGAAACGATTTACATGTCCATCAACTGGTGAATGGATAGAGAAAATGTGGTCCTTATATATAATGGAATACTATTCAGCCTTCAAAATAAAGAAATCTTGCCCTGTGCAATAAGATGGGCAGAATTGGAGAACATCACGTTAAGTGAAATAAGCCAGGCACAGGAAAGACAAGGGCCATGGGATCTCACTCAGATGTAGAGTATTAAAAAAGGAACTCATAGAAGTTGAAAGTAGCACGGTGGTTATCAGAGGCTGCGGAGCATAGTGGGGAGGAAGGGATTGAAAGTTTGTAATTTTTATGTCTTTATGTATCACTTAAAATGTAATAATTTCATTTTAAACTATAAAATATAATTACAGAGTTTTGAACTATAAAAAGAAGGAACCAACTTAGACTACCGTATTTCCAGACCCTGATCATGTGCACCCCCTCCCTTTGCCTTCCAATCCCTCCAGCTCCCACCTTATTAACCCCACTCATCTTTATCACCCACCTGTCACTATGGTGGGCCACGTAGGACATTTTGCTCCCCAGTCTGACAGAGTCCATGTGCCCCATTGTTGAAAGTGCTTCGCAGCAGGGACTCTCCATTGCCTTTGGCCCCTGCGCCAGCCCAGAGCATATGTCCACAACTTGTTACTAGCAAACAAACAGGGAGGTGACTTCAATTCAGTCTCCAGTATTGCCACTAACAGCTGCTCCCTGAACAAGCCATCAGCCTCTCTGAATTTTTCTGTTTCCTCATCAGTAACCTGCAGAGGAAAGACAATCAGCATAGTGTACGGATCAGAACTGCAGAATAAGGCAAGGCTATCATGGATGGGAAAGCAATTTGAAAGGCATAAATGAATATGCTCAGTGCTCAATTCAGAGCCAGTCTGAATTCAGCCCTAAAGGAAGAAGAAGCATGGCTCCTCAATCTTGATTTTAAATTCTTTCTAACTTGTTAAATCTCAAAGAAACCACTTCCATTTATTAATCATGTCTCCTATAGGTGAATTTGAAATCTTAGCAGTCTTTCTGTGAAACCTTGACTGACTGTCTTAAACAAAATTTTCCAGTTGGTCTCCCTGTGTGTGTGTATATAAAATTATATGTCTAAATATATATTATGCAACATATAATAATTATATGATAGCATTTAAATATAGAATCTCATTCACAAAATAAAAATTAGAGAAAGTCAGATTATGTTTTCTTTGACAAACAGATGCTTTCGTCATATTATGGTGATGGTCTCTATTGTCTTGTCTGGAAGTTTCCTTGGGAAAGTGTCCCTTCACATCCCTATGGAACTTGTAACGGATCGGATCTTCTTTGAGTTAATTTTCTAGAACATTTCCATGCCAGTTTTCTCCTCTTCTTACCACTTCCAACCAAAAAGCAACAAACGTGCATTTTGTAGGCTTTATTATCCCTGAGGTTAAAGTCAATCTGAGGACTTTTCCAATGTGAGGGATAAAATTCCAAAAGCAACAAGGAGCAAGCAGATGGGCAGCTCTAATACACAACGAGGAAACCTAGGCAGCTTCTTCATACACCTTCTTGGGCAGAATGACTTCCAGTTCTTTATCACATTATTCAAGGTATGAATTAATCCAGCTTGAGGGGATGGCAAAGAAGTAACAACCACAGAGAGAGAAGAAGAAGAGTGGGAGCAGAGAAGAACCAGGGAGGAGTTAGAACCAGGGAGCCAAGAGAAGAACCAGGGAGCCAAGTTAGCAGAGGACCTGGCGGCAGGTGGGTGGGTGGCAGGTTCTCCACTACAATCCAGCCACCTCGAGGCAAGACGAGCTCCCCGGCCTCTATTTTAAATTCTTCTTTCTGATGTCTAACGATGATCAGAGTAGACAAAGCAGGCTTCAGTGAGAGAACTACAAAGTTAGGAATGACAAGTCCTGACTACAGACCTCTGATTCCTGCATTAGACACGGTACTGCATCCCTTTTGGTTAATGGTGACAACAAACATGATGAGCAACATGAGAACTGCAGGTTCAGTGGGAATAATAGCAAGCGTTCTCCTTAGCGCCCGCTAGTACAGCAAAGTAGTGTAGGAGATTAGGGTTCAACCAGTGATGCATTCTCCGTCTTTATTGGTCACAAATGCCAGACACTTGAGTATTTGCAAACTGAGCTATCTTCTCCTTTTTTTTCCATGAAATAAAAGAACCACATTGCAACACTAAATCATAGATAGGGCAGACTTTACTAATCTGTTAATTATTTTTAGAATTTAACAGGTTGTTATTTAAAATAGCTGCCCTAATCCATTTTCTGTTGTTATAACAAAATACTGAAAGCTGTGTACTTCATGGAGAAAGGGGGTTTATTTAGCTCACAGTTTTAGAGACTGAAAATCCAATTTGAGTGGCCTCATTATTCAGCTTCTAGTGAGGGTCTTCCAGCTACATCACATCAGATCAATGGTGTCATGGTGGAACTTGACTGAGAGGGAGAGATCACATGACAAGACAGGAAGCCAGAGAGCAGGGAGGGACTAGTCTTTGCTCTACTGAAAACAATTCACTTACTCTGAGAGAGCAGTGTCAATCTCTTCTGAGGGCAGGGTCCCCAATGACCTAACATCCCATTAGGCCTCACCTCTTAACATTGCCACATTGAGGACCCAGCTTCTAACTCATCAGACTTTAAGGAACACATTCAAACCAATCCAAACCATAGCAGTGGGAATTTATCCACTTGTTTTTACAATTTCCATTATACTTAAGAAATTTCTAGACATATAAGCAAAAAGATTATGTTCCATAAAAATTTACATTTTAGCTGTTAAAATTTATGGACCAATTCCAAACTTTCACAACAATGTTCTTTAAAACTGATCATTTACGAGGGTAAGAAAAAATACCTGAGGCTTAGAATACGGATGCCTGGATTTCTAGACCTTGCTCTATGCCTTGAGCAAGTTACCTCCCCTCCACAGGCATCATGCCTAAGTAAAATCCAGTGTATTAGGTCTAGTGTCTAAAGACTCTTCACTCTAAATAAATCGAAACTCAGCAGTTTCAGTATTGCATTGAAAAGGATTGTGGTTGGGTTTTAATCAGCTTTTTTGCTACTGTGGCCAAAAGACCTGACAAGAACAATTTAAAGAAGAAAAGTTTATTTGAGGACTCACAGTTTCAGAGGTCTCATTCCACAGATGGCCAACTCCATTGCTCAGGAGCCTGAGGTGGGGTACAATATCATGACAGAAGAAAGCAGCTGGGGACATAACACCAGGAAGCAGAGGGAGAAAGAGTTCCACTCCCCTAGAACAAAAATATATAGCCAAAGTCATGTCCCCAGGGACCCACCTCCTCCAGCCACAGCATAGCTGCCTACAGCTACCACCCAGTGGGTCCCTATGAGGGGATTAATGCACTCATTAGGTTAAGACTCTCGTAGCCCAACATTTCACCTCTAAACTCTCTTGCATTGTCTCACACTTGAGCTTTGATGGGAAACCTAATATCTAACCCATATCAGGCTGCATCAAAGGTTGGTGGCAAAAGTAGAGAGATGAGTTCTAGTGTCTGAAAGTGACAAACAGGGCACAATGGGGAGAAGCCCTTCTGGCAAGTGACTGCAAAGATCTCTCCAATGTATAAAGCCTTGCAGAATCTGGGCTATGTCAGGAACTTTCATGTCACCTTACCTGCTCCAGGAACTGGTGTAGGCACGAGTCCTTATGGAGCAGAGAGATGGGGTGGGGGGCGAGGTGTTCATCTTCAGAAGGGACACTATGTTGTCACTTCTCACAGGGAGTTCTGAGGAGGTCCAGAGACAGGGTCAACAAAGAAAGGGGGGAGGAAAGCCTTCCTCGGGGGCTCATTTACAAACATGCCACCCCACAATGTCACTTTGACAAAAGGATTATTTTGAGCTGAAGACACAAGAAACAGAGGACACCACGACTCTGGACACTTATCCCAGAGAGCACCAAGAGGAGTCCACACAACAAACCTCATTGAAATGATCAACTTCCATTAGTTTCCTCTGTGTATTGACTTTCTTATAGTTTGCCATCTCGGAACCCCAAAGTCCCTCAACTTTTCTTTTCGTTTTTCCACTTTTCTGAAAACCTCTCATCCTACATTAGATGTTATATAGGCAACAAGTTCTAACCACCCCTTGGCCTCCCTCATCTCTGAGATTCTCCCAAGGAGGATGTGTACAATGTATGTGTTAATGAGCTATTTGAGCTTCTCTTGTTAATCTTTTGTCTGTTTGATTCCCAGGGTCCCAGCTAGAGAACCAGGAGAGCAGAGGAAAAACATGTTTTTCTTCCACTAAATCCTCTCATAAAAAGCCATCCTATCCCAATCAAGAGCTCTGTCCCCTTCTCCAAGTTGCATGGTCTCCCCACACCTGGACCCAGCTTCTCATCCTTGGGGCAGCTGAACAAGGGTTGAAAATATCCTGAGTTTCAGGGAAACTGGGTTTAAACAGATATAGTAACGTGCTATGCACAGCCACAGACACAAAGTAAGAATACGGGTGGATCCTCTTGCAGACCTCCCACAAAATTCCAGGAAGGTGTGCGAATAAGCACTGAACCAAGGTGGTAGGAAGGAGGCTTGGCCATTCCCAGAGGTTGACTGGGCCTCTCCTGCCTCGGTACTCCAAAGGTGGCCTACTGGAGTAGCTTGGGTGCCTTGGAGGTGCTTTAAAGACATACAAATCCTTGGGACCTTTCCAGACTTGCTGAATCCAGATCCTTGGGGGTGAGGCCATTATCTGCATTTAAGGAGCTGCAATGTGATAAAGTCCAAACTCTAGGGTCTCCCATCAGCTACAAAATCAGCACTGAACAGAGCCGCCAGGTCCCACTGTGCAGTCAGGTTTACTTGTACAAACTTGTTCTTCTCTGATTGACTTTGTCCTTGGTTTTGCAACTGCCTGGCTGTGCACCCAGCAGAGCGACCTCTTGGAGAGCCACCCTTCTCTAAGTGACCAGAAAGTCTTCTCTTGCTGTTCTATGCTGTGGAAATCACTACAAAGCAGCATTACAGATACTCCAGGGCAATCTCCAGTGCATATAAGGAAAGACTGGGGAGTTGGTCTTAAGATGCAGAGTCCTGTGCTTCAGTTTCCCTGGGAGTCCTGGGACTCTGCACTTCAAACCATTCCCCAGATGCCTGGGGAGCGGGTGGTGTAGGGCACTGCACCTGGAGAAACCCATCACGAGGTAATCCATCATGGGGAAATGCCAGGGGCAGCTTGGCCTCCCTGGAAGGAGCTGAGAGCTCTTTCTGATTTGTGTTTGATGATCTCCATCAAACAAGTTAATGCCAACCACGAATTAATGACTTTTAAGCAATTTGTGTAGGTGGCTGCCCGTGTTATCAATCTTAATTCACAAACACTGCTGAGTGCCCACACAAGGGTAATAACGCGCCCAACTTCACACATAAATCTCTCAAATGGAAATTAAGCAGGTAGATGTGCCGCTCTGATGGGCATCACTCAACATCCCAAGGGGCAGCACTAGGTTAACAGGATTGAAGCTAAAAAAATCAATTGGACAACCAAGAGAGGGCCTGTGGGTCAGGGCCCTGCTGGGAGCCACAGCTGATTTCAAAGCCAGTGCAGGAACTGAGGTCAAAAACCCTCTCCTGTGTGGGACAGGTGTACGGTGGACCTAGAGACCTCAGGGAGAGCTAAAGTCACTTAGGAAAGGAGAGTAATGCAACCAAAAGAATGCAGTCCCCACACCCCAGGTGCTCACATCCTGCCTCAGGTATGGGCAGTACCTGTGACTTGGCAAGACAGAACTGGACAGTGCAGAGGTTGTGGGCTATGTGTTTGATGTATAACCACAGGGTTATACTGCCTCCCCTGCTCCCTGGTGTGAGGATGACCCAGATCCAGCCATAGGTACTGATTAGCCACAAGTTGACCGTGCGGCTCAGTCACAGTCCTCCCATGATATTTTACACCAGATGCTTGGGATTGGGAGCTATGAGGACACTATAAACTCAGTGTTGACACTGCCACATGCAAAGTGGTTGCCTGTGGTTAAAGCAACACAGAAGTAGTAGAGCTGGGAGCCCAGATCTATGACAGAACTCCATTGTCACATAAGCCAATGCATTCATTTCTAACTTGAGCAAGTTTTATGGTGTCCCTCTTCTTTGCAACCCACAGATTCCAAACTAAAACAACCTCAACATTGACCTGTGAGGCCATTCTAGGTCCTAGAAAGGTGAAAACCTGGAGCATACTCTGCAGAGCCCAAACAAGTCAAAAAGCTGTCCAATCAGCCCCAGTGAGGGCACGCTGGCATGGATGCTGGGGTGGCAGAAATGGACTTCTATATAGTTTGTTGTGATTCTATTACTTTCCAGACAGAGAGCCCAGCCCTGATTGTGTGGTTTGCATATCTCTGTATTAATGTACCTGGTACCCTCAAGGGATATAGAACACAGACCAGCAAACTTGACCACAAAAGATTGAGTACATAGGACCCCGGAAGAGAGAGAGAGAGACTCTGACCATGGGAGGCCCTTCCAGCCTCCTGCAGTTAGAGGCCACAGGCATCTCTGTCCCTTAAAGGACGAGTGTGGTATGAGCATACCAGGCTCTCGGCGCCCCCAGCTCTAGAGGAAGAGGTCTCCTGCAGCCCCAGAGTACCGCCCGCCCCACGCAGCTCGTGGAGTATTTGAGTCACGTGCATTTGAGAAATCAGTCTGGTTTGCAGCGATGGAGAGGTTAAAGCAGCATGTGGTTGAAATGGTTTGGGGAAATTGCTTTTCCTCCCCCGATTGTCAGTGGTTGGAGGTGGCAGGCAGTGTGCTGGGTGAGGTGAAGCCTGGAACCCACTGACCCAGTGAACGCAGCTGGCCACTCTGACCAGAGTTCTTCAACCACTTCGGGCTCCAGGATCTGAGGCATAGTTCCCTCTACCTTCAGACACACAAGCTAAAATCTGTAACAACAACAACCAAAAAAAAAGCCAAAAAACATCTTTCCTGCACACTGTGCTTTCCACACTGACCCTGCCTCCTGCTGTCCCTGCTAGGACTCTACTTGACTTTGGGACAATTGGTTCCTTCTCCCCATCCTACAGCAACAGTGCCACCTCTGAGCAGCCTTTGAATGACTCAGATCTCAGATGTCCTGGGCTTCCATTTAGCATCGACTGCAGACTTCCTTGCACCTTAACTAGCTGCTCAGTGATGGCTCCCCCGATCAGCTGGCAGCTCCCAAATGCAGGAGCCTCCTCTTAGCCACCTTTGCCTCTGCTCCTCCCTCTCCACCCAGAGTCTATCACAGTTTCACACACGGTAGGCACATCACAAGGGTCCCTTACATGGAAGTAATGGAGTGCCATCGGAAATGAACATAGGAAATCTGACCACAGGAGGGGGGCCATTAGGGGCTCAGGAAGCTCCAACTAGGGAGCTCTGAGCATGGAGGGAAAGCATCATCCACAAAGGAGGGGCCTCCCGTCAGCCCACCCATGGGGGAGCATGCTCTTGCCTATAAAGGTTCTGATTTTCAGCAGAACCCACGGCTGCCAAGAGCCATCTGCAGAGGAAGGAGGGGGTTTTCCTCTGTTTCTCACCCACATTCATCCGAGAGGAGTGAATAGGAGGCTAAGTTCTAGATAATTACATGATCTCAGATCATTTATCTGGCTCCGTGAAATTGGATTTAAAGGGGAGAAAGCTTAAGGAGAATCATTAAGCATAAATATCCTAGGAAAATTACCCTGAAATCATACATTTCAGCCCAGCCTGAGAGAGATTTGCGGGATGATACAACCCGAGCGCTTTACTGACTCAGGAGCCAGTAAATGTGGAGCCAATGAGGGACTGGCCTGCTGGAGGCAGAGCCGGGACCACTGCCCAGGGTTCCTCCATGACTTGCTCTTAATCCATCATCACAGAAGCAGCAATTGCCAATGAAGTGATTTAAAAAAAAAAAAGTAATTTCTTTTCCAGTTCAGGTAAGCTCATAAGTTATGTTTGTACAGAAATTTTGAAATGTCATTACCAGAGAACAAGACAGACAGGTGCCTGCTCTCCGGGGTGGGGGCTGGGGGGTGGGGGGCACAGGCTGTAGATCAACAGAATCACGTGTGCTGATCTGTTCGAGCAGCTATAACAAGATATCTTAGATGGGGCAGCTTACATACGACAGACACTTATTTCTCACAGGTCTGAAGACTAGGAAGTCCAAAATCAGGGCATTGGCAGATGTGGGGGTCTGATGAGGGCCCATTCCTCACAATGGTGCTTTCTTACTGTTTCCCTCACGGGTGGAAGGGGCACAGAAGCTGGGGCCTCCCTTACAAGAACACTAACCAGGGCTCTTTTCATGACCTAATCACTCTCCAAACGCTCTACCTCTTAACACCATTGCCTTGGGGGAAAATGAACACAGCAATGTTCCATGTTGAGATGCAGAAGAAAAATTAAAATGGACTGTGTGATCCGAGAGTGACTGGGGTGCATTGAATTTCAGAAACATCTCTGAAAAGGTGACATTGAAGAAACTAAAATTTGGGACAAGTAGGCAGAGGCCAGCTCATATCAAACCTTGTAAGCCAAGATTTGCTCTGCATTTTATAAATGGCAGCCGGAGAAGAGTTAGAGGGCAAAATCCAAGTCGCCCCTCAGAGCACACCGACGCCCCCTAGTGTCTAAGATTTTCTAAACAGGAATGTGTCCAGCTTAAAATCAAAAAAACAAACTAATCTCAGCATCCTTTGCAGGTAGGAGTAGCCACGTTTTTATCAATGAACAACAAAGCCCTGGTCTAGGACACAGCAGGAGGAGGAGGTTGGTAAGACGGCAGGAGATGGAAATTCTGAGAAAGTTTCCCAGAAGTAATGAAGGCGTAGGAGGAGGATGTCTCAACTGATACGTACCTCTTGCCCTTCCTATTTTCTCTTCCTGCCTGCAATTTGGAGATGATAGCTGTAGTTCCAGATTCAAAGCCAAACACTAAGAATGGCAAAGTAGAAAAGTACAGAAGCCCAGGTCCCTGAGCAGTCTATGGCACCCCATTCCACACTTGGAATTTCTACAGACTTCTCCTTAGATGAGATAAGTAAACTCCTGTTTCACTGAACCACCATTTTTTGCGTCTGCATTATAGCTAAACTCTATCTTCCACCTCCCCCACTTGAGCTCGTCATCCTGACTCTCTCCAGGTCTCAGCTCCTGTAGATTGAGCCATCTCTCAAGCTGGTGCCTGGCTCTGATGCCCACTCCTGTCACGTCTGCTTCTGGCTTGGCAGGAGTTACCCTCATCTCCTCATGCCCCAACGTCCACGGCCAGAGCGTGGGGCGTGCTGATTTTCCTCCTGCAGATGCTGTGGGCTGCGTGTTGGCAGAGGGGCTGGCAGCCTTTCTGGGAGACTGCCTCAGGCTCTGGCCAGGGCTCCAGCTATGAGGCGCTCACAGCCTCCTCAGAGCACAACCCCTGCAATATCCTTCCACTCAATTTCAAAAATGCATAGCGATGACCAAACGGAAGGCAGAAATCACATGGGAGAAAAACACAGAATTAAATTTTTTTTTTAAATTAAAACTGTTTTATACTCTCTGGGGAATTAATTAAAACGGAACTGTTTCCATCTTTCAGCTTGCAGACATGTTCCAGAGCGTCAGCTGCCGTTGGAATGCTCAGACATGCGCCATAGCCACGGGGGAGAAGACGAGGAGGTGGGTTCAGGGCTGGAAGGAGGCCCTTCGTGATGATTAGCTTTCTGGGGTGAATGTAGTTAGACTTTGATTTACAATTTCTAATTTTCCCATCTCCCTGCATTGAACAGGGAGCCCTTAGCATCAGGTGAACATGGAAGAGAGGATTCGGCAGCGGAGAGGCGAGAACACACTGAATTCCCAAATGAAAAGATAGAAATATCCTCAGGATAAAGAGAAGAGATTTTTGAAAACATCTGGTGAGAAGATGCTGTTGCCATGTCGGAAAAATTAGTAAGTCGGAAAGCCTCCGGCGATCAGCTGCTTTGGTTTGAGATGGCTTTGTGGAGCCACCAAGATCAGAAAGCCTTCGTCATCCAACTCAGCCACGGGCTGAGTTTCCCCCTCCCCAAATCCGTGTGTTGAACCGCGGCCTCCCAACATAACTGTGTTTGGAAATGGAGCCTTTGTGAAAGTAACTGAAGTAAAAAGCAGTCCCGAGGGTAAGGCCCTGATCTGATGGGATCAGTGTCCTTAGAGAAGAGACAAAAGAGCTTGTTCCCTGGGCACCTTGGGAGGACCTAGCAAGAAAGCTCTGTGTGCTGCCAGGAGGAGGGCCCTCACCAGCCCCAGCCCCTGATACCTCCTTAGTCTCAAACTTCCAGTCTCCAAAACTGGAAAAACATAAATTTCTGCTGTTTAAACCACCCAGTCTATGGGACTTTGCTGTGGCAGCCTGGGCTGAATAATAAAGTGTCCCTTGAATTTACTCAATGGAAACTGAGAGTGCAGGGGAGGTTGCCAGAGGATCCCAGGGCTTGGGACTCCTGTGGAGTCATACAGAGGGCCTTTTAGCTTTGTGGCCACTGGGAAGGCCCATGACCTTTCTCAAGCTCAATGTCTTAATGTGTACAGTGGGAACAGTGACAGTAGCTATGAAGAGCGGGTGCAGGTAATGCAGCCCCGGCAGGGAACTGATCATCTGTTGTGTTGTTGTGTGGCTTTGTTGGTGATCTTGCTTGAATGCTTGTGCTCTGTTGGAAGGGGGTGAGATGTGGGGACTTCCAGCCTCAGTAGTCAAGACCTGAATTCTACTCACTTGCTCTCACTGTCCCAAAGGCAGCAGATGGTGGCTGAAGCTCCCAGCTTGCCCTTGTGACCAAGAGGGAAGGAAGTCGAAAAGGAGGGCAGTGCAGAGTCCTTCCGTCTGGGTCCCGGGCCTCAGGGCCAGAGGACAGGAGGGGGCTCACCAGGCTGGGACTGGGCGACCATTGCATTGAGCCATTTCCTAAGGGTGGGTTCCCAGTCCTCTCCCTGAGCTTCACCACCCCCCTCCTACAAACTCCTTTTCTACTTCAGTTAACCAGAGCTGGTGTCTGTCCAGTTCCATCAGGAACCCTGTCTGGTGTGATGCTCAAAAGCAGTTGAGCTGGTGCCTCGTCCGGCCAAGGGAGCCGAGTCCGGCGAGGGACGGCGAGATTAAAAGACACACAGGACACCAAGGTTCTTCATCCAGGAGTCAATACCCTTTATTGCTAACACACTTTTAAGTGGCAGGTCTTCACTGACTGCACTTGGTACAATTATCATCCAATTTTTAGACAAATCACTTCTAAAGAAAGAAGGTAAGATCCTTCTTTCATGTCAGTAGTGACAGCAGATTTAAAATTATACCCCTACCAAAGACGCCAGGCCGGCTGGCTTCCAAGCCCTTGGTGTGCTACTGACTCCCACTGGAAAGACAAGTGATCACCCCCATATTTCTCTTAATTGTTGTGCCCAGAAAGTCCAAGAGGCGCTCAGACCACAGCCCTCCCCAGGACTGCCCCTCACCTCTACATCAGAAACAAACCTCAGAAAAGAAACCCCAGCTCTGGCTCTCTTCTGAGAAAGCACCACACAGAATCTCACTAGGTTCCCTCAGCTGCTTTTCCCCAATGAAGCCTTTCTTTAGAATTCCATCCACATTTTAATATTTGGGTTTAAATTAATTTAAAATAATTTAAATATGAATCAAGTGAGGTTGAAAAATCGTATTCAAATCAGAAAACGTACAAGGAAGATTGAAAGTATACAGTCTATCTGAGACTGTATCAGTCAGGGTTTCCAGAGAAGCCAAGCCAAGCCGGAGGGTAGGATTAATGTGTGTATCTGTGTAGAGGCATATTATACAAACTTACCTGAAGGAATTGGCTCATGGGAGTGTGGGCTGGCAGTGCCCCGGCAGCAGCTGGAGCTGCAGTCTAGAGGCCAGATTTCCTCCTCTGGGAAACCTGGGCTGCTCTTGCTGCCTCTGACTGATTAGGTGAGCCCCCCCACCCTCCAACCCCTACCCCTGTGTCCCTCAGGCGGTCTCCTGGCTTCAAGCCAACTCACTCTACATGTTCCTCACGTCTATAAGGACCTTCACAGCACAGTTTGAGTAAATCACTGGGTCCCATGGCCAGGACAATTTGCAAAATATGATTCCAACCTTTATGGAATCATAGCAAAACCCAGGATCACTTCAAACTCTCCTCCACACCGTAATCCAGCCAGATGAATTCTTTGGCAATCTTCATGGATCATAAAAGTAGTTTGATGAACCACATCCTCCATTCCATGTATTTTTCCAATATACTTGCAACCTGACATGTATGTATTCATGCTCATGCATGTAGATGTATATATGTATATATGCATATATGTATGTATATGTATATATGTATGTATACACACACACACACACAGTCTCCTACATCACTTAATCACTTAGGTGTGTTTTCCAAATGTGCTCCAATGGACATTCCAAAACCTCGCTCCTGCTCATTTCCCACCCCGCAAGCTGGCTGCACCATAAGTGAACAGGGGAAATTACTTTTTCTAAACTGATGCTTGTGGGTTCATTACACCTCCTTCTTCTTGTCATAATGATATTTAACTTGCATTTTCATTTTAAGCCATTATGTGGTTACGTTTAGAGCCTGGAAACCAATCTGTTCTCTTCCTACCCCTCCAACACCAGTGGTTTTGCCATATTAAATGTAAAAAGAGGAAAAAAATACAGTATTTTATATCCAAGCTGCAGATAGAGTGTGTCATTAACCTCTTGTTTCATTGCTTTGGCAAATGCAATTTTTAGAAAATAGAAAGGAAATCAGCTCCTGCCTGTGCATATGATCACGCAGCAAGTAAGAGACAAGCAACGCGGATGTGAGAATTCCCAGCATTCCCAGCAAGCTTGTCTTGAAAGTGGAAAAAAAAAAAAAACCAGTGGAATTCCTTACTTAGCCAAACCCTCACTCTTAAATTTTTTCCATCTTTTATGGTAATTGTTCTGTTAGATAATGGACTGGATGAGCTATAGTTCAGTGTGATTTAATTAGCTTTAGTAATGCTTCCCCCTGCCTAGTGCCTCTGCAGATGCGTTGCCACAGGAGGGCATAAACTGGCAAATGCCTAGGACAAAAAATGCCTGGTGTGACTCTCACTTCCAGACTCTCGAAAAGTCAAAGAAACCATCCATCTTCCATCTTCCATCTCCAGTGGACCATTTTCCCACCAACTCCCACCAAGGGCAGCCTGCTTTGGCAGGTTGATACTCAAGTACTGACTGACATCATCTCTGACCAATTTTCCTGGTGTTCCCTAAACATATTTATTTCTCTCCTTCGAGTTGGTATTTACATAGATCCTTCCCGTCAGTACAGAAAGCTTGCTAGTACAGTCATTTAAATCGATGCTGACCTGTGATTTGCCCTGAAGGAAACCTAAGCTTGCTTACCTCAGCTCAAGAACGAACTTGAAACTTTTTTTGCTTGGTCGGGGGCTTTTTCAGAAAATCAGATTTACCTCGTTATGGTTATCTTAAATAAATTGGAGTTATTTTTATTTAACGACTTCTGCTTAACCTTGAAAATAACTAATGAAAGATTTTACAACGAAGAAATATTTAGAAAGGTTTGCTGCTTCATGTGATATTTGTCTACAGTTTAAGAAATTAAGTGACTGAAAGATCAATGCAGAAACAGCATGATTTTAGATATGCTTATCTTGTCCTAACTGGGACCAACTGCTTGCTTCCCTTTTTAGAAAGTTGTTATATTTGTTATATGTTTAGCTGCTCTATCCTAGAGAGATACATTGGCAATCAATAAAAGCAAAATAGCCAATAAGTAGGTTTTATGAGACTGAAAAGAATACAATTTCTACATATTGTTTTACAAATTTCCAACACTTTCTCAGGTTGATCAGAGCTTGCATTCAAAATCTGCTTTTTATTTCACTTTGGCAGCTGATGAGCGGCCCAGCCTCCTGGGGGCTGTGGAAAGGCAGAATGAGTCTTCACCTGCAACTACCAATGCATCAGAATCTAGATCATCTGAATAAGCCATCCAGTTTCTAGGATCATCTCCTCTTTAACGCTTGGGGGCACAGAGCAAAGAACTGTTTTTCAATACTCTAAATAATTAACCACTAGGTTTCAATAACTGATTTCATAGGTACAACTCAGTATCAGGTGAGTATCAGGTATCACAACAAGTTTGCATTAAAGGACTTATCAAAAAAAAAAAAACCCACAGCTGGGGATGGAGGGAGAGAGGGAGGGAGGGAAGGAAGAGGGATGGAGAGAGGGAAGGACAGAAGGAGCTCACAGTGTTGGGTACCTGGGACTGGCCTTCTTTAGGGACACACACTGTTCTTTAAAATCACGTCATTCCCTCCTCAGAGACACAAATGGGAAATCAAAGGGAAAGCAGAGCTAGCATCCTAAGAAATGAAGGAGGGTGGGAGGCAAGGAGAGAGGGAGGAGGGAGGGGCCCAAAGATGGAGCAGAATCATCTCTGGCATGCTCACTGAAGAAAATCCAATTTACTTTTTGCAATTTTGAAAATAAAATCAGGGAAAACATTAAGAAAGGGGAAACATTTTTTAATAAAAGAAAATAAAGAAAGAAGATGCGATGGCCGCCTAAGGACAAACAGCTGCTTCTCCCATCTCAGGCTGCCACTGGAGCCACGCTGTCTCCAGAAGTAAGGAAGAGAGGAGAAAATAAAAAGGCGAGGGCTTAAAAGACACGAGGAAATTACAGGGCTGCTCCATGAGATCCAGGGCAAATAAAAGAAAATGGGAAAGTTTCAAGAAGCCAATTCAAATTTCTATTTAAAATAAACTAAGATTAGGACTAAGCGCAAATTTCCAATGAACTTATCTGGTATATTTCAAAGTGTGGAAAGTAGTAAAGCAGGCTGTTTGGTAACCACAAAGAGGGGGAGAAGAGGAAAGGAAAGAGTAGCTTGGCTGAATTAAGTTTTAAATTTTTAATGAGATTCGGGGCCCTAACCCTGTCTGCCTGTTACACCTGGCTTTAGTGGCAAACCTTCCTGGTTTGGTCCTCCTCCCTCAGGTTCCCAGGCTCTACCACCAGCAGAAAAGAGTTGCCTAGGTTAAGAACTGGGTTGGATTCTTAACATTCATGTATTTACCTATATACTACATGGTGCCAGTTCCAGTAAGTCACTGAAAATCAGAATCAGGCAGGTTGCCCACCCCAACCCCCAGGATCACAAACACTGTGACTGCGCACTAGCTGAGCTGTGAGCTTTCTGTTAGTCAAAGCAAACTCAGGAAAACAGGATGGGGACATGATTCCCATTTGGTCATTTGTCAGATTCAAAAAGGAAACCCACCCATCATCCTAGATTATTCCTTGTCCTTGGCTCTTCATGACCAACCACTTACATGAAGCCTGCCAATTCCATCTCCCTGGTTGTACCCTCTCTCCCTTTTCCACCCCTATCCCTCCAGCTCAGCCTCAGCAGGTCGACCTTCCCTTTTCCAGTAAGCAACTTACCAACCCTCTGCTCCCTACTTCCTGTCTCCAATTTTTCTCTCCTGCCAGCCAGTCTGTTCAGCTGACCAGGTCATTGCCCAACAGAAGTTTTCCAGGGCTCTCCTATGTCAACACTAAACCTCTAATTTTGGGGTACATTTCCCTAGTGGGTGCTGATAGTTGTGCCAAGAGCTATAGGAAACTGAAGAATAAACACACAACGTCTTCCAGAAGCTACAGCGATGCTCAAAGCATTGGGTGCAAAAACATTTTTTAATGGGTATATAATATGGAGTCATTTACAAAAGTTATATAAAACATTGTTAAAACAAAAGACTTCGATCAAATTTTCAGTTTTTGCAGATGATATGACCTTATACTTAAAACGTCTAAAACACTCCACTAAAAGACTTTGAGAGCTGATAAACTCACCAAAGTAGCAGAATACAAAACCAAGAGCTTTCCCATATACCAATAATGAATCCACTGAAAAAGAAATCAGAAAAACAATTCCATTCACAATAGCCTCAAAAAAAAAATAAATCTAAGAAAGGAGGTGAAAGACATCTGCAATGAAAGTTGGAAAACACTGAAGAAGAAAGGACACAAATGCTAGAAGATGGAAAGACCTTGCATGTTCTTAGATAGGCAGAATTAATATTGTTAAAATGGTCATATTACTAAAAGTGTCCTGCAGATTAATTGCAATCTCCATCAAAATACCAGTGACATTCTTTACCGAACTAGAAAGAAAAGCAGTCCTAAAATTCATATGGAAGAATAAATGACTGAGAATAGCCAAAGCAATTCTGAGAAATAAGGGCAATACTGGAGGCATCACAATACTCAATTTCAAATTATAAGAACCATGGTGCTGGGATAAAAACAGACCCGTAGACCAATGGAATAGAATAGAAGATGCAGAGACAAATCCACACAGTCAGTCATCTGATCCTTGACAAAGGTGCCAAAAACATACACTAGAGGAAAGGAAAAAATATTTCTTTAACATATGGTGCTGGAAAAATTGGAAGAATTAAACTAGATCCCCCTCTCTCACTGTGCATAAAAGACAATTCAAAGTGGATTAAAGACCTGTGATTAGACCAGAAACTTTACAACTGCTAGAATACAACACAGGGCCAACACTCCAACATATAGGCACAGGCAATAACATCTTCACAGAACTCCTAAAGCTCAGGAAATAATACCAAGAATTAATATATGGGATGGCATCAAATTAAAAATCTTCTGCACAGCAAAGGAAACAATTAATAACATGAAGAAAGGTACTACAAGATGGAGGAAAATCTTTGCCAGCTACTCTTTTGACAAAGGATTAATATTCAGAATACATAAAGAACTCAAAAAACTTAACACCAAAATATAGAAAACTAACCGATAAAGAGCAAAGGAACTAAACAGACACTTCTCAGCAGAAGAACTAGAAATGCCAAGATATATAAGAAAAATGTTCAACATCTTTAGCAATCAGCGAAGTTAAATCAAAACTACACTGAGATGTCATCCCACTGCTGTTAAAATGGCAATCTTCCAGAATACAAGTGATAATAAATTCTAGTAAGGATGTAGGAAAAAAGAAGTAAGTACACACTGCTTGTAGGATTGTAAATTAATACAACCACTATGGAAATCTGTATAGAGTTTCCCCAAAAGACTAGGAATGGGATCGGCATATGACCCAGCTATTCCACTTCTTGTTATTTATCCAAAAGAACTAAAGTCAACATACTATAGTAATATACACATATCCATATTTATAGTAGCATGATTCACAAGAGAAAAGTTATAGAACCAGCCTAGGTTTGTCTGTCAACAGATGAATGGGTAAATAAAATTGTGATATACATATACAATGGAATTTTACTCAGCCATAAAGAAGAATGAAATTTTATCCTTTGCAGGAAAATGGATGAAACTGGAGAACATAATAATAAATAAAATCAGCCAGATTCAGAAAGTTATGGGAAACATGTTTTCTCTCATATGTGGAAGCTGGAGAAAAAAATGGTGGGAAAAGATTCTCATGAAAATAGAAGGAAGACCAGTAGAGTAGAATGGGAGTCAGTGAGAGGAGGGAGAGAGGAGAGAGTGGAGGTACTGGGGAATGGAATTAATCGAAGAATTTCACGTGCATGTTTGAGTATATCACCATGAATCCCACTATTATGTATAATTATAGTGTATCAATAGAAATGTTTAAACTAAGACTTTAAAATACGCTCTGCGAGGATGACCACTTTGGACTCAGCTCTCTGAATCCATTCATCATTCTGTGCTAAGAAAACACAAGAGAAGTTTGGAATGTAATAAAAGAACTGAACTCTTTGTTTTTGTCCTTTGACATTCTGAACTCACAAAAATTTGTCCTATGGAAATGAGCCACCATATGCCAAAGACATATGCCACAGACAATTCATCAGAGCACTACTTATAATAGGAAAAAGTTATAATAACTCCAGTGATCACTGCTCATTGGTCCATACAAATAACAGAATGCTTTGCATCATTTTATAAGATGGTGCAGTAATATATTATTGGTATAAAATATGTTTGAGGTATATTGTTAAGTGAAAAGACATAGTATTTTATTGCTCATACCCTGAAGAACAAAGATCAAGGCATAAAATTGGTAGTATTTGGTAGAAGAAATGGCTGGTAACTTTTTGGTTATGTTTGTTTGACAGTACTTTATATAACAGGCATTGCTTCTATAAATATACACATAAAGATATTTCTTTCTGTGGTAAGGCAAGAAACTCCCACTTTTTGCATAGGATACACATCGTTAATGATCTGTTTCCTGCCCACCTACCCTTAGCTTCCTGCTACTCCCACCCTGGTCTTTACCCACAGAGAATATTGCAGTAACCAGCTTTCCAAGCAAGAGGCATGCTCTCACCTCCTCTATGCCCTACAGATGCCTTCCTGCCTGCCTGGCATGTCCTTTAGCTTTCTTACCTGTCAAAGCTTTCCTGATGACGATCTGGCTTCCTGTTGGCCTTTGCCTGGAGAGCGAGCATTGTAGACACAGCAATCGCTGCCTGATCCCCTTCACAGCAACACCCTTCAGCGAAGGTCTAAAAGGCTGCTGCTCTTATGAGTCAGCCTTTGCCCACTAGGGCAACACTGAGTCCCCCAACAGAGCCACTGAAGGAGACTCAACATTCTGGGGATTATTAGTTCACACAGTGGATGCCTGGGTCCTAAATCATGGTAAAGGAAGGGAAGGCAAATCCTGTCAGCCTTCTTGAGACAGCCAGCCAATGAGCCTTCACCCTTGAGCAACCAGCCACTCTAATATCATTCTTTTGACCAGGTTAAAGCTCAGTTTTCTCTGCCATCATGGAAAATCCCTATAACTTCATTATTTGTGTAGCCAAAGAGCTTCAATCCAATTGTACCAACCACAAATGTTCATCATAATACAATCCACAAAAGAACAGCAAGGCCTAGATGTAAGTGTGTATTTTCATCCCCAAATAATTTTGAACATGGTGTGAGTGAATGGAGGGGAGCATGGGGGGACAGACAGATAGATTAACAAAGAAAATACTCTATGCCCACATCATGGCTTATTCAGCCTGACACCTTGGGCTTTGGAATGGAAAACCACATTCCTCAGTTTTGCATCCACCAAGCTGCCTCCAATTGCAAACCTACAGGGAGAAGACAACATGAACATATTTGAGGAACAATCCCAACAATTCTCAGCTTTAGGGAACTGGCAGAAGTTGCACCAACCTCTAGGGTCTAACCCACCCTGATCAGAAACACTGTTTCTAGGTCTTGATCACACCAACAGGGGATGCTAATGATAAAGCTGGATATGAACAGCCTGCTGCAAGTACCTAGCTTCACCCAGACATGTAGTGAGCCCTTGATCCTTGGCCATCTTGGCCTCATGAACATGCCTCAGAGGCAAATCTGGCAATCCCCTGCTTGCTTCTGGAATGGAAGTTTAATACCTCTCCACAAAGGAAACCTCTGTCAGCACAGTTTCTACTGTGAGAGAAATGGCAGCCATGGAAGAACATTTCTTAAGCAAAAAAAAAAAAAAAAATCCAAATAAATAACACAAAACTCAGGGACAAGTTCTTCTCTTTGCCAATTATCAGACAGCTTTGAAGTCAGTGCCCAGCTTTTACTACATGCGACAGTGTCCCCAAGCTTACATTGGAGTTATTAGCTGAAGCCACATGATTCTAGTCCCACCTGAGCAAGCAAAAGCAACGAGTGGTGATGATTACGGAGTTGTCATGTTCATGCCCAGACCCAGGGTCCACACTTGGTCTGCTTCAAGGACAATAGGTATTAAAAACCCTCAGTCTCACTAGGAATCATGCAAATGCAAATGAGTACCAAGGGATGTTTTTTCACTCACTAAACTAGTAACAATTTTGAAAATGCTATTGCCCAAAGTTGATGAGGGTGTAGGGAAGCAAGTAGTCGGATACTTTGCTGGATGGAGTGTAAATTGGCATAGCACTTTGGAAAATGACATGTCCACATGAATTATAAACCCTAAAATTTTATATGTGAATGACTGTGGCATTTTTTTCCAGCTGAGAAAACAGAAAACCTAATTCCTAATGACTTGATCAATAAGGAAATTTATTACCTCACAACATATGAGTTGCTGTAAAAAGCTCCAGGGCTGGTCGATTCAGAAACTCATGACACTATCCAAGGCCTCTGCTTGCTTTGCCAACTTGAGCTTGTTGGCTCTCTCTCTTCCTAGAAGCACATTCGCATACATTAAAGCAAACAAACAAAACCCTGCTTCTTTTTGGTCCTTAAGGTCTAGGAAGTCCTTTTCAGAAGCCCCCTTGAAACAGCCCCCTCTACTATGTCATTGGCCTAAACCAGTGATCTCACAAGTGCCCCTTGGACCAGTATCAGCATCAGCTGGGAACTAGTCAGAAATACACATTCTTGGCCCATCTTGGGCCTACTGAGTCGGAAACACTAGGTGGAGTTCCTAGGTTCCAGAACCACTGGCCTAAGCCAACCAGCTGATGAAGGGAATGAATAACCACAGTTGGCTTAAAAATAATCATGACCCACCACTTCCTTGGGATGGCGCACCTCCCCTGCACAAGGCTTTTCCTCTCTGACTTTCATCCTACCTGCCCATTTGCAGGATGAGCCCCAATATGCTGCACTCTCAGTTAAAAAAAAAAATTCAGCTATGGAACAGAAACCAAATTCAAAATACCTTTAACAGTAAGGATGCTTATTGATTCATATGAGGGTAAAATGTTTAGAGTTAATTAGTTCAGATATTTATCTCTTGCTTTAACCTGTAGGTAAACTTGTCACCCCACCCTGGATGTGAGATCCTATGCTGATTTTCAAATATATCCACATAGCCTTGATCCTCTTCTCTTCCAAAGAGTGCAGACTGATTCCCCTTCCCTTGAGTGTGGGCTTTAGTAACTTGCTCTAACAAATAGAACGTGGCAGAACCCACAGGGTATGACTTTTGAGACTACAACATAAAAGGCACCATGGCTTCCATTTGGCTGCTTGTTCTCATCCTCTGATCCCTTTCTCTGGGGGAAAGGCAGTTTCCAGGTTGTCAGCACTGAACCCTAGAGAGAATTCCATTTGGGGAGGAACTAAGTCCTCCTGCCCATAGCCGTGTGAGGCTGCCACCTTGGAAAACAACCCTCCAACCCTGCTCAAGTCTAGATGATTGCAGTTCTATCATGAAAGACCTGCACCAGAACCATCCAGGTAAGCTGTTAAAGATTCCTGATCCAGGGCTGGGGATGTGGCTCAAATGGTAGCATGCTGGCCTAGCATGTGTGGGGCACTGGGTTCGATTCTCAGCACCACATAAAAATAAAATGAAGACAATGTGTCCACTAAAACTAAAAAATAAATATTAAAAAAAAGAATGCCTGATCCATAAAACCTGTGAAATGATGTTTGTTGTTTTTTTAAGGCAATAAATTTGGGGGTGATTTGTTTTATAGCAATGGTTAATGAATTAACCATTAGACCCCAGGTAGAATTGCTTGGCTACCAGAGATATGCAGATTTCAGTTTTACTTTGTAACCTTTTCTCCTTCCTAAGACATGTGACTCCCCCACAGGGGTGTGCTCAAGACAACAACCCCCATTTTCTTTCCACACCTAGGCCTTGTTATTGATTCTGGCCCATTGTGTGGCAAAATTCTTCTTCTCTGATTATTTTTCTTTTAGACATCTGATTTCTGTGGCTATTGCTGTTCTATATTCTTAACAGGAGTTTGTTGGGAAGAAACTCCACCTCATCCTACAGCAGTGACTCTAGTAGCAGAAATTCTGCCATAAACCGAAGGTAGAGGAAAAGTAAAGAAGACTTGGGATTCTGGGGCAAGCTTGTCAGGAAACTGCGGTTCCCACCTCAGAAGGATCGTGAGGATTCCTGATGAGATGGCAGCATTTTCTTTTTTATAAATTTATTTAGTTATTTATTTAAATTAGGTATATATGACAGCGGAATGCATTTTGAGTCATTGCACACAATTATAGCACAACTTTTCATTTCTCTGATTGTCCATGATGTAGCATTGCACAGTATGCACAGTCATACATGTACCTAGGGTAATGATGTCCACCACATTCACCATCTTTTCTGACCCCATATCTCCTCCACTCCCCTCCCTCCCCTTTGCCCAATCAAAGTTTCTCCATTTTTCTCATGCCACCCTCTGCCCATTATGGATCAGCATACAATTATCAGAGAAAACATTTGATCTTTGGTTTTGGGGGATTAGCTTACTTCGCTTAGCATGATATTCTTCAACTCCATCCATTTACCTGCAAATGCCATAGTTTTATTTTCTTTTAATGCTGAGTAAAATATTCCATTGTGTATATATACCACAGTTTCTTTATCCATTCATCTATTGAAAGGCATCTAGGTTGCTTCCACAGTTTAGCTATTGTGAATTGAGCTGCTATAAATATTGATGTGGCTGCGTTACTATTTTTTAAGTCCTTTGGGTATAGAGCGAGGAATGGGATAGCTGGGTCAAATGGTGGTTCCATTCCAAGTTTTCTAAGGAATCTCCATACTGTTTTCCAGAGTGGTTGCACCAATTTGCAGTCCCACCAGCAATGTATGAGTTGTGCCTTTTCCCCCACATCCTTGCCAACACTTATTATTGTTTGTATTATTGATAACTTCCATTCTGACTGGCATACGATGAAATCTTAGTTTTGATTTGCATTTCTCTAATTACTAGAGATGTTGAACATTTTTTTTCATATGTTTGTTGATCAATTGTATGTCTTCTTCTGAGAAGTGTCTGTTCAGCTCCCTAGCCCATTTATTGATTAGTTTGTTGTTGTTGTTGTTAAGTTTTTTGAGTTCTTTATATATCCTGGAGGTTAGTGCTCTGACAGGTGTGTGGCAAAAATTTGATAGCAGCATTTTCTGGAAACTTAAAACAAATTGCCACCATCTTTCTTACAGGTTACAGTTTCCCTAAGTTACCTAAGACTGCTTCTATCTTCTTCCTGGAGTACAGGTGGGCAATGACCTAGACCTGCAGTTAAAACGTGCCCATAGAAGCTTCTAGGTAGACAGGTGCCAGAGGGTCAAGAGTAGAGTGGGCAAATGAAACTAGCCCATTTTATGCTCATTCAATACACTGGAACCTGTAAACTCCAAGAACCATGCCTGGGGCCCAGGCTGAAACCTGGAGCCCAAGTTGTTGTTCTCCATGGGATGATGAAAATCCACCTGGAAGTACCTGGTAATGCCCAGCTTCCTCAACACATCCATGGTCCACTAGCTAAAAATATGGGGCCAAACCTCTATTAAGAAGTGTCTGCGCAATTCTAATGCACTCTAATTCTGAGAACTATAGTTATTTTTAATTTGATATATGATTTATATTTAATAAAATGTATAGATCTTCAGTGTTCTATCCAGTAATTTTTGACAATTGTCTACATCTGTGAAAACCCCGCCCAAAACAAGATATGCAACATTCCCATCACCCCAGAAAACTCTCACTTACCCCTTTCCTGTCAACACCCACCCCTAGAATCTATGACTTCAGAGTTTCTATCAGCATAGAATATTTTATAGAACTGTTGCTTTTTGTAACAGGGAAGTTGAAAAAAAAAAAGTTGGCCATTTGAGAACCCTAAGTAAGCCATTTCTGTTTGGCAGGAGGAAACGACTTCAATTGTCCATTTGAAGAGATTGTTCCTGATTCTTGGAAAACCAGCTTAATAGGCCTTTTAGTGATGGAGATGTAGAGCTGTGATTAGAGATGGGCCTGAAGACCTAAAGCTGCACTGAGAGGGAGGACAGAAGGTGAAGGGTCTCTGTGGTGATGTGTTGCAGGAAAAAAATATGTCAAGGACATTTGTCCCCACAAAGTCCTTTGCTCAGGGTCCAACCCAAGGTTAAGGGACTGAGGGTCAAATAGGATTGTTTTCATGAGAGCTTGTGTCACTGCAACCCCAGCCAGGGTGGCTCTCATAAATGTCATTTTTTAAATCATGCTTTCTAAGTAATGGACTGAGGGCACACCAGGAAGTCTTTAATATTTAATATTTGATTTTTATCTGGCCCTCAGCACCACCTCATTTAATGAATTGTCTTATTAATTCTAACAACTTTCCACTTAATTCTCAAGGTATCTCTAGATGCATAATAAAATAAGCCCATTTCTATTTTCCCCTTTCCAATTGTTATGATTTGACTTTTGTTTTCAGATTCCTGTCTTATCACTTTGGCTATTTTTAAATTATTCTGAAGCTCTGTAGAATGAAGATATTGGTATTGACATTTTGACCAGCCTAAAAATTGTAAGTTTAGGAATAGAGCAGTTATAATCAGAGTAAACAACAAAGAGGCCACATCGGTAATTTGGTTGTGCTGGGACAGGGGCTGGTAGTGTTGTGAATCGACCTTGAGCATCAGTCCCTCATCTTAAAAGAGGTGAGAAGAAGGAAATGAAGTAGGTATCTCAGTTCATGACAGATTTCCAACTGAAGTGTCAAGACAAAGCAAAAAATAGTTTTATTTTTATTGTATATCCACAGTTTGATCCTTGATATATCGATAGTAAAACATGCTTTAATAATTAACACTTGATTTTGACTCTTCAAGTTTCCAAAGAAAGCTTTCTTTCCTTTTGGGATCTTAGAATTAGAGAAAGATGGTTGATCTAACTACCTCAAGTTAGACCCTGCCATACCAGTATCAAGAGTATATAAATAGTCCCATACTGATCTTTAATATTTTAAAATATTATTGTTATCCCCTTCAACCCATTCTTTTTTTTAATATTTATTTTTTTAGTTGTAGTTGCACGCAATACCTTTATTTCACTCATTTATTTTTTGTGTGGTGCTGAGGATTGAACCCAGGGTCTTGGCGCATTCGAGATGAGCACTCTACCACTGAGCCACAACCCCAGCCCCTTCAACCCATCTGCATTCTGCTATATGTACACACTTCCCTTTCTCTAACATCTAGATGCCCCACCTGACTTTATTTACATGCAGGGACATCTTCAACAATACTTCGTTTATTTGATTTTTTTTCCACTAATGGGATTGTACTGGGTGTCTCATTTGACTCTTTACTATTTTTCTTCAATATTACATATTTAAACTCTATCAGTGTTGGCATATATAAAGAGTTTTGAGGTTAACAGGAATAGGGACATCTGGGGGTCCACCACCTGCTATTAGATTTCCAGTACCATAGGATCCCCAAGGATTCCCCTGACCCCCGCACCTCTCTGTTTCCCTCCAGGATCCCACATTTTTGTTTATTATTTCCTCACCTTCCCATGCTTATTTACTTACCCCTTGATTTCATCACAGATCTCATAGATAACATATTTCGTTTCACATGCTTTCAAACTTTGCATAGATGGAACGATAAGTGTTCTGCTGCAGCTTTCAAGCATTCCGCCTCACATGAGCCTCGTTCCAGGAGAGACTGCCAGCTGCTGCGCATCCATTTTCATAACTATGCATTGCTCTGCATCCATTCCTCATCCTCAGACATTTGGGCTGCTCCCAATTTTTCGCTATTACCAAGCTGGCACGAATGCTCTCCAACACACAGGCAGGCACGTCCCCGTGTCACAGAGGAGGATTGCCGGGCTTGGAGCACATGCATCTTCCACTTCACTAGATGATGCCAAATCGTTTTCCAAAAGGCTTGCAGCAGCTGCCCTCCCACCAGTGGAAGACCAGATTCCAGAGGCACCAACCTTCTCAAAGGCTGAATAGCATGGATTTAAACTAGTGCCAATGCTACAGCCAAAGTATGGCTTTAATTTGAACTTCTTTAGCAACCAGCAAACTTGGCCATCTTTTTTAATGCTTATTGATCATTTGACAAAGAGATTGTCCTTTTGTCTTCTTTCTCCGTGAGGGCTTTTGTCCTTTGCTTGATTCGTAGGTAGATGAGTTTATTTGATGGCTGCATGATGTCCCACCTTACACATTTACCACCTTTACCAGTTCCACTCCCTGCAGCTTATTTTCAACCCTTTGCTATCACAAACAATGCTGTGATAGATATCCTTGTTCAAGCCTCTCTGAGAATGTAAGAAAGATTCTATGAAGTGGAATTTCTGGGCCTTAACATATATACATATTCAGTTTACCTTAAAGCGAGAAAAATTGGTCTCCAAACGAGTAGCACCAATTTTCTATCCTCTTAAGAAATTGATGAAGTTTCCCATTCATTCTCCCGCACATTTGCCAGCAATTGATATCATCCATGAAACAACTTTAGATATACAGCATTCTGACTCATTTGGTCCGTAAATAATCCTGGGAGGTAGAAAATTAAAAAGGACCAACATTTTTCTAGTACTTCACAATTTGAAGAGCACTTTGATTTGCATTCTCAACTTCATTTTATGCTCAAATCCTGTCGTTCATTCTCTTGCAAGTGTCACTCAATCAAAAACCAATGCACTTCATTTTCTGAATCCAACATGCTCCTTCATACTTGCAAATATAGGTATCTTGTCCACCCTGAGTACCCAGAAAAATATCTCCCGAATCCTATTCATTCATGGTCTTTACCTTCTGCCCTGGGGAGAATGAAGAAGCTGGATAGTACTGTCCCAGGGATCCTTAGCAGGAAGGGCCTATCATCCCCTCCCGGCAGACTCTACAGAAGGTAGAGGATTCCTCAAACTCAGGAAAGAGTTTGAATGCTGATCGGCCAGAGGCAATGACAAGACATCCAGCAGAGGTTATTAATAACAGGCCAGTTAATGACCCAGGGCTTCTGTCTTTTCCCCTGAAAAGAACCTCTCCTCATCTTATTTTCCTCATCCAATGTCTGTAGATGGGTTGAGCATAAAGAATGAGCCACAATATTATAATCGCTCAACCATTCCTATCAATGGAGCCTCACTCACGAGCTGTTTATTTTTCTGGAGCTTTGTGTCTGTGTCCCTTATGTTGGCAATATGTCAACCTAATGATCTCATTTGAACGGTAATGAGTTATGACTCCACTCCCAGGCAAGGCATATGGCGCCTCTTGCCAATCCCAAGTGCATTGGTGTTTCTTCATCAATAACACGAGGAAATACCAAATGGTGCTTTCCAGTCGCCATCATCTCTTTCTCTTAATCTCCTGCGCCATCATTTTGTCTAAAATCTTCTAGGTTCAGCATTCTTTTTTATTTAGAAAGGCCTGTGCTTCTCTGCCTGAATTATAACTTGGAGATTTTTCTATCACTAACAAGTTTGAGTGTCGGCTTTATGCACATAACAAAATGATTATTTATAATGGAGACAACCCAGGCTCAGAAAAGTAAAGGAATTCGGTCAAGGTCACAGGAAGAGAGCCGGGATTTGAACTCTGGACTAGAACTCAGAATCCAGTGCTTTCTCCACCATGCCGTTCCACATCTCTGCTGCAGAGTTTTGCTCTTATTGTTTAAACTTTAGACATAGAATTTGTGAAACTTTACTTAACCTTTTTTTATAACCCCACAGAAACCTGGACGGTATTCCCCCTTCTGAGATACCAGAATCTAAGCATTTCCCGTGGCTTCCTGCCACGAGACTCTCAGATGTGGAACAGAAGTCGGCAGGCTCGGCCCATGTCCATTCTCTGTGCAACTTCATAGCTGAGGACGAGAAGTCTGCTTACCTTGGCTGGCATTTTCACCCCCTTTCCCTCTGAGACACAATCAATATCCATAAAACTGAGTTTCTGAATTTCCAGCTTCACAGCTGTAGATTTATAAATTCATGCTTTTGCATACCTTAGGAGTCTGTCAGAATGTGAGGATACCCTCCATTCTCAGGCTTTGAATTTCTAATTTCTGATAGGAATTCGGTTGTCAGAAGAGTATTAGAAATTAAAGTAATTTGGACTCTGATTTTGCAATGCCTACAGACCATCATGCTTTGGAAGAATATGATAAATCATTTAAGATAAAGAGTCTAAAGGGATGCCACACAATTATTGTCACATATAGGGATGCCACACAATTAATGTCACAAGTATGCTCTTCAAAGTTGCTTCCATCAGCCTGTGCCTTTATATTTGCTGTCCCCACTCTCTGGAAAGCAGTCCAATTTCTCTCCCACCTCACCCTCCTCTTGCATGGAAAACTCCTAACCCAGAAGTCAAATCCTGGTGATGGAAACCTTTCGGACATCACACCAGCCCCTCATGGTAGCCATGGCCTGCCCCCAGCAGCGTGTGCCTCCGTGCATTCATTCATACATTCATTCATTCATTCATTCAGATATTCACCCAGCCCTTCCATCTGGCAGGCACAGTACTCCAGTCCCGGGAGACATTCATGAACCAATAGAAAATCTAAAAATCCCTGTAATGAGAGGCTACAGCACGACTGGGACAACAGTCAACAAACGTAACCTGTGAATGGATCAGAGCCTGCTGGCCAGCGGGCAGTGCCATGGGGAAACAGCCATGGGAAACTGAGAACCGAGAGCTTAAGGCAGGAGGTGGGTTTGCTGGAGCAGAGGGAGGGGGCAGGATGTGCATCCAGGGAGACCCTGGGCACCAGTCCTGGGCACCAGCCCCCGGCACCAGTCCTGGGCAGCCTGGCCAGTCACTCTGAGCATGCTGCATTTTTACAGTGAGCAAAAATGAGGAGACAACAGAGGGTTCTGAACAGAGACGGCCAAATTCACGATATTTTAGAAGCCAATGGGATAGGTCATGAGATGCGGGAGGAGAAAGAAGGAGTAAAGCATGGCTCTGGGGCACAGGGAGATGTCCGTAAAACAGGGCTTCTTTATATATTCTTAGAGTTTAAAAAACCCAGGGAGAGGCTGTTTTAATTTTAGAGTGCATGTTAGGTTTTGTGTCATTTTAAAAAATGAATTATTGCACAGTTTGATGTTGGTCTTATTTTGAAGTCCACATGCCAGGGTGCATGGCAAGCTTGTGGGCATGAAAAGACTCCACTCCAGCCCCAGCACCAATGTTGGAGGCTCCTCAAACCTACATTTGGGCATAAGAACCAAAACCCTTCCATCTGATTCTGAGGGTGAGCTCTCTGTGTAACAAGTTCTATAAAGTTTCCAAAGACAGGGATGTTTCCAAAGATGTTTCCGGAAAGCCAGTGTGTGCACATTCTAGAGCAGCTCCACCTGGCTCAGGAGAGGCTCCATAGACCACAGGGTGGTGACCCTGTGCAAGGAGCTATGCAGGGATGCCAACCTCCTCCCTCCCAGATGCACACGTGGCCTGGCACGATGGGTCAGAACCACCACTGGTGCTGAAGGAAAGGCATCCTCACCTCTGTGCGAACAACCACCTCCTATTGCTCTGTCACCCTGTGCTCTGACCCTTGCTGCTGCACTGCATGAGCTTCATTTGTGCCCTTGGAATCAGCGAAGGCAAATATACAGCAGGGTGCCACTTTCCTCCCCTACTCGCCTATGACAGATGTTGTCTTTGATCACAGGGTTTTTTCTGCTGATCCCAAAGCCTCAGCATTCTCTCCACATAGTTCCCGAGGTAGGCACAATCCTCTGGTCAACCAAATGGTAGTGGCAGCCTATGACATGAAACCTGCCTCTCATTCTTTCCCTGGATGGTCAGCTGTTAGAAAGGCAAGAAGCACATCTTCTGCATCTTTGTATCAAACGTAGTGCCCATCTCAGAAAGAGGTATCCAGATGCACCTGTCCACTGCAGAATTTTAAATCAGAATCAAATCAGATGTGGCCCATGACCTCCAGAAGCTTTGAGTCATTCAACAAACGCCAGTTCAAGGAACAGCATGTACCCTAGCACCGATCTCAAAGAATCATGTGTGGATTACTTTGAAAGGCCAAAGAGATGGCTCTAGAAATTAGGTCAGTTAAGTACAAGTTGCTATTTAAACAAATGGCTATTAAAATGTCACTGGATCCTTGAAGAATCGCCTTCCAGAAGCAACCGCCAGGCTCTCGGACATCTTGGCACTGTGACGGAATGTTTTGAGATGACGTAGGTCATACGAAGGCACTCCTTTCACATTCATTCCCCTCATTACCATGGTTAGGAAGCTGAACCGGGACGGCTTCCGTGACTGAGATAATGTGTTTTGCATCCTTCATACCAGTTGTAAGGAGCTACCCAACTGACAGTGCCATTTGTTTTCATTTCTGTTTTAACCAACTCAAAGAAGAGTAGGCTGTTATTATTTTTTTTAATGCCTTAAAACTATCGTAACCCTCATTAGTAAGAGGACTGAGCAGCACATCCAGATTGGTGCCTGCTCTTCTCATGGGGCATTTGTGCTGGCCGGTGAGGCTCATTAATCAGCCCTCCTGCCTTTGGAGATGCCAAGGAGGGTCTGTTGACCATCAGAATAGGCAGCACCCACACTGTGATGTTGTATGGGTCACATTTCTGACAGTTGGGTGTGATCGGGGTCTTTACATGTTTTTCTGACAGTAAGCGGTTTTCATTGTCCCTTCCTGCATACTTCCAGGAGGGCAAAGACAACTGGGGACAAAGAGCCTGAATTTGTACTTAGGATCCTTCTGGAAAACTGGGTTGTCTATCTCTTTAGCATTGATCTCAAGATCAAGTGAGTTACTGCATATGATGGTGCTCTGCTTGGTGAATGGCACAGAGCAAACTGTGATGTATAAACAGTGGCCACTCACCCAGCAGATCCCATAATGCTCCAGCTACCATCCGGTCAGACTCCAGGGCACCACATTGCTCAGCGATGCCCAGGCTCCAGCTAGGGATGTAGCTCAGTGGTACCGCACTTGCCCAGCAGGTGCGAGGACCTGGGTTCCATTCCCAGTGTGAAAAAAACAAACAAATGAGAAGAGATGCCCAGGCTCTGTCTCTTCTCTGCATGAGACCTTCTGGCATTTCCATCAGCTAATCTCTGGCAGGTCTGTCAGTTGGTCAGATTAAGGGAATAAATTTAAGGATTAAATCAATATGACCCTGGGCAAGTTATTTCATTTCACCAAATGTTGGTGCTCTCATCTATAAAATGGAGAGAACTAAATGGCAGACTTGGAGGGCTGCTGGGATGCTTGTGGTAACCTCAGCAGGATGCCATCAGCAGAAGACCTCAGCACATGGAAGCCCCTGTTAATACATTAAATATTGTCCTTAGTCAACAGGGGCACTTTTGAAAATCAAATATATTCTCTTCAGCCCACTACTAAACAGTCTTTTGTCACCTTTGGATAAGGCCAGTCCTTTTGCTTAGTAGATGGGGATAAAGCAATCTCTGAGTTTCTTCAGTCAGGGAGGGGATTCGTTAAAACAGGGAGTGGGCAACCCCTCCTAGAACATTCTCT
The DNA here is from genome assembly GCF_021218885.2 of Marmota monax. Classification (NCBI taxonomy): domain Eukaryota; kingdom Metazoa; phylum Chordata; class Mammalia; order Rodentia; family Sciuridae; genus Marmota; species Marmota monax. The sequence goes on along the minus strand of NW_026692881.1, from coordinate 33,659,619 downwards.
AGGGTTTTAAGTCATTCTTTTGTAAAAGATAATCTTTCTGGAACTTTATAAAATCCTCATATTTGGTCCTGCATAGGGAGTAGAAGAGTTTATCTTTTCAAAAACAGAAAAGGAGGGGGTGATGATTTTGACCAAAATTACCCAGGCAGTAAGTGAGCATCTCAGATCCTCTGAGTCCTTATTCATGCTCCCTCCTCTACACCAGACGCTTCTTGCTGAAGAGCATCAGGCCAAGTCAGAGACATCTTACAACAGGGCAGGTTTAGGAGGCAGTCAGCAACATGAAGTCAGGAGCACTTTAGAGCAGTCATCAGCAACAGTGACCAAAGTGCTGGTCCCTAGCCCTAGGGAGTTGAGCAGTTCCAACAGGTAAATTTCCATACCTTCTAGAAACTATTCCAGGGGATGGGGAAAAGGGAAGATCCTGAAAGCAAAACTGACAAAACTGGGCAAGAACATAAACCACAGTCTAAGCTCATTTATGAACAGGTGTAAAGATGCTAACTAGAAGGACATTCCCTCTTGTGAGCGCGCGCTCTCTCTCCCTCTCCCTCCCTCCCTCCCTCCCTCTCTCTCTTCTCTCTTCTCTCTTCTCTCTTCTCTCTTCTCTCTTCTCTCTCTCTCTCTCTCTCTCTCTCTCTCTCTCTCTCTCACACACACACACACACAATTAAAACACTAGGGACAACTAGGATTTACCTAGTTGAGTGCAAGGATAGTTCAACATTAGAATATCTGTAATTATAATCTACTACATTGATAGCTGCAAACAGGAAAAAAAATGATAGGATTATTTCCATGATAGTGGGCAGTGTGGAAGCCCCTGAAGACAGGTTCTCATCCTGAGCCCTGAACCTGTGAATGTTAACTTACTTGAAATAAGGAAATCATCCTGGATTGTCCAGGTGGTCTCAAAATTTGATGGCATGTGTCTTTATAAGACATGAACAGAGAAGACAGAGCAGAGGAGAACCTTAGGTGGAGAGAGATTCAGAGATGGGAGCGAATCTGCGACCAGCCAGGGAACGGCATGGACCCCAGCAGACACCAGGGGCTGAGGGAGCAGTACAGGAGGGTCCAGCCCTGCTCACACCTTGATTTCAGACTTCTGGCCTCCAGAATTGGAAGAAAATCAATTTCTATTCTTTTCAGTCATCTAGTTTGTGGTAATTTATTACAGAAGCCACAAGAGACTAAAACACCAATAAATAAAGAAAAATCCTTCCAGAAAGTTCAGCATTCATTCATAGAGAATAACTTTTAATAAACTAGGAATAGAAGGAAAAGGCAATTTATAGACAGGGAGAAGATATTTACAGCACATAGATGCAATGAATAAGCCCAACCAAGGATTTAATATTCAACATGTGGAAAGTTTTGCAAAGCAATAAGGAGAAGATGAAAATTCTGACGAGAAGATGGGCATTACATACAAACAGGCAACTCACAGAAGGGGACACCCACTCACTCACTTGTAATCAAGGAAATGAGGAAATGCAAATTAACAACAAATGAGAGTCTGCTTCTCACTCATCGACTTGGCTAAAAGTTTCAGATGAAAACACCAAGTTGGCGAGTTTGCAAAGAAACGAACCCTGCAGGCCCATGGCTCAAATCTTGTGCATTCTCAGAAGGACCTACTCGTGTGACAGCCGTCGGCTGCTCCTAGGAACCAGGCTGTTGGACTCTTCCCCATGCTACTAACTGATAAGGCCATTTTGTACACTTGGACCTTTAACTATGCTGTACCAGCTTGTCTAGACAATTCGTCCACACCTGTGATTCATGGCAAAAGTCTGCGTTGCATCTGCAGGTCTGGGGCTTTGGTGACTTCAGCTGGGCACAGAGGCAGCTTGTGCTTGTGTGACCAGCCTCCATTAAAAATTCCAGCCTTAACGAGAGGCTCAAACAAGTTTCCCAGGGATTGCTACAATGAGTTTCTGGAGGACAAGCTTGCCTCGTAAGACTTCCTGGGAGAGGATTCTGGAAACCTGCCTCCTCAGACATGGCCCAAGGGACATTTCCATTTATGGTCTCTTCTTTGGATCCTCTCACTGTTATAAATCACAGCTATGAGTAATCACCAGTGGTCATTCCAGGAGACCACTGGACTGAGGGGCAGTCTTGGGGACCATCCAAGCAGCAAGGATGTAGGAATGCAGGTGGAGCAGAATGCTCCACCCAGCACTCTGGACAGCACATGCTGAGACTCGAGAAGGTTCAACACTCACACTCAATCCAAGCAACCTTTATTCATGTTTATAAACTAGAAAACTTCTCCCTCAAGGCCAAGCACAATAATTGTTCTAACTGTATGCCATTTTTAAATCTGTTGCTAGAAAAATAGAAAACAAGCTGTCATTTGTACAATAGAAAATGGCAAAACATCTCAAATGAGTAAGAGCTACGTGGACATGATTCAATGTTGAAAAATGAACAAGATTATCTGCACAGTAGGATACCAGTTATGCAAATTTTAAAAACATGTATAATTAATTATTTAAAGTACAAGGAGCTGGACATGATGGTGCATGGCTGTGATCCCCAAGGCTCAGGAGGCTGAGGCAGGAGGATCACAAGTTCAAAGCCAGCCTCAGCAACTTAGTGAGGCTCTGGGCAACTTAGCAAGACTCTGTCTAAAAATAAAATATAAAATGGGCTGGGGATGTGGCTCAGTAGTTAAGTGCCTCGGGGTTCAATTCCCGGTACCAAAAACAAGAAAAAAAAAAGTACAAGGATAACACACATGAACTTAATGAGAGAAATCCTCTAGAAAGAGGAGGAGAGAAGTATGATGGGGCAGGAGACAGTGAAGGCAGGATTCACACACACCTGCAATATTTAATTTCTTAGAAAAACCCCATAGCAAATGCAGCAAAATGTTAAGATTTGTTAAAGCTGAATGGCGAGTTTGTTACATTATTCTGTATATTTGAATCATTTCACAATTTTTTAAAAATGCAGGAAAATAAAAGGTTGAGTAATCTGCTTGAAATCACCAGTTTCATCCAGCTGTGATTTGAGCTCCAGTTCCCAAGCCTGGCTCCAGATTCCACCCTATGTCCTCAGTTTCAGTGGCCTATGAATTCAAACCCAAGCAAAACAACCTAATCTCAAGTATAGTATGCTCACGTGGACTTATGAATGAAATTTAAGCAAAATGTTGTTTTACTTTGAAACTTTAGTTGCTATTTACAACATTTAATTACATTCTGAGTTCTCACAAGCTCTTAATACAACATGATGAAGGTCTTATATGAGGCAATGAAAGTTCTAGAACAGGTTTGGCCATTAAGTCTCAACTTATGGGGCATCTTGTTCGTTTAAAATATTGGAGAAAATAAAATTAAAATCAATGTGAAGGTCTTAAGCCATGAAATTTGGCCAGCTGAACATAAATTAGAGCAGGTCTTAATTCAACAATTTGTATATACTGAAGGTCCACTTCAACTCATAAGAGACACGATGGCCTTAGTTTTCATGTCACTAAAATCTATGTTTTAAATGAAAAACCTGAGAAGGATAAAAATCAAATGCTTGTGTTCTCAGAAGGAGTGAGCAGAAGATGCCAGGTAAACACACTGAGGTTGTCATACAATTTTAATTAAAAGGGAGGGGGATTTGACTAGTTTTAATTAATAGTTAAAAGTTTTCCTTAATTAAAACTTAACAGAAATCACAAGAAGTTGTTTACATGGTGTCTGTCAACATGTTTTCCTAAGAGTGTCTCAAGAGAAACCCCTCTGCCTCCGCATGGCTTTGGGTTCTGTAGAGGCCAGAACCCCCTCCAAGTGATAATAATCAAAACCACTCCTGCTACTGCTACTCTATTGGGTGCCTTTCAAGTATCAGGGTTCTGTTAGAAGATTTGTATAATTAGGAGGAAATGCAGTATGGGTTGAGGGAGGCGGAAGAACATAAAGATTACTTAAGCAACAGTAAGACTGAGGGAAAAAGTAAGAAGCTGTGTTCGGAGAAGGGAATCTGAAAGTCTGAGATGCGAAAAGCAGAGGTGTTCCTAGTGGTTAGAAGCTTGCTAGAGTGTACAAGTTTTCTGTTGCTGCTATAACTAATTTATCAGCAACACACATTTATAGTCTTACAGTTCTGTGGACCAGAAATCCACCATGGCTGACAGGTTTAAAATCAGGAATGTGGAGCTCTGGGATTGAATCTGCTTCCTGGCCTTTCCCAGCTTCCAGAGGCTGCTTGCTTCCCTCAAGGCCCTTCCTGCCTCCTCAAAGTCAGCCACAAAGATGGGGTCCTTGTCACATCATGTCACTCTTATGTCTCTTGCTGCCTCCCACCTCCAGTTTTATTTATTTTTTTACTTTTTGGGGGGTACTGGGGATTGAATTCAGGGCCATTCAACCACTGAGCCATATCCCCGGCCCTATTTTATATTTCATTTAAAGTCAGGGTCTCACTGAGTTGCTTAGCACCTGTTGCTTAGGCTGGTTTTAAACTCTTGATCCTCCTGCCTCAGCCTCCTGAACCGCTGGGATTACAGGTGTCCCACCACACCCGGCTACCTCCACTTTTAATAGAGGCTTATGATTGCACTGGGCCTCCTGGATATTCCAGATAATCTCCCTGATGTAAAATCAGCTAAATAGCAACCTTGATTCCCTCCACTACCTTCATCATCCTTTGCTATGAATTGGATCCCGTTCATAGGTTCCAGGGATCAGGACATGGTATCTTGGGTGGGTGGGTAGGGCATTTTTGTCCTGCCTTATAGAGGTTACTAGAAAATTCCAGCCCAACTAGCTTAAGCAAACAGAGGCTTTTATTTGAAAGTTGCTGTAATATCACAGTGTCTTCAGAGCAGCCCAGCCCTGGGACCAGTCAATCCGGAGGACCTCTCTCCCAGGTCTCACCTGCTTTGCTCCGTGTCAGCAGGCCCTGCTTCCTGCTGAAGCAGGAAGGGACTCTATCCACATTTCAGAATATGGCTACCAGCAGCTCTTTTGGGTTTTATATTTTATGTTTCAGGCAGTGAGGAAGAGAGCTTATTTTCCCTTTGATCCCTTCCAGTTCCAAGTTATCAAGAAAGACATCACCTGACCCAGCTTGACCCAAGAGGTCCTATTTGATCTTGGACAGGTATTCATGGAAATGGAGTGCGCTAGGGGTGAGATGAACAGTTTCCCCAAAAGATGAGGAAGTGGGGATGAGTAGACAAACCAGCGGAGACCCACAACTGGCTTGACTGAGCAGGAAGGTATCTTTCTGGTGACCAACGAGCATGCAGAGCAGAGGGAGGTACAGGAACACACAGATTGCAACATAATGGAATGCATGCACTCTTCACAGTCCACCCAAAGTGCTGTGGGGGCTCTGAGGGGTCCTTTGCAGCAGCAGACTTCAGTGAAGCTAAAATGTAAGGTGGGCAGAAGCAGCAGTCAGACATGAAGCTGAAGAGGCAGCATGAAAAGCAGACCATGGGACAAGTCTTCAATCCAAACTAAGGTGTTGCTCTTTAAAAGGGGACTAACCAGCCAGGCATGGCAGCTCACTCCTGTAATCCCAGCAACTCGGGAGGCTGATGCAGGAGGATTGCAAGTTTGATGCTAGCCTCAGCAACTTAACAAGGCCTTATTTCAAAAAATAAAAATGCCTACACATCTGGTGTAAGACCAACTGGGAAACCGTGGAATTATTAAAAGTACAAACTGACAATATATATATTTAATTGAAAGATTTAAAGATTCACAAGCTCTCAACTAAACTTTTTTTTAATATTTATTTTTTAGTTGTAGTTGGACACAATACCTTTATTTCACTTGTTTATTTTTATGTGGTGCTGAGGATCAAACCCTGGGTCTCGCATGTGCCACAACCCCAGTCCCCTCAATTAAACTTTTGAGGGCAGTCTGTTTTCTGTAATGTCTGATACCAGGAACTAATTTTGCTTCACATTTTAGTTGTATTCATGATTTGAAAATGTATTTTATAGACAAGTTCTGTTTTTGAACTTTGTGGAACTATTCCAATCAATTTACCAGTTGTGATGAGTATTTGCACTTCAAATGTGTAATCTAAACATTATGTGTACAGCCTACAGTATGTTTTTATTACATAACAGTTTCTTATACAGTGTCTCTTGTCCTGACTCTATGGTATTGGAGTCTAAGTTTTCAGCTTGGTCCCTTAAAGTTTCTAGTTACAGACAAAATCATACTGTGATTTTATTTTTAATAAGGATATGCAATCAATCAAACTGTGGTACACTTATAACTCCCTGGTCCTGCAGCAGGAGATGGGGGACCTGATATATTTAATATAATATATAATATTAAATTTAAATATACTAATATAAACATAAATATTAAATATAAATATTTAATACAGTCTGTATCTGAATAATCTGTATGGTATATACAGTTTGTGTTGTTCAGAGATGTCTAAAGTTTGATCTTTGTTTTCTTAAAGATTGAAAAAGCTCTTGCTCCACTGTAAATATACAGCATGTAAAATTTATGCAATATATAAACGGCAGCAAATGTAACATTTTGTCTCTTGTGTTTTTTTGTTTTGTTTTGTTTTTAAAAAGGCCTGGGATGTAGCTCAGGGATAAAGTGCCCTATGTCAATCCCCAGTACTAAAAAAGTAGAGGTGGGGATAACCATAGATCCAGCTTGTGCTTCAGAAAGATCACCTGGAGGACCTGCGACCAACCGGCAAAACAGGCCCAGCGGCCCGCCGGCGTGGTAGACACATCACTCCAATTGGAGGAAGGGCCCAGCTGCCGCCCGCAAGGTAGGCAGAACACGCGTCCCGGAGAAGGGGCCCAGCGGCCCGCCGGCCTAGTTGAAAGATCACTCCAATTGGAGGAGGGGCACAGCCGCCGCCCGCGCCTGCAAGGTAGGCAGACCTGCAACCTGGAGAACAGGCCCAGCGGCCAGCCAGCGTGGTAGACAGATAACCCCTATTGGAGGAGGGGCCCAGCCGTTGCCCGCAAGGTAGGCAGACCACGCGACCTGGAGAAGGGGCCGAGTGGCCCGCCGGTGTGATAGACAGATCACCCCAATTGGAGGAGGAGCACAGCTGCCGCGCGCCCCTGCAAGGGAGACTTTGCAACTATACAAGAGCAATATAAATATATAGGGGGAAAATTCAATAACACAACAGTTTCACCAAGCAGAAAAAAACGCGAGCAGTATGAAAAGACAAGGAAAGAAAAGACCACAAGCAATGCAGGTCAACTCAACTTTAGAAGAGGTAATAGCTACAACAGATGGAATGTCAGATAAAGAATTCAGGATTTACATGCTTCAGATGATCTGGAGTCTCAAGGAAGACATTAGACAGCAAAATCAGACAATGAAAGATCACTTCAACAATGAATTACATAAACAAATCCAAGAAGCAAAGGATCAACTATACAGGGAGATAGAGGTTATAAAAAACAAAAAAACAGAAATCCTAGAAATGCAGGAAGCAATAAACCAACGTAAAAACTCAAATGAGACTACTACCAGCAGAGTAGAACACTTAGAAGACAGAACATCAGACAATGAAGACAAAGTATTTCAACTTGAAAAAAAAAAAACAGCTCAGCGAGACTCTTAAGAAACCATGAGCAGAACATCCAAGAAATATGGGATAACATAAAGAGACCAAACTTAAGAGTCATTGGGATACAGGAAGGTATAGAGGTCCAAACCAAAGGAATGAGCAATCTATTCAATGAAATAATACGAGAAAACTTCCCAGACTTGAAGAATGAGACAGAATCCCAAATCCTAGAAGCCTACAGGATGCTGAACGTGCAAAATCATAAGAGACCCACACCTAGACACATTATAATGAAGATGCCCAACATACAGAATCAGGAGAGAATTTTAAAAGCTTCAAGTGAAAGGAAGCAGATTACATTTAGGGGTAAACCAATCAGGGTAACAGCTGATCTTTCAACACAGACTCTGAAAGCTAGAAGATCCTCGAACAACATATTTCAAACACTGAAAGAAAATGGGTTCCAACCAAGAATTGTGTATCCAGCAAAATTAAGCTTCAGGATGGAAGATGAAATTAAAACCTTCCACGATAAACAAAAGCTAAAAGAATTTGCAGCTAGAAAACCATCTCTTTAAAACATCTTCTGCAAAACATTACAGGAAGAGGAAATGGAAAATAGCAATGAAAACCAACAGTGGGAGGTAGTACAGTAAAGGGAAAAAATAATCAAAGAGGAAAAACAAACCTTGTTAAGTAACATAAATAAACAAATATGGCTGGAAGAACAAACCATATCTCAATAATAACCCTAAATGTTAATGGCTTAAACTCACCAATTAAGAGACACAGGCTAGTAGATTGGATCAAAAAAAATATCCAACAATATGCTGCCTACAGGAGACGCATTTGATAGGAAAAGACATACATAGACTGAAGGTGAAAGGTTGGGAAAAATCATATCACTCATATGGACTTCAGAAACAAGCAGGAGTGTCCATACTCATATCAAATAAAATAGATTTCAAGCCAAAGTTAATCAAAAGGGATAAAGAGTGACCCTACATAATGCTCAAGGGAACCATACTACAAAAAGACATAACAATCATAAATATATATGCTCCAAACAATGGTGCAGCTATGTTCATCAAACAAACTCTTCTCAAGTTCAAGAGTCTAATAGACCACCATACCATAATCATGGGAGACTTCAACACACCTCTCTCACCACTGGACAGATCTTCCAAACAAAAGTTGAATAAAGAAACTATAGAACTCAATAATACAATTAATAACCCAGACTTAATTGACATATATAGAATATACCACCCAACATCAAGCAGTTACACTTTTTTCTCAGCAGCACATGGATCCTTCTCAAAAATAGATCATATATTATGTCACAGGGCAACTCTTAGGCATTATAAAGGAGTAGAGATAATACCATGCATCTTATCTGATCATAATGGAATGAAACTGGAAATCAACGATAAAAGAAGGAAGGAAAAATCATGCATCACTTGGAGAATGAACAATAGGTTACTGAATGATCAATGGGTTATAGAAGACATCAAGGAGGAAATTTAGAAATTCTTAGAGATAAATGAAAACACAGACACAACATATCAGAATCTATGGGACACAATGAAAGCAGTTCTAAGAGGAAATTTCATTGCCTGGAGTTCATTCCTTAAAGAAAGGAAAAACCAACAAATAAATGATCTCACACTTCATCTCAAAATCCTAGAAAAAGAAGAGCAAAACAACAGCAAAAGAAGTAGAAGGACGATCTACACTCGGTGGGGTCGGGCTCCAAATTCCTCAATAGGACACCCATAGCACAAAAGTTAATATCTAGAATCAACAAATGGGACTTACTCAAACTAAAAAGTTTTTTCTCAGCAAAAGAAACAATAAGAGAGGTAAATAGGGAGCCTACACCCTGGGAACAAATCTTTACTCCTCACACTTCAGATAGAGCCCTAATATCCAGAGTATACAAAGACCTCAAAAAATTAGACAATAAGAGAACAAACAACCCAATCAACAAATGGGCCAAGGACCTGAACAGACACTTCTCAGAGGAGGACATACAGTCAATCAACAAGTACATGAAAAAATGCTCACCATCTCTAGCAGTCAGAGAAATGCAAATCAAAACCACCCTAAGATACCATCTCACTCCAGTAAGATTGGCAGCCATTAGGAAGTCAGACAACAACAAGTGCTGGTGAGGATGTGGGGAAAAGGGTACACTTGTACATTGCTGGTGGGACTGCAGATTGGTGCAGCCAATTTGGAAAGCAGTATGGAGATTTCTTGGAAAGCTGGGAATGGAACCACCATTTGACCCAGCTATTCCCCTTCTTGGTCTATTCCCTAAAGACCTAAAAAAGAGCATGCTACAGGGACACTGCTACATCGATGTTCATAGCAGCACAATTCACAATAGCAAGACTGTGGAACCAACCTAGATGCCCTTCAATAGACGAATGGATAAAAAAAATGTGGCATTTATACACAATGGAGTATTACTCTGCATTAAAAAATGACAAAATCATAGAATTTACAGGGAAATGGATGGCATTAGAGCAGATTATGCTAAGTGAAGCTAGCCAATCCCTAAAAAACAAATGCCAAATGTCTTCTTTGATATAAGGAGAGTAACTAAGATCAGAGTAGGGACGAAGAGCAAGAGAAGAAGATTAACATTTAACAGGGATGAGAGGTGGGAGGGAAAGGGAGAGAGAAGGGAAATTGCATGGAAATGGAAGGAGACCCTCAGGGTTATACAGTGGAGGGGGTAGAGAGAGAGGAGGGGAGGGGAGGGGAGAGGTGGGGAGGGGGGAGGGGGGAGGATGGGAAAGTCAGTGGAGCACAACAGACACTAGTATGGCAATATGTAAATCAATGGATGTGTAACTGATGTGATTCTGCAATCTGTGTATGGGGTGAAGGTGGGAGTTCATAACCCACTTGAATCAAAGTGTGGAATATGATATGTCAAGAAATTTGTAATGTTTTGAACAACCAACAATAAAAAATTTTTAAAAAAAGGTGAAAAAAAAAGAAGTAGAAGGCAAGAAATAATTAAAATCAGAGATGAAATTGAAACAAAAGAAACAATTGAAAAAATTGACAAAACTAAAAGTTGATTCTTTGAAAAAATAAATAAGATCGACAGACCCTTAGCCATGCTAACAAAGAGAAGAAGAGAGAGAACTCAAATTACTAGCATACGGGATGAAAAAGGCAATATCACAACAGACACTTCAGATATACAGAAGATAATCAAAAATTATTTTGAATCCTTATACTCCAATAAAATAGAAGATAGTGAAGGCATCGATAAATTTCTTAAGTCATATGATCTACCCAGATTGAGTCAGGAGGATATAGACAACCTAAACAGACCAATATCAATTGAGGAAATAGAGGAAGACGTCAAAAGACTACCAACTAAGAAAAGCCCAGGACCGGATGGGTATACAGCAGAGTTTTACAAAACCTTTAAAGAAGAACTAATACCAATACTTTTCAAGCTATTCCAGGAAATAGAAAAAGAGGGAGAACTTCCAAGTTCATTCTACGAGGCCAACATCACCCTGATTCCTAAACCTGACAAAGATACTTCAAAGAAAGAAAACTACACACCAATATCTCTAATGAATCTAGATGCAAAAATCCTCAATAAAATTCTGGCGAATCGGATACAAAAACATATCAAAAAAATTGTGCACCATGATCAAGTAGGATTCATCCCTGGGATGCAAGCCTGGTTCAATATACGGAAATCAATAAATGTTATTCACCACCTCAATAGACTTAAAGATAAGAACCATATGATCATCTCAATAGATGCAGAAAAAGCATTCGACAAAGTACAGCATCCCTTTATGTTCAAAACTCTAGAAAAACTAGGGATAACAGGAACATACCTCAATATTGTAAAAGCTATCGATGCTAAGCCTCAGGCTAGCATCATTCTGAACGGAGAAAAATTGAAGGCATTCCCTCTAAAATCTGGAACAAGACAGGGATGCCCTCTCTCACCACTTCTGTTCAACATAGTTCTCGAAACACTGGCCAGAGCAATTAGACAGACGAAAGAAATTTTTTTTTTAAGACTGAGTGAGAGGGAGGGAGGGAGGGAGAGAGAGAGAGAGAGAGAGAGAGAGAAAGAGAATTTTTTTAATATTTATTTTTTAGTTCTCAGCGGACACAACATCTTTGTATTTGGTGCTGAGGATCGAACCCGGGCCGCACGGATGCCAGGCGAGCGTGCTACCACTTGAGCCACATCCTCAGCCCCAGACGAAAGAAATTAAAGGCATAAAAATAGGAAAAGAAGAACTTAAATTATCACTATTTGCAGAAGACATGATTCTATACCTAGCAGACCCAAAAGGGTCTACAAAGAAACTATTAGAGCTAATAAATTAATTCAACAAAGTGGCAGGATACAAAATCAACACACATAAATCAAAGGCATTCCTGTATATCAGCGACAAATCCTCTGAAGTGGAAATGAGGACAACCACTCCATTCACAATATCTTCAAAAAAAATAAAATACTTGGGAATCAACCTAACAAAAGAGGTGAAAGACTTATACAATGAAAACTACAGAACCCTAAAGAGAGAAATAGAAGAAGATCTTAGAAGATGGAAAAATATACCCTGTTCATGGATAGGCAGAACTAACATCATCAAAATGGCGATATTACCAAAAGTTCTCTATAGGTTTAATGCAATGCCAATCAAAATCCCAACGGCATTTCTTGTAGAAATAGATAAAGCAATCATGAAATTCATATGGAAAAATAAAAGACCCAGAATAGCAAAAACAACTCTAAGCAGGAAGTGTGAATCAGGCGGTATAGCGATACCAGACTTCAAACTATACTACAGAGCAATAGTAACAAAAACAGCATGGTACTGGTACCAAAACAGGCGGGTGGACCAATGGTACAGAATAGAGGACACAGAAACCAATCCACAATATTACACCTATCTTATATTTGATAAAGGGGCTAAAAGCGTGCAATGGAGGAAGGATAGCATCTTCAACAAATGGTGCTGGGAGAACTGGAAATCCATATGCAACAAAATGAAACTGAATCCCTTTCTCTTGCCATGCACAAAAGTTAACTCAAAATGGATCAAGGAGCTTGATATCAAATCAGAGACACGCCGTCTGATAGAAGAAAAAGTTGGCTACGATCTACATACTGTGGGGTCGGGCTCCAAATTCCTCAATAGGACACCCATAGCACAAGAGTTAATAACTAGAATCAACGAATGGGACTTACTCAAACTAAAAATTTTTTTTCTCAGCAAAAGAAACAATAAGAGAGGTAAATAGGGAGCCTACATCCTGGGAACAAATCTTTACTCCTCACACTTCAGATAGAGCCCTAATATCCAGAGTATACAAAGAACTCAAAAAATTAAGCAATAAGAAAACAAATAACCCAATCAACAAATGGGCCAAGGACCTGAACAGACACTTCTCAGAGGAGGACATACAATCAATCAACAAGTACATGAAAAAATGCTCACCATCTCTAGCAGTCAGAGAAATGCAAATGAAAACCACCCTAAGATACCATCTCACTCCAGTAAGACTGGCAGCCATTATGAAGTCAAACAACAACAAGTGCTGGCGAGGATGTGGCGAAAAGGGTACACTTGTACATTGCTGGTGGGGCTGCAAATTGGTGCAGCCAATTTGGAAAGCAGTATGGAGATTTCTTGGAAAGCTGGGAATGGAACCACCATTTGACCCAGCTATTCCCCTTCTCGGTCTATTCCCTAAAGACCTAAAAAAGAGCATACTACAGGGACATTGCTACATCGATGTTCATAGCAGCACAGTTCACAATAGCAAGACTGTGGAACCAACCTAGATGCCCTTCAATAGACGAATGGATAAAAAAAATGTGGCATTTATACACAATGGAGTATTACTCTGTATTAAAAAAATGACAAAATCATAGAATTTGCAGGGAAATGGATGGCATTAGAGCAGATTATGCTAAGTGAAGCTAGCCAATCCCTAAAAAACAAATGCCAAATGTCTTCTTTGATATAAGGAGAGTAACTAAGAACAGAGTAGGGACGAAGAGCATGAGAAGAAGATTAACATTAAACAGGGATGAGAGGTGGGAGGGAAAGGGAGAGAGAAGGGAAAATGCATGGAAATGGAAGGAGACTCTCAGAGTTATACAAAAGTACATACAAGAGGAAGTGAGGGGAAGGGGAAAAATAATACAAGGGGGAGAAATGAATGACAGTAGAGGGGGTAGAGAGAGAAGAGGGGAGGGGAGGGGAGGGGAGGGGGATAGTAGAGGATAGGAAAGGCAGCAGAACACAACAGACACTAGTATGGCAATATGTAAATCAGTGGATGTGTAACTGATGTGATTCTGCAATCTGTATACGGGGTAAAAATGGGAGTTCATAACCCCCTTGAATCAAAATGTGAAATATGATATGTCAAGAACTATGTAATGTTTTGAACAGCCAACAATAAAAATTTTAAAAAAAAAAAAGAAAGATCACCTGGAGCCAACAGCTGCCAGCAAGGCAAGGCTCGGCCCCTGGCACCAGTCAGGTAGCTGCTGCCACAGCCCAGAGGAGCGCCCTGCAGGGGGCCACGTCTGGGAATGAGCTTAGGCACCAGGAGTGAGACTTCAGAGGGCAGAGCTGAGCTGAGCAAGGGGGAAGAGCCACTAGCCTAACTGGTGTCAAGTGGAGACTCGGATGGGATCTGGTTGTCTGTCTCCAGGGCAAGGACATCTTACTAATTGGGAAGGAATTAAATCTAACTGAGATTTGGTGAACTGAATATTTTTTCCTGGGTGTTCAAGTAAATATTTAACTACTGCCTAGGGTTAGGGGAGGGAGCCCTGATCTGTAGATATGACCAATTTCCATGGTGTAAATACTCCTAATGGTCAATTTGAAACCAATATGAAGTTACTAAATGCAAACCTGGGAAACCAGCCAGCAGAGCTGGCTCCAGCCCACCCCGGGTTTTGTGTTCTTCATGATGATGCTCCTTTAAGATGGCCAAGTCCTGTCCAGTAGAGGACCAGGTCTGTAGATCAATGCTTCTGCAGGGAACCTTGAACAGAGGAGGCCTGTTTCTCATAGACCTCTCCTGTCCAACCTTATCCTGCCCTTCTAGCAACTGAGCATACAGCCACAACATAGAGGAGAGCAGCTAGTCAGTGGGTGAATGAGGACCTCGGAAGGCAAAACTGGGATGTGGGGCAGTGTATACAGTGGATAATACCAAGAACCTGGGAACTGGGCCACCTGGGTTTCAATTCAGTTCCCCACTTACTAGCTTTGCAACTTTGGCCCAATTACTTAACCACTCTGTGCCTAAGACAATGATCAGCATAACAGGAATTTTCTAGAACATTAATGTCATTTGTGTCTGCCACAAGATGAAAGTTTCCTAAAAATTATCAGTGAGTCAATCCATAAATAACAAGAACTCCCACAAACACATTTATCTCCAAACAACAAAAGCAAATTTCTTTCCAAAAAACTTAAATGGCAACTAATGTGTTTTCTCTACTTTCATGAAAAATAATCAAATGTCAGCCTTGTAAATATTTATGATTTTATTTGAACATCCATTGTTTGAGGATGAGTCGAGTGTTTTTTGACAGAAATCTTATATCCTCCTCATTCCCTGGACACAATACTCAGAAAACACACCTTGATAACGCTTTCCAGGATAAGGTCAGAAAGGCCTCAGGTCTGAAGTCCCTAAATGAGATCGCCAAGCCCATCCGGAGCTTCCTTTATTCTGGCCCGGGCCTTTGTAAAGGTTAGAAGCAAAGAAGTCTCCCTGGCAGGAGGCTACGGCAACGTTTCTCATTTATAATTAAATGGTATTTGGATCATAATGTTTCTGCAGCTCAGATGAATTTCCTGCTAGAACACAACAGGGAAACCAGAGGAAGGGCGAGAAGTTCTCAGAGCCGCCGATGTTCATCCGGTTGCTCCCGCAAGGCAGGAGGGTGGGAATGGACTTCCCTTGAGTTCACGGTCTTCTGCTGGAAACTACTTGTGACTTTAAATGAGTCATCTGGGCCTCCATTTCCTCCATAGCAAGAAAAAATGTCCAAGGCTATTTGAATAGTTAGCATTATTAGTGTGCTATCAACCACACGTATAAGAAGAAGAAGAAAGAAACGGTCTCTAAACCTCTGCTGCGCCATCCGGCTCTGAAACCCAGTGGTTCTGGGAACTTGATAGTGGGGAATGGAAGCATCACAGGAAAAATGGACATATTTTACTCAGTGGCCAAGAAGAAGGCCAGAACTTTGTCTGAAATCTCGACTCCTCAAGTATCCATCCCACCGATAATGCAGAGCAAAAATGCCTGGGCATTTCTTAAATTTCAGTTTTTATCTTTTGTTTTTTTCCTACTCTGACATAAAGTAAGAGAAACCATAAAAGGGACTTGAAACAATTCATTAAATTTGCCGAAGAATCAACTAGACTGGTCAGAGATCAAAAATCTGCAGCCCCTGTCAGGTTTGTTTCATATGATGGGCCAATTGGAAGAGTAACCTATTCACTGTCAAGAAGAAATACCCAGTGGATATGGAATGGTCAGAGGCTGAAGAACTCTATGTGAGTGGCTATTCCAGCAAATGGACACACAAAGCTTTTATTTTTAAGCATGAAGAACAGAAAATTTTCTAAAATATATGACTTTACCTTTATGGCTACTTATATGGAGAACAAGGAGCTCAATTAAGCCTTTTTGGAAATTCAGATTCAGCATCCTTGAACAACATGCCTTCTTAATATGGCACAGGTTAACAAGAGTCATGGTCATGGCTTCTTGGACCTCCCCCTAAGCCCAGCTTTCCTGCTCCCTTGCTGGGAAGCTCCCTCCCACTGTCCAGGCCGAGAAGGACAGGCACTAGCTTTCCCAGCATACCTTGCAGCTATAGCCTGAACATGTGCCCAAATCTGGCCAATTGCAGAGGACTTGGGGGAAGTGCAGGAGTTTGGTTTTTTTGCTTGTTTGTTTCTAATCCAAATAAAGAGAGATGATGGCTTTCACCTTCCTTTCTGGATGTGACTTTGTCTGCCTGGGAGTGAAGCCATGATTACCCCTGAGGTTGGCAGAGCCCCAGTCCCTGAAAGCATCATTAAGCCACTGAGTTTGCCCAGTGTAATAACACACTCACCCCTTCCTGGACATCCAGGTAAATAGGAAAATAAGTGTCTTCTTGTGAAGTCACTGTAGCCTTGAAATTCTTTCCTTGCAGCCAAAAAGCACTAAGCTCATCATCAAGATCCCCAGGGAAACCTAAGCTGAGTTTCGATCTGTCTGTGACACAGGTGACCCGGGAGCCCTTCTTAGTGTGCAGCTGCATGAGTGGCTGTTCAAGAAGGTCTTTCATTGAGCAGGAAAGAATGAAAAAAAATAAAAGTTTGTTTGTAGATGTGTGCTCACCCTGGGTCACAAAGACACCAACTCATCACAATGATGGACACAGAGAGGGGTAATTTCCATCCAGGTGACAAGGTGTGACATAAATGTAGCTAGGCAGAGATTGGGCTCTGGACTCCAGCCAAAATCCAGCTCCATCACCCAGGACAGAATAGCACCCTTTTGTGGGGCTACCAGTAGGACTGGAGTCACGGGTTGTGTTAACATCAATGATTGAAAGATGCTTCTCAAGATAAACCAATGCTGGTTTTCTGAGCCAAAACTTTCATCTGCCCCCCCCCCCCAAAATCCTCTGTCCTGCTCCTCTCATTCGGTCACATTGTTGGTCCTTCTGTATGATCACTTCATGTACCTGGATCATCCTGTTCATTTACAGACAGGTAAATGTGTCTGCCTATCTCTGCATCCCACTTAGATAAAGATCCAGTGACAGTAGCACCCCATCTCTTCCACCCCCTTTCTCCCTGGTACCTGAGCAGTGACTGGTACTAGTTTCCTGCTGAGTGATGGCTGGAGGACTGGAATGACTCGGAAGCAGGTTGATGACATTTGGTTATCTCATCTCCTAGTCTGCAGGAGAGGAAAATAAAGCAATTAGAAGAAAGGGGTGCTGTCAGCAGTAGATAGACCTCTTGGTGAAGGAGGAACCTGTGAATGACTTAAAAAAAAATCCCATGAGAGCCCTGACCTGCAGATTGGTTGGAGGATATTTAATATGAGGGCACACGGCTCTTTCTCTTGCTGGGCACCATTCTGAGCCCTTTACACGTATCAACTGACCTCGTTTCACTGATTCGAACACTTCCCCTCCCTGCATTTTAACATCTCCCAAGCAAATGCAAGTACCAGAAATGGAGAGAGGAGGAGTTTGGGACATTTGGAGATGGGAAGAAAACACCTGCTATGGCTGGCTGCGTGAGGATGGGGAGGGATGTGGAAAGCCATTAGAGGGTCATTTGTGGTGGTGGTTCTGGTTTGGGTTTTGGTCCCCTGAAAGAAACACTATGATTGACACTTAAGATGAATCTCTCTGGCTGTGGGTGCAAAGTAAATGTAGGAGGCAGGGAGGCCAGGTCACCCAGAGGAGGGAGGCCAGGGGTCAGGACTGAGCGGCCTGAGAAGGTGAGAAGGCCATGGATTCCAGATGCTTCCTGGAAAGATGAGCTCTGTGCCGGGTTGGATTGGGTCCACATGCTAACCCATGATACCTGGGAAGGCTCTGAACCAGGAAATTGGGTCTTTGCGGATGTGATCAAGGGAAGCTGTGGTCCCTAAACACAATGACTGGTGTCCTGAGAAGGAGAAGAGCTGCGAAGGCACAGGGATACACAGGGAGGGAGCCTGGAGGGATGCTCCATAAGAACCGTCAAGAACTGCCAGCCACCACCTGAAGCTGGAAGAGGCACAAAGGATTCTCCCAGGAGCCTCAGAGGTCGCAGCCCCACCCCCACCTCGTTGCCAGGCTTCAGCCTAGATAACGGTGTGCAAGTCAATTTCCATTGCTTAGGCACCCCATTTGTGGTAATTTGCTCCAGCAGCCCTAGAAAGAGATACAAGGTGGTAGGAGGGATGGCATGTCAAGAGAATGGCAGGGAGATTTGTAGAACAGAGTGAAGGAGCACGTGTTTTAATGATGGAGCGTGTTCTCCATGGTGGAGCCAGAAATCACAGACTCATCTGCAGACACGTACCCAGCTCTCTGCCAGAGTGGCAGTGAGGAACATGGAACCATCCACGGGGAGCACAGCTGTGTGACCAGGTCCACAGTGTGTGTCCAAGCTTGTGGCACATCACACTCTTCGGTCCCACCTCGTCACCTCTCTGCCACTAGCTGCACCACCTTAACAAGTTTCCACCACTGGAAACAGTGCTAATGACTCCATCCTACACCAGGACTGCAGAGCCTTATCTGAGCTTCAAAACAATATCCTATTCTTGAATCAAAAGATCCTTAGAGTCAGTTAAGGAGGAAACTCTAAATCAGTGCTTTAATATAAACTAACGAGGCAAGCTCTTTGTGGAATTGTGAAACAAGCCCGATCCTTTGGAATTTTGCAGGAGAGGACTTTTGCAGACCAGCTGAAGGGACCCTTCCGTTCCGTGCCTGCTTCTCCCTGCCCTGGACCCTGGGGAGCTGTCTGCGTCTCTCTGCCCATTCAGAGGTAAAGCCAGGGATCCGTTCTGGCTTAAATTTGTTTTCTTTTAAGCCCAACACAATCTTTTGTTCAATTAATATTTATGGAAAGCACTCTGCTAAGACGTGACCTTCCTTAATAAATATTTGCTGAACTGAATTGACTGTATTATAGTCCCTGGTAGAATTAAAATAATATAAATAGAGATGGGAGGAGGGATGATAGAAGGAAGGAAGGAAGGAAAGGAGGACAGTCTTGCTCATGTGCTTAAAAGGAGAAGAAAGAATAGTAGAACAGGCTTCTAGAAAGACTATGGGGTCTCTGACTGAAGAAGGCAGAAGCCAAAGTAGACAGTGGATAAATTTACACTAGGCAGGCCTGGGAATCCCAAGGTCCCCTCCAACTTGAATCTAGGCTATACCCTGAGGCAGGACTTAAAGTAAGGCCCTCAAGAACACAGACCTGAGAGACAGACTGGGGTTTGGACAGACTTGAGATGGCCATCTGCTCTCATGACACTTACAGCCCTTCATGGGACCCTGTCCCTTTCCTGCGACGCACTTGGCCCACGTTGGAACTGTGCTGTTCCGCAGGTTGGTTTATCACGTGTCTGCTCTACTTGAAAACAGGCTCCGCCCCTCCCGTTCCCTAACCACAGGACTCCCAGCTCCACGCCCAGCTCGGGTGGCTGAATGAGTGAACAGACCATCATCTTGCTTCAGTGACTTCCTCTCCTCCATCCCCAGTTTTCTCACTGATACAACAGGACACTACTTGTATTTGTTTTCTAAGGCTGATACAAGGATCAAATCAGACAAAATATTTCAAATGTCTTACTCACAAGAGGTCTCCAGTAGATGATGCTACCAGGTTGTGACCCCGATCATTATTGTGGACATTACTAGGACCATTAAAGTGAACATTTCACCTCAAATATTACAATAAAAGAGCACAGTTTAAAAGGCAAACTGCATGAGAGAGATGTTTGGAAAAAATGGCGAAAAGATTGGGATGCCTGTCCAACTAAATGAAGGCTTAGAGCTGTAAACTGAATAAGGGGCCTCTCTCAGGGGGAGACTGGGGAGCCAGCCAGTGGCCAGAAGGGAGAGGTAGCTAGGACAACACTTTCCCTTGGGTACCCCACTTTCTTGGACACAACCTCCAAAGGACACACCAAACTGCAGTGGTTACACTGTTTTGGAAACCCAGAGGGCCTCTCCCTGCCGGCCCCAGTCCTTAGTACTCGAAAGAAAATGAAAACACCTAAATCCTTCTCTGAACCACACGGTTGGCCAGGTACAGGTGTATCCTCATTTGTCACAAGCAGACTTTCTTTTCACTTTCAGTCAGAATTTAACTTAGTTGGGCTCAGCAGTTCCAGCCAGGCAGAAGGGGAAGCTGTTCAACCAGCCCACGGTTTGCAATGCACAGGGAGCTGCCCTCGGACCCTGGAGGTACCTCACACTCCTCGGTAGCCTGGTTTGTTGTTTTTTCCATATTCAACTTTTTGAACTGCAACTTGGACTTGAAAACATCTGATCTAGGAACTTTTGTGGGCGGCCCTCGTTTGCTGATGCTCTTTGAAACAAGTCCCTGAGCAGAGGCCACAGGGTTGAGATGCGGGGTTCAAAGGCTTCCTCGCCACAGTGCCCCCTCATCTGTCTTCTGACTCAAGAGCCACCGGAGACGTCACATCTGACCTACTGGGGTTAAAACCATCCTCGTGTTACCTCTTTAGTTCAGCACTCAGCCAGTTCTGTTAAGGACCAGACAGTCAATATTCAGGCTTTGTTACAATTACTGAATGTGGCTGTTGTGTATAAAAAAAGCTGTACGTGATCTGAAAAAAAAAATTTTTTAAGCAGGGCTGTGTTCCAACAAAACTTTAGTGATGGAACACACAGCTACTGGACTTAGCCCTGAGGCCACAGTTGGCCAACCCTGTCTTTAATCACAGGTTTGGCGATTCAGAAAGCCAATGGCTGTGTCTGTCCTGAGAACTAAAGGGAGCCCATCCTAAAGGTGAACAGAACAAGTAGTTCACTTGCTGTGAACTAAAATACAGTGCCAGGCGTAAGTCACACTGGTGACAGGCTCAGAGCTGGAGGCGATGACCAGTTTCTTTGTAAACTGCAAAGATGAGAGCAGCTAGGAGGCAGAGCCCCAGGAAGACGCCGAAAGGAATTTGGCCCCCAACATGCCAGTTCCTCTTCTGAGTCCCTACAGATACCCAGCTGGCCTTCTTCAGTGGTCTGTGCCATCTTCTCCCAATAAATCTCATTTTATTTTCTGCCTCTATTTGCCTGGCTGTGTTCCTGTCCTTAATAACCAAACCACCCCTAAACAAAGCAGTGGCAGAATTGTGTTTAATGACATCTCAGTCCTGTTTAGCTTTGCTGAAAGAGATACGGCCCAAGGAATGCTGGGGAATAATTTTATCTTCAGGTGGTCCAATTAATAAAACACTTTAAGTCCTTGATAAGACAAAACTCTAATATGTGGAAAGAAGAGGATGTTAACTTGTATACATTTTCTGACACCTGTCTACAGTTTAAATTCCACCAGTGGAATAAAGGTAGATCATAAAATATTCAGTGCAAGGTTAAGCTAGTGATTTAAAGTCAAAGGAGTGCAATCCATGAGATGAGATTAAAATAATTAGTGCTGCGGCCACACTAAGTCAACATTAGCAGGGGGAGATAAGTGGGCCAGGCTATCTACAAAGGCCGAACAGCTGAGAGATGTGGTTTGGAGCTGGCGGTGGGTGCCACAGGTAAGAAAAGGCGGCGGTGCTCAGGAAAGCGTCCAGTATTCCTCATTCCATCAGAAGGCACAATTCTCTCTCTCTGGGAATCTGAAGAATTATCTCCCTAATTCACTGGGTGGTTTCCAAGGATGGCCTAGACCAGCAGGTGCAAGACATGCTTTAGAGCCTGGCTCTCAGTCACTGGGAAGAGGTGACAGGACAGCTGGCCTCTGGAAGCCTATGCAGGAACCTGACGAGGAATCGTCTTATTTAACACGTGCACACACATGGGAACGCAGCCTGGTACAACCCAAGCTGGCAAGCCTGTTACAATGAATTCCTCCCTAGGGCCTGCCCTTGAGATCTGGGGGAGACATTTAACACCCCTGAATAGAAGGCAGGAGAGAGTGAGACACTGATCGGGACTCAGGGTCTGAGATCTGAACTCGGCTCTGCCAATTATAGCTTTGTGACCACACGGATCACTTTGGCTTTCTGTCTCCCCACTGAAGGCACAGGGCTAGACCAGAGTGAAGAAAAGCAGGGCCACAGGCTAGACCTAGTGGTCATCTGCATTTGAAAATAAAGTTTTATTGAAGCACAGCTACAGCCACTTATCTATTTTCTAAAGCCAATCTTGTGCTACAATGAGGAAGTTGACAAGTTGCAATCGTCCGTATATCCCACAAACCCTGAAATAATTACTACCCAGCTCTACACAGAAATAGTTTGCCAACTCCCATATTAAATAATTTTTATGACATCATTCAAATCCTCTGACTTGTCCCCATGTTGCTATACTAAGAAAATGCTTCCAATGCGTGTGAACATGTGTGTATGTGTATGTGCATTCGAGGAGAAGACCCAGCTTTCTCCTTCAGAACAAGCACTTATAAATGATGGGCTTGGGGTGAACCCAAGGGATTTCCCACAGGAGAACCCAGCCAACCAAGAAAAGGGAGATTCCTGGCACACAAAGCAAAATCCGTGGTTTCCAATGAAGGAGAGAACGAAGCCCTTGCCATAACACACACCTAACAAGGTTTGCATTTCCCCAAGTATCAGAAAACCTCAGCCCAGGGTCACTGCTTCCCTACACAGACTCAAAACTGATACAAACTATGAGCAAGCTCTTGCTCTGCTTTGCTCGGTAATAAATTCAGCCAATCCTGCACTTAAGATTTCTATTCTAGCCACTCAGAAAATTGGAGATTTCTATTTTCATCCCAGAAAACCCAATTTAAGAAGAAGAGCCAACCAGGGGACGCATACTCAAATTTCCACTCAACATTGCCAACTGTTAAAGAGAATCACTTCTTGTTAGAGCTCTCCTTATACATAGGACATAAGGGCTATCTTTTCCACAAAGAGCAATCAATTCCTGGAGAGAGAAAGAACCAGCAGTTGCCACCGTGGCCACCTTCCTCGTTGGGGTGAAATTATGGGCTGACAGTCTCTGCCAGCTGGTATTTTTCTGATATGGGTCATTTGTCATTTTGATAGGAGGACTGGAAAGGAATTGAATGCTAGCTTTAATCCACGTGACTGAAAGCATACTCATATCAAAAATAAGTGCCTGTGATTATGAGGCTGTTAAATCATTAATCCCTAAAATCCTCCATCTGCTGTGAAACAAGCCTCGTTTGGGTATGTAACAAAATTACCAACGCAGGTCCAGATGCCACTGCCCACCCATCCCTGGTGGCCTGCAGCCAGCGACTCAACACAGCAGCCTCCAGTGGAAAGTGGTCCTCCCCTCCCCCCCACCCCCATCTCTACGTATTGGATGGTCCTGCCGGGTTTTGTATCCACCCTCACAGACTCTCCGCATGGGGAAATGGATTTCTAAGTGGATGGCTGGGGTCACACACCCTTCTTCAGGCAGGGGTGAGGTCAAAGGGTTCAGGACCACTGGGAGTGGGACAGGGTGCCCAGGAACAGAAGGCCCTCTGAGCAGCCCAAGCCATCATCTGTCTCTAAGAGTATCCTGGAGCTGTCACATGCTGCTTCAAGGGGTCAGCAGCCCAGGAAGGGGGTCAATATCATCCCAGGAAAGGGAGCCAGCTCACCACACTAGTACTAAAAAGACACCCCACAGGGGTGTTGTGGGGACATTTTCCCAGAGCAAATAATGCTCACTGCTTTTTGGCAGTCAGTTCATGTCCAGACCCCGGGGAAATGGAGATGTGGGATCTTCTTTTCTATGAGGTTCACTGGTTTGCCGGGATTCTCTGTTCTTCCTGCTCCTCTCTCCTGCCACTTAGCTCATCTGCCTCTCTCCTCATAATGCAAATAGTCACCCGGGAGCTTGCCTGCATTCATATGCTGAAAAATAGCAGGTCATTTTTTTTCCCTGGATTTAAGCTTTTAGATAAGTGGCTCTGTCATTGGTGGGCATTTTTCTTTTCTGTCTCCCTGGGAGTCTCATGAGGGGTTGTCAGTAAGAATCTTGGGGGATGAACTGCCAGTCACTGCGAAGCCTAAAGGAATTCCAAGTGAAGGCCTGACTTTGGGCCCAGCCTCTCCCTGGAGAGAAGCCAACTCTGGGCCAGCAGCAGCTAACGCCCAGCATGCCGTGCCACCCTCCGTCCTCACCACAGAAAGCATTTTAGGACCAGAAATGCTGTCTCAGAGCCATGAAATCTCAAAGCTCCCTAACAACCTTCCTCTGGCACACACTGGTTAGTATTCTCTGATCTCTGTTCCTTGACCGGGCGTCCATTCCCTACCCAGTCCACAAAGACTCCGCTTAAGCCCCACTCCTTCAAAGTGGTAATGCTACATTTTCTCAAGACTGATTCTATTTGACTATACCTTGTTATTTTTTTTATTCCCCACTTTACTTTATTATCCTAAATATATTATTTTAGCATTAAGTGCACCGGCAACTGGGGGAAACATAATGTTCAAACGTAAGGATCCCAGCTGGATTGAGACTTTGTGGTTTGGAAGAAAATTTTTCTCATTCCAGTGACTTGAAAACTCAAAGGCTCTGTGATAAGCACATGTGGAGATTTGCTTTCTGAAATCCTAAAATATTCTCTGCTATTCACAAAGTTTTCAAATGCACATGAATAAAACATCATGATTTCTCATGGGAACTATGCTCAAATGTTGTCCAGATGAGAACAGCCTTTTGGAAGTCTCTGAGGCTATGTAAGTCCACAGAGCCCCAGCCAGGAGAGTCAGCAGGGCCTTTCTGAATGACTCTGGTGGTTCCCAGAATCCCCAGTACTGAGGACATTTGACACCTAGTGTTTGGGCGGGGGCACCATGGGAAATCATCTTCGCCTTACACTAGCTTTCAATTTGTGTCATCAGGAACACACTAGATGCTACAAATTTATAACATATTACCTACCTGGTATTTCTTGTATGCAGGATTGGACCTTTGCATTTTATTTTAGGACACTGTCCATACTCAGATTTCAGAACTTCACAAACCAGCCTTCTCCAGGTCGCATCAGGGAGACTTTGCAAGACACTCTCTCTGTGACCATGTGTTCCTCAGTGCCTCTACAAAATGATTGCTAGAGTCACCTTCAAGACATCCAGAACTGATCATCGTCCTGTGGTCCTGTGCTTCTGCATTGCCTTTAGAATGAGATTCAAACTCTGCAGGCTGGAAGCTGGACTTCAGTCAAGATGGAGTCACAGGAGAATTTACCCTCCCACCTAAGCCAACCCCCCCGCAAAAAGGACACAGTATAGGAAATAATAGTTTGCAAAAACTAGACCTGAGGCAATGGGGGTATTGATCTCTGAGGAACAGTGAACAAAGAGGATGAGCCCCACCATTGCTCCAATTTCCTGATTTGAGAGAGTTCCCAAGCTGTAACCCAGGATGCTAATACCAGACAGAGCTTCAATGACTCCCTGACTTGAGAATACAGAGCTGAGAGTCCCGAGAGACAAGACAGCTCAGGTTCACAGGATGGAGAACCAACAGGAAAGAGCTTCACAGAGAGGAAGCTCTGGAGATTTTCATGTAGTGAGATGAATTTTGATCAGCACGTGTACAGAAACATCCAGAGGCTGTGTAAAGAACCACCAGCCTGGGACACTGTGAGAGGACATGGAAGGGCTAACCCTAGTAATTAGAAATTCTGAACCCTAGACTGAGCATGGCCCTTATCTCACCTAAATGCATCTCAAAGGTAAGATCCAAACAGATCAAACTACTTCCAAGCAACCTAACTTTGTCACAGAAGCTCAAAAAATTTATAGAAATCCATATATGTGTGTGTGTGTTGTGTGCTCACAGAGACATATACATTCCCCCCAAAGAATATGTGGTATACCATTAAAAATGACCAGGAATGGGCTGGGGATGTGGCTCAAGCGGTAGCGCGCTCGCCTGGCATGTGTGCCGCCCAGGTTCAATCCTCAGTACAACATACAAACAAAGATGTTGTGTCCGCCGAAAACTAAAAAATAAAATATTAAAAATAAAATATTAAAATTCCCTCTCTCTCTCTCTCTCTCTCTCTCTCTCTCTCTCTTTTAAAAAAAAATGACCAGGCATGAAAAGATGCAGAAAAACATAAACTTTAAGAAAGAAAAAAAATTCATCAACTGACCTACAACTGAAACAGATATTAGCATTAGCAAAGACATTAAAACATTTGCTATAGTAATATTCTACAGGTTCAAATGTTGCATAGAAATATGGGGGATATTAAAAAATACAAAAATTGAACTTTTAGAGATGAAAACCACAATGTCTGAGATGGAAAAATAGAGCAGATGGGATTAACAGCAGACTAGACATTGCAGGAAAAATGTCAGAGAACTTGAAGATATCAAGAATTTAAATAATTAACAAAGTAACCATGAGGAATGGGAAAATGTCAAGTGGCCTAACTGGCCATCAGGGAAGAAAGAAGAAAAGAGAAGGACACAGAAGAATCCCTTGAAGAAATAATGGTTAAAATTTTCCAACTGGTGAAAATTAAAACCCACAGATCCAAGAATCCCAATAAACTCCAAACACAAAATATATGAGACAAATTACAACAAGATATATCAAATTGCTCACAACAAATGATGAAGATACAATCTGAAAGGCAGCAGAGAATAAGAGATATGTTAAATGTAAAAGATTAAAAATAAAAACCACAAAAAAAATCTCTTTTTTGTCTCTGTGACCAAAAGACCTGACAAGAACCATTTCAGAGAAGAAAGAGTGTATTTGGTCCTCATGATTTCAGATGCCACAGTCCACAGATGGCCAACTCCATTACTCTGAGCCTGAGGTGAGGGAGTAGACCATGGCAGAAAGATCTAGAGCTGGAAAGTAGCTCAGAATATGGAAGCAGAGAGAGCTCTGATCAACAGAGACAAAATATGAACCCCAAAGGCAAGCCCCCAGTGACCCACCTCCTCCAGCCACACCCCACCTACCTACAGTTACCACCCTATTGGGGATTAATCCTCTGATTAGGTTAAGGATCCATAGCCCAATCATTTCCCCTCTGAATTTTCTTGCATTGTCTCACATGGGCTTTTGGGGAACTCCTCATAAAGCATAACAGATTCCTTAGAGGAAATAACACAAGCAAATTACTGACAGGAGAGAAAGATCTTTAAAGTGCTAAAATTAAAAATGTCAACTCACAAAAGATAACTTCCAAAAGTAAAGATAAAATCATTTTTCAGATACACAGAAGTTTAACACACACATAATCAGCAAAGGCACACTACAAAAAAAAATATTACAGGGAGGCCCTCAGGAAGAAGGGAAATTATTTGGAATTGGAATCTACACTAATGAATGAAAAACACCAGAAATGGTCACTTCCAGACTATATATAGAAAAATTTTTCTGATTGTTTGAATTTCTTTAAGAAACAATTGGTAGCCTAAATAAAATGATAACACAGTGTGGTGAGGTTTGTAACATGGGTTAAACACATCATATGACAAGGTAGCACAAAAATCAGGAAGAGAAAATGAAGGTAAGCGATTGTGTTCTTATACCACAGGTAAAGTGACATGATGTCACTTAAATATAAACTCTGGTAAGTTAAAAAGTATACCATAGACCCTGAAACAACCACAGAGAAAGCAAAACAAATAATCAAAGCTAATAAGCTTTCAGAGAAGAAAAACCCATTAAAAAAACTAATATAAAAGAAAAAAAGATGAAGAAAAGGAACATAAAGACAGTTGGAGCAAATTAAAAAAAAAAAAAGACAGCAAAGTGATCAATTTAAACCCAACCTTTGAGTGACAACATTAAATGTAAACATCCTAAACACTCGAATCAAAAGATACAGATTCACATTGGTTTAAAAAAAAATCAAGACATAACTATACTGTGTACAAAAAAATTTGCTTATTTAGACATTTAAAGGTTAAAAATAAAAGGAAAGAAACAATTCCATGCAAACACCAAACACCAATCAAAAGAAAGCTGGAATGGCGGCATTAACATCAAGGAGATTTTTAAGTACAGAACATTACCAGGGATAAAGAAAGCCCTTTCATAATGAAAAGGGGATAATTCATTAGGAAGATATAACAATCTTAGATTTATGAGCACCTAATAACAGAGATTCAAAACACAGGAAGCAAGACCTGATAGAACTTCAAGGAGAAATAGAGTGGACATATCCACAGTTGTTAGCAACGTCAATACTGCTCTATTAACAACCGATTAAGCAGACAGAAAATCATTAAGGATATAGAAGATGTGAACAACACCATCAATCAACTTGACCTGGTTGACATTTATAGATCATTCCATCTAATGACAGAATACATATTCTTCTCAAAAGCACATGCAACATTTCTAATATCTTAGTCACGAAATAAGTCTCAGCAAATACAAAAGGATTCCAATTATTCAAATATATTCTGCAATCAGACTAGAAGGAAATTAGAAATCAAAATAAGAATAATATCTGGGAAGTCACCACTATTTGCTACCTCTTCTTCCTGGTTTCTTGACCCCTTGATGATTCAACCTCATCTTGTGCTTATATCATGGGCTCCTGGTACTGTCATAGCAAACGTTGACATGGTGCTCACCCAGCGCTGGATGCAATGTCCATCGTGGTCTTGTAAAAGTCCATGATCTTATTCTCACTCCACAGGCAGAGAATCTGAGCCATGCGATAGTAAAGGAATTTGCAGAGGTCACAAAGCTAGGGAGTGCTGAGTTGAGATATTCACTGGGGCATCCTGAGCCCCTGGTCTATGTTCTGGGTACTAACCTCTTGCCCTTCCATCCCGTGTCTGCCGACCAGCCATTTCAGACAGAGGTACTTCTTCCCCTGGGCCTTTGCTCAGTCAGCTCCCTCTTTGAGGTGTGGATTGATGGTCTTCTCCAAGTGGTTCACAGGGTCTCCTTCCTGCCTCCTCCATTTGGGCACACCTCAACACTCAGCTCAAAAGCCACCTCAATTTCACTCCTCAAGATTTCTCTGCTCCCCATAGGAAGGACATAATTCCTTTTCTGAACTCCTGAAACTCTCTGTAGTAATATCCAACATTGCTTGATATTATTTTTATCATTTCAAATAATGAAATTGAAGAAGCCATCAAAAGTGTACCAATAAAGAAAAGCCCAGAACCAGACGGATTCTCAGCCGAGTTCTACCAGATCTTTAAAGAAGAACAAACACCAATCTTTCTCAAATTATTCCATGAAACCGAAAAGGCGGGAACTCTGTCAAACTCATTCTATGAAGCCAGTATCACCCTGAAACCAAAACCAGACAAAGACATATCAAGGAAAGAAAACTTCAGACCAGTATCCCTGATGAGCATAAATACAAAAACTCTCAATAAAATCCTGGCAAGTCACATACAAAAACATATTAAAAGATAGTGCACCATGATCAAGGGGGTTTTACCCCAGGGATTCAAGGTGGGTTCAATATACAGAAATCAATAAATGTAATGCACCACATAAATAAACTTAATGACAAGAACCACATAATTATCTCAATGGATGGTGACAAAGCATTTGACAAAATACAGCAGCCATTCATGTTTAAAACACTAGAAAAACAAGGGATAGAAGGAACACACCTCAACTTTGTAAGGGCTAAATATGACAACCCAAGACAAACATTATTCTGAATGGAGAAAACTGAAAGCATTCCTTCTAAAACAGAAACAAGACAGGGAGGCCCACTTTCACCACCCTATTCAACATAGTCTTTGAAAATTTATCCAGAACAATTAGGCAAGAGAAGGAAATTTAAATAATATAAATAGGAAAATGAGAGTTCAAATCATCTCTGTGCACCAATGACATGATCTTATATTTAGAAGACACAAAAAAACTCTACCGTAAAACTTCTAGAACTCATAAATGAGTTCAGCAAAGTAGCAAGATATAAAATCAATGCCCATAAATCAATTGCATTCCTATTCTCCAATGATGAATCTGCTGAAAAAGAAATTAGAAAAACTATCCCATTCACAATTGCCCAAAAAATAAAATAAAATACTTGGAAATCAATCTAACAAAAGAGATGAAGGACCTCTACAATGAAAACTGTAAAACACTAAAGGAAGAAATTGAAGAAGACCTTAGAAGATGAAAAGACCTCCTATATTCTCGGATAGTCAGAATTAATATTGTCAAAATGGCCATACTCCCAAAAGCACTATACAGTTCCAATGTGCTTCTCATCAAAATTTCATTGACATTTTGTATAGTAAAATAATAGAGTTAGATGAGCAAGAGGGGCAGAGTCCATCAGAAGCAAAGCAGAGGAGGAGCAGGATCTGGCTTTCCCAAGACAAAAATTAAAATAGGTTGAAAAAACTTGTGCTCCTTTCTTCTCTGTTTTATGTTCAATGGAAACATAATAACTACACACATCTGTGGGGTATAGTGTGATATTTCTATTCATGAATATATCAATAGTGATTAAATCAGGATAATCAACATCCATCACCTCAAAAATTTATCATTTGTGATGAGAGCATTCAAAATACTCTGTTCTAGCTTCTTTGAAATATACAATATAGAATTGTTCACTAGTCACTCTGCTGTGCCATAGAGCATCAGAGCTTATTCTTCCCCACCCCTATCTCCCTGGACCTTCCCAGCCTCTGATAACCACTCTTCTACTTTATACTTCCTAGCAATCAGTTTGTTTGTTTGTTTGTTTGGAGTCTGCAAATGAGTCTTTCTGTGCCTGGCTTATTTCATTTCACTTAATGTCTTCCGGGTTCATCCACATTGCCACAAATAATGGGCTGGCTCTTGTTCTTTTTGTGGCTGAATGGTATTTCACTGAGTACACATTTCATATTTTCTTTGTCTGTTCATCTGTTGATAGACATTGTTGATTCCGTACCTGGCTGTCATAAATAGTGCAGGGGGATCTTTCCAACATCCTGATTTTATTTCCCTTGGGTCAGTGTCCAGTAAAGGGATTGCTCAAAGATTTAATGCACTCTCTTTCCAAAAATATCTATAACATTCTTCACAAAAATAGGAGGAAAAGTTCTAAAATTCAACGCACAAAAGACCACAAATAGTCAAAGCAAACTTGAACAAAAAGAACCAAGCTGGAAACGTTACCCCTGACATCAAAACACACTGTAAAGCTATATTAATCAAAACAGCATGGTCTTAGCATAAAGTAGACACAGAACAGAGAGCACAGAAGTGAATCCACACAGAGCCAGCTGATTTTTAACAAAGGTGTCAAGAACACACATCACGATGGGGCAGACTTTGCAATAAATGGTTCTGGGAAAACTGGATGTCGACAAGAAGAAAGAAACCAGAGTTCATCCCCACAGACGGCCACCATCCTTAATGCCTTCCTCATCAGCAAAGCCATTTCCCTCACCTCACCTATGGTCACGTCCTGGGCATGCGTGCCCGATAAGTCAAGGCTGGACTCGCCACTGCTTCAGAAACAGGTCCGTCAGCAGCCCTACCCTCTCCCGTGCTCAGCTGCCCAGCCCAGCCTGTGGCTGCCTGCTGCTCCTGGGTTCTCTCTCTGGATTCCTGACCGAGTCTGCCCACCCCCACTCACCCTCCAGTACCAGCCTGCTGTGGCATCAAAGCACAAAGTGACCTTTTCAAAATGAAAATCTCATCATGTCACATCCTGCTTAATGCTCTGTAAAAGGATAAAGACGAGAACTCTGGCCTCGGGGCTCAGCATGGCCTGACCCTACCTGCCTCTCCGCCATCTCACTTTATGCGCCAGATCTCTGAATCCCAGTCAGGCGGCCTCTCTCCACCCAACCTGCAAAGCCCTTCCCCTGCTTAATTCCTCCTCTCTCTGTGGATTTCTGTTAAACCTCCCTTCCTGGGGGAAGCCACCCCTGACCTCCTCCAGAGGCAATTCCTTCATTATAACCCCCAAGAGCACCAGGTACCTGGCCTTCCCCACCTTTGCACAATGTCAGTTCTGCAGTCACTGTGTTTTGCTCACGGGGATCTGTAGCACTACACCTTGAACTCCTTGGGGCAGACACCCAAGAAAAACTCACGTCTGCTTCCCCTCCTCAGCCTCAGTCCAGAGGAGGAGGCTGCAGGAGGTCTCGCCAGGCAGAGCAATTCAGCTGCCTCTTTTGTTTGGGAAACCTCCCTGTCTACTTTAGATAACCCTGGTGTACAAGGAATGATAACAGATGATTAAATAACACTATTATCTCTCCCAGCTTTTCCTGGGTAGTTTTTTTTCTCTCTCCCAAGAAGCCTCCTGCCTGGGTCTGAGGGTGCAACTTCCGATTCCAGTTCTTGGAGACGCCCAGGCCCTAATGTGTTTTGATCATGATTTCTTGTAACAACTGCTGTTTGCCTCCACATGATAAATTGATCAAGTACTTGTAGTGTGATGTTCGTGCCGCTCTGCTGATGCAGTTTTCGGTGATGGTCTCGTGTCTGCCTCTGCAGCTAAGTGGATTTGCAAAGCACATCCTCCCGGAGCTCGGGATCTGTACACGGAATTGGACTGATGGAATTACTGATGAATGGCAGGGCACAATTGAATCAAAGTGGTCATTCCAAACAAATGTAAATACATTAAGGATTTGGAAAAAGCTGAGGCTAGCTTGATTTATGCCTCTCCCTACCCTGAAGACAGAGATAGGGATTTTCATTTATTTAATTATATCATTGTCAAGAAATAATAGATCTGGAGCCAAATAGACCTCAGGTAAACATTCTCCACCCTGACCCAAAATCAGGCTCTGCAAAGACTACGACTTTCCCTACCCTGATGCCTGGTTCTTAGGAGTTTACCTGGCTATAATAATGTTCAGGATTTGGGGTCAGGTTTACATTAGCTTCTTTCTGTTGACTTTTCTGTTTTTATTTATTTTTTCCTCTTTTTATCCCAACGGATTAGATTATGTGTTTTTTAGGACTCTCTCATTTTTCTAGAACACAATTGATGTTCTTCACATAGGAGGGGAGAAAGCAGAACGGGGTAGGAGAGAGGTTTTCCAAAAAAAATAAAGGGCAGCTGCCTGGCGCGACCTCCCGCAGCCTCCTCCTCTGGACTGAGGCTGGTTCCCTGAGGAGGGGAAGCAGACAAAAGCTTCTTGTGCTCCTCATGATCCTGGAGATGTCCTGAGGAGCCCACCGTCTCATAACCAAAACCTGTGGTTGGAGCCCACCCCAGAAGAGAAGATTCTAGCATGCCCCAGGCTCCTGCCTGATCATTGCATGGCGGAGCCCCTGTTTATCACAGCCCTGGGTCACACCCATTTCTGTCTTACCAAGGTTCCCTTTTGATATTGACTGCTTCATATTCATCTCATTTGATCCTTGAAATACTGGAGGCAGCAGGGCAGGTGTCACCACTCACCTCTGAGCCACAAAAACAACGCCCTGTGATGGACATTGCCCCTGCTGCCCACGGGCTTCCCTTCCCTCTTCTACTCTGTGCCTTAATGCTGTGGCTGCTTTGCCATCACCATGGCTGTGGCCACCACCACCAAGCTTAAAGAGAAGGTCATGATTAGGAGAAACCAAACTCTCTGTCTCCCAGAATCTTAAACCAAGCAGACAACCCAAGGCAGGAGGGTCAGCCCTCAGTGTCTGTTGCTGTGACCCCTGGGTGGCCAGACTGGCTGCTCAAATCCCTTTCTTTTATAACACTTCCAGCTTCTCAATGAATCTGTTTTTTATTAAATTAACCAGAGTTCATTTCTATTGCTTGCAACCAAGGAACCCAGCAATAGGTTTGCGATTTGCCATGCCCCCAACCCTGGACACAGGTCTCTTGACTTAATCCAGTGCTGGTGCTATGCCAGGGGCAGGATCCAAGTCATAGTATCTTGCCCAGCACAGAGGAGAAGATAGTGGGAATAATGCCATGAATACAAAGCTCTTTGTTAACTCAAGGTGATTTTGCCCTTCAAGAGCCATCTGACATGGCCTGGAGCGGTTCCACTACTGGTGGCCAAGGGGGCATGCTACTGACACCCAGTGGGTGGAAGCCAGTGATGCCACTCAATACCCTACCATGCACCCGACAAACCCTCCCTAACAAAAAATGTTTTCCTCAAATTATCAAAATTACCAAGAAACCTAGAAAATGGGCTTATCTGCCATTTAGTAGGTCCAAAACATTAAAGATTCAAGATGTGCTACAAGTTCCTGACGGCTTGATGCTTAACGCATCAAAGGTCCTGCAACTTGCTGCTGCCAGGTCCTCGGTGGGCTGGTGAGTCTCCTTTCTGTGACCCAGCAATGCAGATGGCTCACCATGTGATGCTGCCATCTCAGCACCTGGTTTCCAGGTGGCTCAGACAGGGTAGAACTGGAGTCTTGAGTTTTAGTGCTCCAGCCTAGAAGTGACACCTGTCAGGTGGCACTCATGACCTGTCAGGGAACTATGAAACATGGGCAGGAGTGGGGGACAATGCAGTGGATATGTCCCCCACCCGACCCTTCAAGCCCAGCGCTGCTCCATGTCAGGAGACACAGAAATCTGCCCACATGACATACAGTTAAGGCACACATTTAATTATCTGAGTATCTGCTATGCAGTGAAATGCTAAGCTATCTTCTGGAACTTAGGCTGTTTTTGTTTTTGTTCTAATTTTTCAACCTCAAAGAATGACTTGGTTGAAGCAGCCCTGACTACAGACAATAATTCTTATCTACAAATAAAAGTCATCAAGACCTGTTTTGTTTGGTGGTGACTGAATTGTGAACTTCAGGGGACTGGCCATAACCAGGCCAAATTCTGTTCATTCAAAGGGTATTTCCTTCTAAGAAGGCCTAATGCAGTACATTTATAAGAGACCAATACGTTTTCAATGCAAATATCTAGTCAGACTCAATTTATGCAGACCTGACACATTTCACTAAGAGTCTTTGTGCATGAAACAAAGATTCTCATTCATTTTGGGCAGTTTCTTAACCATGGTACAAAATCATTCCTGTAGCCATTTCTAACATAAAAATGTCCCTCCAAACGTGTGATCCTCCAAATTCCTAACTCAACAGAGGGATACTCATTAAAATTATTGTGGATGCAAATAAAGCATCTGGCTCTGGCTGGGTGCATTGGCACACACCTGTAATCCCAGCTACTTGGGAGTCAGAGGCAGGAGGATCACAAGTTTGAGGACAGCCTCGGCAATTTAGCAAGATGCTCAGCAACTTAAGGGGATCCTCTGAAAACTTACATTTTTAAAAAAAGGATCTGATTCTGGCTGACTTGAGACCAAAGGCAAGGGTTCCCACAGGATAGTAGTGAGCCTACAGAAACAAAGACTGACAGGGCAGCGGGGTTTGGGAAGGACAGAACCAGGGCACTCCAATCAGGGTTCAGGAACCTTCTCCTAAGGTCCTTCTGCTTGTGTTGGGGTGGCTCAGCTCCATTACCCTGGCTGTCCATAACCCCTCATGAAGCTTGTTTCCCAGGAGCCGCTGGATTGAGCAGGCTAAGGAGGGTATCTCTGCCCCTGCATATTGGGTTTCTAGTTCTGGCTCCAACCAAGATCCTCCATATTTCCACTCTACATGACTGGAAAAATGATCACCTTTCTCTGAGCCTCATTTTGCAATCTGTAAACTGGCATAAAGACGACAAGTCACTCGGCAGTTGTAGCGTGGTTATGAGGAGCAAATGCACAGGAAACAGCACAATTTTTAACAATGTAACAACAAAGAGTAAATTAGATGTTGGCTAAACATAATAGTATTTAATAATCCTATGATTAATTATGATATTGTAATTGGCAAGAGAAAGAGATGGAATGAACTAATCCCAAAACTGTAACCTGTTTTTACAGTATATCTCTGTTTTCTTGATACATCTTTTCTTAAAATCTGTGCCTTTCCTTCAATCATTGAACATGGATTCTGGAACCAAAGTATCTGGGTTTGAATCTAGATTCACCACTAACTAGCGGTATGACCTCAGGCAAGTTTCTGAACTTCAGTTTACTCATCTGTAAAATGCAATCATATCAGCACTTAACTCAGAGGACTGTCATAAGGATTAGATGTACTAGTATTTGTAAAATAAAATGATAACTGGTAACTCTACACATTAAGTACTATTTGAGTTTGTTAAATAAGACAGAATGCAGGGGAATTTTGAGTCAGTAAATATATCCAATGAGTTGACTTCCAGATATCATGCCTTTGTAAGGTTGCTGGGTACGTAAGGTTCACCCTGTTCTATTTGCTGGCTCGCCGTTTGATCATTTTTCAAATTTGGGTTACATAAGATTACACCCATGCAATCCATCATCCAGGTCTATTCAGCTTGATGGGAAGTGATTCAGGGGATCTCATATGAATCAAAATATCCTGAAATGCTTTGATCTCGGGAACTACTGGAGATCCAGCTGTGCCCTGGCCTCAGTACAAAGAAGTGACACCTAACTTCCAGTTGGCTTTGAGACTGTGGAAGTCTCAGGGCGCAGATGGCAACAGGGTCTGGGGAGCCAGCAGATGGTACCTGGTAAACAAGCCCTTGAAGATGAGCAGCAGCTGCAGAAGGAAGGGCCACCCCAGGGCAGGCAGTGTGGCATATGAATTGTGTGTTCCTGATCAAGCCTCTCTGAGGCTCAGCAGAAGGGTGATGTGGGGGGCCTTCTCTATAGATGTCTAGTGAACACTGTCACCTTGTTTTGACATTTCACCCTATTAGAAGGGACAAGGAGGGCTGACAGCTCTCCCTAAAGACTCAAGAGGCCCAAGAGACTGAGGAAGACAGGAGCTGGCTTCAGACCTCTGTGTGACTCTGGGCCTCGGCCTCCTGGTCATTGTTAGACTGACTTCAGCCCCGACTTGACTTCCAATCACTGGGCATGCAACTTTGTATTCTGCCCTCCGACTGAGAAGAATCGGGGTCACCTCATTTGCTTTCCAAAACTTCTCAGAAATTCCTCCATTCAATCCTCAACCCACTGAAGCCAGTTTCCTTTGCTAAAACTTCACTGATACACGGTTTCATTTCATCTTCTGGGTACTTATTATTAATCAGAATTAAGATTCCCCTTTTCCAAATGCATGGTAGACTCCAGCAAAATACTTTGACGAGAGGTTCTTTTCAAGATTTCATCTTACGTATTCATTTAAATTGTGTCTCCTTGCAAAAACTATCTAAAACAGCTTACTGCTTAATAATTTCATCTCATTTCTTGAAAGGTAACAAATAATTTTACCCTAGTTAAGCTGACGGAGTTTAAAACTACCATAGACCACCCCTTGTCAACTTGACATTCACACATACCTCTTTTTAACCGAACTTAACTTCGTCATCTCACACATATGACTGAAGACATAACGCCCAGAAGAGTCCCCTTATATGTCTGTGGGCATGTCCGTTCCTATTCTAGGTGAGTTGCACTTTGCTTTTGAATATCTGTAACCTGTATACTGAAATATCACTCCTATTGAGATGCCTTATGTAAGATGGCAGGGTGATGGGAAGAAGGTAGAAAACAGTTAATACATGCAAAAATATAGGTCCACCAAAGTAAGGAAAAAATGTTCCAGATATTACTGTTTCCGCCACCGGGTCCAGCTCTTCTGTTCCGTACTCCACATGCCTTTGCCTTCAGCAAGCACACCAGCTAGTCTTCATTCCCGGATGTGAGCTGACTCAAACCTTCAGCTCCGAAGGGTCTAGGCCACTGGAAGTCCTGGCTGAATTGTGTGGCTGGGGTTTCCACTGACTCAGGTCATAGGACACTGGAGTACTAAGAAGTATGAAGAAGTACTC
Organism: Marmota monax; assembly: GCF_021218885.2. Lineage (NCBI taxonomy): Eukaryota > Metazoa > Chordata > Mammalia > Rodentia > Sciuridae > Marmota > Marmota monax. The sequence goes on along the minus strand of NW_026692881.1, from coordinate 33,621,610 downwards.
CTCCTCCTCCCCCCTGGAGAGAAGCCACTAGGGATGGAGTCAGTCAGCCCAGGCAGGACAGAAACTCTCTTCCCTGCCTGCTTATTCACTGGCTTGAGGTCCCAAAGTGGCTGGCTGGCTGGCAGCCTCAACTTCCTGTGGAATGGAGCCATTGCTGAGTCTCCTGGTAGAAGTATTTATCCCCAGGAATTAAGAAATCTAGAGCATCAGACTCAAAGACAAGAAGCAAAACCTCACCACTGGTTCCCAGACATGATGGTGACAAGCCACTCTCATCTTCACTCCTTGATTCCCAGATCCAGAAAGGTTCTGGGGGAAAGAGTATCATTTTGTCATCGGCTGATGTAAAGCATATGATCCTAGCCCTGCAAGGTATTTTCACCCACCTACCACTGTAAGGCAAGCCAGTGTCTCTCAGGACAGTGGCTTCAGAGTCATGAGGTATAGTCAAGTGGGCTCCATGACCATTGTTCTGTTGATACACTTTGTTTTTTCAAGCCCCGGGTCATATGGACTTCTCATTTTGATGATGGAATGCTGTTATGCACCCCAAACCCCCTGCCTAAGTGGATCAGATCATATTAAAATCCTGATGGCTGGCTTAGGTCATGTGGTCCTTGCTGGCCTGTGGTCAAGCATCTGATGTTGACCTGTAGACACCTGTCACAAAGAACCACCTCCCTCAGGCTCTCCAGTGCACTTAGAAACAACCAGACCGTTCATTCTACTCCCTATTTTCTTCAGAATATTCTATTGCAGCAACTCCTTGTTCACCTGTAAAACTGCGAAGTGGGGGAAGACCTCTATGGGAGGCTGCTGACTGTGCGTGGGGACAGGTCTGAAGTCACTAAGGGTGGCAGGGATGGAGGGCCAGGAAGAAAAGGTGGACACAAAGAGGGAGAGTCAAGGACAAGATGTAACCTTGCTTCACATTCCCAGAAGAGCAAAACATTCCAACACCAGTTTTTAAATAAGCCCCAAGACAAAATAACATCTGTGTGGGTCACTCCAGACATGAGGACAACACTACAGGAGTCAGATGAGAGGCTTTAAAAATGGGGCAGCTGGCACACTGGCACCATGCACCTTCAGCTGCTACTCAAGAGCACTTCCTGGGGCAGTGACCTGAGGAAGGCCAAGGCCATGCCAGAGCGTGGAGTCATCAGGGGACAGGGGACTGGGGCTTCCCTATCTAGAAACCAGAGCACAGGGCAGAACCGTCAGGGAGAAGGAAAGGTCAAGGGAGCAGGAGTGAAGTGGAGGAAGGCGAATGTCATCTGAGCTTCATCTCCTGTCTCTTCACTTTGCTGTTCATAGAAATCCAGGGCCACAGCAGACCAAAATGACTAAGGGCCTTAAATTCCCTGAAACCACCCGGGGAGCCAGGAGGTCTAGGCTTATCTTGCTGATTCTCTGGATGGTCCTAGGAGAGCTACCTGGGGCCTTCCCAAAGGTCAGTTACCTGATCTGCAAAGTAGGGGGAGGGGCTTGGAGGACACCAGATGCTCTCTCTGGTCCGAACAACCTTGCACTCTGTGAAACAAGACTTTTTCCTACAGGGGACCTGTCCTAACCGCCCACTCAGCAGGACATGCTCTTGATGCTGGACTGTGCTGAGGAATTGACACTCTGGTGTTCTGGCTGACTTCTACCTGTCATGTCACTTCCGTCATTGTCAAGGTCCGTGATAGGCTCACCCAGATCCACCACGCCTTTGCCATTTCCCCTGGCAGGATGGCTGAAATCACAAGTTCATCTGTGCCCCAGGACAGGACCAAGATAAGCTGGTCCACATGCAGAGTAAGGCCCAACCCCGCCCTGGGAACAGAGCTATCCCCAGATGGTGAGTGAGGGGACCCTTCTCATCTGGGGCACAGATGGATCACTTTAGCTTTACCTGGATCACTTTAGCTACTGCTCAAGTCAGGCCCACGATAGGTGCTATCTCTGTGCCCCTCCACAGAAGGGACAGTCCTAGTAGGGCACAGATGAACTTGTGATTTCAGCCGTCCAAGTCACATGGTGAAGGAGAGTCTGTACTTCCACCCAGGTCTGACTCAGACCACCCTGTGCCCTGTCTATTTACGCAGACGATCTTTAAGGCATTTGGATCAATGAGTTTGGGTGAAGAGTTTCAACTTTGGTGTTCATGCCCTGAGCACTCTGGCCTGGGTCCCCTTAAACAGCATGTGGGGCTCCAGGTTAAAACTGGGCAAAGAAGTGCACTCAGTTACGTTTTATTGAATGAACACATGAGCCAGGCACAGGAACTGGGAACAGAAATGAAAACATAAAACAGCGAGGCCACGGCTACCACACACTTGAGATATGTGCAGAAATGCCAGGGTGCCCTCAGTGACAGTGTGTTTAATTGTGCTGACATCTTCCCAGGGACGGCCCTCTTTGAAATAAGCCTCAAAGCGCAGGAGGGGCTCACTGGCAGGGGGAGGAGAAGGGAGGAGAGGTGGCCTCAGGAAATAAAGGGGGGTGTTCGAGTGACAGAGACCACCGGCCTGTCTCCTAAGAGGCTCTAAAGCCGTAGCCCTCCATGCCTTAGGAATGCTCCGCTTTAATAAGCAAGACGGACACCCAATCTGCCCCTGGGCAGTGTGACTGGAATTAGCAATACCGAGGTGAGGCCCTGTTGCCTCTTGGGCAGTGAAATGAATCAAGCCTGGATAGCAGCTTTTCCATCATCCTGCTGGGAGTCAGGGAACACTCTGTCCCAGAACATGTGGGCAGTCATAATTTATTCTTTGAGAGCTGAGAAGAAAGGGGTGAGCGAACATTTCCCATCTAACAGGAAGGATGTCACAGCCACTGGACATTTGGGGCCCGGAAGTAGGTTCCTGTTCTCCCTGTGGCTGATCAAATTTTTAGAAATGAAGGAACAAAGAATCTCCAGGCGAACCAGCAAAGTCGTCACTAGGACTAAGGACCGAGGACCTGCCCCGGCTTTCAGAGCTGGCTCTGCAAGTCCGGAATGACACTTGAAGATAATGAAATGTAACCTCTGTAAGAACCCATGGAGAGAAAGCTAAAACTGGCTTCAGATTCATAACGTAGAGTCGGGATCCCTAATTTTTTGTGGTAGTTTATCAAGTTGACGACAGCTTTTAAAATTAAAAAAATAGAACTATGGGTCAATGGCAGATAGACCAGGGAGCAGGGGGTGAGGGGAGGGAGGGAAAGGAGAGGTACTCGGAACTGAATTAGAACAAGGTACAGTCCATGCTTTTATAATCATGTCAAATGGATTCTACTGCCATGTACAACCCAAAAGAATCAATCGATCAATCAACGGGGGGGGGGGGATTCTCATCTTCTTCTTCCTTGCAGTCATTCTCTAAGTTCATTCCTAATCTCTTCCCCAAACTGTGTGCAAATTTCCAAGCACAGCCCACCCCACCCCCCCGACCCCCAGTGAATTCCTTTGGGCCTTTTTCCGTGTTTTTCCTCTGCCTCCAAAGTCTTGTGTGAAAAGCATCAGGCTTCATCAGGACCAGGCAAGGAAATGCTGGAGACTTTGACACTCGACAAGTTCATAATCATGCTTGTCTATGTATCCCACCTCTCCGATTGCCACACTACTCTTTCTTCATTGTTGACCATCAGCTTTTCTCCAAAACTATTTGTTATCCAATTTTTGAAAAGAAAATCAGATCTTAAGTTATGGATGGAGATTCTTCTCTTAGGGAAAACCATTGATGAAATGCTTTATTAACCGAACAGAAAATTTCTGTTAATATTTGCAACTTCAAGAGTCAACTTAGAAATCACATTTTAATAATATTTAAAAATCAGGGCACTACCCTCTCTGAAAGCTTAAGTTTTGCACAGAAACAACAAACCTTTTGCTGATAATTACCATTAGAATGAAACTTTGGGAAAAGCCCACTTTCCATTACAATCATCCTTCTCTAGAAACATGGCAAAACTGTATCAGCTTCTAAAACTTTATGAGAAATGGAAAGGGAAGACCAGAAATTGAGACCTCAGAGGGGTTTCCTTGCTCACTGAAATCAACTGGGAACAGAATGATTTTTTTTTAAGATCTTCTGAAATTAAAAGCCAATTAAAATTTGACCTTCCATGGAGGTGATTCTGTGAGGTTGTTACAATTTCAAGTGAAGTTCATTTTCCAAGTCTGCTCACTGAAAAAGCCTAGAGAAAAAAGGCAATACACATAGATGAGCTTAAATTAATTTGGGTTAACAGGAAATCTCTGGGCAATGGTGAAAATATAGTCTATGTGGCAATTATTACTTAAAAAATTTTTGAGACGTAACCAGAAACACTACTCAGAAACCCTTTCTGAGCTTGAAAACTGGACTAGCATACTTAAGAATATTTTAAAGCTTATCTATTTCTTTGGTTATTGTTTGATTTTAACTCACCCCCATTTCTACTTTCTCATTCTCTTGGGGAATGTCTTGGGTCTCTTCCTAGAATCTCCCTCAAGTGGCCATTTAGGCCCGTAGTCTGGGGCATTGGAACATCTGGTATCACCTTGCCCTCCTTCCCACAGCACAGCTCCTGGACCATCTGTCTCAGCAGCGTCACCTAATGGTGGTTCCTGGGCCATCACCAGAAGGCTTGTTGGAAATCAAATTCCCAAGCTCCACTCCGACCTGCTGAGTCAGAATCAGGGGTGCATGACACTGTTTTAAGAAGCTCTTGGTGTGGGTCTTATGCTCATTGAGGCCTGTTGACTTAGAGAAACCATCAGAGAGAGAGAGAGAGAACTCCGGCAGTGGAGCAGTGGGGTAGGCTAGGAGATCTCAGGTTCTTTTTCTACAAAGAGATTCTAGTCTGAAGCCCTTCCACCCACTCCCATACACCAGCTATTGAAGTGTACAGCACAAAATGGACAATCTGGAGCGTGACCTGAACTCTTATTGAATAACTTCCTTGAACTTTGGATCTGAGGATTCAAAATTAATGACTCAGGTTTTGGGGAAATGAATCTATGTCTCAATTCTCTGGGTCTCCAGAGAAAGTCTAACTGGGGCCCATAAACTGGAAGAAATTACTTAATGAGTTGATTAATGTTCTGAGAAAGAGGGGCCCAAAATGGATGCATTCTGCTGATTTTTAAAATGTGGATTTAATTAAAATCAATTGCTTAACCCTTACGGTAAGCAAGCCGGTCCACCCATGCTGCAGGCATTCTCAACAATGTGCAAGAACAAGAAATTGACACCAGAGTCAGCAGGATTTCCAAGAGATTTCGTATTTGTCAAAAGACTACTTGTCACCTTCAAGAATGTAAGAGTATAGAAAGAAAAAAAATCAAATATCAATTTCAGCGAAGAATAGATTTTGCTACCTGTGGGGGAAGGGAGCAGCCAGGCCCTACGCAGGCAGAGTTAAGTAAATCAGTCTCCTGGGTTAAGCTGCTGTCAACCTGCACATCCTAACTGGAACATTGGCTGTGCCTTTTCATAATTTGCATAAACGGCAGTATGGGTCTGCATGAGCAGATGGTGGGTGGCACTGCTGGCGTGGGGCTGCACAGTGACAGCCTTGTTACTCAGCAGCGTGCCCTGGGCATCACAGATTTCCCAGGTGGTTTGCACTGACCCACATCTGCACCCTACACTGCCACCATCCTCACTGCCTCGGGCCAGTTTTCACACAAGAGAGACATGAGAGGGCTGCATCTCCAGCAGACACCCAATGACAGAGGCTGCACCTCCTGCAGGCCTACCCTCTTTCCTTTCCCAGAAAAGCCAGAACTCCCATGCCGTCCACCTCACCTCTCCATGCTCAGGGCTTTCTTCAAGCGAGCCACGCTGCCCAGAGGACAAATACCACCCCAACTTGGCCAGAATACTCCTGGCAGCCAGTGAGGAAGTGGCTGAGAAGCGAAGAAACTGGAATCACAGATCTTTCTTAGAAGCACAGAGATTGGTCTGGGGATGTGGCTCAAGCGGTAGCGCGCTCGCCTAGCATGCGTGCGGCCCGGGTTCGATCCTCAGCACCACATACAAACAAAGATGTTATGTCCGCCGAAAACTAAGAAATAAATATTAAAAATTCTCTCTCTCTCTCTTAAAAAAATTAAAAAAAAAAATAAGTCTCTGGGGAATGATATTGGCCAAATTACATTATAAAAAAAAAAAAAAAAAAAAAAAAAAAAAAAGAAGCACAGAGATTGAGCAGCAAGGAGGGCACAGGCACACAGAGCCAAAGCCAGGCCTGCCCCACTGGGGGCCGCCATCAAGAGCCCAGCCCAGTCATGGAACCTGGGTGTGCTGTTTTAAGAGGCAAATGGGAATTACAGATACAGGTGTGATTCAGGTGCTGATCAGCTGACCTTGAGAGGAGAGTACCTTGAATTAAATAGGTGGGCTCCATCTCATCACCTGTCCTTGTAAGTGGAGGAGGCAGAGTCAAGAGAGTCAGAGAGACGCAAGGGGAAAGCACTCAACCTACCCTGGCTGGCTTCGAACCTGGAAGACGGTGCCCACAAGACAGTAGGTGCATTTAGAAGCTGCAAGAGGCAAATGGACCCTACCCAAGGGCCTCAGAAAGGAACCAGCCCCACCAACAGGTAAATTTAGTCCAGTGGTGACCCCTGTGGACCTGGAGTACTGACTGTAACCTACTGAACTGTGTTGTTCTCGGCCCCTCTATTTGTGGTTGCTTGTTACAGCAGCAACTCGCATGACCATCAGGAGCTGTGGGGTCCGGCCCCTTTACAGAGAAGCCCTGGGTGGGCTTGGCAGGACCTGCTCTGGACGGTGCTTCAGGATGACACAGCCACAACGGCTGCCTGGCAGGATAGAAGAAGCTGAGAGAAAGCAAGGAGGAAAAAAAGAGAGAGAGAAAGAAATTTCACAAATGCTTAACTGGTAGGAACTTAAAGAAATAAGGCCATTATCTTTATTACTGATTGTATAAAACAAATTTGATTTGCAGCATTTAGAAAATGAAGCTGTGTCCTTTTGACTATTTAAAACAATCTGGACAAAACAATTTTAGATAATGTCTCAAAAAAAATATGGGGCTAATGAAATTGTTTTTAATGTACCTAGAGGGAAAACAGAACCTAGCTTTAATATTTTACAAACTTCTTGTTTTGTTAGAAACATTTTTACTTCTATAGCTAATTATGTGTCATAGCAGTTATAAAATATACAGTATTCAAATGGTGGGTGGGTTTTTTTGTCTTAGATTTGTGTGAGTTCATTCTTGGGTAACTTCCTACGTGGTAGAAGTAATAAAGATACTCAAAAAAGGGTTGATGTTGTACTAAGAGGTACAAAACCTACACAGATGGTTTTACTACTGGAAGAACTCAAGACTTCTCCATCCTGCTTCACTTTCATCTGCTCCCAGTGGACAGGAGACATTGAAAGTCCAGTGTATGGTCCTAGGGCGAGGCTGGTGCATGCCAACTGGTATCTTGCAGGACAGGAGGACCCTTCTCTCACCCCTCCTAGATGAAAGACTTTGGTCTGCTCTGTCTACACAGCAGCCCAGCCATGTCAGCCCAGGTGTAGGTATGAAACAGGGATCATTCTTGCTATTTCATTCTCTCTGATTATGAGATCACACCCCTGGGCATGTCAAGCCCTTTAGATTTAGGAGATAAGGTTCTCTGTGGTTCAAACTCATAGTACCTGGGAGCCCAGCTTGGGTCTGTGGTCCAAAGGTGGTTGAACCCATGTGGGCAGGACAACCTCTGCCATTTGCTCCAGTGGCCCCTGGACATGTTGAGGAAGGAGCATGAGTAACTGAGGCTGGACTCCAGTGAGATCTGAAGCCACAAACACATTTCCAAAGCCATTCAATGCACTCTCAATCAGTAAGAAAATGAGGGATAAAAGGGAAAGATCTGGAGGGAGGGAGAGAAAGGAAAAACGAAATCTCTTCTGACTCACAGCCAACCAGCCAGGGAGCTATGGGGGGGGGGGGTAGGACTTTTAAGAATGACCTTCAGGCAACATCAGGAAGCCATGCCCCATCTCACCAAAAGTCAGAACCAGGGTTCACACAGTCTGAGGAGGGAATGCTTGGGGACCATAGGCACCTTTTCCACTTTAGTCATTTCCACTGAGTTTATGCAACATATTAATGATTCCAACTCCACTGACTCCCCTGCAGGCCCAGCATTCAAGATGGCAGGAAAGGCACTGCATAGGACTGTGCACCTTCCCCCAGTTGACGGGCACTGGGGACAGGGAGCTTCTCTGCGTCCTTTGTTCCACGTCCCATTTGTTCAGCTGGATGAGGTTGGAGGCCATCAGCTCAGCCTGGGCTTTTGAATGTGAGTCTGTGGAGCACCAGAACCATCAAAATGGAAACCTGGATTGAGGCAGATAATGGTATGCACAAGTCAGGTATTTTGAGGTTGTTCCATATCATTTGGAGATGTGTCACTTCTATCAGATGATGTGTGTTTAAGTGCATGCTAATTTTTCAAAACTTTTAGAAGAGAGATGGTATGGAAGTGAGGAGGGGCCAGAGAGGCGACCCTGAGTACCACAGCTCACAGGTATGTGTATGTTGAGAGAGAGAGAGAGAGAGGGAGGGAGCACCCAAAGCACTACTCCTTCCTGCGTCTAAAATTCTTACCCAATGCTTAGGGAGTTTACCTAAATGTCTAACTACAACTTTTCCAAATGTGGAAGCTTTTGCCCCAGAGAAGACCTAACCACAAAACAGAAATTACCCATGTCTCACCAAGCCCATGGCAGACTTCTGTTGAATTTTAATAGAGGCAAGCTTTGATTATCGTCGATTATTTCCCTTTTAATTTGACATTTAATACAGCTCATGTCTGAGCCTTCGAGATGTCAATACATCTCCCCTCCATGCGGAGGTGACATGGTGCCTTTCTTCTGAGATCATCATTCTTCATTTCCTTTAACACTTCCTCAAACAAAACAGCCCTTGCCAGCCCTTCTGCCCAGTCTGTTCCTGGTAAGGATCCCAGGTTGCCGTGAGCTTGAACTTGGACATTCAGCAACATCCGTCTCAGTGAGGCTTGCTGTCCTCAGGGCCTGGAATCTCAACTCTTTATACATTCTGAAAAGCATCTCGTGAACTTGCAGCCCTCAATAAATTACGGACTACAGCAGGGGTGATCACTTTCACTTCCACCCTTGGGACTGTGGTCATCTATATTTTATGGAGATCTCTGTTAACTAAGTCCATTAATTTTGCAGGAAGCACTCTAAGTGCAGACCAGCTCCTCTATCACATTCTTTGCCAACTGGCCTTTTTTCACCAAAGGATCCAATTTGTAACATCCTTAAATAAGGACTGTGATCTTGGTGTTCTCATTTGAGAGCTGCAAGGAGCTTTGCCGATGGTCCTCTATGCAGGAGTGAACTCCACCTGAGTCCCACGAAGCCCAGAGCCCCACATCGCGGCATTCTGGGAGCTAAAACTCCCTGGATAATGGATGTCTGGAACTCCAAGCTCCCTTGAGGCTACCTTCTTAGGGGCAGCACAGGCTGAGCCCATCTGTGTGGACACCTTCACCTCTAGCAGGGTTTAACTTGGGCAGACACCATGTAGCCAGTCAGTGGTGATACAGAGGAGTGGGCAGTGTGTCCCAGAAAAGGGCGCTAGATCTAGAGAATGGTCCTCAGATAGAGATGAACTGACCCAGGGCACTCCTCATCTTAGTTCACTTTTCCAGGTCCTGACCTAAAACTGACCTCAGGCTCTGAGTGGGACAGCACCTGCTCACTAGCCGGAGATTTGCCATCTTCTATATGAAGATGATGACCCCTACCTCAGAAGATGCTTGTGAAGATTTGCTGATAATTCATAAGCAGTGCACAGTGGTCCTAGCACTTGGTACATGTAAGTCCTTGATATTTTATTGTCATTCACTGTGCTTCTTAGCCAGACTCTGCCCCTTTCTGCTGCAAGTCTTCAAAGCCCCACTTGGAATGACGAGGTCAGTCCTGAGATTTCATATTCCTGTGAAAGACACAGGGCAGGTGTCACGGCCCAGCCATGGGCTGTGTGTGAGCTGTGAGCATTTTGAGTGCACAAGCAGACTGGACTGACATTGCTGCTCTGTCTGGGCTGTGCACACACGTGTCCCACGCAGCACCTGAAATAGATGTGGCCTTCCAAGATGTCAGTCAATCTGCTAACCACAAGACTTTACACGGTTAGACTCAACCCCCTGAAATCTGACGCTTTCCTCATCTGAGGTAGAACTTTCTCAAGTGTCTTCCCCTCAATAAAAAAGGGCTTTAGAATGTGTTCCCTTCCATTTTCTTGTCTGCCTTGTCCCCCTTGTGGGAGCTGTGGCTGAGGAGCTGTTACTGAAGCCAAAGAAAAAGGTACTTTCTGTGTCTGTGTCTGTATTTAGTCAGCCCAAACTCACCTGGAGGGATCCTGACTGATTTAGTCACATGTTGTAGCAGAACATGGCGCCCGAAGAGGGACTCCAACATGAATTTTGAGAATTGGTGTTTTTTTCTTCAGTAGTGAAAGCATGCATAGATTTTTAGAATATTGTAGATTGATTTGTAAAAAGGGAATAATTAGAAGAAAGTGGGTGACATTAAACTCATAACATCTGGGAATTTTTTGTCTTTAGAGAGAGAAAAAAATATTTTGCAATTCTAGAGACCATGATTAGGCATTGAGAATCCTCTCCCATGGGAAAATCACTTTGATGGGTTTTTTTTTAATTCTTTTTTTGAATTTTTGTATTTTGAAATATTAGGTAAAGTTTTGGGGGGTGTTTATTATGCAGGGAATCTGTGCTTGGAGAGTGAGAGAAAAGAAGGAAAGATTTTTTTGTGGTGAGACTTGATATGGGGGATTCTTTAATTATAGAGAAGTGAATTTTATTTTTCTATTGTTGTTTTTGAAAATACTCAGTTTATACTGAACCTCTTCACTGCATCCTTGTCCTACTGGGATCACAATGGCTGATCCAGTTGCTGTTCTGGGGCAAGACTTTGGTCCTGTTCCCTATGGAACTGCTAGCAGTAATTTTGCCCCTTAGAAACCTTAGTTCAACTACCTTAAGATTTGATAACAGCACCAGTGTCTGCCGCTAAAGCCGCTTCTGGGTTTAAATTTTTTTTTAAGTGCCCATGGGCTATGAAGTTAAAATACAGCAGACAGGAGAACACCATGCTGCGAAGGGAAAATGCAAGGAAATGATCCATTAACTGCAAGAAGCTAGCACTGGCGCAGGTCTAGCTTCCTACCAGGCAGGACAATATGGCGCATCAGGGGATGCTCATTTGGCCCCATGCATTCAGGGAGTACTGGCTGCTATTTGTGACTCATGGGGCCAAACCCAGCCATGGCTCCAGGGTAATAAGGGATGCCAGCAAAATAAGGGGTTTGCACTGCTACCACCACCCAAACCTCCACAACCAGAGGATAACCGGTGGGACCCCCGCATGATGTGGTCTCAGAGGGACTCCGAGCAGGGGAACTGGACAAACTGAATGGAATGCAACCAACTGGGAAAGCTCAGGGCGCTTGCCCAAACTGGACAGGCAAAAATGCAGACAGCCAAGGGAGCCTTTGCTGCTGGAGACTGCACTACTGCCCCAACATAGTAACCATGGTAACCCTGATTCATGACCCTGCCTTAGGCGGCCCCCAGTTGCACAGCAGCAGCAGCAGTGGCTGGTTACAGTGGCCAGCCCCAAACCGCAGACACATGTTGCTGGGCATTGTGGGGATTCAACCAGAACCGCTAGTAATGGAACATGCAAAATGCTCAGAACCTCAGGCAAAACTTTGACTTATACTTTGGGTCCATGCTTTTGCATGGAGAAATCCTTGAGCGACTTGGCTGCTGGACAACACACCTCCTGCATTTTTGCAGGCTTCCCCTTGGTCCTTCCCACTGTCACTCAAGCAGGGCTTCCAACCAGCCTCCCAATTACTAACTTGTACCTGTCTCATGCAGGCTGGGGATGGCTGTAGAACCTGCCTTTTCATCCCTTAAGGATGCCCATCTGGCAGAATACTTCCCCACCCCCACCCCCATGGATCTTCAATACTAACAAAAATAATTCCTTTTTCAGGTAAAATCTGATTTGCTAATTCCTGGATAAATTTGAGCATTGTGAAAACAAGCCAGCACCAAAAATATTTACATAGTCTTTTCATAATGGTCAAGGAATCCTTATTCTTTTCATTTCTAACTATACAATTACAAGAAATAAATATTCATAAAGATCTTATTTTAGCTACATTGCCTGAGGTCACATATAAGACTGCACTCATAGTTAAAAATAAATTGAAATGGATCCAAATATTTTAAGAACCACGTGGTTTCATAATATTTACATAACTATAAACTGTCCCTTTATTTTTAATGCAAATTTTCCAGTTATTTAAGTAATCTATAATCCTTAATTCATAGGATAATTAACATTTATGTCTATTTAATATGTCTATTGCTTCTAATTGTTTTCCCTCAACAGAAAACACATAATTTATATATGCATTTATCTGATGCTCTGCTTTGTATAATTACAGATATTTAAGATAAATCTACTTTACTGTAAGATACTTATTTCAAGAGATACTTATTAAATTATAAAATCAAAATATAACCATCAAATGAAATGATAAAATCTTATAAACAGAGATGTCCAAAAGGCATTTCATTTAAAGTATCTCTTCTTATTAAAATACAATTGTTTAGATTCTAAGATTTACAGGAATTATTTCAAAGTATAACCAAGAAGAATTCTAGAAAGAGAAGAAGATGCTTCTACAGAGAGGAAGCACACATTGGAAAAGTCCTAAGAGGAAGAAAGAAATCATCTCTGGGTAAAAGACAAAGTCTTCATATTCTAAGTTTTAATGATGAAAGATTTTCCTGAATAGGGAAATCCTTATATGATTATCTAGACAGTGATATAGGGAATTAAGATAGTTTGAAAACAGATTTATGTATGACTGCATTTATGTATGACTGCAATATGGACTAGTCAATTTTAGGATGTTTCAGGCTATTCCCGTGATACTAATATGCTGATGTAAGCTAAGATTTTTGCCCATATTCTGACATGACAAAACTTATTAAAATGTTAAGTTTATAACTAATGATTCTTGCTGTTTGAATAAAGATTAATTTTTTAATGAATCAAATTCATACATCCTAATCAAACAATAAATGTTTTAAAATATTGACTTAAATTCCAATTTTGAGACTAGATTTAATTGATTCCAATAATTACTACTAATTCTTACATATGTTAGTTTTGAACCATAAAAGTTGCAAATTTTATTGGAAATTCATTTATATTATATAAAGTTCTCTGACTGGACCTATTATCTATGAAATATATGGTAAGACTTGTATATTATTCCCTACACTGGAAAATAGCCTTAATCACATTTTTTAAAAGACAATTAAGAGAAACCTAATAAAGGAATGATATTCTAAGGTATAAAGATATTTTGAGACCTTCTCTCAGGAAGATCAGCTAGTTATATACTGGAAAATTATAATGGTTAATAAGAGGTGTCTCATTTTCATATCTAGCCTCAATTACTATCATGAAAATAGGCCTTAAGGAAATTAGCTACTAGACAGAAAGATCAAAAGAGACCTCCCAAATTTAATAAAGACCAAAACAAATAAAGAGAGATTTTCCAAAGGTTAAAATACAGGGGTTATAAGGTCTCAAAATTTATGCCAAATGTCTAAACTCACCTAGAAAGATATTATGTTAGTACTTAGCTAGATTTTAAGGTAAAAGACCACCCAAAAATAATTTTTAAAAAGATTTATCTTAACTATGTTCTGATAACACAGAAAAGGGACAAATCTAATAGTCTGTCTGGAGCACAGACAACTCCCCAAAACAGATTAATATACAACAGATAGACAAAAATGCCTAAAAAATAACTTTAGTAAGCATTTAGGAAAATCCTACTACTTTCACAGAGAGACTCAAAAAGACAGTACAATGCCCCAAATTTATAGAGGGCCACCAATTTTCAAAAGATTACAGAAATTGGCATGGTCCTAACCAAATTTAGATGTTGCCCCACAATTTAAGTAGAGACCAAATAGAGGAAAAGGACATTGAGCCTTCATGAATGTTCCTTTGTCTATTGTCAGCTAGCATTTCAGAACCACGGTGTGCTAAAGTTCACCTCAGGCTTTGAAACAGGTGCACACCAGTTAACCAGACCTAGGCAAGCTCTTGATTTCATGATCCTTGAAATGACTACTTTAAATATTATTCATTGTTTCTATAATGACAGCCTTTGTGGCTATGTCTCAAAACCTACAACATGTAAATCTTCTTAATAATTTGGCTTAAATTACTTCCAAGATCCTCCATAGTCAGATGGAAACTATGAAAGGATTGGAACTCAGTTGAATGCTCTAGAGGCCACTGTGATGAATAATGCAAATGAGCTCTGCTCTATGGTTTTAGGAAAGGCTTAAATGCTATGCTAACTATAAATATGTCTGAGTTACTTTGGCCAGATACAATGCTTCCCAATAAAATTGGAAAAAGACTAAAAATCTTCTGATGAGTATTTGGCAAAGCAATAACAATAACCTGAATCTTTTAAAGTTGACTAAGTGACTTTAATCCTAAAAATAGGTTGAAACATTCTATATGGTATGTTATTGAAATGATGTTTTCTACTAATTCCTTTTATGCCACGATAGTAGGTTGTGAAGTCCTCAGACCAAGAGTCCAGTGACTGAAAGTTATAACCCCTTGATTCCACTTATAAGTTAAATGTCATGGGCCAGCCATGGGCTGTATGTGAGCTGTGAGCATTTTGAATGCACAAATGGACATTGCTGCTCTGTCTGGGCTGTGCACACACGTGTCCTTTGCACTCGCTCTACCTATGATCCCACACAGCACCTGAGATGGGCGTGGCTTTCCAAGATGACAATCTGCTGACCACACGACTTCACAGGGCTAGACTCAACCCCTGAACCTGACCCCTTGCTTCATTTGGGGTAGAACTTTCTCGAGTGTCTTCCCCTCAATAAAAAGGGCTTCAGAACGTGCTCCCTTCACTTTTCTTGCCTGCCTTGTCCCCCTTTTGGGAGCTGTGGCTGAGAAGCTGTCACTGAAGCCAAAGAAAAAGGTACTTTCTGTGTCTGTATCTCTATTTAGTCAGCCCAAATGCACCTGGAGTGACCCTGACTGATTTAGTCGTGTGTCACAAAGGTGGGGCCAGCCAGAAATCTCATGAGCAGTTAGTGACTTGGACTAGATGTGTGGACCCAGGACTCACAGGTGAGGCTGAACCCCTGACACAATAGGATTTGATGGTGGAACCGCAGGAGGTAAAGAAGGTTCAGAGGAGGTGGAAGTGTGGGAGCCTGGTGATGGGGTTGGGATTGGGGTCCTGCTCAGCACAGACACCAGGAACCCACTCTCCCACCCAGGGGAGTGCAGGCACCAGAGTGGCCATGAAAGGACACATCAAGATGGCGGCAGCCTGCAAGCCAGGAAGAGGCCCTCACCAGAAACCAGCCAAGCTAGCACCCTGTGTCATTCTTTCAAAAGAGAGGGATGATAAAACACCAGGTCCCTAAATGTCCTTTTCTATTCCCAGAAACGTAGCTGCGTCAAAGGAACAATGAAAGCAAGTCTGGGACAGAAAGTGCAGATACATTTTATCTTGAAGGACACTGGCTCTCTCTCATGTATGCAGGAAATTGGGCAAGTTAGTGCCACCTGCAGAAAGCTGCTTTCTTGCATGCATGCTGGGACAGCCACTCCTTGGGATGCCAGTCACACAACAAAGCAAACTAAGCTAAGCTTCTTTTGTAACCTAACCTACAAGCCTCCTCCCCGTGAAAACCAGTGTGGACCACAGCATCATGAAGAGGGAAGTGCTCATCTAGGTGACCATCCCTGGACAAAGCATCATGACAGATAAGAGATGCTACTTTCTGGTGAGGCATTGAGTAGAGCAGAGGAGCAACAGATCATCCCATTACCACTGGACTTCCTGGCAAAGCTCCTGTCCGGCCCATCACCACTGGATCGCCCCTGTAAGTATTTATGAATAAAACATATCTCATATCCCACCTCTGGGGGTCTTCATTGATCTCTTAGCAATCTTCCCACTGACTTGTCACAACTAGGCAGTAGACAGTACACACCCTGATCTGGGACTTCCATCCTCCAGAACTGTGAAAAAATTAGTTTCAGTTGTTTAAGTCCCCCAGTTGAAGGCATTTTGTTATGGCAGCCAGGGGAGACTAATACAGAGTCAGTGTTCTTTCTCTTTGCATCATAGAGTCTTGTAACAACATCTGCAAGCTTGCATGGCCCCCTGGAGACCACTTTTCTTTAATAACCAGGTCATTCTAATCTGAGCTCCTTCCCATGAGGCAACAAGAGGTCCCTCCCTCCCTAAGTGTTCCCAAGAACTCTCAGGAAATGCCTCCAAGGCCCACCAAAGACTACTGCCTCCAGCTTCTCACCTGTCACACCAGGTGACCTTGTCCCTACTGCACCCTACTCCAGCTGTCTACAGTCTACCTGGTCCTCAGGAACTGCAAACACAGACCTGTTTCCAACCTTTAATGGACACATAATAGAACTCAACGTGAGGGTGAGAGGAGAAGAGATATCAGATCCCTGTGGAGGGTTCTTCATGGGCCCCCTTCCCTCAGTCCCAGAACACCAGCTGCTGGGGTTTAGTCATAATCCCTGACACAATACCTCCATGGTCACACCCTTACTCCCTGAAGACAGATCTGTTAGAAGCTCTCTGAGTCACCCACTCTCCACAGACTTGCTGTCCCTATGCAGAAGAAGCTTCACCATTCTGCCCTCAGCATGGAGTTTCATCTTCTTCACAGCCGGGTGCATCAAATTGTAATTTCCCCCAAAGTGGGGAGCTGTGAGCCCCAAAGACAATTCAAGTTTCCATAATTGACCACACAGAATTAGGAAAAGTTTGCACATTTTTTCTTCAAACGTTATGAGGATCCCAAGTTCAATACATAAGGAGGGTGCCCCTGGCAGCACAGGCATCTATCAGCATGACCAAAGGTCCCCAAAATGAAGAGGGCATCTCCCCCAAAGATGGTTCTGTTTCCACTCTATAATACACTACTGAAGTTCAAACAGCATCTTCCCCTTGCCCCAGCAGCACCTGGATCCCACTGTTGGTCATCTGTTCTCAGGTTCTGCTTCCTTTCCAGCAGGGGGCGCTCCCAGGGGCTGGAACTAGGGCAGGATGAGATCCTTGGCTCTGCTTAGAGGCTTGACTTCACTCAGAGCCTCATGGAGGTCCCATCCTCTGGCCCTTTGACCCGGGGCTTGGTGGCCATTCTGACCTCAGAAAGTCAGACGAAAACATCCAGGAAGAGAAACCAAAATGCAAATGGGTATCTCAGTTCCATCACTTCACACCAACCATGAAGTGACTCATTGATTATTCTACAAATCAGCACTCCAGTGACAAGCCCAGAGCCTGGCTCCTTCCAGGTGCAGCTACATATTTTGTTTCTTCTTCCTAGAAAACGTTTTCTCCTGCCGAGTGGGAAACCTGGCATCTGTGCATCAGCACAGCTACAAGAGATTTGGTCTGCACATTAGGACTCTTCAGGAAAACAGAACCAATTGGATATAGAGAAATATCAGACTGTTTATTATGGGAATTGGCTCACACAATTATGGACTCTAAGCCATCCCACGATCCGCCATCTGCAAACTGGAGAACCACAGATACCAGTGATGCTACTTAGGCCAAAGGCCTGAGAACCAGGCTGTTACAGGAAGTGGGCAGAGCTGGTGTAAAGTCCAAAGCCTGAGAACCAAGAGCTCCAGTGTCCAAGGACACAAGACAGTGTCCTAGCTGAGGAAGAGAGAGAATCTGCCCTTGCCCTGTCTTTCCCTTCTAGCCAGGCCCCCAACAGATCAGGTGATGCCCATGCACATTGGTGAGAGCAGAGCTTACTTATTCCTCCTCTACCTATTCGAACACTAATCTCCTCCAGAAACATGCTCAGGATGCACCCAGTGGTCATGTTTTACCAACTCTCTGGGCATCCTTGACCTAGTCAAGTTCACACATAAAATTAACCATCATGGTCTTCAAGAACGTACACTTCACATGGAACCCACAAGCCACCAGGGGAAACAGAAACCTGGACAACATATGCCATGCAGGGTGATAGCCCAGGCCAAGCTCATAGCTAGTAGTCAATAAATAATTTTTGTCAATAAATGAATCAATGAATGAATGAGTGCTACAGCAGAGGTGGCATACAAGACCCAGTGGGACACCAGGAAAAGGCATCATGTGTACTGGAAAGGGAAATTGGGTTAAATCATGGAAGACAGGTAGGACACACTTAGTGGTTAATATTTGAGGAATGTGATGGAGGAAGTTCTAATTATTAACTTAGACAATATACAACACACAAAGAAGAAAACAGAATCACCAACAGTTTAGATCAACAAGTGAAATTCGAGTAGATGGAGTGGGATCGGCTTAGGGCTAGAAACGAGACCCATGAGAATTGGCTGACTGAGCCGGGGGATGAAGAGATTGCCATGCAGGTTGGTCCTGGGAAGAAGGACAAATCCAGGTGGCCATCCCACCTTGCCTCAAGTCAAGTATGTTTTTAGGAGTTGAATTCATCAAGAATTTATTTCAGAAAGAAGGATGGGGCAAAAGCAGTACTTAAGGCTCATCAGTACTGAAAACCCTGATCCTGGAGACAGAGGGGTTTGGGGTGGGGGGGTGGAGCACCCCTGCTGTTGCCTGGGCAGTAGTCAACACTCTTGCCAAATCATAGAGCCTATCCTGCCAGAAAGACGAGACTCAGCCATTCCAGAAAGGAAAGGTGTCACCCAGCTCTCAGTCAAATCCAAACTCCCTGTTGGCATTTGAGGAGTGCATAGTGGGAGGCAGATTCATGTCCTGCCCCTCACCAGTGATTTCTACCTTCTAACCCCTGGAACCTGTGGTACTATACCATACAGGGAAAGTGGGGTTTATAGAGGTGATTAAACTGGAAATCTTACAATGGTGAGGTGACCTTCAATTATTGAGGTGAGCCCAGTGTAATGACAGGGGTCCTTAGAAATGAGGTGGTGGAGAGTCCAAGAACCATAGAGAGAAACCACCCCACGGCCACTCTGAAGATGGAGGAAGGGCCACCACATGGAGCACAGCTGGCCTCCAGCAGCTGGGAGCAGCAAACAAAAGACTCTCTCCTAGAGGCCCCAGAAAGGGACACAGCCCTGCCAACACCTTGACCTCAACAGTGAGACCAACGCCAGACTTCAGAACTGTACAACAATCCATTGATGTTACTTTAAGCCAGCAAGTTTGTGATTTTGTACAGCAGCCACAGGAAACTCGGGGGGCCCATCCTACTGTTGTGTGTGACTGTGCCCACCTACAGGACGGAGCTTCCTTGGCTCCTGTCCAGTGGGTGCTGGCAGTGTTCTGGTCATGTGACAATCAGAAACACAATCAGAAAAAACAATAAAAATGTGGAGACGTTTTCAAATGCCCACAGGGGAGAATCGAACCCCCAGCCCTTGGAGCACAGCTGCTTGGGGGACAGTATGACATTTCTTTCCTGTCCCTGGCCCCTCAAAAGCCGCTCATGCCCCTCCCGTTTCCTCTCAGCACTGATGGAGCATACTAAAGGCTCTTCAATATTCCAGAGGTGAGAGGCAGCAGCTTCCCTGTGAAGGTGGATACAGCAGGCACGTAGACAGAAGGACACTTGCCTGGTGTAGGTACTACGCAGGTCCCTACGGCCTCCCACTAGGGGGGATGATACAGCAGCTGGGGGAGGGGCGGGAGAGGAGCAGTGAAACGGGGTGGCTTTCTGCTCCCTGATTAATGGAGAAGGCAGTGGCGCCTGTGGGTTGATGACATGCAACCCCGTCAGCTCTGCCAGCTCACACGAGCGCCTTGTAGTCTCAGAATCCAGAAGTCAGCGGGATTCCATGCTGGGCTTGGAGAGAGTGGGATCCCCAAGCGAGCGCCACTCCACCCTTGCAGGGCACACGGCATGACATGGCTGACACCGCTCATCAGTTTTCCATTCTGTGTTCCTCCCACATCCACACACCAGAGATGAGCGCTGCTTCAGGTGGACTGCTGGTGTTCCCTGTAACAGCTGCCATTTGGTATGTCCCTCATGACAAGATTCCAGCCACCAAAGCAGGAAGGCAGTGTGCAGGAGGTAAAGGTGGCCGAGTCCACCTCAGGCTCCAAGGCACCACTATTTCCCACTAGCTTAAGAACGGTGCCCATCTTTGCCTTCCAGAGCCTTCTATGTCTGGGTGGCTTTTTCCAATGACCCAATAAAAGGAACAGGAATTCAAAGTTATTTTTTTTTCTGTCTCTAGCTACCACTGCTCCTTTGAATTATTCATTATTGAAATCTCGCCACCAGCAGAAACAAATCATCTCTGTTAAGGAAACTTACCCACAGACACTTTAGGAAGTAGGCTGTGGATTAGGGCCACTTGTGCTTTTACCCTAATTGTTTTCCCTTAAAATCCAAACATCTCCACCATTAATACTATAGAAAAGTAAAATTGGATTGAGTATGTACAGTCACTGATAGAGACTTTAATGCTCAAGGGTCAAGATTTCTTACTAAATGTTAAATACTTTTTCTCAGCTTCAAGGGAATTTTCAGCTATGTTACATTTTTAATCTTCTTCCAGGGAATGCTATCGCCTAAAACATGCAAAGAGAATTTTTTAAATGTCAGAAAAGTCTTATGTTTCCAGAAAGAGTCACTGCCCGGGGTTCTCACTGGGTTTATGAGATCACTCTTGCTGGGTCTTTCTGCCCTCTCTCCCCAGGTCCAAGCAGGCGCACATGAGCCTATATACATACATGTGTAAGCACATGCATGGACCCAAGAGCACACATACAATTGAATTTCTTTGATATTCACCTTTTCCATCTTCAGCTTGGATTTGATTCATGAGGTTAAGGAGAGTGTTCAGAAAAGAGCCCCTGTCCTACTCCAATTCTCCCCACAGTGCAAAGACCTGAACTTAGAGAATGATCTTTTTAAAAATGAATGAAGGAATGAAGCTGAGGCATAGAAAATGCCACAAGGTCATGCAAGCTCCACAACTTACTAGCTATGTGACTTTGGGGAAATGGCTTAACCCCTGTGTCTCAGTTTCCTTGTTATTTGTAAAAGGTAGTTAATTCAAGTCTCTGCCTTGTAGTATTGTTGTGAGAAATAAGTGCATGAATACAGGAGAAGGTTTTTAAGAGAGGAAGGGATGTGACAGATGGGTGGATCAGACATGGACTGTTTTAAGTACTTCAGAGAGGAGCACTCGCCAGAGATCAATCAGCCACTCAACAAGCACGGATGCAGCACCTATGAGAAGCAGGCTCTGGCTTGTTGCCATGGATATGATCACACGTGTTCACATTTGCAGGACCTTCCTGCAGCCATTCCAGGGAGCATGGGTCTCTACATAACAGACTTGGTCCAATAGGTGCCATGTTGAGGGGGACTGAGAGGCTTCCATCTGCCCGGCTGGCTCAATTTTGCGAGAAATGACAAGAGAACCAACATCCAGGGAATGACAACATTCTGCTCACTGATCCCAGAAGCTCCCTGGTGAAAACAGTATATAAAAATATTGTAAACAACATAACCAAGGTCCACAGACTCTCAACCCCGTCAGCCATAAAATTGATCAAGTCTGCCTTCCGCTTTGGTTTGAATATGCCCTCACTCTCCCACCTGACCCCTTGCATGAGCTTCACCCCCACAGTGACACAGTAATGGTAAAAAGAGGTGGAAACCTCATGTAACTCTGGGGTTTAGAGACGGGGATTTGGGGAAGTGATTGAACTCAATTAAGTCATTAGGGTGGAGTCCCCACGATTTAACCCTGGACGTTTTACAAGGAGAAGGAGAAAGAGACCACACACACAAGGAAGAATACATACACGTCCTTATGATGAGGTGATCCTTTGCATTCTGTGAGGTTACAGGAGAAGCTGGCAGCCTGCAGCCCGCAACAGGGCCCTCGCCAGAACCTGGCCACGCTGACACCCTGACGTTCGATTTCCAGCCTGGAAAACTGGGAGAAAAAAAAATTCTGTTGTTGATAAGCCACCAGTTCATGGCATTCAGTTATGGAGCCCAAACAGAGTAAGACACACAGCACACCACTTTTTTTCTGGCTCTGTCACTCTGTCTCGTTATTTTGATGCACATCCACATTGCTGCACGCATCCGGAGTCCTGACTTGTGTCGCTGAGTCTTCACGGATTATATGGATATATCACAATTTGTTTACCCACTTCCTACTGATGGTCACTGACAGTCTCCAGCTTTGGGTAACATGGACATGTGTCTTCATTTCTCTAGTGTAAACACGGATCACAAGTGTAGATTAACTTTTTAAAAAATATGTTTTAGTTGTCAATGGGCCTTTATTTTATTTATTGATATGTGGTGCTGAGAATCGAACCCAGTGCCTCACACATGTTAGGCAAGCGCTCTACCACTGAGCCACAATCCTATCCCTCAATTAACTTTTAAAGAAACTACTGATCTACTTTCTCCAGTGGTTGGACCCTTCCACATTCCTACCAATCATGCCTCACAGCTCCAGTTGCTCCAGGTCCTTGTCAACACTTGGTAAAGTCATCTTTTTAAATTTTGGACATTATGAAAAGGCTGTAGCTGCATTGAACTAAGCAATAATAACATTAAGTATCTATTCATAGCTTACTTGCCACCCATATATTTTCTTTGGTAAATCATCTGTTCAAATCTTTTGCCCATTTTTAATTGGGTCATTCAATTTCTTGTTATTGAGTTTTATGATTTTTAAAATATATTCTGGGCACTAACCCTTTATTAGTTGCTTTGCAAATATTTTCTCTTGGTGTCTTGTGTTCTCTGTCTCTTGAGTATCTGTCAAGTTTTATTTAGTTTCTAGATATTTGGGGACCTTCCTGATATCTTGCTATGATTGGTTTCTAATGTAATTCCATTGTAATAAGATTACATACATTTTATGAATACTTTAAAATTTACTCAGACTTACTTCATGGTCTAGAATAGTGTCTAATTTGATTAATGTTCTGGATACACTTGACAAGAAAGCCTATTCTACTTTGTCAGACGGAGTAGTCTATAAATGTCAATTAAGTCCAGTTAGTTGATGATAGTGTTCATGTCATTCATATTCTAGTTGATTTTTTATGTCTTCTTTTTCTACTAGTTATTGAGAGAAGGGTTTTGAAGTCTCCATTTATAATTGTGGATATGTGTATTTCATCTCAGTAATTTTAGTTTTTGTTTTATATTTTGAAGCTCTGTTATTATTCACATAATCATTTAAGATTATCATGGTCTCTCAATGAATTAAACCTAATTATCATTATGAAATGGTTCTCATTAACCCTGGTAGTATTCTTTGCAATACAATATACTTTATCAGATATTAATACCACAACTCTTGCTTTCTTTTGACTAATGTTAACATTGCGTATCTTTCCATCCTTTTACTTTAAGCACATTTGTATCTTTATTATTTAAAGTGGGCTTCTTGGGTAGCTTAACCTTCCTTTTTTCTCCAATGTGACCACCTTTCCCTTTTTATTGGTGTGTTTGACTCAATAACGTCTAATGTGATTATTGATCTTGTTTGGTTTAAAGCTGTCACCTTGCCATTTGTTTTCTGTATCATTTGTTCTTGGCTCTTTTTTTATGTCCTCTTTTGGACCAAAGGAGTATTTTTATGACTTTATTTATCTCCTTTGTTGACTTTTTAGCTGTAACTGGGCTAACTTTTAGAAGTGGCCTTAGGGTTT